>NC_069367.1:33027500-35427500 GCF_021730395.1 Mercenaria mercenaria | reverse complement strand
AAAGAAAACATATCAACTAAATAAGATTATTATTCAACTTTACAATATTACACACTGTATTAGATCAATTGCAAACATCATATGAAACAGACAGAGCTAATACAAAACATAACTGAGCCAATATGAGAAAAACAGGGCCAATACGAAAAAACAGGGCCAATACGGAATTCAAGCATTTTGATTGGTTCAAAAGAGAGGGCCAATACGGAGAAGCCACTTCCGTTTGATTTTTAAATGATGCCATTTTGTTTTACATCAGAGTTATAGATTACATTTTTCTTTCACATTTTGATAAAAAAAAGTCATCCAACATGTTTGAATTTAATAACCAAGTATGACTGAGCGGGATGTACGTCTTCGGAGATTACAACGGTACTTTCGCTTATTCGGTATTGTGTAAAATGCAAGTGTTTCCTGTCAGAAATTCTAGCAGTTGTCAAGGAAAATAATAAGAAAATATGGAAACTCAGATTAATTAAAAGGATGAGACTTATCTTTAACAGACATTTTGATAGTGTGGACTATTTGTGCAATGATAAATAGCGATTCAAGTGCTGGAAAGTGGATGAATAAATTGGCGAACAAGAGTGTCAGTTGTGAACTGCAAACAATTTCGGATAAGAATTAAACGAGGCATGGGACTATATAATATGTGCTTGAATGGTTGTATTATCTTGATCAACACATATGTGTATAATTTTGTGTCTCGTTGCTTGCAGCCTAAAAGGAAACGACTTTTAAAGCAGCTTTTATCACAGTTCAAATGGTATGGTACTCGCTAAAGAAAATAAATAGGAATTCCAAAAAATAAGGTATGTTCTAGTTACTCTTGATTTTGTCGCATTAAAAGTATCTTTCAAAATTATTCTCAAGTACCTACATACAACTCATTCTGTTTTACTGGCGAAAATGATCATGATTTCTAAAATACGTCTAAACTGTAAACAACTTGTCAAAGAATGACACGATTTTTCACCTGAACGTGCATAGCTGTCATAAGGTAACTCACAGAGTTCTTATACTGTTACCGCCAACAGTTGAAAGTTGAATAATAATATTATCATTAATCAAGCGATTTCATATTGGCCTAGTTATTTGTCCTCGGGCCAATACGACTACCCTTGGACAAATAACAAGGCCAATATGAAATTGCTTGATTAATAACATTATAGCATAAACATGATGAATTGATATTTTATGAATGTTTCAGTGACCGTGTACATGATAACGCGAAATGTCTCTGTAACTTTATGGAAGAGTGACAACAAGTACAGACAAGAATTTTTCTTTCTAGTCGTTAAGCTCCATTATATAGTTTTGTAATATCACTATAGCTGTACTTCCTATGAAAACATAGTCATGTGATATAACGTAAAATATTTTGTATACTAAAACATTTTTACATGTAACTTTGCAGAAAATACATCGTTCAGCTATACATTATGTTCATTCTGTAGTACAGGTCAAAATCACAATTATGAAATAAACATAAGACAGAATTAAATAAGTGTACGATCACACGGCGATCGTAAAAATCGCCCCTTTCTTAAACTAGTCTGGTTAGTATTTCTGATACTTTGATGTACTGATATACCAAAACAATCTAAAAACGGGGAGACATTTTACACTAAAAGAATCCTGTTGTTGTGATAGTTGATAAAATCTGTAAGAAGATCCATTAGAAGCATAGAAAGCAAACTAGCAAAATAAAAGGAGACTCGATGTGATTGAGTCTGTTCGTGAGAGGTAGTCGAAAGTGCAACACCCCTCACTCCCTCTAGCACCGGCTTAAGCAAAAACAAGTTTTTCTGTAATTTCGAAAGGGAAAAAAGTGAGAGACAGCAGTTAAAGTTTTGTAATCAATGTACCCATTTTGTATGGGAAAAAAATGTTATCAGTGGCATGTTATCACGTGTGTTACATTTCTTAGACGTATATTTGTTTGAAAAATAATTTTGCACGGCGGCGATGTGAAAACTGGTTTGTATAAGTTATATTAACACTATATTAGATATGGTATTTAAAATAATTTCAGCGGGGTATGTTTTGCAGTTAGTTGCGTTTTGAGAAAGGTTCTGTCGCGTATATGAGTATCATCTGAACATTTAAGTACACATACAATTTTGACTTGTTTTTAATTCAGGACACTGCCCGTTACGAAACTTTTAAATTAACGTTTAACTTAGTCATTTTACTTTACCAAAAAAGTCCATGAATTTTCTTAAGCCAATAGAAATGCAAGTACAAATACAATATTTTTTCATCATTTAGGTTTACGTGTCCCTTAGTACATCCACAGATGTACGTCAACGATGATTATTATATGCATATTGAATTTCAATCGTGATTTTTTTTCTAAAACTGAAATAAAATTTGACTAATCAGTCATCATGGACGTTCCATGTGCTGTATTTTGTATAATGCAAGTAATACTTGACATGTACTAGTTTGGCACAAAAAAAAACCCATGGGCTCTATACTTCGAAAAGAAAAACAAAAAGAATTCTAATGCAATTTTGTGTTTCAAATTTTATATAAAATGTATTAGTCCTAATACAATTATGCAAGGCGTACTGGCAGTTAGCAGTAAATGGGAAATGTAGATACAGGCCAAATATTGGACCACAATAAAACGCATTCCGACTATTTGGCATAATAAAGACATATACATTGTATACATCTGATCAATATTGTTTGTTTATTGTTCTTATTGATATTCAAAGGGAAAATTTGGATATTAAGGAGGTAGGTTACCTTAACATTTGTATGTGCGCATGCCCAACCGTAAGCTAACGTGACGAGTTACGACAATGTTTACAACAAAATAAATGTGTTTGTTTATTTATTCTTCTGACAAATATCCATTAACGCGTCTCTGATCTGGTGCTTAATGGTTTTATAATGCTGAAACAATGAATAAATTACAGCAGAAACGCTACAAAAGATAAATGGTAAGGGTAGATTTCCCGGAAGCGCAGATTACCCCTAACGTAGCCATAGAGTCATGCATCACAAAGTAGGCCCACAACAAAAACAAGCTGTAACGGAAAAATATTGTACACGGGTCACTTCAAAAATCCAACAACAAGTACAGATATATGCAAAATACAGAAAAAGGTGGGTGGGGTGGTAGGGGCAGATAAAAGGTTCGGATGTTGGGGGAAGGTGGAGCAGGGATTTTAATAGCACAGTTATATATAAAATATTGTTGCTTTAAAATGACGTCATCGACGTCTTGACGTTACGTGTTAGTTACCGCGCAAAATTAATAGCTTTTATGAATGAAAGTACGTAATTCTTAGCATTTTTTAACTATTTTTAAACAGCCATTTGTTGCCGAAATATTTTTGAGTCTTTTGCACTGAATAATGATCAATGTTTTGCGGCTTTTATGTAGTTATATTGAAACGTTATGCGGAATGTAAGAAAATGGATGATGGTAACCGATGTTATTGGGAATATAGTTGGGTAAAATGTTACTTATTACGGCCATTTCCAAATTGGCAGTTTGATTTGTAATACCTATTTTTCCGTTTACATTGATACTTGTACTTATATACTAAAAAATTGTTCAAATTTAAGTAGAAAAAAAGTGATTTCTTGAATTAAATTAATGTTAACATGGAAACGAATCCCGTAACTTATATTACTAAATGTAAAACTCAAAGGCGTTGACACTGGTCTATTTATTTAAGGTATTCGATCCACAAATAGATAACATTTCAATGCCTGGTGACCCCATATTTTTTTAGTATCACTTGAAAAGGTTGTGTCTGCTGCTGAACAAGAATACATGTAACTAAATAAAATGAATAAGATGACAATAAATAATAAAATGATATACAGGAATCCCTACAGTTATGATTCCTGACTGCGAAATCTTTAATAACTGGATTTCTATTGAAGTATCTTAAAAAAGTATTATAATAAGTAAAAATAATAGAAATTCTGTAACATATTTTTGTCGTGTACTTTTTTTCTTTTTTCAGTTGACAATACACTTTCAGATAATATCAAAATTGTATGAGATTATCAGGGATGAATACTTGATATATTTTAATAGCACAGTTATATAGACTTCGGCTGTTTGTGAACAGGATACCTATCACTGTGACAGCTTAAGCTTTTTATCTATATTTCAACACTATCCATGAGAATAATAATTCCAAGCACATTGATTTTTCCATAAAAATGGCAGACGAGGTGTGTTACTGTAAGTATTTCAAGCTTTGAAATTTGTTTGAACAAATGCAAATAAAACGAACATTTACTTACAATAGAAAGGGTACCATGTAAACTGTTGGTTATTCTGCTAATGATATTAACCTAATATTCCATGTTGGTCATTAGCAGACCGACACTGAAGCCGTCGAAAAAAAACGTTATCATACATAGTTGTTTAAACATAAGAGAAAATACGTTACCGTGGAAACACGAGTCCCGCGACAAATACATTTTAAGCTTATACTAGAAAGCTAACATGCATACTAATACCATTATCAACTACACAGACTTCTATGGATAATAGTGAAACCGAAATACAATGAAAGGAGTTAAATATCTATTAATATTATAATAATATCCTTCTTCTTCCAATATAAAATACCTTTTGAGGGTAATGTACTTCAAACCTGGATAAAAAAATGTAATTGAAGGGACAGATATAAATGAACTTGAGATTGTAGCAGCTAACACATTAAATTACACGTCCTTCGGTCTAACTAATTTGTGCCTATCCTGGTAAAAAGGTATACTACATCCTTAATAGGAAAGACTTTTCAAGAGCTTCTCTTTTCTACGAAATTCAATATACATATTGTGTTGATTAAAGTATAGTATGGTATCAATATGAGACATTATTCTTGTTTCATCTTGTAACATATAAGTAATATAAGTTATACCACTCCACTCTATTTTCGTTTCTTCAATTTTTAAGATTGCATGATAATGCTGTTTCCAAACTTTAATTTAAAATTGATTATGTTTATATGAAATAAAGAAGAAAACATAATACGCATTATTAAGCAATTTAGAAATTCAAATATAGCGTTTTGTAATAATACGTATCCATCAATTGTTTTTTTTTAACTAACTATTTTGCGCTGATGTAAAACGCGCAAATAATGATTTTCTTTCTTACTGCATCACAACAATTAAAGTAATATTGTCTCCTGTCAGATATTTTTCTACGACTATTTTCTCTCAGTTACATTGAAATTGAAATAGAGCGTCTGTGTCGTCCTAAGAATTTCCAGCTATTATATGCTTATTTTATTGTCAAATAAATAAAAACCCAGATAGAACAAAGTGAGATAAATTATGCCATATTAAGGCAGCAGTACTTTTTGGGGTCTTGTTAAGCATCGGACTATTGTCAAGTTAATAACCTATTAAAACACATCCTTATCATGTTCGTAGTGCATTCTTTTAACAAGACACATTAGTTTAATTATGTTTAGAAAATATTTTATGTTCAAGGAAACTTCTTGTGATCTCTTACAATGATTATTACCTTAAATATAAGGCAAATAGAACAATGACTCGAAATGGTTTTCGCGCTATTTAAGTTAGCAACTTTTGCGGTCAGTGTGTTTCCGCAAGTATTTCGTGAAGCTATGTAGCCACTGAATCGCAGTGTGCTTGAAATCATTTCGTCCGCCACCTCTGGTCAAGTAGGGAGGTTGGCAGTTACTAGCGGAGAACAGGATTATACCAGAATCCAGAAAATGAAAGAAAAAATGCCGTACCACCCAAACACACACACACACACACACACACACACACACACACACACACACACCCCCCCCCACACACACACACACAAAACATATTTCAAACACAATTTGAACATACTACTACATAATATTATATTATCAAAACAGGTTAAATGCACGTCATAAGTCCACGGTAATCATAAACTTTTTAAGCCATATGTCATTTGTGTGTGTTTAAGTTTAGTTAGTCTTTATAGAACTTTTTAAATAAACTTGACAAACAAGCGTGTGATGCGATATGTAAATACTTTTAGGCCTTTTTGATATTCTCTTTACAGTAATTTTGCAAAACTTTAAAAGAAATATACTATCGATACCAATAAATGTCTACTTATAACCAGTACTTGACAAAGTCAACATCAGTAGTTAATATAGATACTAAAGCGAGACATAAATATATCAGAAAAAAAACTTATTAACTATTACAGAAATAACAACTATACATTTCTTTTGATTTTCATTATCAAAATAAGGACGCCAAATGCTTCAAGTATCAAAGTAATTCATAAAAGAACCATGCTCTAATTTAGCCAAACAAGAAATATCTTTTAAAATGATATTTGGCATTCGTGGGGATTAAATGTATTGAAATTGTTGGATTGCAAAGAAAATTCGAATATTCCTGTGCAATTTTAAATTTTTACAGCACTTCTGACACTTTTCAGTAGATAAACCAGCAAATAGACGTCATTTTGTGACGTATCTGCTACGTAACTAGGGCGGGTCCTGTGCGGTGGTTGTCAGTGAGGTGGCCACACGCGCTACTGATTGCGTCAGTGAATTATCTCTGACAAATTTATTGTAATAAAATTTGAAGCATAATGCGCCCATAATGCGCCCATGAAATGCTGTCCTATTAACCATCTGTTCTTTTAAATCATCAGACTTGCGAATGGATTCATATGCAAGTATTAGATATTTTGAATTAGAAGAGGTACTTATTATCGACTAACATCCCGAATTAGTCTCTCTCACTTCCCCTCAGTTGCTATAGTTTACCTTAAATCTTCTTAACCTAAATCAAATGAGAACAGCAAACGTTAAGGCAGAGATTTATAATAGCAAAAATGCAGATATTTGCGTAAAATCCCATTTTTCCTTAAAATCAAATGTCGATATGACTACTTCAACATTACAATTGTAACACAATTCTACAAATTCAAATTATCGTACGAACACTTGATGTAATGGCACTGTCTTGGATATACTAAAGCTGAATCGTGTAACTCGCGCTAAAATGTAATAAGAATAGATATTGATATATCAGACGTTAAATTTAAGAAGTAATACCAACGATTTACTGTCTATATGTAGTCAGTTTATACGATTTTATGAATCTTATAAAAAGAAATATATTAATCATTTATTATTTAATTGAATACATTTGTTTTCAGTTCTATGATACCACAGGTATATAGAATTGTAAAAAGAAATATCATTGCTTTAAAACAAAAAGAATAAGACGATAAATAATTATGTTAATCATCAGAAACGTAAACATACTACCCATTCTCAATGATATATTTGACAAAATTAAAGAAAGTGTAAAGAAATATCATAGCAACATTTCTCATCTCTGTCTTAAATAACAATAATTGAAGGGGATTTCACTGCATCACGGAATATTCTCATCAAGTTTCTAAGTAATCTGTTTTCAGTTCGAAAATCATGCAAAATCTCGTAGAAATAAGTTTTTCCATGTATTATTAGACATTGCATTAGAGCCGTTTTAATATGAGCAGCGCCATGGGAAAACCAACAAAGTGACATTGTGACCAGCATGGATCCAGAACAGCCTGCGCATCCGCGCAGTCTGGACAGGATCCATGCTGTTCGCTTTCAAAGCTTATTGCAATTAAAGAAACTGTAAGCGAACATTCTGGATCCATGCTGGTCGCAAAACCACTATGTTGGTTTTCTCATGGTGCGGCTCATATATCCTGTCATTTGGTTTTTAACATTTTTTCAAAGCTGTTCAGTTAAATGAATATTATCATACTCACAGATTTCGAAAACATTGCAACGAAACTGACATCCTTGACCTTTTCTATCACTAAGTGGTCTCCGTGGCCGAGTGGTTAAAATCGCTGACTTCAAATCACTTGCCCCTCACCAATGAGGGTTCAAGCCTCACTCGGGGCGTTGAATTCTTCATGTTCGGAAGACATTCAGCTCCACCATCAAAGCTGGAAAGTCGTCATATGACCTTTAATTATGTCGGCGCGATATTAAACCCAACAAAAAAAAAGCAAATCTAAAATCTATCACTATAGACAAAGTATACGTAACATTTACCATCTTTTCAATTAAGCCCCATTACAAAACATTTTAACCGTGGCAATTTCGTCTGGACAATCCCAGCAGACTATATATTGTGATGATCAGTCAGAAGAATTGCCGTTAATCGTATTCAACACACGAGAGTAGCATGTAATTCCACATAATTACAGTATGAGCTAATAACAAAACGCGACAAGGGCCAGACACTACGCCATATATGGACACTATACAGTTTTATTTATCTAAATTGCTTTATAAATTCGACTTGTATTAATTAAAGTCATTGATATTTTGGTCTCAGTTGGAATATGTTGCGTGAAGGCAAGATATATCCCGCTTAAATACATTGATGTTTTGATATCATGCTTTGAAATTACGTAACTGCACCAGTTAGGGATAATTATTTACTCATTTATGCAATATTTTGTCTTCAGCTTGTTTTTAGTGTTATCAAATGAAAGAATTAAAATGGAAAATATGGTACAGAGTAATATTAACAGAATCAATATTTTCTTTTTCGTACTTCGTTTTCACCATGTGATGTGCGTATCATTGTTCCATTTTTCAAAGCATTCAAAAGTAATGGTGGGAAACATACCGTTTTCAACACAAATTGAAAAATGAATGAAACATAGAGCTTTTCGAAAATTTAAGCTACTCTTTAATTGTGAATTTAAAAAAAGCAGATGTAAAGTTAGATTTGTTTTTAAATTTAGAAACTGTTTTACATGTGTATACGAATTAACGAAATATAAAGAGGAAGTTTTTATTGTTTATATTCAGAGTTTTATATGGTTATGTAGACGTCAACAAATTTTTTGTGAAGAAATCGTGATAGTATGTATAGCTATATCTATTGTTTGTAATATTACGGAAATAATAACCCTAAATGTTCACTTTTCTGCTTTTTTTTTGTTTTTTGTCTTTGACTCCATTTTGGCGAATGCTTACCAAAAAGTGACAATGTCATAACCAGGATAACCAAAGCTTTTTAACCTAAATATGTTAGTTTGAATTATGAACGGCATGCAAGTAGTAATCAGATTTCTGATGTGAATAAGAAGAAGTTGTCATGCTTTTAATAATTTGATACCATTGTCTCCTATGGTTCATAACAAGCATCCAAAACAATTATTTTTCTTATAAACTGACCACAAAGTACAGCTGTCTTCTTGAATACAACATTGTTAGGCGGTTTTCCAAATGAATGTCCCAAGTATTTTTAAGTAAAGGCGGATTTATAATCGTCTTAAAACAATAACAAGAGCTTGAGAGAAGAAGGTCTTAGAGAAAGGCAAAAACTAAACCAGTTTGTGTAGCCTGTGGAAAAGACTTAAGATTAGTTTCAATTAAAAGATAATTTATGTCAAATGTGCATTGTTTTATCCATTTCAACCCGTAATTTCAGACCAGAAGAAAACATTTTTGCACATTAAAAAGGATTAAGACTAGCCTTTTAAAGCAAGTTTGATTAAACATAATACGTAGCACCACTAAGCTACAGAGACAGTATTATTTCATTTACTTTCAAAACTGGCACATTATTTTCTCAATATTCGGTAGTATCTAAATTTATATATTAACTAATTCATCTAGAATCACATTGCATTAACAGCATTATGCAATTTTAATTTAAAATGTAGGAAAAATGCAAGTTTTTTTCGTGTTATTACATCTGCACAATTGCAACGGACTGGTTGGTGACCGAGTCTGGTAGGGCAAGGTACCAAATTATCCTGAGGGATTCTAGACTAGTCTTTTCAATTTTCACAAAACGCATCAGTATACGACTCAACGCAGTTAGGAACCGCGTGCAAATCGCATTACAAGCCTGTTTTAATCCCGGGCTACTGTGACTTATGTGTTTGTCCCTCTCTATTATTGAAGATATATCTTTGAAATGAATATTCTGATCTACAATTTGAGGGGTTTCACCGCCGATTCGGTTCATTGGTTAGGGCAGGGTGACGGTATCAATTTGAGTAAAATTTAATATTTACAGAGCAAATGTTATTATAGGTACCTTGCATGTATATGAAAAATATATGGTACTGGGTGAATTCTTTCACCTTTTACAAAACTCATCCGTATAGGACTCAACGCAAATGAGGACCTCATATTATGATGTTACAAGCCTTAGTAATTCGCGCTACTATGACCTATGTCTTTGTCCGGATCTGGCCTTGAAAACATATCTGAGTGTGTGAATTAAGTTTTTGATGTACCATTTGAGGGGCTTTAATGCCGAATCGGTTTAGTGTTTAGGGGAGAATGGCGAAGTCAATTTGGATTAAAAAATTTACAGAGCACATATTACTACAGGTTGCATATGAAATAAATATATCTCTAGCTGTTTCTTTTTCAGCTTTCAAAAAACGCATCCGTATACGACTTAACGCAGGTAGGAACCGCGTACAAATCGCATTACATGCGTGTTTTAATCCCGGGCTACTGTGTTTGTTCCTCTCTACTATAGCAGATATATCTTTGATATTAATATTGTGATCTAAAATTTGAGGAGTTTCACCGCAGATTCGGTTCATTGGTTAGGGCAGGGTGACGGTATTAATTTGAGTTAATTTAATATTTACAGAGCAAATGTTATCATACGTACGTTCCATGCATATGAAAAATATATGGTACTGGGAGATCCTCTTTCAGCTTTCACAAAACTCATCCGTATAGGACTCAAATGAGGACCTCATATTACGATGTTACAAGCCTTAGTCATTCGCGCTACTATGACCTACGTTTTTGTCCTTATCTGGCCTTGAAAACATATCTGTGTGAAATACTAGTAAGCTTTTGATCTACCACTTGAGGGGCATTATGCAACAGTTTCACCTATCCCCCACGAGTTTTAATGGTGTTGGCATAAACGTTTTATGTTCTCCGTGATGCAAAAGGACCAGAAAATATAACAGTTCAAGTACAGGGAAGCCTTTTACAGTCGCCACACATCAGTTTAGTCATTTACGCTAACCAGTTTCATAATTCCTATGCAACTGTATATAAAAAGATACATTTTAATTTAAAATATAATCTAGTGTCTATCTTGTTTCATAAATATCTATTTGTTTGTTATCTCCATTTGTATTTTTATCAGAAATTGAAACACAATTTAAAATGATCAGTTCAGCACAGTTCCTCTCTCGAACTAATTTTAATAAAGAAAAACTTATAGACACTTTTGTCAGTCATCTATTAAAATTTATAACATTGTCAATCTGAAAATTATAAAAATGTTTTCAACGCTGTTATCGTTCGGTCGTTAAACGGTGCCAAGGAATTATTTATTATCACTAAATCGTAATTGTACATACAGTCTAAATATCGGACCAAAATCCACGCCCCCCTCCCCCCCCACCCACACACCCCTATACATAACATCAGTGCGTAATTATGTCATATCTCTATAACTTTGTTATGCATTAAAAATTTATAGAAATATGACAAAATTTTGCACGTGGTGGGGGATTTTGGTTTGATATTTCGTTAGACTGATTACCGTATTAAATCGTGCATTTATGAGGGAATTCAATAAACCTATACTTGGTTTTATAATAGCGTTAAATGTGGATTTAAAATCAAATGCAAATGAATATTTATCAACATGTATTTTCGTATTTTACAAAACATAGTTTGCCTTGGGGCAATACATCTTCCTGATTTGTCAATACTTTTTCTAGTTTAGTTTGAACGCGGATTAAGATAACCCTTTCTCATTTATTCTTATTTATTTCTCCTAATAGATAGTTGATGTAAATGATTTACTCGTCAAAGAACAACCGTTACTTCTAACACAATTAGATAATCGATTTCATACGGTGACGTAGCGCTGAGTAACATTTTTACAAAGATCTATTTGAATCACTTGTCCAATACATGCTTTAGTTGAACCCTTCTCCGGTCTTAATGTATCAGAGCCATCCATCTGGCTTGCTGAAGGTTATTGTTTTCGCCAAGTAGCTAACACGTTCATGTAACGATCATAAAAACGCTTTGGTTTTCCTGTACCATTAAAACTGGATTATTGCCATATGTCATGACCTTTCAACTTCATTATGATGCAAGTTTTATAGATAGCAATATATTTTCCTAAACTGATACAAACAGAAATATGTTTACATTCAATATAAAACTAATGAGCTAAAAGGAAAGAAATTACTCTTGTATCAGATTCTACGTCTTGAAGAATTAAAGCTCACAATAATAATATTTAAGAATTTAATTGTCATTTACCAAGTTTGAACATGAATATTCTTTTAAGCGAGCCATATACATTTTTCTATGCATTTGAATCACGTTTGGAACTTTGTATTTCATTTTATATTTTGTTTAAGGCTCCAGACTCTTGAACATATTAATCGGACATCGAAGTACGTTGACTTTCAAACAGACAGGTTATCAATTTAAATAGCGTGTTATCTGGCAATCTTGTATGAAATGATACCATTAGCGCATCGCGAAGGCGTAACTTAATAATAACATAGTTACTGCGTGAATACTTTCTAAATTACAGAATTTCGTTATAATTCACCAGAAATGACGCACATGAATATCAAGCCTGTACACAAACGTTAGCCATCGGATGTATAACTACATTTATTTAAACTCAACTATTTATTTAAATTAAAGAGTATGTCACAGTCGCTTAATCACTTAAGAAAGACAACACACCAAACTATAACAAAAATGTTTATTGAATAAAAAATTAACAATAGCTTGATGTCAACCCAACTTTTGATGGGAATTATTACTTATGCCATGTAGTGCGATATGTCTGTTGCAGTATTTATTTTCCCTATATACCACAGACTGAAACCCATGCAGCATGTTTCATACTATGATGCCATTTCCATTTGGAGCTAAAATACTGCAAATTGCAAATGTATAAGTATGCTAAAATGAAAATTTTATCAGATATATAAATGTACCTTTTTAATTTCTTTACAATTCCTTATTAATCGGTAAAAATTGTTGACATTTTTTGAAACTTCAAAAGTCAAGCAAAATGTATTTAAATATTGTCAAAACAGTTATAACATTTTATGTTAGAATTATTTGTGAAATCGTGATTTTCACAGAATCAGTACTCATGTAAATATAGTTTTGTTTTGATGAATCGTTTAATTGGGAATGTACACATTTCAAACCAAATATATTATTCACGTAGTGGCATCCTCCGTATACCCTAATTCGACAGCATTTTAATAAAACAAGCGCTACGCTTTTTGTCTTGAACTCTTCCAGAAGTTATTACTCGGTCATTGTTCGGTAGTGAAATGAGCTTGGCATAATTTGCTTCGATGTCTACACTGACCATTTGATGTCTTACAACGTGACAGTGGGATAATAGAAATAGACAATAACAAGTGATGGACCACATTCAGCGACAATTGGATAACCGTCGGCGTTGCATTCATGATCGCGATCGCCGACTTCACTTTTCCCAGACCGATTAATTACTTGGCACCCAAAACGGATAATTTAGTTGTTTCTGACCTCTTTCTTTCTAGCTGGCATTTACGATTCTTTGGGGCAATTACGCCAAGGGAAACTACTCTTCTACAAAAATGGCTTCCAACACATTTTTTGAAAATGTCTGGAAGAAGTCGAGGCCATCTATGATCACCCAGATTTTGGAAGGTATTTAGCTTTTACAGAGTTAAGCCGGAGAAACCATCATCCCAATCTCTGGACATTAGTATGGCAGTATGCAAAGCATGTCGTTAGACTTACGCAAACAAAAGTATCTTTAATTTTGTGAGATTGAAAAAAAAATCCAGTAGTTATTAACAACCATGATGACTAAGAATTAATAAATCGTTATTGTTTATTTGCTGAACTCCAAATATTTTTTTTTTTAATTTAATTATACAATATCACTGAATTAATACTGTCTGTCTGCACCCTGGTGAAATTTAGACGAGTATCTGATTTGAAGTTTACTATCTTCACAAATATTGTACTTTTACGCTGTTAACTTACTGTGTTAATGAAGGGTCTTTGCATATAAGAAACAACAGAAATAGGATATTTAATCTCTGTGTGGTTCATTTCTTAAGTAATGGTACAAAACATACATTGTGAATGTTTATAACCCAGTTAAAGGTAAACTTATAGATATGAAACTAAAATAACCGATTATCCGATTATCCGATTATGTCCGATTATTAATAATCGCATCGGCTGGCTTGTCCGATTATGCCGATTACGGTAGTTATTAACGTTTGCTTAACCGGAACTGACGGCGTAACGTTATCCAAGAATAATTCCTGCTAACCGTTATACGGGTAAAATAAATGTTGCCTGGAGTCTAAATTATCTGGTATAACAAGCGTTAAACAGTCAGCGCTTCAGTCTCCCATAAGATTAATTTCCCGACTGATAAACATTACTCTCAGAAATCATCGCAATAGTTGAAAAGACATATGAACCGCACCATGAGAAAACTAACATAGTTCATTTGCGACCAGCATGGATCCAGACCAGCCTTCGCTGTCTATGCTGTTCGCTTACGGTTTCTCTAATTGCAATAGGCTTTGAAAGCGATCAGAATGGATCCTGACCAGACTGCGCAGATGCGTAGGCTGGTCTGGATCCATGCTGGCCGCAAATGCACTATGTTGGTTTTATCATGGTGCGGCTCATTTTATTTTTAATCCGTTGCAAGTGATCCCATAAGTTACTTGTTGGTATTAATACAATTATAACATTCCAAATTTGTTAATGTTTACCCCACTGAAAATGTATCTGAATTGCTCTAGGAAAAGTATCCCAATCGTGAACCAACGAAAAAGGCATTACTTTCAAAAAGTGATCTCAGATTAATTTATTAGACCACTGTCGAGCTTAAAAAGGGTTGGTTACATTTGTAGGTAGAAAAGTATTTTACATGTAAGTATACCGTACAATGTAATAATGGTGACTTTAGGCATTCCTTTTTGTTATACTCGCTTGGTTTCCAACGTTTGATTCCATCCGTTTATGGAAAATTGTAACAAAAGAATTAAGGATTAAAATACCAGCAGATCTCTCCAACAACCCGCTGTGGTCGTTTGCAATACAGTGACCAAGTACGCAAAAATCGTCATGTATGTATATAGTTATTACATAATGTATACTGAATTACAACACCTGGTCGGGTAATTCTATGATACTATGAAATAAAGTATATATAAGTCATCCTTTTTAATGCCAGTGACGTATAATTAAACATTTTTTATCATGTTGTTGTTTTTTCTGCACATTTCGGCAGATATATAAATTCCCTCAAAAGTCATGTAAACTAAAAACAATCGTCGTAGTTATTCCAATGGTTGAGTATGAATTTTCCATCATTATAAAAGGTCAATTTGTTGAAATGGTAATGAAGAATAATTTGAATATCAAATACTTCCGGATATCCTGATTTTCTGGAACTGTTTCTCAAAATACTTTGTTATATTCGTACAATTAGACTAAGATTATGGAAAAAACTGTTCTACCTTCATAAACGACTAAAGGGAATGTATACGCACAAGTTTTAATGCAAACGAATATATGAATTTTATACTAGATTTTGAAATCAATCACAGCATTTTCATATAGTTTAACTCTTTCTCTCTTTCTGCTTTAAAGTATTTATATAAAGTCATCCACTAACAAAAGTCTGCCTCTTTTCAGATGATACAGCAATTTACTTTTCTCTCACAGAAGCTACACACTCCAAATACCTACAATACGACCTCACCAGCTCCAGAAATGGGAATCACTATTGAATCTGTGCAGAGACGAGCTGCTCAATGGGCAATGCGCAACTTTGTACGCACCTCCAGTGTAACCGACATGTTGACCACCCTAAACTGGAGACGACTTGACCTACGTCGTATTGATTAACGACTGGTTATGATCTATAACATCACCCATAACTTAGTTGCTATTCCTCTAGAACCCTACTTGATTCCAAAGAAAAGGGCAAGTCGTTTGTCCCATTCTATGGCTTACAGACAAATCAAAACAAGCTCTGATTATTATATTTATTTTTCCCTCGCACTATTGTCCAGCTAGGTGGAACATGTATCCCCCTAGAAATCTGCTCCGAATTTAGCCTGTTTTAATACAATCTGTATATACCCCTTCTATTATGCTTTTATTCTTTTCTCTCTGTCAGTAGACGCGCGTCAAAGTCTATGTCCTCGTGAGGGGTTTGACTAAATGGAAGATAGATAGAGATGGACAGATAGAACCGCGGTGGTGAACATCACAAACTACACTAGAGTGATAATATATGCAACATAAACAGCAAAATAAATCTATGTTTAATCGGTAATTTCTTTGACCAAATATATGATATAAAAATGTCCTGAGAGGATGTCTGTCTATCTCACAGTTCCATTAATTCAATCTCCTCCAGAAGATCACGTGATCACACTTTCTGTTGCAGTGTATTTTAACTTCAACGGCCACTAAGAGTTTTAATAAATGCATGAGGGTGACTTAATTTCCTGTATCCTTTAAGGATATTTAGTTAAGAGATTTTGATTGTTTGAGAAATGTACTTTAAAAAAGATTAATTTTAGTCGTAAAATATAAATTAGAATTCAACACAAATTTAATCAAAGCATGTTAATGAGCATGCATTTTCTATGAATATTTGTTTTGAAATCTATATCAAACTCTGATCTGCACTGGAATGTCAATTCAATGCAATACTGGACCACGAAAATCTGTTACACTCGCATAGTAAAACAAACATTAATAGTTTCAATGAACAGCTAGCATCTCATCGCAAACCCCTTTTAAGAAACAGATTTTATACATTTCAGACGATTTTCTTGTAATAGCATCAGAAAACAAACGTTGAAAATGTGCTGCATTAATGCGGTGTTTTGGCACGTTTATTTCTAGTGGTATAATCCATAAGTATACAGAATGTAACGACTATTGGAGCAGATTCAATTTTTTGAGCAAACTATATTATTCAATCTCTTAAATATCTAATTAACTTCTTTTATTATACTCAATAATGAAGTGAATAAAAACCAAACAGGCAGTTGATTTACAATTTACTAATATTCCAGCGTTTCAGCTTCATGCCTTCTTCAGGGAATACAATAATAAACAACGGATATAACGTCATAGTACTGTATTAAACTTGAAATTGATGTCCCGATTCTAGCGAAAATTCACTTTTATGATCAACATCGTAATCGTTTTTAAAATCTTAAAACCTGAGAAATAATACAGAGAGGAACTGACATTTTCAAAACACGAACAACTCACGTGACCAAGTACCGGCTTTAGCGGGAGTCTGTTTTAATAAAATTGAATGGACTTAATGGTCTCAAAAGGCAAGAATAAACAAGAGCACTAAATTATGTTTCCTCTCTGTACTGTTTTAAAACCAACTTATTGATTAGGAAAAACTGCATCAGAGGTTTTTTTGACAATTGAAAAACATAAATGTTACTATAGTCAATTAGGAACGAAATTGTTTTAAAGTGAGAGAATAGATGTTATTTTTTTCAACTTGTTTTTCTTTTTATCATCTGATGTTCAGCATCTGGATCAAAGTTCTTTTATACACAAAAATATCAATTACTTCAAATAAAATAACATAAAAGTATGCAGCAATAAAGAGCACACACGCTTTTCTACAACGACAGTTTTGCCTTTCGGGGCGATTCGACAAACTCGGAGACATAGGGTTATGCCAGAATGATAAGAAATAAAAGTGATGAATAAATTTGAAAAAAAACGGCCCTATATTTTGCATATTTGCCTCACTGAAAGTTCATACGACACATGTTTAAAACTTGTCATTTTTAATGAATAAATAAAACATAGAGAAGATAATAAAAAAACAGAAATACACAATATCACTGTCTCTAGGGTTCAGAGAATCCCATTAGACCTTATTCTTGATACTGTGTTACAGCAGCAAAACAGTCTAAAAAGTTAAATTTCTATAAAATCTTAGCTTTGTAATTTGAAATAATTATACTCTATCTGAAAATTAAAATAGCCGTCCCTTTACAGCATCAACTTTCAATCAGTGTAAGTAATAAGGATATAAGTAATAAATCATTTCTGATTTATAGTTTCTTAATTTAATATTTTATGAAATATGTTTTAGCGTAATTAAACAAAATTAAATGTCTCTCTGACAGAAAATTCAGAAATACTTTAATCATTTTACAGGGAGTAAAAACGTTAAAAGATTCTTAGTAACTAAAATGTAATGTATAGTAGAGCTCTACTGCTCTAAAGCGTTTTTTGAAACATCATGCATTTTGAAGCATAAAATGATGTTTAAATTGTGGCCGGCGAGCAGTATTGCTAAAAGTTGAATCTCAGTATTACATGTAACACTAAAAACGATTGTATTTTTGCGTCCAATAATGGGTATATCATAAAATGTATTTCAATACAAATCGGAGTCACTCGATAACCACTAGACTAGTTTAAGAAATAACTAAAGATTCTAATTTCAAACTGGTGTTTTCTAATCGAAAAAGACGGCTCTTTTTCTAAACCCAAATCAGGCGGAATCTGATTGATAATGCTTTGACATGACAAAACACAATTTTTGGACGGATATTGTGCTGTTTTATTTAAACAGTAGCAGTGTCGGCGAATAAACTGGACTTATGATAAGAGCTATATTAAATCAGAATCAGGAGTTTATGCCAACCTGATTATTCAAAGTTGTTACGTATTACTTGATCAAATTTCAAGTGAAATTAAAATGTAAAGTGAAGACCTCTGGAAACCCTTACAGAAAATCAGCAATTTTCAGCATACTATCAGCTTTCTTACAATATTCGTTTGTAGTATATCTACAGCATATTTGCAGCAAAGTTTTATTCATGCTACGCCCATTTTTATTTTAATATGCTCATGCCTATTGAAAGAAGTTCTTTATATTTGTTACTAAATCTACAGGTAAAAATAAAGGAATATCATATAAAAGACAAATCTAATTAAGATAATTGTGTCATGCAGCAGAAGTCAAAAGCAGATTATTCAACCTGTTTAGCATAATAAATGTAGGGTATTCAAATAAATCGTTGTATTTTAGGTAAGTTATAAATAGCTATAATTCAAAAACAGACGACATTAAATTATCAATGGATGGAAGCCCTGAAGGGACAATTGATTTCCGTACTTCCCACTTCTGACTTCTAACTTTTGCACTTCTCACTTCCAACTTCTTGACTTCCTACTTCCTACTTCTAACTTCCGCACTTCTGACTTCTAACTTCCACACTGCTCACTTCCAACGTCCTGACTTTCGACTTCTGATTTCCAACTTCCACACTTCTTACTTCCGACTTTTTGACTTCTTACTTCCATCTTCTTACTTCCGCACTTCTGACTTCTAACTTCCGCACTTCTAACTTCCTGACTTTCGACTTCTGATTTCCAGCTTCCACACTTCTTACTTCCGACGTTTTGACTTCTTACTTCCCTCTTCTAAATTCCGCACTTCTGACTTATAACTTCCTGACTTTCGACTTCTGATTTCCAACTTCTTACTTCCGACTTCTTACTTCCCTCTTCTAACTTCCGCACGTCTGACTTCTAACTTCCACACTTCTGACTTCCAACTTTTCCCTCCATTGAAAATATCAACTGGTTTTAATTGTTTTGCGAAAAAAAAAGAACGACACACGATCAAGTATATTGTGCCATGTAATAAAGTATGTTTGTATCATATTGTCTCAGAAAACCAATACAATTTTCTTTAAAATGTAAAGTATGCAATCTTAATGCAACAGCTTTTATGAGACAAGTTTAATATATTATCAGAAACCAATGAATAATAAGTAAATTTTGCAATAAAGCCGACGAACTTGCAATTTGGCAACATCAAAAGAAATTACAGTAACTGTAAAATGTAGCAAATAAATAATTTAAAACGTTCTGGAGAACGTTATAGCAGTATTGACATTTGTTTTCGTTTCAGGTAATTGTCGAATAGTCTTTGTTTGATGTTTGTTTGTTTGTTTGTTTTGGGTTTAACGCCGTTTTTCAACAGTATTTCAGTCATGTAACGGCGGGCAGTTAACCTAACCAGTCTTCCTGGATTCTTTACAGTACAAACCTGTTCTCCGCAAGTAACTTCCGACTTCCCCACATGAATCAGAGGTGGAGGACTAATGATTTCAGACACAATGTCGTTTATCAAATAGTCACGGAGAACATACGCCCCGCTCGAGGATCGAACTCACGACCCCGCGATCCGTAGACCAACGCCCTTACCTACTGAGCTAAGCGGGCGGGTTGATGTATCACTGCCTTAAGGTACGTACATGTTGGTTGATATAAAATATGTGATGGTATCTAAATCAGTCTCTATAGAATTTTAATGTGTATATTACCATCATTGGTGTACATTATCAAACTTGTTCAGACACTTTTGTCTACAAAGAACACGTATCTATTCTCTTCAGACTACAGACTGTATAGAATACATCAGAGCATGGTATGTTATGCCATGGAGTAAAAATTAGACAAATGTTTCACGCTTACTAGGCCAGGCATTTGTTGACAAGATTACACTTAACTTCAAGTAAAATGCTCAAGAACTTGCAAAAGAACTAGATCGGCATACGATATTTTCAAAAGGATGAGAGAGACATTTAATGTCGTCTGAAAAGTCGTTGAACATTTAACCGTGATGGTGTTGCGTTTGTTTGCCAAAGCATAGCATACCTACAGTAATCGGTTGTTACTCGTTCAAATGACTAATCAAGTCATTGATAATGCAAGGTACATACGTATCCTTATACCAATTTAATACATCAGAAATACGATCAGGAATGAATGTTTGAGCCATTTACGAAGAAATAAATATAGCTCCTTTTCGAATATTTGTGACAAAATTTCGTCGTTAATTGAAAAGTGGAAGCTGGTTCAGGTGGTTGATAAGGTCTTGGTCTGACATTTAAGCTTATATAAAACGATTACTATGTGAAAGAGTGACAAGTCTAATACAGTTTATTAATAAGCTAATGAAATTCTTAAATGTCACACCGCAGTGTCACTTTGAACAAGGTCATTTATTGTCAACGCACAAACATTCTTGTTGTAGAAACTTAACAGGTCAAAAATAGTGGTATCTACAGTGCCTACAACAACCACGGTTTGATTCCTATCGAATGAAACGTCATGTCAGGATATAAAACCAGCATAGTGTTGCAATGCTTCAACAACTTTTACTGTTTGAAACTACATACCGTATACACTGACTTGAATAAAACAATTATCTAATGTTACTAACAACTTCCATCACAGTTAATTATATTTTTCAGCCAAGTTGTATTTCCGTGCTCTTTCGGTGTACTTTATAGTTTATCCATATATTATAATGAAATAATATGACTATTGAAATACACAGCACTTTTAACGTTTTTGTCTTTGTTACAAATGAACTAATTCATTATTGTCTTTACATGAAATACATAATTCCTGGTATTGCTTTTAGCAGAATTCCATTACACAAAAAGTTGAATATGAACTTAAAGGACCAGCGACATGCAAAACCAAGTCCAAGTACGGGATGCCTTATATTCTGTTAAAATTCAAAGGATCGGTATGGTACTGGCCCTTATACTTGTGAATTGACATTATGTACTTGTGTACAAAACCATATGTTTATATAAACCCATTTCTTACTGTTCTGACATAAATTTTTAATTTTTAAACAGAATTTATTTCCGTATATGATAATCAGTCAGATTATTATCTTCTAATACCCTATACGTATGGTTTCTAATATCTTCTAGCTTATTCCACTTAGTTCTTTACGCAATCACTTTTTCACCGGTTATCAAGATTAACCGTGACAGAACTTTAATGGTGTATGCAAAACAGAGCGAATAACCGTAAAAATGTTATAATCCTTTCGTCATTGATATCAAAATGTCTAGATTTGATATTTAAGGATGTTTGTGAAATAATCAACCCCACCTCCACCCTCTTTTCATGAATTTGCTATTTGTGTGTTTACATTGGCTTGTTATAAAATGTGAACATCCACGCATATACTCTACTGTCTGCTTCCCAAAACATGAATCTTTCTATTGTAATTTTGTCCTTGTTGTCCCATTGTTCACGGGATCTTAATATTTTACAGCAATCAAAATTACTTGTTCCTTTCAGAACATATGTAATTATCTAGTGGTCTCAGAGGAAATATATTAGTTGAACGACCATTGTTTTAACAAAGGTTACCTAATACGATGTACTTTTCTCTTGTATACATATTGGATTATATTTCTATGAGATTGGTATTTTCTCCTTACAGTGCATCAAAAGAATGACGCCATTTATTCTAACAAGAGGGCCATGATGGCCCAATATCACTCACCTGAGTTAAGTTGCTTGCTTGAACAAATTTCTTTGCTAAAGGTTAAACACGAGGGTCATGATGACCCTGGATTGCTCACCTGAGTAATATGAGCTACATGTATCAAATATCAAACTGATGCTAAAATGTCAAGAAGGTCAGTAGGTCACAAAAATCGTCAATAAAAGTAACTAGGATCAGATAATTTCTTAAGTATGTTTTCCTATATAACTAATATAATAACTAAGTGACCCCGGGGCGGGGTCTGTTTTAACCCCAGGGGTATAATTTGTACAATTTTGGTAGAGAACTACTAGACAATGCATCATACCAAATATCAAAAGCCTAGGTCTTGTGGTTTCAGACAAGAAGAAGTTCAAAAAAATTTCCTATATAAGTCTGTGTAAAACTTGGGACCCCCAGGGCAGGGCCTCTTATCACCCCAGGGGTACAATTTGAACAATTTTGGTAGATGACTATAAGACAATGCTACAAACCAAATATGAAAGGCCAATGTCTTGTGGTTTCAGACAGGAAGATTTTTAAACTTTCTTTCCTATATAAGTCTATGTAAAACTTGGGACCCCCGGGGCGGGGGCATATTTGACCCTAGGGGGATATTTGAACAATCTTGGTAGAGGACTACTAGATGATGCTACATACCAAATATCAAATCCCTAGGCATTGTGGTTTTGTACAAGAGGATTTTTAAAATGTTCCCTATATAAGTCTATATAAACCATGTGACCCCCGGGGCGGGGCCACGTTTGACTCTAGGGGGATAATTTGAACAATCTTGGTAGAGGACCACTAGATGATGCTACATACCAGATACCAAAGTCCTAGGCACTGTGGTTTTGGATAAGGATATTTTTTATTTTTTACTTCTTTTGAATTCTGCATGGAATTCAATTCTTTGAACAATTTTAGAAGAAGGCTACCCAAGGATCATTTCTGTGAAGTTTGGCGTTATTCTGCCCAATAGTTTTCAAGAAGAAGATTTTTTAGGATATGTTGACGGACGGACGACACACGTCGGACGACACACGACACACGACGGACATTGAGCGGTCAAAAAAGCTCACCATGAGCCTTTGGCTCAGGTGAGCTAATAAAAAACCTCTTGGGCTTTCAAGGAGCATTTTAGAAAGTGAATCAAAAAAGCACGGTAATTTGGAATGCCCAATGATTAATGAGCTTTGTTTTGTGCAACTTTCGAATGAACGGTTCAAAATGTATGTATTGGTAGTGTGGCACGTATATAATTTGCTAAATATGTATTTCTTATATATTTCCGTATACATCGGGCAAAAAGACGTCCCTTGAACAGAGAAATTCAACATAAACCTATCTGGTCAAAAGACTATAGTCATGTAGTTTAATTTTGCTTAAAAATTTGAAAACTATCTATAGATTTTGATTTACATGTACAGTTCTTATTTCATTCGCTTAGTGATATAAATAGTATTCTTAAGTTTACATAATATAATCCCTAGGCCATGTGGTTTTGTACAAGAAGATTTTCAAAGTTTTCCCTAATGAAAATAATGATTTCATTGAAGTATGAAACAGTGACGTAGCGATTGTCATCAAATGAAATGTTAAGAACACAATAATATAACCTGATATCTAACTTCATATTAATTAATAGTAGTTAATAATCTTGGGCATAAAGAGCAAAATAATTGGAACTCAAACACAGAGTTTGAAAGACACTCAAAGCTCAATATAAGTGAATGGCATTGCATGTAGGAAATGTTTACTATAAATATATACCTGTAGAGAGAAAAGCAAAATTAATATGATAGGCGTTTTATCATCAAGAAACATTTCAATTAGAACGATGTTACTGTAAACATTTAGATATTTTAGCAAAATGCGGGGAAAAATCACACTCAAAGAATGAAGTGGTCCATACGACAAACCGCATTTCGTGCACACCGTACATCAACACCAATGAATGCAATTATAAAAGAACTGCTGTAAAAGCAAAGATAGAAAGAAACAGAGTAGTTAACCTTTAGCACGCTAGATAAATTGTCGTCTGCTGGAAATGTTGTCTGCTAAAATTGTAAAGTTCATTCAATTTGCTCCAAAATTGGAAGAAATATTGTCAGAGTAGCAAACAGCTTGGAACCTGTCTGACGTCTGATCTGGTTCCAAGCTGTTTGCAAAGGCTGTTAAATTCGCCTGCAGCAGGCTAAGGGTTAATGACTAAAAGTATAATAGGGGAGTTTTAACTGGTTTACTGACCGTATCTCACTCTTTTACTACCATATTCCTGGATTACATGGTAGTATAAAAGAAGCCACGCTACGACAGGTGGATCCCTGCAACGATACAGTAACCAAAATAACATATTGCAAAGCAAAAATATGCTTTAGTAAAATCATATAAATCTCAACCTCATGGAATCGTAAACGTATAAACACTTTATTAACATAACATGTGTACTGTTTCGAATGTTAATGCAAGCTTCCAGTCAAACTACCATTTCGTACAAACATAACGGTTTGTAAGAACATCTGTAATGTAATGTAAGTAAATTTTAATTTTGGTCAGTAAATTTAATATCATTTCTATTTTTGAAGTTATGCATCTGATTTGATCAGCGTTATTTTAATGTTTTTTCTAATAAACAATATAACGCTATATTTTTATATGTGCGTGTCAGCTGACCATATAGTGTTTATCAGCCAGTGTACTTAAATCAGTACGGAACTATAATCTGCTTAAAACAACAACACAATATAATTTCTACGATAAATTGATTTTGTCATACGTCGGAGACCGAAAAAATAGAAAACAGCTAAGCAATACGAATGACAAACTTGTTCTTGTGGGCTTATACATAATATAACTCCCTCACGCTTTCTAGTACTGGCTTAAGTAAGATATCTTTTATGCTAGTATCCTCAAAGACCCGTAGCTGGGATCACCAGAAACGGAAATAATAACAACACTGAACTAATTTTTCGGCGTGCCGTATTAAGCACGATTTTATGACCTCGTATGACCTTATACCACCTGAATAATGTACCAGTCGGATTGCTTGGTAAGGTATTCTCGGTATTTTTAGTCATAATGAGAAATTTTGTGAGAGTGGCGCTGATTGGAGGAAAGGCTGAAAATGCTTCAATCTGAGTCATGTGTGACACTGAGTGAAATGACAACGCGTTCGTCATCTATAACCTCTATAGGTACAGCACCATCGGGTTGTATGCGTACCACCTGAACAGGTTTGCTTAACCAAATATTCATCTGCTCATCCGGACATATTTCCGTTTTGTTAAGTTTTCTTCTTATGTTATTTCTGTTTTGTTAAGTTTCCTTTCCTTAAGTTTTGTTTTTTGTTTTATACAGTCACTAACTCATACCCTGCATTACAGCAACAATTTCTAACCAGTGAAAGCATTACTAACCTGCAACAACATGTCCGATACTGTTAAATTTTAGACTCTAAATTTTAAATTAATCTTTCCGGTGAAAAAGGTACTGATAGACAAATTTGATAATAAGCTGAAGTAGGGTAAGGGTTCATGTTGCTTCCAACAATTCCAGAAATAAAGTATAGAACGTATTTCAATATTTTTTGCTTACTGTTACCATCTTTTAAGCACCAAAGGCTCAAAGTGAGCTTTTGTGATTGTTTGGTGTCCGTCGTTTGTCCCTCCACAATTTCTAAATACAGTTTTCTTCAGAACTACTAGGCCCTTTTCAACATTGCCAAGAGATTTAAAATACAGGTTTCTGTCCATATATGACTTGTGCTTCAGTTACATCACGCCGACCATCTTTTTTAAAGATATTTCTTGTTAATTCACAGGTTAATTTCGAACTTTTCATTTCAGCGTAAATGTTAACGATGTCTGATATCCCATGAAAATACTAGTATGCTAGGTTAAATTTTATGCCGACCTATTTCCTTGTAGACTTATCTACACAGACAATTTACAAAACTTTGCTTCGCACTTGTAGATATACTTCAATAATCCCATCTGTAGAATATAAGCGCGCATCTCTCATGTTTTGCTTTAAGTCGATATTTAAGCTCTCAAATTCAAAAAAAAAAATGTAGAACAATAACGATAACTACGTCAATTAATTTAAGGTATTTTTTGAGTGAAATGAGACGTATCTGAAGCCAAACAGTATCTAAACATTCAGATTCAATTCCCCTGGACCTAACTTGTTACTCTTGAACGAAAATACATTCATCTTAGTACTTTAAACGTTCCTCATACCTATCATGTAACAAAAAAGTTAATCTTTAAAATAAACATTAATGCCAGTGGTATATAAATGTAAAGGATGCGATTCATCTTATTTTACGAAACTGTGAAGCTTTTAAATCATTTTAAAATTGTGGTTAACGGATGTGAAGAAAATAATAGATCCAATATACTTTAAACGCACAATCCTTAAATCACACTAACAGTAAACGAGAAGTTTATCTTCTTAGAAATTTAGGTTATGTCCTCCTTATTTAGCCATAAGTCTAAAAAATGTTACATCAGTATATGAAACAATTTGCACTGTTGTAAATATGGCAGCACAGTTATCAGTATTAGTCAATTAACCTTTACCTTGCTAAATTTCTAAAATGGACTGGTCAATCATTCAATTTGGGCAGTACCACTTCTTATTCAAAGGGGTGTTCACTGAAAATTTACTGACTGAATAGCGAACAGTGCAGACCATGATCAGACTGCACGGGAGTGCAGGCTGATCTTGGTCTGCAGTGGTCGCAAAACCAAAATCACTTGCCGCCAGCAGGCTAAAGGTTAAAAACGAATAAGTATCCAACTGGGAAAGCCATGTTTAAACAGCGCATCCTCCTTAAACCGCAGATAAAACTAATGCTTAATCCCAACGTTGTTCCGAATTCACGAAACAATTTAAATAAAACTCATTCTCGCCAGGTGAATCCCTAAAACAGAAAGCATTGCATTAAAAATGTCGGACGTGAAAATTTGTTAAAAAGCACACCTTCAGAACCATAAACGCATGTACTCAATGCTGTTGCAAAAGACAACTCATCCAGAAAAAAACAACATTCTTTGCCTGATTAAACAGATCAAATGGACGGGTGGGATTTATAAACTGCTTATCATGGGGTCCTCACAAGTTTCGCCAAAAGCTGTAAAATGGTTAACACCAAATATACGGAGTGTCTCGAAACAGACTAGTCATAAACAAAAGTTTTATACTATACCAAATACAACTAGAACATTTCGTGACCTAAAACCGTACTACGTTTGTAAGCAATATCATTGCAAAAATCAGGTTTTGATAAAACTTCTCGCAGGATAATGAAGGCCAAGACATTAATCTAAACTGGTCTGAAATTTCATCACTAGCAAGCATGTAGAACTGTAAAATAAATTTAATCATTACAAAATCGAGTAACCAAAAACGGTACATATTTGCTTTACAGAGAAATTCATCCATTTGCTAGGAAAAAATACTCAATTTAAACATTTACGTTTGCTTGTTCTAGAACATCTCTGCATCTTTCAGTCAGAGTTATTGAGTGTGAATCGTGCTTCGTTAACAACAATTGATGTAAAATTTCCGCTTTGAAAATTTCATTCGGAAATTCATGTAAAATTTGAATAATCAAACAAGTATTTTTTATGTGAGACGTTTTTATAAAAAAGATCTCTGTGTTAGTATTTATCCATATCTAAATTATGCCTAGTTCTCATAAACTGATTAAGATATAAAACACGTGTAAATAACTGTATGAATGTCATTAATATATTTTGATAACGTATCATCTAGTGTTTTCCTCTTGATATTGCGTATTATCATAGCAGTATACTTGCATTAATTGTATACAAGACATTTTTCCCATGACGCACAATCTTACGCATATTCTTGCAAGTGTAAGTCAGATTTATAGATAGGTTTGTCATGTATCACTGATATGTACGGTCTTGTGGTCAACATAACATGCCTTTACATAATGTTATAATAAAAGTAAAGAAGATATACCAAAGTGCAGAGAAGGCGGTTTCTCAGTCGTTTCCGTACATTTTATCATTTTCATATCTATCCAAGAAAACTCATCACTATTTTATGCCTCCAAAAGTACGTCGGCACGTTCGCTCTTTAGACTAAATTGGCCTTTAAGATTAGAAAATGCAAATGTTTATAGGAAATAAAGAGATACATTTTCATATATGCCAAATAATAAACCAAGCCATGTTCATCAATGCACAAAACAAAATAAAATCTTTCCTACTTGGATTTTTTAGTAACAAAATAGCTAGTAAGGGACTTCCTTAATATATATTAGTACTCATCATATAGGCCGGCTGTTAAATCTTATGAGCCACGCCATGAGAAAACCAACATAGTGGCTTTGCGACCAGCACGGATCCAGACTAGCCTGCGCATCCGCGCAGTCTGGTCAGGATCAATGCTGTTCGCTAACAGTTTCTGTAACTGCAATAGCCTTCGAAAGCGAACAGCATGGATCATGACCAGACTGTGCGGATGCGCAGGCTGGTCAGGATCTATGCTGTTCGCAACGGTACTATGTTGGTTTCTCATGGTGCGGCTCATATCCAATTTCTAGAATATATTGTGGGTTTCTTTTTTCTGAAAAAAATCACACATGTGTACTCCATACAGAGTGCAGACAGATACTTTCTTACCTCTAAGAGAAGCTTTAAAATAATTTCATAAGTTACTATAAACTGTTTTAGCACTTTACTGCTGTACTTTCATGTTTGCTAATGTCTATAAATTTTTGTTATTTTGATACTTCAGTTGTGGACTGGCAGTATATTAATTTATTGTTTATATTAACTATTTCAGAATAATTAAGATAGCATGAGTTACTTCTACGAGGAAGAAAATTAATTAAAGGTTGTGTAATAACTTCGTCAGATATAAAGTGCAGATCAAATATAAAGTCTAGACGTCTGAACATTAATGAATGATAAATTGTAAAATATGTTTGCCCACAATGAAGGCACCCAAGGTGTGCTTGTAGAACAACAATAAAAGTAATAAATCTTGAAATAAGGAGTATAGTTTGTATTTACTTTAGTTCTGATAACTTTGATCCTGTTGGTTTTGTATTTGCACTAATACTAAAATGTACTACAACTACAATTTTAGATACTCATTTATTTGTTTTGTTGGGATTAACGTCGTACCGACACATTTATAGGTCATATGGCTACTTTCTAGCTTTGATGGTGGAGAAAGACCCCAGATGCCCCTCCGTGCATTATTTCATCAAGAGCGGGAACCTGGGTAGAACCACCGACCTTCTGTAAGCCAGCTGGATAGCTTCCTTAAATGAAGAATTAATTTAACGCCACGAGTGAGGCTCAAACCAACATCGATGAGGGGCAAGTGATTTGAAGTCAGCGACCTTAATCACTTGGCGACGTTTAGAAAGATAAACCCTTAACCTTGGTACATTTGTTTCGCTCGCTTAGCCCTTAGTAATACGTCTAGAAAGTTTAACTGTATTTTATCTTCTGTGTGCAATTAAAAAACTGACATTTTATGAAAGTTTGTTTGGTGCAGTCTACATTGTAATAATACGTAAAAAAGATTCAAAATAATTACCAGTAGGTGACTGCCATACACTTTCAATTAGGATTTATTCGTATTAAACTAAAATCGCATCGGTAGCTTATTGGTAGAGCGCCCGCCTCGACATCGGAGGACATACGCTCGCTCCCTGGTACGCTTGGTATTCAGCACTATAACTAGTCAGCCCACTGTCGGTATAAGGTGAATTATGGTCATTCGGCGACTTTCAAGATTTGATGGTGGAGGAAGACCCCAGGTGCTACATCGTGCATTATTTCATCACGAGCTGGCACCGGAAGTTCTTGAGACCTTAGTATAGTGTGCGTAAGACGTGTTTTTATTTGAGTGAAAAATACCGGATTTTAGTGATTTATTTGTAACTTTTCTAAGTGAAATTTATATGAGGATAAATATCAAGGTATAGACTTTCTTATGACAATATGTAACTTGGTGAACACTATGCTTATTATGAAAAATTGGCAATTTTTAGAAAACAATAGCCAGACAATGGTTGGGAAATATTGACTCGATATTGTTACGCACTGTTGATTATAAGCTAAAGTGTTATTATATCTATTGTGCGCTAAATTGTATACATGTTTTACCCGCATACCTGTTCTTTATCGCTCGGATTATCGATATACTATAGGCATATACTGGGTTTTGTTCGTCAAAACTACGGAAGCGCATAAGGGCCACGATGAATGTGGAATTGGATACATATCGTTCAAGGATCGGTTGTTTTGGTCCTGGAAGAGGTTATAATGGAAATACTACAAAGTACAAGTACAATCCATATACAAACGGTACAGATATTCATTTTAGAATACTATTGATGGGCAGTTTTATCATAGTTACTCTTGGTATTGGCACGTTATTTGCGAACACTGTCCTCGATATGGCAACATTATCTAAATCGGATAATTTTCCATCTGATATGTGCTTGATCCCGCAGAATTCATTTAAAAAACTTTGTATTCACCATGAAACCTTATGGACGGAACATAAGCACAGTAGCCTTTCTTCTAGCTTACTTCTACGTGCAGGAGATGTCGAGTTAAATCCAGGGCCAGTTTCTGATAAAGAAGAGATTCTGGAAGCTATTCAAGCAAGCGGAGAAAAGATAAAAACCGAAATTCAGAGTGTTCGGTCAGATATATCCAAGATTAAAACAGATGTTGGAAGTGTGAAGCTTATTTGTGATGAATTGAAAGCCAGAGTTGATATTTTTTAATTTAATCATATTTTATTGCTTCTGAACACATAATACATAGCACATATACATAATAAGTAACAAAAGCAAATGGGTTGGGCTACAAGTTATTGCAACATTAGAAGTCAGCCCTTCCCAAGTGCGTAACATTAATAGCAAATGAAAAATGAACGAGTGTATTAGTTTAATTAAGCATTCCTTATACAAAGATATATGATAGTGATAATAACTACAAAGATAAAAAGATGAAGGAGAAGAAAAGGAAGAAGAAGAAGAAGGGAAATATTATAATGATGATATCAATGTAGTAACAAAATGATAACCCTAATAGTATTTATGATAATAATTACACGATGATGTAGTAACAAAAAGATAACAATAATAGTATTTATGATAATAATTACACGGTGATGTAGTAACAAAATGATAACAATAATAGTACTTATGATAATAATTACACAATGATAATTAATAAATTTTAGTATTAGTCAAGTTATGGTTGTAATCATTATAGTTGAGCTAGAGAAGAAAAGAAAAAGAAATATATGCTGCTCTATATCCCCGAGTGTCTACCCAGTAATGACAAACATCCTGTCCCAAAGTAATGTAATAATGACAAGAGGACATAAGAAATACATTATGTACTGTCGAAACGTCTTGTATGTTTGATATAGTTTTGAACTTCTGTGAAAAGAGTAGTGTTATCTTCTATAGAAATATTATCATTGCCATATAAAAGCTTATTGACACTTAGTGGGTGAAATAATCTTGTTTTAGTAAAAAGTTCTCTTCTCTGATGTGAAAAACGAGTGCATTTAAAGAAATAGTGTTATGCGTCTTCCGTTTCGGATCCGCAGTCGCATTTTGGACTTTCTCTGATGTGATTATTAAACAAGTCGGCGTTTAGATTACTGCACTTGTTTCGTATCCTAGCATGAAACACAGAGTATCGTCTGTCACCAATTAAGTAAAAAGTAGGGAATTGTGGAGGCTTGAAAATTTCTTTAAGTTTACTTTTGAAAGCCGAAAGAGTTGGTAGTTGACGAGTTTCAATGTTCAGATCATTCCATAATTTTATTGCAGAGGGAATAGTAGATTGGGAGTAAATTTCAATACGCCTAGCTAAAGTTTCAAAATCGGCATTGTTTCTTAAATTGTACTGGTTTGAGTCATTCACGATCGATGGAAATAAATCTAGTAAATATGTTGGAAGATCATCATTTTTTCCTTTGTATATTAAAATTAATTTTTGTATTTTTCTGCGGTCAGAAAGAGAAACCCATCCAATTTCGTTAAGAAGTCTTTCTATTGATACTGAACGCGCTAGCCCAGTTACAATACGCGCTGCTTCAAGTTGAATCTTTTCTAATTGATCTTTTTCATAATTCGCACAGTTATCCCAAACAACAGAGGCATATTCTAGAACTGGTCTCAAGTAAGCTATATAGATTTTGTTTAAGGTGTGCCTTCTAAGTTTAAATTTCAGCGCTCTCATAGATCCTAGAATTTTTGCTGCCGACTTTACAATATTAGATATATGTTCGTGCCAAGATCCATCTTTAGAGAGTGTTATGCCAAGATGTTTGTGATAATCGACAAAATTTAACTGAGTATTTTCAAATAATAGATTAGGACATTGTCTACGCGCGAGGGAAAAGAACATAGCTTCTGTTTTTGTAGGATTAAATGTAACCAGCCATTGTTTTGACCATTCTGATATTTTTATAAGGTCAGAATTTAGAGAAAGTTCAATTTCGTGTATATCGGAAGACGAAGCGGCTAGAGAACTATCATCTGCAAATAATCGTGTCGTACTTATAAGTGAATCTGCGATGTCGTTAACGTATATTAGAAAGAGAAGAGGACCTAACACTGAGCCTTGAGGAACACCAGCTTTAAGCTCTTTAGAGTCTGAGAAAGAGGAATTAACGAAAACTTTTTGGCTGCGATTTGAAAGATAGTGAGTAATCCAGTCAATTAGTTTGCCTGAAAAGCCATGTTGTCTAAGTTTAAAAATAAGACCCTTATGCCAAACTCTATCAAATGCTTTTGATATATCACAAAAGACTATACATGTTGCTTTTTTTTCGTCAAAAGATTTGCAGATTTGGTTATAAATATCTATGAGTTGAAAAACTGTGGAATGTCCTGGTAGAAACCCTGATTGACTTTTGTATATTAAATTGTTTGACATTAAAAAATTGTGCATGTATTTAGAAATAACACGTTCCATGACTTTACCTACACAACTGATTAAAGAGATTGGTCTATAATTAGATGGGGTGTTACTTTCTCCTTTTTTGAAAAGTGGCATAACATTAGCTTGTTTCCAACAGTTTGGGTAAATGCCTTCTTGTACGGACCTGTTAAATAGAATAGTAAGTGGTTTTTTAACTGTGGATGCTGTTCCTTTTAACATACGATGGCTTATTTCGTCGGGTCCAGACGCTTTGTTTAATTGCAGGTTAGAAATAACATCAAATATATCTTGTTCTGAAATTGTTATATCATTTAGCAAAGAGTCTGTCTTGGCAATGAAAGATGGAAGAGAAACATTCGAATCATCTAAATTTGAAATAGACACAAAATAATTATTCAGAGTATTTGCCTTTTCAGTATCAGACACAGAAAAACTTTGGTCATTATTTATAAGAGTTGGGATAATGTTACTTCCTTTTGAGTTTTCTTTGACTAACATTTTAACAATTTTCCAATATTGACGCGGGTCTGTGTTGGTGAGGTCATTCAAGGTAAATTCTATATTACTGTAAAATAGCTCTTTTGCATGTTTTATCATATTATTTACTTTTTTGCGTGTACATTTATATTTGTGCCAATCAGAATCTTTTCCGGAACGAATTGCGGTGGTTTTCAGCCGATCACGTTGTCGCGAGGTTTTACGTATCTCTGAATTGTACCAAGGCTTGTCGTTAGGACGGACAGTAACAAAAGATGACGGTATACATGTTCTTGCTAATTCTAGAAATTTGCTAACAAAGGAGTCGCAGGCGTTATTAAGAGTATTGTCGTATAAAAAGGACCACTCAGTTGTTTGTATCAGATTATTAAACATTTCAAAATCGGCGCGTTTATAATTCCATACTTTTCTTTTAAAAGGTATATTACTTTGAAGGTTAATTTCAATATGTACATATGTACCGTAATGAGAGTTGATATAATTGATAAGAAACAGTTAGAAATACAAGATAATATTAAAAGGTTAGATGTTAACATGGATCATTTACGAGCAGATAGAGACATGATGCAACTAGATATTAATTCTCTTAATGATAAATACGAAGAAAAATTAGACTATTTTGAGAAATTAGAAGATGCAGTTGAAAGTTTGGAGCGGCAATCACAAAAGGCTAACTTAAGAGTTTTTGGATTAGAAGAATCTATAGATGAAACTGAGGCAAATTTAAAATCTAAAGTTATTGAAAATGTCTGCAAAATAGCTTGTCCCAACGATACTTGGAATTCGGAATCTCTTTGTGAAGTTTATCGTGTTGGTAAATCTGACAAAAATACTCATCGAATGGTAATTGTAAAATTTAAAAATGTCAGTGATAAACACAAGCTCTTTAAAGGCAGAGAGCAGTTAAGATTGAAAAAGATTAGAATTTCGGAAGAGTTAACTACAAGGCAAAGATTCACTCTGGCTAATTTGAAGGAACGTGGCAAGATAGGTTACTATTTTAAAGGAAAATTGCACATCAGACCTAATGATAACAAGAGAGAAAATGGAAGGTTGTTCGTAAATGCTAAAAGAAAAACTCAGTTTGCTAACTATAACATGGACATAAACCAGGGCAAAAGCACAGATGGTGAGCGTAGCGACAATGATGAATCAAGGGACATAGATGTAGACTAGGGGTTCGGCCGAGGCCAAAATAAAAACTTTAACATAGCATACTGGAATATTGAGGGGTTTATGAAGAAAATTAAATTTACAGACTTTGTTGTATATCTAACATCTTTTGATATATTTGCGCTTGCTGAAACCTGGGAAGAAAATAATGAAGAAACGAAATATTTACTTGACACACATGCTTGTTTCTTTTTGCCAGCTATAAAATATGCTAGGTATGATAGAGCAATGGGTGGCATGTCAGTATATTGTAGAAATGAATTAAGAGAATTTGTAAAACAGATAGAAGTAGATTGCTGTGTCGGTATAATACTTACTATTAACAAAAGTTTGGTTAATTTGGCTAATGATTTACTTTTAGTTTTCTTGTATTTGTCACCTATTGAATCTTCTTTTTTATATTGATAAAGAAGCAAAGGGTATAAGCCTCTTTGAAGATCTCATGTTAACAGTAAATAGCAAATATGAAGCATGTAACATATTAGTGATGGGCGATTTAAATGCCAGATGTGGCGAACTTAGTGATTGTATAAATAGTGAAAATTTTTCAATGCCCTATCAATAAAAATAGACAGTCTTGTGATAAGATTGTTAATACACAAGGCCGACAATTGATAGAATTATATAAGATTTTTTCATTATATATTATGAATGGTGGGATTGGTGAAGATAAAGATATTGGTAACTTAACATATACATCAACAAATGGCTGTAGTGTTATAGATTATTGTTTGGTTTCAAAGGATATTGTAAATCTTATAAATAATTTTCGTGTAGCCGAATGAGTAGAATCTGCACATTTTCCAATAAATGTGGAATTAAACGTTCCAGTTAAAAAATATAATAAAGAGAACTCTCTTCATATAAAAGAGACTGTATATAAACTAAACTGTACACATAAACTGTCATTTCAAAAAAAATCTGAAGAGACATTCTCAAAGGATGTACTTATTATAACAAACTTTTATTTGAAATAGACAACCCAAAGAATAATATTAATGACACCGTATCTAACTTTGTTGAAATGTTAAGAGAAGTTGGTAAACAGTTTGAACATTCTTTTGAAGCGAGAACTGCTGATAAGAATCCAAGATGGTTTGATAAAGAATGTATAATTTCAAAACGTTTAAAGTATCAAAAATTGCGAAAATACAGACAACAAAGAAATGATGAAAATCTTAGGTCTTACATACAGGCTAGGAAAGATTTCAAAAATTTATGTGAAAATAAGTGTAAACAGTTTTATGTGAAACAGTTAAATCAGCTTACAAATGTAGTAAATGACCAACGATCATTTTGGTCAAAACTTAAACAAATTACATGTCATAATCAAACAAGAAGTAATAATATAAGCACTTCTCAATGGATAGAACATTTTGAAGGTCTATTAAATCCTGCAGTTGCAAACGAAAATAATATAGGAAACATTGACATTTCGATAGATAAACCAAATAATGATATTGAAAATTATATATTTAATTCAGAAATTTTAGAAGATGAAGTTATACTCGCAATAAAGCATCTCAAGCAAGGGAAAAAACCTGGTCCAGATAACATATTGCCAGAATTCTTTATTTATGGTATTGAGAGTATTATTCATATTTTAGTAAAATTGTTTAATAGGCTTTTTACTACTGGGGAATATCCTGAAAGTTGGTGTGAAACTATTATAATAACACTTCATAAGAAGGGTGACGTAAATAATGTAGAGAACTATAGAGGCATCTCGTTACAGAATGTTTTGTGTAAAATATATTGTGGAATTCTTGTCTCGAGGTTAAATTTTTATGTACAAATGTGTCATAAGATTTCGGAAAATCAAGCCGGATTTAAAACAGGTTATTTAACTGTTGATAATGCCTTTATTTTAAAGTCTGTTATAGACCGCATTTTTAAAAAAAAGAGACAGAAACTGTATGTTGCTTTTGTGGATTTTCAAAAATGTTTTGATACTATAAATAGGCAGATTCTATGGAATATTTTAAAGGAAAATGGTATAAAAGGTAATTTGTTTAAAAGTTTTCAAAGTATGTATCATAATGTTAAGGCATGCGTTAGATGTAATGGTTCAAGAAGTGAATATATACAAAGTACGATCGGCTTAAAACAGGGCTGTTAAGCCAATCCTATCTTGTTTTGTTTCTTTATAGATGAACTAAAACGATGTCTTTCAAATAATAACGTAGGTGGTATACAATTGCACCCAGATACTATTAAGTTATTCCTTTTAATGTTCGCAGATGATGTTGCATTATTAGCAGACACAGTGTATGGCCTTCAAAGGCAACTGAATATTTTGTCAGATTTTTGTGATACATTTAAATTAAAAGTAAATGAAGGCAAAACTAAAATTGTAGTCTTTAAAAATGGCGGCGTACTTGCGAGGAATGAAAAATGGAAATATAAAGATACTGAGATTGAAGTTGTAAATAAATTTGGTTATGTTGGATTGACATTTACTAGACAGTTATCTATGAATTGTATGGTTCATGACCTATGTGTTAAAGGGAAAAGAGTACTAATCTCTATTCTAAATTCACTATACAACTGTGGTCAATTGTCAAAATCTGTATTTTTAAAATTTTTGATTGTAAAGTTTGTCCTCAATTGCTATACGGTTCTGAAATATGGGGCATATATAAGTTTGATGAACTAGAACGTGCTCATAATTACGCATGTAAAAGGTTTATGTGTGCTGAACAGAAAACATCTACTGTTGCAATTTTAGGAGACTGTGGTAGATACCCATTATACATAACAACATACAAAAGGTCAATTAAGTACTGGATGAAAATTCTGAAAATGCCCAATGATAGGTTTGTGAAGAAATGCTATAATATGATGCTAAATGATGATACGAATGAGCATGTCAACTGGGTAACTGCTGTTAAAAATTGTTTGATGAGTCATGGTTTTGGTCATGTATGGTTAAGTCAAAATGTGCAGTATGAGTCGGGCTTTTTAAAAATGTTTGAAAATAGGTTAAAGGATATTTATAACCAAGATTGGAATGTAAATTTAAACCTAAATGCTAAACTTGTGCATTAAAAAGAATTTAAAAATGAGTTTGAATTTGAGCTATACCTGCATGTACTTAATTTTGGGAAAGTTCAGATACGTTTATATTAATTTTAGATTAGGTAGTATGGATTTAGAAATTGAGAAAGGAAGGTATACTAATACCGCAAGAGAAAATAGAAAATGTAAACTATGCGAGACCAATTCTGTTGAGAACGAGTACCATTTCCTGTTGCGCTGTGGATGTTATAGAGATCTCCGTATACTACATATACCAAGCAAATATTATACTCGCCCAGATGTTAATAAATTTAATATTCTTATGTCTACAAGAAATGAAGAACTGATAAAATCAACAGCGCTATTTCTTTATTATGCATTTGAAAAAAGAAAGAAACTTTTACAAACTTTATTAGCGCAAGATATTTAGATGTTAGATTGATGGAGGAAACAAATACCCATATTGCAACACTGTTATATTATATGTTTATATCTATATACGCACACTATACTGATTTTAAAAGCTTGTATATGTATATTTATATACCTTGCATGGGCCGGAGGCCTTGAAGCAAATAAAGAATTGTCATTGTCATTGTCACCTGAGTAGACCTTTAATGAGGATCGAACTCACATCAGTGAGGGGCAAGTGATTTGAAGTCAGCGGCCTTAACCTCTCGGCCACGGACGCCCCAAAGGGGAAGTGTAGCGGCCAACTGTAAAAGGAATAAACACTAAGCATGCAGTTTGTCTCAGGATAATATGTTCAACAGCATGAAAAACAGTATTGGAAATTTTTCATAATTTTTTTAATAGCGTCCCCAGAGGTTCATCTTGTTCCAGCAGTGTCTTCAATTTACTTTTATAATAAATAACTAACACCAAAATTACAAGTGTGAAAATGTAAAACATCAAAGTATTCAACACAGTTGAACGATATAGCAACGTCATACAATATGTTTAAACAGTGTCCATTAATAGATTTGTAGATCAGTATTAAATAGACCAGATCACGAAATGTAATTATAAATTAGATGGTCGCAAAGTACGATCGCATCTGCTTACTACGAAACAGAATGCATAGATTCGTGTAGGGAGTATGACATCGTCTACATAAATTAAGTAATTAGAAAGCGTTTTAAAATGTTGGTTTTTATGTGACATGAGTTGACAGGAATACATATATGTAGGTTTAAACTAGAAAACTGTATTTGTCTGATACATATAATGAAACGGAGTTACACGTCAATACATAATATTTATAAAATGTGATACATCGTTAAGAGATTGTTCGTCTACTTTTCCAAGTTATCAAATAACTGATTTCGAATTTCATCGGCCGTTATTTATATAATTCATTTGCAATACTAGAAAAAGTCTATGCTGCTGTAGATACATTTACAGGAAAGTTCAGAATGATGTATTTGCAGTTCAGAAACATAAGGTTCCATAAGAAAGATTGACTGAAAACGAATAAGCCATGCTTAACGAATCGCCATATAAAGGCAATAAATCGCCAAGACCTTTCATAAGAGTGCATCTTGTTCAACGAAACAACCGGATATAGATTGACTTCTAGAATAGAATGCCGTTTCAACATGTGAAAATTTTATACCATCCCAATAAAAAAACGTTCTTTCCTGAAGATACATTTAACATAATTTAAAGCATCAAGTTTCAATGCGAAAATGCCTCTTGGAAATTTTTCTTATGTTTCTGGGTTAATGTGAATCTTATATTGTCCGGAGGCGCTACAATCATAGATCATTCAGTGGCAATTGTTGTATCTTAAAGCGGTGTAAAAACATTTTTGTTGAGAATATGAGAATATTGCCGCCTAGATAATTAGTTCAAGACATTGATACACAATTGCCCTTAATATTCAGGACAAGGTTGTATATCAAAATATTCACTTTATGGAAGAAAATCATCAGTATAATCTTAAATCTTGAGAACTGCTCGCAATTATTCAAGATTTATATATTAAAACTCGCTTCATCAGTCTATACTTGTCTGCACCTTTATACTAGAGTTGTATTGAATGACAATCGAGTGTTAGTCAAGATTCTATTAAAGAACTGTACGTATGCCAAATGTCACCATCAGAGCGTCTTTCAGAAAATAAAATAAAAATATATTATTAAAATACATTTTGTCAACAATTATAGCAGAATACCTAAATTGGTCATTCACCTGTAAAAATGAGATAAATAAATTACAAAATGACTATAATTTTGTTTTGTTTTCTCATCTCTTTAATCATTCTAAATACAATGCTTAATATAATTGTTTCAATGTGGCCTTTTCAATGTATTCAATTTAATGTAGTTAAAAGTGTGCTTTTAGTTTTCTCTATACTCTCCAATGCCATTTTATACGTCGAAATCTGATTGGTTTTGCATAAAATCAGTACGTCAGTTTTCATTCGTTCTATTTATTGAATTATTGCGCTGCCTGACGACGATAATCGTTTCTTTAAAAAAAGTAATTATAGAACAGATGCCAAAGTTTTATACAATTTTTGCTTTCAACTGGGTATTCGTGTTTAACTTAGCAGTCACAATGTCTAGATCAGCGGTCTTTAGCGACCGTACTCTCATAATGCATGCCTAAAATTTACATAATAAAGTTAATAAATGCTCATACCGTGTCTGAAAGCTAGATTTTTAACTACAAACACAAGCAACATCTTAGGAAAAAGACATCTTGAAATGTTAGTGTGAGTCTTTTATATTAAAGAGATTTTGCCTTCCGTTTTTATCAAATTTAAATTTTAACGCCAATCGCCAGACAAACATATTAATCCGACAGTTGAGTTTATTACTGTTGTTATTTGATACATTACCATTCAAATGACTAAATAGTCTGCATGAATGCTCTTCTTGGTTACATTTGTTCTTCATAATCCATCACATAACATTTGTCTGACGCATAGATATAACAAATCTTCGAGGAAACGAATATTAAGTCTCAAACAAATATGTTTTAAAGTTACTTAGAACATTCGCTGTTGCGGTACGTGCTACCAAGGACGATAACATAAATAGATATTTCGCATTAGAGTATGTCTAAAACAATTCTTACTAAAGACAAACAAAGACAAGAAGAGTCTCATGAAAGCAAACTCTATTCGTAGGATTTTCTATCTGTGAATATGGGTATTGTTTAAATCAATAAGTTACGGGACTTGATTTTGTGACATTGTTCAGTAGCACACAACTGCTATGTGAGGTTTTGAACCAAGTGTATGCAATAATTTCGGAAAAAGCATTTTCCATGTAAACTTTAATATACATTTTCCAAAATGAGACAAAGCTTTGCCAAAATGTAATTATAGGATATGCGCGTTTCACCATGTTCTATCAATCTCAATGATTTGTGTTCATTTCCAATTCAATTTCTGCATCTAGTCTAGAGAACAATGTGTGTGCAAACTTTCAATCAAATTTTCGGAGTACACGAAGGGGGGTTATTTTGACCGGCAATACTATGGGTTGATTTTAGCTTCTTTTCACACTTACGGAGCAAGTACAGCAAGTTTAAGTTGACCAGCTGAGGTAATGAAGAAACTATTGAACTAAAAAATATTTAACCGGGTAGATTGCCCTACTTATTCTTCGAATAGTCGAGCTAAAAGCAAAACATAGTGTCAGTCGTAAACTTTGTTATGATATCATGACCAGCGTTTGATTAGCATCATGTACTTAGAACTGTGTAAACGGATACTTAATGATATTAGTGTCACTATCGTACTAGACAACTGCCCTTTCTACTAATATGTGCTCTTCTTGGCTTCAGTTATTTCTTGGCTTCAGTAAAGCGGATAGTTTATTGCAGCTACCCTCTAGGTTCTATTCTACAATCAGAAATAATCAAAATCTCAAAATGGCATCATTTATACACTCAACTGAAATCTTCCAACATCTGCCGAAAAAAGTCATGAAGATAGTTTGCATACTTAAGATATCGACTTCTATTGAAAGCAAGTTAACGACAATAGAAACGATTGTACATCAGAGTTTTTTCCTGTTATAAAGCATACTGTTCAAGATTTTGTCTCCAACGAAGTATATTTCTTCAAGTTGTTTACATATGACTAAGCCCACGTGGAAGTATACGAAAACTCTGGTAAACATTTATTTTGGTCGATTAAAAATTCTGGCGAAATCCTGGATAAGTTTAAAATTGATAATTAAAAGGTATCTACAGTCAGTACATGCGATATTTCTACTTTGTATACCACTTTACCACCTAACTTAATAAATGACAAACTAGCTGTCCTAATTCAAAAGACTTTTGCCAGAGAGAATGCTACATTTCTTGCTTGCAGTTTTGATAAAGCTTTTTTTACTAGCAATATTATTAAACATTATACAATGTGGACCTGTGACGAAATTTGTAAAGCCCTTTCCTTTTTATTGAACAACATTTACATCAGGTTTGGGAATGCAGTTTTTAGACAAGTAGTTGGTATTCCCATGGGAACAAATTGTGCACCCCTTGTCGCATATTTGTTTTTATATTGTTATGAAAGAGACTTTATGTTGAGCCTTTCTCCAGATACGCAGGCAGATATTATAACTGCATTTAATAATACATCACGCTATCTGGATGATATTCTTAATATGGATAATCCGTTTTTTTTTTTTGGTCAATTGGTGGGTACTATTTATCATAGGGAGCTTCAGTTATTAAAACTAACAATTCGGATACTGATGCTTCGTTTTTAGATTTAAATCTCTCTATTTATGACAATATTATACATACCAAAATTTATGACAAGAGGGATGATTTTAACTTTAGTATTGTAAATTTTCCCCATTTGGATGGGTATATACCTCAGGCTACATCTTATGGGGTATATATTTCTCAATTAATTCGGTTTGCCAGAGCGTGTAGTCATGTCAAGCATTTCAATGAACGTAATCTATATATTACAAGTAAACTTCTTCAGCAAGGCTACCGTTATTACAAATTGCGTAAATATTTTGCTAAATTTTACTATCGTAATTCTGATTTAGTTTTAAAATTCAATAGTAATTTAGACACTTCTGCGAGAAGGTATTTCTAAACCCGTTTCTTATGGGGATGTGGTTTACAAACTTCGTAAGATCTTGGGTCATGGTAATTTTCCAAATGTATTTGGTAAAATTATAAAACGTTTTATTAAAAGAGGTTACGACCCAACTGTTTTGAGACATAACGCATCTTTAGTGTTCAACCCGTTTACAGTTGGACACTACGATTCCCTCTTTGATTGTCTGACGGAAGAGGGGGGGGGGGACTCTATGATAAGCAGTTTTTAAATCCTACCAGGACTGAACTGTTTTGATATCTGTCTTCTGGCCTGTTTCGTCGGGTTCTTAAGGGTGTTTCTCTTGTTGCTCTGTCTTCTAAAAAGGCATTGAGTACATACGTTTTTGGTTCTAATGGTTTGCTTTTTATATATTTATACACGAGCATTTTTGTGTTTTACATGCCATGCCTTTTTTGTTTCCATTACGTGCGTTAGAGATTCACCTGGAGGGGATTATTTTTATTTACACTGTCCCGTGTCTTTGGAACATGGTGGGGGTAAGAGTGAGGTTGGGTGCGCACCATAAACCGGTTTAAGCTCCCCAGTGGTGTTTTTGCCACTGACCGTTTCAAGGCGGTGCCCCACTGTGTTCCTTTGTTTGTTCGTTTTGTCCTCGTGTGTTGGCTTTGTGTGTGTGCGCGTGTATGTGTGTGTGTGTTTGTGGTGTGCACGTCTGCGTGTTGTAGGTTTCGTTTTGGGGAGGCTGCGGTTTTGGTACGTGGCATTCCCTGCTTGATATTTGTCTTTGTATTTTTTTTTTGGTAACTAGAAAGCAAGAATGAATATTGAAAGCAACGTTCCAAAGAACGTAACCCACAACACGCGTACGTGCATAATACTGGCACACATAGAAAAACACACGCACAGACAAAGACAAATCAAACTATCTATAGCGTATATACCACTCCTCAATCTGACTAAAGTACTTGATCTTCTAAACGAAGATCTGAGAACGACCCATTCACATTCGTCTTCTGTATATTTTGGATTTCCAGTATTGCTATTTTTATTTTATTCAATCAGACGACTTGTTCGAATGTCAAAGAGTAAGAAAAATGTGCAGTCATTCCAGGGCTCGAACCCGGGACACCTCGCTTACAAAGCAATTGGCCTACCGACTGAGCTAACCGGCTATCTGATACATTATGACATAAGAATTGTAAATATCAGAAGTCAAGGCTACAGGTAGATTTGCAAGATATTGTAAGTTAGGCTTTGATTGGCTAGCGAAAGGGTCGTCAGAACGAGGCGATGAATAGGTCGTTCTCAGATCCTATGCGTAGCGTAATAGGATATGTACTTTAGTCAGATTGTACCACTCCTCAAACTAAGAAACCATTAACTTAACCTTATCAAAACATTTTCTTCAGTTTTACGTGTTTTTATGTTATTACTTGGAATTGCGATACTTTAACAAAACGCTTGTAATTTCTTAGAAATAATAGTTAATTTAAAAGATAACTTCTAGTTATAGCTATGGTTATCGTATTAGCCGTATATAAATTTATATGAGCCGTGCCATGTGAAAACCAACATAGTGGCTTTGCGACCAGCATGGATCCAGACCAGCCTTCTCATTCGCGCAGTCTGGTCAGGATCCATGCTGTTCGCTAACAGTTTCTCCAATTCCAATAGGCTTTAAAAGCGAACAGCATGGAGCCTGACCAGACTGCGCGGATGCGCAGGCTGGTCTGGATCCATGCTGGTCGCAAACCCACTATGTTGGTTTTCTCATGGCACGGCTCAATTATTTATTATGGCATGGCCTTATAATTAAATATATACCTTCGAATATATAATGAAATATTAGCGCTTTTCTCACAGATATGCTGCAATGCCTCAGGGTGATTAAAGTTTTATGATTTCGGAACTATTTTAGAAATCAATGCAAACGAAATAAAGATTTAATAAAGATAATTGCCGACGTCATATAGATTAAGTAGTTAGAAAAAGAATTAAGCCCTAAAGATTAAATACGGACAACATCAGCAAGACAAAGGGACAGAAAGAGGCACTACTAGGCTGAACTGTTAGATTTCCTACATTTTATTCGTTGCAATATGTTAAGCAAAACTGAAAACCAAAAACTTCAGTTGTATTATCTCTTGACACTGAACAGAACGCACATTCCAGTATAATCATTTGATATGTTGACAAATGTTGCTTATCATATAAATATCACGTGATGTCCGAGAATTTCAGAAAATGCCTCAATTTCAATGCATCATCATTTGTTATATAAGTTTTGATAAGGTCTGATTATCACATAATCATGTTATTCAAACTCATATATGCATGGCTATAACAAAATAGAAAAAGTGGAAACTCCACAGGTCGCTCAACACAACAAAAACGAAAATGTTGCAGGCTCGGTTTGATTGAGCCTGTTCATGGACGGTAGTGGAAATGCATGCTACCGTCCACGCCCTCTAGCCCCGGGTTGAGCAGCAGTCAATATTTACACATGCTAAAAGTACAAAAACAATTTAGAGACATCCGCAGATGTGTTCATACGGCGATGCACATGGAACCTTCAATGCTACACTAGTGTGTGATTCCATGAAAAGCGGCGTTTGGTCCCCAGTTAAAATAATGGGTTTGCCCTAAACGAGAAAACAATGGGCAGAACTAAACAAACTGGAATTTAGAAAGGCGATCTGAGGTTATGGAGCCTGCATATCACAGGAACTGCCAAAAGACAAAATGAAAAAGCAGGCACCATATCCAAGGGGTGATTATACAATACTCAAAGCTGTGAAAGCTGGAGTACTGGAACCACCCAGGCCGAAATGTTCATGCTGAAAGACTAAACAGTACCAATAACACGACATAAGAGTCGTGCTGAATGATATGAGAAGATCGAAATATAACAGCCCTGATTGAATGTACGGGGAGTTTTAAGTATTTGCTTTGATTTTATATGAATTAATTTGTTATGTATAGTAGATGGTCTACAATAAATTGACGCCGTTGAGTGGGGAAAATGAATGGAAAGTATTCATACTGCTGAAAACATAGATCACATTCAATATACTCCTCGCAGAGCTAATTTAAATGCCTATCATCAGCTGCCTAACTGTCGAACTATTATTAATAGCTTCTAAAATAAGCTAATCCGAATACGAGATAATATTTAAACAAAGATTATAAAATTATTCTAGCCTGCAAATTACGCATTGAATATGTTTCTCTGTAGCAAGTGGTTAGGTTATCCGATGTACATTATTTACTCTACAGAAAAACTTAAAAAGATTACTTATTCTGTTTAATAATGCATGCAATTTAAAATCTTACATACATGTAGTTTGTAATGTCTGTTGAAAATGTTTCGATATTGTGTTGAAATTACTTATATTGCGAAATAGCCTAGGGGCTTAAACAACCATTAAAATAGTTTAAATGTGACGTACTTTCTACTATACTGTTATGCTGAGAGTAATGAACCTAGAACACTGTTTTCAATTTCTTATTATATAAAATAAATATAATAATGGTATCCAAATATAGTTTACACGATTTCATTCCAATATCCAGTTTATGTGCTTCCAGACACGATGATTACACGTGGACAATGTCCATCTATTTATAATAATTAATCATGCATGTACTGATCTACATGTTATAGTTATAAATCAGAAACTTTCTCAATAAATATATGTATAGAAAGAAAGACAGACAGAGAAAGGGTTAATAAATGTTACGACAAAGTTTCGGCTTGTAAATGAAAAATGTTGCCTTATTTAGATGTACTAGTAGGTATTTTTAAAGTAGAAAATGGACACTCCACATGTCGCATGCAAATATTGCAGACTTGGTTTGATTGAGTCTTTGCAAGGACGGTTGTGGAAATGCATGCTACCGTCCACGCGCTCTAGCCCCGGCTTGAAGGTTGACATTTCCTGAACGGCTCAGCATGCTTTATATGAGTATGCAAATCGCGTTTTTATAGAGTTCTTGATCAATATAAGATATTATGTTAGGTTTCGCAATGAAAACACATTTTCACATAATATCTAAGGTAATTCTGCTTCGTTATATGTAAATGATAATTAATCAGACAGACTATGATGATTGTTGTTATGCCTAGGGACTCTGTTAATGTGAATATATCAAATGACATTGCCAGAATACACGCCATGTAAAATAATGGCTAGCCTATATCGGTGAAGCGTGTTGACAGATTAATGTGTTTGCCTGGAGATCTATTAAACTTGTAAAGCGACACTTAAACGACGACAGTCGAAGCAGACAAACGTATATCGTTGCATAAATGGCTCGCTGGAAAAAGAAACACTCTTTGTAAAATAAATACCTTTTATATATATATAACGGTTTAATCCATTTTATTTTAAACATGGTTGATTGTTTGCATGACTTTTCATATCACGATGGTGGCCCTTCAAGAAAACCACAGGCATGGACGGGCATCTGCATAGAACCACCGGCCATCCGTAAGCCAGCTGGATGGCTTAGTCAGGCAAAGAGTACCAAGCGAAGTTTTGTACCCTTTTCGGTAAGCGGCAGGTGGTTCTTAACCATCCGGCCTCTGAGGTCGCTTGACATACAATGCAACAGAAGATTCGGCTTTTAAAAATGAGTCTTTTCATAAGCGGTAGTGAAACTCGCAATCATAACTGTCATGTTTCCGGGTCCGGTGTCCGGCTTCAGCGTTTGTTTTCAATAGAAAACATTAAATATACTTCATGTTCTGAAGTCAAAATTGTAATGTTTTTTTATTACTTTTTAACAAATGTATTTAAATTATATGTACCAAAATATGTGTTATAAAACTGGAAGAATTTGCATGATGTTATCACCTAATTTCCAAATCTTACACTCAGGTCAGATAGAACAATGAATAAAATAATATGATAATAGCGAAGTAAAAGCTATGGTTCTTTTTTAAAAACTGAAAGGGGTTTGATTATGACCCGGTATTTTGTCTGCATCTTTATTCGTGACCTATTGTGAACTCCCCTTGCTAAATGCCCTTTAACCCTTAGCCTGCTAAATTTCTATAATGGACTGGTCCATCATTCAATTTAGGCAATACCATTGATTATTCGAAGGGGTGTATACTGAATATTACTGACTGAATAGCGAACAGTGCAGACCATGATCAGACTGCACGGATGTGTAGGCTGATCTTGGTCTGCACTGGTCGAAAAGGTGGAATCATTTGCCGCCAGCAGGCTAAAGGTTAAGATATCTAATAATTAAATTTTAAACAATCTTAATGGCCAACTTCTTACATATCCATCTGATTGAACGCAAAAAATAAGATACTGTTACGTTAAAAAAGAAACAGAAAAAGTAAACAAAAAAGAAAACAGTTAAATCTTTTAAGATTATTTACAAAAATGTATTCTACTTGAATCGAGCATGTCAATTTTAGAGTAATGCAGTACGACGCGTGTTATGAAAAGTGTTTCCCTATAGCAAAATGAATAAAATATGTCTTTTAATTATTTTATCGTGTAAATGTGTTGTAGACCTGTCGGTCAAGATGACAAACACAAATACGTTTATATATTTTTTTCAATGAAACTAGTGAGAGGAAATTACTCGGCGGTTTTACTGCTCTCTACAAATCAGGATCACATTCTCTAATTTTCAGAGACCAGAGCAGATAACTTTTCATTTATATTTAACGCTTATCACAAGTGCACGCAAGAAATATCTGAGCATTTTGTTCTGGGTACATACACTCTTTACATCCTAAAACTGCAGTGTTGAATGATTTTATAGCCGATAGCTTCTTGGAAGAGAATGCCACTCAACAATGTTATTTTATAGTGCTCAACTGTATCAATTCCTTAAAATTACAATGTACGTTTTCTGCTTGTTGTAGTTATTTTCTTTTTTTTTTTTTTTTTTCTTTCTTTTTTTTTTTTTTTTTTCTTTTTACTTCTTTGCAAAGTTCGTCGTTCTGAACATTAGACTAAGTTAACAAATGTCTTGTCAACGTTTTAAGTCATCAACGTTTTTTTTACATTTGATAAGCGATAAGGGCGATCTTTACATTCTAAAATCCTAATTACTGCTCTTTCCATTTTAGATTGCGGGGCCAATTGTGTCGAACTGTATTCCTTGAGTGAGCATTCGGTAATAACCCCTTTTTACGTTTAGGCGTTTTCACTGAGCTTATCATCATCAGGTGCTTTCGCAAGAGACTATTGTCAACATAAGTCAACAAATGTAAGACAAAAATAGAAAAGAAAAAGAATGACATAGAAAACAAAGAGATCATGAAACGCAGATCAGAAGTTATGAGGCCTAACTGCAAAAGTGTATACTTTATCTACACAGTAAGTCTACAAAAAGCATCTGGGCGTAGTGTTTGAGAAAAGTACTGAGAACAGATGCAGACGTGGAGAAAAGCATTCATTTTCTTGTCTTCGACGCACTTTATTTTATAAAAAATCTGTCAAGTAATAAGGTCATATGGCTACTTTTCAGCTTTTAATGTTGCAGGAAGACACCCAAAGCCCATCCGGGCATTACATCATCATGTTCATGGCTGGATGGCTTTCTCACATGAAGATATCAAAACTCCGGGCGAACTCAAATATGTTAGGGGTTAATGAGTCAAAATCAATGGTCAAGGAAACCTGTCAAAAATTAAATATCAAGAAGCATAATACATAAATATTTACATGTGACTGATTCAAGTTAAGTAAATCATATTAAGTATATAGAACATGCTTTTGTCGACAAAATATATAAATGTTTCTGTATTGCCTCAAAAATAACTGTTATGAAATTTAAAACATATATCGTCCCAGCAAAGAAGAACCTTTCACACGAAATAAATTCCAAAATAGTTCAAATCCTAAATGTGTCATAAATAGAACACATTTACTATAGAATTGCGTCAAACAGTTTTTCAAAAACAATTTTATGAAAAAAACATTCAACCAGAATTTGGTTTCCCGTTCTTTCCACACATTTTAAGTTCAATAATTTTCTTATCAACATTTATTTAATAAGTATTTTTCGAAAACGCAGATTATGTTTTTTAAGATCCAATCAAGTTTACCTACTTAGTATGAATGCATCGCTTGACCAATTGCAAGAGAAAGGTGTCATATTATTTCTTGCTGTTGAAAGCGTTTGTGTTAATTGGACGGAATTGAGTATTAAACAAATATTTCGTTTTGTTAATAGATAGATGACATCTTAAATAATTAATCGCTTTTACTCATCTGAATGAATCAATAAAAAACTGTACTGTGTTTCAATGTGATCATAATTTAGCCAACACAGAGGTATGCGAAAGTTTATGAGATAAATCGATATGTAGATAAATTATGAGACGGACCTGTACATTGACTTTGAAAATGCAAATCCTACATTTATTTCTTTAAGTGCACGAACTCATTGTCCCCGTCTGGAATAACGTGGCTAAACTGCTTAAGAGGCAATCTGGGCATAAATTAAAACCTAATATAAGCCTTTTCCTTGGGCGGCTGCAAGAAAGTAATCCCTGAGACATTTCTATTGTGTTGTAATTCTAAGCAGATTATAAACACAATTTGATTTAGAAAAAAATGACAATATTACATTCAACCCACACATTGACATTTCAGATATTATATGATCATAAAACACGAACAATTAACAAAAGTTACACTTGGGACTTACGTTAATAGTAAGAAAACTGTAAATAAATCTAAACCAATTCCCTTTCAATGAATGCATTCTAGAAAAAGTTAGATTCAGGACGAAAAAATGTGACTGTGTTTATTCTTTAATTGTGAAACCTCTTGAAATATTTGTTTTACTACTTTTTAAGCGTTACAGTTTCAATTTAAGCATTGTATACCATCTTGTGGCACTCTATACTAGTACTACAAATTTAAATATTTGCAAATAAGTAAATCAGTCTATATGCATTGATTGAGGAAAATAGGTTGTTTAGCCTGTGTGCGGGAGTTACTAAATTACTAAACCGTTCACTATAATTACATTCGCGGTATGAAAATAAGAAAACATGAAAGCATATAATTTTCGATTTTTTTTTTTTTTTTTTTTTTTTTTTTTTTTTTAGTGTTTTCCAGATGGAGATCTGATGCTGGTTCTTGCCTAAATGCTTGTATCAGCATTTACTTCCGTCCATATCATAATAATTGTTAATAAATCACATTATAAATCAAATTTAAGCTTAGGGTATTATTTTTTTAATCTTAAATAAGATTGGACACGATACGCACGACCAAAATTGCTTACAAAAATCGTAAATTTATTTTCATTTCTGAAAATCATATTCTCATAATCGCTGAACTTGTTCTTTTTAGGTATTTTTTTGCAAATAGCCAAAATATATTTCTGGTGGTAGATTGCAAGTGTTAATAGTATGTCCGTAAGACATTTAATGATAGTAAAGTCAAAAACAAACTAATTTTATCTTTGAACACATATAGTAATGTATAACATATTCTATCATATTATATCATATGTAAATAATAAATAACTAGGTACCCTTTTAACCAAATTGCTTTGTTTTTAATGTTTCTTTAAATGCTTGGTTTGTTAATATTCTTAATACACTGAGATTTATTGTGTTATCTTACAATAGTTTCAAAGCAAACTGTACTGAAAAACGTTTCAAACCTTACTATCTTAAATTTTGAACTAAAACAGCTGTTGGTGAACGTAAGTAAAATTGCTTTCATTGAAGTGCTTCCGCTGTAACCATACTATTAATAAGTATTCTGAAATAATTGTTTTTATGCCCCCGAAGGGAGGCATATAGTTTTTAAACCGTCTGTCGGTCTGTCAGTCTGTCAGTCTGTCCGCAATTTTCGTGTCCGGTCCATATCTTTGTCATCGATGGATGGATTTTCAAATAACTTGGCATGAATGTGTACCACAGTAAGACGACGTGTCGCACGCAAGACCCAGGTCCGTAGCTCAAAGGTCAAGGTCACACTTAGACATTAAAGGATAGTGCATTGATGGGCGTGTCCGGTCCATATCTTTGTCATCGATGGATGGATTTTCAAATAACTTGGCATGAATGTGTACCACAGTAAGACGACGTGTCGCGCGCAAGACCCAGGTCCGTAGCTCAAAGGTCAAGGTCACACTTAGACATTAAAGGATAGTGCATTGATGGGCGTGTTCGGTCCATATCTTTGTCATCGATGGATGGATTTTCAAATAACTTGGCATGAATGTGTACCACAGTAAGACGACGTGTCGCGCGCAAGACCCAGGTCCGTAGCTCAAAGGTCAAGGTCACACTTAGACATTAAAGGATAGTGCATTGATGGGCGTGTCCGGTCCATATCTTTGTCATCGATGGATGGATTTTTAAATAACTTGGCATGAATGTGTACCACAGTAAGACGACGTGTCATGCGCAAGACCCAGGTCCGTAGCTCAAAGGTCAAGGTCACACTTAGAGGTTAAAGGTAATTTTTCATGATAGTGCATTGATGGGCGTGTCCGGTCCATATCTTTGTCATTCATGCATGGATTTTAAAATAACTACGCATGAATGTGTGACTCAGTAAGTCGACGTGTCGCGCGCAAGACCCAGCTCCGTAGGTCAAAGGTCCTAAACTCTAACATCGGCCATAACTATTCATTCAAAGTGCCATCGGGGGCATGTGTCATCCTATGGAGACAGCTCTTGTTAATATTTCTTTAATAGTTTTGTGTTGTTAATATTCTTGATACATTGAGATTTATTGTGTTATTAAACTGTACTGACAAACCTTTCAAACCTTCCTATCTAGGGAAATTTTGAATTAAAACGGATGGAAGTGAAACTTAAGTAAAATTTAAACGAAGGGAAAGCAATGACTTTCATGTGTGTTTTTTTCTATCCTTCTTTGGTTTGTCGAATGCATTTTAGTTATCTGATTTCGACGCACAATAAAGCAATATTAAAAATGCAATGCTTGACAACTGACGGCTATAAAGATTCTTCATGCCATTTACTGTTGCACTGGAGCCAGAAATATTTTCTATTTTTCCAATAAAAAGAGAGGAACAAAACCATCTAAGCCATTGTTGTCGTTTTTGAAAAAGAAAATGCATTGTTACAGAAAAATAAAATCTTAATATCTATGCCCAAACGAACGTCTTGCCTTGTCTGATACTGATTCAGTCAGTCAAACACAAGTATACTATCAAGATCAAACTTACATTTCGTTGTCAGTCTAGAACTGTTTATGAAACACAACATTACTATTCTAACCGCTCAATATAGTGGGATTTTCCGGTTAGGAAGATAACTTTCTTTTCACAGTAATTTATGTAATTACCACACAGACTTTTTGTCATAAATCTATATATTAAGTAATACAGTATTTTGTAAGGGAGTTCATGTTTAAAACCATAGGTCGTCCACTCAATTCGGATGATATTGCCTAATGGCAATTTGGCTGATTTTATTTGCTGAATTGTCTCTCTTGGTTAACTATCCAACTGTTACTGTTATGAGTTTATGTAATAATATTTTTTTCTAAAAATATTATAAGACGAAAATTTGTAAAGATGCATTACAAGTTTATCATTTCTTTAGCACCACCTCTCTATTGTCTGTGAACATTATATTAGTTAGTAATTGGTCTAATTGTCGAGAGTATATACACGTGTGTAGTTGTTTTAAAATATCGTAGTAATAGCGTGAAAGCGTGAATGGCTACTGTAACAATATCTCAAAATACGTACTATATGCATAATTGCTTTTTGATGCAGCTCATTTCCTCTTCAAATGTCTTGTTAACAATTCTCTTTCACACCTAAAATCATTCGTTCTTAAATTCAATTTAACATTATCATACCTTTTTCCGGTTTTTTAAAGTTCAGTCTGGCCATACATACGAGCTTATATATATAGTTTTAACAAATAAAGCCAAATAATTTGTATTTTTATCAGTTTATTATTTGTATTATTATTATTATTATTATTATTATTATTAGATTAATATAGCGCCCTTTTCATGATAAACACGTTTAAGAGCGCTTTACATACAAGGTCAGCTACATAGAGCACCAATCATCCTCTACTAGTACAGTCACTGAGCGATCTGACCAGAGGGACAGAGCGAGAAAAAAGCCCATATCCTCCCGCTTAACGGAGCCTAGCTCTTTGTGTTTAAACAGTGGAAGAACCAGTTTTGGCCTCTTAGTTAGGTTGGAGACACTCAAAAGCATCTCAGAATTCCCAGTGCCAGGGCCGCGATTTGTAAACCAGGCCTCTTGATTGACAGTCAAGCGTATTAGCACTAGAACCCCTGGCCTCCTATAATTATGTTCCGTTTGTATATTAAACAAATATATGCCTACACTTTGCTTGGTCACGTTATTTGTACTTTATATTTTACTACTTAACTAAATAACAAATTCCGAAACAAAAACAAGGGTTTGACAGGCATGTGGTATACAATACTTCATCTCTCTGCAGAAAACTGCATCATACTTAACTTGCTAAATTTCTAAAATGGACTGCTTCAGCATTCAATCTGGGCAGTACCATTTATTAATTAAAGGGGTGTTCACTGAACATTTACTGATCGAATAGCAAACAGTGCAGACCATGTGCAGGCTGATCTTGGTCGCAAAGGCAGAATCACTTGCCACCAGCAGGCTTAAGGTTAATCTTTCACAAAGAAACAAACCACAATCTGATATTATGACATTTGATATGAATTCGATATTAGAAAGTTTTCCGGAAATAGATATCACATTAATATTGAACCACTTGTTATGTACTTAACCGTTGTATCAGATATCTAATATATCTCTTACATACTAAACCACATGTCATATTATTAGTAAATAAAGAAGATAATAAGATGGAACCACCTGCTACCATCAAACGGCTCTAATGTATATTTGGAAAAGACCGAAGTTATCTGTATTATATGCTATATATACTCATAGAACCTGTTTCATATTGCAATTTTGTCTGCATTACAAATATAAAAGTACCTGCCATTTAAACAAAACCTATCTAGCTATAATAAACATGGGTTAGACTGATGTTTAGCTACCATCTTGTCAATAGACTAAATTACATGCGTATGAAGAATAGTCTCTAAATGACCGCAAAAAGGCAAAACTGACCCTATCGAAATGCAATGTGATGCATATTCTGACATTTTCCTTCTATCAAATTGTACCAGTTCTACTATTTCATATGTGCTGTATAAAATCATGTCATTTATTGCAATCCTCATCAGCATTCGCCATCAAACAGAGGAACTATTCTCCGCATATTTACTAATTCCTTCTTGTGGTAAACCAAGAACAAATACATGTGACCTTGTGCAATTAAATTGTATAGTTAACATTCGTTTCATACAACTAATTATTATAGAACAATCTACCATAAAGTGAAGTATGTGGTTACATTCGATTACATTGCTAATGACAATTACAAACTGTGTTTCATAACATTTTTCTCAGATTTCTACAAGTAACGGAAGTATTCGTTTCACAACCATGCGTGTTTTTGGTTGTTTATCTTTGTTAAAGGTCAGAAAACCATTTGTACGAAATAATTCCGACGATTGTATTTTAATTCTCTAGACAGACTTTAGTTTGAAATTAACAGGGATAAGCGATTTAAAACTCCTTCAGCCGTAGGATATTTAAGTATGATTCCTTTAACAACATATGAATAAACACTTGTCAAGGGAACACTAATATTGAAGATCCATCAGATGCTAGTTTTCAGTATGAGCCCTGATCTTATTGTCACATTGTAATTTTGAGAATACTTAACGCTCTATTGCATATGTACCATTAAAGAATGAAATAAATGCTATTTTGAGAGCAAATCGTGTATGAAAATATCTTGTATTGTTCAAACATTTCCCAAAGGTTTAATAAACAGCGGTCCATTGTCTGACACTTGCGTCTATGTAATTGATGATAGCATTTTGTGACTCTGGTTCTAGAACTAGCAATTTAAGTGTATACAATGGCATTATGGTCATGATGGTACTTAAATGAACCTAAAGAATAAGGCAGTCAAGATAATGTATTTTAGTCAAGTGTACTTTAGTAAAGTATTGGGTATATGGACATATGGTACTGAACAGTCAATTTAATGTATTTTAGTCAAGTGTACTTTAGTAAAGTATTGGGTATATGGACATATGGTACTGAACAGTCAATTTAATGTATTTTAGTCAAGTGTACTTTAGTAAAGTTTTGGGGTGAATCAAGCGGGATGCGGATGAACAGAGGCAAGGATGCCAATGTTACATTTTATATAAATTATCTGGCTAAAGATGATTTAATATAATAATTAAACTTTTATGAAAGGAACGGTTGCCATTGATTATTTTTAATATTTGTATTTAACATACAGCAGTGCTCTAAAGAATATAAGTTAGTCATTGTTTCCATTAATTAGCATTTGAATAGAACCTTGCACCTTAAACACATCATGTTCTCAGAATAGTTATAAAAACGAAACATTTTAGAACTGGCAAATCGTCAAAGGAAACAACTAGGTATTCAATGAGTTAACAATTGCAAAATGCTTTTTAAATGTACTTTTTCTGTCACACTGATATTCAAAATAGTTTTTCAAAGAGTGGTACATATACTTAATATGTCTCAGTGCCTTTAAGCTCGATTAAAATCAATCTATTATTGACTTTTGGTATATTGCCCTTTCATTAAAAATTAACTTTAACACAGTGCTGCTTAAGTTGTAATCAATTCCAGGACCTGTTATCAGAAAATCACGAAGTTAGATATAACCTGAGCAGTGACGATAACAGATTTATTTTGGCAAAGCTTATTTCACCAACAAAAACTCTGACCACGTAATTACTTCTAACGCACGCTTAAGTAGACTACAGTGTAAACAGCGCAGTGCTGAATTAATTGAAAGACCGTCAGATCGTGGCAGACAGAGAATGCTATTGAGTGGATAATATTCTGTGATTGCTTTGAAATTTGATTTTTATGTACGTTCATAGCAAGTACGAAGCTTCAATACGGATCAGAAGCTACTTATCAACCTGAATAATAATCCTGTCAAATTACACGAGACTGTTGTACATTCCCACTTTACAACTATTAAACAATTCCAACAAAAATGGTGGCACTGTGTTGAAACCTGTAAGTATTTTTACTGCTGCAGTTTATACAAAATGGCTTCGGGAATTGACTAACTCACAGGGTGTCGTATAAACAATATCCTGGTGTAGCCATGAACAGTTGTCTGGTTTTCAGAATTCATATTTTCCAGTCTTTATAGTGTTTTTGCAATTGAATGTAATATGAAATTAGGCGCTGCCTATCTGACGGGAAAACCTAGTCATACAGAATCTACTTTCTGCACTCATTTTTCTTTTTGATATTTTCAGTTTTGACAGTAAGCCTGACGGTTTTGCTTTTAAGCCTTTTGTTATGAAAATTATGAACAAAGGCTAATGCCTGGTTTAAATGAACAAGATCAGATCATTTCTTCAAATGTGTCAAGACTAGACAGACGACGGAAAATAGTTGGGTGCACAAAATCTAGTCCCAAAATGCACCAGAGGCCACTAGTCCAGTATATACAGTCGGCGCTATGGGCCCCAACGATCATGCCTTTGCTGTCGATTCGTTTCTCTAATACAATTTTCTGAATCCGGGAATGCAAAGTTTCTTTTCAGTTCATGTACACGTAACAAATAGTTTAAAAAATATACATCAATCCTGTGTAACGTAACATTCAACCTCATAGTATCAGCGCATTTAGATTATGTAGGTGCAACATCAAGTCAGACATGACAGTATTCATACTTAATAGCAAACTTAGAAAAATTCTTTTAAAACTTATCTTTGTAAAGAGAAAATGGACATCACAATTAAAGGCAGAATTCTCTTGATAAACCAACAGTGCCCCATAAAAATAGAAGAGGTCCAGTGCCCCATAAAAATGGACGAACTTGAAGTTGTGTTATCATAAATTAATTTAATGGTAATACCTGGTATTACAGATTTTTTTTATGAAGTTTGATGTTCTATTAAGTTATTAACATAACGTCAATTGTTTGCATTTAATGATAATCCATAATTCCTGAATATTTAATATCAGTTTGTTATAATTCTTAGACTGCAATATAATTAAAACTCAGTTTTGCGGGGTTTTTTTATTCTATTAAAGAAAAAGAAATACGTCTCCTACAACACAAGATGAGGAGAATGAATTATAACTAAAATATTTCTGTTATACGGTTAATCCAGGAAGGTCTAATACAACGTGTCATTTCTTCCAGGGTTAATCATATTAGTTATGATCATAGAAACCAGTTAAATAGAAATTTGTCTCTTTTCGGCTGGATATTAGAAAATAGTGATTTAAATTTTTAATGTAGATATCTAATGTTCTTCCAACAAATAAACTTTTGAACTTACATAAACATGTTATCCTATACACAGACTATTGCAATTCTTTTAAATGCCATTTATATTGTCAAATGAAATCTTTTAGGACAAATTTTGTCCCACTAATTAGCTATGGTAAACCTCTTGTGTGAGAGAATAACAAACAGCCATTGAGATGATAAATTCTTATTTCAAATTCTTTCTCAGAAGTTCTTGACCAGAATTTTATCACGAACACAAACTATATTGGTCGAAATTCAATTTTGTATACCAGACTCCTAACAGTCTAGGGCTGTGAAAGGGAGATAAGCAACACATGCCTTTCCATGCCTTTGATTTTGTTCAAAATTTACAGACAGAACATTGGTAAACTATACACATTGATGAGTTCTGCTCCAAAATTTGTGACAAATATACTGGGCTTAAAGCAAAAAATAATGCGTAAGATGGGATTCGAACTCCAAACCTCGCGCATGCAAAGCATGAATGCTAACCACTGGACTACGCGGGACTATGACACGTTCTTCATAAAATTGTGTATATAAATAATTCTGTTACGCCAGTGTGTCTGGATTCGTTTTACATTGGCATTTTTTGTAATAACTGGCTTTTATACATTAAAAATTAAACTGGCGATGATTTTGTCTTCAAACACTACTATAATGCACATTATTATTCAATATTGGAAACTATACAGTAAGCGGGACGCTTGAATCATAAAAAAAACGTTCCAAAAAAGAGACCCGAATAAGACCGATTCCATCTTATACCGCGAATTTTCAATCATTAGAATACGACAGATTAAGAATAAATTTGTTTTCTTTCGGCGCCGCTAAGTCTGCTGATGATTGTTCAAAAGAAACTTTATTTTGTCGAATGTCGTCCTGAAAATTATTCATCGCGGCGCAGCAGTTCCGGGAATTATGGGATAGAAAGGACAACCGGTGAAGGTATAGAACATATTCCCAAGTTGAACGGTATATAGGTTTACTTTGACATATATACACGTACACATTATCTATAGACGGAAAAACCTTCGGTTTTCCCGTATAAAAGAAGGAAATGGGACTTTGAAAATCGACCGAGCTTTAACATACATATTTACATACTTATATAATTATTTACGTGTATATATCGAATAAAAATATCTTTAAAAAAGATATTCGGCGCTGGTTGGGCTTTAATGTATTGAAAAGTTTGGATTGCAGTACAGATAAAGAAGTTTAATAAACTTATTCTTTTAATCTCGCAGTGTCCTCTTTTACCATTTGAAGTTTCAATCAAATCACACTATAATTGTTCCATGCGACACTCCTTGTCAGTCTCCTATGCGTTGTTTACATAAGAAATGCATAACTTCTTTTCAAAATTATGACGCTTTCAAATATTCCTGCGAAATTCAAAATTAATACTGCATTTCTGACACTTTTCGGTAGATATACTGGAAAAAAGAATGCATTTTGTGATTCAAAGTCATATCAAACAATTGCATTTATTAGTATTCAACTCAACTCAACTCAATTTTTTACTTTGTAAAGAAAGGCCATTGGTCCATAATACATGTACAATATAAACATTACATAATATAGAGAATTGCACCCATATAATAAATCATTTTGGGAGTATTTAAACATAAATCACGCATTCTTGCCTATTTTAACATTATTTTGTGAATAAATCCACATACTTTTAACAATTCTGCATTTAAATTATTATTAGTGGACATCTTCGCATATAACACATTTAGTTTGCTATGCGAAGGTTTTCCAAGATAGAAGTCTCTTGCTTGTGCGTAATTTCCAGTTCCAAAGAACACATGAAACACATCCTCGACAACGGCTATCTGGTGCTCAAGACAATGGGTACAGAGTCTTTCTTCTCTGGGGACCCCATTGTGTCTACCAGGTTTAATACCCAGTTTATGACTTGAACATCTAAATTTAGCAAAGTTTTGCGCAAGTAAAAAGGAAGGTTCATTTTCAGGTAGAACTCTACATCTGTTAGGGATTTAAACTCTCTGTAGTGTTCACATCTAGAGGATTTATTTATATGATTGTGCCAGTCCTGCTTAAGGCAGTCCGATACCCGTAGTTTAAATTCAGTAATGAACGAGCTGGTATCGCCTATATCTTGCGACAACCATGGAAACCCAAAACCAAACTTAAAGAGAGTTTCCCGAACCTCAGAAGCCCACGTTCGTCTACCTACATTATCTAGGTCTTTGAGCATCAGATAGCAATTTCTAGGACATCTGTATCTCTATTCGCAACAATTTACACCAATATTTTATGAATCTAGAGCTATATCATTATTTGTTGTCATATTATTAACACCTAAAACATCTTATAGTATATAGTTTGAACCCTCTCGATGATATCTGAGTATCTATATTCCCATATCTCCGATCCATACACAAGTAGAGGTTTCACTATTGAATCAAAAACTAAAGTTTTCAACATAATCGAAATACCCAAATTGCCTTTAGTATCCCCTTATACAACTGACTGATTTTGTTGCTTGCGACACCAACTTATATTGTGCTTTGGATCACGACAATTTAGGAGTAAATAAGAGACCCATGTATTTGTAGCATGAAGTTATGTTAGTTGGGACATCTCCAAATTTCAATGTCTCATACTGTTTTAGAGGACCCCCTCTTCAAAATACCATGATTTCCGTCTTGGCTGTATTTACTTTCATACCAACGTTGCCACAGAATGATTTAATAGCGTTAAGCTGGCGTTGCAATTTAACAACAGTATCAGCTGGATTTGCAACATCGTCAGCAAATAATAGAGTAACAGTTAATATCTGGAATCTCATATTTACAAATATACCGCTACCACAGTAATCTCTTATATTAGTACAAAGATCATTAATGAAGAGAACAAAAATCAAAGGACTACTTATATCGCCTTGACGCGTACACTTTAAACATTGGAAGCTGTTTGTCAAGTGTCCTGGACTTGTTCTTAATTTAGCATTAAGATTACTTACATAGACTTTAATGCACACAAAAATATGCCTCCGATGCCTTTTCTTAGCAGGCTTTTAAACAAATGAGGGTGACTATGGTACTCAAAGACCTTAGCGAAATCTACATATAAAACGTACAATCTGCCACGAGATTTAGACAAATACTTCTGCACAAGAGCTTGCAGTGTAAATAAATTGTCAAAGGTCGAATAACCATTCCTAAAGTCAGCCTGTGCTTCATCGAGTTTGCCATTTTCTTCGGCCCATATATACAATCTATTATTTAATACTGATGAATATTCTTTACATAAAATATTTATCAACGAAATTCCACGATAATTGTTGGGGTCATGCCTTGAACCCGACTTATGTATAGAAAAGATGGTGCTCCCCGACCACTTTTCCGGAAACTGACCATTTTTAAAAATACTGTTGAATATTCGAGTGAGAGCCGGCAGTATTAACTGTTTAATACTTTTCATCAAACGGTGGAAATCAATATAGCAGAGCTCACCACAACCATTAACTACACTATAAATAAAAAGTTACACGGATTTGGAGTTCTTTTACTCGTGTACTAAAACCCAATCATCATTCAGATATAACTTCAATATTACGTGTATAAATACCTCCTGTCTACAGTAATCTTTTGTGCTTCTCCGATAAACATCATTAGAGACAATATCTACTGTATCTATGCAATACTCAGTTGAAGTGCATCGAAACTTTTTGCGAAACAGTATATTAATTTCAGCTAATTAAAAGTATGCATGTTTTCATTTTTGGTCAGTCTCTTATAAATTTACAACTTCTATTGGTTCTTTAAGTAGGTAGAAAGTTGGATTAGACAGCTACGCCGAAAGAAAAAAGGTACAAGTAACAAGCGCCCATGGTATCCATTACAAGTAATTTACATAATTACATTATGCACTATACTACTCTCTAGAATCATACGTTAATTCTAGCTGCTAGAGTTTATTTTTATATATCTAATCTTGGTGTATTCATATTTTGTATGCTTGCTATTTACTTGGAAGTTAAAGAACTATAAGTAAATTTCATACATGCTGTGACATGAACTTTAGTATCTGCTATGAAGCATATTACATATGGAAACTAAAAAATGAAGATAACAGCAGACAAAACGCATTGCATAAATCATTACGTGACGACCTTCAAATAAGCCAATGTTAATTCTACATTGACATTCTCTAAGTACAATGTATCTGTATTTTCGACACTGTCTTTTAGGACATATTTTGAAACATCGGCTGTTGTGTGGGCATAAAATGTGTTATTTTTAGATTTTAATAAACATAAATCCAATATTTTACGTTTGCGCAATGATATGATATCCCTGTGCGTCACATAAATTTAAGTATTTCTACTGGATTATTATGAAATTCTGTAATCTAGAAGAGTATTGTCGAATGCCGTTATTTTTTCAGTTATGCCTTCAGACTAGGAAATGATATCATTTCAAATTAAATTGCTAGAATACACGCTATTGTAATAAATGGTTTAATTTGTCTGTGTGGTTTTATTCTGCGCTATCCGATTAATTTGTTTTTCTGGAGATATAGAACACGCTGTTAAGAACAACAAACGTTATAGACAGAGAACAATTGTACACATAGCATGACTTGCATAAATGGCTTACTTAAAAAGACAGTTCGGTCTTCAATTCGGTTAATGACCATATGTGTCGACTACAAGGTCATTCAACGCTTCGAAACTTCTTGTTGCAGCTCTTTGTGGTTTGATTTCTTTTCTAAAGCATAAAATAGCGATATTTCCTTTCTACAATGTTAAAGGATTGCGTCAAGATGTACATTTTCTTTCAAACGCTGGCATGATGTTGAGATATATGAATGTGTCTCGTAAGAAATTCTCATTTGAAGAAAACCGTTATCTCGGCTGTTTTATTTATTATAATTGTCCACATGCAAACATTTATGCTTCAAAATGGCAAAAAGATCCATTACTCTTTAGGCAACTTTAAGCATTTGATAAACTGAGTAGAATAACCGGAAGTTCTCCAATCCGATGATAATGCGGTTAAAATTTGGTGAAGAACAGAAGAGATCTAGTTACAAATTATCGTATTTGTTTGAGATATCAATGTAAATACACTCAGTTTCAAAAGAAAGTGTGCGCTTAGTTTTATGTTATTTTTTCTCGGTTATTTTCATGAAAACTTATAATGTTTGGTACCAAAATTTAAATAAGTTCGTAAACAAATTGGTGTGCATTTTAGATTTTGAGTTATTCCTGAGAATTAGTGTATGAAAAAAATGAAACAAAAACGTCGGGGAATTTTTTGAAATATTTAAAACTTAAAAAGTGCACACTTTCTTTTGGAACTGAGTATAATTTTGATATTTGACAAGGATAGGGATTTTGCTAGATACTTTCACAGATGAAGGCATGTCCAATAACCGGACAACATATAATGCTGTAAAAAAGACGTGCTCGACAGTTGATGGCAGAAAACGTTTCATTCAAGACGAAAGATGCATGCATATGAAAATAAATCCTCGTGAATTTGAAATGTTCTTGCAAAATCATAACAAATTACAAAGTATTTAGCCCGATCGGGATATTGCAAACACGATTTGGATATGTACAAATGATTTTCTCTCTTTTTCATTTAGAAAGTTTATCTTGACGTAACAATGTACGGAATGATGTCGGGGTCGTTGTCGCGCACCGCATACATCATTTTGAAGATCAATATCGCGTCGTTAAAGGTCCAATACTAAGGAAAGTGAACATTTTAATTTCTTTTAAAAAGCAAAGAAACTATTTCACTTTATTGGAAAATGAAAGTTGGTATGTAGAAATTCGAAATAAATCGCAGTATATGTACAATTATTTTTCTATGAAGTATGAAGAAAGTTCAAAAGACCTGGGGGGTCATTCTGTCGATTCATTGAAATTTCAACATAATACACATACATTTCTTTGAGTTTCAAGACCTTCTGTAATTTTTACTGCCAATCTCATTATTTAGTGTCTTGCAGAGTCTATGCACTGGCTATGAAAAAACTTGCCAACTCACTTTCCCTTAGTAATGGACCTTTAAGTACTAAAAATGTCACGCGTGGCATTCCCGAGTGATAACAAGACACTTGCCCTGACCTAATGCCGTAATATTGCAGAATACATGTATATACATAGCTTTGCTATACAAAGGTAAATGAATCAACATATTGAATTATGCATTTGTGTAAAATTCCAAAAATTTAAATCACAATTCAAATAAAAGTTATATTTTTATTTACTGTGTTTAGTGTACTCTATTTATAACGAACTTGGGTTGGATTAACAAGTGACTGTTAAATGCAACTACGCCTTACGGTCAAAGGTACATTATTGCTTACATGTGTCTCTACTTTAATTTATTTTCTTTTTTAAAAAGCTTTGCACATAGTACATTCATACGAACAATTTACTATAATTTCAGAGTAATTAACAAAAAGTATTACATTACATAACATGACAATTCAAATCTTATTTTTGTTTCCGAATGAAATTTTCAAATGGAATGGTAATATTAGTTGTTGTAACAACTAATGAAGAGCAATTGAAAACAACGAGGTTGCATGGAATTCCTGTCGTGAATGATGGAGAAACTTGCATTTATACCTGCATTTCTCAAAATTTAAGAAAAATAAAATTATATTTATTTGTAAAGCTGTTATGTAACGTTTTGCGTTTCTCGCTTTGTCGTGACACTGTTATTCAATTGATAGAAGTAATGAAAACATTTTTTTGATTGATGAAATTTATCTTGAAGTGACAAGTATTGAGTAAAAGTTGAACCAAAGGTCTTCTTGTTTACTCTGCAACACAGATATGCTCATGCTTTATGTCCCTATAGAGTAGTTACCAGGAAATTATATGAAGATGTTTGGCAATTTAGGGTCACATTTAATGTATTTTGTACAGCGCTGTGTAATTCAGAAAAGCTTTTGGTGTTAAAAGGTAATTTTCTATGCGGGTGAATTAGTTAAAACTCCGCAGTGGTTGTTTTACAGTACAATAACAAAATTATGTTGAACTTTTTATTTTGTTACTGTTTTAATGATATTATCTATTATATCCGCGGTGGTTTCTATGCGCTTACTTAATTATTCTGACAATATTGCATTCAACAACGGTGACATTTTAAACCCTATTCGCCAGTTAGCATGGCAACATCGATGAGATTTTAGGACATACGTTGATATGACGAAAAACTGAGAATAAAAACAATGCAATATCAGTATTTTACAGAAAAAAACTTTATGTAATAATTTAATGTCGCATAACAGGCCTTCAAACAAAGAGTTAGTATTTGGTAAAATGTATAGTTTCATAAAACGACTCAATGAAATACGTCTCTTTCATTTAGTTGCAACATTGAGGTAGCGCATCTCATGACTGCACTAAAATTTTACTTTGCTACATTATGTCAATATTTTCAACATTAAAACTATTTCTGTTTGAAAGGCTTTTTGCTACATTATATCAATATTTTCAACATTAAAACTATTTCCGTAGGTTGGTATGATTTCCTCGCGGCAATACATACTTCAAAGCATTGCACAGCTTCTGCAAGCCAGTATTACGATAGGATTTTACTATGAACCTTAAACGCCGAACATCTCCAATTTCTGGCTTCCATCCTTTTCATTCAATTAGGGCAAGCCAGGAACGTAAAAACAAAATAGCGGTTGGTTTATGAAAAGCTGGCATACAAAGGACATATTGCCCCATACGGCCGCAGCCATCTTTAATGAACAAAAAGATCCCAATGACACGTAAAGAACCAATCTATCGCAAGCAGCATATTGCATCAATCGCTTCTTTCCAATTGCAGATATGAGCTTAACACGTAGGGAAACTTTGGGTAACTGAGCTAGTTGAAGCAAATGTCATTAGGATATCAACACTGGAAATATTTCAGGGACTTGATACATTTTTTATATTCATTTTAAGGCAGAATGATTCAGACTGCTTTGAAAAATCAATTTCGACACGTCCATTGCCGAAAGTGTATGAGAGAGGGAAAGCCTGTTTCGTTTTTAATGTTGATCGCCAAACAAGAAAATTTCTGGTCCAATTCTTACGTCTTTGGTATGACGCATCCAGGGATTGAATACTCGAAGAGCTATCAAGGCGGAACTTTAAACGTTCATAGACCCTTTCGCAATGCCATATCAATTTGAGCTCCATCCCTGCCCTCTCATGACAAGGGCTAACGAGCCACGTTCTAGCGTTTTTTAAAGCTATTCTTGTAGTCACCTTTTAGGACGCATCATGTTCTATTGTTTATTCAATAGAAAATAATCTATAATATGCATTATGCAACGAATAAATTCCAACATTTCATATAAGGTATAATGAAGTCTCAGACAAAAAATTCTTTATTGATTTAAGCGTCAGTCTGTTTGTACTTAAACTTTGTTTATTATTTTTGAATCTATAACGATTTCAGGTCTTATCAAACTCAAAGGAAGTTCTATCTAAAATACTTCGCATCGTAATATTGGAAACGGGCATTTGATTTGACGTTGCCAATGGAACATATACGTTGTAAGGTAATGTTAGCCCGTTTTGCTATTCAACCAATTACTGTTACACAATGAATTTTTCAAACGGCTTTGCAAACCATTATATTTGAATAATTTCTGTTATGATAATATCTTATCTGAATTGCAGTGTGTGTTATCTAGTATTTATCGCATAGTGCGGCAATTTTCCTTTGATCTTTGCAGCATGTTATACATAGTAACACACATTATTACTACAAAACTGTGCTGATATCTTACAAAACTGTTGCGATATATATCAACACGGAAATCTCTATGGAGTTTCATAAGAAAAAAAGTGTTCCGATATATATCAGCACAGTAAAACTGTTCCGATATATATCGGAACACTTTTTCTCTATTGAGGCCCTATCAAGGGAGTATAATTTTTTCCTTTCAAAGAAAAGATAATTTTAGCTCCAATTTACAGTTCACAGAGAAAGAATTGTCACAAACACCTACATTTATAAAGTAAAAGAATAAATAAACTAGAATATTTCAAAAACTTGATAGTTATTGCCAAATTCAGAAATACATGAAATATATGAAATTCTGAGATTTCTCAAATGTTTCTTTTTCTTGATTTTTTTTACAAACGAAACAACAAGTTTTACAATATGTCTGGCCAATGAAATGCAAAGATTTAAAACCAATGCAGAAATTTGTTGGGTACTTTTATCTGGGGAACACATTTTCTAAAACAGAAGTTTTAGTGTTTCAGTCAGCGAGGCGCAGAAAGGGAATCAAAATAGTAAAAATAATAATAAACAAATTTAAATGAAAATGATATATAAATTTTAATGATAAACTATGCGATAAAACAGTTATAATATGTAGTGCTCGTGTGTTACCAGGATATATCAGAGCTAGGGGTACATCTCGTTATTTTTCTCTTCACATATCTGTCTCGGCCTACCGGCCTCGACGATATGTGCAGAGAAAAATACCCTCGATGTACCCCTAGCTCTGATATATCCTGGTAACACTCTCTCACACATACTATAACTATTACTTAAATCCATCTTTTAACACGCAAGGACACACAAGCAATAATGTTACAGATTTATATGCGTGTTATAACTTCACAGCAAACTTACTTCGCTGCTGTTTTTATCATGAAAGCAATCTCTGAAAAATGAACAGAATATATTCTTTCTTACAGGCCATTTCCTTACCTTATAAAAAAGCTTTTGCTTTATCAATATAGTTGATTTGTCAAATTCATCAGTACAAATAAAATGTCTATATGTGTAAAAAACACAATATCATATATATAATGGAGGCATCGTGAAAATTCAATAATGCAAATATCTAAAATCATTCAACTTATTTGCTTAATCCAACATTGTCAAGGGATCACTGGAAAGAATATCAATGTATATTCCTCATTTGTGGAGAAAGTAATTTCAAAATACTGAATCTGACCAGAATATACACGACTCTTATACTGAAGGAAAGTTCTATTTTTTAAAAAAAAAATTGCTTCAAATTTGCCATCAAATGTTTCTTTTTTCAATTCCAAACGATGTACGGATTATAGTTGAAAATAACGAACATGTTGCTAGCCTTTGTAGACTGACCCAAAAGAAGTATAAGCTTATTGCAATCACGCAATTATAACTTCAGCTGATATCTAGTTGACTTTACATAAAGCATTTTCAACATGCTATAAGGTAATGAAAATATGAAAGTAGAAACCCAATTACTCATAATAAGCAGATTGGTTTTCCTATAATATCGATGCAATTTTTCCGTATTAAATTTTGATATTTTAAATTACTGCACTTATATGTCAAAACGAAACGTCCTCTCTAAATGTGAGGAATATTTTTAAAAATGATTTTACTGATCGAAGGTTGTTTTTTTTTTTGCAATGATTTTTTTTAATCATTTGTCTTTGTTATTGTTTATAAATGTATTGAAATATTACTGCGTCTAATACTTCTATATTTATTGCCAATTAAGTGCGACCTACAATTTTCATTAGATGAAATCTGTACTAAATGAGAAGCAGACACGGCTGTTTTATAAGTTGAAACCTATACTTAATGAAATGCTGACACCGTTGTTGATACTGACACACTATGATACAACAAATGCATTAAATCATCAAATTACAAATCAAAAGTAGCCTACTTCAAACTAATAGTTTTCTCTCCGTTTTTATGAGCAATGGAACGTTTATGGACGAGATACCGTATCGCAATAACTCGTTTAAACAAATTACACTAATAAAAAAGGTTACGGTAGACTTCCTGGATGCAAAGAGCAGAGAACCACGGATCGCAAAGTAAGCCCGCAACAATGACAACTGCAGAGGAAATATATAGCAGAATCTTACATCTTAAGTGTATGTAGCATACAAAAAAAGGAGTAAGGGGTAGATAAAGGGGTGGGATATTAGGGGAAATGGAAAAAAGCAAGAATTAATATTCAACAAGGGAAGCCAAGCTCAAAAAACGCAGTCTCCCTACACTACAAATCCCATCAGCGCAAACAGGGACGTGCACGAGACCACAAGACACACACATACATACGCAGATATATATGCCCACACGCACGCACACACAAACAATAAAACACACATAGACAAAGCAAACAAAGAGACTAGCCGTAAACAATCAACTCAGTGAGGCACCGAGAGGGGACGGCCAGTAGCCAAAGTAATGGTGGCCTTTAAACCATACTTAAACATTATAAATGAAGATATCTTGGAAGCAATTAATGCAACCAAGCAAAATAATATCCCTTTAATTTGTAAGGTTTGTTTGAAACATATTTCGCCTGTATTCCCGTCGTATTTAGAAACTTACAGATATAGATCAAAATTTGTTTATACTAAATAGAATTCGACTCTAGACAATTCAAAACAGGTAGTTATATATGAACTTTTTCGATATGTAGAAAATCAAGCTTGTGTTAAGATTTAAAAAATTAGTTAAACAAATGTCCGGATAAGTAATTCAGATGTGAGAATGAAGGGAATACACAGCTGTACCTTAATTGCTTTGTAGTTTGTATGAAAAAGAGGCATTCAAAGTCAATTCCCACATATAAGAAAAGTCTTCCAACTCCATGCATTGTATTAAGAAGATTTTCATGCTCAAGAGAAAAAGCTTCTATGCAACGTTGATGAAGTTAAAGGAAAACGGAAAATCTCTTTAACCTCAATATGACAGAGTTGCAACAAAAATATCGGCAATAAAATCATATGGTTAGTTTATGCTATTAAACATCAGTCTGCAAGTGCAACGCATGTCTATGTATTCCCTTCAAGGTAACATGAAGCCTCTTAAAGAAATTTGCTATCGGCGAGTAAATGTGATCTCTTTTTACGAATATAGCAAATTCTTACGTTATTTTCATGGTAATTGCCTTTCCTTGAAACAGAAATGCATATTTGTACAGTTGTGTGCAGGAAAAGATTCTTGAAATCAAATCTTGAAACATATGTCAATTATTCTAAAAAAACTTTTTCTAGCATTGCTTTATATCTATAACTTTACCCCTTGCGTGTTTCAAATTAAACCAGAAGGCGAAACAAACGCATAGAAACAGAGGTATATTTTACTTTACAATGTAATGCATTATGGCATCTTTAATACAGAAAACTTCCAACAATATAGGCACTTTATCCAATATTCTTCCAGTAAGTTTCTCGCATTTGCTTCGCCTTTATTCCGCTACGTTGAATTAGAAATAATGCCTATCACACGTCGATTGTGCTACACTGTTGTTACTTTTCCTAAGAAAATATCTACTGGAAGTTGAAATTAATTTGAAAAAAGATAAGTGATGAACCCTTCATGATAGATTCTTGTATTCAAGTCTTACGAAGTATTGTCGTTTTCTTGCCAAGCTATAGCAGAACCTTCTTTATCGTGTACTATCACTGTCAGTCGAATGAACTTTTAGCACTTACATAGCCATTTCATATATATAACTTAGCTTCTATTTGCAGTACTCTGCTTTAATGATGCGATCTAGTCGCATTATACTTACTTACTGAAGACATATTGAACTATTTAATTACCTGCTTGATTTGAACCGGTGAATTATGTGTCTGCAACTGTAATTTAATTACAGTATCGGCTAAAAGCGTATTTAATCTGAAACATTAAAAGATATTAATTTCAACATTAACATTAAGATTATTACCGTTTCAGATATGTCACCTTGGTCTGTTGATTTTGTTTTTGTATTGTTTGGAAAATATTGTACTGAAACATATTTGTTTGTATACGGTAATGATTTAAAGGGATATTTTGGAGAGATGGTCATGACGTTGTCTTCACTCGAAATGTATGCTTGTCACATTACATATTTGTAAATCATTCCTACCCACCTTATTAAGACCTGACTTATGTCAGTACTCTAACAGTTTTGTAGTAAATGTAACACTAACTGGGGAAGATTTATATTAGGTAGTGACCAATAATCAGTTACCAGGATACAGCGTCTTTGATCCAGTTGCGTATGTTTATGACTGCAACAAAGACGATACATACAACCTATTAAGTACGACGGTCATTCTAAAAATATTGACCTTACGCCAGATAGCCTGTAGCCACGCCTACCAGTTTTCAGGGGGAACAATTCATGCTAGGCCCGACAAACAAAGGGATCAAATGGCGACAGCAGAAATATTTTGCCGGACATTCTAGTTGATTTCGGCGTACGCCACCTCAATTCACACGTATTTCTAAAATGAAAAGACAAAACACAATCATTAATAAGTGGATGTTCGGTAGCGAAACATAAATTCTACAAAAAACAACGATACGTTGTTGTTAAAAGCCGGGAACTGCACCCGAGTATGAGGAAAACTAAACAAGGCAGGGGGCCGAGCGGAAAACACGTAAAAAAGACGGAAATCGCTGAAACCATTATAGCTGATTTTGTGGGGTTTATAATTGTCCGTTTCTTTTTCATTATAGAAACGTCAAATTTCGATCTCCCGGAAATCATGTAGGGTATGACTATATTAAGCAGACTAGAACATTGATTTTTATTAATTAAGGTTGAAATCAGACTGTGGATTCTGAATCCTATTTCAAAATAATTAGATGAATTAAATAAGGTAATTTACATGTAAAAATTGTCACTTGTGTCATTTAAGAAACGTCGGATTTCGAAATACCGGAACTCATTTAAGATGCTCATATCATTGTTCAACATTATTCAGATACATAGCATTTAATGTCTAATACTTAGACATGATGTGTTTTAAGTATAAGTAAAGAAAGTTCTCTTATTAGAATTAAAACGTGTAAATGATAAATAAATAAGATATAGTCCAAGGTGATGATATAGTCCATACTCATATTTCAAGACATATACCGGCGCATCGCAGCTTAAAACAATGTTTGAGCCTACCAAATTTCTTTATAAAGTATACAGAATGAATGTATAATTTTTTTGTTTAAGAACATATCTTCTTTATACGAAATATGCTATTTTTTCTGGAATTTTAGACGAAGTTTACGCTGTCTATTAAAATGAAATTTAGAACGAAAGCACACACCGAGTGCTAAGTCAAAACTTTGAGCGCCTGGAAAATTGTTGATTAGACTCATTAAAAATAATCTTATATTAATCATAGTTTTTTATCATGTTTATTATTTGTTGTATTATCACCCAGGTATGACTTAACATACACCAGTGGGAGATTGATGTAAACCTTAAAAAATGCATAAATCATGTTTCCGGTACATTAAGGCATAATATTTACAAGTTACCATTCAAATAATATAGAACATCAAATACTTGTGTTTCATCAGTACATACCAGTTACTCTGGTAACTGATGGAATATTTTTACTATTGAATAAAGAATACTAGGCACTTTTGTTAAATAAGAAAGTTAATTTTCATAGAATTTTACACTGATTTAAATGAAATAATTAAAACGTTATAACACAATGAGTGCTAAGTCGAATTGCTTTGCTTTTAAACACTCTTATAAGATTTTTAAGATCAACTATTCTTGAGGACGTCCACAGAGCCTGATACATCGTTGACAATATTCGAGGTCTGAGAGTGGATTTGGAAAAGGGAAGCGCTCTAGTATTACACTCTCTTCCCTGTGTCTGATGAAAAGGTGTCGTAACGTCACCTTTTTACCATTTTGGACGATTTTTCGGTGGTATTTATATTCTTTGACTGGCGAGTCCGGCACTAAGTTTGACGGACAAAATGGCGGTTAAAAACAAGGCTTATCAGTTCTGTTATCTGATTGGTCAGTTGGAACCTGTCAATCAACACTGGCGTAAGGTCAATTGACAACCGCTCGCTTCCGTAGATGTTTGACATGCAGGAAACAAAGTCATGATTTACATGGATGACACATGAATGGCTCCTTTATAATCCTGCAAATTCTTATTGAAAACTATCCAGAAATATAAAGATCTTATGATTAAAAATAAGATATTTCAGAAGAAGGTTTTTGACTCTAAACATCAAAGTATATATTCATATCTAAGAAATAAGAGACAGTTCTAGATACCACCACATCTTTTTATCAACCAACGTTCAATGTTTTCTCTCGTTACATATCCGTTTTTAGACAAACACCTTAAGATACTGACACGTTAAACAAAGACTATTCGACAATTACTGAAATGAAAACAACAATCATACTGTTCTAATGTTCTCCTCATGTTTTCAAATCATTATTTTTTTTTGCTACTTGAAGAATTTACACTTACTGTTATTTCCTCTGCTATAGTCAATTTGTACGGTTGTCGACTTAACTACAAAATTAAGACTATTTATTGGGTATTTTTCATAACCTTGAATATTCTCTCAAAAATGTGTTTAGTAAGTATAAACATGAACATTCTTTCTACAAGTGCCATTCTAAAAATCATGACAATCGCACGCTCGCAGAGTAATTTTATAGGCAAGAAAGTCGTGGTTTACATCATGGATGATATATGACCAACTACCTAATCCTGCAAAGTGTCACGAAAACTAAAGAACTTTAAATCGGAAGATTGATGTCTCAGAGAAAACTTTGTACAAGTGAGAACACCGTCATCATGACAATTAGATAAACAGGTAAACAAAAACAAAGTAAATGCGATCAAGGCACCTTCATTGCTTATAGAATCTTTGAGGAAATATTTGTGATTTATTCACAATATGCAATCGTGCATGATGCAATCAGAAAAATACTAAAACATGTGCAAATTGTAAGACCAGTCTATTTTTATGCACTTCACAAAAAGCAACTTACAGGAAAACATCCGAATGAATTATACTTGTACAGATCAGAACGAGACCGCGTTCTTCCTTTTCAGTTGATACCTACATACATGTAGAAATCTATCTCGGGTTATTCTGCAATAACCCACGCGCGTGTAATGACGTCATCCATCCAGGTGCGTAGCACGGTTGTAAAAAATAGTTACCATTTTTTCTAACACTGTTGATACTAGTATGTCGTGTTAGAATCGAAATAACAAGTTCCCAAGTGTGGTTTATCGTAGAATAACCCGTGTTTTTAGTTCTTGTGCGTAAGAATATATCACGAAGGCCGTATTATTTCTTAAATATATTGGGTATATAGGTATGTTGGTTTTCTTATTTCCCGAAATTTAATGTCTATGCAGACATTGGCCTGTATTTGATCGATTTTATTTTTATAATTTTTATATTAAACTTGAAAAAAAAAACACCCAAAACAATCATGAGAGCGTGTAAATCATATTACAGCAAATAAAAAGCAACATGAGAAAATTACTTGCATAACTGTTTAATTTTATTACAACCGCCTAAATGTCAAAAGAATGTTCATAAAAAGTAGCATATGAAAGTAAAACGAAAATAAATCAAATTTTATTTCAGCTGGAATGACATTTTTAAACTGAATCAAGTGTTCTCCAGTGCGAGGTTCATTGACTATCTGCGACAAGAAGTGTATCAATATCGGTCATTTCACATGATTAATATATTAAAATAAATGAATGCCCCAGTAAACAAATACGCACAGTTTTGAGTTTCTGGTTTCGTGCTGATTTAATTGGTGATAGACTGCTGCATAACTACTAAAATCAAGGCAATTTAAATTAATGTTCTGACCTAAATGTCTAGATTGGTACTATTTGTCTTTAAATCTCGGTCACCTGTACGCATATCTTTCAGCAAGTGATACTGTGATAAATATATAGTGGTGTTCAGATTGGAATGGGCATCGTGTAAAGTTTTCTACGATAAACACCTGCTGTGAAGGTATACACTTGGTTCTTTTCTGCATTAGATACAAATGGAGTTGTATAGTAAATGATATTTGGGTAATTATACATCAAGTTTCATCGCAAAACTCTCTTCAACTGTCCTCATTTCTTGAAAACTTGGTGGTTTTTGTGATTTTAAAAAAGGTGTGATCACTCTTATCTGTTGTCTAGCCGGTAATCGTTGAATTTTTTCTAACAAATCCATTTGTTGATATACAATCGTACTATTGTTTCAAACTTTTAAGTATCCGTTAATAAAAATTCGAGGGCAGTGTTTTGCCTACAAGTTGACACTATTACTATTTTTGTATTAATTCTGTGGCTACCAGACTTAGATAAAACTCCCCTTAAAAGTAACTTTTACATTTCTTATCAATACAGATAAGATGGAAGAATTGTTAATGCGAAATGGACGTAGTACATGAACTAAAACGTTTTCGCCGTATAATGAAGAAACTTTTCACATTGTTGTCGTATAATGAGAAAACTACTCACATTATTGCCGTATAATGGGAAAACTACTCACATTGTTGCCGTATAATGGGAAAACTACTCACATTCATAATGTAATTCTATGTTATTTCATGTTATCGTGAATATTTATATCATTTTCATATTTTTGAACCTGGATATTCAGTAATCGGGGGTAGGCAAAGCCGTATGTTAGTATCTTACTTCCGTTTCTCTATATAGTCAAAATATAAATTAATGAGGTTTATCGTCTTATGCGTATCAATATATAACGAAGGCCTAAGTGATATATTTCTACGCATAAGAACGACAAAAGAATAGTTATTCTACAATAGACCTTTTTAAATACTTATTATTTTGTTTCTAACACGACTTTCTTAAAATAACGTAAGACGAGAATCAGTCTGAGAGGAGTATTTTCATTAAACGTAAATCACAACTGTGTGGTACGCCGCAGCATTGCATTTAGCCGAAATACGGTGCGCGTGCAGCATAGTTCAAGGTCGGTTTATTGCGGAATAACCCGAGATAGATTTTACTCTACAAATGTGTAGGTTATTAGCTTGATCGTGTTAGAATAATGCTCAAGAATGTACATTCGGCTTTTGCATAATCGCAAATCAAATATAGGTGCACTGCGTAAAGCTTATGTTTAAGCGCATATTGAATTAGGAGTTTTAATAGGGGCAAAACAAGAGTGACATGAAACTATGTGAATACGCTTTCTCACCAGATACAAGTTATTATGACAATTACAGTGTTTTGGTAAAACATTTTAGACATATTTTGCGGTAAATTTAAAAATGATCTTAATCATTTTGAAATGATCGAACCAATGTTTTCTGTAATAATAAATGTAGAGAGTCCGTCACAACCTGCAAGTGAGACACATGCACTAAGTTGTCATTGCATTCTTCGGATAGTGAAATGAGATATGGGAAAACACTCAAAGCTGTTCATATCTAGCCCTCGTTTTTGTCTTCGGATAGTGAAATGAAATATGAGAAAACACTCAAAGCTGTTCATATCTAGCCCTCGTTTTTGTCTTCTTTTATTTTAGATTTTCTATCTTCGTTGAGTTTAGTGTAAATTGTATTAACCATTACATTTGATCAAGAAGTAGGTAAGGTAGTATAATCTTTCTGCAATAGTTTCAGTTTCAGACAATGGAATTTAAAAATTTTGATACGCAATAAAATGGGGGATAAACTCATATCTAGCCCTCGTTTCTGTCTTCGGATAGTGAAAGGAGATATGGGAAAACACTCAAAGCTGTTCATATCTAGCCCTCGTTTTGTCTTCGGATAGTGAAATGAGATATGGGAAAACACTCAAAGCTGTTCATATCTAGCCCTCGTTTTTGTCTTGTTTTTTTTAGATTTTCTATCTTCGTTGAGTTTAGTGTAAATTGTATTAACCATTCTATTTGATCAAGAAGTAGGTAAGGTAGTACAATCTTTCTGCAATAGTTTCAGTTTCAGACAATGGAATTTAAAAATTTTGATACGCTATAAAATGGGGGATAAACTCTACCAAATTCTGCTATCTCTTTTGATTAATTCATTCTATTAGTGTACTACAGTAAATAAAACATACATCAATTCAATATTGTTTTGATAAACTATTCGTACTAGGACATAAAATATATTTTAACTTCAGTGTCTTTGAAAACAACTATATTAATCCAATAAATCATGTTATTTTATGGAGAATAAAAACAACATATCATATTTCTCAATTTATATATAAATGAGAGTCAGATGAATACAAAGTATTAATGGTGATAAATTAAAGATCTTTTCAATTTTCAAGTTATTAGTTGTCATTATTTAAGCCGTACATTGCAAACAGCTTTAACAGTTTGTTTCTATAAGGTCACATTATCCTATCATATCACATACATGTATATATGACACTTCATTTATATGAATTCATTCTGAGACGACAGCTCTTCTAGTACTTTTCCGGAGATGCAAGGATTCCTTTCTCTTTGAAAGAGTTACACGGACAAAACTAATGCAAAAGCCGTGTAAAAGACATGAGATGTGAATTAAGCATACTGTAAGACTTCTTCCTGGTTTTCTGTTTCCCCTTAGAAATAATCTCCGTTTATTTGATTTATTCTATGCAGATGATATAAAACACTTCCTATATGGGAAGTATTAGATTCCGCCTACTAGTGGACGACCACATTCTCAATACAGTGTGAATTACTGTATGGTCAGTTAAAATGTACGATTAAGTATTGTTTTTGGACATATTTTGTTAGCAAAATAAAACAAAAAGGACAAAAATGATTAAAGGTCTACATAACCAAAATATATCTAATACAACAAAAAATAATTACATAAATAAATTTCATGTACTTTAAAATGGTAAAGTCATATAAGAACCAAACACAGTATCAATTAACGCTATAATATTTAACTTGAAAAGTACATAAGGGTGTGAAAGGTGAAATTTTTGAAGTACTTTTTAAAAGTACACAATAAAGCGTAGTTAACATTTTCGTTCGATTAAAGATTTTGCGCATATGGTGACGTCATGTTCTCGTTCAGCTATATTTCGTCCGAGGAATGACGTCATAGCAAACAAGAACACGTGATGGCACGGAATTTACCGATTGCCGTTATGAATCTGCAACCTCAATAAACATATGTTCTAATATTCAGTTCTGGTAAATCCTTTATATTTTGAAACTCGCTCGATTTAAATTTATGTACTGAAATAATGCTGAACAGTGAATCGATTGCGACAATGTAATACATGTTTCATTTATATTTTGTAGGTTCAATCCTCAATTAGTAATGTCGTGATTTGGGAATTGCTGTGTTCTTGTGGCACTGTAAAACATATAATCAAAATAGATATGTACCGAAATAGGAAAAAAATCTATAATTTGTTAAAAGGAAGACCAAAATTGATAATATTTTGCAATTGTCTGTGGTTCTTTGGATTTTACAGCATGTGACTATGACTCTATAGTATACAACAAAATTTTCTGTTTAAACTAAAATGAAACATTTTTCAACCATGTTTCATTAATGAACCTAAATACTCGACTTTTTGCTTACACTCCTTTTCATTTTAAGTTAGTTATCAATTTGCTTATGCCTCGCATTAAACATGTCTCTTATGTTTATTTAAAGATAGATGATATAGTATTAGCCTAAAAACTAAGAATCGATAAAACTAGGCAATCAAAAGTGGTCCATTGTATCATACAAAAAGTGTGAAAAAGAATTTTCGTTACATCAGAAAGTGGAGAAAAACTCAAAAGAAAAGAGAATATACAATGTACGTATATATTAATATTGTAAATTCCCGAGAGGATGTTTAAACATAATAAACGTTAAGTTTACACATTTTCTCTTATCAAATTAGATCCGTAATTAACTACTAATGTCCTGTTTTTCTAAAATACGATTTTATGCCGTTTTTTGGGAATAACTATGATAAATTGCATATTATACAAAGCATATATAAGCGAAATGCGCAAAATCGTATTCATTATACGTAAGGAAAGGAGCGAAAAAACTCCAATGAAGATTTGTAATGCAGACAATATAAATAGTGCAGTTTCTTGTGATAATAGTTCTTGAAACATATAGTTAATCAAAACTGCTTAAAACTATTCAAATGAGAGATTTATTGTAAATAGTCGTGCAGATAATTCTATATGCAAGCCACTTTGCTTATAATAGTGAAAACTGGATACAAAACATATTCTTTTTCATCGAGGCCAATACCGCAACACTAACACAGCGAGTGGGAAATCAAGATGGTTTCCAAAATGGCCGCCAATTTTGCAAGATAAAAGTTAAGGGTAGAGCACAGAGCACCCTAAACACAGCCATAGAGCCATGCATCGCACAGTAGGCATACAACAAAAAGAAGCTGGAAATATTGTAGACGGGTTGCTTCAAATATTTATAAACTAGTACATTTTAATTATATTCAAAATACAGAAAAAGATGGTTGTCTGTATTAGCATTAACCAGCGAATCAGTTCAAATACAAAGAATACCAATTTCATCTTATCATCTTAATTTTATTTAATATATCAACATAAGTTCACGGAGCACTTATCGAAACAATACCTTGATCTGAAAAACCTAACAGAAATAGAATTTAGGTGAAGAAGGTATGACGAGTATTAAATTCAGTTAACACTTATCATTCTCTGGTGTTTCTAACAAGTTCCTGTATAGTAGTTGTGAAGAGTAAAATGAGTGCATTGACATTTACAAGGTTAAAAGTATAATATGTATCATATTACTGAATATTGATGGTGACTGTTGGTCAAGAGAGCATATTAAGGGGAATCAGTGGCGCAGTGGTTAGCAGGTTGGACTACAACGCCAGCGGTCCGGGTTCAATTCCCGCTCGCGGCTGATGTTTCAATTAGTGTTCAGTGCTGGGTGATTTACTTAAATCGGTACTGTTTCCAGCAGTATCGGCCTAGAGGTAAATGTCACACCTGCCGTAGACCCGGCTGGAAATAAGTTGTTCCATCCATTCCAGGTTTGGACTTTCGTAGACTACCCATAATAAACAAGAAACTTTACCTCTTTAACTTGATTAAAAAGCGGAGTGGTGGTCTAGTAATTAAGGTGTCAGCCGCTCAGCCTGGGGTCGTGGGTTCGAGCCTAACTTGGGTCACGACCAAGCCTTCTCATATGACACCAATACATGTTTTCTAGGAAGCGGACTCGACAGTGGTTCAAATAAGATTGAAACTTTCATCACAATCGAGCTATTATAAATTAGTATTAAACTAAAAACTAACATCTACAACATATATTATGCTATTTTGCTTTAAACGTTTAATATGTTGACTTATCCGTTGGACAGGATTCCACCCAGCTGTCTAGGCATGCTATCAAGTGCTGGACATTCGCTAATTAAATGATATGAAATACTGATATTGCATATTAGGACATTTCTTCTTAAATTAAAAGTTTGCATTATGAACAAATCAAAAATTAATGGAGTATCTTCCAGATGTAGTTATGAAACGGTACATTAAATGAAATTACAAACACTATGTTTTGAAACTACTTTAGAATAAATGCAATATTTTTCCACCTTCTATTAATCATTCTAATCAATGAACGCAAAGAAGTCTTACCAATATCCGAAGAGGAAAGATTTACTTCTAAAGCAAACACATATATAACACTATTAATGTCAAAGGTAATTAGGGTAATTAGCCTGCCTGAGCTGAAAGTGTCATTAACTGCAACTGTTTCTTTATACCAATTGTCTCTCGATTACTTCAACAGAACAACAATTGCTTTAAAAGTGAACATTCTAAGTTCTTATCATATCCTAAATGGTGTACTTTAATTACCTTCCTTTGATCCTAGGAGTTATCTCTACTTTAGGAATAGGTCGGTAATTTGAAATAAATTTACACCCACTAAACAACTCCGAGGGTCAGTAAGGGAACTTCCTGGTCGGGAAATCAATTTATGGTTTCCCTACTTCCCGAACGGGAAACATGTAGCTAATTATAGTAATATGTTTTCCGTAAGATAATGCAATAATTGTCCAGACGACATTAAGCATTTTATACAAAATTCAAGAAATCAGACGAATTTCTCAAAGGCACTGCAACTTATAGAACAGCAGAAACGTATACATTTTGCAATTGAATTTGAAGCCGAGCTAATCAGATACACATGCAACAAGTTTATTACAGTGCTTGTCACTACAAAGATACAATTTCACTGTCTCACATTTTAAAGCCGCTTGTTAGAGCATTGATATGCCTAACAATACGCTACATTAGGATCATTTAACTCTTCTACACCAGCTATGTTTATTGAATTTTCTAAGACATCATTTTCAGTGTACAATTTTATACATTGGGTTTGATTCATTTTCAAGAATGTGAATCTGATATTTCCTGTCATTTGCACTCCTCAAAATGATAAATTAATGTGATACAGGTATTTGACAGTGATGTCAGTTTTCAGAGAGAAAACATATCAAATTTGCTAGAAGATGGGTTAGACGCAAATGGTATATTGCAAGGATTGTCTCAAAAATTTAAAATTGATGACCTTTCCATCCTACTTTCTCCCAGCATCACTGCTTTAATGGTTTCGTTTTAGAGCTAATACTTTGTAAATTACATAAACTAAAATTTTGCATCGATGTTTGGCTTCATTAAAAGATTATGGTATACAACTGCATGTCATTTTTGAGTGTCCTGTTGTCCCAGCTAGCGAGTTGACATCTGTTTCTGTTTTCGCAGTTTTAATGGATTTTGTTTTGTTTTGTTTTATCTTCCACTTGAAAAAGGCCACTAAAATTTTCAACTGTTAAATTGGTATAACGGTACTAAAAGCAATCACTCAGCGGTACTTCAATTAAGAATAAATTTAGACTGACATCGGTCATTATAGTGCGTCGAAATAAACTCTGTGACATAAAATCCTCTTTTATAACACTTTTCGAAATATTTTACAATATCTCTTACTTGATAAATTCAACCTGACCCGGGCAGAATATCTGTCAGACAAATATACAACATGAATTGAAAATAATTTCAAAGTGTTCATGATGTAGCATAACCCTTGGTTGAGTCCACTACCATGGATCACAAAAGTCTCACAAAAATGTTCGATGTCGGCACCAGCGTTTCCATGCCGATGACAGCAAGCCGGTATCAGGGTGTGAAAAACAGACTCGTCTTATAAATGTACCCATACATGTATCCCAGTGACGACAATCACTGCAAAAGGGCGGCTTATAAAACGAAATGAGGCGCTTATTGGATTTTTGTAACTTGAATCAACTGGCCATGGAGGCCCTCATAGAACACTATTGTTATGCGAATATATCTGATTTTCCTGAGAAATTACTTCAATAATTAGATGGATGTCACAGTAGAATATTTTTCATAAATTCAGGTCATGAAATCAATAACTGTTTGACGAACATGCGCAAATTTTCTTATTACTTTCATGAACAGTTAATTATGAGATCACCACTTTTATAATTAATATTGCAAAATTTAAGTGAAAATTGTCATTAACTGAGATTGGTTCCTTATCCGTTAAAAAAATATTTTCTTATCTTGTAGTGTCTTCATTATCTTATCCCGTAAAATTATCATTTCCGTAACACGTAATATGTGTTAGTTTTCTTATCCAATGATATTATCGTTTTCTAATCCTGTAATATAATTGTTCTCTTTTACTGTAATACGAACGTTTTTCCTGTAATATAATCAGTCTCTCATCGTTTAAGATGGTTGTTTTCTTCTCCTGTTCTATGATCGATTTCTTATCCCGTATCTACAGCTTTAACATGCTTATCAAGTTCGTAGGTTTCTTAAATTCTTATCAGATTGATGCCTGTCCTGTATTTCTACTGTATAAGAGAACAAGTTTGCGACCTGGAAATTTTCACGAATTTTCGAATTTAAGAAATACGCGAAAATATCAGTCAAAGTAAATTTTCACGTTCACTATGAGAAGTAATAACAGTCAAATAAAGATAAACAAACGTAGCTTTTTCATTTCAGTTTTCGGCGATTCGCGGATATTTCCGCCCGCAAAACGTCTTGAAATGATAATTCGCGAACATTTTGACCTGCGAATACCCATTTATACAGTGTACTGTAAAGCAACTTTACCACACATGAATAACTTACAGCTTTAATCGAAACTATAATGCCAAAGAAAATGCTTATTTTGTTACAGTTAATATCAACAGCAGTAATAGTATTGCTAATTATTATAGTATTATTACTATGGACCCGTGACAAAGTCTGTAAAGCCCTTTTTGTTTCACAAACGACATTTATTTTAGATCTTTAATATAGCTTTCAGACAGGTAATTTATACTCACATGGGAACTATTTGTTCTCATCTTTATATTGTTGTGGTTTTATATAGTACTACGTCTTGCTCCAGATAGCATATGTTATTACTACTGTAAAATGTAACAAGATATAACGCTATCTGGATAGCATGTTTAATATGAATAATCTGTGCCTTGGTCCCACTGTTAGTACTATTCATCTCCAGGAGCTCAACTTAATTGGCTGCCTCATTATTTTTGTTATAAACATAACATATATTATTGTTTGTTAAATCCAATGTTTGAGAACTGTTTTCTCATGTATTTGTCATAGGTTTGTCTATATGATTAACAAAATAAAAAGTACTTAACATGCACTGTTTTGATCATCTCCCTTTGTGACCTTGACTTCATAATTTCGTGTATAGTATTGAAAGTAGCAGTTTTCTAACTATTCAACTATATGTAGTCTCTATTTGGACAACAGCATTATCCGTTTTAAACTTAAAATTAAGAGCCTTATGGAGCTTTAAGCAGACGCTATTGCATAGTAAAACTGTTATGGATTTCCATCTGTTTATATATACATAATTATTAGTAAACTATCAACATCAAAAGACGAAAAGAAGGAAATAATTTATTTAGTATTTCAGTTTTCTCTCATTAAGATTCGGATTCACCCGTGAAATATTTAATGTGATATTAGTGAATTAGTAAAATTTGCGGGAGTGTTTGGCTATGCTGAAAACATCAATGAAAATAATCAACATATTAACAATACAATCTTCCAAAATGGTTTGGTTACCAGTACGTAAATTTCGAAAATATTTTACAAACTTTTACTATTAAAATTCAGACTTGCTTTTGAATTTACTTGCCGTCAAACTTGCTTAAGAGACCACGTCTATTATGTGACCATTTTTTCAGTTCTCTTTTGTGTTAATAAGAACCAATGATGTTGTATCAAGACACTAGTTGCGTTATGGGTCTCCTAATGCAAGTTGTAATGTAGTTTTCTGAAGACAATTACGTGAGAAGCTACCCTTATGTGCATAATCGTTTCCGTATCAGTTTGATGGAGAAGTTAATTTAGTACACGTTTTAATTTGTCTGTTATCAACATTTCCTACCTATGGCAAACTTTTTATTAACTTCCATTAATATTCTTGGAAGCAGAAAACAAAAAGATTACTGTTATCATTAGAATTCAAATTAAGCTGGTGCTAGTGGAAAGCGGGGGTAGGGTGATGAGGGTTTGTTATTTAGATTGAAACCCGCTTAAGCCGGTGCTAGAGGATGTGAGAGGTGTTGCACATTTCATGACCTCCCATGAACAGACTAAATGAATATGCATTATGTCTGTAAATCTTCCAAAGGGAAGTATAGTACAAATCTGTGTTGATATTTTACTCTTTATTTCGAATTTTCGGACACTTGTCCTTTTTCAAGAATATGGAAATATTTTTCTGACTAAGTAATATCCATGTAACATTTATATGACACGAAATGAATGATGTTGACGTCCTGTCTCTAAGACGACGTCACGTCATTTCCTGTTTCCCGCAAAAAGGCAAGGTGTCAACATTATACATAACCAGAGAGCAAAAAACAATACTAAGTACAGCAAGATATACAAAAACTAAAAACTAAAAAAAAGTAATAAAATAAATAAATAAAATAGAAATAAATAAAAAAAAACAACAATTTTTCAGCAAATAACTGTCCAATTCAGTTTAAACCCTAGTTTTTAGTTTTTGTATATCTTGCTGTACTTAGTATTGTTCCATTAAGTTAAACGACAGTTATATTTGTATTTTTGGACAGGTCATAATTAAAAAAAAAAACAGGAAACAACAACAATTTAATATAACCATAACAAATGCATAATTTCAAAACCAATCCCTTCACAATAAGATATAAGTTAAATTAGTTTTATTACTTAAATGATTCAACATACATGTATTCCCATTGCAGAACTTCTAATAAGAGTTATAATTTGACGAAGTGAATACTTACATTCTAAACTATAAAATGAGATATTGCTTTTACTACATTGTAGTCTAAATGTTTATTTTCTTATTTTGTTGGGTTTAACGTCGCACTGACACAATTATAGGTCATATGGCAACTTTCCAGCTTTGATGGTGGAGGAAGACCCAATGTGTCCCTCCGTGCATTATTTCTCCTTGAGTTCTGCTTAACCCGGGACTAGAGGACGTGGACGGTAGCTTGCATTTCCACTTCCGTCCATGAACAGGCTTAATCAAACCGAGCCTTTACTATTACCTTTCGTTTAATGTGTCTTTACCTAAAATTTGTCTTTGCTCTAAAATTAGATACCGTTATAAGCATAATTGTCTTGCTTATGGGTATATTGCTGCTCAATTAATAAATGGCAAAAGGTGGCTTCATTTTAATAAATAAGGCACAGAAATAAATGAAATTCAGGATATTAACCGTCCATATGCCTCCCTCTATGCCTCCAGTAGTGCTCGATAATAACCAAGCGTGTTTCAATGTAAGGATATTTCACTTTGCACTTGAGGGCTTAGTTTTCTTTCTATTAACTAATTAAAACAGCACGTGTAGTAAAATGTAGAGGTACTTTCATTATATTTGCAGATGAATCTAATGAAGTATTAATATGCATTAATTTAAAAAAGAAAGTATAATGTTCGAAAAATTGAGCAATATTGCTAGCAAGAATGGACGAAGAGTATGATTTTTAACACTCATAATTAATGTTTAATCATTAATTAAAATTGTCTCCTTTATCGATGACGAACCGTAAGCATCAAATATGTTGTTTAAATTTTGTTAAATTGTGAGAATTTAAATCAATTTCATGTTTATTACATGCTTTCAGAACCACAGTCATAAAGAATGATACTATATGAAACTTTTAAAAGTTATTTATCATGTCATCTAACATATTCATGCGCTAAAATAATCACTATTGCGCAGTGAAACAGAATCTTGATTAGGTCCTTAAAATCCACGGATTACATAGAAGTACGAATATATAGCTTGAGCGACATGGTAATAATCGGAATGCTTTATTGCTGTTAGCGACAGAACGAGACCGGGTTAAAAAATAGCAAAAGTCATGATTTCAGAGAAAAGAACTCCTGACATAGTGACTGATGAAAGGAAATATTCAAATGATAATTATCAGTGTTTTACATTAAAAAACAAATGTCACGAAAATGTTTGCATTCTGTGTCATGTAAAGCGTATAGTTGTCAATTTTAATTTAATGAGGTTTTCTATTACCCATGATGTCATACTGTAGAGTAGCAAGGTATAATAGCTGCACTTTAATCATATTTCTAGAAATGAAAAAAGAGATTATGCTTAACAATATATTACTCCCCATTTTACCGCTGTACATTAAAAGGTAGATTCAATAACATGAGCAGTTACATTCCCCTGAGGGTTTTTTTTTTCAGATTATAAAAATACATGTACTTAAAATAAAACGGAATATCGACGAAATCTACTGAGATGGTTTCTATCTAGACATACTGTTACAAGTATTGTGGACTTTCTGCATAGAAAACATGCCACGTTTATTCTCATGTTGTTACTGAAGTGCCTGCAAAAAAGAGACATTTGAAATTAGTTCAACTTTCAAAACTGAAAAGATTGATAATGAAAATTAATTCGACGGTAGCAAACATTTACCGCCAAAACATTCTGAAGCACATTCTCTGTACAAATACATTTTAGATAGTCACATTGTTACATAGAGCGTGTCTACAACTAGTACTCTATTCAAACATGAGGCTGTATAACTAATTTCCTCTCAAAATAGAAATGTCATTAAGCCTATACTTTATCAAGAGTTAAATAATTGTGCGTTACGTCATAAATATTTATGATGTCATGCAAGGACAAATTACATTTTCTACATGATCGCTGTAAACGTGACACTAACCAACTTGAAGGTAAAAGATCTCTTTCAATACAATTTGTGAGGAATGCTTTGATTATAATAAGTTTTATTTTCAGGCAAACAGAAATAAGTAGTCATTTCTTTTAGTGTAGGAACATGTATATTTCTGAGAACATCATCCATTTAAAAGGCTTTAAGTGTAAGGTTGTTTTTAGATATAAGATTTAAGAAGATAAACAGGACTATTCTCCCTTTTGACAATCCAAAATTTTACCATTACTGCAGTCTAGACAGTTTGATTATTTTAATATGAATGCAAGAAATGAAGTGTGATTCATAACAACTTGAACTTCTTTTGTAAATATTCAAAACCGTGATAAGCATAATAACATCCATAGTAGAAAATGAATTATCAGCCCATTTACATTGCGTGTGAAAAAATTGAGGTGTGCACACTTCAGTATAAGGTGCAGATAAATCATATACTGCAACCACAGAAAACAAACTCAGATCCAATGATTTTTCCGGAATTAAAGACTATAGTGACAATTCATTTCAGAGAACTTACGAACACTATTTCGGTCATACGTTGATACCCATTTGTTTTTACATAATGGAATATTGATCCAACATGTTACTCTCTTATTAATCAAAGCTTCTAGGTGATATAATTTGTGTCTGCTCTTCCTGTGTCCTCGTAATATTAGTTTTGTTCTTCTCCTAAATTTTCGACTGTAACTCTACTTAGAATCTATTAATTGCCAAAATACATCGGCAGTATGTATACATGTGGGTACATACTGTCTAGCTGAAAACAGGCAAAAAATTGAAACCTCTTGCAATATTGAAAAAAGTATTAAACCGTCTTACTTTATCAAATTTATTTACTATTTGAGAACATCTGAGTATACAAGCCTATAATGTCGGAATATTGTATGTATTATGTATTGCGAAACACCGGTTGATACAATTTGTTTAAACAAATTGTTTCAAATGTAGATTTACAGATACTTTCAAGCAAGAATGAGCTGGTACATGGGATCGAAGTACAGTACTTAGTAACTATGATTATTGATATTCTGTTCTCTGCTATGAGAATTACCTTGTTATATTACCACGAAATTATAGGGTTTATTTTTGTCGAATGAGAGTCTCTGCGCATCCCCTTAGAATACAAACTGGAAGGTATGCAAGTAATGCAGAGATATTGTCAATGTTGTAACCATCTAGATTTAGAAGGTGAATATTTTTTGTATGCGATGTCCAAGATTTCAATGTACATGTATACGTAAAAATACTTTAAAAAACTATTCTATTTATAAATTGATCGAATTACTTAAGAATAAAAACAGAAAGGTCTTGATAAATATATCTAAATATATTAAAGAAGCTTTGTCGTTAGGAAACGCAATTTTGAATTCACAATAGAGTATACATAACCAATTGTTCAGCCTCAGTACCAACTGAATATGTGTGGTTTTTGTTATATATTCATTTGCTTAAATAAATTGCTCATTATAACGTACTTCTTTTTATAGTTACAATACTCGACACAAATTCCTGTACCTTCTTTAAAAATCACTTATCGTTCCTATGTTTTAAAGTTATTATATCCAATATGACTTCATATGTGTTTTGAACGAGGCGTTGAAGCTTTCATGCTATACAGAGGTTATGAGAATGGGTGGATCAACGTATTAATTTTGAAGCTTTGAAGCTTTAATGCTAAACAGATGTATTGAGTGTGGGTAGATCAATGTATTAATTTTGAAGCTTTGACGTTTTCATGCTATACAAATGTATTGAGTATGGGGAGATCAACGTGTTAATTTGTGTTCATGAACAATTTGCGATACTATATATTTGCCGCGGTGTTAGAAACACTTACATTCTTACCACTGGAAGCGATAGAAAAGTCATCTAATAGGCCTGGAGATAATCTTCATCCAGCCTTACGTGGTACTTTATTGTATTCAAATAATTACCTATAGAGTAAAATGTGACAGAACTTTAAGACAATTATTTGAACATGCAGTTTAACCGCAATACAGTTGACATCATTCTACAGTATGTTAACTGAGTCAAAGTTTAAGTTATATATAGATCCAAATTTCATATTTAAAAACATAAACAATTACTTCCTTAAGTTTATGTAAAATTTCTGTGTATTTACAGCACCGTGTTACAGCACCATGCATCAGGTTTTAAATAGTACGCATTGTATACATGTATAGATTAACACAGTATAAATGTGTACTACCACTAAAAAAGCTTTCTGTTGTTTTTTTTAAACAATCAAATAATACTGCATGACAACTAATTATAATGTAGCTCTAATGCAAACGTAATTTATATATTTAGTAAAGTTAAATACATTTAATAAAAATTTTTATTCATTTGAAGTAAATATCTATAGATAAAATATTTTAGTGAAAGATGGCCATTGGATATCCAAGAACAAATCTGTGTTTTGGTATGACTGCCTCTCAATAAAATTCTAGGCATTGCTCAGATAGACTTGTCATTTGAACATAGTACCTTAAAATTTCTTTGTACTACATAAATGTCTATATATAACACACTATATATAAAACACTTAAGTAAATTCTCGTGTTATTTGTAGAGGTATATTCCTGCAAAAAAATAAGCGCCAGAATCAACATTGATATTTGCACTGAAAACTTTTTTCTTTGTTGAATCTGTATACAGAGATAATGAATGACAGTAACTTATGGAAAAACCTACTAAACATGCGTCGCGTCGCACGATTGTTTATTATACAATATAGATTTAAACACAGTACAATAGAGCTATCACAGTAATTGTTTTTATCTATCTAAAAAGTTTGTTCCCGAAGGTTTTGAAAACAGTATTAAATAAAGGCGTTTGCTCTTTACGTAAGCCGACAAAACAAATAAGATCTATATATACATGAGCCAACGTGAAAACTCAGTTATGCAAATAGTTGAAAATGTTCCCCTTATTTGCTTAATTCAGAGCTATCAAGGGATCACTGCTAAGAATATCAATATAATGTCTAATTTGTAGAGATAATATATACAAGAGATTATAACTGACCAGAATGTACAAGATGTACTGAAGGCTTACTTTTTTAATTCGCCTTTCTAAAATTGATCATAGTAAAACATTTTGATAATGCATTGTATCACAAGTTAAGAATAATTGATTTTGTTTACGAGTGTTCTTTTTCAAAACTGGCAACATCATTTAGGTTATATTTATAAAAAACTATCAGAAAACGTATTATATTTCATTGAACAAAAATATAAACACACGGCATTCTTACGCATTTACGTTTAATGAACTATAAGCTTTCTGCACGCTTGAAACACCCGAACTGATGGCATAACGCTATTTATACGTAAAAAATAGAATACCATACTAAATGGCATTTTTTTTGGTAAATTTATAAATCTGGCTTGAAAATTTTAAGGATAATATATTTGTTAGTATCTGATAATAGCAAATGTTATCCCAGAAGATAAGTGTTAACATTTATTTGACTGATAAATTTAATTTAATATATGTACTTATTTTAACGAATTTGCAAAAGCTGAAAGACATCATCTAGACGTTTACTGGTCATTAAACTATTTAAAACTCTTACGTTATACGAATTCACAAAATATTAACCCTCTACTGCGATTGCACGTTGGCATTTATCTACTTCGATTGGTTAGATTGAAATAGATTTAATTTAAATTTGATTCAAAATATATTGGACACAAAAACCTATTGTCTTAAGTTATGTTGCAGCCCAACGCATATGTATTTTAGATGAAGAATGACATTTAAAGAACCCTTAAGAACTGGGACTCCGTGGAAGAACAGTTCAGGTCACTAGCTTCAAATGATTTCCTATCACTCCTGTTTGTTCAAACACCATTCGGGTCGTTCGTGTGAGGAAGTAGACCAGCTGACTTGTGGAAAATCGTTCGTTCTAACCGGATGCTCCCCTTCGTCGTCTACATCTACGATGCAAAGCTGGCAATTCGCTGTATGACTTAATAACCAGCAAAAGCAAACATAATCAAAAAGATTAAAATATACATAGCTCGAGGCGTCAATATCGAGGTGTCAAAAATCAGCTGAAAAAATTGTCTAAAAAACATGTTCTCACAAAATTGTAGATGTTTGGATACAGGTTTCATGAGAAAAACTTCTGTGAATCCATTTTGTATCACTAATAACATTGTACAGGAAGGCTTTAGTGTTAAAAATCTAGAGCTTACAATCTTTTCTTATCGTACAACATGCAATGGATGTAAGCTACAATCACACTGCCCCGGATGGCCTTGCGGATGAGTTCCGGATTGCACCCTAAACGCATCCGTAGAACACCTAACTCATTCGTAAGTCATCCAGTGTATCCGTTCAGAAATCGGTTGCATCCGGGGGCAAGGGTGCAAAGTTTTGAACATGCTCAACATTTTTTCACGGATAATATATCCGTAAGGAATCTGTAATAAATCTGTTACAGACCGGAAGACGATCACTGTGGTGAAAATAATGCGAGCTATTACGGTTTTATTCCGGTTCTAATAAGATTAATTAAGGTTTTATTACGATGGATTTAGAGATTTATAACGTAATAAATGCGCCAACCCCATTTTGTTTCCTTACACATCCGGAGCAATCCGAGAATGGGAATCCGGAACTCATCCGCAAGCCCATCCGGGGCAGTGTGATTCTAGCTTAACAGGGATTTTCGACGAAGCCATCGTAATAATATCACATATGGACCGTTTGCTATCAAAACATCAATCACCTTGACGAATCGAACCCGGGTTTATAGCACTATATACGTATCAGTGAGAAGTGGAATATTGTGGAACGCTAGGTTATAAATGTGAGTATATTTTTTTTTAAAATTACGTGAGCAAGTGTGATCATATTTGTACTGTTGTGATTATGAAAAGACTGTCAACTTATGTGAATATAAATCTTCATTTTAAATCTTGAAACTGATTTTGAATCATCTCAATTGACGTATTCTGGCATTGTAAATTTTATCACTTGTGTGGCTTTAAATTACAAATTGAATCAGGACAATGCAAAGAACGTTTTGAGGTAATATTTACTTACATTGAAATGTATTGATTTTTCTTTTATAAGGAAAAAATCATTATCTGCAACTCATCTGACATTACTCCAGTCAATTACTCTCATTTGTCCCGCTCTGTATTTGCAACCCTGAATTAAAGTTACATCTAATGAAAATCACGCACCAATTGTGCTCCATTGATTTATATTGGTGTTTCTTTTAAAGTGAAGTTGAAATAAGATTTGGAAAAAAAAAGAACTTTTAATGGGAGAAGTTTTTGCAAAGATTCTTTTTCAGAGTAGCTGTTGTAGGTTCTTGGTCATCTCATTGTAACTATTTAAAACTCTTGTTATATCTATGGAAAAAGGAATAAAATGTAGTAGTTTTAAATCTCAAAGTTTTATATAGCATAGATTTTATTCACAGGAGTGTTTTGTTTTTAGTTAAGCAACTTTCTAATTATCTGATGAAACCGTTAACCGTTACTTACATTATTTTGATTTGTACCGCATATTATTATTACTATTATTATTATTATTATTATACCAGATTGATATAGCGCCCTTTTCATGATTTCACGTTCAAAGGCGCTTTACATAGTTCAAATAATTCATCCTCTACTAGTACAAACACAGAGCGACCTGACCAGAGGGACAGAGTGAGACAAAGCCCCCACGACAGAGAGATCAGAAATCAGATACAGGCTTGTCCGGCTAACTTAGCCTAGCTCGTTGCGAATAGACAGCCTGGTTCTTTAACGTGCAAAGTGTATAGCAGTGTATAGGCGGAAGGATTGCCAGGGTTCCTGACCAGTACACCTCTAGTTGGGTGGGAAACACTGAAAAGCATTTCTGAAAATTCCGGAGTAGCTGCCGTGGATCGAACCCCCGACCTCAGGATTGGAAGGCCAATGTGCAAACCACTGAGCTATCCGTCCACGGATGATATTGAACGGATCATGTCTATCAGTATGAAAGATGCTCGTCTGTTTAATCCCCAAAATCCGTAATAGAGATTTTAGTTAAGTGCTAGATACAGATTTAAACTCTACATCATTTTAAAGATCCCAAATTGTGGTAGTAGGATCATATTGAATTTTCAAAAATATTTTTATGATATCAATTTTATGACCAAAAAGGTATTTTGTCATTAAAATTTAGAAACCCATTTCTGTTCTGAAATTTTACAAATTGCTTTTGCATTTTGATTTTGTTTAATGCTAGCTAAGGCATTCGGAAAGTTTTATAGCCATTCATTCACAATTACAGTAAAAAAAATCCCGAAAATTTTGGTATGAAAATTACTTATTAATAAATTTACAATGGAAAAGAAATACCCCACAAAAAATTGAAGAGGAATTCAAAACTAATTAAACCAACGTTAGAGGCTTTAGAATGATGTATACTAACAACGGTACCGTTTGATGTAAAAAGAGATATCAATGAAATACCTTGTTATGGGAAAGGTTGATTGAACCGTAAACATGACGAACTAACATTTGCGTTACTGAAGATAGCTTGGCACAGGACAATAATAATACTATAAAAGAACAACTCAAGACAGTAGTATGATTACATTAAATTTACTATTAACAAAGTGTTATGGCAATTATTAAACATCGGCAAGTATAAACAATCGAGGATTCCTTCGATCAGAAATAAAAAACAACTGTGACATTTATTTGGAAACGACCTCCTTCCGCATGCAGAACTGAAAGGACCCAAAAGTAGTTTAAATTACAACAAGTATATTAATATACCAACAAGACATTAGCTAAAGACGGGTCTCCACAACAGGATCGGGCTCCTTCAGTAACCGGTTTTGAATGGTTAACATTAAAAACACTTTTTTGAAATCTGAGAATCACGCCTTCGTAGAATTGTTTGCATACATATGGGAATGAGCTTCTTTATTTCCTATATCCTGTACAGGATATTTCTTACGTTGTTTTGTATTCTAAGCTTTTAGTTTTATTTGGAACGAATTGCGGCACGTTCTATCATAACTAAATTTATTCGATCAAGAAGTTATACGCTTGTATTCAACTGAAATCAAAATATATTTTTTCGTTATGAATTAAGATTTCTTGATTTTCAAATCTCGTTTACATTGGCACAGCTTATTTGAGTTTCATTTCGAATATTTAAACATTCTTCAAATAATATATTGTGATTTTTATTCTATGTGACATAATGGGTAAAAATACTTATCAATGTATTAAGTTAAAACAACATAAACATTAGAAACATTTTCCTTAACTTCGTCTACAGAAACAAGTAACTTTCTAAGGCATATATTCGCGATTGATCTAACGTATAATCACACTTAATGTCATCTCTTAAAGGATTATAGATTATAATTTGCCCCGATCCTGTATACGAATATGCAACAAAATATGGCTTGCAATATATTGAAAGTGAAAATGGGTTGTCACTGCTTTACCAGGTACGTGTGCGAAGTGCACATTCCGTAAGTTAAGATGCATCTAATGCATCATCAAAACTTGACATATTTATAAATTGTGGTAACTGCTAAAGGCAAGGGTAGTTGGCCTACCGTGAGTCACTGTTGGAACCGATATAAAACACAAAATGCACCCTGAATTATTTTCCTAGTTTGTTTGTTTATCCATTGCAATATGGTACACCTGTTCATTTTTTATTTCTTTTTACCTGTCATTTAAGTGTGTAGAATATCTAGATACCTTTTAGATGCCAATGTAACAGGAGATGCCAGAAGTAAAAATGTATTGTTTTACGACTTTTTGTGCTTTTGGCCGAAATAGCAAAGCAGCGATGGATATTGTACTGACTATTCCAATGCAACGAAACTTTTCAGTTCTGTTTGCTGAATTAGGCATACTTTTTTGGACACGTGCACGAAGAGCTAGCATTCAACATTAACATTTTGCTGTTTCACTGAATAAGGACATCGTTCGGTAAATTAATTCATTCTTACGCCTTTTGCCCTTAAGTCTACTTCATCAACTTTTGGTAGTAATTAATTGGCTATTGGTGGTAAAATACGATTACTTCAATAGATATTGTTATCGGTGTTGCGCAGGAGACGTCTAATAGCACGATTATGTAATTATAGGAATTTATTCTGACTGAAGCGATAACATATTGAAAATCAGATACAAAATGATTATTAGGAAAAGGTGTGCAGTTGCAACTACATTTTCTTTAAGCAGAAAACAAACACAAGCAGTCAATAGTAATCATTTGTACTAAAATGGTGATTTAACTTCAAATGAAAACTCGATATATCATGCTTTGATATGTCACTAATACTAATCTAGTTTCTTGAAATGAATATTTTCAAACATGGACTTTCTGATGTACTAAGATAAGAAAGTAAGCTTTTGGTCTGAAACTATTTTCAAGAGTATTGCACATCGTCAAAGAATTTGAAAAAAGATATTCTTTCTAACATGTTATTCAAAACGGATCATTTTTCTCAACTTTCGTTATTTTCAAATTTGCATGAAATGTAACTATTACAGATATTCTTAAAAGTTCCCATACACTACTCCAAAGTGTTGTTCCCTTTATGAAGCATTCCGTATGACAAAACTAAACTCCTATTTGTAAAGACAAGAAGCAGGAAATATACCAAGAAACCAGACTTTTTTTCATATTTTCATGACTATAGTATCTTAAACAATGTCTGTAAAATGGACCAGTATTTAGATATTTTTCAGAAATTCCGTTTTGCTGTGTACAGAAAAAATATTTATACATTATATAATATTTAATTGCTTCAAATAATGTGATTTTAAAGGTGGTTTATCGATTTTGGTCATTGACAAGTCCATGTAACAGATTGTTCAAAATTTACACTCATTTGCGTTTGCAAGTAAGATTTTCACTCTGATGGTGTTTTTAACGTTCAACAAATCATTACTGGATGCTATTTATATATTCCATGTACAAAATTTCATTCAATTCTTGTAAAGTTAGTTAACTTTAAGACTAGAATTAAAGCAAATTTCTTGAAGTGAATCTTAAGATCATATTCGACACCCTCGTAATTCAAGCGATTATTTCATTTGTTAAATTTTACCTTAAGTTTGTATATTTTATATTTTAAAGCGTTCGTCTTGTCAATGTGAATTTCATGAATGCATTTTTCAATTCAAATTATTCATGCACTGAAACTATACTGAACAAAACAGGCAAACCACCATTTGCAATTCTTGCCAATGAATATAAAATAAAATACTCAAATACATTTACAAAATTTATACAAAGGTTTAGAAAGCTCACCTCATTTTAAAAAGGTACGACATACACAAAACAGTTACGATTTTAAAACAAAAGTGAATACCATTTATAAGTATACATATGTATATACTTTAAAGGGAATTCATATAGCTTTCTATGCGCATCTTTCTGCGCAGTCGACACTTTCTATGGAAAACTGAACTGAAGTCAACATCTGTTGAAACATGTTACAGACAGTCTTAAATATGAGGAACTTTGAATGAAATAACATTTTTGATAAGTTTTATCAGTAATCAAATGTTGATATTGGTTTATGTTGTATTGACAAGTATTATGCCTGACAGGTATCTTGCTATTTTTGTGGTTGTGTTTTCACATCGCATTTTAGTACAAAGACAGTGTTGTTCATATAATGTAAGATAATTGACTTAATACTGATAAGACAATATCACCTTTCAGATTATTTAGTTTTCAATTATAGAAAGAATTAAGAATTTTTAAAACTTTTCTTTAACTTCTAGAAGACATACATGTAATCAATTTGGCCAGGTTCGCGCCATTTTCCGTCCTAACAGGTGTTGTATTCTAGCGGTCTTAACATAAAATTTAGCCTGGTGACCAATACATTTTTAGCCATTTTTATGCTCGCAATACAATTATCTATACACAAGAAAAACAGGAAAAAATTCTATGAGAGTTTTTTTAAAATTAAAAAAAAATATTCTTCACTATGGGTATTTTTCTTTGGAAAAATGTTCACAAAAGTGAATATGAAACAATTCTTTTTTTCATTTGTACCCATTATTGTAAGGATAGAGTATTACAAATATATCTATGATATCAAATAAGTATATAATAAAATCTGTAAAAAGAAAAAAAAAACGTATTGTGCTGTCTTGATGTATATTTTGGTTGGTATTTATAAAAAAGCAGAAAATTATGATAATGTTGAAAAATCGCTGGCAGTTTCAGCAACAGTGGGTGTGTTCAAAACAATTTTTCACAAAAACAAGCCTGGTGACCTATTATTTTTATTTGTTCATTGTTTTCAGCACAGATTTTCCTATCATATATGTGAATTTAAAACAATTCTGTGACAGGAAAAACGCTATAGGAATTCTCTTTAATTTCCAGAATATATTTAAAAACACACTAATATTAAAGGTTCTTTTTATTGAAACTCGACGTAACTTTATTTTTCTTATCATTTCCTTTACACATAACATCTAGTTTGTATATTTAAGACATTTTCATATATATTTTTGTCTTACACGTCAAAGTTGGTTGAGGCTATAAAATGTATGTTTGTTTTGATAGCATTGTTTGATTTTGTTTAAATCTTGCATTGTCTTTAACAACATACTGTTCTTATTAATTTGCAGTTTATCCGTTTTGTTTTGTATACTTATATTCAATGCTCAGATAAGGCGATCGTAAAATATCTACCCGTACATTTCAACTTGCATATATTGGTTAACGTGGTTCAATTCGCTCGCTGTCAAAAATTTGGTTTTGTTTAATCACACCTTGGATATTGTGCCTGCTTTTAAATTATGGCTTTTGACTGTTTCTACGACAATCAGGGTCCATAACATAGCCCCTCTCTAAAAACAGTTTGTTTAGATTTATCTAATTTTACTCGTTTTGAGCAAGCTTATTATTTTTCTTTGGACCATACGTCGCTTTTCATGGAATTGCACAATGTGTGTCATTGAATGTTCCATGGAGACTGCCATACGAACACATCTGTGGGTATCTCTTAAATTGTTTTTGGTACTCTTTACATTTGCAAATGTTGCGTTCTGTTCAACACCGGACTAGAGAGCATGGACGGTAGCATGCATTTTCACTACCGTCCATGAACAGGCTGGCTCAGTCAAACCAAGTCTGAAACATTTCATTCTTGTCGTGTAATTTCGACTTTTTGTATTGTTATATCTGTTTTGTAATACATTTTGATATACATGTAAAATAAACATTCATCTTATGTCTCATGCCTATATTTAAAAGACTTTGCCGTGAGTTGTCTCACGTAATTACCATTAAGATGTCGCATAAACTCTTTTGGGAAATATAAATGTATAGAGTTTGTATTAATGAAGCAATTCATGGACTTCGCGTCAAACTCTGAAACATTAATTTACCACAAGATCTGACACGAAATGGTCGACTGATTTATGTAATTCATAGATTTTTTCTTTGAATACGAGCAGTACTTAAACGCAGCATGTAAATGTAAAACACAATGTAAATCAAATTATTTCATTATTTTATCCCGGAAAACACAAGTTTATGCTTTAATGTTATTTATTCCACCACGTAACATTACATAGTATTATAATGTATCTTTTTCATCTGTATTTTGTGTGTGTATATATTTCACATATACACTTTCCATTTCATAGTAATTTGTCAGTTCTCGTATACAACTACCGGCATAATGTCAACATGGTAGATAGCTCTAAGGCGCCCATAGTTGGGTCAGAATCCCTCATATGTAACCCTCTAGCGCAATATTTTAACACGCACACACGTTTAGTTGGACTATAAATAAATATAAAACTCTAGTAGCTATTGAATCACTAGTGACCTCAACAATTCTAATTACTCGATCAAGTTCTCACTTTTAATAAGACTTAAAGCAAAAACATCATGTTGAAGTCAGTTGAACATTTCCAGGTTGGGAGAACTTCAATAACTGTTGATTTTTTTTTTATTTTGGTAAAGTAATACAGATCAGCTCACGCAGAAAGCCCACTTTCCGTTTTTCCTCGAAGGAAAAATCTTGCATAGTGAGGAATTCCTCACAGTACTGCCGTATTTTGACTCGGAGTACCGACTATTATAGTTTTATTACTTTAGCAGAATTTCGTCGAGTCACTCCGAACAATTACTTGACGGAACTCCGAGTCAAAATTATACAGTAACACTATAATATGTACCGGTATTTTATCGCCACTCCGCGCGAATCCGAGGCTGTAATAATCAATTAACCGGTCATTTCGAGTACCGCGAGATGATTTCACGAAACTCCGAGGCAATACCCCTTACCTGAATGGAACTTTTATTATATAATTAGCTTGTTCTTTTTACTGTATAAAATCGGTGTAAATAGTAATATTGAAATAGTTTCTGACCATGCAAATTAGATTTAGAAGTAAATTTTTGCAAAATGGACTACATTAGTAATCATATAAAATTAAAAAAGAAAACACTTTCAAATGAAAAATGGTTTGTTAAAGTTTGATATTGAAATAATTTCTGACTTTGAGGATTAAATTTCGAAATTATAAAGTCATGTAAAGTACACTAAATTAAGAACAATTTATAACTAGACAAATTTTCCAATTGAAATAACACCCGCTAAAATGTTCATTTTTAAGTATGATATTGAAATACTTTCTAACCATGCGAATCATATTAAGAAGTAAATCTATGTAGAATGGACTAAATTATTAATCATATAAAATTGAAAACACTTTCAAATGAACAGTAATTTGTTAAAGGACTTCGGACACTCACTATCATATGCTTCTAGCCTAAATTTTGAATGCAAAATTCTCACAAAGTATTTAAACAATATCCAAATCGTTTCGAATCACATATAAACCATTGTGTTAATTAACATATTAGAACAGAAACTGGTTTGTATCCATTCTTATCAGGATGTTTATTTTATTTAATCTAGGCCAGGGTATATATTTTTGGAAAAAATACAATGTTTAATTTCCGTTAAAATATGATGTCATCAATTTACGGAAGTTTCAAATATATGAATTTCAATTGAAAAAAGTGACAAAATCTGTTTATTTAAGGAAATTTGAACATTTTAAGATAAGAATTCCTGTAAATAAATAAAAAAGAAAACAATATATTTGCAAACAACCTGTACTTGATTTAAACTTACTTTACTTTCTTACCTATACACTGTTCATAATGAAATGTTATTGATGCATTACATGTGTGAATACAGATATACATGTATAAGTGACCGGTCAGTTTTATTACAGAGGGTACTTGGTTATTCAAGTACATGTACATGTCTGTACAGCTCTGTTATAAGTGATGGCAGATATGTTTGTTTGTTGTTGTTTTTTTGTTTGTTTTTTTTTTGTTTTTTTTTTCAACAGTATTTCAGTTATATAACGGTGGGCAATTGACCTAACCAGTGTTCCTTGGTTCTGAACCAGTACAAACCTGTTCTCTGCAAGTAACTGCCAACTTCCCCACAAGAATCAGAGGTGGAAGAAGAATGATTTCAGACACAATGACTTTTATCAAATCGTCACATTCGCCTCGAACTCAAGACCCCGCGATCCGTAGATCTGTGCTGTCCCTATCGAGCTAAGCGCGGTTGGCCTGATGGCAGATATGTGTGTGTAGTATAACTTTGATACTAAGAAAAGGCAGTCATCTTATCAAGGCCGTAGCGTTCTCGCAGTGGCACAGAAATATTTGGCTCAAACATGTAATAATAAATGTATCCAAAATGACAGTTCTTTGTGGAGCTTGCCTAAGGAAGCTGTATCGGAAAAAGTTAACGCAGGCTGATTCTGACTGCAACCCCACTGTTGTGCAAATCAAGACTGAAGTTGTAGGCAACACGCATTCGAAATGTGTCATTTGTAGGGCTAAAGTAGAAGCAGGCCGCTGCATAAAAATTCCACATGAAGCTCGGCTGGACCGTTTAGTTCGTTTTCGAGTCTAGCCGTATTTGTATATGCTATCTGCATGGAAAGCGACTTGACACATCACTTGCATGGCATCACACTGAATGTGACACCGTCACTGATATGACCTGCCAAGCGTTATTTCTGATGGATAGACTATAGTCAGGATCAGATTAACAGTTGTACACATATTGCCTCTTTATTGTGGTGTTTATATTAATTAAGCCTAGACCGCAACATAGAACAATCATCAGTTATTTTTCACAAAATGTAGAACATGAAGAAATGAATCCATGTGACATTTAGTATATGTATAAAAGAAATAATTATAAATGCATAGAGAAAGGTAAAACAAATAAAGAAATGATAATATATAAAAAATAAAAAAAGAAATAAAAAGAACTAATAAAAATAACTGGAAAACAAATAAATTCCTAATCGCGCCGCGAGGAGGTCATGCAGTAGATTTTCTGGTGTGTTGCCAATATTTTACTGCACACATCTGCCAATCTACTGCAAAAAAACCCCCGGATAAGTCAAGTTCATTGAAAATTCAACCCAACGAAAAATAATGATTTCACAGTATTTGCTTCTCTCACTACCAAACATGTATGCTTAACATACCTATTTACACGCTTTGAAAACATTTATATGTTATTTGAGTTACAAACAGATGTAAAAATATGTGAGTATCAAATTATTTAAAATGACTATAAAAAGTACTTGTTAGTTTACATTTGGGAAACCCTGTAGTTATATTTTTTGTTTAAGTACTATTTTCCCCTTGCATCAACACAATAATTATAATTATTGGTTTTGATGCACGGGGGTGGGGGGGGGGTGCATTTTATTATATAAAGAAAAATAGCTTTAATATGTATATAGCAGGGTACGTAATTCTATTTAGAGCAAAAGCTCACCGTTCTACCAAACAAATATTGAAATTTTGACTTTACGAAATTATCTCAAGTATGTACTTTGATGGTATTTGTAATTAAATATTTATTTCTGAGTGGTTTATTCTTCACTCTTGGAGTAGGCAAATTCATATAGAAAGTGTCCGAAGTCCTTTTGATATTGAAATAATTTCTGACTTTGCGATTAAAATTTAGAAATAAGGTCATGAAAAATGCACTAAATCAAGAATCATTATTGTAGGTAAATACTTATATATATGATGGAATACTGATTTTTCAATTTAATTTGCACATTATTGTTGTTTGCATAGTCATTAATTTCATGAAATTTAAGAATTTTCAGCTAACCTACTGACCTCCACTGATGCTGTTATTGTTTTTGTCTGCTCTTACCAAAGCGACGCTCCAGTGGGGAACGACCCATGGTGTCAAATTATGTAGTCGTTTCAGCGCGCACCCGTTCCTTGCCCAGGATATATAGGACTATAGAATATAGGTCAAATCCCTGTTATACAGCTTCGCCGAAAAATATCCATTAATGTTTTGTATACAGGTATGTATCAAACTATGATGATTGTTTTGCTGTCAAAACATTAATTCCCATGGAAGATCTGTATGCCTGGTTGCTCTTTTCCTGTTCCAAATGGTATCATTGAGAAGTAGAATCATTTTGGAAAATTAGATTATTTCGGCAGCTAATGCGATCTGTAACCGCTGAGGGCGGTAAAATCTTACGGTAATATCACGGTAATTGCATTTTTTTGGAATGGAAGACGTAAACACATACATTTATAAACATCTGTGTGTACAAATAGAAAAAGTGGAAACTCCACAGGTCGCTCAACAACAGAAACGAAAATGTTGCAGGCTCGGTTTGATTGAGCCTGTTCATGGACGGTAGTGGAAATGCATGCTACCGTCCACGCCCTCTAGCCCCAGGTTGAGCAGAACTCAACATTTACACATGTTAAAAAGTACAAAAAGCAATTTAGAGACACCCGCAAAACACTATTTGTATGTGTGAAATGGATTTCTTTTGGAAAATAACTAAAATCTATAAGATCCTTTGGCAACATAAAATTGCGACTAAGTACAAAAACAGCAGATTCGGTTTGACTGAGCCTGTTCATGACAGGCAATGAAATGTGCAACATCCTCTAGCACCGGTTTAAATGGAATTCTAGTACACAGACATTTAATAGACTCAATGATTCAAAGGAACAGATAATATAACAACAACTTGTCGTAGTATTAGGGCAATTTTTACGAACATACACCACAAGACTGATGTTGTGATAGTAAGTAAGATCTATAAGAAGAATCTGTGGAAGCAAATAATGAAACAAAGCATGATAATTGTTGACTCAGTTTGGTTGGGTCCCGTCTTGAGAGGTAAAGAAAAGTGTAACCACCTTTCAAGTCCCATAGCACCGGCTTAAGCGGAATTCTGTTAAACAGACATTGGATGAACTTGGTGATCCCAAAGAATCCACTGAGTTCAAGCAAGGCAAAATCTTCATATACACTTATCAAGCATTGCATTTACTTTATCACTTGCATTGCGGTGTTACACACTGACTTAGGGCAAGCTTAAAGAGGCAACCAGGTAAGGTATAGAAATGTCTAAAATATACTAAACCTTAGACAGGCTCTGCATTTATTCCAACATTTATTGTAGTCAATCTTTCTCCTGGGCTGTTTTCTGTATCTATTTTAGCTAAATGAATTGTAAATTGTTTATAAGAAACGAAGTTACGTTTCTACCGAAAATTTCATGAGAAAGCTTAAACAAATTTGGAAAAATGTTCTTTCATTTAAGAATTTGTGTTCTTCCATTATAGCTGTGGTAGTATAAGTATTTGGCAAAACCGTTCAATCTGGTTTCGTTAAATTACCACACTTGGATAAAAGTCGAAATTATATTCATTATTATGTGACTCCTTACATAAGTCGCCGGTCCATAGTCTGTTCTATATATTAAGTGGTCTATATTTAACACAAGCTTACAGGACTAACAGATCAAACATTTAAACGTGAAACTGCGAAAATCAGTTTCTGATTACACTTAATAAAACATTTATTGAATGGTTCGCCGGTAAATAATCAATACAAATATTAGCATTCGGTCTTGCGGTCCTTTCATTATTGACCGATATGCCGTTTGACACGTGTACATTGTGCTACTTCGTGTGTTTACAGTGCTGCAATGTAAGATGTGGTCTTTATTATCCGAGATCAGAATACGTAACTGATAGACTTTATTTATTACACTGAAACGCTTTTAACACGTATTTGTTCTGTGAAAAAGATTAGACAATTGGAACAGTGTGTTTTTAACATTAGAATAATATAGACCTATTATGTACAATTTAATATGTTTAATTTCGAAACATATCGTATAGATGATTTAGCGAGAAAATTACATTTTTAATCTGCAATGAATCACATGCGATATATGCGTGCAATATTGATGACACCTCGTTTTCTTACAACTATCAGAACTGTAAATACAGAAACAGATATGTGTGGTAGATTTAACAATGTCATTTGACATTCCGAAATACTATAATTATTTCGAATCTGTAGGAATTTTGAAATTTTTAAAAGACACATTGTTTTATTTCTGATAAAATGTTTTAAGTTATTAAAATTGTAATCTTATTGTTAACACGAGAAATAACAAATTGAACACAATTGTCTTGATAAAGTTCCACCTCAAACATTTTTATTCAACGTGGCTAAGCACGAATGCAGGCGGTATTGTGACCATTTTCATTATTTCAGATCGTTAGGAAATATTTTGGATTAAATTTTTATATTTACCGTTGCAAATCTGTACAGCTCATTTGTGGATTTACGTTTTTTTGTAGTTTTGTGACTCATTTAGCACTTAGTTTTTCCTGCCGAATACACACTCCTAATCACACTCCTAATCAAACGTTTCTTCATTTTAAAAGCAGAGTAGAGAGTCTGATAGTCCTAACTTTAAGTCAAAATTTAACTAAGGTCGAAGTGCAACGTTGTAATTACATGTATTCAGAGATTCTGTCATTGTAGGTTTCGAAAAAACGTATCTCAATAAACTATTAAGCTTACATATTGTTACTTTAATACTGTCATTAATTACAATGTGCCTCACAAATCTAATAATCAATGTGCAAAAACATTCTTAAGAAATGCAAAATGTGAAATACCATTTGCAATTATGCAGATATGCATTCCATTAATCGCTCATTGTGAGTGTATGGGATTTCTTTAAATAATATTTGTTTGGTAGTCTTGGATACATGTTTCATTTTTGTAATGTTCTTTTGAAAAGTAGACGAATTATACATATTGTAATATTAACAGCAATTCGAACAAATAATACAACTGTGCTTAAATCGAAAGGAAAGGTTCGATGCAACTAAATATTTACTCGTACTGAAGCTGTGAGTTTTGATCTTTGAAAAAATGTTTGATATAGTTCTACACATGTATAGTCGTTATCACACTTTTATATGAATATGATCCTGACGTATGAATCACTAAATCAACACATGTAAATTACATAGTTTTTAGTTTTTAGCATATATTTGGCCGAAAATAACATGAACATTCCCTCACAGAAAATGCAGCATTTCAGACACACTATATGGTGTACATAGTAAACTAAATACTAGGCATAATCGTTGCTCGTTCATAAAAGCAATTTCAGGAAAATTCTAACATGTAAGGACTGATTATCGACTTTTTGTAATGAGTGACATCATAACAATAACTATCGTCGACAAGTGATTTTGTATAAGACGCATTCGTATTATACAAGAACGTGTATTTGAACAAAATACCAACATAAATATATGTTCAATGATCTATATTTTATTTCAACAGATGATCAATTTGAGATCCGTTAAAGTAATAAATCGGTCTGAAATACTAAGACAAAGCAGGCAAAATTAATTTCATAGTTTACTAAGTTTCTCCCAGTTGGCCTAGGGTTCATAATAATGCGTTTCTGCAATAGTCCAAGCACAATGGCAATCATCTTATTACAGTATTTTGTCTAGAAGGAATAAGTGTGAATATACATAAAAATCTGACAGAAAGTAACAAGAGAAAAATACACCTAGTAGAATAAAGTGAATGCTAAACAAGATAGAAACATATCTTATATATATTTAAGTTGAACATATCTTAACATTCGAAAACGGTCATTAATTTTATAATCTCTTTGGAATAAGATGCCAGTTATTTCACAGTAGTCAAAACAATTTGTAAAGAATATGGGTAAATGTTCAACTGCATCATTTAAAAGCAAATACAAACAGTAACGTCTTTAAATCACAAAATGTTAGTTGTTAAAACGACACCGCTATCCTCCAAATTGCAGGTAAAATAAAGAAGGACGTTAATAATTATTCTATAAAAACCATATCAATACGCTCAGCATATCAATACGCTCAGAAAGCATTGAAAATAATTTTTAACTGTTTGTTGTTAAAACAGTAGATAAGTTAGGTAAAATATAACAATCAAATAATTACATATCTTCTTCTTTTCCGTCTGATGGAATAACAGAATAAGCAAGAGATGTTCCACCGGGATTGGGTTATCTTTCAATTTAGACTGTGCATTGGTTGTTTAGTCTGAAGTCTACTTCAGCAACTGTGAAAGTAATTAGTTTGTAGTTCTGTTGTTGTTAAATAAGATTTGCTTCAGTAAAGATTGTTATCACTATTGCTCAGCAGACGTCTTAAAACATGATTATGCGATGAGGAATTGATTGAAACATAAGCGCAAAATGAGATAGAAGATAGAAAGGGATTATTCAGAAATACTGTGCTCTGTCAATTGATCTTTTATTAACCTAAAGGCAAGTGCGGGTAGAAAAATAAGTTTGTGTCAGCAGGAAGGAGTCATTTAAGAGAAGGTGAATAAGTCAAAATTACAAGCTTTAATATTGCACACATCTGATTTTTTTCAAAAGTAGCGTGAGTACTTTTAGAGAGTGAGACCTCGAAGTTGTAAACTAAGATAACTTCTTTTTGAACACTTTTCTTGACGTAATTTATTGCAGGAAACTGGTGTTCCGATTGCAGACCCTAGTTACAAAATGTATATGTGTTACTTTATTCAGTTTGTTATTTTGTCACTAGTGTTAGAACTTGTGTCAGCGGTGCAAATTTTATTTACATCGTCTTCCTTACTAGTTTGAAATACGAGGAATGTGTGTTAAGCATGCCCCAAATGCTTTTTAGCCTCAGTTTCCTATATATTGGTTACTGACTATTCCAAAGCACTGCAAGAAATTTCAACTTGCTTTTTGTCTGTTTCGTTTAATATATTATATATTAGTTTTTATGTAGGTGGTATTTCTTTTCTTCACACACACCCTGTATATGCCCCCTTCCTTTTTTACCTTATCTTCTGTCTTTCCCACGCCAACTCTTTTAACCCTATTCCTAATTTTGATATTCTCCATATAACTAATATATACTTGTTTAATGGATATTTGAAGCAATCCGTTTAATATATTTTCCACTACAGTTCCTGTGTTTCGGGCAGTGGCTGTGGTTGTGTTTGTTGTGCTCATTTAGGCAATCTTGAAGGTAATCTCTCTACTGAAAGATTACTGAGAAGTTTTCGATCTAAATGAAATTCCGAGACGTTTTCTAAATTAAGACCTCGTTCACGTTTTTCATATTTGCTATGCAACAACGGTAGAAACTTAAAAACATGCAATACAACACTTATAATACAAAATACTGCCAAAGAAAAAAAAATAATAAAACATTTCATAAATAGAAAAACAAAATGTTTATACACTGAGCGGCGTCACACCTAAATCTCAACGTAACGCTTTGAGAACGTATTGGAAATTCGTAAAAGGTTAGCAGAGAGAATATTTTTATTAGCCAGAATGTCGTTTAAAAAGTACTCATAAATGATATAAAATGGTCATATATGAACGAGAAAAAACCGCGCTGTATCTAGGCACCGTGCAGTGAATGATGAACCTAACATCGTCACATCCGGAGTCATGCAAAACCTTTACAATATAAATCACATTACAATGCAAGTTTTAATACAGTTAGTCAGTATGTTTTGTTTGTTTTGGGTTTACCGCCGTTTTTCAACAGTGTTTCAGTTAGTCAGTGAGTTAATATATGAGTATCAGAAAGAACAACATTATAATGCGACTTTATTCTTCCCCTTTCCCTCCGTGTTATTATGTCAATAATGGTAAATGTTGTGTAAAAACGGCATGCTTTAGAGAGATTTTGGAAATTATTTAATTACAAAAGTAAATCTGTGCAGTAACGTGTACTGAAAATACACAAAGTAAGGCAAGGCAGCAAGGTATGACCGATCAAAATTTGGATAAGACATTTTTTATGGAAAGAAACATTTCAAAATTCCTCACACAAGTTATTGAACAAAAGAAATGGATAGTAATAGAGAATAATAGGTTAGTGCCGTAGATGAGAAAGTTTATCTGGCGAGGTGGAGGAGGTTATCGGGTGAGCCGAAGGCGAACCTGGTAACGTCCGGAGCCGAGCCAGATAAACTTTCTCCATCTTAGGCACTAACCTATTATTCTATTTATCTTGTCATTACCTTATTTTCCGATATTTGGCAATTTATTTTACAAAAAAAAAGGTGTGCGACAACCGCTTTAATGACGTCATATTCGTAATGCCGTCACTTATATTATGACGTGATTACCGGCAAAATCGCAATATCTTCTTCGTTTTTGAATAAAAACTCATTATTTGACCACTCATTTTCTTAGTTCGGGCATTTCAAACACAATGATGATGGTTTCGTTGCAAAATTTCTTACGAAAACAATATCGATCATAAGGTCACATGATCAACTGACCGTATATCACAGGTCAGATGATCAACTGACGGTATATCAAGAAAGATATACGGCACCCTGATATCGGGTCGAAAATACTGCAAGTGACAGGATAATTTAATATATTTTACCACCGGTACGTTTTAGGAAACAATGCTTAGATGTATGATGTGCATGATTTATACGAAATATCTTACGTTAATTCTACTTCCCGTTATGTCTGATGACAAATATATGTTAGTAATGCCATATCTTTATCTTGTAAATTTAACATTTAATGCAATTATTTTCTTTTCGAACCCATTTGTACTTCCTCCTAACGGACAGTTTTGGAATAGCGTTTTTGGAATAACTTTACCCGAGGATCAATGTAGTCATATTTTATATTCTTTTTCTTGAACTCGGACGCCTATTTCACAGAACTACTTCTGCGTCATCTGTGACTTTGAAGCATGTCTGTTTTCTGGAGCAAGAAATTGTAGATAATTCATAGTGAAACAAAGTTACATGTGTATTCGAATGACAATGGCGTCTTTTTTCAAACATCACTAGAATATAGTACATGGATGTCAAAATTACTTACTTAATATTATCTGTTTCGAAAATACTTAAGCCGGACATGAACACAGGTTTATCAAAATATCGTTGTGTTATTTCTTCCTATGTCCTATGTTTGCTTTATTACTGTGCATTTACCTTTCGATGTCCTGTTCGAGGATATCCAAAATGCTTCTCTCTCATTGATATTGACTTAGCTGATACCTAGTTGTCTTGCCAAAGTTAGGTACAAGATGCACAGAAAAAAAGAAAAAATTCAATACCGAGTATTGCTTCGTTTTATTCCCAGTAATTATAGTAATTCAATTCATAAATTTATATATAAATTAGGAATATTTGTTTCACTATTTATTAAGTTTACGACACGTAATTGTCTGATACCGGTATTATGAATTATTTCATTAAAATTTGCATTTGTAACAGTGTTTAGTATACATGGAAATTTATGGGTTTTTCTGATGCTCCGTTTCAAGTCATTGTATTTCTTTCTTGAAATATACAGTTATATTTTTTAACTTACGTTGTATAATATCATTGCTTTCTGTTCTAATTATTGCTACGTGGCCTATTGTTATAGGCTTGTGGCTATTGTACTTTAATTAATACAAAATTGTGTAATCAACTGACATTATGAAAAGGTTGATATTCAAATCAAGTTTACCGTTCGTTTACCTTTTACCTTCTCCTTCGGCAGAGTTCTTCATTATCTTGATGAGGTGCATCGGTCAGTGGTTCCTTTGGAGATCATATTACAGTCTCGATTAGCTGATATGTCACGTGCAGTACAATATAAAGAAATCTTATTCGCATCACTTACGAAAATGATTTAACGTCAACGAGTTTTATAAGCAACAAGACAATGTAACAGTTACAGAACACAGTTTCTGCATTATCGTCTTCGAATTAACAGCTACTCACTTCCCAGATAGTATTCGCGATGTAATGCTTATCTATCACACTAACATTATTCAGGCTGTGTTGCTATTCTGTGTCAAATTATTTATAACTTGAACAATACCAGTTGAAATGTGATGTTTCTATGACATGTTAAAAACAAGCTGTCATTTGATAAACCTGATGTCTATTATATAAAAAAAAAATGTTTTCGTCAACACGTGACGAGCAGCAACTGATGGAATTCGTAAGGTGATGATGCCCCCACAAAAAATAATTGTAATTGGTTGTAAAAATGAATCATTCAATCATCTCGACAATAACTCTCTATAGCTGTTATATTGCAGCTGATAATAGAATTTAAATACCACATGTGGCCTTAACACAAGCTCTCAGCGTTTAATTCTATAGCAAGTTACCCAAGAGACGGCGTATCAATCTATACATCGTGTTTCAGTAACAAGTCCGAACTATCAGTATTTATTCAACCAAAAAACAACAACAAAAATAAAACAGTTTCTTAATTCGTGGCCACAAAATATAAGTAAGAAAAAAACAAAAAACGATTTTTGCTTAATTCATGGCCACGAACTATAAAAGAGTATTTCATTTTTCGTATTGTTTTTTACTTATATTTCGCGGCCACGAATTAGCAAAAAATCGTTTTTTGTTTTTTTTCCTTAGTTATATTTCGTGGCCACGAATTAGCAAACAATTTTTTTCTTAGTTATATTTCGTGGCCACGAATTAAGAAATCGTTTGTTCTTTTCTTTGTTATATTTCGTGGTCACGAATTAAGAAATTGTTTTGTTTCTTTCTTAATAATCTCTCGTGGCCACGAGATAACAGTTTTTGTTTTTCGTTTTTTTCTTAGTTATCTCTCGTGGCCACGACATAACTTAAAATTTAAAAAAAATCCGATGTCCCCTCCATGCTTCCGTAGTAACATGGCGTAAAACGTTTAATAAAATTTCATTCGCACCAGTCTGTAGAGTTTGTATATATTTTGATATATTTAGACAGGATGTGGGACCTGTACATTTTAGGAAATTTCCTTTAAATATCTGAACAGATAAAAGAAAACTTGTTAACAAAAATACAAATCATGAACGGGAATAAAGTATTTATTATGCTTACGGTTAGGAGCGATTTCCTATATCAAAAACTTCAACTGTATTAAATAAGGGCGTAACGATGTCATAGAATTATGATATATGTCTAAAGGCTGTATCACGTTTTGAATTTCTGGTGAATGACATACAAAAAAAATATAACGTTAAAGTCACACTTATATGTTTCTTAACCCGTTAGAAATGAAGCATTCTTATGCCCTGGGAATTAGTTTTGGTGACCTTATTACCAACAATATTCTAAACCAAAAGAAATTATTATGCGATTTCAATAAGCTCATTGACACAATTTCTAGCACAACTATTGTTATGAAATTCATTGCTATGTTACACATACACAACAATTCTTGCAAAAACAATGCAAATGAATAATTGAGATATATACGGAAGAGCATTAGTTCCAGGTTCGTTTTATTTATCTAATTTTACTAACTCGAAATTTCAATATATTTAACTCGCAATTTCGAGCTACTAAGTCGAGTTATTAATACGAAATTTCGATTTAACAATACGAAATTAGGACTTCGTATCTTGCCCTTTTATCCGCAAAGTGTGAACGTCTGTCCGTCTGTCAAAGGCCAAAAATTTAATGTACGACTTTTGATTCTTCGAAGTGGAATCATTTATCTACACATCAATATATTGTACCCCACATGTAGCGACTTGAAAATATACTACCATTCATCAATATATGACCTACCCCATAGCCGCTAGAGCTACTCCAGATTTCAAACTGTATCCGGGATATATACCTTCATTAACATGTATAGTATGTTCACCTTGCACTAATGCTCTTCCGTAAATAGGAGCCATTCACAATGTTGTAATTAATCAAACGAGCCTAATGAGCACATAAAATTTTGAAACCTATTGTGTATTACAATAATGCTGAAATATCACATCCGTGACGTGCTTTAACATCAATTGAATGCATTATATGTTCAGTCAAATGGGTGTGACCCGCATAACAAGCAAATGTATCCTAAATTTAAACAATTAATTTTATATAAAAACCTCTGGCAACGTAAGTAAGTTTGGGTATATAGGGATGCACATAGCGGTAAGCCTTGTTCAATGATGGTTCCTTTAATTCCTTTGTTCTATATTCTATACGTTTGGGGATTTAAAACACCTTTTTAAGCATATATGTATAAATATTTGGTCTTTAGTAAAAAAAGAACGACGTAAACATTTCAAGATTTTAGCAAATAAAACTCCATAATGCGTTAAATGCCAATGTTGTTTTATATACATATATCAGACACAATATTACACTCATGATAAAAGTAAAACACATCAAGGAACGTGTGAGTTAGTACCTTATTACCTGCTGTGTATAACTAGTGGCATTGACTCAATGCGCTGTTTAAGGTGTAGATCTTCAAAAAGACATGAAGCATAATACGAACAAAATGTAAATAATGTCAAGTTTATAAAACGGTGTTGTTCTGTAATCCAAAGTGTGTAGCATGAACTTGCTCTAACGTTTTCATTGTACATGTTCTTTTGTTTACACCTGTTTAAGGTAATATTTGAAAACTTTCTATATAAAGATATGTAAAAACATTACAGTAAATTCATCACTGAAAACAATGCAGTTGAATTCAACTGAATACGAGCAGAATATAATATGTGTAAACATTCATATTTACTTATAAAAAAATCTACAACAAGTTTGCAATAAAAGAAAACAACAGAGCTGACTTAGTTTTGATTGAGTCTGTTCATGAGAGGCGATTACATGTGCACCACCTGTCACGCCGCCCTGTAATATGACTGTTCGAAGATTTTATACTTGCCTATCAAAACCTCAACTCGAATGAAAGAAAGTTATTCATGTATGCCAATTTAACATACCATGAAGTATCAATCAGAAGTAGAATCTTCTTGGAAAATTAGATGATCTGTAATTGCCGAGGGCGCAAAACCTTACGACAATTTGAAGAAATTGCTTTTTAGACAGGAAGGCGCGAACATGTTTATACAGCGTGTGTACATAACACTGTCCAGTGATTCGGAGTGAACACGGTTTTAAACGCATGTGGAATCTTCATAAGCTTTGCCCATGATTTTATCACTTACGTGATGGCGTTGTAACGTACATCAGTACAACTCTTACAATTTAATGTTAAATGGAACTCATTGAACATTTTAACCATTATTTGTATTTAGCCCAGGATTCCCTCATTTATACCAGCTTGTGTTAGAGTGGAAAATTACGCGCCAATTGTGCTTCATTGCAATTTTTTCATTTAAAATTATTTGAGAAACTTGAATTACAGTTTGAATGATTAGCAAAGAAGTTCCGTTTGAAAATGAGTATTAGAATGTTCATAATTCTGCTGAAGTTGCTATATGTTTATGGAATGCCCTTTAACATGTTGCATTATGAATTAAACAAGACTAGTGTAAAATCTAGTTTCCCCAACAATATCATTGTTTGTCGTTTCAGTGTGCATCATTATATCACACAGGCTGCGCCGTCGTGATATTTATAAGTTCTTCGCATCTAAACTAAAAGAGATTATTCTATTCAACAACAAGATTTCTGTTTTGGATAATATAATTTTATAATAAATCCCGTACGCAATATATTGATTTATTGTGTTAAACAGAACATGTAGGAATTCAAGTTAATGACTTGTTGTATAGATGCTTCACTCAGTGCCGATTATTGTTGACAAAAAATGACAGTTTATTATAATAATTACGAATACACAATATATTTCCGCCATCAATCCGTTATATCAATGCCAGGAAGTGCGTTATTTTATTTTTTTCTAAACATTCAACAAATATTTATGTCCTTATAGCGCTCAAATATTTTATCTATTTTATCTAAGTTATTATTTTCTGTGCAAATGTTTGGGCGTTATATACGTAATAATTATAATGATCAATTCTATAATACCAAGAAAGTTCTAAATATATACAATCCGTTTTGCATTCAGTTGTTAAAACGTATTCTTATTTGAATCAGCTAGAATGTTGTTTAAGGTTAAGATGCTTTATAAGCGTTGTTTATCAAGCATGCCAAAGCTCACAAGGTCACTTTGTAACTATACATATGCATTTTAATGATACATCCCACTTGTCTGAGGATTGTCTTTTTTGGCATGTTTATAATATTTTGATTGAAAACAACCGATTAAGGTAATTAAAATAAAATATTTCATGTATGTGTTTAATTCAAATAAGTGCAAATATAAATGACATTCGAGAAATATTGAACAAAGGTTCCCATACTATTCAATAGCATCCTTAACTGTCAAAACGGCAACAATTAGGCATTTAAAATTGCTTAATTCTCCGAAAAAATATCCAAGAATTTTCCATAGCACAGCTTTATTCACCGACATTGGAAGCTACAATTTCCGGCCCCTTCTATTCCGGTAAATTACAATTTGAAACATTTGTTAATTTAGTTTGATGTTAAATTTTAGTAAAGGAGAAAGGAGGCAAAGGAGACTCAGTCGAAAATGTTTTGTTTGAGCAGACATAATGTCACAGCTACATAGTCATTTCGAGGAAAATCGGGAACATTTTAGGGCATTCAGAAGTTCAGCAGAATAGCTAAACGTCACCGTTTATATACGGTCAAGAACGTATTCAAGATTATGTTAACTTTTGTGTTTCTTGCTGTGTCGCACGTACTCCTCTTTGGCGTAAATTCAAGTACTTGTTGGAAATGTTTTTAGTAAGAGTGACTTAATATATCATTAAATAATATTGAAAAGTTGCATTTAATTCGTAGGTACATCAGCAAAGACGGTGTTCATGTATGTCTGAAATATGTCATGCTGGTTATTTACAAAAAATACACCTTCAAAATAAAATGTAGCCAAATCAAAAATTCAATTGTATAATTATCGATCATTGTTTCATGTTTTTGCTAAATTTAAAATTGTCACTGGTCAGAAATATTATAAAATGTGGAGAAAATATATATATAACCAATTTGACCAGAAAAATATATGTTCTTATTCTGAAAGAACACTTATTACGTAATAAATAGATGAACATTATGTCTTAAATCATAATTATTAAACAGACAAAACACTGGTTCTAAAGCCTTCATCTTTTCACGTCGATCTTCCCGCTGTTGAAATTAACGGTTGCAAACAATTTCAAACAAAAACAACGCTCACAAAAATAACTATTGCGGGAAGAATAAATGTCAAGTGGTTCACGCTGTATTTAAAATCGCTTTTAAATTATTTATTTTTAGGTTTCTTACATTTTCATTAAGCTTAACTTCGGAGGTTTATTTATGTTTTAAGAATGAGCATATCATCTTGTTTGTCGTTTAAAATAATTGAAAACTCAAGTTTTGCTAGAATAGATTCATACCAGATATAGATACGTTCAACAAGTAATCAACAGTAGGAGATCATTTCATATAATCTGACGATATATTTTAGGAAAGGTATATATGACGATTTTATGCTTTCAGAATTCTCATGACTGACCCATTTACATTCACCAAATTAAACGAAAAAGAAGCATCATTGAGAAGTGTAAATTTCTTAGAAAATAAAATTATTTTTCAATACATTTTCAGACTTTTAGCTATGTGATATATTAAATTTACTTATATTTAGCGAAACCTAATATTAACTTGGTATATACTGTACTCTTGACGCGGAATAAACTTATCAAATTAAAACAAATTGAAATGAAGACTAAACAGATAACACTTTTCTTCATAACATATTTCACAAAGTCTTTCCTCTCTACGAATGCTTCTGTATCATCCTCTTTCTATACCAAAATAATGGTTTCATCTTCTTAATTTAGCCAATGCACTTCGAAATTTTCTTATATTTAAACTATTAAGATATTCTTCGTGTTCAAAATGTGTTATGAAATTACTGCAACATAGAAGTTTAGGGCTATTTGTTATATGCGTTATCCACACTTGAAGAAATTGGTCATATTCAGTAATTGGGTATATGCTTGTATTAATTGCTTTTCATCAACGGATCGTGCCATAACTCTACTATCCGCCTGCATTGTTTCATTTCTTAGGTGCTTGATTCAGGAAAGGCGTCCTTTACACAGACAACCTAGTAATACAAAGCGTGTTCACTTAATGATATAACTCTGCTTAAACCATTTAAACCATTGTCAATATAAACAAACTGCATTTCACACGTTTGCCATCGAAGGTACAAATCGTTAAAAGGAATAATTGTATACCTTCTTATATATACAAATGTATATCAAGTATAGAACTTCACTCAGATTTTATTTTAACTTCCTCAAGACATTTTTCAACGGAAGAGTAACATGAATTGCCCTTAATGAAGCACAACTGTCACGCAATTTGCATCAGATAAATCTAATAAAAGGTTGCTGAGAAATTTAAGGAGACAAGATAGCAATGACTGGCGAGATATAAGATTGAATGCAGATAACGGTTAAAAATGTTCAATGCATTACAGTGTAAAGTAAATAAACGTTAACCTTTTATAATTATGTGTTACCTTTGCTATCATTTAATAATTAACACGGCCACAGAATAACAAAATCTAAGACAGACAGTCTGTTATGAAGATTCCCTATACATTTACAGGAAATTGTTTTCACAAACTTACTCATTTGTTTCGTATTAACGACAGTATATAAATATATTTATTTGTTTACGCAATGCGATTCAGGAAGGCAATCACTACAAAATTGTTGGAGGCTTCGCCACCCTTTGGTAATTACAGATCATATTAACCCGCAAAATTAGCATTCTTTATGACTGCACATTTGGCGAGTCTTGCTCAAATATTGTAGACATGGTATAACATGTCAGACTATGTATACTTAAATTGATTTCTTGTATGATGTATCACCTGTGAATCTTTACAGTACGATATGATTATTGAAATGTAACAAATGATATGCATGTACATATTTGTTTCCTTTTGTTAAAGGAACCATGCAACCTCTCAAAATATAAATAAAATCTGAAAAGTAGATCTCGGAAGCACCGAGAACAATGAAAACAGTGAAAATTACAGACTCGGTTTGATTGAGTCTGTTCATGAGCAGTAATGGAAAATGCAACACTGCTCACGCCCCCTAGCACCGGCTTAAGCAGTATTCAATCTTCAAATCTAAATGAGTTGAAATCAATGATCCCGAAGGACCAGAAAATATAACAACACTGAGAAGAAGTCGGGGCGACTTTTTACGGCCGCCACACAGCACTTAACACCCGCTGTTGTGAAGTAAATATAATCTGAAAAGTAGATCCCTCGGAAGCTTTGCACAGCGTACACTGCCTTGCTAAAAAATAGCAAGTGTAACTAATGTGCATAGTAACTGGTAATGAGGGGTTTATAATTAACAGGTAATAAAACACTTGTTTTAAACAACATTTATTCAACATAATTGCAGTTATTACAATGTTACATATATCAACATAGAGGATTGAGTAGGAAGCTAATAGCTTGTTTAGAAACTCTCACGCAATACATAATATAATTTCAAAGGTAACAAATTAAATAATCTATATTACATGTTCTGCTTGCATTTTCTTCGTTTATCAATATGGTATGAGACATATATTTGTCAAATGTAGTATAAAAAGGAATGCATTTTCGGATATGAAATCTGAACTGTGTATATAAACTTAAATCTGAACTAAAACAACATGTTGTATATTAATATCTGAAAAGATGTGATAGGAAAGAAGGAATTGAAAAAGAGGAATTGAGATTTAAGGGTCAGGAATGTATTTTCAGACACATGGAGTTTATGAGGACTTTTCTTAAGGCCGTCTAGTAGGGCTAAGATGGCATGGAACCTAGGACACGAAGCTATTATCACAGCTATAATTGTGAATAGTATTTAAACTAAGAATCAAATCTCTTTGTTTTCTGTATATATTTATGTACATGTAGAAATATTGATTCATTTAGTGTGCTTGAAATTGAGAGATCACAATATATGTTCATGTATAATATGTATTTAATGTAACAGTGGTTATTGGCCTAATAATGTTCAGGAGATCTGTGCGTTCCTTTTGATATAAGGGTCACTTGAAATAGAAATGATATGTGTTTTCTACCTCCCCACACTCACACAATGGACTGTTTACAATATCTTTTGAAAATAGATGTTCATTCAGAGAGCTCCCATGAAGAATCTGGTATTTTCGTTCACCTGCATAATAACGACATGGGACTTTCTGTACGTCTGAATAAAGTTGTCTTTTGAATATGCTTAAATTTTGAATATTCCTAAAGTGGGAGAATTCCTGTGACCTACTGGTAGCTGGTTCCAGTCAGTGTCAGTTGATGACAGAAAGGAGAAAGCAAGACCTGGGTACGGCAATGTACTTGCAGATCAATATTCTGCCACTAGGTAGACTGTGGAAAGTTCTGACAGTTTATTAGCTCAAAGGTGAAGTATTGTGGGCGTTCGTCGTCCGGCGTCCGTCGTCATTTTCCTTTAAACAATATCTCCTCTTAAACCACTTGGCCAGTTTTGATAAAACTTCACAGGGCTGTTCCTTGGATGGAAAATTATTCAATGAATTGAATTCCGTGCAGAACTCTGGTGTCCGTAGCAATCGAAAGGAGAAAAATTAAAAATCTTCTTATCTACCACATTGTCTAGGGCTTTGAAATTGTATCATCATCTAGTGGTCCTCTACTAAGATTGTTCAAACTATCCCTTAGGGTCAAATACGAATGTATGGTTCCGCCCCGGGGGTCATAGTTTATATAGACTTCTATAGGGAAATACTTTGAAAATCTTTTGGTCCAAAACCACACGACCCATGGCATTGAAATTTGGTATGTAGCATTGTCTTGTGGTTATCTACCAAGGTTATTCAAATTATCGCGCTAGGGTCAAATTCGGCCCCGCCCAGGGGTCATATGTTTTATATGGACTTATATAGAGAAATATTTGAAAATATTCTTGTACAAAACCACATGACCTAAGGCTATGATATTTGGTATGTAGCATCGTGAAGTAGTCCTTTACGAATATTGTTCAAATTATCTCTCTGGGGTTAAAAATGGCCCTGCCCCGGGGGCACAAGCTTTAAATAGACTTGTATAAGAAAAAAGCTTAAAAACATTTTGTCTTAAACCATAAGGCCCAGTGCTTAGATATTTAGTATGTTGTATGCTCTAGTAGTTCTATACCAAGATTGTTCAAATCATGACCCTAGGGTCAATATATGCCGCGCCCGGAGGGTCCCTTCTTTTACATTATCTTATGTAGGAAAAATATTTTAAAAAAATATATGTCCAGAACCATAAGGACCAGGCTTTAGATATTTGGTATTTAGTATTGTCTAGTGGTCAACTATCACGTTCATTCAAATCATGACCCTGACTGCACCCCGGAGTCAACAGTTTATACATTGGCTTATAGGGAGAAACCTTTAAAGATTTCTTAAACCATAGACCTCAGAGCTTATATATTTTGAGCTCTTGAGTGTCTCCCACCTAAGTAAGAGGCCTGTACTGGTTCTTCCCAGGAAAGACGCCTTCGCGTGTATCGGTGCTATACACCGGGCACGTTAAAGAACCAGATTGTCTATTCGCAAAGAGCTAGGCTAAGTTAGCCGGACAAGCCTGTATCTAAAATGATTTCTCTCTGTCTGTTCTTGGGGCTTTATCTCACTCTGTCCCTCTGGTCGGATCGCTCTGTGTCTGTACTAGTAGAGGATGAATTTTGCGCCCTGTGTGGCTGCGTTTGCTATATGTAAAACGCCTTTGAACGTGTTTGTCATGAAAAATGCGCTATATAAATCTGGTATAATAATAATAATAATAATAATATATTTGGTATGTGACATGCTCTAGTGGTTCTCTACATGTTTGTTCAAATCATGACCCTGGGGTCAATATAGGTCAGGCCCAGGTGGTCCCTTGTTTTACATAGATGTTTTTGTTTTAGAAGCATTGACAAAGAGATTTGGACCACAATTATAAAGAATTACGCAAATCATTAGGAATTATTATTTTATATCGATTCGCAGCGAACGCTTTAAACGAATACTCAGAGGTCGTATTTTGGTAACGACAGTTGCGTTAAATATTTGAAAATAACGATCGTTCCAAGTTGGAGAAACTTACCTAATGACGTGTCCGCGAACACTTAAGATAACCTGTAGGCAAGCGTAGGTTTCTTGTTATTAACCTAAATACTGGTCAATTCTGCTCAATTATTTCATTATTTCTTTAGTAAATGCGTAACCTCTCACAATCACATTAAAGCAATATCATATATCCTTTTGGGAAATATTTATGTATAGAGGTCATACAATACCATATTAATGAAGAGAATCTACAATTTAGTCGCAAAGCCTTGCGAAGAATTTCCGATTTATCTAGTCATTCCAAAGATATCCTTTAAGTGTTAGCTGTAGCAATTATAAATAATAGGGAAAAAAATCAATCGAGTTACAATTATTGTTGTTTTACATAAGCCTGATAAATCTCTTCTTTTAATTCAGTCAAAACAGTGGGTGCATTACGTTCCTGATGTTTAGGCAACTTGTGCCGTGAAGAAGAGTTTATGGGCGCTGAAAAATGGTGTCTGATATACCAAATTTCCCCTTAATATCTACAAGCCATTGAATAAATGTACATTGATGACTTTGAAAGGATACTTGGAATACTAAAATGCATGAATGCATGGTAAACATGAAGACAACGATGGTTGTCAGATACATTGGCACGCGACGTGACGCCTAAAAAAACTAGCTAACTGTAACATTTGTCAAGTGCTTTCAAAATGTAATTAGGCCTGCTTAATGTAAGAGGTGGATTTACAATTCTTATCGTATGCGCATTGCTTAGATACATATTGAAGGCTTTGATACTATTTGTGTATATTGTTTAGATACAACTTGTGCGCAAGTTTCGATACAATCTGTGCACAGTTCGTGCAAGGTTAGATATGATTTATGTTCATTGCTTAGATATAATTTGTGCTGAAGCTTAAATGTCTGCTCACGAAAAGTTTAGGTGATACTTATTTTCAAATATGTTCTCGAGTTGTTTAAACGAAGCAGTATAATGACTCGTAAAGTAATAATGTTTACGTGATCGTGTGAAAGGTACATATCAATGCGGTAAATTAAAGCATTCTTTCGGAGACGCAGACATTTTTCCAAAAGTACAAAGTAATTTTTTGAGCAATTTTGAATGATTTATCAACGGAAATGCAAGCTGATGAGTGAGTAGTCCAAACTTAATACGAGTATAGGTATAGGAAGGTCTCAGTTTTAAGTCATGTTCTGACTTCATCTTGCCTTTTTCTGGTCGTTTTTTGTGGGTTTTTTTATCATATATAGCTTAATTTCATTTCGCGCTTACTTCGTGTTTCATAAATGAATTGAATACGTCTGTTTGATATTTTTTGGGTTTCATTGAAATTCAAATCACTTTCAGAATTTGGAAATCACTCATTTGTGACCTGTAGATTATCAGTACCCAAAGGACGGACAATTCTATTAGCCAATAATAAGTGATGTCTTTGTAAAGTAAAACGTTTACGCTTGAAAAATTAGTGATTAGCATCAACAGTGATATCGTTATTTTACTTTGTCATGTAGACTGCTCGTTCACAAAACAAAGGTCTCAACAGGGAACGTTAGTGTTAATTGTAATAAATTCTGAAAATTGTCCCATTTTCAATAAAAAAGCAGCGTTCGACTTAGGGCAACCTTATTATTGTAACTGGGGACCATACGCCGCTTTTCATTGAATTACTAACTAGTGTATCATTGAAGGTTTCATGTGCACCTTCGTGTGAACAATTCTGCGGATGTCTCTCAATTGTTTTTGTACTTGTAACATATGTGAATGTTGAGTTCTGCTCAACCCGGGGCTAGAGGACGTGGACGGTAGCATGCATTTTCACTACCGACCATGAACAGGCTCAGTCAAAGCGAGCCTGCAACATTTTCATTTCTGTCTTTTTGAGGGACATGTGGAGTTTCCACTTTTGTATTCTATATGTATACATTATAATTATGTGGAGAATAAAGAAGGTAAGAAAATCATTTTGAAAATGTCTTTATTGAGTTTTTATCTATATATCTGTAGAAAAATACTGGAATTTAGCATATTAAAATTTATTTGAATATAGTTATGTAGTTCTTACGTTCCTTGCTCAGAAAATCATATAACCTCAAATCCATTATCTACCTTAATACACGAAACCGCTTTAAAAACGCGCTATTCGCACATGTAGCTTTGTTTCTCCTATTTCATGTATAGTTTTTACGTAACGTTCGTATCTGACCAATTCTTGATTAATAAAAGCAGAAATCCCTAATATAAGTTCTGTCGTCTTTCATTGGCATCAAATATTTATCATCAAAATGAATTTTAATGCACTGTATAATGTCTACTTAAAATGTTTGAAGACGAATAAATCAATATTTACATTGATGTTAAGGAGCTGTCTAAACAGCTTTCCTAAAGGATATTTAGTTTTCTGTTTAAAATTGCCAAACAAACATGCTGTTTCAGGCTAACTTCAAAACATGCATCCACACCTTGTCGAAATCTTTGATAGACTATTATATAGTAAATTCTTTTAATGGCGCCCGACAGTGCAGTCAAGAATGATACATCGCACTAAATTCATGTAACACCATGATCCTTGGTGTTATAGGCGATAACCTTTTCTCTTCAGTGATTAAAAACTATACGTAACACTTTTAAGTTTACTTGTTATAAAAAATATATTTCTCAACATTTACAGTGACTTTGGACAGAACGTCACAATGTTTTGCGTGTTTAAAGCGGTTCTGTATACCATTCTCTGTTATTCGTTAAATGTTATGCTCTTGGGCTTGTACAGTTATAGTATTATCTAATGCATACTTGATATCTTACATATTAGATAGAAAACAAGCAAATATTGACAGCCGCCGGCCAGTGACGTAATTTAAATTAATGACCGGCAGGAGTAAAGACAATTTTCCTATCTTCATTTTTTTTCAAACAATTTCCTGTGTGAATTTAAGATTAAGATCATCTAAATCTGACAACAAACTTTTCGAGAAAAAAAGTGTCTTTCCATTCAACCTTCCATTCATTTTAGGCTTGTTTAGGTACCTTACTATATTTGAGTCTTTGTCCATTATGCAAGGTTTATAAGGTCTACTGAATTGAGAAAAATATTTGCAAAGGTGTTGAAGTTGTACTTCCAATTATTTTAGAAAGTTTGATAATTTAACCATTTTCCGTTTACACTCTTCTGGTAATTTTCAGTAGCAGTAAAATTACTTTTAACTGAATTTTTCGATTATTTTTCAGCAGGCAGTTAGCCACTAACTCACAACTTCCTTTGATCTTTTTCCTATCAGTGAGCTTGCAAGATCATCAAACGGTCTTTTCAACATTATATCAGTTTTGTAATATGGTCGTTTTTCAATATCACCATTCATATCCCCGTTAGCTGCCGTGTCCTGATTTCTTTTGCCAACTAAACTGCTTGCTAGCGTGTCAAAATATCTGTATCTTTTGTCATACCAGCTGTTTCGTTTCTCTGTCAAGAATTGTCCCCAGTGAGGTTTTGACGTATCAGGATTATCTCGTTTACCTACAAGACCACTAGCCAAAGAATCAAAATATCTGTGTCTTTTGCCAACTAAACCACTAGCTAGAGAATCAAAATATCGTCCATCGTAGCGCTTGCCAACTAAACCACTTGCGAGCGAATCAAAATATCGGCCATCGTATCTTTTACCAACTAACCCACTAGCTAGAGAATCAAAGTGTCTGCCATCATATCTTTTGCCAACTAAACCACTTGCCAGTGAATCAAAATGGCCACCATCATATCTTTTTCCAACTAAACCACTTGCCAGTGAATCAAAATGGCCACCATCATATCTTTTTCCAACTAAACCACTAGCTAATGTATCAAAATGTCCACCGTCGTATCTTTTACCAACTAAACCACTTGCTAGTGTGTCAAAATGACGTTTGCCTACTAAACCACTTGCCAATTCGTCGAAATTTCCGCCATAACGTTTCCCAACAAGCCCACTTGCAAGCTGGTCAAACGTTCCACCATCGTATCTTTTCCCTACTAATTCACTTGCAAGAGAATCGAAGCCTCGCCCGTCGTACCGTTTCCCAATTAATCCACTAGCCAACGTATCGAAATTTCTACCATCATAACGTTTTCCCACAAGACTACTTGCTAATGAATCAAAGCTTTTCTTTTCTGCTTCTTGCCCAGTAAAACTGTCATCGTTTGCATCTTTAAAGACAACGCTACCGGGCTCAGGTCCTGATAAATATCCATCTGGATCGCTGATTAGCGTATCACGCTCTGTTCGTTTCAGAATGTCTGAATCCTGAGCATCTTCACAACTCGATCCCAATATGAAACTTAAATACAGAAAAGGAATATTAATTTCATGTTTTTTTATTTGCCGTTTTAATAAAACAAAATTAATTCATCAAATGTTCCTTTCAAATCTCAATTTAATTTCATTTTCATCTATTCATCTTTGTTCTTTTCTAATAAACAAGAGATTAAGTTATTGATTCTAGCAAACAAAAAGTTTAATAATTGTCCTGCAAAATAGAGCCTTATAGTTCTGTAAAGAATTTCAGAAGATTCTTTATCATAACTAAGCATTTGCTGAACATTCCGGACGACTTCAGTATATACAGCTAAGCTTAAATAATTTAAATGTGTAGTTTTATAATGGAAACGTTTAAACGAATAAGACTGTACATCTACAGGCAAGAATTTTTTTCAGTCCTCACCTGATAAGTATAAAACATAGTACGAATGCCCCAAACTGTTGTGCCATATTTCAAAGGCAGTTCGTCCTCTGTGTCTGAAAAATAAAAAAAAATATCATAAAATTATTTCATACCTACGAGAGATCAATTTCTACAGATGCAAATACGACCTTATTTACAATGACTGTTCGATGTACTAAACAAAAAAAATGAGAACCATTTCGCATTACTCTGTACTTTATAGCTACCTTATTCTTAGAGTTTGTTTAATTACGTGGAAAAAATAAGTATTCTAGCATAAAACTCCTGCTTTTCTCGTTTCCAGAAGGCGTGTTAACAGGAGAGTAAACGTGTGTTAACAAAGAGATTCTCGCGCTCACTCTGTTAACATAACTTTTTATATATACACTTTCCATGACGAAGCCTACTCGATAACGGAAATTTAAAAGGAAATGACGTCAACGTAATCAAACAACGCTGCCACTCCGCTTTTCACACGTTGTATGCTTTAATCCCTCAGTATTACGCCAGTGGCCGAGAATGGACCTATTAAGCTCGGGCAAAAACCATTCCCTAGGTATTCTGCAAATACTATAAAATAAAAAATATGCGCTATCATTATAAATTTGTACGCTTTAAAGATAAAATCGGCAGCTATTTGAACAGTGATTTCAACGCAGACTCGCATTTATTTGGTATTTGTCAATAATTATATTATGTCCTTTAGATATTGATGATGGAATATTCAAACTCTCGTTTTGTGTTTCCGAAATCTCATGAATTGACACGCCTTAAGTATTTTACAATTCATGTGTTATTTATTTGTAATTTAACACAAAGACCTGTTCTATTAAAAAAATACAAATGATGCTCATTAACCATGAGAAAACCAACATAGTGGGTTTGCGACCAGCATGGATCCAGACCAGCCTGCGCATCCGCGCAGTCTGGTCAGGATCCATGCTGTTCGCTAACAGTTTCTCCAATTCCAGTAGGCTTTAAAAGCGAACAGCATGGAGCCTGACCAGACTGCGCGGATGCGCAGGCTGGTCTGGATCCATGCTGGTCGCAAACCCACTATGTTGGTTTTCTTATGGCGTGGCTCATATGCATATCATTACATAATTGGAAAAGCACTACTTCAAAATTGTACATTAGTTTGTACAATTAGGTTAAAAAAAAATGCAACTGACGTCAATATATTCCATGCTGTCTATTGTTAAAGTATCATAGAGAATCAGAACTTTGAATGCCGAAATATAGATATTAAATGCACCAATTGTAAAGAAATATGTTTGACTATATGTTAAGTCTGAAAGGTGTTAAAATGAAAAACTTTTGAGATTCATGCCATTAGAATGTGTAGTTTACGTTTGAAAACCCTTTTCCTCAAATATATTACTGTATATGAAAGTTTTTAACTGAAAGAACCCGTTCAAACAAAAGTGCTATTTTTGTGAAAATATCTCCGTTCAATGTACTCGTAACAAAGTCCAGACAACTGTGATATACACGTTATATGAAAAAAAAAAACACTTCAGAACTGATACAATTATTTTGTTTTTTTTTTACGTTCAATGGATGTCAGATATAAGTATTTAACTTGAATAGAAAAAATGTTAAAGTTGTACATTTATATACTTTATAAGCACTGTTTGGAGACAAGCATGAACAGGCTGAAAATCACAATGCCACTTTGAGACGAAAGATTCTAATGTTGCTTTCCTTTTATTAGAGGCATGTCATTTTCAAATGATTTTCATAGTCTTTTTTTGAAAATGTCTACAACCTCTGTGTAATTATGAATACCATTTGGTGTTCGTTTGTTGGCAGTTAACAGTTGAACGCAGAAAATTTAAATCATTTTTCATCATTATATATATATAATTTACAGCCAGTAAGTTAGTATTTAATTATGACTTATGACAAAGAATCTTGCCAAACAAAGCGTAAAGAAATGAAAGACTACAGAATATTAAAAAACATCCTCAACAATCCAGTGACAAATGAGATTAAATATCACACAATCTGAAATTTCTCTTTTATAACTCGTTTTGTCGAAAACAGTTGACAACAATCAGCAACAATAGAACTTGAAAATGTGTGATAAATTTTATCCAATTATAGAATATCTACAACTATTCAGTTTATTAGTGTTAGTTTAGTATAATGCGAAATAGGACAGAGATAGCCACACTTTTCTTTGATTCTAACACTACTTCGAACATTGTTTGGTAACATTAACTAAAGGCCATCCTAGGGGTAAACCGGGGACATTTTTCTAGACGTTTTATTGCCCTAAATCGTTAAATATTATTCAGTTTCCTGTAAACTTGTTTGCCTTTTTGAGAACCTCATTTCATTGCATTTGAGGGGAGGGGGATTATTTAGGACAAAAGGTACACTTGCTTTTTTCCCATTGGCGCAATGCCGTAATATCTAGCTACAATTATCGTGTCTAAAATATCTCGTAAATAGGTTCACAAAATATACAAATCTAACATAAAGCCGAAGTTAAAAATCAATTATAGAAATAACCATTCAAAATTGTGATCAATGACTAGAATACTAAAGATATCCAATGGCCATATATCTTTAAAATATTTTATCTTTAGATATTTACTTCAAATGTATAAACTCCTCATCAAATGCATTTAACTTTATTAATTCAAATAAATTAAATCTAAATCTGCATATAGAACTACATTCATAAATGTTACGCAGCAACAGCTGATTTTTTTTAAATCAGCGAGGTTTTTTGTTTTGTTTTTTTTGAACGCCGTTTTTCAACAGTATCTCAGTTATGTAACGGTGGACTGTTAACCAAACCAGTGTTTCTGGTTTCTGCACCAGTACAAACCTGTTCTCCGCAAGTAGCTGACAGCTTCCCCACGTGAATCAGAGGTGGAGGACGAATGATTAATAACACAATGTCACAACCCTTAGATCAACGCTCTCCCTATTGATCCAGTTTTTATTGGTAGTACACATTTATACTGTATTTATCTACACGTGTATACAGTGTGTACTGTTTTAAACCTTATGCATAGTACCGTTGATACACATTTGTTTGTTAATTCTATGATTACATAAATTATATGAAGTAATTTGTCGTGTTTTTAAATATGAAATTTGTATATAATATACTTGTAATAGTATTTACACCTAATACCTGAAAACAATATAAAACAGATTCACTATAACTAGAATAAAGAAAACTCTTGTACTGACACTTTTCAGAAATATACAGATTTAAAAAAAAAAGAAGTTGTGCGAATTTAGCTTTTGGTTTGTCATAAAACCTCCTTTTCTAACCAAAAAGTTTTATTTTTAAACATGGTTTTTCTGGAGGTAGTCCTAATTTTGTTTAAAACTACAGTTGCAAAGTTTGCAAAAAATGAGACTGAACTAAAACAAAGCTAACTAAATTGTAGTATTGTTTGGTAAAGCTTTCAATCAGATTCAGTTTTCAAACATTAACATTTTTTAGTCAAAAGGCTTGTATGCTACATTTTAAAGCTTGTCAAACAAGTAATAAATTAAGCTTACTGTGTGTTCATGTTAAAAAAACATGATCATGTGCCAAAAAAAAAAAAAGATAATTTCATTTCAAGTACACTTTATTAAGTTCATAATTGATCTAAAGGTGTTCATTGACAATACCAAAAATGAGAAATTAACTATTTCATTATGTCACTTTTAAGAATAGTATTAAAAGATTAATGCCCATGAGTTCCCATTCAGCATGCCACATCGTATCAATGGGAAGTGAAATCTTCTTGGTAAATTAAATTATTTTGGAGAGTTAATGCGATCTGTAATTGCCGAGGGCGAAAAAAAATCTTGCGGCAATTTCGTGGTAATTGCATTTCCACAAAGAAATGCGTTAACATATTGATATTATCTTGTATACACAAATACTATGGTGACGCACAGGAACACATATCTAGCATTACCTTTAAATAAATCACTTGCTTGGCAGAATTACAGATTTAATCCGGACAAGGTACAGGTAATATTTACTTTACACTAAATTGCAATGATCATTGAACAATATTCTGCATTTTTTACAAAACGTCGTCAGTCAATTGCTCTGATTTGGCGCGGAATATCTCTGCAACCTTTTATTACAGTTAATTTATCTCGTGTAAATTACGCGTCAGTTTTGTTCTTCAATGATGACAATCGCTGTGCATTTCCGTTTAAAGTTCGTGAGAAATTGAAATAAAATTGTAATGATTAGTAATGTTCCTTCTAAGATACAGGTTTTGAAAACAATTTTCTGACTTCCTTTAGTTCTGCCCATGCTATTAAGATTGTAGAATTCAATTTAATATTTTGTTGTCATTATACATTCTTTATACACACTATGAATAGAAAGAAAATTAGAAAGATTCAAGTCACGAAATATTCTAATGAAATTGAATTGTAATTAACTAACAGAAATTTCTCTTGTCATCATTTTTGTAACGTTATACGCCTTTTTCTTTTTCAAACATGCCGTTTTATGTTTTCTTGAAGTTTCATTTTCCGAAAAGATCCTGGCTGTATTTTTTAATAAAGCCATTAAATCCGACATCACCACATTGTGCAACACAATGTAGGAATGTGATTGTCGGACATTTGCGTTAAAAAAAACTTATCATTCCGTGAAAACTGAAAGTAAGTGCCTTCTGAAATACTTTTTTTAAGTTTTTGAACACTTTTCACAGGCCTCTCAATTTTGTTTATCTGGTGATAAATCCACAAAATGGGAACATGCTTTTATGACGCCTACAAAAAAGATTGCTGGTGACAAATAATAAAAAATGGACGAAAAGTATTAATAATACACAATTAGCTTGTTTGATTAAACTATGTTTATTGAAGTGTTAAAAATATGGTAAAACAGACATTTGTATTAGAAAGGAACGAAATTAGATTAAAAAGTAAGCAATAAAAAATTATAAAAGGAAAGCAACGTATAAATAAATCAAGTAGAATAAAACAGATATTGAATGGTTAGCTAGCACGTAAAAACGGCATTTGTTTTGTAGTTTTTTACAATGACTAAAAAGTGAATATTTTGCATTGAAATATCCTTCTTACCTTAAATACAATTGCAGAAGAACACATTCCTTATCTAACTGCATAATTCCGTCTGCTTGCAACAGACTTATTTTCCGGCACGATTAAGATGTCTTTGAAATAATTCAGTGCTGTGCTATTTACTCTGAAGTCTACTTCATGAGCTGTTAGCAGTAATTACTTGGCCATTCTTTTGTTGTAAAATAAGATTTGCTCCAATAAATATTGTTATCACTTTTGCCCAGGAGACGTCTAATACCACGATAATATGATGATAGGAATTGATTGAAACTTAAGAGGCGCTATGTTCAGGATATATTCAGATATAAAAGAATTACTCCGAACAAAATGTGCGATTTCCTCTTAACTTTTATTAAGCTGAAAGCAAATACGAGAAGGGAATGGTAATGGTGTGCGAAAAGGAGTCATTTAAGTTCAGAAGGAAACAAAAGACAACTTGGCAAGCTCTGATATTCAACTTATCACATTATATTTTCAGATATGACTTTACGTATTTTCAGAGGGCAGGCAATTTAATTCAGATTTTAAAATTACTTAGTATAGATCATTCTGGTTCTATATAAAACATAGCCCACCCGCTTCGTTCAGTATTGAAAGCGCAGATCTGCTGATCGCGGAGTCCTTGGTTCGATCCCCATGGGAGGCGTACGTTGTCCGTGACGACTGAAAAGATATTGTGTCCGAATTTATTCGTTCTTCACCTCAGATACATGTGGAGAGGTTGACAGTTACTGGTGAAGAACAGCTTAGTACAAAATCCAGATACGCTCGTTAAGTTTACTGCCAGCCGTTACCTTACTAAAATACGATTGAAATACTACCCTAAACCTAAAACAAACAAATGTATTTTCTACTCTTAACAAAAACCAGTTCATGAGAAGGTATTTTTCAAACGTGCATAAATTGTTTCTGTGTTATCTATTAACAAAAGACAAATTAAACAATACACACAAAAAATGATTTCTCATTTTTATTTATTTGATGGCATTCATGGGAATTCGTTCTATTCAGTAAGTCTGTACTTACAGTATCATTTGATCCAGTAAATTAATAATGGGTTTATGTGTATGATCTAAAGTATAAGGTCTACAAGTATTTACAGTGAACAATTGTATATTAATATACAGTATTTGAACATAAAGTTATGTACATTTATAAGCCATTTGTCGAAGTTCATTTGGCGCAGCCACGTCATTTCCGCTTTTCATATATTGTGTTTTTATAAATTGTCAACTGCAGAATTCGAAGCTGATTAAAGCAAAATATGTTTTGACAAAACTGTTGGGTTTATGAATTTACATTATCCATAGTATGTTTGTTAATAAACTTATATAAACTAGAAAATATTCTTAATAAAGAGCTACATTATATTCTAAACTATATCTTCTACACTGGGTTAAAAGTTAATGAAAATAAAACCATATTAGAATACTTAACACCTAATATCAGCCGTTTCATCCAATTATGTGGTATTCCTAACGCATTAGCCGTTAAATTAGACCTGTGTCTTGCTTAGATAATATAATATATTGACGGCATATTTTAATGCATATCTCTACCACTTGCTGCCAAAGTATTGTTTAAATATTCGCAAAATCCAACGCTTCATTGTTTATAAAATGATATATTCCAAACAGTGATTTGTCGTTCAATAAAAGCATTGTTTGGTGTTCGTAGGAATTATATCACGAAATGCGAAGCCTAAGTGATATAATACGCAGGATTACAATGGTTTTATTCTAGGCAACATCACTGCTCGGGAATACCCTGCGGCTGGAAAAAAATTGCCGCCGTGTTGACTACCCGCCGTGTTTTGACCGATATTTATCTTATTGAAATTCTTTACATATATTGTCACCAAATAACCAACAACTTTCAATTAAAATGCTTCCTTAAAATATTCATAATTCGCCGATGATTATAGAAATAATACAAGATAAATCTCACGCTATATTTTCGCCATTTTGTCAACCAACGAAAGTGATTGAGCCCGCAGTGAAAACGTCAGCGCACGTCGGAAATCTTGCTCTTTTTACGTTAACCTCGCGGAACTTGCCAAATTTTCAACATGTTCCTTTCAACCAAGTTTGGCATAGAATGTATATATATGACACCGAAAAAAAGATGCTTTCAAACTTTCATTTTGTAAGTTTGTATCAAAGCGTATTCAACCTGTCAAATAAATGTGGAGGGAATATTGTTCTCTAGCAAAGTATGCATAATGTGTCAGCAATGTGATCAGCTAAACATTAAAAGCTAAATTAAAGCCAAGTTATTCGTAGTCACACATTAATGTTCGAAACTTTTTTCCTCAGTCGAATACGTTTTATTAATTCCATTGCAATGCATTGCTGAAATGACATGGTATGTACAGGAGTGTTTTCATGACAGAATGACCGCTTAGAAACATTTGTAGTACACTACAACACCGATATGAGGCTTTAATTTTAATGCATTTGTTTAAGAATTTTTTACATAACATGTACCATCAACAAGCTTCAAATGTAAGCATTTACGATAAACCATTGTATTAAATTATGTGTTTTAATAAAATTTAACACGACCAACGTTGCACGCATTAGTCTGAATCTATATGTTACGCTTATCTAATTTATCTAAATACGTATTTAGCATCGTATTCTTTTTTTGCAAAAGATGTTCGAACAGTTCCCTAAAACTTCAATAATTTAAAAGTTTAAAACAGTTTTCAAATTTTCATATATCAATATTTGCCTCTGTAAAAAACAGTTACTTTTATGTATATTTTACGCCGTTGAGGATGTGAATATACACTTGTTCTAACATTCAACAGTTTTAAAATTTAATCGTCAGTTTCTTAGATGATTTTAACCTTGCATATTTGATACCAGAAATCATTATAAGTTATACAATGACAATAAAAATAACTCAAATCTTTTATCTAACGATTCTTACACCATTACATTTTTGATAACCTATAACTTGGTGTGGAATACTTGTTTTGTTGTATCTGCAAAAATGAAATCAATCAAAGATAGCTTAGAATATATCTCTCTTCTACACATTGTTGACAATACTCGGATATAGTTCTCGAAGGTACTTCTGGGAACATTTGAAAGTATTATTCAAAGTATTTTATCATGTAATTACGGAGGTTTTGTCAACACATTAGGGCATACCAGTCAGATTAAACTAATGCTGAAATTTGTTGCAACGAGCTCCTGTAGTAAATTAGGAATCAAAGATTTCTTAAAGACAAAACACTTCTCACGTCATTGAATAGGCTTCTAGGAAACGTTATAAAGTAGACATATTGGAAAATAAGCTTCAATTTAAATGAAACTCTTGGAATAAAAGTTCCCCGTATTTAACAAGATAAGTGTATATGTAATTCCGCTTGATACAGTCTAACACGCTTACATTTCAGTCTATTAACATGTACATATATAAATTGAGATTTGCTTTTTGCCTTTGTCTTTGGCAGCCACTATTAAACTAGACGTGTCATTATACACAGAAGGCACACCAAAAAACTTCACCTTTACCTTTATATTTTACTCCTACACTTCGATTTCATATGATAGTTTCATTTGCATGATATTATGTTCAGTAACCTGATAAACGTCTATGTCCTTGCTCCTTTCAACTGCTAAATCTAATATTCTATCTGGTGATAATTCCAACAGCCTCAATTTGCTCATATGACGTCAATTTCAGAGTGCTCGTAAGTTCATTTTCTGTAAAAGCAGAAATTTTCGCGAGGGTTTAATTTTTGCTATATTTGCAAGGCTCTACATCTCGCGAAAATTAATCCCTGCATTTTTTTTTCAATTTCGCGAATATTAAACCTTACAAACATACTAAAAATTTCAAATTTGTTAAATTTTGACCCAGCTTTTACAGTACCTTGCGACATTATTACTGACCGTTTTCGACGGCAATTTTGTTACTGTTTATCGCAAAAATGTTGCATGATGTTTCAAATTAATTTTCATGTATGTCTAGCAAAGGAAATACATAATTAGGCTACAATATTGTACTGAAATGGTACCAGATTTTAAACTGCATTAAATTTCAGAGTGGGATATGTTGCATCATTTCAATGTGTGTCGTTTGGGTTATCGAAATTTATCGAAATGTTCAATATGCTAAAGTCAGGCAATACCTGCGCTACAAAATATGTTTTGAATATGAGCCGTGCCATGAGAAAACCAACATAGTGGCTTTGCGACCAGCATGGATCCAGACCAGCCTGCGCATTCGCGCTGTCTGGTCAGGATCCATGCTGTTCGCTTTTAAAGCCTACTACAATTAGAGAAACCATTAGCGAACAGCATGGATCCTGACCAGACTGCGCGGATGCGCAGGCTGGTCTGGATCCATGCTGGTCGCAAAGCCACTATGTTGGTTTTCTCATGGCACGGCTCATATAAATGTAATAACCTTTAACATTTCTTGTCCCCTACTAAAATTTTAAGATGTGCATTTTCATTTATTAGGTTAGACCGATTCGTTTGAATTTCCTAGATGATTTCACAGACTTTATATTCTGACGGACGCTTATTCAAACGTCGTCAAAATACACAAAATGTTGATCTTTACCATGTTTACCATCTAGTAAACTACAAAAGATATTGTTTATAATAAGGCTCTCGAAAGACTTTAATTAAGAAATAATTTAAAGCAAAAGAGTCTTTTGACACTATTTATGCACGATGGGAGGCTATACGTCGGGCGTAATAATTTCACGAGGGCGCAGCACGAGTGAAATTATTTGTACGACATATTACCGCCCGAGTGTATACATAGTGTTAAAACACGGTTTTGCTATAAATTATTTTAATTCTAATATGCCTTAAATCTAAAACAAGAGATAAAACAAGGTAGAGTTATTGTTCTTGCACACTGCACTTCCTCCCAATGTGTTCTATCAGTGTATGAAGTTTGAAGAAAATCCCTCCAGTACTTTTGGAGTTATACTCCGGACAAAATGAAAATAAGATACAGGGAAATAACTCAAAAAATAGGCAAGGTAGAGTTATTGTTCTTGCACACTGCACTTCCTCCCAATGTGTTCTATCAGTGTATAAAGATTGAAGAAAATCCCTCCAGTACTTTTGGATTTATGCTCCGGACAATTTTTTTAAGAAAATAAGATAAAGGGGAATAACTCAAAAAAATAGGCAAGGTAGAGTTATTGTTCTTGCACACTGCACTTCCTCCCAGTGTGTTCTATCAGTGTATGAAGTTTGAAGAAAATCCCTCCAGTACTTTTGGAGTTATGCTCCGGACAATGATCGTTGCGGACGGACGCACGCACGCACGCATGGACGGAGAGCATTTCTAATATCCCCTTCGCCTTTGGCGGGGGGATAATAAAGTAGCGCTCTTTCTTGGTCGCAACAAAAACGTTGACGTCATCGCACGTTAACGTGACGTCATTCTAGCGTAAGAGTGTTTTAACAGAGGTAAGCATATTTAGAATTATTTATAGTGGTTACACTAGGATTAACTTACGTTGTAGTTCGCATTAAGTGTTTACAATACTAGTAGTACATACTAATAATTAATTGTAACAGAACGTTATTGTAACAGCTAAACATTAAAAAAAACAGTTTCGCAGGGTTTAGAATTATTTCAGTGAAAATAAAGATACTTGTTACACACATGTAGCGCAAACTAATTATCACTCAAAAATATGTGTCATAGCAGCATTGTATTCGTTTCGGAAACTTATCGATACTAGATCTAGGTATCTATTAGTAATGAGTTTATGACGCAAGTAGCTAATTAAGAAAGAAATATGTAATCAGAGTAAAAGTACAAATGGGTTAACATTTAGCCCAACCAGTAAAACTTGTAAGCTTTTCAGATTATGTTTGTTAATGGTCACTTTGCATTTGCAAATTTGATAACTCATGCAGTTGTGATACTCCGCGGATTTGCTTTGTCCATATTTTCATCTACTGTCGCGAGACGTAAATTTCTCAACTTCACATCCAACGGACACTTTCGGGAAGTTTTGAGTTCGCAAGCTGACGACTAACTGTAGGAATGACACGAAAGTGACGGTGGCTTCCGTATATTTACGGTGACACACATTTAGTGATCTTGTAAAATAAAAAATAAACTATCGGCAATATTTCGTTATTGGTGATGACTATCAATGTGATTTTGATTTTAACCTTGAATAAATAACGTTTCCTGCATTATATAAATTACATTCGATTTGTTTGTTTAAAACGTAGAAAAAGATTTTAAATCGAAAATATAATATAATTTTGATAGACATACGTCTGAAAATGAGGGAAATTGAAGGTAAATATCAAACAACTGATTGAGACGCATATGAAATGAATTCGCGAACATTATCGAAAATTAAAACGGCGCCAATATTTCCAAATTTACAGTATATCATATACCAAAATCCCATTACAATCAATGAATAGAAAGTAGTGTCGATATATTATTTCTTAATTTTAGGTAATTGTTTATCACATTTATCCTGATGTTAGAATGGATTCAAGACACTTACCCTCAATTTTTTCTCTTCTTGCATTCATACCCTTTGAAAAAACGTTGTTAAACGGATTTGCTTCAAACTTAAACGATTTGATGTCTCGGTAAATTAATTCACATTGCACCATGTACTTTAAGAGGTACAAACTGTATTTTGCATAAAAACAGCCTATTTGCCTCTAGATATTAATGGCGCTCTAAATCTGTTGAATTTTTATATCAGACACATACGGCAAATATTTCAGAAGCTTCTTGTAAAGAAATGGAAATTTATGACATAAATTTATGTGATTCTTAATAAGCGTTTCTCGTATTGCCATATATCAAACAGAGACTCCTAACATGAGTCCTTTTTACGCTCTGGCGATAAGCGACATATCTATTGAAAAACAACTTTCTGTCACATGTTGTGTAATCCGACACTTCTTTATTGATTAAATCTCATTTCTTTTCATTACTTTCTTTCCCGTGCTAGACTTAACCCAAAAGCAAAAGAATGTCGCCTGTCATTTTCTCATTTACAACACTTAGTACAAGAAAACGCTCCTGAAATGAGATTTCGCTTTACGATATAGCATCAGATAAAGATGCCAAAGATTGACATCATATTAAAACGTTAACCGATAGAATTGAAAAAATATGTGTCATTTTATTTTTTTATTCGCTAAAATCTTTAAAGGTTTGTATATTTAGAAAGCATATAAACCTACATGTATAAACTACCAAAGATATAGGGCTCTAGTACTACCGAAGATTATATTATTTTTAGATATAGGTGATAAAGTAGTAATTGGAGTATTTTCTTTATCGAAGTAGTAACTTCATTATGCAAACTGATTTGCTTTCAATTTAATGACATTGCCGCGTAGTTAAACTCGCTGTCAAAGCATGTATAAGGACATAAAATTAATCAGAAGAGAGACTTGTACTCTGCTTCAGGCATAAAATATTGTGTACATGTTTGGATAAAGCGAATCATCCTTACATATAGTTGTAAGTTGTTGTGGACTTACTTTGCAAATGCGTGGCTCTGGGGCCGTGTTAGTGGTGCTCTATGCTTCCAAGATATCTACCCTTACCTATTATCTTTTGTTCAAATTGGAAAAAAAACAACCTTTTATTTACAGATTTTTCTTGTCTAGTGAAACTGTAATTTGCTTTGTATAAGCTGTTTAGAATGTCCGAAACTTTTGCAAATATGTATAAAACTTTATACATTTCTTCAAACCTTTCAAGAAAATAACAAAAAGTATTTCGAAGTATATGAACAAATAATATATAATACTTAAAAGCTTTATGCACCAGTTTAATACTAAAAAGAAACATTTCGTTTTTGAGTGAATGTAAGACAGACGTTTTGAGGTTGTAAATGAAGCAATAATATGATCCTAAAATTTAGATTTTAAGTATTATTTATCACTTAAATGTATACCTAATTTACAAAATTTGCTACCATTTCTTCAAAAGATGAAGGTAAAGTTTCAAATATTTGATAGTTACCGATTTTCATCTGCTGGAAATGATTTTTATAAAATGATAAACTTGTTCATATTTCATAATAAGTATACTACTATATTACTTTCAATACCTATAGTTAACAAAAGTGTACCGAATTACACAGGATGGATATTTGCTTTAAAATAATCTATTGTTCAAAATGATAAGATATAAATTGCAGAGAGAAACAAATATAGCATTAAGATAGCACGATATGAGAATAAATGATAAAAATGTAGTGTGAGCTTGATCTTTACCAATATCGTCAATGATATAGCAGAATAACAGAGAACATCTATTCCAAATGCAGTATTTGTGATTTATTTATTTTACATACTTGACATTTGAACATCATAATAATCTATCTATTTCTGAAATAAAGACGATTGATGCGCTTATAAATTAAATGTACCTGAATAAAACCGATAGGAACACAAACAGGAAATAAGATAGGTTCGGAAGTAAATTTTGCTTTATTCGTAATTGAAAAGTTGAAGGCGAGGAGTATCACACTAGGTTTAAATTCTGTATTTCAGAGAGATATTTTCAAAATATTACGGCTATTCTCCGAGTCGTTTGTCAGAAAACGATTAAGTTGAAAAGAATACACTTTGCGAATAAACTGAGAATTCTATACAATAAGTCATGTTTTTATTGAAAATTGAAAAACTTATGTACGTACAATATTTCCTTATCAAGAATGAACTTTTAAGATGTTAAATGGTAAAACTATTACATGTTGGTTTTATTTGTATGACAAGTTGTGCTTTAAAAGTGCCAGCATAGTCGAAGAAATATGAGCCGTGCCATGAGAAAACCAACATAGTGGCTTTGCGACCAGCATGGATCCAGACCAGCCTGCGCATCCGCGCAGTCTGGTCAGGATCCATGCTGTTCGCTAACAGTTTCTCCAATTCCAATAGGCTTTAAAAGCGAACAGCATGGAGCCTGACCAGACTGCGCGGATGCGCAGGCTGGTCTGGATCCATGCTGGTCGCAAACCCACTATGTTGATTTTCTCATGGAACGGCTCATATATATATTCAAGACAATTTTGGTCACCTTTTTCATTTTGTTATGTTCTATTTTTATCCATTATATTTGCAAAGCTATCTGTCGCATAATTTCTTTGCATATAATATCAAATGTATCTTTTTTATTTGTGCTGTCAAATTATTCATACATCAGGTAGTATTGTACAGCATATACAACCGGTTTTTTTTGTTGTTCTTAAAGGGTATACAAAAGTGTTATTAATCAAAATGAAAAAAAAAGAAAAAGAGAAACTAAAACCGTTTGAGATATTTTTCCAGAGGGAAACTGTTAAAGTAAGGATATAGTAAACTAAATAATCAACAGAAATGTTGTATGTCTATCCAGTTAAATACATCGCTTTATTTTTCTTTTAAAGTTCGATCTAATTTTAAAGTTATTAAATTATGAGAACACCGAACTTTGTAATCTATTTTTTTATCTTTGTTACTCCTTTCTATTTAATACCCTATTACAAAAGCAAAAATAGATACAAATGGTATGTGAAATTCAACAATACAAATTTTTTTCAAAGTAATATTCTCTTTCATTAGACTGAAAGGAAGACCGAATCCCAAATTGTCATAAAATAAAACACGAAAGATCTTTTTGAAAAAAAATTAAGCATACCTTACCGTCTAAGCAATAGCCTTCCTTCAGAATTCTCTGTGCGTATTAGATGTCACTTCACGAATCCTCGAGCTGTAATTTTCAACTCCAGTAAATTGTCTCTATTCACTTCCTTTAAAAGACTCCGTGTTCAAACCACGTGACTACCAATATTTACACCGAGTGTCTTATTGCAAGGAATTCCACAGCGACGGAAGCGATGTTAAGAAGTTTTGTGTCGGTTAAAAATCAACCTGATCCAATGTGTACATTTGCTTTGGCGAATATTAATGAAGCATATGGAACATGTTGGGTAATGAAAAACTATATTGGAAAAGTATCATTGCTATTCTGGAATTTCTTGAATATTGTTGTATCAAATGCTTTTGTTTCCAAACCATAAATTATATTCCATTGATTTTACGATAATTCTTGTTTATTAACTCTTAAGTTTCATGCCCTTCTCAGATCACTCAATAATTAGAGATATCAGGATTATCAAACGGAAATGGTACGGCCGAAACACCAGATTGAATTTAGAGCTATCCTTTCCCAACTTGTCCATGAATAAGAACAGGATATTGACAAATAAAATGTTGTTTCCACGAGACGCGGAGGCAAAATGGATTAAATTTGCATCAATTATTTTTTTTTCAACCAAATAAGATAATCTCATGATGAGATAGTTGTTCTAAATGCAGAGAATCCGAAGTACTTGATTTCGATATTCCCAGTTGTTGTTTTTACGGAAAGCCATGTGCGTGTTCAAGTACAGCTACGCCCAAAGAATGTCAAATTCCCTAACTGCATGAAAATTGCCATGTGTAGCAATGGGTCCACTTCCTTAATTAAATACTATATGCTACCTAAATACAGAGTTGTCCAATGTTACTCGGTTTGCAATGGCAAAGGCATTGCAGTCCTTTTTCAACTTCTAGTGATCAAAGCATACATAGACAATCCTTTGGAAGCAAACATTTAGCTTTGGACTCAACTAAGCCGCATTTACCCAGTTTGTAGGACCGGTCTAATATTTGCCGTGAATATAGTAAATAAATGAGATGTGTCTTGGCAAATTAAATCTTCAAATGTGTCAAAGTAATAATTATCATATGAATTGTGGCATGTTTCGAAACGACAGTGATAAAATGTCGTTTTTTGTTGTTTTTTTCTTTTTTTTGTTTTGTTTTTGTTTTTTTGTGCATGTCACTAGAGTAACTTCGTAAAACTGTATTCAATTTTATATTATTTCTGATTCTTTCTTATCATGCAGTACATTCAATATTGTTTAAGGAAATAATTGTTATGACAGGGTACTGCGTAAGCCGATAAACGGAGAAAGTTGTTTATATGTGTATGTAAAATATAGATATTATATGTTTGATAGATACGTATCAACAAAAGATATTGAAAGGCCACTGTTCGCTTAATAAAACGAATTTCAAGAGAAAAGACACATAAAAAGTAAAAAGTAAACCAAACTCTAAATTTAATGACATTTTGATTTCCATATAATCAGTCAAATGAATTGAATTAGCCCAAGAGATTTAAATGTCTTCTTGGAAAATTATTATTTTATCATAATCACTCTTCTAAACTGAACTATTGTTTTAAAAACGTTACAATCGAAAGCAAAATTTCATCATTGTAAAAAATCATTGATTGGAGGTCATTACAGGTGACTGTGAGGTGTTAAAGACAGTGAGGTGTTAAATTTCAGTGAACTATTTTAACAAATATGGAATGTCATGGACCTGGTTTGAGCCCCTACGATTTAGCATATACCCTTGCTACAGAATTAGTTTCTGTAATAAAGTAATAATGATAATAATAATAATAACATATATGTATCAATAATTGAATTACGTTTGACATGCCATTCCCTTGTTCAAACATATGAATTTTATTCCTCATACGAACTTTATTAAATGTATAAATTGTGAAATAAGACACCTACCACGCGGATGGATATGTAGTATATATTCAATAATTTAAATGAGAATGTGTGGTGTCAACTATACAGGCCATTAAGACGTAGTGTAATACTTTTTTCGCAAGAAAATATGATATAATTTTTCATAACATTATAAAAGTAACAGGTTCTTTTCATCACAATATGATATATTAATATAATATTATTTTAACACCTATTCGCAAAACACATTTACTGATTTTCTGAAACTGGAAAATACATGTCCTGTACGTTCGATATATAGTAAAATGAATTTGAATGCAGTAAAATGATTAATTCTTCTTTGAGTAGAATATTTATTATTATTATTATTATTATTATTATTATATCACATTTATATTGAGCTCTTTTCATGCACGTGTACACATTCAAAAATTTACATAATACACTGCAAAAATACAATTGCAAATTCAGCACAAAACAAATAAAATGTTTTTTTACATTTATTATTTTAACAAAGCACAAATAAAGAATCAAACAGATATACCTAAACAGGACAAACGCACGTACATTGCATTTGATAAAAAAAAGTAAGTGATCTTAGGATAAAATTCTATCCTACGTGTTGATATGGAAAAATTGTTTCGCTCAATATGTGTATTATGTCACGTCTTACTATTAATCTGGAGCCGTGCAGGCCACGATAAAAAGAGAGCCATCATATTTGACCAAAAGAGAAAGGAAATGAAATTTTGAAACAGAACAGTGTTACGTTAAGTTAAAAACACCTACATACTCCTAGAATAACATGCCGCGTAACCCTTTGAGGTGTTGTTATGATTATTATGAAAAGACGTTCACGTTGACCTATCGGCAAAGAAACAGTGCTTCCCTATTTCATCCACTGTTTTACATTATATACAGAATCGGGATAAAATATTGCAGAACAATGTGTTAGAATGTTTAATTAGTTGTCGGAGACATGAAACATGTAATTTATTATCCACTATTAAAATAACGAGAAAAGCAAAGACAAAAATGTCTTGGTCAATATTTCTGTCTGAATCGGTTATATACTGCAAAGAATAATTCACTAGGGCAACACACTTGTAAGATTTTTCCGCAGGAGTATGAAAAAGCAACCCGGGAAAGATTATTTGAAAGAGACACGTAGAATTTTCAAGGCGCTAAAACAATGTCGATAATTGTTATTTATGGACAGGACCATGAAAAAGTTCTACTAAGGCTCAATGTGTAATTATTCATACACATTATAATGTATGTTGTACTTAAACTAAGAGATCCTTTGATTAAATAGGCAAATGCCAAATGCTTTACAGGAACAAATATTGCTTTTGCAGGTTTTATTCCTTTTAGTTTTATAAAGCTGACATAGAACCATTTTTCATACATAAACTAAATATATTGTAGTTAATGACAGTTGTATGAATTTAATCGTAAAACGTTACCGTCAGGTAGTCTAAGATCTTTTTTAATCTGAATGGTAAATGACTATTTTATATATATATATAAAAAGTATGTAACAGACTGTTTCGCAGTTCTTACAACGGAAGTATATTGCAGACTTTACACATTCGAAATGCTTTTATTGCAGATAGTTCTATATGAAGTATTCTTATACACTTAATATAGAAATAAATAGTGAATTCAAAATTTATCTTGTTATGTATTATTAAGGCGTGTTCTATACGATCACTACGGAAGTAATAACCGTTACAACAGACACAACCATTATACTTGGAAGTAACATGTTTTAATCCTGTTGAAACGAAACTAACACAAGCATATCTAATTAATATTTAGACGCAGTAGTTCAGATATTTATAAAATCATTTCATTCGTTATTATTAACTGAAATATATTATGCATACGTCTCAAAAAGAGAAACAGTAACTTGTTGAAATATATATGCATACATTTCCAAAGTAATATACAAACATGTTCTGAAGAATAAAACAATAACTTCAATATAGGCTTTGATTGTTGATCTGTTTAGGACATTTTTCCTTTTCGTTTTGCATCAAGAAAGGGAAGATGTGTTTGCCAGATGTTAGTGTTGTCAGATTATGGCAAGACTTATAAATAGGAGAATCGCTACACCCGTAACTGCGGATGTATCTGGGCTAAAACTTTATTAAGTTATACATACAAACTGTTCAAGATAGTATTTTTATACTTTTGGGAAAGTTAATAATTATATGCAAGTTTTTCCTGTTGACATTTATATGGACAACATCCAAAAACACATGGATAAAGTGCACAAACGCTTATGCTAGTTTTCATGGAGCTAGTTTAAGAATGTTTTAGGGTTTCATATCAAAGCCAAGATTCAGACATGTATAACATTAATCAAAATGTATCGTTAATAGACCTTAGAAAGCGCTTACAAACAGGACAGCCAGGTGTAGGTGTACTTATTACACTGGGCTTAAGATGTACCACTGGCCATGAATTTAGGTCTACGGTAATTTACGAGTATGAATTAAAATGTTTCAATGCACTGTAGAAAGAAACGCATTATCTGCTTCCTGTTAAGATATATAGGTCAATGGTGCAGCAAATTCTACAAATTATATTAATCACTCTCGACACTTATTCCTGATGCATTCCATCGCCACGAGAATATGAGAGAAGAGAAGCCAGTTTACCTGCGCCGAGCTCCAAGCAATGGAACAACTGGTACCATTTTTCAAGTGGACGGGGATTTAACCCAAGACCTCCCGCACTCGAAGCGGACGCTCTACCACTAGGCTACTGAGGAGGTTAGGTTTATATATTATCACAGATGGGTTTTCCTTCTCTTTTGTCAATTCTTTAAGCGTTATATTCGTTTTTCTTATCTTAATGCTAGATTGCTATCTCAGCAAAAAGGCCACGTTTTCTCAACAATTATGTTTTTCCATATTAAATCTTATCAAGGTCTGTATGAAAAACTGCTTCTACGGTCTATGTCACACAGATAACATCCGCCAGAACACTCACCTCAGCGCTGATCTTATTTTCAGTCCTTTGGATTGTTTTATAGTGATAAGAGTTTTTATTGTCTATTACATTACTCCCGATTAAAACAAATATGCCATATATTATCGGTATATGATTCCAAAGGATCTTCTTACAAAAGTTTTTGATATAGACTGCTGAGATTCAATATAGTCATTAGTAATATATTCCAGAAAAAAAAATCAAAGATTTATATATCAAAAGGTCATATCTAGTGTTCCGTCAATCGAGAGAAACAAGGGAATAGATGAGCATTTATGTATAATGCATAATTCAATTTCATGAAGTATAGGTCTCCTGTAATTGAAAAGTAATCCATTAGCTAAAGTCAATGTCTTTATTATTCTCAATTGCTCAGTGATATGAAATTAATTTATCATCTTACCACCTGAGAATTTAGCAGGTTTTCTCAGGGATTTGATTATTTCAAGTCTTGCTCGTTTCTGAATTACAGCTTACCATGATAGACCAATGGCAAATATCATAACAATTTGACTTTAAATTACTTTAAAGATATATTAAGCTGAACTTATCGCAAAAACATTTTTGACATAAAAATATGTTTAATATGTAATATTAAAAACCAAATAATTATAATAATGCCTTAACCAAACTAAGTACACTTTGAAAAAATTGATTTCATAGATAAAGTGATATATTACTCGAAATGGTTACCCAGAAGATATTACAAACATATTTGTTTTCAATGGTTAGTGTCATACTTCACTATTACATGTTCTTTACTAGAACCTGCTACGAGATAAACGTACAGATCGAAGGAAATGGATATAATTGCATAATCTGCCACCTTTTTCAGATGGCAAACAAACATGTTATCGTAGCATGTATCCTGTAATTGCCTGTGAAAAAGCTCTTGTATGCAATTTCAAACAAAGTCAGCAGACAATACTATGTTTAGAGGGTTGCATATTGAAACAGTAGCACTGAAAACGTTCGCCAGTATGCTCGAAAACAACGAATGGGAATTACAGGAGTTGTACCGTGCTACGATTACATGTTTCTTTTTCTAATTGTTCTTTGAGAACAAAAAAGATATATTGAACTGATCATGATCATTTTTTAAGAATGTTGATAAAACTATAATATATCGTTAATCAGATTAAGCAGACACATTCATTAAACTACTGTTACAATAATGATTTTAAATATACTTGCATTATCATTATTAAAACATGTTATGCAAGGTTTCATTACCATGCTTATCTATGAAAGGCACAATAAATGGAATAGAGGGCATGGACGGTAGCTTGCATTTCCACTACCGTCCATCAACAGAATCAATCAAAGGGCACCTGCAACATTTTCATTTATGTCGTGTTAGACGAGCTGTGGTTTTCCACTTTTTTATTTTTACATAACAATTTTACAGCATTTAGTAGCGAAGTCAAGTTTTTGTGTTTTCTGTGTTGTGTCCTCAAGGAAATCTACCCTAACATTTGAATTTTTATCAACAGATCTTGTTTTCGAATTACATTTAAAAAAACAAAACATTGAGATGCAGCTTACTAAAAATATTTATTACATTTAAAACTATTTTAAACTTTTACATTGATGGACACTTTTTGTATATATACCTATGACAGCATCCTGGCGAATCAGTCTTCTTACAACCTATAACCTTTTCAATATAAAGTGAGGAATCATCGCCTCCAGACAACAAATTGTCAAGGCATACATCAAGCTCAGCTGTTCTTCAGGAATAAATTAGTCTGGTGCAACTACACAATTTACATGTAACTTCAAACATATATATCACAGAAAAAAAAGAAGATAAGTTTAATATTTATCTAATTTAAAAGTTCATGAAGGCAATGAACTTTAATGAACGTTGACTTACGAACATGTTAAGAATAATGTTTAGTTATTTCTGATCTATTTTGACATTGACGTGCTGCATTTACCAAGTCAAATAAACGATTTAGATAAGAATGGGTAACACTGTCAAAAACGTTATAAGATTTCTCTGGCATCTGTACAACTTCATATAAATAAATGAAATTGGCTGTATGTTGGCGGAGCTGATAAAAATGAAGTAAGCTTCTTCACTGATTTGGTTGTGAGAAATTCTAAGAACATACATCACTTTGATGTGCCCTTACTTTTGAGTTGGAAAACTTTTCTAACCTTTTTAGAACATTTTTGCGCGCATTTTAACCACTTTATGTGTCTTTTCGCAGCAATATTTTAAAAAAGAATATCCCAAGGGTAGAGGTGGTCTTGTGGATAAGGTATCGGTCGCTCAATCCAGGGGTCGTGGGTTCGAGCCCCACTGGGGTCACGACCATGAGTTTTCATATGACACCAGTACTGGTTTTTCCAGGAAGCGGACTTGAGAGTGGTTCCAATAAGCTTGAAGTTTACATCACATTCTAGCTTAAACAAATTAGTATAAACTAAACTAAATAGAATATCCGCTTTTGATGCCTACACAAGTTGTATTTGAACTGTTTTAACATTTATAACTGACATTCATATGTTCCGGTTGCATAAGAAACGAATCTGTTTTACATTATTTTCAATTTTCTCACATCAATAGTTCAGGTCACATGGTAACTGGTATATATACTCTCATTCTTTTTAGCACCTATGGTCACGGAGGCTTAGACTTTACTCTAGGTAGTTTTAAGTTTCTCCTAATAAGTTTATATATGAGCCGTGCCATGCGAAAACCAACATAGTGGGTTTGCGACCAGCATGGATCCAGACCAGCCTGTGCATCCGCGCAGTCTGTTCAGGATCCATGCTGTTCGCTTTTAAAGCCTATTGAAATTGGAGAAACTGTTAGCTAAACATTATTCTATGTTGGTTTTCTCATGGCACGGCTCATATCTACAATGTAATTACTAACGCCCCTCCTGTCGTACATTTAATCATGTCAAACTCGCTTCAAACGTTTGATACATTTCATTTCCAGCCCTGATGTAGTAAAACCAAACTAAGTTCAAAAGTAAGAAAATAATTGCCATTGAGCAAACGTAACCAGAGCAACAATATCACAAAGCCACACATAACGTTGACAATACATTTTAAGCACTAACTTGAAATAATATATATTGCAAATTATATAATATTCCGATTATATTCATCAGAAGATATGATGTTAGATATGCCATCCGTTTTGATTGCAGCAACTTTCTTATAGAATGCACAGCCCTTGATACAAAGTAGACTAATCAAGAAGACAGTCTCAACCACAGGCGTCTATTGTTGGTCTCTGTCTGAATTTTGTCATAATTACGTGGTAACTAGCTAGATTCTTTAGAAATCTTATGCTTGAAAAATTAACAGCTGTAAAATTTGTGTTCTTAATGCCTGTTGCTTAAGCTAATTAGCTGGAGGGACCCTGCTACGTCGGATTAAATTAGAAGTGACACACAGTTTTAGATAGATCTATTACATTTCAATATTAATATCCTAACTGAATATATATCAAATTGCTCAATGCAGATCTCGGTCTTGATGAAAAATAAATACTAAAGGGCCGTGTAGCATGTTATATAAAATAGGTGCACGTGATGTATAGCACGTGCTGGTGCAATGCTAGAAGAAAAAGTATAAAAAACTATCTGGTTGCCGTCTGGTTTTACCACATGTGATGTGGCGGAGAGTTAATTTACCCTCATAAAGATACAAATTTTTACCTAAATATCGGACATAATGAAAAAACAATGTTACTGTCTTTCCCTGTACTTAATTTAAATAGACATAAAAGCGTCTGGCAAAACCTTTATGATCTGATTTTAACAATAAGAGAAATTAAAGCCATTCCGTCTATTGCGTTCTTTGTGACAAATTTTTATTTCACTGCAGAAGGGGTAACATAATACAGGCGGTAGGAGCTTGAGTGGTAAGTTGTTTTCGAAACAAATGTTTTTAACCTTATTTTGCATACTTCATAGTTTGTTAAAATACAGTGATGACTATCCCTTAATTCAGACTAAATTCTTTAAAAGTAAGTGAAAAACTACTTTAATATATTATGATCTTACATCAGTATTTTCATTAAAGAAATAACGATAAAAGTGATAGTAGCACGCAATCAGTCTTTCTTTGTAATGAAATCATTAGTCGACACTTTATCACATTTTAAGTCCAATTGTGCTCTTAGAGACATATTTCAAAGTCAATGAAGATGCAATTAAATACACCATAGCCAGTGTTTTTAAGGAGTAATGTTATTGTGAATAATTACAAAAGAACTGATTAGTAAGTAACACATTTTTATTAGGAACCAATTACTCAAACTTCTCAATTGAATATACTCGCAACATTTTATTTGTGATGGTATCCATCACTACGAGGGAATGTGAAAACAGAAGCCTGTTTCCGTCTTAATGCGGGGGTTTTCGACATCGCTTTAAGATAAACAGTACATTTAATTTATGTACTGACATTCTTGCAGAAGTGCTATCTAACTGAAATTTCAGAATACTGTTACTTATCACTGAGTTGAACATTAACATAGACTTGAACTAGCTTACACAACAATATCCTTGCATCGCAGGATTGGTCACCTTTAATACATTTCTTCGTGTCAAAGTACTTGTATCTTCACCTAGTTGAACGTATTAAGGCTCAGAAAATATTGTATTTAGTTATCTAAACACAGCTCCCACTCGAGTTTCAAAGGTATAACAATTATAATCAAGCTTTTAAATTAACGTATAACTCAAGAAAAGATATCAATTGTAAAAATATCAACGGAACTTGTGAAGTAAATGAAAATGTTATAAAAAAGTTTCTCGGATGTTTACTCTCTATCTACATAGTGGATACTGTTTATAGAAATACTTGACGTCACCGAAATCAAAGTGATTCTAATAAAGCATTGTTTGGAATGATATGTTTACATTTGGCTCAAGTCTAAAAGTTCAAGTACATGTCAATATTTTGTGATTTCAGAAAATCTTACGTAAATAGCAGGCTTTATTGTTCATGCATTTGTTTAAAAGGACATAATTCACAGTACCAAACCGACTACTAGACTCAGATAATAGATTACCTTTTATTTAATCGGAAATCGAAATCTATATTATCGTGGGAGCACAATGAAGACATTGCTTATACAGGATAGTCCCGAATGGACAAAGACATTTTTAAAATATGGTATGTTCATCTTGATATAGCATAGTAACATTAAGAAACCACAGTCAAGTAATAATAGACTTGTTTGGGACCAATAATATATGACATAGTATAGTAGAAAAGTCTTCGAAATTTGTCCATGCCATTATTTACTTAAAGACATGCGTGCGCGTCTTTCACTTAGATATTTTGTTATTAATTTAGATAAAACTTGGCTAAATATATAAGGTACATGTGTATGTAGAGTTGCATGTATAACTTAATGATGTGTATTAACACCGTCATTAATTTAAAAAGAAAAGAATAAAATTTGATACTAACAAAACTTCAGAAGAGAGGGGCTAGAATATTACTAAGTAACCAATTTAAAGACATCAATCAAGTTTATTCAAAATGAACCCGTACAGATAATGTAAACTCTCATCTTACGATTGTACAGGATTAGCAGATGTGCATGTGGCAAATGCCATGCAAAATCAAAAGCGCAACATTGTTCAAATTATTTAAAACATAACGCAATGTTGTCACTTATTAACACTTAAATTACGAAATTATAACAGACACACTTTTGCAATTGCTTTTGCAAGCACTACTGCTAATGTTTATGTATAGGCTGAATAAAACACGTGACGCGAAGAGTCGAGTGTATAACTTTTCTCGAATCCGTAGAAGCGAGGGATTTCACTGACTTAAACAATATGTGCAATTTTGTTTGCTTCCATTAACAAAAATATATTTTAATTAATAAAATAGCAAAAAGTATTTACATTTATTACAAAGACTTTTTCATTTCATGAACACAATGTTTCGAATTTGACCACTTGAAATCAACTCAAATCCATTTGATTCATAACTTACAGCTCGGTCCTAACAAAAGACGCAGCCTCCCCAAACGTTAACCCAGCACGCGGACGTGCACATTATCCACACACACAAGCACACAAAGCAAACTAAACACTAGGACAAAACGAACAAATAAAGGAAGACAGTCGGGCACAAGTCGGTGCACTTTACTTGCTCTTACTCCCGTCATATTTCCAGTCACAGGACAGTGTAAATAAAAGTTACCCACTAAAGGTAAAACTCTAACATGCGCAATGGCAACAGAAGGCATGTTATGCAAAACACAAAAATGCTCTTGCATATGAACATGTATATAAAAATCCCTAAGAACCTAAACCGCATGTACTTAGTGCCTTTGCAGAAGACAGAGTAAGTAGGGAAACATCCTTAAGGGCCGGAAGAAACAGTCCAGAAGATAAAAATCAATATAATGATGTACAATCAAAAAAGGACTAGTACCTCAACCTAGTTGAACGTATGAAAGCTCGGAAAATATTGTCTTTAGTTATCCAAACACAGCTCCCCCTCGAGTTTCAAAGGTATCTCAGTTATGATACAACTTCACATACAACTTAAGAAAAGAAAGCTTTTTTGAACTAAATGAAAGAGTGTTTCAAAAGAGTTTCTCGGATGTTTACACTCTATCTAAATAGTTGATACTGTTTATAGAAATACTTGACGTCACCGAAATCAAAGCGATTTTAATAAAGCATTGTTTGACCTGATATGTTTACATTTGGCTTAAGTCTAAAAGTTCAACTACATGTAAATATTTTGGATTTCAGTAAAGCTTACGTAAATAGCAGGCTTTAATGTTCATGCATTTGTTTAAAGGAACATAATTCACACAATACCAAACCAACCACTCCACCCAAGTTTGTTTCATCGGAAAATCGAAATCTATATTATCGTGGGAGCACAATAAAGACCTCGTATCTTATCCACGAGGGGCAAAGTACTAAATGGACAAAAACATTTTTAAATATATTGTGTTTGTATATACATTAAGAAACCACAATAATTACAGACGTCGATTGGGCCAAAAATATATGACATATCGTACTTCCATGTAAAATAAAAAAGGTCTTCGAAATAAGTACATGCCATTATTTAATTTAAGGCATGTCGAGCGCATCGTTCACTAAACTTTTTTATGATTAATTTAGATAAAATTCATTGTAGCATGTCACCATGTTTTGTATTTTACTTGGCTTAATAAATAATTAAATGTGTATGTAGAGTTGCATGTATAACTAAATGTTATGTACATTTGTATTAACAGTTATTAATTAAAACAATACCTGTTTAGTTGTGGTACAAGTTTATGTGGGGTCTAGTTCTGCACTTAATAAGTATGACCTATTTTAACCTAACACACAGACGCAAGTATATATATTGTCTTTCTTCATGTTTTTATTTAAAATCACTTGATTATTGTTGGGCTGTTTGAGGCAAAGGAACCATACACGGCGTTTTGTTTTACTTTTTTCTCAAAACATTGTTCCTGTTCAATTTACGTTGTTCATTTTACTTATTTCCTTATTTCATTTTGTTCATTTTTTTGTGATATATTTTTGCTTTGATTCAGTAAGTCAAAAAGATACAACTAGGATAAAATTATGACAAATATTTTTGTATGTAGGTGCATTACATTGGTCGCTGCTTGTTAAGTACAATAATTAGAGCGCCTTCATAAACATATTGAAAAATGAATGAAACAAATAGAACAATTTTCAAATTAAGAAGCATAATCAGAATACTAAAATTATAGCGAATAAAATACAAGGAGTAAGTCCTAGTACGACATTACAAAAAAAAATCTAAAAAAGTAGTGAAAATTAAAATCTGTTACGTTATCAGTTACACTCAAGAGTCTTCGTGTCTTAAAACATACCAGAGACTTTGTAATTATTGTTCAGCTATACATGTAACAGTTATATATTCCAAGTTATCGAGTGACGTCTAAATAATAAAAAGATTAAACTCATAATAAATATTTTGGTAATAATTTTAGTAACCACCCTGTTAGTGCAGAATGTTTAACTTAAGACTTTGAACCCCATTTGTGGGGTTATATGTTTGATCCCTAAAAGTGGTGTATGTGGGTTTGATAATAAAACATTTTTCACCTGTGGAAGCTTATTATCTGTATTTCCTAGTTATTATAAGAATATTAATTTTCGATAAAATGCTTCACCGCAGAGAAAAAGGTTTAACAAACGCGAATACCTTTCTACATATTCTGCGATATTAATACATAAAACACAAATTTGTCAAGTAATGATGAGAATGCTATGTTCATTTAATATTGCAAATAAAAGATCAGATGATCTATTCATAGTAATAAGACATTTTGCAACTCTTAGACCATGGACAGCAAGTTGTATCAATAAATTTTGTCCAGTTTATTCTACCATTTGTCGCAAAGATCTAGTCTTTTAGTGGTATTTTAAAGAAGTCATTTATTTCACGATTTGCCTTGTAATATAGCTAGGCCATTTTGCATGCAAACATCGCCATTCCTCGCGAGTTATGAAATTGACTTCCCTAGTTTTGAATTCAATGTTTTTCTACAAGTGCAATTAGCCGTCATGGAGGAACACCAAGTATAAAGTAAAATGTCTGGAAATAGACTAAACACATTTTGGTCCAAAATCATAAAAAGGGCTCATTTGCGATGCATATCTCTAGGTGTGTTTAGTGTATATTGCTTCCGGGAAATCTAGCCTTACCTTTTAATAATTTCATTTAATGAACACACCTTATCACCCTTGTTAGATAATATTTTGATTGATTGATTTCTATGCTTTCAAAATGATATTCTCATATATTTTATTAACTAGCAGTTTTGAAACGTGCCGATTGGCTACCGTTAAATTGTTCAGGTAACCAAATGTCATTAAAGTTTAATAGCTTTTGCCATCATGGGATCCATTCAGATTACTATAATAGAGCGCTGCGTAAATTTTTGGTAGGATGTGTGAGGGTACTTGTACGTTTCAACATAATATAAAATAAAACATTCAAACTAGGTGAATTATTGTATCAGCTTGGTTGCATTCCATTCTATGCTTCCAAAGGATCTTCTTGCATAATATATTTATACATTTCCGTTTAGAACATAGATTTCGCTTTAGCTCTTTTGTTGGTGATTCTAATCCCCATATATCCTTTCATGACTCTTGCCAAGCAACCAAATCTGCAACAGCATTAGCGTGCCTAACGGTCTACAATTTCTCACGATCATTATCACCTTTTTTTCTGTAGCGTATGTCCTAATCTTTAACCGAAGTAGAAAATAACCCGATAAAAAGTAGCAACAATTTTGTTCAACTAATGACGCTAAACAAGTTAATCTTACATTTTTCTGTAGCTGTGCTCTCTATACGTTTTTTAAAAAAGATAAAGGTTTAAAGATCAGAACATGAAATTCAGAAGCAAAAGCGTCCGTCAATTTGTAAAAACAAGTGTCAGATCTTTAGGAGATGATCTCATTACGTGTACAAAAACGCAATTTAGTTTTTCTGAATGTTAATTAGTTCGGAAAAGTCTTAAAGGAATGTTTTACTGTCTTAGATTAGTCCGTGGTCTAACAGTACGTTGAGATAATGGTGAAGATTATTTGAAGTAGTATAATTATACAATATGAAGTGTTATTCTATATTTGTAAATTATATATATTTAATTTAGATATGTGTTAGTTTTTTTAGATACAAAAAGAGAATTCGTAACATACCGCTATACCGTGAAGGCCATTGTATACCTTTTTTATATTTCTGGCATGTCAATGTGCTTATAAACATCTCCATTAGCAGTACCCTAGTCATACAATTATCTCTATTCAGTATTTCTGGCATGTCAGTGTGTTAATCAGCATCACCAATAGAACAGGAGTCCTGATATTACAATTTCTTCTATTTAGTATTTCTGGCATGCCAGTGAGCGTATCTATCAAGATCTCCCGATAGTGTTTTTGTCTTTTTTATGTTTATTTTGTTTTTATTTTGATCAAACTGACACAATCATTCCTATTTCATTCGAATAGGTCATATGGCGACATCGGTGGGGATAAGTGGTCAGAGACCTTAAGCACACGCACGCACACGGAGGCCTCTTTGCATTCAGTTTGCTTATCAACATCCTGAAATAGAAGTCCCTGATCTTGCAATTACTTCTATTTAGTATTTCTGGAAAGCAAATGTGCGTATCAACGTTCCCCAATAGAAGTACCCTGATCATTATCTCGACAGGAAAATCCTTAGATATTTCAATGTCAATATTTACACCGACGGCCTTGTTTATAAAGCTTTTGTTCAGAGTTTATCAAAATAAGGGTATATCACAAGTAATTCTTCTGCAAATACTTCCGGGTTCTAACCGCCACACCTAAAGGTAGAGACAACCATAAGTTATCTCTGAAACTTTATTTAAGAAATAATTTATAGCAAAAGAGTGCTTTAACACTATTTATGCACGATGGGTGGTTATACGTCGGGCGTAATAATTTCACGAGGGGGCGCAGCCCGAGTGAAATTATTTGTACGACGTATTACCATATAATATTGAATACTACTCAGAACTTCATTTATATAGTTTAGGAAATTTCACATAAGAATAAAACATGATATAAATTATAGTAACCAAGTAATACTCCAGTCACACATACGCGCGGATAGCTACGTCCAGCTACGGATAGAAACATATTGATACGTATCGATCTGTACCCGAGCCGTACGGATTGGTACGGATTAATACGGAGAACTACTTTAAGGTACGGCTCAGGTACGGATCGATACGGATTACTAAGTTTCTATCCGTGGCTAGGCGTAGCTATCCGCGCCGTATGTGTGACTGGGGTATAAAGAAGTAAACATACGAAATATATCTAATTCCTTGCAAATAAGTATGACGTATTACTGTTTTTAAACAGTTTGTTATGTATTGTATCTCTGGAGAAATGACTCGTTTCACAACTTAAAAGTTCGAAATCATCCATAAAGATTCACTCCCAGACAAATTATAGAAACGGTTTCTGTGGTTGTGGGCGTACAAAAGGTAAAGGCAAATTAAATTAAAAGCAAATAAGCATTAAATTTGAAAGACAACGGCAATGTGAACGTAGTATCGTAAAGGGAATACCCAACTATCCTGTAATAGCGAAACGAACTATTTCATGCTACCAACTGACTGAAATATCAAAACATTATAAAAATGAGCCGTGCCATGAGAAAACCAACATAGTGGCTTTGCGACCAGCTTGGATCCAGACCAGCCTGCGCATCCGCGCAGTCTGGTCAGGATCCATGCTGTTCGCTTTCAAGTTAGCGCGGATGCGCAAGCTGATCTGGATCCATGCTGGTCGCAAAGCCACTATGTTGGTGTTCTCATGGCACGGCTCAAATGTTTCTCGCGCCCTTTAGAAAATGCATCAATTTTGTAACTAATTTTCCCTATACTGAGACATTGTGTACCTTAATCTGTCTTAAATAATCTCGGTACGATTTTACGAAGTAGATGTAGCTGCAGTTGAAACCATAAAACACAAGAATTAAGCATCCTGGGGCAGATGAAATGAAACAAATTAAACAATATTGTGCACATAGTATTTCTTCTGTGACATTTATGAGCGTCACTGAGTGACATGTAAGTAGGTTGGAGGATACTTACATGAATTGTTGACGAAATGTGACCATACCTAGTTATTTATATTCTGTGACTTTCACTTCTAATACACGTATGCCGATGAACAGTAATCTGATTAAGGTTTTTGTCATCCTTCACTAAGAAAAATAAATTCAATCATTTGCCAATTATTCGGATGTTCCTTGCTTGCTTTGATGAATACAGTTTAGTTTGTAAAATTTTGCACTGCGAAAATGAAAATATTCTTTTCACGGCTTTTATCATGTTATGTCAATTATAGGTTGTTTCCACCACATTATCTGCTAGTGTATTTACAGTGTTAAAAGCTTGTTCTAACACTTTCCGTAAAACGGTCTAAATGGTTGATATTTGCATTTCGAGAGTTGAACGCACTGCTGTCGTAGGTCGGACTTAATAAAGAAGGTCTAACAACAGTACTGCGTGAAAACTTCTTTTGAACTAATTTTATAAATACGCAATTTTATCGAAACATCGTGTTTATTATTTTTCAATGATGCTGAAGCGGAACAAATGATCTCAGAGCGTTGTGTATGTGGTAATAAATCCAAAACTTAAATTGTATCAGTTAAGTGGCAATGTCCATGTAAACAATAGACAATCAGAATTTCTGAAGTTTTACAATTATTCAAATGTGCGTTATTTTAGACGTGTCCACATTCTCATAGTTCACGCACAGAACAAATATAAGTATTACCAACAAATGACATTTACCACTACAGAGGGAATATGTAATGCACAAAACAGGCTGAACCAGCAATGAGAAAACAAAGAAAATCTTTCAATCATTTAATAATATCTGCAAAAAAAAGATCCTTTGAAAGCAAAGAATGCAACCAAGCCTTGGTTTGATTGAGTCTGTTCATGAGAGGTAATGAAATATGCAACACCTCTCACGCCCCCAAGCACCGGCTTAAGCGGAACTCTATTACACATCAATTGAATTAGCTCTATGATCCCAAAGGACCAGAAAATAAACAAAACTGAATTCAAGTACTGGGAGACTTTTTACAGCCGCCACACGACACTTCAAGGTTGCTGTTGTGATAGTTAACAAAATCTGTAAAAGATCATTTGGAAGCAAAGAATGCAACCAAGCAGAATAATAGCAGACTCGGTTTGATTATGTCTGTTCATGAGAGCTAATGAAATATGCAACATCTCTCACGTTATATACCTGATAGTTTCATGCCGACACATCCTATGTCGTTATGTATTCTCCGTTGTAAGGTAAACCTCCTCCTGATTACATTTATCCACATAGATCCACGTTATATGTCATTTAGATCATTTTAACTCTAATCTAGCTGAAGAAGAATGTCAGTATTTACAGTTGCAGTTTCTTTGCCTCTGCAGTATGCTACCTCATTAGTGATAACAAATGTGAACTCAGTATTTAATTCAGGACATGTTTTATCAAGCAACACAACTATGTAATGATATTACTCATTCATACGTGTGGTAAAAGTATACAAGTATGTTAAATGTTAAAATTAGTATTAGATATTCAACCCAAATCATCAATATACATATTTTGATGCACTTTTTTCTATACGAGATGTTTCAAACTGTACCTTTTCATGCACATCAACAAAAGATGAACCAAACACCTCAGTTTTGCCTGTTTTTATTCTATGTTCACAATTTTGTCTGTCAGATATAAATCTTGTATTTCGCAAACAAATACAAAACCATGTATTCTATCAGATACGGAAACACATTCAACGTTTGGACTTCCTGTTTGTTTTAATCGTGAGTGACGTCAAATATGACGGCAGAAATGATGCAATGACGGCGTCTTTACTTTTCATACCTAAAAGTTTCATCATTTCAGAAAGGTTTCACTACCTAATGTTTTCCACCTTTTCTATTTCAAAGTCTTATCAAACACTGTAAGCAATTTTTTGCTAATGTAACACCAAAAATAGGTAGAGATATGCAATACAAGAGTCATTAAAATAGAACATTGATCTTCAGTGAAGCCTCTATTCTCGCAGATTTTGCCATGTCGGATAACGTTTGGTTTACAGGGACTGAGGCCAGACAGAGTCTTCTCCAGCAAAGTCCGACGTTACAGAACAAGAACCTGTTATCAAAATAACCAAATTTTATTTCGTAAACTTAAAACTAGTTTTGCAGTTGTTCTTGCTCTTCTTTTATTCCTTTATTCCGTTATTTCTTTTTCATTTGTTTTGTAAGCGTCGAAATTAAAAGCAACAATATATTCTAATTATGGATTAAAGGAATTAATTTTCTTGCCGTATCATATTGCTATAAAATAATTTCAAAATCATGATATGTTTTTAAATTTTTTCAACAAGGGAAATGCATAGATAAAACAAAAGTTTTCTGATCTTATCTTCGTATGAAACTGTACACATATATAAATATGACAGTATGTTTGCTTTCCTTTTGGTGACAATTTTGACAGTTCCAGTATCTGAATGCGACAAACAAAATCCCGTTGTCATGTTATAAGTTTGATGCGAAGCTACGATCAAGGGAAATCAATTGTTTGCTTGGAGGCATATTGCTACTACGTATTGAGCCTCGCTCATATATTTCTTTTAATATGTTTCCTTTTGAAAGATTGATCAAATGAATCAGACAAGCGGATATTAATGCATGATTCCTTAGGACACAAAATCTGGTCTACCTCCATAACTAAACGAACATTATCTTAACTTTAGTGTACGTGTTTTCATAGTAGATGCATTGTAATTGATTAAAGGTGGGTTTGTAATATCCGAGGACGCAGAATTATTGTGAAAACATATGTTGATAAATGACTTACTTAAAGTTAACTTTAACTTTATAATGTTTCAAATAAATAATGGTAATAAAATTGTCTAAGTATCCTGCGTTGACATTCAAAATATCATTTAAAGCGGCGCCACCAAGGTTATAAATTAGATTACACAGGACATTACGAAGACCTGTCAAATGGTGTAGATACTGATACACATGGGACTGAATGACTGTGATAATGGGTTTTTTTTCAAGTTTTGATGTTCATGAGTCTACTAAATGATTTACGATAATTTAATCAAGACAGCGGAAGTTACGGGCGTGCCTTGATAATTTTGACAAACATGAGTACATCAAAATAATTACAAAAACTTATCTGTTTCCATCAATTATTTAATAACTATGAAAGGTAACTGACAAAACGACCAAATTTCAAATCTTCTGTAAGAACTGAACAGTTTTGATGATTTCTGGCCTGTTTCGAAGGCCCCTTGAGGTTGTTTCTCTTGTTGTCTTCTGCAAAGGCATTGAGTACATGCGTGTTTGGTTCTTAAGGTTTGCTTTTTATATAATTACACAGGAGCATTTTTGTGTTTTGCATGTCATGCCTTCTGTTTCCATTGCGTGTGTTAGAGATTTACCTGGCGGGGATTACTTTTATTTGCACTGTCTCGTGAGTTTGGAAATATAGAGTGAGGTTGGGTGCGCATCTTAAACCGGTTTAATGATAATGATATTGTAATAATAATGTTAAAAAGTAGAGATTCTTAATGTCTTAGCATTTTATCTTGGGGTCTACAGCAACAGCATCCCACTGACATCTTACAAAATAATTATTGAATTCAAATTGTACCCACCAACGATGCATATTATTTTTCTTGGGCATTTTAGGTAGTTATGAACGTTTAGTTATTTTTTTTCAGCAATGTAGAATTTGATTAAACCATGTCTTTAAAGAACTATAGGATATGCTTGAGAAAACCAGCAAATAAAATAATTAGGTTTGTGTGCTTAGGTTTTTGATAGACTGATATGAAAACTACTTGACCTCACTCAACGTTTATAATGGGAATCTACTAACAGCCTACCTAAGCAGGCGTGTTTTCTATAATATCCATATAACATGTACAGATCTTTGTGCTTATTTCTGAAAAAAAAAAACAAATGCCAAATCTTATTAACGAACGCGGATTAAAAGGCATTATTTGGAATTATGTCACGTGACAGCATTTTTGTTATCATTGTTATCTTTAGGAATTCAGTATTGTTGCCGCCTTTATAAATGAAGTGTGATAATTTTCCTTTCCGTTAGTCGGGTCCATTATTCTATATTTTATACGGATAAATGACGTCCTGCAAATCAAACGCGCGTAAGAATGTCTTACTTCAATGACTAATTTTGCTAAACTAATACTAAATAACACCCGTCCGCTTAGCTCAGTAGGTAGAGCGTTGGTCTACGGATGGCCGGGTCGCGAGTTCGATCCTCGGGCGGGGCATATGTTCTCCATGACTATTTGATAAACGACATTGCGTTTGAAATCATGAGTCCTCCACCTCTGATTCATGTAGGGAAGTTGGCAGTTACTTGCGGAGAACAGGTTTGTACTGGTACAGAATCCAGGAAAACTGCTTAGGTTAACTGCCCGCCGTTACATGACTGAAATACTGTTGAAAAACGGCGTTAAACCCAAAACAAACAAACAAATATTACTAAGTAAGCCAAATTCACCGAACAAACTATTCCTTCCGGTCAGATATTCGTTCTTGTACTGATAAATAGATACCAACGACGAAAATATATAACCCTTAAGTAGCACACTTCGGTAAATTAAATTCTTAAAAGGAACCACTATTTTTGAAATGACGTAGGTATTTTAAAAAAAGCTAAATCAGTATCATTTAACCTCATTTCAAACCTAAGGAATATTGGCCATCTATATTTAATTATTAAGCCGAATTCACCGAACACACTATTCCTTTGGGTCAGATATGTTTTGTTTTTTCTAACAAACAAATAAATACCACTGACGTTGTTTGGAACATGCGAGCCAGATGTGTACAAACCCTTATCTATATGAGAATGTGAATTTTGATCATTTAACTACATCTTACATAAATAAATCTTGCTTAAAGTTTTTGCTTGTAGTTACAGTACGTACTATATGGACATGATTTATTTGAGAATGCATTCTTTAACATGTCACTAATACAAGCTTGACATACAAAATGTATCACAAAGACACCTAATGATTCCACGGTAATCCCATATTTTGGAGCAAATTTAGAATGTAACTATGTAACATTTGTAGATGATTAAGTGGCAGCACACCCACAATGCATCGGCATGCCGTAAAATGGTTAGCCCTAACAACAATGTATCGGAATGGTGCAATACGGCACTACAATTTTATGGAAAATTCAAACATCGTAATGATAAATTATGTAAATGTACTCATCATTGGGAAAAAGTTATAGCACTTAGAAATATGAGTAAAATAGTTATTTTGCTGACTGACCACTTAAATTAATTCCAGTATCAGAGAACATCACAATTACACGCATCTAAAATAGCTAAGACTTCAAAGCATGGTCAGCCCTGGCCATGACGGTTGTGATGTTGTTATCATAGTCGTACAGTGTTGAAATAGCATCTGAAAAATACATCATTACATTTTCAAGTCTTTTTTGTTTTGTTGTTGTAAAATGTGTTAGCATTACTCACTAGAACAAATAAATCTTCGTATACACGTGGCATGAAAATAGACTGACGTTCCTTTTTTTCTATAACCGGACCTCTAAATGTCATGATTAAATTATTCACAAATCTACAAACCTCAACATTTCTACGAACTAAGAGTTTAACATACTATAATAAGATATAGCCGTCTTTCATTACAAACAGGAGGGATAGCCTTCATTATACGCCACAAACGAAGTAGTTTGGGGTATATACGAGTGAGCTTGTCGGTTGGTCGGTCGATCTGTCAGTCGGTTGGTTCGTTGGTTTTCATGGTTTCCGGACAATAACTCCTGAAAGGCTTGACAAATTTAAATAATTTTTGGAACACATGTGTGACACGATAAAATACAGGTCAAGTTTGACTGTCTACAAACCACCATTTTAAACGTAGTTATGGTCCCTTTTCAAAATAAGATTTGCCAAACGCATGGTTTCGGACAATAACTCATTAAAGGCTTGACAGATTTAAATAATTTTTGTACAAAGTTGTGACATCATAAAATACAGGTCAAATTCGACTTTGCCTACAAACCACGATTTTTTGACGTAGTTATGGTCCCTTCCCAACTTAAAATTTGCCAAACTCATAGTTTCCCGACGATACCTCATGTTTGGCTTGACAGATTTAAATGATATTTGTAAACTCAATAAAAACAAACGAATACACATCTTGTGCAGAGGAATGTACAACTGTTACTAGTACATTTGTATAACATCGACTTCAGAATGCACCAGAGACGAGAATTATGCTATTAAAACAAAACATTTACATAATTAACTGTATAATAACTGAAATCATTGTCCAGTTATAAGCCTATGCTCTTTCACAAACACTTCTTTCAGTTTTTTTTTCACAACTTAAATTGCACCTGCTTGTGGCCATTACCATACTTCTGTGACAAGGACGCATTGGGGGATATTATTCGTCACTCTTGTGACAATTTTAATTATTGGAGAAGATATTTCGTCACATATCACATGAACAGAGGGAAACTCGTCAAAATAACAGCTTAATAATATTTCATAGCAACACGCGAATTTAAAGTTGCTAATACTTGTATTTACATATAATATATACACTTGAAAGATATGGTTACGCGTAAATAGCAGGCTCGTATATATTACGCATCAGGACAATACAAGTCTCATATTCATCCAATCTATCATCTAAAATATTTGTTAGACATTTAAATTTAGCAACATATTTGCAAAATGCTAGCCAATTAAACGCAAGCTCCTGTTATAGCTCGAATATGTGTTATTTCAAACAGTCTTCTAGAATAGAAGAATAGAATAAAACATATGTGTGAGGAAGTCGTCACCAAACATCCCATAGAAGGCTACAAGCTAGAACGAACGGGCAAATATTTTAAAGTATTACAGAATTGAAATACAAATATGAGCTTTTTTATTCATATGTTGCATTTTTCTTATTTATAACTATCGCTTACTGACGTAGTTCTTTGATGTTGAAATTGCAAGTCGATGTAAGTTTTTTTACGTCATTATTTTTATAACCTTACCATTTCCTAGCCACCTGTTTGTCGATGTGTAGATGTCATGGTCATTATATCACATACTGACCTATTAAGTAATCATCCGTCATAGAAAGATGTGTAACATGGTAAGTACTATATACTTTTCCTATAAAAGTAATTTTATATCTAAAACAGTTACAACCAACTTGGACTTACAAAGTTGCAAATAAATGAAATAAATTGTATTGAGTCAGAAATTAAACCGACGTACATATGTATAGGATAAATAAAGGTAATTGCCTCACTGTGTAGTTAAGTTAGACGTCCATGGATATAGAAAGTGTCCAAAAATATATAGCACTAATGGCCTGTCATAATAACTTTAGTAGAAATATCATGTTTGTTTACTTATAGGCTGGTGCTATGTCATATTCGAGAGCCGATTCTACCTGTATTCAAGAAACTCGTTTTACGTGGTTTTATATGGATGATACATAAAAACTCCTTTTTAATCCTGCAAAGTTTTATTGAAAATTGTTGTTCCGTTTCGAAAATAATTAGTTTTGTATCTGGTGTAGTTATATACAAAATACATGTAGCTATGAAAAGGGAATAAAGATTAGAGCGTACATTAAAGTACGGCGTTCTTAAGAAATATCTTCAAGGCTAATACACAGTGAACTGCATACTTCATTTTGGGAAGTCAGAAAAATCAGAGAAAACCTTTTAAAATTATCAGGCAGTCTTTAAAGACAGAGCTTGTCCCGGCGGGCCAAAAACAGCAGTGAGGTCAAAGAACATTGCTGATGAAGATACATGGTGTCCGAAACAGCTTCTAGACTTGGCCTGTCAATGTGGATAACTTATGAGATTCTCACCAAAAACTTGCGTTTAAGAAAGGTTTGTGCCCGATGGGTGCCTCACATGTTTACCGAGGAACAAAAGGCTACAGGGTAAATTGTTCTAAAGGAATGTTAAAAAAAGTTCTCAAAATTAGATGATCTCACAATGCCACAGCTCCTAACAGGAGAAAAGACCTTGATAAATGTATACTTTACGGAACCACAGCGTCGAAAGGACAACAAACAGTGGCTGCGGAAGGTGAAAGAGTGAAAGAACTGTGTCAAAAAAGTTTCGTATTCTGTCTACTTAAACTCAATCGGTACTGTTTCGACACTTGCTAGAAAGTCAGTCACTGGAAGGTTTTATAGAGACAAAGCACTGAAAGCTGTTGATAGAAAATACAAAAGAAATGCGTATAAGGAGAGGTCACCGCGGTCTCCAGTTGATATATGACAATGCTGCAGCTCACAAAATTTTTCTGAGAGATAAAAATTGGCACAAATCAATCATCTCGCTTACCTACCAGATTTTAGCTATTGTGACATGTTCCTCTTTTCAAGACTGAGAAAGATGATGGCTGGGCGCAAATATTCATCTGATAAACCATTTGGGAGTGTGTTTTTTAATTACTTAAGACCATACCAAGGGGAGACTACGCAATTGCAATTTAATAATTGTGACAAGACAAATAAACAAATACTATGATGAAATATTTTATACTTTTCAATCGTGTACTAAATGATTCTTTTGACTTATTAAAGAAACACTTTTATTTGAATTATTCTTTAAATATGAAGACATAAAAATATTTCTGCTATTTCAAGAGACAAACTAACGTGTATTGATTTTCTTAACTTACTTTGTTATGAACTGTTTTATTTCAAAGCCGTTATATTAATGCAATTTAACTCCTGTAGTGGTGTTAACTGTCATGCTGCATAAGTAGATATGAACATAAAATTGCAGACTATAAAGCATGTAGAGGTTCAGGAAAGACAGACGTGCCAAGAACAAAAAGACAGTACAAAAACATATGCCTAGAACACCAAAATAGAATTACAATAGGATCGGTCGATCAGAGGATTGGTGTTGCGTTAAATTCGCACATTTTGTCTCACCGATGAGGTTGGTGTACATTTCACTCATACGACCTTTCACAATAATAATATCGTATAAACGCTGGAACAATTCTCATGCAGACGACAATATTGTCATCACGTTTTGCTTTAATGCTGTTTAAGGTTAGTTCCATGTGATTACATTGGTTATTTTATTGATGTGAAGGTACTTAATATTGCAGACACAGCGAACAAAATGGCATAACCGTATGATTATGAATGAATAAAAGTGGCACAAATGAAACAAACTAAAATAATCAATATTTTTCAAATAATAATTTCAAAACCATATAAATGTTGTTACTTGTGGTAAAGAAATCCACCTATTTGTAGCAGATATTTTACTTGGTTTCATATGAAATAATACTATGCTATACAAATGATGTAACATATAATTATACTATATAAGCTAGTTGTTGGCCATTGTTATGTATGTAACAATTAATATTTACATGTACAGTAACTATTGTCTTGATAATCACAAATGCTGACCATGTTTCTTATTGAATCCAGATCAATCTTTCGCAGGTAGTTAACGTATATGCGACATATGTAAATAAAAATAAGTTAAACGTATAATTAATATTTGTCAAATGACTTCATTGAAAACCAAACATACTTTTAAATTTAAAGCAAATACTGCAATGATCGATGAGAATGGAAAATATACATTATAATACAGCGAATTAAGTCAGTCGTGAATCACATCCCTTATTCTTTCAACCTGAAAGTCAAACCGAGTCCACTATTTTTTTTTCGTTCTACGCTTCCAAAGGACCTTTAACAGAGTTAACAACTGTCACATCAACAGTATTTAAGTGTTGTAAAAGGTCTCCCCGTACTTCGATTCCGTGATGTTGTATTAAATCTTGTCTTTTAGATCATAAGGACATTCAGTTGCACTATAATAAAATTCCTTGTAAGCCGGTGCTAGGAGGTGTGAGGGATATTGCACATTTCATTACCTTTTATACAGACGCAATCAAACTAAGTCTGTTATTATGTTGTTTGGTTGCGTTCTATACTTCAAAGACTCTTTCACATATTTTTACATATAAATTTTCTATCAAAGTGTGTTAATAGTAGAAGGAGCTATAGACTGTTTATTTTCTAAGTATTATTATATTTCTTATCACAGCAGTTTCATGCAAGTTTAAAACCTATATCTAACGTTCCAACCAGCATCACATGGACTTTGCAGTTGTAGTTATTCAATGTTATTTACCAATATTGATAACGAATCCATAAATATTACAAATATCAATATTCCTGCAGACTGGTCTGTTTGCAAAGCTTTTTGCCAGAGTCTAAAATAAGGCTAGTAAAACAAATTAAGTCTGCTGTTTATACTTCCGGGTTCGGAGTTTCTCAACCTTTCAAATTGTCAATATCAAAAATATTGCATAATTATTGCTTAAATACCTTAATTTAAGCATACATCTAGGCAACTGTATCAGAAAGAGTCCTTCGCAGAAGCACTTATTGGCTATTATAACGTCATTTGTGTAGCATGTGGTAGAGTGGATTTATTCTAGTTAGCAAAGATATTTTGGTAGACCTCTCTGCAAAAATGGCATCAAAACATACTGAAATAGATATTGAACATGCACATGAATTAATATTATTTTTGTGTATTATTATACTTTGGCTTAAATATTGTGTATGGTTGTTTGCTGAAGTAGAAAATTTAAAATGATATATCATTAATTATGTGCATTTATCCACTTGTAAATGTTCACCAGAAGCTAACGTAATAATAAACCTTATACCTTACCCTGATAAATTTCTTAATGAACTTGTCCGTTTTTCAATTAGGAAAGTAACAGTAACTGTTAAAAGGGTGTGCAGGCTGATCATGATCTACACTGGTCACAAACTTAGTATTAATCCTGTCAAGCATGATAAGAGTTATAAAGTGCATGCGCTGGTAGTTATAACTTCGTGGGTATGCTAGCGTTATTCATTATGGATTATACCTCGGCTGGCGAGATAGTTGAGGCGGAAAAGACCGAAGCTTTCAAATGTAGTACAATTTTCTGTTACATGTATATTGTATTCTTTGCAATAAGCTTTTGGCAAGCTATGAACTAGCTACCCTGTCACAGGCTAAAAACTCTTTCTAAATATATGTTGCGCTATATGTATTGTATAATAATTATTTACGACTTTTTAATCTAAATCAGGCTAGATCTTTGAAAATTATTTAACGCTTCCGGATCAAAACAAAGATTCCTGTCACAAACTGTCGTTGTCGTTTTTCTCATTTTATACAGGCGTGTATTTACATGATGACCAGCTATATTTGACTTTATTGCTTGTCTTGGAAGCGATGGTTGATACTTTACTGTTTACAATTATACATTAAACAGCTACAGATCTAAGCATGTAACTTAAGTCTGAGAACGAACAGGCGGTTAATTCTTAAAAGCTACAGGATTCATAATATAATCATAATTATTGAACAAAATCTTGTTTAGATCCTTTTTTAAGGCTAGCATATCGAGAGTTTACCTGAGCTTTCGATAAATCGACCTATATAAAATAACTCAAATAACAAAGCGCGTGTATCAGCCTCTACATTCTATCGCTTCATCCATGCTGGTGTCGTACTCTAACCCTTACCCTGCATTTGAATAACAAACCTGTCCATCTTTCAATATGGACAGTACCATTAACTGTTAAAAGGGGTGCTTACCAAAAGATACAGACTGAATGGCGGACAGTGCAGATCATGATCAGACTGCACAGATGTTTGCGACTATTATTTAGATCCAATATCAGGAGACCATTTATAATAATTTATAAATTTTCTTTTTCTACTTGTAACAGTCCCATTCTTTGATTCAGCAAAACCAGCCTAGCAGATATTATAACTAAAAAGGCACCGGGATTAATAAGGGGTCTCAAATATATCCGTGACTGCCTATATGTTATACTTATTGTTTATATTTGTACACATTATGGCAAGCCAATTGTCCAATAATTACGTGAATCCTAGTTCACGGTCGAAAAACTAGGATTAACGATAGATAAACTAGGTTTTTCGAACGTCAAACTAGGTTTCTCGAATACTAACCTATATTTTCGAGCGAAAACATAGGATAACGCCGTGAACCATAGTTCTTGCTCGTAAATGTAGGTTCAAGATTGTTAACCCCAGTTCACGGTCGTAAACATATATGGCAAGCCAATTGTCCAATAATTACGTGAACCCTAGTTCACGGTCGAAAAACTAGGATTAACGACCGATAAACTAGGTTTTTCGAACGTAAAACTAGGTTTTTCGAATACTTACCTATATTGTCAAGCGAAAACATAGGATGACCCGTGACCCATAGTTCACGCTCGTAAATGTAGGTTCACGATTGTAAACCCCAGTTCACGGTCGTAAACCCATGTTCACGTTCGTAAACTATGGATTACGAGCGTGAACCGGGGTTTACGAGCGTAAACATAGGATAACGATCGTAAACATAGGATAACGACCGAAACTCATAGTTCAATCGAGAAACCTAGTTTATCAAACGTAAACCATGGTTTACGGTCGATATATTAGGATTATAGAATCAACAATGAATTTCGGGCGTGAACATGGGTTTACGGCCATTAACTATGTTTACGACCGTGACATAGTTACGGACCTGAACCTATATTTTCGAGCGTGAACCTATGTTACGACGTGAACTGGTTTACGAGCGTGAACTTAGGTTTACGTTCGAAAACCGTTTTCAAACGTAAACAGTTTCAATACTAACCTATTTTTCGAGCGAAAAAGAGGATAACGTCGTAAACCATAGTTCACGCCGTAAACATTAGGTTCACGTCGTAACCATGTTTACGGTCGTAAACATAGGATAACGACCGAAATTCATAGTTAATCGAGAAACCTAGTTTATCGAACGTAAACCATGGATTTCAATAGATATACTAGGATTATGAAATCAACTATCAAATTCGGCCGTAAACCTATGTTTACGGTCGTGAACGTATATTTACGAACGTGAACTTAGGTTTACGGCCGTGAACTACAGTTTACCTTCGTAAAACCGTGTGTATCGATTTGTAACTATATGGCAAGCCAGTTGTCCAATAATTACGTGAACCCTAGTTCACGGTTGAAAAACTAGGATTAACGATAGATAAACTAGGTTTTTCGAATACTAACCTATATTTTCGAGCGAAAACATAGGATAACGCCGTGAACCATAGTTCACGCTCGTTAATGTAGGTTCACAATAATTGTAAACCCCAGTTCACGGTCGTAAACATAGGTTCACGTTCGTAAACTACGGTTTACGAGCGTGAACCGGGGTTTACGAGCGTAAACATAGGATAACGATTGTAAACATAGGATAACGACCGAAACTTATAGTTCAATCAAGAAACCATGGTTTACGGGCGATATATAAGGATTATAGAATCAACAATGAATTTCGGGCGTGAACATGGGTTTACGAACGTGAACCTATGTTTACGACCGTGAACCATAGTTTACGGACCTGAACCTACATTTTCGAGCGTGAACCTATGTTTATGAACGTGAACTTGAGTTTACGAGCGTGAACTTAGGTTTACGTTCGATAAACCAGGTTTCTCAAACGTAAAACCAGGTTTTTCAAATACTAACCTATTTTTTCGAGCGAAAACATAGGATAACGTCGTAAACCATAGTTCACGCTCGTAAACGTACGTTCACTTTCGTAAACCCAAGTTTACGGTCGTAAACATAGGATAACGACCGAAATTCATAGTTCAATCGATAAACCTAGTTTATCGAACGTAAACCTGGGTTCACGAGCGTAAACTACGGTTTACGCCCAGTATCTGATGTTTTCATTCGAAAATATAGGTTAGTATTTGAAAAACCTAGTTTTACGTTCGAAAAACCTAGTTTATCGATCGTTAATCCTAGTTTTTCGATCGTGAACCGGGGTTCACATAATTATTGGACAATTGGCTTGCCATAAATATAGGTTCACCTTCGTAAACTATGGTTTACGAGCGTGAACCGGGGTTTACGAGCGTTAACATAGGATAACGATCGTAAACATAGGATAACGACCGAAACTCATAGTTCAATTGAGAAACCTAGCAAACGTAAACCAGGTTACGTCGATTATAAATTGTAGAATCAACAATGAATTTCGGGTCGTGAACATGGTTTACGTCATGAACCTATGTTTACGACCGTGAACCATATGTTTACGGACCGAACCTTATTTCGATCGTGAACCTATGTTTACGAACGTGAACCTTGGGTTTACGAACGGAACTTAGGTTACGTTCGATAAACCAGGTTTCAAACGTAAAACAGTTTTCAATTACTAACCTATTTTTGGAGCGAAAACATAGGATAACATCGTAAACTATAGTTCACGCTCGTAAACGTAGGTTCACGTTCGTAAAAACCATGTTTACGGTCGTAAACATATGGTAACGACCGAAATTCATAGTCAATCGAGAAACCTAGTTATCGAACGTAAACCATGGTTACGACTGATATACTAGGATTATGAAATCAACTATAAATTTCGGTCGTAGAACTGTATTTATGAGCTGAACTAGTTTACGGCCGTGAACTAAGTTTTACCTTCGTAAAACTGGTTATATCGATTTGTAACTATATGGCAAGCCAATTGTCCAATAATTACGTGAACCCTAGTTCACGGTCGAAAAACTAGATTAACGATCGATGAACTAGGTTTTCGAACGTAAACTAGTTTCGAATACTAACCGTTTTTCGAGCGAAAACATAGGATAACGCCGTGAACCATAGTTCACGCTCGTAAATATAGTTCACGATTGTAAACCCAGTTCACGGTCGTAAACCATGTTCACGTCGTAAACTATGGTTATACGTCGTGAAACAGGGTTTACGAGCGTAAACATAGGATAACGACCGAAACTCATGTTCATCGAGAAACCTAGTTTATCAAACGTAAACTATGGTTTACGGACCGATATATTAGGATTATAATCAACAATGAATTTCGGGCGTGAACATGGTTTACGGCCATTAACCTAGTTTACGGACGTGAACCTATTTTACGACCGTGAAACGTAAGTTCACGGACCTGAACCAATATTTCGAGCGTGAACTTGGGTTACGACGTAAACTTAGTTTACGTCGATAAACAGGCTTTTCAAATACTACTATTTTTACGAGCGAAAACACAGATAACGTCGTAAACCATAGTTCACTCTCGTAAACTAGGTTTCCGTTCGTAAACATAAGTTTACGGTCGTAAAATAGGATAAAGACCGAAATTCATAGTTCAATCGAGAAAACTAGTTTATCGAACGTAAACCTGGTTTCACGAGCGTAAACTGGTTACGCCCGTATTGATTGTTTCATTCGAAAATATAGGGTTAGTATCTGAAAAACCTAGTTTTACGTTCGAAAACCTAGTTTACGATCGTTAATCTAGTTTTCGACCGTGAACTGGTCAGTATTATTGGACAATTGGCTTGCATACACATTGTATAAACATAACACCATTTTTCTATTCAAATACATTGTACATATCATGGATTTTCAAAAAACCAGTGATGACAGCGAATTTCTAATCAAAACTAAAACTCAATGTAAGCTCTCTGAGTGCGGGCGGTTTATTAAAATGTGTGGGCTACTCCAGAGTGTTAGTGTATTGCAAATTAATTTGAACTCTTGCACCATGTACAATTATCGAAACCTCGCAGGATGAAACCCGCAGTGTTTTTAATATAAATGTACTCTCGCGAGACATTAAATCAAATTTCAAAAACGATATAAGGCGTTTTAGCTTGTTATGTGAAGAAAGTATACCCCAAGGGAGATATTAAAATGTTCAAAAGAAGAATGCCAACTTGTTTGATTAATTAGGTTTCACACTCAGGAGATATTTAGTTGAATTCTGAAATTCTCCCTTGTTTGATAACCGCCGTTACATTAAGGTTTACGATCAATATCATTTCATAAAACGCGACTTCAGATTTACGGAAAATAACACTTTTCATACTTTTTATAAAATAGTTATCGTTAAGTGATGACAAAAATATAAAATGTAAGTTTTACAGGAAAATACACAAAAATAGAAAAGCTTTGACTACACAACAAAACAAGATGTTAGGCAAATGTACTCACCTTGTAGTTTTGTATTATTAAGGTTATATCACTAAGATTGCCATTTCTGTGTCTTGTCAAAATGTGAACAGAATGAAGTAGCTACATGAAATACGTATAGCACCTGAGTTGACATGTATGTAGACGGGTCGGCATGTAAATTAGAAAGACATAACGTCAAGCATGATGTTAGCGTCAAATTGAATGAGACGCAAAAATGAAAGTACTTTTTTTTGTGACTTTTTAAAATGAATAGCATCTCTAAACTGTTCATTAAGAGCATTTTACATGATAAGATTAGTTTACTACTGAAATAGTTGTCATGCTTACTTATGGATACTTAAAGTGCATGACCAAGTTGAAATTGCTATTCTTATGATAAGAACCCAGAACTGCAGCAAAACTGTAACTAAATCTCATGAAAAACTGATTTAATTTTATCAAATATTGACTGCAGTACATAGACTATACACGATTATTATAACTAATCATTTAAATTCAAACATTCGTGTGATTTTATGCTGCTGAGAAAGTTTCTCGGATATACTAAATAAAACGCATATTTATAGGTTATTAACTTTGTATGTGGATATATGCACGAGTTCTGCAGCGGTAATATTGTGCGACTTTATCATCCTGTAACAAAAGACAGGAAAAGTACGAAAAGAATTTCTCCGAAAATGTAATAAACAAGTCAAACTGACGCGCATTAATATTTTCCGCGAAAATGACGTCAACTTGTTGTCGCGACGTGCGCGTGGATGCCATGGACGTCACGCGATTATTTCCATTACAACGTTAAAAAATATTCCACGTCCGATATGAAAGCGTTCCACGTCAATATGGAAAAATATTGCACGATCGCGGTCCATTGAAACTCATGAAAATAATTTTAGGTATATAATAATATATCATATTTTTAATGTGCATATATTTATCAATACTATATAAGTACATTACTTCATATTAATTTATAAGTAAATGTCCGTACAGGCAATGTCAAATAACTCTATGGCATCTTTGATATAAACCTTACAGTTGATTCCGTTTATTACACTGGTCGTGTGTTTCTTTCTAATACAGATTTCATAAGTTTGAAATGTGTTAATGCCTAGTAGTAATATAATGCATGATATTAAAATTGCTTAAATATACCAACAATAAACTTTTTGCATGGATTACTCCTTTCTGAATAAAAGTCATATCTTATTCTAATATGCTTGTCTCTGTTAAAACACTCTTACGCTAGAATGACGTCACGTTAACGTGAGGCGACGTCAATGTTTTTGTTGCGACCAAGAAAGAGAGCTACTATATTTGATCTACATTTTTAGATTAAGGGCATATCAGAATCGAAATAATTTATACCAAAAACCGTATTTTAACACTATTTATGCATTCGGGCGGTTATACGTCGTACAAAAAATTTCACTCGGGCTGCGCCCTCGTGAAATTATTACGCCCGACGTATAACCGCCCATCGTGCATAAATAAGTGTTAAAACACTCTTTTGCTATAAGTTATTTCTTAATTCTTCGGTTCATTCTATGTCTACCTGTAAGTGTGTAAGATCAATTCTAATATGCTTGTTTCTGTTAAAACACGCAAATGCTAAAACGACGTCACGTTAATGTGCGATGACGTCAGTTTTTTGTTGCGGCCAAGAAAGAGCGCCAACTATATTTTATCTACTGTTTTAGATTGAGGGCATATTAGAATCGAAATAATGTACAGCAAACTCGTGTTTTACTTAAATTTATACACTCAAAACCAGTTATACGTCGCCAGAATAATTAACTCGGGCTTCGCCCTCGTGACGGACGAATAACCTCTGTTCGTGTATTAACAACGGATTTAAATTATTTCTTAAATAGTCTGTTTTGTAGTACGTCTCTCCTTTAAATATCAAATATCGATATAAAAGTAAACATTTTGAAAACCTATGTGTGACCTAGAAATATTGTCGGATATTTTCATCCCTCTCAATCCCCCACTCTCCCTTGGGGCGATATATAGTTATTGCAGCGTCCGTCCGTTCATTCGTTAGTACATATTTAGTACCCAGTCTGTAACTTTGTCTTTAAGGGATGGATTTAAAAAGTATTTAATACAGACGATCAGTATGACATGACAATATGTCGCGTGCAAAATAATTCTACGGTAACCTGTTATCTCCCTTTACTGCATGAACATCCCGATTTAATGTCCAGTCTGTAACTTTTGTCATTTATTGATGAATATTGAAAAGACTTTGCACCAATGATCAGCATGACATGACAATATGTCGCGTGCAAGAACCCTACATCAATCCTATTTACGTTTTTAATCGTCTCCCTTTATTATATGTCTGTCTGGATTTTCTGTCAGGTTTGTAACTTTATTATTCGCAGGTGGACTTCAAAAGAAACTTGGCACCATTAATCAGCACGACATATTGATGTGGCATGTGCAAGGATCGTAACTGTACCCTTCTTCTTATTTCCTTTATTATATGTTCTTGAGCAGGGCATAACTCTAAAAGTAGAATAGGGAATGCTACTAAGTAATTACAATTTATCATAATAATAGAAGAGAGTGCAATGTACATGGACCATAATCTACCGTCTTACTATAGAATTTTCTCCCTTCATTGATTGACCATCCCGATTTTATGTCCGGTCCGTAGTTTTGTCATCCATGGATGGATTTCGAAAAAGAACTTTGCACGCACGATCAGCATGACATGTCAATATGTCGCGTGCAAGAATCCTAAATCAACCCTTCTTACATTTTGAATTACAGTGTATCTCTCTTTATTGAATTTCCATCCGGATTTTCTGTAACGTCCAGTCCGTAGTTTTGTCATTCATGGATGGATTTTTAACAAGAGTGCCAGAATGTCATAACATACGCCCGTCATAACAAATTTCTTTACACTAGCACCTGTATTTGCAAATGGAATTTTAATTCTGTGGTTGTGTAGTAATTATTTTAATTCCTTTGTTTTTCTAAGTCCACAAAAAAACTCCTTACCAGGTAAAAATACCTTAAAATACACTAACATTTTAAAGTAATATCTACGTTGTACCACAGAAAAGTGGTCTTGGTTTATCCCTATGGTCAATTATAAAAAAAGTTACAATATAAGTTATTTATAGTAAAAACTAAAGGAACTTAAATTTAAAAATCCACAAAATATAAGCCCAAAATCCTTACCAGGTAGAGATAGTTCTAAATACACCTCAAAATTGGATGGAACGTACTACAGAAATGTGGTCTCGATTTTTCCCTACGACTAGTAATGAAAAAGTTACAATACAAGCTATTTATAGTAACAACAAAGGGAAGTAATTCTAAAGAAGGGACCTGCACATGACACTCCGTCTCATGATGGTGTACAATTGTGCCAAATTACATCAAAATCCCTCCATGCATGAAGAAGAAATGCTCCGGACAAAGTCATTCTTGTATCTGACATTTGACCTCTAAGCGTGACCTTAGCCTTAGACCTAGGGACCTGGTTCTTGCGCATGACACTCCTTCCCGTGGTGATGAACATTTGTGCCAAGTTATATCAAAATCCCTCCATGCATGAAGAAGAAATGCTCCGGACAAATTTTTCATTCTTGTATCATTTGACCTCTAAGTGTGACCTTGACCTTAAACCTAGGGACCTGGTTCTTGCGCATTCTTGTCATACGACTAGTAATGAAAATGTTACAATATAAGCTATTTATAGTAACACCAAAGGGAGGTAATTCTAAAGAAGGGACCTGCGCATGACACTCCGTCTCATGATGGTGAACAATTGTGCCAAGTTTCATCAATATCCCTCCATGCATGAAGAAGATATGCTCCGGACAATGTCATTCTTCAATTTGACCTTTGACCTCTAAGTGTGACCTTGACCTTAGACCAGGGACCTGGTTCTTGCGCCTAACACTCCATCTTATGATGGTGAACAATTGTGCCAAGTTTCATCAATATCCCTCCATGCATGAAGAAGATATGCTCCGGACAAAGTATGTGGATGCCGCCCGCCAGGTGCGTTCCAATAAATGGCACCAATGATCAGCACGGTATGATAATGTGTCGTGAGCAAGAACCATAACTCTATCCTTCTTCCATTTTTTAGCTATCTCCCTTTATTGACTGTTCTTGAGCAGGGTATAAACTAAAACTACTGTAGAGAATGTATGCAAATTGCATACAATCACAGAGGGCGTTTAGGGAATGTGCGGTACATTGACCATAATCTGTTTTTCACGGATGGATCTGCCCAAACATTTACCAAGATTATACACATCAGTTACCACTTACTTTTAAATGAAGCGATCTGGGAGCATGCACTTTTTCAATAGCAGTCTCTTGTTCTTTCCAGGAATAAACGAAATAAGGAATGTGAGCAGCTTCCGTGTATTATATCATTATGGTGTATACAGACAATATTAACAATTCTCCGATATAGAATTAAGGTCATTAACTGAAAACAGTAGCACCTGTCTTTTATAATATAGTTACCAAGCATCTCTTAACATACTCGAAATGGCACTGTTATTTGTCTTAATATATATGTACAACAAAATACAAATAGTACACTAATCAAAGGTTCCGTTAGGTGTTATTCTACATAACGTAATACCTTCAGGTATGTATCTTTCTATAAAGACATGCAGTTATGGATTTGCATTGTGTATTGTATTCAGCATTTCACATATATTCCATGTATCTCCTTACAGCGATAAAGAAAGGCTTCTTAGTTATACATGTTGTGCGAGTTATATTTTCTTGACATATTACTATTGTTTAAGAAAACTTAACGAAATAATTTACTAGGTATTATGTAGCATCTTTGGTCTTGTACCGTTTCATGTGACGTATTCTGCGTAACAGTGCATATCTAGACGTGTACACATATTTGGCATTGGGCGAGTCATAACACTGTCTTCAGATTCTTTACAGAGTATGATGATTTTTTATTACAGAGTAACCTACCTTCATATTTGTATATTTCATACCTAAACGCAAGTCTTATTTGAATCTTAACAATTGTGAAGAGAAGCTGAAATACCACCTAACATTTGAAAAAGCAATAAAAGATGCTGAAATGTTGTTGCAATGTCTTTCTTTGTTAGAAACCCACAATTTTAAATGGTATTTCATTTCAGATAAGTTAGTTAATGCATTAAAACAAGTTATGAAAAAGCTACAGTTGTTTCCTATTCTTACAAGCTCAAAGGATAAAATAATAGTTGTTTCTGACAGCTGACGTATGATTTTCAGAACTTCTTGATTATCGAAACGAATAAACTGAAATTCATAAACAGAAAAAGTGACAGAATACATTCTACATGCATTGAAACACATCAAAAACTAATGCCATTGTTGTAAAACCAACTGTACAGAGAAGTCAACTTTTTGGTACAAAAGAAGTGTTGGGGATTTGGTTGAGGTAACAGTTTATGACCAATAAGGTAATCTTTTAGTTTCATTGTTTCTTAGGAAATTATAAGATATTAGATCGCAATGTTTGACGAAACAGTACTGGCAAACGTGGACATGCAATTTTCAAAGTAAATATGATGAATCTAAATCTCTAAATGCTATGCCTATTGACATGTTGAGTTGTGTCAGTCTTTGACTGTTCTTAGACAACTATGCAAATGTATACTTGTGTTCTGCACCCATCCTGGTTAGGATATTTTAATTAGCTTACAGTACTTGGACTGGTTAGGTTATGGTTTTGAAGGTCCATTAGGTAAGTTTCCGACAAAAAAAGCAAATATCAAACAGTGTGTTTTGTCATGCGTTCAAGAAGTTTTCTGTTTTCTTTTTTTTTTTTGGGGGGGGGGGGGGTTTGGTTTTGTCTTTTTTCAAATTATTTTCTTTGTGTATATTTGTTTAAATGTCAAACATTTACATGCCTACAATACCACACAAACACGGCGTAGGGTTTTGTTTAGGTAGGCTGGGTTCCTGTAAAGTGACTGTTCTTATTAGATCTTCGTCATTGTTTCAACCAGTTGAACTGTGGTGTTTTGTGCAGATCTGATACTGTTTAGAATCTTGTTATGGTTTGGCATGTCAAAGACATGAAATGTTAGTTACGAGGCGGCATGTGTTTCTTCGTGTAGTGAATGGCTGGACGCGTCCGCTTTATATTCAATTGATAAAGGTTTATTTTTGAAAGACATTTCAGACGTTCAGCTCTCACATTCAGCACTAATCCACAAGATGTTTTAAGATATGATAGTAATCTCTAAGCCTTGGGTTATGTGTAAACATATTTTCTTGTCCTTTGTGGATTAATGAGTCCAATTAATGTTTTCATAAACGAACTCCGCATTAGCCGATACTAGGGCATGTCAGAGATGTTGCACATCTAATTTCCTCACAGGAACATCATCAGTCAAACCGGATCTGGAAGCAGAGACTGCAACCAAAAAAAATAATAGCAGACTCGGTTTCATTGAGTCTGTTCATGAGAGGTAATGAAATGTGCAACACCTCTCACGCCCCCTAGCACCGTTTCATTCAAACTGTTTCATTTAAGTAGGTACGGATTTGGTGAAATTGTGGCACATCATTTTCATACGAAAACAAAGTAAAAAAATAACGACAAGACAAAGTGCTGTGTGGCGGCCGTAAAAAGTCGCCCCGACTTCATCTCAGTGTTGTTGTATTTTCTGGTCCTTCGGGATCATTGTTTTCAACTCATTTAGATTTGAAGACTGAATATTGCTTAAGCCGGTGCTAGGGGGCGTGGGCAGTGTTGCATTTTCCATTACTGCTCATTAACAGACTCAATCAAACCGAGTCTGAATTTTCACTGTTTGCCTTGTTTTCGGTGCTTCCGAGGGATCTACTTTTCAGATATTATTATCTAAGAAGACGTATTAGAACGCAGGAAACGAAAAATTAAATAAATGCAACAAAATGAAGAAGGAATCATTAATAGAATCAAGAGAAAACCTTTTGTTTTCTTGTTTTAATATTAATGTAGGTTTTTTTCTTTATGGGACCTGCGTTAGGAAAATAATTAATTCAATTAAAAAATAAAACTGTATGAGTGGTAACTCTCCATGGATAAAACAATATCAGCTTCGAAATAGCACGTTCAGAAATATGTGTTTTTTTCTCAAGAAGCTATTGAGCTAACGGAAGAAAGAAGATTATCTCCCCGCATTATTTTGTATTTAAAAATAGTTTCAACAGATTACACACAAATGAACAAAACATTAATGTCATCGTGTTTATTCTAGAATGAGAGCTTTGTTCTGGATTTAGCACTGTTCTTTTACAGTATTTCAGTTATGTAACGGCGGCCAGTTAGCTTAACCAACGTTCTGGGATTCTACCCAAGTACTAACATGTTTTACAAACTGCTAATGTCTCCACAGGAAACAGAGGTGGAGGACAAATGGTTTCAGACAGAATGTTTTTTTAACAATCGTCAAGGCGAAGATACGACTTGCCCGGGGATCGAAATGATGACCCTTCGATCCGTGTGCGTTCTCCTATTGTGCTCTGCGACCGGCCAGAGTTTATTAGAATAAGATATAAGCAAATACTTGGCCTCGGTCTTTATTTAACTGACAAACATACATTGAACCGTTTTTGAATTCATGATGATTACAGTGAAAATGGGTCAAACGAATTATCAAACTGCACAACATATTTTTCTCTTCTGATATTGAAAATGCATTGCAATAACAAAAACAGACCAGACATATTATAATTAAATTACTTTCAATGAATTGCTTTGTATCTTTGTCAGGGATTTAAGTTTAGCATACTTGTTTTGTTTGTTTGTTTGTTTGTTTTGGGTTTAACGCCGTTTTTCAACAGTATTTCAGTCATGTAACGGCGGGCAGTTAGCCTAACCAGTGTTCCTGGATTCTGTACCAGTACAAACCTGTTCTCCGCAAGTAACTGCCAACTTCCCCACATGAATTATCAGAGGTGGAGGACGAATGATTTCAGACACAATGTCTTTTATCAAATCGTCACGGAGAACATACGCCCAACCCGGGGATCGAACTCACGACCCCGTGATCCGTAGACCAACGCTCTCCCTACTGAGCAAGGCGGATGGGTTTAGCATTGTCAGGATACGAGTTATATGACCCAAGGAAGTGCCTACGCCTTTAGTATCTTGAACAATGGTTTGGGTCCAATCGCTAAGGTGACCATGTCTTAGACTAGCTGACAAACGATGTAGAATGTCCTTTGTTAAAACGTAAAGCTGGTGAGACGAAATATCTCAGATATAGAATTTTCCTCTGGCTACCTTGCCTAAATGATTCGTGTACCAGTGATTCGTAAATGATATATATGAGCCAGACAATTTCAGGGATCAGGCAAATCAATAAATGTTTCAAACTACAATTTCCAATTAGCTCAAACTCCTATAGGCTAGAGACTATACTTGACTGGTCTTTTTGTTGAAGTTCCCGTCAGACAATGTCTTTGGAGTCCTATCGCATAGATGCTCGGCCTCTGTCCTCTCAACTCTGTATGATTGCCCTGACTCCTGGATGCTCAGCGCCTATATGCTATCATATGTAGCATTCAACTACCATATAGGTATATCCCCGATGCCTTGGCTGTACTTCGCCAATAATGAACCGTCTATAAGCTGGAACTTTCCTACTATCTCAGTAGATTACCAAACTCTGGGTCTCTGTCTCAGCTTTCCGATGCTCAGCCTATATTTTCTATCGTCTATAGCATTCAGTTACCTTTAAGGTAAAACTCCTATCCCCTCCCCTATAGCTCGAAATCTTGTTGAAATTCTGCAACTCTTCTTTAGTCTATGAACTTCAAAAATCTTCTTTTTAATAATTTATCCGCCCTGACAGGGTAACTGCAATAGTCTCCTTATCAAGGTACTGGGATAAATTATTAGTTGAATCCTCCATGTGTCTTCTTCAACCGCTGGATACCGAATGAGCTCTCTGTCATCCATCTACCTATTTATACCCCAGCAGACGTGCTATTTTTAGAACTTGTTTCTGATTGGTCCAAATTTAAACATAGCGTTTTACAATGAGTACTTGCTCTATCAAATATCTGGTTCCCTCTAACTTTTGTATATGACATAATGTGTGATGTTGGAACCCAACTATCCATATAATGAACCCAAATCAACCACAAATGACCCAAATTCTATATTTAACAGCAATTCAACAATAATATAGCAATGATAGCATAGAAAGTGAGTCAAGCATTATTTGTGCTTAATGTGTTATGTTATCAATATAAAATCTGGAAAGTAGATCCCTCGGAAGCACCGAAAACAAGGCAATTAGCAAAAATTGCAGACTCGGTTTGATTGAGTCTGTCATATATCAAACATACAAATTATTCTGACAAGCATACTCGTATAACACTCGTATAACACTGTTATGTAAACGTGGATTTTATCTGGCTGTGCCATAAATTGTCAGAATCAAGCTGCGAAAGGTAACACATTATCACTAATGTATTTAATTATGTTATGAAGCTTAATATGAAATGTAATAGTTTCATTTACTTTCAATATCAAAAGCCAGACATTTAAAAAAATGTATTAAATGGCAAGAAGTTTGATACATTTACTATCATATCAGTATGTATATACTATTCTGCATATACTATTCTGCATAGTTTTCCAACAAAAAATGTCATAAATACCTGTTCTCGTGTATGCACTGGAAACCTGTTTAAAACTGTACCAAAATGACTACATTAATGACATATTTTCTCGATACTATTTCAGAAATTAATTAATCATATTAAAAATGAACCCCTTGCTTTTAAACTTTACTGACGCAGAAAGATTTTTCAAACGTTACACGTTTGTTGAAATGTGATTAATTCCAAAGAACTAGCAGGAAAAAAAGAATATATGGTTATTTTAGGCATTCAAACAATAGTGCTGCAAATTTTGCGAAAATGTAAAAAACACGTTTTCATTATGTTCAAATCCATAAAGACTTCTTTGTTTTCAGAGTTTATTTGATTAAGGCATAAAAATACTGTAGTCACATGCCGGTAGCTAACATACTCGTAGATGCTCTTTCTTTGTTTCAGTAAACGGCTGAAACATCCATATGAATATCAAATGAGCAAATGGGCAAACAGTCTCCTGAGGATTCTGTAGTTGTTACAACATGACAAAACCAGGGCGGGTGATCACGTGACTTTGTTTATGATCACATTGTGTCCACCTTAATGGCTGCCCCCATGTACTAGAAGGTTTTTTTGTATTTTTCTGCAATATCTCATTACATTTGAATATATTTTACCGACCATATTCCAGCCAACATCTTTCCTGTTCCAACGATGTATCATGTTTTTTCAATTTACCTTGCAGAGTTTTTCGAAGCCGTGATTTTTCTCTTGAAAAAGTGTGGTCACATTGAGTTCCAAATTCCAAAAAATACATTTTATGCATTTCAACAGGTTTGTTGTTGGTAGGAATTGACTGAAAATGCACTGGAATCATGTAGTTTGCTTCTCATGCGACTTGTAAATGTTAATACCTGTTTTCTACGTTGTTCTAGGGATTCATGTCTGAATGGTCACATTGTGTCATGGTCACATTGTGTCCATTAAATTTAGTAAATAGTGTATTTAGCAAGTAATTTGGAATCCAATCTTCTACATAATAGTGAGTCTTTTTAATTTTTTTAGTGTTGCAATTCATTAAAGGAATAAACATACTTAATAGGTAATCCAGAAGCACTTTCGAGCTTGTCACATAACGGCTGAAAGAAAAAATCCTTTTTTTTTGGCTAATTATTTTTCTGTAAGCTAGTTCCCTGTTTTACATCATTGTGGACCTATACTTGACATTTTGTAGAATTTTCAGGGAGGCTTTGTATAGACATGTAAACTTATTCCACATAAGAGTGTAAAATTTTTGTTATTTTGTGTTGCTCAACAATCTTGACTAAACTTGTACATGTTGTACATTGTAACTTGTACATTGTATTATGAATCTTTTGTTATTATTTTTTAAACTGTCTGAATACTTACCAAAATTAATAATAAAGAATGAAAAGAAACATGCATAAACAGCTCGTGAATTGCCTTAACGTTATTTATACATGACGTTTCCGTCAATGCATGCCTGGATCCGGTAAAAAAAGTAGTTGATGAAATTCTTTCATGAAAATATGATTTAGAAATAATGCTATTCTCTTCGCGTGGTTGTAGTTAACGTTATTTATGATAACTGAAATATGTGTCCCTTAACCTTTACATAACGACAAATATCAAAGAATGAGGAATTTTAGAATTCAGTGTGAAATATCGTATGATTAAACGTCAAATTAGATATTATATTGATACTCTTCTTCAAATAATAGCTTTATATTCCCTCGGGGGCATGCATTTTCAGCAATAAACAGATGCTTTTAGAGTGTTTTTTTGGAAACTTCAATTAATATCCCTCGGGACAACACTTCTTTTCACAAAAAAGTGCGGTTTCGTTCGAAAATGAGAGGTTTTGTATATTTTTCATTATTGAAATGTTGAAAAGTAATTAAACTGACTTATATAGCACATTTAGAAAGACACTAATGCTGATGCCACATGTCATATGTGACATTTTTACATCAAATGAAAATAGCTGGCCCTTGAGAAAGATGTTGCCTGAGAAACTGCATTATACTAATTGATCATTAAAATATGGAAAACGTCTTAACCATAAAAGAATCAATTAAGAATATAAAATTTCATTATATTATAACACCATAAAACCGTTTTAATACTAACAATGACCATGACAGTAATAACAATGATAACACTTATGATGATACTACAAGTAGCATTGATCTAAAAAGGATATTTCGAAATATACAATGTCATGATAATTGTAATTCTTGAAATAAAAAAAACAGAATATGTTAGTCACTACGAGTAATAGTCCCCAGCTTCTAGGTGAAATCATTCACTCCACTAGCGGGCTATCATAGAATTGTTCTATGATTAATATGGTATATAAGTTTGCCTGTTTGCCATTTTTTGAATTAAGATTAAACAAGTCATGGTCGATTGTAGACATACCCACTAACTTAACTTCCATAATCTGAAAGAATTGGGGATACACTTAAATTTTCAAACACAGCTTTTTACAAAGTGAATTTAATTTTAATTTAAATACATTATCTAATAACAAATACATTTATTACAAACTAGTAACTTCAACATGACGCCAGACGCTGGAATAAAAATGCGTATAAAAGGGAATCCTTTGGAAGCATGGAAAGCAACTAAGGAAACAAAAGCAGACGTGGTATAATTGAATTTATTCATGAGATATATTTAAACGTGCAACAACATTTCCGCTGCTTACAACCACCTTTAGTAGAACTCATATGTAAATTAACATGTACGACCGCAATACATAAAATCTACAATATTCATATTGAAATAGTACTTAAAGCAGATATTAGGAAACGCATAAAATATCTATCGTTATTGGATTCACTGAATCTCTTCAGGACAGATGATTAAACTTAACAAAGTGTGAAAATCTCTTACGCAGCCTAGCGCCGGCTAAATATGGAACTCTATAAAAGACAGGTTCAGGAATAATTATAACTTGAGTCCAAGTACTAGGAGTGTTAATGGCTTCACTCAAAGACCTCGCACGCGCATGTAGTAGTATAACTGCGCGTCACATTTTACACTATTATCCAACGGCTTATTTCGTTAAAATACTTTTCATTAATACATTTGTTTTAACCATTTGAACAATTTAAAGATTTTACTTTATACATTCAAGAAAATTGGAAGGATATGTTATAGCAAAATGCAGTATGCATACAAGTTGTTGCCAAGCAAGTCTACTCTAACATTCATGTATCCTATAATAGACATGTACTATCATGATTGTACAGTCTGAATGTTTACAGCACAGCTATTTAAAATGAACTTGTACAAAACGAACTTTATTTCCTAAACAATTTACTATTTGTTCATGATGACAGAGTTGCCTAGAAGCAGATTTCGATTGAGAATTTGAGGTCATGATTATGCAATATTTATTGTAATTAACGATTCTTTAGGACAAGATATTAGGAACATAGGAATTTAAGCAACAGGCTTAATTTGTTTTATCAGCCTTATTTTAACCTTTGGCTAAAAGCTTTGCAAACAAGGAAGTCAGTCTAGGTATTGAGATTTATTTTAGTATTAACTGATTTCTAATCAATACCGGTAAATGAAGGTCAATGAACGATAAAATCGAGATATTAGTTCGGAGGATGGGAAAAGTAATTTATGATCTAATGGTTAAAAGTTGAAAGATTTGTCTGTACATTGTATATCAAAAAATGGAAATGATATGCAAACATTTGGAAAGCCTTTTATTTATAGTGTATACTTCCAGACAATTATGAATCATATGAAATTTGCATAAAGTAAATGTCATATTACATGTACATTTTAAAGGTCTCGAATATTGCTCGCGTGAACCATAACGTTTTAACTATCTTTCAGGGTTTTCTTTTACCTAAATGACTTTGAATGGATACTTGTCTTTCTTGTATCGTCGTGTTTAAACTTTAATTACTATTGTGATTGCAAAGTACTTCAAATTTCTGATATTCAACACTTCCTAAATTTTATGTAGAATATATCCAGAACAGTATAAATTCAAACCTACTTTATGATTTTTTATCACCATTTAACAAATAGTTTGACGTTTGTTATTTATGCCTTTGATAAAGAAGCGATATTTTCTCCTAGCACTCTGAAAGAATAAGCAAAGCGATCTACAACAGTGTTAGATTATAATTTATGATTCCTATTCTCACAGCATAATTATTAGATTAACGAAGAATGAAAGAAATTCAAAGCATACTCAAATTATGCAAAATTTAACATTATTACAATGATATCTTGACAGGTCTGTATCAAGTTGTAAAATCAAATATTGTGACAATCTATAATGATATTTAAACACATGGTTTGGCCAGTCCCTGAATGATTTAACATTTATATGTTACGGCAATTTTGTAGTATTTAATACAAAATTAACTAATATACCTGCGGATTATGTGATCACAGACTAACGACCTTTTGTAATAAATTAAAGGCAAAAATTACATTATATTTTTCATTTTGAGTATAACGTCATTTTGATTGCTTCAAACCGTACCATTTGAACAACTTCAATTGATTCAAAATCATTCAGTTTTGCCACGTTGTTTTCTTTCATCTCTAAAATATTAAGTGCCTTTGCGTCTGATCAAACATTGACATACACATTAAAAATGACTTTCGTTAACAATTACAAAAGCGATACGTGATGAAAATAGTGTTGTTCGTATGGAAATTGTTCTAGCATTTATGCAACATTTTTGTTTTTATCAAATGGTGTTTTATTCCTTCAAGCGAGAAACAAGCAAATTGCCTATTATTTCTACTGTTGAATCAGACATTTGGCGAAATAAAAATATAGACAATTCTTTTTGTCAGTCAACAAACTTTTAAATCAGTAACAATGGTTTTAATCTTGAAGGCATGTAGTAGTAGGCAAGTTTAGTTAAGTTAGAATATTTGAAGTTGTTATTTCTTTTATTTATACCTTCTTGCTATGCAAATTGCTCCAAGAGAGTCTACTTCTATAGATTTACACATTTGACCCCAAAAGCAAAATGTAAGCCTTCTATTCGCCTCTTGTCTAGTACTTTCCCTAAGCCTTAGAACAATCCTACGCAGCACATTTAGAACAACCTCTTTTAATTAGTCGGACACGTCATCACTCTAAGAATTTAAAACCTAATTTCAAGCTTAATGTTTTCTTGTCATTATTGTACTGCCTTCATTACATTAATTGGTCTCATACATTAAAGCAAATTTAGTCAGTGGCTATAGCTACTTATAGAACTATATTTAAATAGTTAATTCTTGAATACAGCTAAACTGAGTCACCTATAGGTTTGCTTTTTTGCGCCATTCTATGCAAATGATCTTCTTATAGATTTAAATAATAATAAGCCCTATCATATTCTTTCTTCTGTTTTATTATTTTCGTGTCCTGGTTATATATACAAGTGGGTTATCCTTAAACACAATTGATAAATGATCCGCGCTAATTTAAAAGTCACACTTTATTTGATTTGTTCAACAGACTATAGGAACAGACACATCCGTGAAATAAAATAAATAGAAATGATTTATGAACATGAACGTAATTCTTCAATGAAAACAATACTAGCAGAAGAAATGTTACAGCTTCTTTGTCAAAGTAGGTGGGATTATCAAATTACGGCAAAAGTAATTAAACATACTGATTATTTACGATGGAATATTAAAGCTTTCGCCCTCGCAAATATGTGGGTCGATATTATTCAGCTATGTCCATTAAGTAGTCCCCTCTAAACATGAAAACGAGGTATTTTATACAGGAAGTATGTGTGTGTTGCGTGCGTACGTGCGTATGTATGTGTTCGTGTTTAACGTCTTTTTCAACAATATTTCTGTCATATAAACGACAGTGTCTACTTGTAGCAGTTAGCACAATACCAAACTTTATGGTGCTATCACACTAGAATATCGTGCCGTAAACACGTGACATGATACCCCACCCAGTCACATTGTACTGGCACCGGGCTGACCAGTGCTAGCGCAGTTCTGCACGTTTGGATCGAGATGTTTTCTACAATGTAGAATTTGATTAAACCCTGATTTTTCAAAACTTCAAAATATGCTTAAAAATTCAGCAAATAAAACAGATAGTGTCGTGTGCTTGATTGTCTGCTAGACTGATTTGAAAAATTTTTACTTCACGCATTTTTTTTTTCATAATGGGAGCCTATTGGAAAATCACAACTTTCATAACATTTCGCGAATAGATTTTTTTTACAATGTAGATTTTATTGAAACTTCTCAGTGTCAGCAAAATAAAACATGCATTCAAAAATACATAAAGCTTTTTGTTATCGGCGTTATTTTATGTATCTCTTTTTTTGTGCACTACTACATTTTGTACATTAAAAAGAGCCATTATGTGAATAAATGGCTGTATGATCACTATGATCTAAGCGCCCTTTCTACATGACAGCTTGGACTGTTATTCGACGCGCTGTCCTAACTTAAATATTCTCGGATAGCACAACATGGACAAACGGAAGATTCTCAAAATTTTTGTCTCTCAACTAGCTGACGTAATCATGTTATTTTTTAATGGTGTCCCCAATAAATGGGACATAGCTGGAAAATCGATAAAGTTGAGGCGAATAAACAAGTACCTCGTTTATTAGAGCAATGACACTCAATTTGATGCAACTTCAAAAATATCTACATATATCATTTTTATCTTTGTACTATATCTTATGTACAATTATAAAAATATTTAAAAAAAGCCATAATTCAGCAGTTCCATGTACAACCACCTTGTGTGTAAACCACTTGATCAGGATTTGAAGCAACGATCACAAAAGCAAAATAATAGCAGATTTGGTTTGACCGAGCCGAGTTCGTGATAGTTTAATTTAATGAATTGTGCAACACTCTAATACTCCTAGTTCTGGCTTTCAGAGAAAGGAACAAATAATATGATCTGATCTGTGTGTTTACTTGGTAAAATGTTGGGTTTTTTTGTTTGTTTTTATTTTGTTTGTTGTTGTTTTTTTTTTTTGTTTTGTTTTGTTTTTGTTTTTCAGAAAAAAATACGCCAGTGATAAATCCTGGAATTAATACAAATTCAAATATTTACCTACTCTTGAACTTTAAGACTTAAGCAAACTGTAAACATTTCAGTCAAAGTCTTCCAATGGTAAAATCTCTTTGATACCGATGACGTCCAACATTTCCTGTCCACTGCTTAATGCAGAGAGTAAACATTCTGAAAACTCTTTTGCAAACTTTTAATTGATTTCAAAGAACCATACATTCTATAACCTTTGATATTCTTCCTTCGAGTTTAATGTACATATTTTGGGTTTGTTATCTTTCGTTTATGATTTGTTATTTTCATTTGAAGAGTATGACGTTAACTTTTATTATTGTAATACCTTTATATTTCGAAAGGGAGCTGTGTTTGAACAGGACCTTCCCATTTTTAACGTACAAGCACTATAGTTTTAAGTTATATCCCAACGATAAACAACTAGTTTACATACTAGCAAAACAAAAATTAGGCAGTGTTATAAGCATAGCACAAATTTACAATACGATGTTTTAATTAAGACGGTGCTAATTTCTACATCATGCTTACCAATTTAACTAGACGCAGTCTGCCCTAAGTCTGGTTAAAGCAAGCTTTTTCTAAATATAACAACAGTTTAAATGTACATGCATATAAGAAACATTTTAGTGAGAGCTATTTTCACTATTTCCATGGTATTTGCATTAAAATTAAGGTTTTTACACAATATTTTTGGATGGCGTTTTTGCCAAAATATTTCATGACCGACATTTAAAATAAATTTTCACATTTTTTTGTATGCGACGCTATTACACATATCAAAGAAGTACATTTTATAGCTGTGTGAAGTTGGCTAAACAAACGACATACGACATTCAAAAAATTGAATGTCGTTCAGTACGCGACATATGACATAAGACATTCAAAAAAATTCAATGTCGTGCAACAAATGGCATTCAAAACAATTGAATTTCGTTCACTACGCGACATACGACATTCGAAATAAATTGAATGTCGTGCAAAAAACAACAAACGACATTCAAACAAATTGAATGTCGTTCAGTACGAGATATACGACATTCGAAAAAGGTTCAATGTCGTGCAATAAACGACATACGGCATTAAAAGGAAATTGAATGTCGTGCAAAAACGACATTGGACATACGACATTCGAACTTTAACCTAAAAAACTGAATGTCGTTCAGCACGCGACATACGACAAACGACATTCGAAAAAAGTTGAATGTCGTCCAAAAACCGACATTGGACATACGACATTCGAACTTTAACCTTTAAAAATTAATGTCGTGTAGCACGCGTCATACAAAATTCGGAAAAAAGTTAAATGTTGTGCAGGAAACGACATTGGACATACGACATTCGAACTTTAACCAAAAGAATTAATGTCGTCCGCGCGACAAACGACATTCGAAAAAAACAGTTAAATGTCGTGAAATAAACGACATTGGACATACGACATTCGAACTTTAATCTAAAAAAATGAATGTCGTTCAGCTTGCAACATTTTGGATCGTTTGTAAAATGTCGCTTTTAGCACGACATTCATATTTCATTTTTCGAATGTCGTATGTCGCTTGTTGACTGACATGCATTTTTTAGGTTAAAGTTCGAATGTCATATGTCTAATGTCGTTTTCTGCACGATATTCAACATTTTTCGAATGTCCTTTGTCGTATGTCGCGTGCTGAACGACATACAACTTTTTTGTCAAAGTTCGAATGTTGTATGTCCAATGTCGTTTTTTGGACAACATTCAACTTTTTTACGAATGTCGTATGTCGCGTGAACGACATTCATTTTTGGGGGTAAAAGTTCGAATGACGTATGTGCAATGTCGTTTTCTGCAAGACATTTAAAATTTTTCGAATATCGTATGCCGTATGTCGCGTGCTGAACGACATTCATTTTAATAGGTTAAAGTTCGAATGTCGTATGTCCAATGTCGTTTTCTGTAAGACATTCAATTGTTTTCGTATGTCGTATGTCGACATTTAATTTTTTTAATGTCGTAGGTCTTTTGTACTTCACACAGCTACATTTTATAGATAATTTAACGAATCAAATCAGCTCTAATTTTTTAATTATTTGTAATTTCAATGATAACGGAAAGTAAATTTTAGAAATCTGAAAGAAAAAGATAGCGGGTCATATTCATACATAAGTAATACATATAGGATTCACCGTGCCCTACGTATGATATTTACACATTTAAGTAGTGTTCAAACAATAAACACTGCAACGACAGCTACTATCCCTTCAACTACAATGATGACTGCGGTATTCCGTTTGTTGAACTAAGCGGGTGGACATAAACATGCTTATTAAACGACAAGGTAATTACGAATTAAAAAAAAAACTATATATTATAGCATCACTGCATGATGAATAATTGTGAAAGTTAATATTTCCAATGTTCCTATTTTATGAAATGGGATAAGTTTAATTACAAAACGAAACTGTTTAATCTCCAATTCCCCGCTGTTTTGATAAGTAATCTGAATATTTCTATGTTTACACATGAAGATGGTATTATTTAAATAAGTTTCGTCTCAGTAAACGCAAACATTTGTGTACTATGTGTATTTGTCTCCAACCTAAAGAAATTGGCAACGCTAGGACAATTTTTACCTTTTGTAATATCTACTAATTCTTCTACTAACAAATTCATACTCAAAACCTGTCAAAAACTTATTCTAAGGCGTTTATGGTAGCTTTTTGAATAGTGTTAAAGGTATGCGTTTCATATTGTTGTTTCTAACCCCTATGTTATATTCGCCAATGTTTCGGGAAATTACAAACATAGCGTTTTCTCCACAAACTATGCAATTGTTTTTAACTGTTTTAATGTGGTGGCATTAGCTAATTTCCGTGGATGTTGATTACACATATTTAATGAACGTGTTTTGTACTCGCTGAATGCCACGTCAATTGAGGAAATCAGTTACCTTTGGTACTTTGATTTGTCTGATAAAGATTTACTTATAGTATTCTGAATATTACTGGCAAATATAACGTAAAAATAGACAACCAAAGCAAAACAAATACATTATGGAACACAGCGGGTCACCGCTTTAGACATGTACAATTCAATTGTTCCCCCGAACTCCCCTTATCAATCCGTCAACTTTCATTTTTGGCTGACCATGCCCCTTGTGGCTCATTTATTTTTACAGTCATCTGCACAAATATAGCAGATTATTTTACCACTTTGCTTATAAAAAAAGTATCATTTGAGTCAAACTTTATTTTAAAAAGAAAAAAAAATCGAAGAGTCTTGCATTTTGCATGAAATATTGCGTACTTATCAAAGTAAATTATTCAATACAGAACGTACTTCTTTTCAGTTTTTGAATAACAATAGGCCTATGATACTTTGGAAATGTCACCCTAGAGAAAAAATGAATGATCGTCTTAAAATCACAGCATGTGTTGTAACAATAAAACTATGTTATTGTCAATAAAATTATAAATGTTCAGTAGCACGCACTTTGTATGCAGAGAGATATCTCATCTCTGTTATAAAATGCCATGTTCTACAAAGCTAAATATTTAAGTGAAACATACGCGCGCTGTTTTCTTTTAAGATAATAACATTTTACAGTGCATATTTACAGCAGAAACAGAAATTCTGTGTTTTGTTTAGTATCAATTAAATTTGTATTGCTTGTGGACTTAATATTGTGGTTTAATGTATAAATTGTTACTTTTCCTTTTAAAATCAAACTGCAAAATGACACCGTATGCTTAGCGAGTCAGTCAATTATATGATTGTCATTTTTTATCGCTAGCAATTTTTACAACTCCATACGACACACTTAAATTTAATCACAACATGTTATCGAAGGTTTTGGTGAGAAACAAATAAAATGTTAATTCTCAGGCTATATCAGTATTTCTTGGTGTTTTTTGTAAAGCTCATTGTTCTTGAAATGACAATACAGGAAACAGATTCATTTAAATGTGTAAACTGTCTTCCCACGCCAGCTTTAGATCTAGAATAAAGACTTGCTATACTAAAGCAAACGATCGGATGCGCTTGCCCAGGATTTCATTTCGGTTTGAAATTTATAAATTTTGTTTTAAAGCTAATTTGTCGTACATTAACACAATTTATAAGACTATTCATGTGTTTTATTAATACGTGTTATTGTAATTGGCAATACCCACAAGAACAGATATTCGGACATGTAAGTTGAAGATTTGAAAAGAAACAAGCATAAACAGTCCGTAAATTGCCTTTATAAATGACTTTTAGGTTATTATATGCCTAGAACCGGTTAAAAAGTAGTTTAAAGAAAACAAATATGAACTTTCTTTCATGAAGATTGGGATTTACAAATAATGATATTCTCTTCACGTGGTTGTAGATTACGTTATTTATGATAATTGTAATATGTGTCCATTAACCTTAACATAACGACAATACAAAACAATGGGAACTTTTAGAATGTGAAATCTCGTACGATTAAACGTCATTTTAAATATTATATTAATACTTCTCCTTCGAATAATATCTTTATATTCCCTCGGGGACATGCATTTTAAACCAAAAACAACTTCTAGAATGTCTTTTTATTGGAAACTTCAATTAATATCCCTGGGGCGAACACTCCTTTTCACAAAAACATGCGGTTTCCTCCCGTGAGGTTTTGTAAATTGAAATGTTGAAAAGTAATTGAACTGACTTATGTAGCTCCTTTAGAAAGACACTACAACTGTTGCTACATGTCGGCTTAGACATAAAATAATCAATTAAGAATATAAAATTTAATTATATTAAAACACCATAAAACCGTATTAATAATAACAGTGACCATGACAATAATAACAATGATAATACTTATGGTGATAATAAAGTAACATTGATAATTTAAGATACTACAAATGACCATTTGCTCTGATCGATCTAGAAAAGATTACCTCGAACTATACATGATAATTGTAATTCTTTAAATATAGAAACAGAATATGTTAGTTACTAAGAGTAATAGTCTCCAGCTATTAGGTGAAATCATTCACTCCACTAAGGATATTGGCAGACTATCATAGAATTGTTATATGACTAGTTTGGCATATAACTTTGCCTGTTTGCCATTTTTTGAATTAAGATTAAACAAGTCATGGTCGATTGTAGACACCTACCCACTTACTTACGTAATCTGAAAGAAATGGGGATACATTAAAATTTTCAAACACAACCTTTTTCATAATTAATTTAACTTTCATTAAAATACATTTATCTGAACATAAACACATTTAGTTACAAATTGGTAACGTTATCGAAAAACTTGTGTATAAAGGAAATTCTTTGGAAATATGGAACGCAACAAAGGAAACAAAGGCTTACGACCAGCTTTAGTGGAACTCTTAAATAAATTTACAACTACAACCTGGCTTTTCACGATCGCAATACATAAAAGCTACACTATTCATATTGAAAAATTACTTAAAGAAGATATATGAAAAGTACTAAACGCAACCAAGAAAATACATGTTCACTTAATCTTTTCAGGAGAGGTAATAAAACTTAAGAAAGTGTGAAAACCTTCTACGAGACCTAGCTCCGGGTTAATATTATAGAACTCTATAAAAGAAAGGTTCGGGAATAATAATAAATTGTGCCCAAGTACAAGGAGTGTTAATGACTGCCTCACTGCACTGAAAGACTGCCAGTATGAAAATATGAAATTTATCGAATAATTTAGTTCATTGAATAACAATTAAGTCGCACACGCATGTTCGAGTATAACTGAGCTTCACATTTTATACTGTTATCCGAGGGTTATCTCGTTAAAGTACTTTTCATTTATACATTTATTTGAACCATATGAACAATTTAGAGACTTTGCACAGTCAAGAAAATTGGAAGGATATGTTATAGCAAAATGCAATATGCATACAAGTTGTTGCAAGCAGGTCTTCAACACAATCATGTTTCCTATGGCAGATATGTGAAATGAGTGTACACTGAATGTATTTGAAATGAACTTGAACAAATCAACTTTATTTGTTACACAATTTATTTTATGTTAATAATGACAGAGTTGCCTAGAATCATATTTCGATTGAGGAATTTAGGTCATGATTATGGAATATTTATTGTTTTTAACTATTCTGTAGGATAAGATATTCGGAACATAGTAATTTAAACAACAGGCTTATTTTTTTATCAGCTGTATTTTAAACTTTGGCCAAAAGCTTTGTAAACAAGGAAGTCAGTCTAGGTATTGATATTTTTAGTATTAACTGGTTTCTATCAATACTGGTAAATGGATGCCAATGAACGATAAAATCGAGGTATTGGTTCGGAGGATGTGAAAATTGATTTATGATCTAATAGTCAAGTTGAAAGATTTTTTTGTACACTGTATATTAAAAAATGGAAATGATATGCAAACATTTGGAAAACTTTTTATTTAGACTAAGTACTATACTTCTAGACAATAATGAATCATATTAAATTTGCATAAAGTAAATGTCATATAACATACGAAAAGGCTCGAATATTGCTCGCGTGAACCATAACTTTTTAACTATCTTACATGGTTTGCTTTTACCTAAAATGACTTTGGATTGACACTTGCCTTTCTTATATCGTCGTGTTTAAATATTTATTACAATTGTAATTGCAAAGTACTTTAAATTTCTGATATTTCAACACTTCTTAAACTTTATGTAGAACATATCCAGCTGAAGCACAGTATAAATTCAAACCTCCATTATGCTTTTTTGTCACCATTTAACAAATCTTTTGACGTTTGTTATTCATGCCTTTGAAAAAAAGGCGATATTTCTCCTAGCACTCTCAAAGAATAAGCAAAGCGTTCCACAACAGTGTTGGATTGTAATTTATGTTTACTATTCCCATAGCACAATTATCAAATTAACGAAGAATGAAAGAAATTCAACGCATACTCAAAATATGCAAGATTTAACATTTATTTAAATAACATCTTGACCATGTTGACAGGTCTGTATTCAATTGTAAAATGAAATATTGTGACAATCTAACATTAGTGTTGTACATATTTAAACACATTTTTTGGCCAATCTCTGAATGATTTAATATTCATATTCATATGTTACGGCATTTGTGTGGTTTTTAATACAAAATCAACTAAAATACCTGCGGATTATGTGATCAAAGACTAACGGCCTTTTTAATAAATATAAGGCAAACAGTTATATTATATTATTTTGTCTTGAGTATAATGACATTTCGATTGTTTCAAACTATTTGTATAACTTTAATTTATTCAAAATCATTCAGTTTTGCCAGGTTGTTTTCTATTATCTCTAAAATATTAAGTGCCTTTGCATTTGATCAAATATTGACATACACATGAAAAATGACTTTCATTACAAATTCAAAAGCGAAACATAATGAAAATATTGCAGTCTGTACGAAAATTGTTCTAGTATTTATGCAACATTTCTATCATTAATGGTCCTATAATTGACATGTAAATCACCGTAATCAGTACTGTAACACGTGCAATTTCACGCGTCATCGATCCTCTCATTGCCATTTCCTATTTTACGTTCTTTTAGTTTGTTGGAATCTATTTTTTCCGGCTGTTTGTTCTGATCACGTATGCCTTTACTTTGCCTTTCGTCCTTTCACTGCCAGTTATCCTGTCAAATTGAATAATACAAGTTCAGTAGTGTAAATTTTATATGGATATGAACGTTGTTAATGACCAAAATGTTTGTTATCTATTTATAAAAATAAAACAAAACAAAATGAAATAAATATTTTTCACAAAGAGGGATGATGGGATACTGAGAGTTTACTATTTTATAATGTTTTTGAAATGAATACCATTATATAAAATCATTAATGTATATCACCTCCAAAGTTACAATATTGTACTTGTGTCATTTGAACTTCTTATTCATTTATTTTATATATATAATACGAAAGGGTGTTTTCATTCCTTCAAAGGAGAAACAAACAAATTGTCTATTATTTTTATTGTAGAATCAGAAGTTTGGCGAAACAAAAATGTAGATGGCATTTGTTTTGTCAGTCAAACAACTCTTTTGAATCAGTAACTAATTTTTATCTAGAAATCAAATAGTAGTAGTGTAAGTTAGTTATAATTTCTAAAGTTACTGTAGTAGATAGTTCTTGTTGCTCACAATGCTCCAGAAAAGCCTTCTTTTACCGTTTAATTCTTCACAGATTTGACCGCAAAGGCGACATGTAAGCCTTCTCCTCGTCTGTTGTCTAGAGATTGCGTTAAGCCTTCAAATAATCCTCCGCATTACATGTAGAACAACATGACACCGATGCCGGACACCTCATTACTTTGAGAATTTAAAACCTAATGTCAAAGTAAATGTTTTCTTGTGAATATTGAACCACCTACATTTCTTTAATAGAACACTTACATAAACATTTAGAGAACCATATCTAAAGTAATAGAAAGAGCATTGAAACTCGAGGGTAAACGATTTGTACGAGGGGGCGTAGCCCCCGAGTATAAATCGTTTACCCGAGAGTTTTAATGTTCTTTCTGTTTTGTATCATAGCCATCCATATATGGTAGTTGTAGGCGTTCCACATTGCCATATACAGCAGTTCAGTGAGTACTTAAAATCCTTGCTTTAAAAATGTGTAAAGCCCGGGTAAAATAAACCAATGCTAGAGCAGAAAATCAATAAAATACACATCGCTGTCTACTGTTCCAGACACGCTGGCATACTTTCCTATCCAACAGTGCGGTAACTAGCGTGCGGGTATTAAATACCTGCACACTTTTAGTTACCGCACCCTGTACTCAGTGTATACGAATTACCTGCACCAAATTTGTAAAGAAAAAACACCGAGCTATGATACAATGGTTTATTAATGAGCATACTTGGTCAAACCAAGTATTCTATGGGTTTTCATCATTCTATACAAATGATCTTGTTACAGATTTTAATAACATTTAATCCTGTCATATTCTCTCTGCTATTTTTTTTAGATTCGTTTTCTAGTTATATTTCCAAGTATTTTCTCCATAAAAACAATTGATAAATGATCCTCGCTAATTAAACAGTCATATTTCATTTGATTTGTACAACAGACTATTGGGATAGACACATTCTTGTAATTAAACAAATGGAAATGATTTTTGAACATATGCTTAACCCTCCAATTATTACAATACTGAGCAGTTTTCTGGAAGAAATGTAACAGCTTCTTTTACAAAGAAGGAGGGATTATTAAAATGCGGCAGAAGTAATTAAACATACTGAATTGTTTTGAAGAAATATTAAAGCTTTTCGCCTTGCCTTCGCAATTACGTGGGTCATTATACATGCGAAGAGTTACAGTTATGTTCATTAAGTAGTTCCCTCTTAACATGGAAAAAGAGGTATTAATACAGAAAATATATGAATGAATAGTAAATAACTGTGGACACCGAAACCAAAGAAACATCTTTATTGCGTTTGAGTAAATGATTAGATACCATATTCCGTTACGGTAAAGCATTTGGTATCAGCGCTGATAGCACAAGATTACATTTTCAAACATTCTTAGACTTTAATGTTGTCGTACAAAGTACCATTAATGCCTAAAGGTGACATCCCGACAGAACAAAGAAAAAATATAATTTTTGGGACAGTAATAATGCAATCGGTATACATTATTGTGTTAAAAACATTCTGAAAAGTTGACACACTATACAGTATTTATCTTTAGGTATAAGCATGTCTTCTGTATTTAACATATATGTTTAAGTACGGACGTGACGGTGATCACCTGCACAACACTGTCTAAAGCAAGATTAATCTGTTCCCATGCACATGCACAAGAACATAGCTCATACAGAAGGTAACTAGGCCACGGAAAAACTGTGTCAGGAAACTAAAACATGCATTTATAAATACCAAAAGCATTTTGTTATCGGCGATATTTTATGCATCTTCGTTTTATAGAAAATATCACAAGGAATGCTTAATATGGTAGTTGAATACTGATTCGGATAGAATATATATTAAAGAAGTGCTTAATTATACTACAACAAGTATTGTAACACTAAACGTTTAAGAAAAGAAATGATTTTTTTGAATTCGTTTTTTATGTGAAATGAACGACAGCATAGGATCGGCAAATCCATGAATCGCGTTATTCATGTTTAATTTGCCGATCCTATGCTGTCGTTCATTTCGCATGAACACCGAAAAAAAAAGTTTCATTTTTTATATTTACATTATATTTTCTTTCCATTTGTAAACAAGATAATATTATAAATTGCACATATTTTGTGGCATTTAACATTAAAATCAGCTTCCCGGCCATTCTGTTTACCGGACGGAACAACTGCGACGTCATCTGAGGAACGTTCTCCCTGACTATACGCGGACGTCGTCAAAACAGCGGTCTGTTATCACTAAGCAGCGATGACGTAACTTTCGCGCCTTTCCTTTTGCTATTCATACGAAATTAATGTCATAATTTTCAAGGGCGAATGTAAATATTTAGAAATTATCCACATAATTATTAAGTAATTCTCACAACTAAACTTTAAAATTTGTTCATTAGAAGGAAATGAAGTAATCGCCATTATGTGAATAAAAGGCTCTATGAGCACTATAATGTATGTGCCCTTTTTACATGACAGCTTGTACTAAGACTGTTCATTGACGCGCTGCCTTAATCTAAATATTCTCGGATAGCACAACATGGAGCAACGGAGGGTTTTCAAAATTGCTGTCGAAGTAGTCATGTCATTTTTGATAGTGTCCCCTATATATTGGGACATTGATGGAAACTCTAGAATTAATATTTGGCAATCAGAGGTGAATAAACAAGTATCTAATTTATTACAGCAATGGCATACTCAACTTGATGCATCTTCAAAAATATCTACATCTTTGTACAATGAAAATATTTAAAAGGACCATAATTCAGCAGTTCCATTACAACCATCTTGTGTGTAAACCACTTGATCAGGATAATTGAAGTGTTAAATATTACATAATCATAATTATGTTATTGATGTCCAAAGAATTTCTAATGTGTTTCTATATTTAAAAGGAACTTATCAGAACAAACGGTAAATGTTTGCTGTATTTGGAAGCTTAGCGCGATAGAAATTGGACTATTCCTTTTGTTTGACTTTACCAATGTATTTGGGCTTTTCGATATTTCGTTGTTTAATTGATTTAAAATGCTGAATTATATGATGATAATTCCGCTGTTCAATTCGTTTCGTTAACTTTTCAGATGAAAATCACTGGTACTGTTTTAAAAATGTACACGGAAGAACACGAATGATAGATATTTGAAAAGGTATTTTACCTAGGAAAATGCAACATGTATTTTTAATACAATCTATAACAAAATAAGATAATTTTTATGCAACGATCATAAAAACAAAATAATATTATAGTAGATTTGGTTTGACCAAGTCCAGTTCGTGATAATTTATTTTAATGAATTGTGCAACACATTAATACTGCTCGTACTGACTTTCAGAGAAAGAAACAAATAATATGATCTGATCTGTGTGGTGATTTGGTACAATGATTTTTTTTTTCAGTAAAAATTACGCCGGTGATAAATCCTTGTATTAATACAATTTCAAATATTTATCTCCTCTTCAACTTTAAGACTTAAGCAAACTTTAAACATCTCAGTCAAAGTCTTCCAATGGTAAAATCACTTTGATGTCCACTGCTTATGAAGTGTGTAAACATTTTGAAAACTGTTTGCAATATTTTTCAATAGATTTCATAGTACCATACATTCTAAAACCTTTGATACTCTTTCTTAAAGTTTAATGTACATATTTGAGGTTTGCTATCTTCCGTTTACGATTTGTTTATTTTCATTTGAAGAGTATGGCGTCAGATTTTATTGTAATACCTTTAGATCTCGAATGGAAGCTGTGTTTGAACATGACATTCCCATAGTTCAACGTACAATCACTATATGTTTAAGTTATACCCCAAAGACAAACACCCAGTTTACATACAAGCGAAACAAAAGGCAGTATTATAAGCATAGCACAAATTTACATTACGACGTTTTAATTAAGACCGAGCTAATTTCTACATCATGCTTGCCAATTTGACTATACGCTGTTTGCCCTACCTCCGGTTCAGCGGTTTAAATGTACATGCACTAAGAAACCTTTTAGTCAAAATTATTGTCAACATGTCCACAATATATGCATAATGATTAAAATGAAGAATATACGTGTTTTTACACAACATTTTTGGATGGCGTTTATGCCAAAATATTTCATGAGTGACATTTAAAATCAATTTCCACACTTCTTGTATGTAACGCTATCACACATATCAAAGAAGTATATTTTATTGACAATTTAACAAATCAAATTGACTTTAATTTTTAACTATTTGTACATTTGTAATTTGAATGATAACGGAAAGTACATTTTAAAAATCTATACGCAATGCTATGTAAAATAATATATAGCGGGTCAAATTCATATACAAGTATTCATATAGGATTTACCGTCACCTACGTATGATACTTACACATTTCAGCTGTGCTCAAACAATAAACACTGCACCTTATGCTGATACTCCTTATACTACAATGATGACTCACCAATGTTTCAGTGTTTGAACGAAGCGGGCGGATTTGCACATGCGTATACTATTAAACGGAAAGGAAACTTTGAATTTAAAAGAAACTATAGTAACATCACTGCATGCTGAATGTATGTGAACGTTTAAATTTTCAATTTTCTTATTTAATGATAGTTACAAAGCGGTTGAATGCCCCATTTCCCGCTGTTATGTACGTTGTATATAAAGCTGAATAGTTCTGTTTACAAATCCGAATATGGTATTATTTGACAGGTTTTGTCGTAGTGAATCGCAAACATATGGCATTGTATACTATCTGTATTTTTCTCCAACCTTAAGAAATTGGCAGCACTAAGAAAATCTTTTCCTTTGAAATATCTACTTGTTCTTCTACTAACAAATTCATACTCAAAACCTGACAAAAAGTTATTTTAAGGCGTTTATGGTAGCTATTTTAATAGTCTTAAAGGTATGCCTTTCATATTGTTGGGAAGCGTAGCTTTCCCAAAGTTATCACCAAACAACGTATAACGACATTGGTGAAATTTAAGTTACAAATGCCGTTACTGCTTTTCTCCAAACATACGCTATAAAGGTAGTTCAGTACTTCTATAACATTCAATGGTCTGAGAGTAAGCAGATCGATACCGCTTATTTAGCATTTGCAATAAATATGAACAGTTATGATTTGTAAATGTAAAACATGTATTGTAAATGTAAAATATGTAAAGAACTTTGTCTACGCGATGTACTACTTTACGACATAGAAAATATTACATAACGAAGATAAATTAATTCGCGGCCTATGAATGAAATATCCGTATGAATGGAACTTTTTCGTCTTTTGTAAGGTAAAACTCATTGACAGAATACACACAGTGTGTAATATGTAGAGATAAAACTATTAATCATGCGAAATGTAAGACTTTTTTAACATAAATATATGCAACATATCGAATTAAAATTTAATCGAAACACTTAGATAATCTAGAGATAGTAACTAAGTTTTTCAAATCATAGGTTTGAAGTTAAAAAGCTTTGAAATGAAGACAAATGACCATTTATTTCTCAAAAAAACAAACAGAAATATAGACAATATTTTAACCAGAAGTGTGAAGTTATAAGCATTTAATATTTTCATGTTAACGAAAATTTTAAGATCAAGGAAATGTAACTCTTCTTGAACATGGACAGCATAAACATCAAAGGGACATAATATAGTCAATATTTTCTAATTGGGTGCATTTGATTTAACATTCAGCTTTGATCTGGATGGCTAAATAATGATCCATGATACTGTGTGCTAAAAATTTAGAACATCTGGAACAGTCTATTAACAGCAAAACTATGCTTTAGCAGAATCTAAATAGTTAAGTTCTAACTGGGACTCGAACCCAGGACCTCTCACACCTAAGGCAGACACTCTACCACTTCCTTATAACAACAGTAGCTAATAGCTATGCAGTTTAATTGCTGGATTACATTGCGTGAACTGGAAGAATAATCGGTGAACTCCGGATTATCGGTGTATTCGCTTTGTTACCTAACGGCAATTTTTGTGTAAAGAAAAACTATAGTCTAATGCTGCCAACGTCATAATCGGTCAAATCTGCCCATATTTCTCTGACAAGTTGTTCAGAGTATGAACTTACTAACTGATAGTACCAGTGAAATATTACTTACACTGAATCTTTTATATTTGCCCATTTTGCAGCTGTCGAACGGCAAAGACAGTGAATTTTGTCCAAATATAAGCAATTATTTTACCAGTTTTGAGAGGATTTAACTTGATGGGAAATTACAGTTACAAAACTAAATACCTCTCTGCAACACATGGAGTCATTAGCATTCACTGTCAATCAGTATTATGACTAAGATCGACTGTTATTCATTCATTTCAAAGTTTCATAGACAGAGTCCGTTGTTTACGTTTTTATTGTAACCGGTGCACTTGTAAAAATCACTTTAGTTTGAAAAAGCAAAGTATGCAAAGAGCTATGGTACGGTCTCTAGATAATCATTTATGTTGTTTAAACGGAGACAGGATTCCAGCGACCACTTCGTTAAAGCTTATGACCTCGGTCTATAAATAGGTCATTAAACAAACACTGGTTCCGAGCACAGCTTCATTCATAACAAACGTCGATATGAATTATACTGCGCATTATTGATTATATGTTTAATAAAAGTATTACTTTTACAAGGTATGATTTTTGCATAATTATAATACAACAAATAATGAGCACAAAATATGAATAATGTAAAAGGGAAGCTTAAGTTTTACCAGATTAGTTGCTATATGTTCTAGGGGAGGTAAGCGCTGCGTGGAATTGCCACAGTCACACGAGAGGAAACAAATGACCACATTCCATGTTTTGTATACCCAAACAACTTACATGTTCTATTTCGCTACATAAATAATGTTTATATTTACAATAGAAACTAATAATATTATTTGATTTAACGGCACTCAGTTTGTTTCTTTTTTCTTGTTTCTTTTTTTTTTTTTTTTTTTTTAGTTCGTTTAGACATTTTTTACAAACGTCTTGAAATTAAATAGTATTTGTATATACAGAATAAATCTGTTATATATCTATCGATATTTTAAAAGTGCTTTGTGTCGAATATACTCCCTCGGGGGAGGGGCTGGGGGTGTAGATGTAAGCGCTTTTTGTTAAAACACCCGTTTTCAACTGTATTTCTGGTTATTCATAACTTTATCATGACATCACTGTACATAAGGGATTCTAACTGACCAATCAGAGAGTTGCATTTTCGAGCTCCTGCCAGTTTCCACTTGGGTATAACGAAGCATATTTACAATAAAAATATAGTGACTTTAGAAATAAATATCAAACTATTTTAGAAAAAAATTTAGATTTTTCACTGCGCAAGCCCCAGATGATGTTACAAACAACAACATTTTGAAGTTTCATTGAAATGTTATATGGATTTAATACCTTTATTTTAGTTTAAAGTTTGAGGTTTTACACAGGGAGTCTATGATAAAGTCCGAGTAAAATGTAATCAATACCCAAGTGAAATTAGTATCATCCCGCAATGTTTTGGACATGTTAAAATTATGAATATTACGATTGTGGACCCGTAATGGTAATGTTTGATAATTGCATAAACTTGATACAGTCTTGAAGTTAACATTGTTTCGCACTGTGTTGCATTTTTAAACAACTTTAATCCTGTCTTTTTTCTAAATTTTGTATAATTTATGCTATTTCCTCAAGCTCAAACATGGACAAATTTCAAAGTGATAACCACTGCGAAACAATCGCAGAGAATTCATTACAGCAACTATTTTATAGGAGAAACATCAGTGTCTTGCGTAACAATTATAAAACATAACATAATCTGTCGATAACATTTTTTTTCTGTGGAGCCTCAAGTAAAAGGATTTAATCGGACAGAAATGAAGCTCCAACACCGAAAACATAGCCTATGACCTTTCTCTCTGCATTCAAAAATAACCATAGGACAGAGGTAAAACCTACCCAAATATCTTCCACTGAATAAATTTTAATGCAAAATAAAGAAGGTAAGAAGTATTTTCAAAGACGTTTAAACCTTCATCCTTCTGTATCAGAGGTTTACTTTAAACTTTAAACAGCAAGAAATATGGCTAATCAAATGAAATTTTACCGCTTTTGTAAAACAAATTAATAATAAGTCTTGAAAAAAATCAGTTTATCTTACTAGATAAAAGAACTAATATGAATAAAAGTTTGGTCCTAATGGGTTTGAGCCAACGCCCTCCTGAAAAATTAGTTAAAACAGTTTTATGATATATATTGAATACTCTTCAAAAAACCATCGTATTTTTGAATGAAAAGGACTGGACCATAATCATTAACGGTCCGGTTGGTAGCGGGGTTCGAGCCAAAAACTTCCCTCATACCGACAAGAAAATCACTCGATCATTATTTCAGTGCATTGACTAAGTAAAAAATGTGAAATGTAAATTTTAAAAATGTATCGTTTTTTGTGTTTACGCGTTGAACTACTTTAGTTACGCGATAAATATTTGTCATGTGACCAAGGTGAGTGACACACAGAAAACTATATTTATCCGCTAAAAATATAAGTTGTCGGTAGCACCAAACTTTATAACGTGAAAATCACAGATAAAAATTTTTTATGAAGCATTTGCAAAAAAAAAAAAATATGTATATATATATAGTAGTCGTTCATTATTAAAAATACCAATAGGGCCCCTTTCTTTTAAATTACTGATATGATGCTAGTCTTGCCAACCCTCTTGTGGTATTTTGTTAATATGCTGCTAGTCTGGCCCAATTATTTTCAAGTGCGCACACAATACTCTTAAGTGAATCAGTTGGATTTCTTGACATTTAGAAAATATTGGGCCTACTAAATACTGAATATTTCGTCTCACTTTGTTTTATGTAGGATTCTAAAAAAAAATATGTTACACAGTTTTGAAAGATTTAAAAAAAAATGTTACAAAGGTTGATTTGGTTTTTGTGGTTTTAGGATTTTGCGTCGAGGTCAAAGCGACCTTTAAAGCCTTAGTCTGGTTTTACTGATGATCTTATTTCATACGTACAGCAGATATTGTTTCCTTATTAGATCCATTTGATCTAGTGTCAAGTCAAAGATTATGATTCGAGTAACCGTTACTGACTTTGGTCTGGATGTGGGTTACTTTTTTGGTTCAATGAGTACAAAAAACTAGAAGCATTTAGAGAAATATTGCAAAATGATGGACTCTTTTCTTGCCTGGCATCTCTGTTAAAATGCATACCGGTTCAGCTACGCTTCCCTACAGTCCTCTCAGGGCTTTGATTTTTTTCTAATCCCTATGTTAAATTCGCCAATGTTTCTAGCAATTACAGACATAGCGTTTTGTCCACATAATATGGAATTGTTTGAACTGTTTTAGTGTGGCATTAGCAATTTCCCGTGGATGTTGATTACTTATATTTAGTGAACGCTGTTTTGTACTCGCTCAATGTTATGTCAATTGAGGAAACCAGTTACCATTGGCACTTTGATCTGTTAGATAAAACAAATTTTACTTACTTACAGTATTCTGAACATTGTTGGCAAATATACCTATCTTTTATCTTAACTCTGTACAATTTCGACCATTGCATTAGATTTCTGTCCTGCTGGTTATAAATTATTCTTGACTGCCTAAATTCTACATTTTAGTAATATTTTGTTCTGAATTTCTGAGGACAAAATGTATTTAGTGAAGCCGTATCTATTAATTCTTTACCTCCAACAATTCTTTACCTCCAAAAGTATCATTAATTTTCATATCATTGAGAGAGAGTTTAGTTTCCGATAGTCCTAGCGGCGCTATGGTTCCAGCTCTAGCATTAATATGAAAATCGTTACATAGCTTGTAACTCGTACAGAATATATAATATTACGAAGCTGAAATCATACACTTTGGTGATGCATTGTTAATGTTAGCAAGCATAAAATGTGGTAAGAATATTAGGTCAAGAAATGTTGTTTCTAACCATGGCGTATGCAAAGTGTTTCTGTTTAATTATAAAAACATTTCGTACACTGAAAATTATGTTAACTTGAGGTATTTACTTGAAAGGAAAACATTATTTCTAGAGTTTCTGTGTGTAGTTAATTGTTATATTGATACTCGAGACATCTGAAATTTTACCGATATCCCTTACCACGAACGCAGAAACTAAACTTCTAAAATGCTTTCCTTATATTCATTTTCATTTTCTGACAAGGTATCAATCAGCATTTTAAATGAATGTCAATATATCGGCATTGATATATATATATATATATATATATATTGCAATTACTTTTTTTGTACATAATGATGAAATGTTTGACTAATCTGAAGTCAGAAAACAGTTTTCTGTCCTTTAGAAAATAAACTGTCTGGGAAAGTGATTTGCTGGTGAAGAAAACATCACAAATCTTGAATCTCGCCACTAGATACTCACTACAGACAAAACACTTGCATTCTTAATCAAGACGACCTGGGCACGGGTATAATGAAAAGTGGTGCAGTGTAGATAACTAGTTACAAGGTGCATTTTCAAAGGCTACATATATAGAATATAAGGCACCGCTTCTGTTGCGACTAAAGGTTTGTAAAAAATGAACGTACATGCGTTTTAATGTTGAATTAGAAGAGTCAATGAAAATGGTTAACAGTCCAAGAAGTATTATAAATACGAAAACAACAACAGCAATAAAATGAAACTGGTCATACATTTTAAGTCTAATAAACTTTACAAATAAACAAGGACTAGGATGCAGTAGGAATAGCCAATTTCCCGAATGACAGAATCCCGAAACAAAACCCCTATATCAGCATATGAATTTGAAAAAGACAAACATATACAAAGACATAAAACGTGAACAAGGTAAACAAATACACAACCAAGACAAAACAAACACATTTTGGAACACAGTGGGGCACCGTTTTGGACAGGTCAATAACAAAAAAACACCTCTACGAAGCTTAAACCTCTTGATTGCGCACAAACCCTCACTCTGTCCTAAACAATTTCCAATTCTCTGATCAAGAACCGTACATTATTTGTAAAATTGATCCCCATAAAGTCAGGTTTTGATAAAAACTTGTCGCAGAAGTGTCGTCAGATTGCAGTGAAAATTTGAAACAAAATTTGAATTCAGATAGACAAATTTAGTAAAAAGCAGACCAAAAAGGGTTACATGACTGTGTAAATACAAAACATTTTAACTGGAAATATTCAGTAATGCAATAATAAACCACATGTAGTCTTGAATGCAAGGCATCTACCATGATTGTATCTTGAATAAAAATTCAGGTTCAAGTCAATGTGATAGGAAAATGTTTAGATAAAAACATTATATCGCCAGCACATGTTGTCGATTATGGTGTATTATGCATTCAACAAATTATGATACAAGGAGAATGTGCTTATGAACTGAACATTAATGATTTGATCATTATTACAGTAAATTGACATGAATCCGGTGACATTAATTTGATTATCTGACGCCACTGAAATTGAAAAGAGTTAGAATTAAATTTTACAAATACCATAATTAAGGATACAACATGTTTGGCGAATAATATCAAATATTGCAGATATGACCAATACAGAACTGATAAAATCTGCTATATAGTATTCCAACATTCGTTTCTGAAGAACAGCGGTACAACAATCTGAAGAAATTGTCATTTATTTTCTTCATATAATGCATTTAGGTCAGGTTCAAAATAAATATTTTGTACAACGATAAAGGACTGTACAAGTTACTCCCAAGTACTATTTCTTTGAGAGCAATAGATTTCCCAGGGGCTAAAATAATGAACCTTTCAAACGTCAGGACTAGAATATCTGAAACTGAACAGTCGTAATGATCTTTTTGAATTGCGAATGATAATCATTGTGGAATTCCATCAGAACAGTTTCTTGATAATGCATTTTTTTATCCTCTCTTGAGAGAAAATTTTATACAATATATATTTTTTTAACCATGTGATGCGAATACTTGTTATTAGGAATATACTTGAAGCTAATTCAACAATGCCCTAAATGCTAACTATTTGACTTCTGATATCGTAGTAACCTATTACGCCTAAAGATTCGGGCTTGCCAAGGACATTTATTTTTACATGTAAATAATTTTACAGCGTGGTTCGGGAAGACTGTATCTCTAAATATATATCAAAATACAATCCACGTGATCAACAAAAATGTTGCTATAGAATAATTATGCCCTCGATCCTACTAACAATAACCCTGCTTATTACATACTCGTTTCTGTTCCCCGTTAAGTTACACTGGTACCGGAAACGCCAATATTTGTCCATACACTGACGCCTGAATTTCATATCGGGTGCGTGACGTAATTCAGTGTGGGTTGTTGCACTATTTCTTCTATTTAATTCAGTATTGTCAGTTATATTCAGGCTATTGAACAAGTTTATGATATTTACATTATAATTTATACGGGTAGATACGTATGTAATAAAAGGGTTATTGTCTTTGCATCGGGAAATATGCACTCGTTCTTCAGCGGAAGAATATTGCGCTCCTAAAGTCGCGCAATATTTCCACTGAAGAACTCGTGTATATTTTCCGATACAAAGCTAATAACCTATAAGTATACTTTGGCTTGTTACATACTCGTTTCTATTCCACGTTAAATCACTGGTACCGGAAACGTCAATATTTTTCCATACACTGACGCCTGAATTTCATATCGGGTGCGTGACGTAATTCAGTGTGTGTTGTTGCACTATTTTTTTCTATTTAGTTAAGTATTGTCAATCCTATTCAGGCTATTGAACAAATGTATGATATTTACATGATATTTATACGTGTAGATGCGTATGTAATAAAAAGGTTATTAACTTTGCATCGGGAAAAATGCACTCGTTCTTCAGCGGAAGAATATTGCGCTCCTAAAGTCGCGCAAATATTTCCGCTGAAGAACTCGTGCATATTTCCCGATACAAAGCTAATAACCTATAAATATATATGCCTACGCATCCATCTATGACTGACTACGTCCCTTATTCCTAACCAAGATGTTGTAGGTTCGAGTTAATTTCATTTAAATTTATTGTGCGACAAAAATGTTAGCTTGATGGGATAAAAAAGAATTTTGTTGAAATATTCCATCGCTGAAACTATCAGACTGGTAACAACGCGTCATCATTTAAACATTTAAATACACGAAAATTATTTAAGCGCCTTCTTCACTGGAACGAAACACAAGTAATTTCATTATGACACAAATACCTCGTGCTAATGACCTGTACATCCTTCCTGGTGTTATTGCTTTAAAACATTATTTGTGGTAAATTTATGTCACGCCTCAGCAGGTAAATTATTCACGTATATGCATTTGTGTATGGTTCTTCACGAATAACAGCCAAGGGGGTTCTGGCTTTAAAGTTAAAGTTGATCTGGTGTTAGCGCATATATTATTTATCTTTTTCCATAAACAAGTTGGCCATCAGTATCGTATTAACCAGATTAACAACAAACGAGAAACACTGCAATTAATTGTTCATTCAATTTGGCGCTATTTTCTTATTCTTGCGGCTCATGCCGTACTGCTAAAATTAATGACACCAAAGGAACTAGTATTACATATTCAGTGCTATGCTTTAGGAAATGAATAAAATATGAATAAAGAACAACTGTCCTGAAAGAAATGAAATATATAAGATTTACGGATGATTGTAGGTGTGGCATGCAGAAGTTAATAGTTGTAAACAGTATGTTATAGGAGAAAATAAATTTTGAATGTTCCTAATGCCGGCAATTTTGATCTCGGTCACAGCTCTTAAAATGTCTAAGATTCTCTCGAGTGTTTCCCTCAAACTAGGAAAACGGAACCGGTTATTTTCATGAAAATGGGTTGTATTCATATCATGGCGTAAACCAAACACTAATGAGTCTATTTGCAAAGAAATAGGCTGTCGATCCGGTGTCTCATATTTGTACTTCTTACTTCTCTACACCAGTAAGATAGCTGCTTATGTGCCCTTAGCTCCTGTTAGATAGCTCCGTGGCCGAGTTGTTAAATTCTCTGGCTTCAAAATCATTTGCCCCTCACCTATGTAGGTTCGAGTCTCATTTGGGCACTGAATTCTTCATGTGAGAAAGCCACTGAGCTGGCTTACGGAAGGTAAGATATTCTACCCATGTGTCCACCCGTGATGAAATAATGCACAGAGGGAAACTTCCTCCACATCAAAGCTGAAAAGTCGCCTTATGAACTAATTGTGCCGGTGCGACGTTAAACCCGACAAATGATATCAGTTATAATTGTTAAGAATTGCTTTGGAGTTTTAGTAGAAGTACAAATATATAGTACATACGTGTTGCATTCCTGAACATATTTCTTAACTGGTCATATCTGATCATGTCTAGCATGTGTGTGGTCTTTAATTGCGGTCTGTCTGCTGACGATAAGATTTCCGTCACCAGTAAAATATATATTTGTAGATCGTTTTAGACGATAAGTGAATTAATCATCTGAACATTGAGATGAAAATATTTCTCTAGGAAACATTTTGCAAATTCAACGTAATGAACATAAAACATCTAAATAAAAACTGCCTTAATAGCCACTTGTATTGTAACCGACTATTATTCCTTACAATTTATGGATTCCATCTGCAGCATCTCTTGATAATGCTTTCATACTGGTTTTGTTGTCATTTGGGAAGAATGAAACATTTAAAGTTTGTACTTCTTGCACACCTAGCTGTCTTTAGAATGTGATTTAGTTATTTTGCATTATCTCAATACTTAAAACGGGTTGCATTTCTGGTACACTTGCAACCTCTGTTATATACTGACCAAAGCTGCTGTCCCACCATTTCTTATTTATCCAAATCTCGAAAATTTCAGAACAATTATTTTGAAATTTAGTTAAAAGTTATACGGATTATGAAATTTCAAATTTTCAAGAAAATCATACCGTGACGTCAAATAGAATCAAGCATTTTAAGACATCAAATTCTTTTTCAAAAGTCACAAAAATAAATATAAATCCCTATTGTTTACAAATTAGCGAAAAAAAGCGTTTTGGGGGGAAGATAAATGAAATGACGTCGTTGTAGTGCCATGTCTAAAAAGAGCCTTTATATCTGTGCAAACTTTCAAAAATGTTATTTACGGTAACTGTTAAGATATTGGAAAATTAGTAGTTTTGTTCAGTATTGTTCTAACAGGTGCTTGTCCTACGATTATAACCTTAATACTAAATGCAACTTTAAGATCAGAAGGACCTTACTTGCATGCATGTGTAAGACGGATTTCCCAACCCGGGGGCCAGTATGGAATGAAAAAGCAAGAGTTAGCGAGGCTTTTAATTCAAGCTGCCCCGAGGGCTGAAAAACAATCTGTCTAACACAGACAGACGTGGTGGATCGTTTTTTTTTGCCTTGTTTTTTTGTAGTTTATGACGTTATAATATTGCCAGTATTATGTGACGTCACCTAAGTACACGCTGATTTAGACAAGGCTTTTCCCTAGGGAAAAACAGGACTATCTATCCCTGGCGTGTGCTCTGACAAATGTATACTTCCCCGCTAGGTAGGCAAGAAATTTAAGATCTAAAACGCTGTAATATCAAGAGTGCGACAAAATGTTTGTGCTGCTCAATAAACAGCCTTTTGTCGTCAACCTTTTACCGCAAATTATAATTATGACTTCCTTATTCGTGTTAATTGCCTATGGTTCTTATATTCTGCTAGACTGGCATCAGTCGTTAGAGTCATTAAATGTTAAGCACTTGGCCATAAAATCAATCCTCTCTGATACCACTTTCTAAAAACACTTACAATATCTCTTGCTTCTGTCTCTAACGACTGGACAAATGCGATTCTGAACCGGACAGATTTCATACCCGCTAGTAATCACCAACTCATTACGATCATTACAAACGTGTTCCTGATGTAATGTAACCTTTGGCCGACTGCTCCAAGAGTTCAATAAGCAGTGCTTTGCTTTTATGACTTGGTGAGTAAGATAGGGAGAGAAATCAATTTTCACTAATTGTAATAGATCCCAGTAAATATAAATAAATTACAATTTTAATTTGAAAATGTATATACATGTATCAAAATATTGTCAATTTATTATTAATGAATCCTAGATAAGAAAACAAAAACATAGGGAAGGGATTGGAAATTGAAAAAAAAATCAAAAAACATTTTTTTTTCAAGATACCTTAAAATAATTTTTGTGAATGAATTAAATACATTTTATTCAATATACCTCCAAAGTTTTTTTTCATTATGTCAGAGAGTAGATTAATCTCTGCAATAAATCACAAAACTACTTTCCTATCTATAGTCCCCATGCAGATTCATGTTAATTAGATTAATTAGACTGTAGTGGTCCCTTAGTATGAATGGCATGGTGCAATGTATTACATCAATTATGATTCTGATTAGACAGTGAAGACACATGCTGTACACAAGGGTGCTAAGTAATATCATAACAAATGGCTTGAAAACTGACCAACATAATTGAAGGTGGCAACTTTAAAAAATCATATCAATCTGAAAGTTTATATGTCATATGTGTAGAGAAATTTTTCAATTGGTTAAAATTAAACCTGTTTAATCAATTAGTTTGTTTAAGGGAAAAACAATATGAATATGATTTCAACTTTTTCCTTGTCAAGAAAGCATTTATGTTGTATGTATTATGGAATATATGTAACGTTATAAAGGGTGTAGGAAAGTTTGTTCCAACTGGAAAAGGAAATCAGCGCAGCAAAACTACGAAAAGTAAGACCTGCATAGTTTTCAGTCATATTGAATGCTGATATGCTTACTCAATGACTCAATGCTGCTACAAAATTTGGTTAACTGCTTTTAGAAGAAAATGTAGAGCTATTGCACTCGCCCTGGTGTCGGCGTCAGCGTTCGTTAAAGGTTTTGATAAAGTCAGATATCTCTGTTACTATCAGAGCTATTGACTTGAACTTAATATAGTTATTTTCTATCACAGTCCACACCAGAAGAAACAATCCCCATAATTCTGATTGAATTTTGACAGATTTATGCCCCTTTTTAATTTAGAAATTTTCGGTTAAAGTTTTTGATAAAGTCAAATATCACTGTTACTATCAAAGATTTTGACTTGAAACTTAAAATAGTTATTTACTTTCACAGTCTACACCTGGATAAACAATCCCCATAATTCTGGTTTGACTTTTGACAGATTTGTGTCCCTTTTTAACTTAGAATTTTTTTTTGGCTAAAGTTTTATATAACGTTCAATATCTATTATTATCAAAGCTATTGACTTGAAACTTAAAATAGTTATTGTTGAGATGAGCCTAGAGAGAATTTTTTTTCTGAGAAAATATCAGCGTCAGTATGAAGAAATTAATATTATTACAGATTATCTGATCTCAACAGACTTTGTAAGTCTAATATTCTGCGAATGATATTTGAAAGTCCTGGTCTATAATGAGGTATAATAGCTAAACACTAGCATTGTAATATAGTATGTTATATCTAGAATATATGGTGGATGATAGCATTCTTATACAGTATATTTTAAATCTGAAAGATCTGATCTATGATGAAATATAACTAAACACTAGCATACTAACATAGTACGTTATATCTGAAAGATCTGGTGGATGATGATATATCGTTACCTAAACATTAGCATACTTATATAGTACGTTAAACCTGAAAGATCTGGTGGATGATAAGATATACTGAAACACTAGCATACTAATATAGTACGTTATAACTGAAATATCTGGTGGATGATGAGATATACCGAAACACTAGCATACTATTATAATATTTGTTTTTGATACGGGCTTTTTTTATATTTTACGACTAAATGACGTAAACGCAATGACTAAGATGTATCTGTGGTGTAGAACTACCTTAAATATAATTAAATTTCTCGTAGGAAGTTTTTCGGATAAAATCTGTAATCCCTTGAGGACTGTTTACACCAAACAGGAAGTGACTACTCAGTGTTACATGTAAAGTAGTCCAAAATGTAGTTCCACGCTGTTGAAGATATCTGGTATAATGAGTCATATGAAGATATGGCAGTTATATTTTTCGGTTTTATTGCTTATTATATTGAGAAAAGATCTAGATCATTTTCATTGTGAATTTCCAGGTTTTAGTTTTATACATTGAGAAAATGTCTACATACGCGTAATTGCTAAACAGCAATTTTTATGGGAGCATTTTCAGAGGAGTGTGTTTCTCAGGCCAGATTTTATCTTTCGTATCGTATGTACCATAATATGTCAATATTTTTCTGTTTTTGATAAGAAGACATGTTATACTAAATGACCACATATGGTTTTCATATCATTGAAATGACAATGAGGTTGCAAGATGTCATTGTTTACATGAAATATAGGAGGAATTGAATTGGTATAGTGCAACCTAAAAGCCTAGAACACTTCAAAGCAACATACCAGCAAGTTCTGTTTGATAAAGTCTGCTCATGAAAGTTAATTCAATTTTCAAGTGACCTCACTTATGTTTGTTTAATTCTTATTTTTTAAACGTGTGTAAAATGCATATATCATGTCGTATGAGCATGTATATATTGTTTCAGTTACAATTTATTGTATATGGGTATTAATATTACTGGTTGACGTAATTACCCGTTGAATTTATTTATGTCTTATGTAAGACTATCAAAATCTTTGAATTTCATTCTACATATGGCTGCATTGAGGTAGGCTAGATAATTTGAGAAGTAGGTTTTGTAGTTTATACGTATGAAATGAGATTAAAAGCATATTAAATTATTTTGGTACCATATCTTAGATGTTGAAATTGTATAAACCTCCTTACAATCACGATGCAATTTCAATACTCGTTTATATTGATTTCATATCAAAATATCATAAGACAGTCGAAATGTCATGAACTGTTTTATCTAAATTCATTAGAGTTTCTTAATGTATTATACATTCTAAAGATACCACCTGTTTATTTCTGGAACACAAAACCTGTTTACAAATGCAGTTTATGTGATAGGAAAGAAGCTCTTGGTAACAAAGTCTCATCTAGTAGGAATGCACAAATGGTATTTTAACTGAATTTAACAATACAAATAAAGCTCACTTTATTCACTAGTTGGTTTGTTTTCGTCCAGACAAATTAGGACTTGTTTAGAAATGTTAATCATATTCTTGTAAACACTGTATAATCAAATTAAAATTACCATAACAGAAATGTAAACAATGGTTCGACGCGAATTACCCGTCAATGCTTATTTGTTTATCGGTTACAGTCATGCTATATAAGACAAATTTAGATTTCACGTAAGACTGTTTTTAGCTATGTAATAATCATTTTCTTGTTTCATTTTCTGAATATTAGGGACATCTGTGGCTTTAAGACAATAAATTTTCGATCACCGCTGAGGGTTAGAACCTCGACTGAAACCCCTGTTGTTATATTCTATTATGTGTGCAAGTCTCGAATCTGGCTTAAAGTTTCCCCAACTATGCCTAACGTGTTGTTTTATTGCCGCATTCATAGGGTGGTGCACATGAAATCTTCAATGATGCAGATTTTTATTTTGTTGGGTTTAACGTCGCACCGACACAATTATAGGTCATATGACGACTTATATGTGTCGGTGCGATGTTAAATCCAACAAAATAAAAAATAAATAAATAAATAAAAAAGTCAGTTGTTTTAGTGGTAGTACATATTTATACTGTGTTTATCTAAATATGTATAAAAATCAACTGTTACTGCATGACATTTTATCATGAATGTAGCTCTATATGCAAAATTAATTCATATATTTAGTAAAGTTAAATACATTTGATTAGGATTTTATACATTTGAAGTAACTTAGATAAAATATTTATGTGACAGATGCCCATTAGATATCTTTAAACGTTAGGGTAGATTTTCTGGAAGCAAAGATTACCCCAAAACAAACTTGAGAGCCATCCAAGAAGGCCGGTAATATCCAACAAGTTCATTTTAGTTGTATACAGGATACAAAAATGGGTAAGGAAAAGAGAAAGGGTTTGGGTGTAGAGACGAAGTAGCAAAAGCTAGGGTAAATGTTCAACAAGGAAAGCCACGCTAAACACACTCTCCCCACACCGCAAACTACAGCAGCACAAAAATGAATGTGCGCGAGTCAAAGAAACACTCGCGCACATACAAAATTTAAAGCCAACAAACAGACAAGTAGAAAAATACATCATAGTGCAGCACCGTCCAGCGACCGATTGAGGCTAAAAAGGGCGGATACATAACCGCACTCATAGTAAATAGAGATGTTGCTTCAATGCAAGGGGCGATGGGATAAGGAAAGAAGCACCACTAATAAAAAAGACTAAATATATAACGTACTGTGCGGAACGGACAAAAACAACTGTCAGTCGAAATGAATCTTCTCTAACACATGTATTCATAACAAGTTAGACTGGCATGTCGTTCGTGCAATAGTTCATTACTTAAAACTGATTTTGTTCTCGTTCTGTTGTCATGTCAAATACATCGCCGTACTTTGTTTAATGTAGTAAATTGACATGATTTCCTTTGACGTTGAACTCCATAGAGGAACAACAAAGTGAGGTTGTTTTGAGCTTTTAGTGAGTAGAATGTCATGGGTAAATGTTCTTTATCATAATAACCTGTAATCGATATACGTTAAACATGTTAAGAGTCACTACACGCGACAATGTAAACGGAATTTTAATGTAAAATAGATTTTCATTTTGAAAACCTGCTTAATGTACAAATTTTAAAACTCAGTGAAACAACAATCAAACCAAACACGCAACCGTATCTAGATAGACGACGTTATAAAGTTCTACTAGAATTCCTTAATGGGGCAGTGCATGATAAGGTTTAGGAGTATATCATATCATCAAGCAAACAGCATCTTTACCAACAATCTGCCTGTCCAATATACGGCCTAACATACTGCCCCTTACGACTGGATAATTTTCAAAAATATGTTCTCCATTAACCCTTACCCTGCTATATTTCTATAATGGACTGGTCCATCTTTCAGTTTGGACAGTACCACTTATTACTCAAAGCGGTTTTCACTGAAAATGTACTGACTGAATAGCGAACAGTGCAGACCATGATCAGACTGCACGGATGTGCAGGCTGATCTTGGTCTGCACTGGTCGCAAAGGCAGAATCATCTGCCGCCAGCAAGCTAAGGGTTAAAAATCAATACCATTTGTAAGCTGAAAAGTAAATTCCACTCAATGTGAAATTTCAGCACTGGGACATTATTGAAAATACATCAAAACGAAGACATGTAACAATACTTTGAAACATTTGTTTCTAATGGCGTTGAACTGTCTATAAATTGACACCTGTTTTGTAGAGTAATGTACCTGTTTTATAGCCTGTTCAATTTCTATGTAAAGCAACCGTTTATTCTTTCTATGATATGGTGTTCTGTACAAAATAATAAATCTGGTCTTGAGACCCGTATAGAGTTAAATAGTTTTAATTTTAAAATATTTTATACCTCCGATTTAAGATAATTATACAACCAAAGTAATAATATATTTACATAAAGTTTTAAAAATAGAAATGTATTGTTCAGTACATTATTGTGACCACCATTGTCTTTGTGCAAATTAACATATTAACACTAAATTATAAAAAAAGTATTTTGCAAGTAAAATTGCCGTGTAATATGTCTTTGTTACAAAGAATTATGTCGAAAAATGACATGTTCTTATTATTAAACCATGGCAACCTCTGTTGATGGAAAGATGAAGTGCAGATATAATGCGTAGACAAAAACCATTTTGCTTTTGAATTAGTCGTAATGTAAACTATCAATTTGTATAGTATTACTAGTATAAATAATACAAGCACGTACTGTGTAGTTATATTCCGTCACTTTTCGATATAAAATTTAAGAAGTAAAGATACCCCGCGGCCAAGTGGTTAATGTTGATGACTTGTCCTTACCGATATGGGTTCGAGCCTCACTTGGGTGACAAATTCTTCATTTGAGGAAGCCATCCAGCCGGCTTAAGGAAAGTGCTCGGCCGTGAAGAAATAATACCCGGAGGACCAGCAATTTAGAAGGAGATGTCGTTTGAACATTTTTCTATTTGTAGCCCTGGCGAATCCTATATGCAACCAAGTGGAACCATTTGAACAATTTTGGTAGAGGATCACCCAAAGACTATCTAGGCTAAGTTTCATCAAAATATGTTCAGTGCTTTTTAAGGAGATGTCGTTTATAGAAAATTGTTGACGTCGGACGGACGCACGCAAGCAAGCACGAAGGACGCAACCTATATAGAAACTAAATTTGTTTGTCACTGAACGTCAATATGATCAGATTTTCACACACTGACAAAAATAATGAATTTATTCAGTTTATTGCATAAAAATAGGTTCTAATGCATATGATATTATTGCATTAATGTGTGTGTCTTGTCCTGCCATTAACAGAATATCACCATGTAATTAATAGTACGGTTTATTGAGGTACTTTACGTTCACAATGTACTTAATTACAAAGGTATTTATGCATCTTATTGTTACTGCATACAATCTGGAGAATAAAACGAAAATGATGTGATAGGTGAATTGAGTGCTTATAGGTGAATTGAGTGCTTATGTTATAACGAATGAGATTGATTCTTTTGGATTTGTGCAGTTGCCTAGATGTCTATGTTCATTAAAGAATTACTGTGAAGATTATACAATATCTATTTATGTACAATGTGGAAGGTTTTTGACATTCGGAACCCGAAAGTATGAATGACAGATTTATTTTTTACTAGCTTTATTTCAAGATTTTGTCAAAATCTATACAAAAGAAGAAGTCAGTATGAATATTGATATTTACAATTTACTAACATTCTCATCGGTGCCGGTAAATAGAGAATTTTCAACTCCGAAACAGTATTAATCATTAGGTTTGCTAGTGACACTCTACGGGAATGTGTGGGGTAAGTATGATAAATAGGGTGCGAGGCCTAAGCTGAGTCCCAATATTTATCATACTGACCCTACATATTTCCGTGGAGGGTCGTTAACCATATAATTGATTTTTTATCGACCACTTATTTTAAGCCTAGAACGAAATGAAAATATACTCAATAGAAATATTGGGGGTCACAACGTGACCACCTTTTAACCAGTGAGTATTCTAGAATATTGTAGTAGGTGAAACAAATGTTTCAGATAGGGTAGGGAATGTATGTAAAGGCTAGATATGGAAAACGCATGAACTTACTATACTATTCTATTCTTACTCTTACTGTTTGTATTTTTATTACATACCTATATAAATTCTGTCAAAAGTACGGCATGTATTTCAGAATTTGATATGAACAGGCAGAAAAACATTCCGTATTGTACCTTTTGTATTGTATGTTGCCGGACTTCTTCCATTTAATATGCATGACCTGGCACAGTTCTGTGAATAGCACACATAAAAAATTCACTCTGTTCTATTTTAACATCGACAAACATTGAAAACTTCGATAACAAAAAAAAGAAGGTGGAGGTATATAATAAAATAACAAAAAAAACAAGAAGGTGGAGTTATATAATAAAAGGGTATTTTGTTTTCGGCTCTGAGACTCGTGGATTTTGCATGGTTGGATCACATTCGGCGCTTACGCGCCTCGTGAGATCTGATCTAGCAAAATTCACTCGAGCCGAATACAGCATCCCAGATCATGCTACTTTTATAATAACCATTTTGTACATTTTACTACTAATTTGAAATGAAGATTCGGTGAACTACAAAGTTATGGAATTACATTCGAAGGTAATTTTATACGTCCGCGTTATAGTTTGTACTTGGAAGAAATGCAGCGAACCGCTAATTGAACACTTGGAAACAATTTCAAACATGAATAATAATATTAATGATACAATAAACGACTATGCTTTTGTGATTTGTACTTTGAATAAACTGTATTCACTGGAGGCTTGTTAAAATAGGGAATACGATATAAATAATGAAACATTTCACATTTTATTTCAACTTGGAAACATCTCTACAAAATTATTCAGTGCTCACAGTTTAATTCCAGTATGTTTGAAAGGTTATTCGTTGACGCCTTTTTTTATTTTTTCATACAAGTGATATATCACTTTGTTCATGCATGCTTAATGCTCAAAGGTGTTTTTGTAACATCTTTCGTTACAAGAACACATATTAATTTTAACCGTACGTTTTCTAGAACAGCACAATTTCGAAGAATAAGAGAAAATTATATGTTCCTAGATGATATTGTGCAAATATGTTGCTAATATTTAATTCTGTTTCTTCATGTAAAAGGAATTTAAGACGATGGGTGGGACCAATATGAGATTTCTATAATACCGATATGTGTATTACTGTAATTGTGTGCAAGTGAAGCCTACATTTTAGTGTAACCGTCTGTTGCAACAGCATTATTAATATCAATAAATGTATTGATATCTTTTAAGTACGGCATTGCTATGGAATGATGAGATTTGTTTTCGTGACTGATTTTTTAAATATGTTATGGTATAATACGAATTACCTCAATAACTTTTGGCAGCTATCGCTAATGAGTTTCCTGTTTTTCTGAAGAACTAAAACATCCTACAGTGATAAGTTTAGCGCCCTGGAATTGGAGATTTAGCACTAAACAGTATATTCTTCCCGTGTCTTTTGTTCACTAACTGCAATACAAACACATGGAAGCAATTGTGTGATTTTTAAGGCAATTTAAAAAAAAATGGCGTTTTTATTCACGTAAATTTTATAGTTGGAAACAGATAAATACATTGTATTTGTATTTATTTCTAATGTGAACATTTTTGTTAACATTATCCAGGGCTTTTTCACAAGGAACGCCCTATAAATTCTGCTATTATTAGGTTATTTAACATTGTTCTGTACAATACGGAGATATATTTGGACGAGTACCCAGCTGAGAAAACCATATTGGACGAGCCGCTAGGCGAGTTCAATATGGTTTTCTCAGCTGGGTACGAGTCCAAATATATCTCGTATTGTACAGTACAATGTTAAATAACCTTTTTATTCTACATCTATTTTATCTTACTATAACAATAGTTTCAATTAAAAATGTTTCACTGAATATTGTATTCCTGCCTTTTCTAGTTTTTCCCAGCTTGATATGAGTGCAAATATATATTATACAGAACAATTTTAGACCTTAAATAACCTTTTTATTCTATATTTATTTCACTTCATACGTAATATACGTAATTCATTGAATGTTGTTTTTTCTGCGTATAATCATTAAAAAAAAGTATATGGTGCAACCTCCCGACAACAGCCATTTTGCGATTTGGGTGGTAATAATACTTGGCTGAGATATTATGCCTACAAACATTGTTAGCAAGTTTGGTGAAGATCGGATGAAAATGTTCGACTTAAAAGAGCGGACAAGGCTAAATTCCCCGTTTTTCGAGTAATCCAAGGACTATAATCAAAGAGTGTCTGGTACAATTTGGCTGGTTATCGAAACTGGCCGAGATGTAATGCCCACAAACATTGTCAGCAAGTTTGGTGAAGATCCGACGAAAACTGAATTATAGAGCAGACATGTTTTGGATGCTGACCGCCCGTCCGCTGCCATTCATAATCCTCTGCATTTTGTTTCTTAACCGTTAAATAAAAACTGCTGAGGTAGCTATTCAGACAGTCAATGCTGATACCAATTTCTAGGTTTCGTCAGGAACGGCTTCTTTTAGCGACATTTCAAATATTCCAACATCTGATGATCCTTTTTACTGTATTTTTAAGTTTTTGATTATTAACGAACGTTTTAATATCTAAATCAGATAGCATTGTTATCCCTTGAATCGTTTTTGTGTGTTGTAAACAAAAAAAAAACTAAAATAAAATCCAGATTTCAAGATGCATAATCAAACTCTGTGTATAGAGCGCCTACTTCATCCGATTTACATTCGGAACATTTTCACGCGTTTCGGGCTTTATCGTATGTTTAACATGGGACTGTTGAAACGTCCAAATACAGAAAATACAGGAATTTTGTACGCACGTGCATCCAAATACCGTAATATATTGTACGGTCATGTGTTGCAAATGAACGTTCGCGACTGGATAGATAAAATAGGTATAGAATAAAATGATCGTATGTAATTATTTGGTTTACCATCGGGACAGATTTTTTATATTATATAATAATTCATTTGTTTAAATTATGACAATAAAATGGCACCGTTACGGTTCTTCCTATCAGTGTTTTACTGTACCAGTATGTATGTTATTTTAACAAGTCAGTTATGGACCGGTACTACAAAAATATATTATACTATCTTAATGGCCTGTCAAAAAAGCATTTTAGATCTTATGACGTGTAATCGTTACGCACCGCTTGAACAGTTAATAACAAGGCCAAAGCAGGCATATTTTTTAAGCGAACGAAATTAATTTACTAGAAAAAAAGTATGACTTTTATTTGAAACTTTGAAAAGTCATATTGTAGTAAAGTATCAATGAAGACATGTTTTCACAATATCTCTGCGACTACAGGCAATGCAACAGGCTTTGGACGTACTACAGGGTCAGTATTACAGCATATTTTGTCAATTTATGTTAACTGCTCACCAAGGAATTGAATATTTCATTTGTTTTTGAATTTTAGACATAGAGATTTACCCATTTGTAGGTATTATACAATGTTTAAACCCGAGAATTGAAATAATTCGTTGATTGTTATTGCAATGTACATGTTGTGATTACTTGGTACGTTCATGGGTAAGCTTGTCTTACACGTAAATTTATGAAAAAAATTGTTTAAGCATATATTTTAAACATGTACAATTTTCAAACGGACGCTTATGTATTGCATTACGTGGTATAAACATAATATATGAAATTTTAAAAAATATACTTACGGATAAACTCGCCGTGTCGCATAAAACCATACTTGTTATGATACCAACCAAGTTGCCTAAGCTCCCAGAAGGCATATACACGTGAGAGAGCGGGGCACAGTGGAGAGAAAGTAGTTTACAAACAGACTGACTGATTACCCATTATATCCTTACGACATGACAAATAGATTTGGTCGGACACGTTACGATGATAGATTTTTCAGGATTTACACAAGAAGGAATACATACGTATTTATATTTTCATATATTTTTAATATACACATGAATAATGTTTATAAGGTTCAAACAATTTTGATTATTGTTATTATGTCACATATGTAATAACAGATATAGACTAAAGGAAAAATACACCTATGAATGATTTTGTGGATGGTGTTGGTCAGAGAAATGGGATGCACAAATCAGGAAATAAGGAAACGAACGGCAATAATAGCACCCTACCCCAGAGGCTATCTTACACAATTGCCGGATACCAGTGATTGCAAAATATGTATCATATTTTCTGGTTGAGTGATTTTAATTAACAACATTATCACTGTACAAATTTGTATCCTATTACAACAATTTGATTGAATATTTCAGATGCTGACATTATTTTGTTATTGAATGAAATAAGCTCTAATGATGTACATTAACGACGTCCGACCAGTATTGAGATATTTATGCCGTGAGTGCCTACAAATGTAAATATAGATGATCACCAAAACTTGCTGATGCTGAATTAGCATTTGATTAAATATTACATAATACGGCGGGTAGAACCTTTTGGGAAAATGTTAACGAAGGATACGTCTCTTTCACATACTGGCGTCAAATGTCGGGACATAACCGCATTACATAGGACTGCAACACATCAGCTACAAAATGGTTAGAAATAACTGATATTTTTCAGGGTTTTTTTACAGTTGGTTCTGCATGTTTCATGCATTACATGTTCATTCTGTCTTTCTGTAGAGGTAAATTGTCTTTTAAAATGTCATGTGTAAGGTATTTATGTTCTGTGCGAACATGAACAGAATAGACACAAGTCTAAAATAATCCTGGGGTTTTACAAATTCAAATGATTTCTGAAAATTCCATAGGTTAGTCAAATTTAGAATCATGCATTTGTCATTTATATGTGTATTTCTGTTAGTAATAAATTTTCATTTAACGGGATATATACGAAAGTCACTGTTATAAAATGCCGATGAAAAACAATGACAAATTACATCTTGCATTTAGAGACTATCTAAGGGAACGATAAAAGTGGTCTCTAAACACTACTGCTCTCTAAACACAACATAATATGTTATTTAATAAAATAAATGGAATAAATAGAAAACAGTCGATCTTAGTCAAAATACTGATTGACAGTGAATGCTAATAACTTCATGTGTTGCAGAAAGGTATTTAGTTTGGGCACATAGAGGAATTTGGGCAGTTTTGACTGATTGAAACATTGGCAACATTAGATTATATTTTTTCTTTACACGAAAATTGCCGTTAGGTAACAAAGCGAATACGCCGATAATCCGGAGTACACCGATTATGATGTTATTGTCACAAAATTGTTCCAATTCACGTAATATATTAGGTGCACTTTAACTATCTAGCTATAGCTACTGCTCTTATAGGGAAGTGGTAGAGTGTCTGCCTTAGGTGTGAGAGGTCCTGGGTTCGAGTCCCGATTGGAGCTTAAATATTTGCATTCTGCTACAGCACGGTTTTGCTGTTAACAGACTGTTGCAGATGTTCTAAAATAATAAAATTCGAGGTGTATCAATTTTAGTCCACGAGTTTAATACATTTTCATAATTTCAGTGTGGAAAGACACACATGTAATATTCTTTTTAACATATGTTAGCATTTCCTGCTGAAACATCAACAAATATTTTACCTTGTCACTTTTGTAGATCAAGTCAATTCGTCCAAATTTTGCGTAATCGTTCAAAAAGGGTAAGATATTAAATGTGCAAATTTTGCTTAATTTTACTTATTGTATTCGTGCTGAACGATCTGAGAAAATCGAAATATAATATAAATCTCCATATTAGTTATAGTGTTTAATTGATGGTCACATGTACGACGTTTTGATATCATTAGCTACCCTAATTCTGTCTTGAATGAGAAACAAAATACAACATTGTGCAACAGAACGTTTTGAGTTGCCTTAAATTGCCAGTAGTGAAAAAATACAGAGCGGGGAATTGATATATTAAAGATAAAACATGCGTTGGCAATGAAAAAATTCATTTACGCACTGCAAACTTTGAAGATCTCTGTAAGATTGGCATTTAAATCAATGGCAAATGTCAATTTATCTTTTACAGTGATGGATGATTAACAGTTAATGGCATAAAATATTGTACATCATTGCATGAGATGGGAAAAGTATATGTGAAAACGCAACCAAGCAACATAATAGCAGACTTGGTTTGATCGAGTCCGTTCATGAGAGGTTATGTAAAGTAATATGCGGCATTCTTCACGCATCATAACACCTGCTTAAGCGGAATCCTGTTGTAGTAGAATTGAATATTATCCATGACCCAGAGGACCAGAAACAATAATAACACTAAGTCCAAGTATGGGGAAACTGAGTTATGTACATGTAGCAATGTTGTAGTTGGCAAAAATACGCCACACTTTTACCTTATTGGACTTAACCAAGTGTAATACTCTGCACAGGATTCAGCGATTTGCGTGCACATATTGTGATGGCCAATTTCCATTCTAACCATACTCATATTTTGCGGTTACCACTTGGGTGCAACAAAACCCTAATTGTTTGAAAAAACATGCGACGGGTTGTACATAGCTAAAACTAGAATGACACATCCGCTGATATTGCCACCAGCATTTTCACTTTTTACAAAGTCTTAATGTGAGAATACGTTGATTCGCTTTACAGATTAAATTTTGATCCTTTTACGACATTTCGTTTAAATATTTGTCTGCAAATCAGTCTGTTTTCTAATAATTGAATGCAAGGTTTCTTCTTATTCAATTGACCTAACCACATTTTAGGCATACAGCCACACAAACAGATATTTTAATTTGTCTGGCAGTGAAACATTACGGATAATAAATTCAATAGAAATAGACTAAGGTTTTACATTCAATTGTCACACAGCCATTTTTACAGCTATAATAAAACCATTTCCCCCGAAATAATCCAGGTATCGTCATATTAAAAGAAATATAGAAATATTAAGACGTTCCATATATATTTGATTTAACAATTCAATCGCGAAGATCTTTCTTTTAAAGTTAGCATTGCATGCAAGTTGTTTTCAAACAAATTTTGTTGTTAGCTGGGAAGACCGAAGTAGGTGCAAAGCATTATCAAGCATCTAATTGATACACTGATTAGTATACATAGTTTCATCTTTCATTTATTTAAATGCAAGAGGCATATCGGTCTCACTAATGTAAAAGTTAAATCAGATTGTTGTTGTTGTTGTTGTTGTACAATAAAAAGGCGGATAGCGATTTATTATAAAATGTCTCTATATTGCTGTTTAGGTGCCTAAAGTGACATTTTTTTTTCGATGAAAGTTCTTCTGTGAAAATTCATTTATTTGTGTTTTTTTAGGATCACTTAGTGGGGTTTTTTTTGTGGCTGTAAAAAAAGTCTCCTCGTACTTGGACATAGTGTTGTAATATTTTCTGGTCCTTTGAAATCATGGAGAACACTCATTTTTATTATTTTAGTATAGCGCTTGGGGTGTGAGGGGTGTTGCAAATATCATTACCTCTCATAAACAGACTCAATTAACCCGCTTTAATGTTTCATGGTTGCGTTCATTGCATAAAAAGGATATTTAAACATATTTTGTTTAATGTATTAAGTCTGCTTTCACCCAGTGAACACCATATGGAACATTTTGTAAAGTGAAAATTAAGGTGTTTACGAGTAAAATATATTAAGATCTGTCATGTAAAGCAAACAAATTTTCCTTTTCCTTTTATTTTCAATGGTTTCAACAAAATAATACCCATTTTATCCGTACAACGTCACGTCAATTGCACAACGACGTCATAACATCGTGACGTCAGGATACTTATGTTGAAAAATTGTCATTTTCTTATGTAATTACCTGATTATTTTTTTGACATCTTTCACATGTTTGAGCTAATGATCTTGTAACAACTCATATGCATTTGTATTTTACCAAAGTATATTTTGCGAAGAATTTCAGATTTTTTGTACACTCCTTTGCATTCATTTGTGGTACCTTAAGATATTTTTACTGATTATAAACTGTAAGAGTATCACTTATATTTAGTGCTTCATCGAAAAGCATAAAATAAAATGCATGTAATATTGGCCCACACGCAGTTTACTGATTTGGTGGTCAGACTGTTTTGGTATACGGGCAAAAACATTATACTTTTGTTATTCAAGCTCCCTGTTGAAATAAAAAATGCACAAATAGTAATACCGTTAATAATCTTTTTCTCGAACAGATCGTGTGCATATAGACAAAAAATCTAACAAATAATTCCTATAAATAAATAAATATTAATATATAATAAGTGCTTCATCGAAAAGCATAAAATAAAATGCATGTAATATTGGCCCACACGCAGTTTACTGATTTGGTGGTCAGACTGTTTTGGTATACGGGCAATAACATTATACTTTTGTTATTCAAGCTCCCTGTTGAAATAAAAAATGCACAAATAGTAATACCGTTAATAATCTTTTTCTCGCACAGATCGTGTGCATATAGACAAAAAATCTAACAAATAATTCCCATAAATAAATATATTATATATAATAAATATAATGATGGTCTACGGACCTGACCAAGAACTTATTCACCGAGGCCGATATTATCTTACAGTGTTGTATTCTTTGGTTACGCTCAAACAGAGCAGTATAGTTAATATTCAAGTGAGATTGTTAGGCCTACACTACTAAAGGAACGGGTAAAATCGCGCAATGGCGGGCATTAGTATTTCACTTTACAGGGCTACAAAGGTCTAAATTAAAGCTGATCTTTGTTAATATTTCCTTATGGGTGTCTTTGTAACGTTTTGGTAGCAAAATGGGAGAGAAAGTTATATGTGGTGAAGTAAAACTCAATTTAATCATGAGTAGTACTATCAGTTTACAGCAGTTTCAGTTTTACAATAAGCAAATGCGACAAGAAAAATCTCTTGACTCCTTCATCTCTCTTCATTTTAAGTCAGTTTTAAGATAATTATTTAAAATGAGATAAGGATTCGTACTCTGAAATGGGTTTTTGTGCGGCAGCTCTGTGAAAATTGTCAATTTTATGTAGATTATGTAGAGAATATTATAATTTAGATCTTTGTGAACTTTGAAAAAAATGTTTACAGTTGACACACGATTTTATCAAAGTGTAACGAAACTGTTGGTTGGAATACGCGTTTATGGAAACCAGATATGACTGGATGGTGTTTGACAGAATCTATATTTAGTATAGCAGGAAGGAGAATATATCCTTCTTAAAAATACAAAAAGGATTTAAATATATTACTTTTCTAAAAAGAAAAGAATAATGAATTTAGAAAGTCGTACCGTAAGAATCAGTCTATATCTGCAACATATTGTTTCATTTTAGACTGAGCCACAAGTATATCAAGTTTGATTGATTGATTTACTGCATTGTATTTGTTTTTACTGTCTCATTACTGACTTATAAAATCAACAGCTTTTCTTTTCAATCTTACTTTAATGTAAGTTAAGCCATCAAATACTGAATGTGAAATTTAAAGCCAATGTCTAAAGGTAAAAGATTTATAAACAAAATGGCATTCTGTTTTTATTAGAATAAGTAGATATTTATACAAACGCTACACATAAAGGATTAAACTTTTTTAAAAAAAAATTATAAAACAACTACAATTTGTAAATGCCTTTAAATATATAAAATATATATGCTAAATTGTCACAGATATTTGAGGTATATTTGACATTTAATGGTAAAGGCGTACTTAGTCACTTAAGAAGATCTACACATTTACTGCAGCTGCTATGAGTGTAGTTTGCAATGAATTACTTTCAGACGTCTGGCATCTTGTTTTTTATGCGTACTGCAGCTTTACAGAGTGATCAGTCTGTCTTCAGACGTGTTTTATATAATCTGGGATAATTCCTTAATGTGATGAAATTGTTCGTATTTCGCCATTTTGCCAATGAGGGGACATCCCAAATCCACACTTTTAGAAGTGTATAAGTGTTATATTTACATCCACAGCATCCAGTCGATTTACTAAAGTTAGTCAGCACTGAACACTTGAAATCTGCCGCGATCCCGGATCTCTAGCTTAAATGTCCGACCTGCTTACCTCTGCCTCGAACCCAGATCGCTTGCGTAATACTCAACCTTGCTTACCACTAATCTATTGAGTGTCTGTCGGTATGTTACACTGTAGCTGTGGGGGCCTCCGTGGCCGAGTGGTTAAGGTCGCCGGCTTCAAATCACTTGCCCCTCACCGATGTGAGTTCAAACCTCACTCGGGGCGTTGAATTCTTCATGTGCGGAAGCCATCCAGCTGGCTTACGCAAGGTCATTAGTTCTAGCACAGAACAAAGGACAGCTAAAATTGGAAGAAATTAAATTTCTTATCACAATTGAAAATCATTCATAATAAGTTAAAATCCGTGTTAGAATATATTTTTTGTATACCTCATGGCATGCCCACCCGATTTCTCCAGACTTTATTTAAAACATCACGTCGAATATTCAGTTTTCCGAGTCATTACTATAGTCTGTCTCACGTAATTTTGGACCTCAACTTTGGGCTGATATGAAGAAATGGAGCGGTATCAAAGAACGTAAAACATGTTTTTGTGAATTAAAAAAGTCATCCTCCGGAATTTCAATGATTTATGCAACAATTGTCTGGTTTTCCCGTGCTCTATTGCTGTTGTTTATTTCTGATCGACATTGCCATTGCCAAATATTCTTTATTTTGGAGATTTACGGGAAAATTGTTAGGTTCCGAAAAAAACACATACATTGCTCAGGGACGTTTTACACTTATTATTTTACTTTTAGCTATTTTTTCTTCCGTAAAAAGCAGACTGAATTTATAACAGAATCTACAAACAAATATCGTGATACAGAAATGCAAAAATGCAATTTAGAAAAAGAACTTACTTTGCACGAAAGAATCCTGCCATTAACTATTCACTGTAACAGATATAAATTCCCTAAATCATGATTCCTTTTATCCTTAAATTCTTCAAATCAATGTCCATTTTGAAGCAAACCTTTCAGTCAGAAATTTCGCATAGAAAACACATCATCCAAAACTTGATCTAGTCTTGCAGCGGCAGAGTTTCAAAGAATTTCAGGTAAATAACTGAACTATGCATATGAAACAATATCTTTATTCACAGTAGATTTTTCAAATGCATAATCCAAGAAAAATCTGTATGATATAAAATCTTCAACTGTTTCAGTCTTCTTAGAAAATAGCCTTCTTTACAAATTAAACATGCTCGCCATGCCATGACACAATTCACATTATGAGAAAATATGAGTAATGACCCGATTGTGACCCATCCTAAGCCGGTGTGACCCTTGAATACCTTCAAGCGAGCCATCCAAATCATGTGCTTTGCACATCTTCTCGATTTGGTGAACTTTTGTGCCGAGTGTCTTTGAAAGCCTTCAAGCAGTTGAAGAGTTAAAGAGCGGACGCGAAACAAAGTCATATGACCTTTGACCCCTTAGTGTGACCTTGACCTTGGAGAGAGCCATCAAAAACGTGCGCTTTGCACGTCCTGTCGAGTTTCTTCGGGATCCTTGAAGGGGTTCAAGAGCTACAGAGCGGACACGAAATTGCTAACGAACGGACGGACGGACGGACACTGGCGTCCTAAAATAAAACGTCCTCTCGGGCGTACAAAAAGCTGGTAGTATTCATGTGTAAGTTAGTTTTCAAAAACGGAAATGCATTCAACATACGCCATTACTATTAGCTCTGTCTTTGGGACAAAACCTAAGACGCATTTAAAGACTAAAAGGTTTGTTTACTTACGTACAAAATACGGGAGTTTTGATAGTGTTAATTATATCTCATTATCATAGTACACAGCTTTGTGCACACGTGCGAAACTGTAGCTTTACATTACCACAAAGAAAATGTAGCTTACAAGGGAAAGTCGTTTATTTTCTTTTGTTTTGTATACTTTAGGAGTTCACACGATTACATTTCACCTTGTGAAATTTTGCGGCTTTAACACTTAAACCACTTCTGTTTATCGATCAATTTCACTAGAAAATGCTACAGTGTCCCCAGTGCATTTCTTGATTCGATATGTACAAACTTTTTTTCATTTCAAAACGCTGACTTCCTACCAATTAACATTTTCACTCATATTTATTTGTAATATTTATATATTATCATGCTTGCTTTTCACATGCCTAGAGGGTACAAATTTGTACTTTCCAAGAGGGGGAAAAGTCAGCTTAACCTACAATAACGTTTTAGCGAAGTTGTCTTCATTTTCCCCAGAGGGTTTACTCGAGAAAATTGTTTCCGACTCAGATAACACCTTTTCGGAAATCTATCCTATTTTTGAGACTGTGAACTTTAATGCAGTTGACAACACATTTAACTAAAATAAGTAGTGCATACTTGAAGTTTGTATTTTAAGATCCAGTGTCCAAATACCTAGATATCTTGAACTGTAAACTGAATATCCCATAAATATTACTTTATCTGTTGCACATTTAAATGACATAACAAATAGAAACAGCATTGTTATTAACATCATTATTTTCATATTGATGATAAAGCTATTGTGCATATGTATTGGTGTTAAACCAAACAGTTCACCGGCATTTCACTATGAACAATTCAAATAAACACATTCGTGTAAAGGAACATTAGAAACCCTTGATGGATAAATGAGCTACGGAATGGACACGAAACAGACATTGTTAATACCATGTCAGTCTTTAACATCCTTCTTAGACCTTGACCTTTGAGCAAATGCTTGACACGTTATAAAGCGGATGCAAAAGAGTTAGACTTTAATTTCTTTGACATCCGAGACAAAGACCCGTGTAAGTATATCTGTGCCAAGTAATATTAAAATCTCTCAAGGACAGGCAAAATTATGGAGTTGGCAGAAGAAACTTTTGACATTTAACCTCAAAATAAGATCTTTTTCTTCTTTTTTAGCTAAGGGAGGGGGTCTGAGTCTTATGTTTATCGCTTTGTATTTTTATGTTGAGTTGTTTTTCTGCAAGGACACCATTGATCGGACAACTTGAAGACAAATTATCAAAACTATTTGACCTCGTAGAGTGACCTTGACCTTAAACTAGTGTTTTATGTCGCAAGATTCGTTCAGTTTTCATTATGTTGCCTAGTTATACAGAGAATATGTGCCAAATAATATTATAATCCCTTGATACATGGCAAAGGTATTAAGTGGAGACAAAAGAGACCAGGTTTATGCTCTGTAAATATTCGTCCTCAAAGTATGACCATGATCTTTAAGCTATATCGCCGCCTGTCTTGTTATGGGAAAACATTTATGCCAGATAACTACTTAATGATAATAATGATAATAACAATGATAGAAAGAGATGCATATCTATACAGGATGTAACAATATCCAAATATATTTAAATAGATTAAGTATAATCTAGCAAAACATAATGTTGGATTATCTATGTTTAGAATACCATCCAAATAGAATGTTACATGTATGCCGTTGAATAACGTGTTTCCATCTGCATGGGCATCTTGAAAGAGGCTTGATATACAATCTTATCCACAACAAATTCAATCAAAATATTCTAAAATTGATTTGCAATAAGTGCCAATGGACTGGTCAAACTCGAGTATTGTTTTACAAAATTAGATTGGATTTTACAAACTTTTTCGCAGATTCATAATGTGATAACAATGCAACTATTTTACGGTTTTGAAAATAAAATACATGGAAGTAGATTTACCTGATTCTGTAGCACAATCCAACATAATGTTCTATGGGAGAGGACACCAATTCAAGAAACAGTTTTGATCTCTCCTTTTTGGATTTTTTTCTTTATATCTTCTGCGGTATAATTTCCTTTTATTAAACAAGCTGATATTTTTAATGTCTTTTGAAACGTCACGCGAAATCTAAAGGGACTTCATTCTTAATCACAAAAACGTAGGTTTCATCCCATGAGGTTTTGGTAATTCTACTTAATTCAAGTATCAAATAATAATTAACTGGTGGAAGTAGCACCTTAAGAAAGAAACTAACGACTAACTCTCCAAAATGGCTAACAAATGATATTTAACCACCCGCGAGACAGCAAAGGCTTTCTTGAAATTAGACGTTCCACAGTTGGGTAAACGTTTTACAGACACTTTGCGATAATTATCAATTTTGTCAAGCATTAAGATGTACACTTAAAGCAAAAATGTGCATTTGGAAGTGTTAACTGGTTTAGTAGGCAAATACCAAATTAGGATTTCTTAATCTATATTTTTTTTTTACATTTTCTTTACACTTTTGTTCTGTATAATCAGTCATATTTATAATTTTGATATATAAAATACAATAAAATACAGTGGGAAATTAAACTGGCTAATATCTTCATTGTTTTGTATCTTGATGTTGTATTTGGATATTGAATAAACCTATCCATTTTTTTATCTTAACTCTCACCAGAAATTTAAAAACAAAAAACTCTGATCATGTATATAAACTTACAATAAAAAGGTTATAGGATTAGGTGACTATAAAGAATGGAATGTCTTACTAATAATCATTTTCGAATAACACTTTTAGCTAGGGTTTTATCATTCTACCAGAACATTTAGAGTATGAATTTTTGATGTATGTCTTCAAATTAATTTTGTGTCCTTTTATGCCTAATAAAGGAGGCTCACACATTTAATTCTTACAAAAAGATCATAAAACTGAAAAAAAAATCATTGTGACAAGGTTGGCTCTCGGAGGAAATATTGTAACATTTGTCATTGTGGGTTACTCCTAACTTAAAGACTTGACATGTTTGTTCCCTGAAGCTACCTTCATCTTTTTACAGTCGTTAGCTGTAGTATAGGTTTTGGTTTGTCTACTTAAAAACGAAAATTTCTTTTCCAACGAAATCTGTTTGGTTTGTAAAACACATTATGTGTATGTTTATAAATGTTTTTTCGCACTATATTTTGTGTGTTGCTGCTCATCCGTATGAATAAAGGAAAATTTAAGATCTGAGTCTGCTGTTGTTAGAATTACTTAAACCTTATTCAATCGCCTGGACTAATTATCAAATGCAGCTGTTTCAAATAAGATAAACGCTATATTTTAATGACTTCTTGACAGTTTTCTGTGTTTATAATTCGTCAAATTTATAAATAACACTTAATATACTCTCATTTTAGAATTACTTAACATTAACACAATACGACAAACTGACTACTGCTGCTTCTGCTGCATTGAAATTTCCATGCGAATCAAGCCTTACCGCTTAACACAATATAGAGTTCTGGGTAACTTGAGTTATAAGTTTGACCTTAGGCAAATATATGCTTTCCGTAACGACTTGATAGAATGCAATGTGTCTGAACTCTTTTGTCATTCACTCCTAATGTGTATGGAGACGTTTGCCGTTATTATCTGAGACTATGTTAGTACAATTACAGAATCCAGGAAGTCTGGTTTGGTTTATTTCCCGCTTTTACATTCTGAAAGACGGCGCTTAACTCAAATCCAAGCAGAAATGTCCAGGAGCTGCTGAACAATAAGCGGTTTAAAGAATGACAACATTGAAATTCGATGACAATTGAGATGCCACTTAAACCAGCATTATCTGATTTTCATTCACTGAAGAAAATGAAAACAGTTAATTCAGTTTCTTTAAAATAATAGTCTCTCTCGCGTATGGTGCATTTGTGCGCATGTTTTCAAATAGTCCTTTAGCTCACATAATGTTATCTCTTTGTTTGGTCTATTGAAATATAATTGCAGAGACATGGTAGAGAAGTACCTATAACATTTAATTATGAAATACAATTAAAAACTTAGCGTCGGTTGCTTATATGTAACATTTCTGACACTCCAAATCACAGCTTCTTATTTGTAACATATTCTGTTAAAACAAAAAGAAGAAATAAAGTTTAAATGTTACATAAACAACGTTGCTATTTATGCTTCTTTTAAATATATTGAATTGAATATTGGTAATTTCAGTGCGACTATTTTCCGTAAAACCTTCGGCGTTTCCGTATTGTTGCTCGTACAAGCAACAAAGACAGTGATTGAATGCCGAAGTAGATTCGGGAGATTACGTAAACGCACGTAAATTGCGCGTTGTCATTTCGGTTCCATTACCTTAAATATAGCAAATAGTTCCATTATTTCAGTTGATGTTTTCATTTATACAGCTTTTTTGTGGTGTGTTGTAATTGTCTATAATAATTGCATTTTAAATGTTTTAATATAACAAATCACCTATATCAGACACTCGAAAGGAAATAGAAAGCCTAATCCGCAGACTAGGCCAAAGCAAAACGTGATCGAAGTATTGCAGTCCCAATATGTATAACTGTTCAAACACTTACCGAAACATTTTTATTGCATTACGAGTGCCATGAAATTCTCGTTATCAAAAAGGTAGGGTGAAAGGTTTTGTTGATTGTGTATTTTCATTTCGTTATAAGCACGTAAGCCGAGCCTGTACCTTTTGGCATTTCAGTCCAATAAAGCATATAAATCATGCAGTCTTCAAACTGGACTGGCTGTGTAATTTATCGGCTGTAATAAATTAAGCATTTGTTCAAATTAAGGGCCAATATGCAATTTGTTTCTCAAAAATACAAATTTTAATGATATCATTTATGTATAGCTAGAGAGATTTGTATTGCTAAACTTTACAGTTATATAATATATTTCATGTTAAAGTGTCTCATCTGTTAACTTTTCATATATATTTTATATGTTCAACAATAAGAAGTTATAAAACAAATAAAGCCCGTCATAGACAATTGAACCGACATGATTGCAATATCAGTCCCATAACATATTTCACTTACTGATATCTAACGCTTAAACAGCAGATATCTGCCCCTTACCAAGATCAATCCTTTTAGGTTTAATGATAATAGGGGGAGTTATTAACTTTAAAAAAGATATAGCGACAAAAAAACAAAAACTGATCCTAAAACATATACGACCGAATAACAACACATGGCCAAAATACAGACATTTTAGTTACCACAGGATGTTAGGCCTGTATCCATTCTGCAAATTTTAAAACAAGAACAAAGATCTAAACAGTTGCGTACCGACTGGCGGACATTCGGAAGTTCGACTATTATTAAATCTTAGCAATTACTTGGGTTGGGTCATTGATACAGACGCATTTAAATATTCAATAAATTATCTTAAAGGAACGAATCACAAGATTAATGCCCTTTTATACCTACTTTGAAAACAGTTTCATACGCTATGTACGTAAATGTATGTTTATATTTAAACAGTAACAAAACTAAGATTTTGTTTGATTTAGGAGTTACTTTCATTTTCGTCTGCTTCTGCTAATAAAATCGTCGGCATCAGTTATCAAGTACACATATTTACTGTAGCAAATATTCAGAGATCGTTTAGAAATTTGTTTAAATTAACACACAATCGAGTGATAACAGAAAATTATTTGTCATTGGATATGAGTATGCAGATATGCTGTGGATATTTTATTCTGTTACACTTTACAGACATCTTAGAAGAGACTTTATCGTAAAATTACGCGTTTTCATTTTCCGCTGGCGATAATCTTTATCGTTTCAATGAGTTAGTTTTATTTTGAGGAGATACTAGGACTCCTTTTGCTGGATCTATGTCACATCGACATTAGTTATAGGTCATGTGGCGACTTTTCAGCTTTTGACGATGGATGAAGAACCCAGGTGCCCATCCGTGCATTATTTCATTACGGACGGTCACATGGTTAAACCACCGACCTTCCGTGAGGCAGCTAGATGCCTTCCGCACATAAAGAATTCAACTCCCCGAGCAATGATCGAAGTCACATCGGTGAGGGGCAAGTGATTCTGAGTCAGAGACATTAACCATTCGGCAACGGAAGTCAAATACACTAGAATTGCCAGTATAGTAATGATTACAGTGTACACTTTATGGTCTTTCAAATTCGTTTACATGAATACGTGGTTGTCAAGTGGATTCACATCATGCTACCAAACCTAATTTTTTCTTCTCGAGAACAAATTTACAAATGTGGTAAGATGTGGCTGAACCCATTGACAGAATATGAAAAACAGAGAAAATTAGTTTATGATACATGCAGTATAATTTTTATTCAGCCGTGAACACCAGATGTAAGATTTGTGCGAGAAGGTACAACTCACGTGAAATTACTGCATTAGATATTTACTTGGTGGAAGACTTTTCGATCTAACACATAAAATATAGTTATCATCTTTATGCAAATTTTAGAACTTTTGAGCCAAAGGCTAAATGTAAGTTTTTTATAATCACACGTCGTCCGCTGTTTGTTGTCTGCGGACTGAAATTGACTCAGATATACTCGTAGCGGTAAGTTGTTTTAACCGGTTGCATTTCCATTCATCAAACAATTTAGGTATTGAAGTTTTCAATTTAGACACACTCTTGTGAATACAGTACCACATATTTCCTCAACAAATTTTATAAAACTTATAGAAATGAAGTAATGTAAGTTACAGTATTGAAGAAATCATGAAAATATTACCATGTATAAGACCATTCACGAAACATACAATCTTTTTTCTTCTGCGATTTATTTTTAAATTAAATTTGTCAGTAGCAATTTTGCTTATTTTGCCCATGCCTGTTTAAAAACATTAGGTATACTAATGACTCGAAGATTTAAATTTACTTGATAACAGGTCTTAATGAATGATTATTTCCAAACTTAACTCTTTGAAACTTAACGTTTAAGATTTCTTTTTGTCATTTCTTCTTCAATCATAGACCATATGGAGACCACAATTACCCCTCCGTGCATTATTTCTGGCACGAGCGGTCTTGATTACTCGGCCACGGAGGTCAATGAACGCTAACTTTAAACGTCAAAAGCCATGTCGAATATATGATTACAATGTTTAGCATTGTCAAGGTTTATTTTTATACAAGAATAAACATTACTGCTCAGCTATTTAGAACGTTATGTTGCAATAATAATATGCTGGGATACGAACCCGGAACGATAAGAGACATAATTAATTTGTTTAACAAGGCTTATTTCAAGCTTTAGCCAAAAGCTTTGCAAATAGAAAACTCTGTCTGTGACTGATACGTGCAGTTTCCTCAACACGACTGGTTAAAGTAGAAAGAACTTCTGCCTTATAATTATAAAGAGTATCTAGCCGCTCAACATTCAGTTATTGACAGAATTTTACATCACAATTCCAAAATTAGATCAAGAAATTGATGATAATAATCATTTATTTGTTTAAAGGAAATGGACGTTGATATGGTGGCTGATTTCTGCCATTTCGCGTTTTCGCCCCGCGACCCCGCCGAGCGAAAACACGAGAATTAACAAGTTAAACTGGCGGGGGCGCGAGGCGAAAACTCGCTATTTAGCGTGGGCGCGGAGCGAAAACTCGCTGTTTAGCGGGGTCGCGGGGCGAGATTTAGTAACTGGTATGTCGGGGGCGCGAGACGAAAACACGATAATTAGCCCTGCTTAAACGTCGAGTTTTCGCACCGCGCCCCGACATCCAGTTACTAAATCTCGCCCCGCGTCCCCGCTAATTATCGTGTTTTCGCTTCGCGCCCCCGCTAAATAGCGAGTTTTCGCCTGGCGCCCCCGCCATTTTATCTTGTTAATTTTCGTGTTTTGGCTCGGTGGGATCGCCGGGCGAAAACTCGCTATTTAGTAGGGGCGCGAAGCGAAAACACGATAATTAGCGGTGTCGAGGGGCGAGATTTAGGAACTGGAATGTCGGGGGTGCGGTGCGAAAACTCGGCGTTTAAGCAGCGCTAATTATCGTGTTTTTGCCACGCGCCCCCGACATACCAGTTACTAACTCTCGCCCCGCGACCCCGCTAATTATCGTGTTTTCGCTCCGCGCCCCCGCTAAGTAGCGAGTTTTCGCCCCGCGCCCCCGCCATTTTAACTTGTTAATTCTCGTGTTTTCGCTTGGCGGGGTCGCGGGGCGAAAACGCAAAATGGCAGAAATCAGCCACCATACGTTGACGTTATCGTATGTGTTGAATTCTGAATATTGTTTGAACCTAATTAATTCAGCGCATGTTGAGCGCAAAGGTTTTATTCATAATGGGACCTATTTCACTGCGTGTTTAATTCTCAATTGCGAAACTAGTAATTACAGTACATATTCTTAATCTTTTCAATGTTTCGAAACAGAACTCGTTTTTGTTACTTTTAATAGTTTCAGTATATGCATTTATATAATTTGATAGTTTCCAGAAAGCTTTCTCATACGATAGGCCACAAACCTGTATATCGATCGGTTAAGAGTTTGATCAATTGGCAGGTTATTTTTGACAGACTATGCGTGTCGAAGTTGAATTCATCGCCTTCTTTTGATTCATGTGGGTAAGTTGTCACTTACTGAAATTCTTTGAACTGTATTGATGTTGTATTATTGAGATAAAATTATCACAAATGATCTTGAACCGAATTTAACAACACAGACAAACAAACATAATCAGTCTAATAATACAGTATCATACCGAGAGTAATTTCATTCTTTTGTAGTGCACTTTCCCTTTACAATAGACATGTATCATGCATGCAAATTAATTTCAATACAAATCTTAAAAGAAACTGCAATCAACTCAGAGCGCATTAAGTGAAACTAAATGCTGTGTAAATGTAAACTATTTTGCTAGCAAATGCAAATATTTAACTTGTGTCATTGATACTCTTCAGTTTCAATATTCTTGCTGTCATAGTTTTCGGTATTGTTTAACCAACCTATTGGACATAGTGTCCGCATTTTAATTATATTTTTGAAAGTTTTTGTGATATGCAGGCCCGTAACCTCAGATCCCCTCTCTTAATTCCAGTTTGTTTAGTTCTGCCTATTGTTTTCTCGTTATACACATCTGCGGAGGTCTTTGAATAGGTTGTGTTTTTTTTTTTTGGCAAATGATGTGCTCTGTTCAACCCGGGGCTAGAGGACGGGGACTCCTTTTTTAATTGACAAATATTAACAAATGCCTTTATATTCCTATGGAGCAAAACTATCTGAAATTTGTGATACAAATTAAATCAGCTAGCAGGATATCAAAAACGTTCTCACCCTCCTTCTCGTAATGTCTCATGTAATTGCCATTTTAATCGGTAAATTGTATGTGATAAACTTACTTCAATTCACATGATCTTAAGGCTTCAATGAAAGTGTTTTTCATACATGCAAGTGCTTTCATTTTTGCATAAATGTTTACTTTTCTCACAATACCATAAACCAAACTTTCACCACATTAAATGTTATCAAAAGCATCTGTGAGTATTCTTATTTCTATAAAAGTTTAAATGTTCTTTGGAACTTACGCCTACATAGACCAAGGACCAATTTTAAAACAATTGTAACAAATGATGGATATCGTACACAAATAGAATGTAAAAATAAATTCCTTGGAACATTGAAAACTCATAGAAGGTCACTACAAATTGAAATAGTTGTGGAAAATATAAAGTGCGTCAAAGACCTATTATCAAAATTCATTTTAATGATATGAGAGAGGCATAAGAGTTACAAAGGGGTTGGGCAAATAAAAACAACTGGGCGTCAAAAAATAAGGGAAAACGCCAATGACATTCAAGAAAAACTACATTAATATAAAACTTTATGGACAGATAGCAAAGTGAAAATAGGGATGTCGCCTTGTAACGTTGAGTAACATGTAAAGGGTACTGGGTTTAAAACGCATTAGCCAACCCACACTTTGTGTATTTCAACTTGTCAGGCAGTATTGGTTATAAAAATAGTTTCCAGAGATAGGAACGATGATTTGGATTGAAAAATTCCACTGCTCAATTTAAAATAATCCAAATAAGTAATGAGAAATAAGAAACGGGTGAAAGTCAATGAAATATTTCATAAACCAAGCATACAATGTGCTGAGCGCCTTACTATTAATTTGACTAATATTAAATCGAACTGATAATTGTGTGAAATTGTCCCGCAACGCATTAATCATTTCAATGAAAATGCGCAAGTATTTGCAAACAAATTTGGAATGTTATCTAATATGAATGTTTTAGTCTTCCGAAACTGCTTCAATTAAATGCTACTCTTAAAAAAACTTTCATATATGTGAATATCTAGAAATGAATGCACTAGATATATATCGTTTCAACTATTTTGCTTCTTGTATCGTATATTTTTGTTGGGTTTACCGTCGCACCGACACAATATTAGGTCATATGGCGACTTTCCAGCTTTCAATGGTGGAGGAAGACCTAAGGTGCCCCTCCATGCATTATTTTATCACGGTCGAGCAGCTGGGTAGAACGAGACATTTTAAGGATTTGTCAAACGTTGACAAACGTGGGCCTAAGGTATGTTGTGGCATTTAATTGCATATCCTGTTTAACAGATTGAAATACTGCGACAAAAAATCAAAATTGCAATTATTAAGAGGAAAGAATATGAAAAACTAATGACCATATATAATATATGATTATAGTTTCTAAACATCTATTTAAGGAAATAGACATACTAACTAGAGCATCGCAATGCTGAGCAATATAGGCCCGAAGGATGACCTTTGACCTAAGTCAGACCTTGGTCAGGAAATGAGCCATCCGAAATATGTGCTTTTCCCGTCGTCTTGATGTGGTGAACATTTGTGCCCAGATTTTTAAAAATCCTTCAAGCAGTTAAAGAATAATTAAAGCGGACACGAAACAAAGTTATATGACCTTTGACCACTAAGTGTGACCTTGATCTTGAAGAAAATTATCATAAAAGTGCGCTCTGCACGTCGTCGTGATGTGTTGAACATTTGTGTCAAGTTACTTCGAAATCCTTAAAGGGGTTCAAGAGTTACAGAGCGGACACGTAATTGCTAACGGACGGACGGACACCGGCGTCCTAACAAAATACGTCCCTTTTTGACGATAAAAAGCTGTTAGTATTCATGTGTAAGTTAATTTTTGATAAAGAAATGCATTCAAAATACGCCATGACTGATAGCTCTTTCTTTGGAACAAAACTTAAGACTCACTTGAAGAATAAAAGGTTTGTCAACTTACGCACAGAATACGAGAATACGGAAATTTTGATAGTGTTCATCATATCTTACTATCATAGTAATCAGCTTTGTGCGCACTTGCGTAACTGTAGCTTTAATAATTACCACAAAGAAAATGTGGCTTACAAGGAAAAGTCATTTATTTTCTTTTGTTTTGTATAATTTAGAAGTTCACACGTTTACATTTCACCTTGTGAAATTTTGCGAATTTTAACACTTAAAACACTTCTGTTTAACGATCAGTTTCACTAGAAAATGCTACAGTATCCCCAGTGCGTTTCTTGATTCGATATGTACAAACTTTCTTTCATTTCAAAGCGCTGACTTCCTACCAAAGAACGTTTTCACTCAAATCTATTTGAAATATTTATATATTATTATGCATGTTTTTCTCATACCTAGAGGATACAAAAATTTGTACTTTGCAAGAGAAGAAAACGTCGGCTAAACCTACAATAAAGTTTTAGCGAAGTTGTCTTCATTTTCCCCAGAGGCTTTTCTCAAGAAAATTGTTTTCGACTCAAATAACACCTTCTCAGAAATCTGTATTAATTTGAGACTGTGAACTTTAATGCAGTTGACAACAAATTTAATTAAAATAAGCAGTGCATACTTGTATTTTTAGCTCCAGTGTCCAGATACCTAGATATCTTGAACTGTAAACTGAATATCCCGTAAAAGTTACTTTTATTATCTGTTGCACATTTAAATGACATAACAAATAGAAACAGCATTTCTTTTTAACATTTTCATATTGATGGTAAAGCTATTATGCATAAGTATTGGTGTTAAACAAAACAATTCACATGAACAATTCAAATAAACACCTTCGTGTAAAAGAACTTTAGAAACCCTTGATGGATAATCGAGCTACGGAATGGACACGAAACAGACCTTTGTCATATCATGTCAGTCTTTAACATCCTTCTGTGACTTTGACCTTTGAGCAAATGCTTGACACGTTATAAAACAAATGTAAAACAGTCTTTTTGACATCCGACACAGAGATCCGTGTAAGTATATCTGTGCCAAGTAATATTAAAATCTCTCAAGGACAGGCAAAACTATGAACTTGGCAGAAGAAACATTTGACATTTAACTTCAAAATTAGATCTTGTTATTTTTAAGCTAAAGGTGGGGTTTGACTCTTATGTTAATCGCATTGTATTTTTATTGTGAGTGGTTCCTTGCAAGGTTATTGATCGGACAAGACAAATTATCAAAAATATTTGAACTCGTAGAGTGACCTTAACCTTTAATTTGTATCTTATATAGCAAGACTCGTTCAGTTTTTATTATGTTGCGTAGTTATACGAAGAATATGTGCCAAATAATATTATAATCCCTTGATATATGGCAAAGTTATTAAGTGCAGACAAAAGAGACCAGGTTTATACTGCATAAACATTCCTCTTTCAAGTATGACCATGATCTTTAAGCTATATCGCCGCCTGTCGTGTTAAGGAAAAACATATATTCCAGAAAACTACTGAATGATAATAATGATAATAACGATGATATAAAGAGATGCATATCTAAAATGGATGCAGCAATATCCGAATTGTTTTAAATAGTATAATCCATTGCAGCATACAGTCGAATTATCTATATTTAGAATAGCATCCGAATAGAACGTTACATGTATACCATTAGATAAGGTTTCCATCTTCATGGGCTTCATGAAAGAGGGTTAATATACAATGTCATCCATAACAGATTCAATCCAAATTTCTAAAACTGATATGCAATGTGCCAATGGCATGCTCAAACTCGAGTATTGTTTTACAAAATTAAAGAGGATTTTAAAAACTTCATAAGGTTCATAATGTGATAACAATGCAACTATTTACGGTTTTTGAAAAAATACATGATTTTGTAGCACAATCCAACATAATATCCTAAGGGAGAGGACACCAATTCAACAAACAGTTTTGATCTCTCCTTTTTGAATTTTTTTCTTTATATCCCCTGCGTAATAATTTCCTTTTATTACACAAGCTGATATTTTTAATGTCTTTTGAAATGTCATGTGGACTCTACAGGGACTTCATTCTTAATCACAACAACGCGGGTTTCATCCCATGAGGTTTTGGTAATTCTACTTAATTCAGAAAATTATTTAACTGGAGGAAGTAGCACCTTAAGAAAGAAACTAACTATCCAAAATGGCAGCAAAGGCTATCTTGAAATTAGAAGTTCCACAGTTGGGTAAACGTTTCACAGACACTGCGATAATTTTCAATTTTGCCAAGCCTTAAGATGCACATTTCAAACGAAAAGGTTCATTCGGAAGTTTTAATTGATTAAGGAGCCAAATTTTGAAATTAAACTGGCTAATATCTTCATTATTTTGAATCTAGATGTTGTATTTGGAAATTGTATAAACCCATCCATTTTATTTTTAGGGGTATCTTAAATCTCTCACCAGATTTTTTTTTAAACTCTGATCATGTATATAAACTTATAATAACAATAAAAATGTTATAGGAATAGGTGACTATAGAGAATGGGATGTCTTACTGAAAATCAATATCGAACAAAACTTTTAGCTAGGGTTTCATCATTCTACAAAAAAAATTTACAGTGTGAGATTTCCGTGCCACACATTTTGGACAAATGTCTTCACATTTATTTTCTTCTCCTGTATGTCTTACACCCATAAATCTTACAAAAATATCATAAAATTGAAACAAACATTTTGACAAGGTTCTCTTACGGAGGAAATATTGTATGAGACAGTGGTAACATTCGATATTGTGGGTTACTATGTTTTGTTTCCTAAAGCCACTCTTCAGATTCACAAGTTGTAGGATTGGTTTTGGTTTATCTGCTTAAAAACGAAATATTCTGCTGTTTGCAAGACACATAATTATGTTTATGATTATAGATAACAAATGTCAAGTTTCGGACCTATATTTAGTGTACTGCTGCTTCACCGTATGGATAAAGGAATATTTAAGATTGCTGTTGTCAGAATTACTTAAACCTGATTTGAATGCCTGGGACTAATCATCATATGCAGCTGTTTGAAAAACAGATAAAAGCTATTTTTAATGATTTTTGACAGATGAATATCTATGTGCATATAACTCGTCAAACTACACTTAATATACAGTCATTTTAGAATAACATTACATTAATACAATACGAAATACTGACTACTGCTAATGCTGCATTGAACTATCCATGCGGATTCAGCCTGTCCGGTTAACACAATGAAGAGTTCTGCGGATCTTGGGGATATAAGTTTGACGTTCGGCAAAGCGTATACTCTCCGTGACGATTTGATAGAATTCACTGTGTCTGAATTCTTTCTTCATTCATTTCTGATTTATATGGAGTCGTTTGCAGTTACTTGCTGAGAATATGTTTGTACAAGTACAGAATCCAGGAACTCTGGCTTGTTAATTTCCTGAAAGACAGTGCTAAACTCAAAGCCAAACAAAACAATCCAGGAGCTGCTGAACAATAAGCAGTTTAAAGAATGACAGCATTGAACAATAGATGATAATTGTGATGCCACTTAAACCAAATATCTGTTTTCACTCACTGACAAAATAAAAACAGTTAATTCAGTCTCTTTCAAATAATAGTCTCTCACACGTTTGGTGTACTGGTGCGCTTGTTTTAATAGCCCTTAAACTCACATACTAACATCTCGTCGTATAGTTGAAATATAATTGTAGACATAGCACCTACAGTTTTCAATTATGAAAAAACAATAAAATATAACATTTAAGATCGAGTCAAATACTTAATAATCAAACAATCTTGGCAGCCGATCGGCTGAAATCCGGAAGATCAAAAGTTATCAAATTTTAGCATTACCTGAAAGGTGGGGTCATTGACAGACATTTAAATATTCGATAAAATAACATAAAGGAAAAATCAACAAGATTAAAGTCCTTTTATACCAACTTTCAAAACAGTTTTAAATGTAGAGAAGGTAAACTGCTCAAAGGTATGTTTATAAATTAACAGTAACAAACTTAACATGTAGTTTGATTTAGGTTTTACTTTCATTTTAATTTATTTCTGTTTATAAAAATCATTGGATTTTATTGTCGACGGCATCAATTATTATATACACAAATTTTCTGCAGCAGATATTCTGAGATCGTCTAGAAATTTGTTTAGATTAACACACATTCGAGTGGTAACAGAAGTTTGTTACTCGATATGAGTACGCAAATATGCTGTGAATATTTTATTCTGTTACATTTTACAGACATCCCAGATGAGATTTCATCCTAAAATTAGGCGTTGTCATTGCCGCTCGCAATAATCTTTATTATTATTATTATTATTATTATTATTATTATACCAGATTTATATAGCGCCCTTTTCATGATAAACACGTTCAAAGGCGCTTTACATATAGCAGACGCAGCCACACAGGGCGCGAAATTCATCCTCTACTAGTACAGACACAGAGCGATCTGACCAGAGGGACAAAGTGAGATAAAGCCCCCAGAACAGACAGAGAGAACGTTTTAGATACAGACGTGTCCGGCTAACTTAGCCTAGCTCTTTGCGAATAGACAGTCTGGTTCTTTAACGTGTCCGGTGTATAGCACCGATACACGCGAAGCCGTCTTTCCTGGGAAGAACCGGTACAGGCCTCTAGTTAAGTGGGAGACACTCAAGAGCATCTCAGAAATTTCCAGTGCCTGGACCGGGATTCGAACCCAGGACCTCTGGATTGACAGTCAAGCGTGTTACCACTAGACCATCGGCCCACCTATCATTGCAGTCAGTTGCAGTGACTGCACTAAAAAGCTCGAGTTTCGTTTTGGGGAAATACGAGAATATTTTGCTGTGTTTTACGTCACACTGACACAATTATAGGTCATATGGCAACTTTCCAGATTTGACGACGGAAGAAGACCATGCATTAATTCATCACGCACGGGCACCTGGGTAGAACCAACGACCTTCTGTAAACCAGCTGGATGGAATCCACATGAGGGACAAGTGATTCTGAGTTAGAGTAATTAACCATTCGGCCACGGAGACCCCAAGTACTAGGATTGCCAATATAGTAATGAGTACAGTATACACTATATAATCTTTCAAAATCGTTTACATGAATATGTATAATATATAGTCTTTGAGTGACACTGTTGTTATTTTGTAAGATGAAGCTCTCTTGGAACTATTCCTGGAAGACAAACATCACTTCTGTGACTTTTCTGTTTGGAAGGATCTATGTGGTGCTTGTCTTGTAACTTCATATCATACCAAACCACTTTTTTTTCTCGAGAACAAATCCATAAAAGTTGGTAAGATGCGGGTGAACCCATTAAGAGAATATGACAAACATAGAAAATTAGTAGATTATACATGCAATGTATGTTTTTCACCCGTAAACACCATACCTTACATTTGTACGAAAGGGTACAACACACGTGAAATTACTGCATCAGATATTCACTTAGTAGAAGACCTTTAGATCTGACACTGAAAATATAGATCTCATCTATATGTACATTTTAGCACATCAAAGGCTAAATAACTTTTGTATAACCGCCTGTTCTCCGCTGTCTGTTTGCTGTTTGAACTTCATCCAGTGGTACTGAAATTATCAATTAAAACATGTCTTGTTAATACGGTACTACCTATATTTCCTCAACGAATTTTATAAAACTTTAAGATATGAAGTAATATAAGTTTTGGGGGTTTTTTTTTTGCTTAAAGTTATAATACTGGTAAAAATCACCGTTAAAATAAAGCAAATAACTTTGTAGATTTGTAGAAGACAGTCTAATGAACAAATTCGCCCGTTAGTTAGACTTGGATGGCCAATTATTGAGATACGAATGGATATAAAACCATGAAATATTTAATGACCAGCTTTACACTAATTCACTCGCTAGACTTCGCCGAATTCCGTAAACCAACGAAGACAGTGTCACGTGACAAAAATTTAAATACGTCGAAAACAACAATGGCTGGTCGGCCGTGATAGGATTTTGTGTAAAATGGCGGATAAATGCAGAAATTTACAAATATTTTGCTTTTCGATGCCATTTCTACAAAAAAAATGCATTAATGTAATAAAATTTAGCCTGTTGTTAAATAAAAAGAAAGGCAGTTTACCAGAAAATGCGATACGAATGTGCATGACATGTTGTTGTTTTGTTTCTTAAAATAGATTAGCGTGGCTCTTTGTACGGTCCCGTACGAACAATCATTTAGCGTGGCTCGTATTACGGTCCCGTACGTTTCACAATCAATTTGTCTACATCTGCACAGTAGTCCCTAGCTAAAAGTTCAGCTCAAAGATGTTTATATAATATACTGTTACGGATCTCTGAGCTAAAATGAATCCCGTACTGACACCTAACACCTTCGTTCCAGAAGTATGTCGTGCTATAATTATATCAAATGCAATGGACTCACCTTTTACTATACAATATTTCTAATCAATTTTCCTTTTGATCTAGCATAAATAATCCATGCAACTTAATTTGAACTCAAGTTTCAAATTGGTACCCCTGTCTGCAATATTTGTCCGTCATTCAGTTGTCGCTTGGTCAGGGTACTCTTCATTTTGAAAAACCAATAGGCTGTAGAGAATCGTTATTTATGGACATTTTCTGAGAAATTGTATGTTGTTTTTATAGATTTTATGTGATTATATAAATTCATAAATAGGTAAAATTTTGATACTCATTTTCAAGAATAACAACGTGCTCTGAACTGTTGCATGACATCATGAGTTTCTCACGAGAGACTGTGCGAGATGCTGCGGTTTGATACTGGTTAGTTAAAAAATGGGTTTTACCGTAACTAAATGAATGCGACCATCAGAAAATAAAAACAGTGTCAGTTAAGTTATGTTAGCCTGAACTAGATAGTCCCCATTGTCAATGACTGACTGTGACTGGGAGGCGACTGTCTGGTCGACACCGATGATTAATATAATCTGAAAAGTAGATCCCTCGGAAGCACCGAGAACAATACAAACAGTGAAAATTGCAGACTCGGTTTGATTGAGTCTGTTCATGAGCAGTAATGGAAAATGCAACACTGCCCACGCCTCCTAGCACCTAGATCCAGCCTTCATTGAAAACACAAATTAGTGTGCAATATCAAAATCAGCACTATTATATTACAAGTTACAGGTTAAAAGATGATAAAACAGATATTTCAGGTTTGAACAATCTAGGCCACTCCTTGTTGTATTTGGTGTTTATTATGTTATAGATCTAATACAGCCAAATTGTGTGCTAGAAAGAGAACACAAACACGTGTTGATAGTTCTAAATTTTACTGACTACTGTCTATTCCAGGTATGTGTGGCGGGAAGATACTGAGCATGCGCATTATAACATTCTAAATATATATTAACATTTATTTCATGTTTTCAAGTGAATTATAGAGTTTTCTCAGTGAAATAAAAGTGATAATCCACAGTTTTGAAACAGTAGATTATCATTTTTATTTTTCACTGTTTTTTGCCGAACTAGTTTCCGGTCCACCGTCGCGATTGAAGTCAAATTGTATACCGAGCTTGATCAATACTGGGGACCATATTGACGATGACGTCGTTAAAATGACGTCATTTGTGTTTTGCTTTCTGCTGATCTTTCCCGCGATTTTCGACATTTTATAAGATACGCAACAAAAGTAAAGTTTTACACATGAAATAAAACGAAGATTTGTTTGTTTCAGTGAAATATCAATTTTATTTCACCCGTGAGTACCAAAAAAAGTCATTTTCACTCGTGGCTACGCCACTCGTGAAAATATCAGTTTTTGATGCTCACTTGTGAAATAAAATTGATATTTCACTGAAACAAACAAATATCCTCTATATAATTCATTCAATATACAACACTCTTGAACTCCACTAGATTTAACATGATGTGGTAGGTTGTTTTAGAGTCTAATGGTTCTTGGGGGGAAAATGAGTTCTCTTGATAATGGGTACGAGAGAAGAGAATATAAAAGTGAAGGTCCTGAGAGTCTAGCCGGTACTGACCTACAAAAAAAAACAATGGACGAATGACGGATTTTATATAAAAGAATCAGGGATACAAGCATGTGAAATTTCTCTTTGTTTTAACATTTGCCAGTACAGTTAACATTTCTGTGATGATTCATCTACAGAGATACTTGATTTGAACATATCTGGCGGCAGCCTTTCTTAATCGTTCAATTCCATGTGTTAGAGATTGTTGAATGCCATACAGTTGAGCAATATTCTAATTATGGTTGAACATGTTTTATACAGAGTTTCTTAAACTTGTACATTTATCATTTGTTTGATCATTTCTTTTCATGTATTTTAGGGTCTTGTTTGTCTTTTTTTGTGATCTAACACTGCTGGTTCGCCTAAATATTAAGCATTTGTATAGTTTTAAATTCATGGATATGTAGCTTATAGCGAAAAGCAATGTTTTTTATTTCTTTTTATATACCCTAATCACTTCGCATTATCGGAATTCAACTCCTTTGACCGGGTCTTTTTCCACAGCTCTAGTTTATGGAGGTACTGCTAGAGAGTCGCATAATCATGCATGCTATTTATAGTGAGATAAACTAAAGTATCATCAACAACGAGTCTTACGGTGTTTTTAAGTGAGCCTGGCAGGTGACGGACATGTTAAGAAAAGGCAAGGCCTAAGGACATACCCTTGCGGTACCCTTGATACCAAAATGTGACATATATGATTGAAGACCTTTTGTGCTCGTATTGTATTTAAAGGTATCTGATTTCTGATCTCTCTGTCAGGGGGCTTTGTCTCACTCTGTCCCTCTGGTCAGATCGCTCTGTGTCTGTACTAATAGAGGATGAATTTGTGTGGCTGCATTTGAACTATATAAAGCGCCTTTGAACGTGAAACTGATCATGAAAAGGGCGCTATATAAATCTGGTATAATAATAACAATAATAATAATAGACCAGACGATTGTGATCGACTTTGACAAACGATTTGATAAAGTTCATTACTATTAGGTCTGTCTATTTACTAGCTTCAAGGTAATCAAAACTTTTTGACTAAAATTTAATAAAAATTGAGATTCACAACTGTGTTTTGAGCGGAAGCTATGTTGGAAGGAATTAAGCAAATTTTATTATCTAGAATTAAGCAATTGCAAGTAAGAGAATAGGTTTGTGATTGCTGGCTTTGCTTTGTGGGCCCTTTATGTATACAGGGACAACGATAGCCGTCCTCCAGTCTTGTTGAACACTGATGATACCAAGTGAAGACATGTAAATGTTAGTCTCATTTTTATAGAGGAGCAGTGTTTAAGGTATAGGCGGACATTGTGTTGTAAGCTGTTTTTTTGTTTTTCTTTTTTGTTTTTTCCCCTTCTGATGAATCTCAGTGAATTCTTTGCTTTTGATGTGATGTTATCAACATATTCTGACCAAATGAGATACATTGTGTACATTTATTTACTTAGTTTTACGCTCAGATATTTAGCAGCGTCTTTCAGTGAGAGAGAGAGAGAAGACTTATTACTGTCAATTATTTGTTCTAGTCTTATCTTATCAACCGAAATTGAAAGAAAAAGTAAGCATATTACATGATACCCAAACGATGATGTGAACTTCTATAGATGACATTTTTATTTTTCACTCTTACTGCATATGTGTCATACGATGACAATAATATTGCATGCAGACATAAAATTAGCCTTTTTCTATATTCGAAATAATTTCCTGTTTATGTGCGACTGAAAAGTAAAGAAATCGGTTGAAAACATATCAGATGAATGACTTCAGTACAATGTAATACAAAACTGCCGTACGAATAACCACCTGCAGTTTATTTCACTAATCATACGGGACCGTACGATTAGCCCACTTCCTTTAGCGTAGTCACGGACGTATCCGAATGATGGCGGTTGTGTCACTGAAACCGAAAGTGACATTTTTTTATATCCGCCTTCATAGGTGGAATCTGTCAATTTACAGGTAAATTTATGCAGTCAATGTCTTCGTGAACGGATGTTTTATGCGTTGCTGTAGAAAAATGACCTTCCAAAAAAATTCGCTACGTAATCTTCGCTGGCCAGTATTATAACTTTAAACTTATCAGTAGCCATTTTGCTTATTTTGTCCATGTCCATGCCTGTTTAAAGACATTAGATATTCTGATGGCTTGAAGATTCAAATTTACATGATAACAGGTCTTTATGATTATTTCCAAATTTAACACTTTGAAACTAAACTTTTAAGATAAAAAAACGCTAATTTCTTTTAGTAATCTCTTCTTCAATTATAGACCATATGGCAACATTCTAAGGAAGACTACAATCACCCCTCCGGGCATTTTTTCTGGCACGAGCGAGCGCCTGTGTAGAACCCTGGAACGTCCGTAAGGTATATGGATGGCTTCTCACATGAGATAATTCTACAACCCAAACGAGACTTCGAACACATAGGGGTGTGGGCAAGTGATTCGAAGTCGGCGGCCTTACTTACACAGCCACAGAGGTGAATGAACGCTACCTTTAAACGTCAAAGGCCATTTTGAATATATGATTACAATTTTTAGCACTATCACGAGTTTTTCATACAAGAATAATCATTACTGCTCAGCCTTTTAGAACGTTATGATGCAATGATAATATGCTGGGATACGAACTTGTAAACCCGGAAAGATAAGGGACATCATTAATTTGTTTAACAAGGCTTATTTCAAGCTTTAGCCGAAAGCTTTGCAAATAGAAAACTCAGTCTGATTAATACGTGCAGCTTCCTCAAAAAATGAATGAATAAGGTGAAAGAACAACCGCCTTATAATTTTAACAAGTATTTAGCTAGAACTTGATGAATCTAATCATTTATTGTTCGATTAAGGAAATGAACGTTGACGTTTTTAAACGTATGTGTTGAATTCTGAATATTGTTTGAACCTTATATGTGTTAAGAGCATGTTAGGCGCAAAGGTTTCATTCATAATGGGGCCCATTTCACTGCGTGTTTAATTCTCAATTGTGAAACCAGTAATTGGTTTAAACAGCATTTTATTAATCACAATTCATTTACAACATGTACATATATCAAAAAGGCATACAGGATTGAGTAGGAAGCTGAAAGCTTATTTGAAACTCTCTTTGAAACCAGTAATTACAGTACATATTCTTAATCTTTTAAATGTTTCAAAACAGAACTCATTTTGTTACTGTATATACATAATATGCATTAATCAATAGTTTTCAGAAAGCTTTCTCATACGATATGCCACCAACCTGCATATCGATCGGTTAAGAGTTTGATCAATTGGCAGGTTATTGTTCTCCGTGAACACTTGACAGGCTATGCGTATCTAAGTTGAATTCATCGTCTACTTTTGATTCATGTGGGTAGGTTGTCACTTTGCCAACACAAATGAGCAATTTCTGAGATTTTATGAACTGATTGTATGCTTGCTGTTATATTAATTAAATAATATTTAACTTTTGTTAGTGGTACTCTTTAGTTTTTGAACTCGGTGGTTTCAGTACTCCAGAATTCATAGCTTTCAGTATTGTTTAACCCCCCCCCCCCCCCCCCCCCCCCCCCCCCACCTTTGGATATGGTGCCTGCTTTTAAATGATATTTTTGGCGTTTTGTGATATGCAAGCTCCATAGCCTCAGATCCTGCTTGTTTAGTTCTGCCTATTATTTTCTCGTTCTACACATCTGCGGATTTCTTTATATTGTTTGTTTTTTGTGCTTGTAATATATGCAAATGATATGTTCTGCTCAACCCGGAGCTAGAGGACGAGGACGCTTTTTGAAATTGACAATTTTAACAAATCTGAAATTTAGATTTTAAACAAATTTAATCAACCAGCAGGATATAAAAACCATCCTCATATTCTGTCTCACATATGCTTCATATAATTGCCACTTTAATCGGTAAAATGTATGTAATAAACTTATTTCAATTTACATGTTCGTCCTTCTAAAGGCTTCAATAAATTTTCTTTCATACATGCAAGTGCTTTTATGTTTGCATGATTGTTTACTTTTCTCACAATACAATAAAACAAAACTTTCACCACATTAAATGTTATCAAAAGAATCTCAGAGTATTGTTATTTCTATAAAAGTTTAAGTGTTCTTTGGAACTTACACCCACACAGACCAAGGATCGGTCCTAACACAATTTCAACAATGGATGGATATCGTACACAAATAGAATGTATAAATAAATTTTCTGGGAACATTGAACACTTAAAGCAGGCCACTACAAATTGAAATAGTTGTGGAAAATATAATTTACAATGTTCGTCAAAGACCTATTATCAAAATACATTTTAATGATATGAGAGAGGAAACTGGGCGTCAAAAAATAACGGAAAACGCCAATGACATTCAAGAAAACATACATTAATATAAAATTTAATGGACAGTTAGCAAAGTGAAAATAGGGATGCCGCCTTGTAACGTTGAGTAACATGTATTGGGTACTGGGTTTAAAACGCATTAGCAAAACCCCACACTTTGCGTATTCCAACTTGTTAGGCAGTATTGGGTTTATAAAAATAGTTTCCAGAGATAGGAACAGCGACTTGGATTGAAAAATTCTACTGGTTTATTTGAAATAAGCCAAATAAGTAATGATGAAATAAGAAACGGCTGAAAGTCAATGAAATATTTCATAAACCAAGCATTCAATGTGTTGAGCGCCTTACTATTAATTTGACCAATTTTAAATCGAACTGATAATTGTGTGATTGTCCCGCAACGCAATAATCATTTCAATGAAACTGCCCATTATTTGCAAACTAATTCCGGATTTTATTGCATATTTCATATTATCTAATTATTTATTTCAGTCTCATCTATGCACAATAAAATAAAAGAAAGTTTTCAGTCTTACGAAACTGCTTTGATTACACGCTATTCTTAAAAACATTTATAAATGTAAATATCTAAAAATTAATTCACTAGGTACAAACTACTTTGCTTGTGATATGTTGTAATTTTGTTTATATAATTGGGAAAGTTAATGTGCCCATTTGTGTCTGCATCAATTAACATGATAGGAGTCACTTAGTATCGCAGTATATCACACAAATAAGTGCCAATATTTATCATGTTTACATAACGTCATTAAGTATTACTAAGCAAAATTAGAAGAAAATCCTTTAATGATCCATAAGACTTTAATAGACAAAGAAACTCCTAGTATTCAAATAGAGGGTTACTATAATTACATTGTTTGAAAATGTGTTGTATATGTTTCAATATTGCACACCACCTTGTACAGTCATGACTATAAAGGGAAATAACAAAAAAAAAACATCAGATTCAAGACTATTTTGTACTATTTATACAAAGTAGCTAAACTTTAAACAAACTGAGAAAACAGTTGTTCTAAGTGGATTTAACAAGTCTATACTATTTCTTTGTGCATATAAAAATATGGCAGATAAATATTGGGTCGGAATAGCAACGTTCTAAGATCTAAGCCTCCCTGAAAGAAAACCTACATCAATGTATGTAAAGATATGGAAATAATTTGCATTAACACAAAAAAATGAATATGCCATTTATAGTGGCGTCTGTAACGGGTTACTACGTTGGCAGTTTACTTTTATGCACCTTCTTGTAGATCAATAGATCCTAACCTGTTTAATCTAAGAAAAGCCCGACTTGCATGTGTTACAGGCAGAACTATGTGCACGTCGAAAATGTTCATAAAAAGTGTGAGAGTAATAACACAAACTGGTAATGAAAATTTTTTTAATCACAGAGCATTGAATGAAAATACTCTAGACAGTTGTTAAAATGTTAATTAAGTATAAGTGAGAAAATAGAAGAAAAAGGTAAAATGTGAATAGAATACCAGACTAAATTTGATTCTTTACCACAGACTGCTTGAACTGGTCAATGCAAAGGAAGGCTGTGCTGTTACTTGGAGGTGATATTATGCGAGAGGGAAAAACGAGTACATGTGATCAACAGAGGTAACTATTAGTTGTCTAAGTCATAGTTGATGTTTATAGTTTACGGCCATTCGTAATCCCGCTCGAAAGTAGTTGAGAAATATAGCCACATATACCAAATTGTTCCTTGGTCCAAGACAAAAATAATATGTATTTATCTCTTCTGGAGACCGCGACTGGATCCAGAAATGATGTCATCAATATGGCGACCGTTTACGAAAATAATACTGCTGAATAATGATTGAAAATATTAGTAAAATTGCCTATAATATCGGATATGATATTATTAAACAAGCCAATTAGACATATCAAATATATTATACTGGCACTTTCTCAGTAGAAAGTATATTTAAGTTATTGGTAACAAGGTACAGTTACCTGCCCTTCGTTACCCAACTAAAGGAAGTGTATCCGAGAGAAAAGAGGTCCCTCATTTCATGATGGATTTGATTGTAAATAGATATTCTGAGCTTCTGAAAGTAGCCAAATTTTATAGATCTGATGTAAATGAAGAGAAAGGGGTAAAAAAATCTGGAAAATCATGGTTTCTTGTGCAAATGACTGTCTGCGGATTTGTACAAAAAGTAGGCTGGACCGCTTCACTTTGTAAAAATGCGATACAGTATTTATTCTGACAGATGTGAGAAGAAAAGTAGCAGGTCAACAGGTCACTTCAAAGTGATTTTTGTATTTCTCTTGGATAGATTTCTAAAGAGAAGGTATTTGCATTTGTCTTCTGAACATTGTGTCAAAGCCTTGCATTGATATATTTGTATGTAACCCTATGGGAAATTAATTGTACTTTGGAGCCTATTCTAATTGTTTATTTTGTACCCCACCCACCTAATTTACAATGCATTTTTACATGTCGCTTCTACCTCTTGAAATAAAACAATTTCGACTAATTTTATAGTGTTGATTCTGAAATAAGATTTTTTACCAAACGTTACAAGAAATATAGCATACAATAAGGGAAAATACGTTATTAATATCTGGCTTTAATCAGTACCTAGAATGAAAGGATTTTGTCGAAAATGCAATACAAATCAATGTCGGCACAAGTAATTGTCTATGCTGTTATCATTAGAAAATGTGCATATTACATGCATTGTTTGCAATTTTATTTAAACAAGATTTAAGTACGATCAAGACGACTATGCCGATGGAAATTTAACAGATATTTTCTTAAAGTTAGATTCATAATAGTCGACTTAATAACTTAGAATTACTGGAGAATCATATGCATTCAAACTTGATATCAACACTGAAAGCGTTTTATTTAATTCGTCTTCAGCTCCGCGATAACAAAAGTATCTATAAACAATATTATTTATCAAACCTGCCTTTAAACGTTTATTATGGGTTTTCCGTAAATAGCTTATTGCAGGAGGAGATGCATTAGGGACAAGGGATAATCATTTCATTTTCTTTCTTTCATCATTCTTTCTCTGAAACTGAAAATATTTCTCAACAGATCTGATTCATGTTAATGCAACGCACCTTTGAACCGTAAAACTCTGCAGCAATGCATGTTTACGTTAGAACATGATAAAAATATGAACTAAGTAAAGCCGATAGACAGGGAGCTTAAAACGTAAAATAAAGGAACGTAGAGCGGCAAAGCCTTGGAACGGTCAGTTGCAAAACAATGCTGGCGTGCTTAAACAATAGTTTAGCAATAATGCTCACACTATATCTCCACCATATTCCAATGTTACAGAACATCATACGTAAACTTAATCCCCCGACTGCTGAGTGTCTTATTCACGCAAGGGAAACTGAGGGCACGCTGTTAATTGAAACACAAAAATGATCGTGTAAATATCTATATTAAATATGTAAATAGCCTCTGGTCCTTTAGTATTATGAAGATCGTTAAATATCATTATAATACAATTCAGCTTAAGCTGGTGCTAAAGGGCATGAGATTTTTTCATCTTTCTAACCTCTCTGGAACAAACTTAGTCAAACCAAGTCTTCTATTATCTGATTATTTGCGTTCTAAACTTTCAAGGGATCTTCTTAAAGCTTTTAACAAATCATTTGCGCATGTTCTCCATGCTGTTACAGAAAGCAGAATACCAGCAGAACATTATTAAGGATCCGACAAATCAGGAAAGTAGAAATATATCATATCAGCTCAGTCCCAATGCCCTTTTAAGAACCACCAGTCATGGCGTGGTCCACCTCTTTCGTTGGTCACGATCAAAGAGGAAGGTGTAGCATCCAGCTGACATAAGAATGGACACCGAATATGTAACATATCTCCAAATATGAGGGTCAGAGCCGCATATGATAAAACATTTCATCATTTGTGAACATTTTCATTGAAATTGATAAATAACTACTGTTTTGATACACATAGTAATAGAAGTGTTTTTATAAATTGCTATTAAACCTTAAAAAAATAACCCACACAAGTCTGAATTACAATCGTGAAATTTAGTAGAATATTCTTGCACTTGTTAATAGCAGTATATCTGCAAAAGGACATACTAGTATTGATAACGTTCATTGAATTCTTGAAAGTCGCTCTTGCAAATATATGAAAATTAAGTTAAGGAAGTGTTTTTATTAAACGTCGTATATAACCGACAAACAACATGACCTACAGCTGATTGTGACAAACTACGTATCTAGTAACAGATAGTTATCTAAGCTGATATATTGCAGATTGTATGGGAACATCCCCATCTGAATAGAGAAAATCTCCAGTAACTAAACTTGAAAGTGTAAAACAAATTAAGATAATCCCAAGCGATGCAGTATTGTAGTCCTTGAATTGTTAGTTTCATTTCATAATAACACCTCCCTGACATAAAAAATGTCAACTATTCGAGCAACAACTAATTGTTTGTATTTGAAAACTTCATCAAGAATGCGTTAATTAATTTTTCATATAGTATCCGCACAACTGTGTTTAACGTTTTCTAAATCATACGACAATCTAGACAGAAGTAGTTCTCATGGATTACTTATTATCTCTCGAAAAGCTGCATTCCCTTACCGGGCATCGTTTAAAAAGGAGATGCTTTGACAAACTGCATCACAGGTTCACATGGAAATTATTTTTAGCAATGTTACAAGCAGAAAAGGGCTTATTAATAACTGAAATCAAAAACACAAGAAAAGGCATTTAATGAAAGCAGTTCCTTTGTAATTCATTGGATTATTTGGTAAAAAGTTATAAAGAGTAAAGGAATCATATGAAACGACGGAATAGCACACCCTGTAATTGCTGGATTTTAATTTTTCTGGGAATGTTTTTTTCAGAATTTGCATATACTTTGTCGCAATAGTTCTTTCACATGAGGTAAATATCAGTTTGACATGAAGTTATACGATTTAATAAATAAGAAGTGGTACATGTATTAGAGGTTAAATTATCTATGACACGAGCATAATCTAATTGTATATGCAATTAAGGAATCGAAAATAATATTGCTGATCATATATGCCATATATGCGAGCTTTGCTTGAAAATTCAAATGAAGGGATGCGATTAGAGACTAAATCCTGTTCATTGAAAGGACTCAAGTTGTATTTTTTTGTATAATAATTATAAATTTTCTTCTGTAAAACGTAAATATACTGTAGCGACGATGACATCATAGACCACTAGTATGCTGGACAAAAACAGTCTTAGAGAAATCTGCTGATGATTCCTTTCGTAGATGTCTTTAACTTAGTTTTACTGGGTGTATGTATTAATTGACTGGATTTATCAATTTCAGTAGGAGAATCTGCACTACAAAATAGTTTATAACAAGATGTAAATGCATTAGAAAAAGCATTCTTAAAATTGTAACATATTTTTCTATTGATTTTGAGTTCTGACCACAGTGTCGGGGCATTAAGCACACTCATACAGATAACAAGGGTATATAGATACATATAATTATGCTAATCGACTATTGTAGTGATAGATTATCAGACTATTTCTATTCTAAATCGAACATACTGCGCCATTAAATAGACATTTACTCACTTAATATCGTTATTCAGTCGTTTTCGTCATATTTTGATATTTATGGATATGTGTTTTTCATTTGATGCATAATGAATTCCATTCTTTTCTGTAAAAGTGTTTTATCTGCTAGAATAAACATTACCTTCACTAAATATATCAATTTTGCAATCATAACATTTTTCAAAGACGTTGTCACCTGAAATTATTCAGCAGCCTATACTTTTTTATTTTCTCTTAAACCGCCATATTTATGACGTCATAACTTTTTCCAGTTGCGTGTCTGGAAAGAGATACATGGAAAATTACGATAACTCACTTCAGTCTATAATGTGGTATAGGTCTCTATATTTCTCAATATTTTTCTCACGGCGGCCCATATTCCCACAAATTGACATGCTATATTATGCCTGTTTTTTTCAGATAGGTGTTTGTATGTGATTTTGAAATTGCTACACTCTATTCTAGATTTTGTAAAACATAATAAGTCTGTTATGAGTGGCTTATGACCTCGAATAAAGAATGTTTGGGGCTCGTACGTAATTTGCGTCATGCGATTAAGTAACAAGGCAATGAAAATAATGTTGGTGGATTGCTAGAAACGTCCTGGAGTCTACCTACAGCGTCAACACATGTCATTATTCTTTCATTATTTGTTGTTTGTATGATCTCAGAAGTCCACACTCGGTATTTCTCTCAGACACGTAAAACATGACAGGTTTTCAAAGATCAACAAAGTATGGCATCTCGTATCAGGAAGCTGTATGAGAAATTGTGACACGGGCGCTAGAAGCGCTTTGTAACTTCCGATGTTTTATTTAGATGGAAGCTGTAGGGGTGGACGAGGTGCTACAGAAGAAATGACCATTACCGTTCACTAAACATGTCTTCGTTTTGATGCATTTGCAATAATGTCCCAGTGCTGGAATTTCACAAAGATAGCTTAAACGTAGTTTTCAGCAATCATTTATTTTCATTTCTTTACAAACTTTTAAAGGGGGGAACAACTTTTCCAGAATATTTTAATTATCCATCGTAACATGTAATGGTCACGTAAATAGTTGGTAAAGATGTTGTTCGTTTATCAAATATGTAACCATGAGATATCTGTACATTTTACATGATGGTAATTATACATGATTTGCCCCAAATACATGAGAAACTGAAGTACCAACTTGGTTTTTACAGTTACAACTCGACTGTGACATTTAAAATACTAAGATAAGGTTTTTGTAATCTAGACGTTTTTATACGCCCGTCTCTGAAAGAGCGGGGCGTATTATGTGAACACCCGTGGCGGCCGGCGGTAGGCGTCCAAGGCATATCCGCTCTCTAGGTCAAACAGTTCTCATCCGATCTTCACTAAACTAGCTGACAATGTTTGTGGGCATAATATCTCGACCAAGTTCGATAACCAGCCAATTCGCCCCAGGCACTCTTGGATTATGGCCCTTGAATTATTCTAAAAACTTCAAATTTAGCCTTGTCCGCTCTCTAAGTCGAACAGTTTTCATCCGATCTTCACCAAACTTGCTGACAATGTTTGTGGGCATAATATCTCGGCCAAGTACGATAACCAGCTAAATAGCCCCAGACACTCTTGAATTTTGGCCCTTGAATTACTCGAAAAATTTCAAATTTAGCCTTGTCCGCTCTCTAAGTCAAGCAGTTTTCATCAGATCATCACCAAACTTTGCTGACAATGTTTTTTGTGCATACTTTCTCGGCCAAGCTCGATTACCAGCCAAATCACCCCAAACTTTCTTGGATTATGGCCCTTGAATTACTCGAAAAACTGCGAATTTAGCCTTGTCCTCTTTCTAAGTCGATCAGTTTTCATCCGATCTTCACCAAACTTGATGACAATATTTGTGTGCATAATACCTCGGCCAAGTTTGATAACCAGCCAAATTGCTTAAAGCACTCTTGGATTGTGGCCCGTAAATTAGGCCAAGTTCGATGGCGGGCGTATTTTGTGACACTTTTTCTGAAGTTATATATACACAGTACTTGGCGTGTTTAATTAAGTTTAGCATTGTTTGTGTTTATGCAATGTAAGAAAATTATTTAGCAGTGTTTCCAAAAATTTATAACATACTGAAAATAGATTGACCGAATAAAAAATAAACAGAATTAGCAGAGAAAGCTGTGAAAACACAATAACTCAGGTAGGGCATTAGAGTTTTCTCCTTTCTTATTGTAATATAACTGCAATATGAAATTTATTTTCATAACGTCCGTGTGGGAAAAATGTAGCTCTCTAGGTTGTGGTTAGTCTTTAACCGGGTATATGGAACACCAAAAATGTTGACGTTGTTCTGTTTGTTTACTTTAAAAGTTTAGATTACTCATACAAATTACCAACTACAGTTCGTGTATGTCCGTGGTAGTCATTTTGAAAAAGGCATATCGAAATTAACTGTTTATATAGATCTTCGGCAAAATGTTTTCCAGCAAGAGTAGAATGAAGATTAACTGACATTTAAACGCTATATGTTATAATATCCGACTTCTCTTGGGGAATTTAGACACCAGCAGGATGCCTCTCCTTTAAAACTTGTGACACAAATTGGCCACTAAGCATATCAGTGTCAACACATAACCTTATTACAAAGATTACAAGTACGTAATGGGTTGAAATGATTGATTGTGTGCTGGTGTTTTCGTTTACTTTTTTAAAATTAATTTGTTGAATTCTAGATCCAGACAGAAGAAACAAATTTTGATGTAAAGTGTCAATATATATCGTGCTGAAAATTGGAAAGGTTCTAAAATTACCCAGCAGGTTTCAATACTGAAAACTCAGTTGTTTTATTGGTCCATAAAGTATCTCATTTGGTATATATCGCATGTAATCGAAGAGGTATCGGTGGGATCGATTCCCTATGAATGGTCATCGCCCGATTGTAATTTGACCAAATTATATCATTCAAAACTCTGAGTCTGTCATAATTGAACAAAAATGTTGTATCAACTTGTATTTTCAACGGAAACTGAATACTAGTAGGTAGATAATAAAATAATTAATTATTGCAATGTAATACATGTTTTCAAGTCAACATCCAAATAAACTACAAACGCTGTCAATTTATCTTTCTCCGTGATGGATGACCAAAATCAATGGCATGAAATTACTGTTCACGGAGTGATGTAAAAGTCACAAAATAACTTTAACAAGATAAAGGAAATAAGAATGAACATATTTTAGCAGTTTATTCAATTAAGTATCATCACTCTGTTTATCGTCAAGTGAAGGATTTACAATGTACATTGCCATGATTACTGTTAAAGTCATTTCACTGAAAGCAGCACACGTGAAGATTTGTGTTACATTTGCACTACCAAAATTGGTAGGACATTATATCATACAGATTAAGGTATACAATAATAAAATCTGTGAAAAGAACTTTTTGGGAGCAGAGAAAGTAACAAAGCAACACAATTGCAGACTCGATTTGATTAAGTTCGTTCGTGAGAGGTTATGAAATGTGCACTACCTCTCATATCCCACAAGTTCTCAGATCTCAGTTCTGCAATTTAATTGAATGCACTGTCTAAATCAAAAGAAATACTATACGAAAACACAGTTTATTGTTTACAAGGTATTAGTATTCCCTTTTGTCAATGAGTGTATTTCAGAAGTCTAAAGGAGTGTCAATTTGAACACTTCACCTGTTATTTAGAGTTTGATATAGGTGCTGCTTATATGAAAAATCGTTTCCATTGCATTTGTACATGCATTACTGTATTTTCCTTTGGTGCAAAGTTTTTATTGTGTAGTAACATAAACTGCCCAATCTCTTACAAGCATATATCAATGTTTCCTCTAATGTTTCTTAATTGTTTGCGCAACATTAATGGATATTTGCAATAGAAATAAAACACGTGTGTTACCTTAAACTGCAGTTCGAAACACTTGCTGCGAGTAAAAACAAAGAGAAATATCAAACAGGGAATGCCACGCACCAAAAGCGCAGCCTCCTCAAAACGAACCCCCCAGCAAGACTACGTAACAAAATAAACAAAACAATTTATAACAGTCTAGAAGTCTTCAGAACAGTATTAAGCGAACACAAGGGGAACGTTTCAGAAAAGTTCTCATATGAACCATAGACAATGGTTCATAGTAACAATGTTTATAGTAATTCTTATATTAAGTATGCAATTGATATTTGTATAATGTATGTTTAAATTAAGAACATAATAAAACTTGAAATATTTATTAATAAAAATGGAAAGGTTATTCCCACTCTTAATTAATTGAAAATATCACAAATCTACACTAAGGTCTTCTTCTTGATGACAAATAGTTACTGCTTGTCATTGTATTAACTAATTCTAGAAATATTAACATTAGCTTTTTTTCATAAACATATTTTTTTTATTTTTTATTCCCCAACGAGAGGGCTAAAATAACCCGATTGAGCTTAAGTAGTCCTTTCGGTACATGTGTCCGGCGTATAGTTGGATACCTCAATTATGCTAATTATACGGAACTTTTAGAAAAAAACACGAGCGAAAGCACTTGTAAAATGAGACAAAATAACAATGATGGTCTTTCTTATCACAGACACAGTTCAGCTCGTATGAAAATAATAAGCCGGAAATTGATAGTAATGGAAACCCTCAGTCCCCCACCCCCTGTTTATGTTTTCAGGCACGGCTTTGTGACAAGAAAGTAGCATTTACGAGTACTGCAACAAAAATTGGATAGATATGTAATGCTAGAAGAAAGCGGACAAAAATGTTCACTGACCATCACAGTATTATGTTATGTACGTGTCTGTAACAGACAATATTTTATTTGTTAACTCGTCATTGTCGTCATATCAACACCGGGGAAAGTAAATATGTTATACAAAGTAAAGGTTACTAAGACTATGTGGCAAAGCTGTGACACAGGATGAACTCATAACGTTTCTAATATCACATTTGTGACTTCTATACGTGTTGATTAGCCATTCTGAAAATAGAGTTTTTCAAAACCGATGAGGTAAATGTCTGTTTAATTAAAACAGACACGGACATTGTCATGTAATAGAATCCGTCAATGTAATAATGAGGACAACGTCATATATAACACTTACGATTATATAAATCTAATTACATCTAGATACAAAGTGTTTATGATTGAATAATAATCCGATACCATAACGTTAAACATGATTACTTAAGGACATACTAAGGAGTAGATGGGTGACCTGCGTTAACATGACATTTCTCCACTTTTATTAAGAATACACGGGACGCGTAGCATACCAAAATAAAGGTAAACGATTGTACTATACCCTGGTACTATTTTAATAACATTTTATGCATCATGATTCTTTTAAGATAACACAATATGTAAAAGTCAATTGTTATCTTCAAACAGATTCAAATCTCTCATCAGTACTTCAATTGGGCTAAAGTTTTGTCTGCAGTATGGGAGGCTCGTAAATTACCAAAGTGTATTCACAAATTTTCCCTTAATTGCCAGAAAAAAAAGAGTTACAGACAAATCAATTATTTTGGGGTGTCCGTTCTTTCCCCCAATGAATTAAAAGTGATAATTCAAGAATGTGTTCGTTTATTAAATAACTGTGATACACGTTTATGGAACACCCTTCAAAAGAACAGACTGCCAACTTTTATGCAATTTCCTTCATAAATAAAGAAATTGAATCACATCAAACACTTCGCCAAGTTGCGAATTTCTGTTCTGAGAAAACCATGAAATTGTATAATGATAACTAAATCCTTAGGCCCGACCTTCATCAAAGCATGAACTTACCTTATTTTTCTGCCACCGAACCAGACTACTTCATTCTTCCATTCCATATATTTATAGGTCCACAATTGAACATTAGTCAAAAACAGCTAGAAGCCAGATAAAAATCATCCATTTACTTTTTATTACATCAAAACAATATAGTTCCCATTAACGCTTCCTCTGGGTCCTTATATTTGAACTTTTAAATCCATGTTTTGGTAGCTGATAGGACAAGGTATGTTGCATTTATATGAAATAAAAACAAAAAATGTCCAAAACATGTCAATGGATCCATTAGGGTGTCCTTAAAGTACGTGATAAGTCCTTCGCTTTTTTTTTGCTGGAAAAGTCCCGTGAAGTATGCAAGAAAGTGTCTGTGTTGTTGTTTTTTTTTCAAACTAAAGATAGCGCAATGATTTTATTGGCACTGTCCCGAGGATATCCTTGATGTTTTTAGCATTTGAGTGTAGATGTAGTCAGTTTAAACCATTTTACATATACCTTCAGGACATTAACTAAGATATTATCTAATACATATCATGATATAACATTCTAATATGACATGCAAAATAAAGGCAAAAATCAAGGGATATGATAAATTTTGCTTTATCAGGTCAGTGACTGCATATTCTTTATATATAGTTGAGTGAATATACATGAGGACCTTGCAAATTGCAAATAAAATCTATTTTAGTACCAGTTTATTTGAATTATGCAACTTTCTTTGCATTATTAACCATTGCTAAATTAAAATAAACGTACAATATTTTAACCCTTACCCTGCTATTTGTTATAATGGACTGGTCCAATATTCAGTATCCAATACCATTTTTGATTGGAAGTGTTGTTCAGTGAAAAATTACTGACTGAAAAGCGAATTATTAGCTTGTACTGATGTGCAGGCTGATCTTGATCCGCTCTGGTCGCAAAGGCATAATCATTTACCGGCAGGTTGATTATCTAAAAGTAATGACAAAAGTCCTACACTAAAACCACATTCAAATATTGCAGCTCCACATGGAAACAGTGATATGTGTAAATGTATACATAAACAGCGGCTGAGCACATGAATACATTAATATAAAAGAAATCATAAATTTAACACAAACAGCATAACAGTCATACACATGCACAAGCATACACGAAAGAGAAACTTTGAAGCGCACCGCTTTAGAACAGTCACTTTTGCAAACACCACTAGAGATTATGAAATAGTTGTAAACCATACTAAATTCTGCACTCTTACTTGTATTTTCTTAATTTTGCTTGCAGGCTATTGATGTTCTCGAATTTTAGATACGTACGAAAGAACTAAACAGTCAAATAATTTAAAGCTCATGCAAAGTATAACGTAAATCAATAGTGCTGAACACCAACGTTTTAACAAAATTTGATAGTCGTATAAGAATGTTCACTTTTAATATAAAAGTAATCAATCACCCGGATGAAATATCAACTTCTCTTGTTTGATTTAATTTTATATCAAAAGCGAAAGGTAATGGTGAAACTATTTCAATCATTGTTGCTATCTTTTCAATAATTGCTGTTTAATTCTCTACACTATTGCGCTAATATTTGGTCTTTCTCCTTATTTTAAAGGTCCACTACTAACCCCCGAACGAGTATTACATGAAAACCAGAGTTTGTAGCTGAGACTTCATATTTACTGAAAATATGACCCATTGCATCGGATCTAACCAAATAGTCATGAATATGTTCAAAAATAACCAACAAATAAACAAAAATTTTCGCCTGTTTCAAACCGAAAGTATGTTTTCCGACTGCTTACGAACCCGTCGCGGATTTTTTCGGAAGAATGCTCCGAAACGAGGTTGTAATTTATAAATAGATGCAAAATATATTAAATATATGCCCCTAACGATATCGTGATGTTTACAAACATAGCATAGGGAATTCCACATTTTTGTAACTCACAAAAACTTCATGAAAATCATTCTTATAATACAGGTAATATACAGCTATACTACAAGTTTTCGGGTTGACAATTTAGGCCCTTCCCAAATAAATGTGTTTTCACAACTTCATCTGCAAAATTATTCAGTCAATCTCTTTTTAGCCTAGTTTTAAGAAAATAGATGAGTAACTATCTTACACTGTAGAAACCTAAATACACTGATTTATGTAATCACGTGATCCCGAAGAATTTCCGACCGATTACGGAAAAGCGATAAACACGAAGGTAGGATAAAATGACCACCCGTGTCAGTCTAAGAAAATACAGTCAAACCTGTGTTAAAGACCACCTCTGAATAGAGACCATCTAGCTGTAAAGACCACATATTTTGTTCCTCATTTTAACATTTACAGTGTATTTTAATCTGTGAATAAGGACCACCTCCCAATAAAGACCACATTTTGATTTTCTCAAGGGTGGTCTTCATAGACAGGTTTGACTGTACATAAAAATTTCAGTCGTTTCTCTGCACATGTTTTGACTTCAATGGAATATTGCACGGCTATCGTAATGTTTAGTAGTATATTTCAAAATGTGTAGTCTTTTTTTTTAAGAAAACATTGTAAATAATTCTGCTGCTTTCTAGATTTCTTTCACGTTTGAATACGGTGGGATGTAAACATTTTTATTTGTATCGGTAGTTATAAATAGATATATCTTTATAGAAGTATATTTTGGAAGAATGGCCGATTATTTATAAAATATATTCTTTCACTGCAATGTACACGTAGTATCAAGCCAGTGAAAAATATGAATGATATATTAACAGTGTAAACGTTAAACTTATTTCATCGATATATACCAGCATTTCACCAAAAGTAAAACTGTAATGAATTATATATCGCTGTAAACAAAAAGTCATACAGTTGAGTAGTTCAATGACTTTTATGTCTTGGCAAGAAAGTGTTTTCTCATTGGAATATTCCCGCGAATGAAAATTTATTCGTTGTTTCAGATCATGTAAAGCCTTTCTTTAAAGAACGTCAACTGTTTATGGAAAAGTAAATTTCCGGGATACTGTGGTTATGTTTTGACTTCTCACATTGTAAAATGCTATTTTCATAATTAGAATGTTAAAGTGAATTGAAATATTCTAAGATCAACATCATGTTGTAACACTATTAGTTTCCTTTGTCGTAATTGCCGGAAACGTGTGGGAATAATATGAAGCGAACAAATTATTTGAGTCCCGTTTGAATGAAGTGAACGACCTAGCAGCTCAATATTTAGATTTTGTTTTTCACCGCTGATATAATATTTGATACCTGATTTGTTTAATAAGTTGTTTGATGTAGATACATTACTGGAACGGACAATGGCTGTAAATAATTTAAGTCATTAAGTTGTCTATAATTTCTTTCATCGTAAATTGTTTATTATGATAATAGCTTCTTTTTTCCTAGTTTCGTATGCGACCGGAACATATACATAATATGGGTCCAACATTACTGTTTAAATCGTATTTGTTGGTAGTTTTGTTGCATGCAGTTGTGTTGATATGAGTGATGTTCCAAATCATAAAAAATAAGAAGATTAAACAATTCCTGGATTAAATGCAGGATCCAACTGCAAGAAGCAAACTCACTTCCATGCGTAAAATTATTGCTCCTGTAGCATCTGGTAAACTAACTTTCAATTGTTTGAAGCAATGCTGTTATAGAAAATTAAGCATCAAACAAATACAAAATCATTAATATACCAATTTATTTATTGAAGTATGACTAAACATCTGACAGTTCTTAAAAATCAGAAAGATGGGCGACTGCTTTATTATCTCATTACCTTTAAAAAGGAATTTATACGATTAATACATTCAATTGGAGTTATTCAAAAGGGTTGTTAATAACAACTGATTGCTGTCATCGTTATCGTAAGAGATTCTGAAACGTTTCTAAAATGATCAGATAGATTGAAGATAAAGCATAAATTTTATTTGTGATATTCAGAGATTTGTTTGTGATCCTGAGTTTTGATGATCTTTGTTCTAGTACTTGAAAACAATAATCATCATTAAGCATTTAAATGAACTCTTAAGACTGCACAGGTTTTCTTTTCAAAACCATTCAGTTTGTCAAAAAATACTTAATGTGCTTTTTTCTACAAAAAAACTAATTATCCCTATTTCATTCGTTACAAGACATTTAATTGGTCGATCATTTATACTTTGATCAACTACTCGGCTTATGCAACTGATAAAAAGTTATAAACGATACTTAAATAAAACCATAATTTCTAGCTGTGGAAATTTGACTGAATGTTACACAGTACATGTGGCATTGCACTATAGGTTGTATCATTGAGATCAAAAACAAATGAAATGACAAAAATAATGGTCAAATCTAACCGTTACACATCACGATCTTTTATAGACCAATGGCAATAACTTCCCGGACAGTAAGTAGGTTACATTCCTGGACGGAGAGATGGTGGGTAGAGAATGACTGAAGTCATAATTTCTTATGTTTCCTCAATCTTTTTTCAGTTACTTGTAGAAAAAGGGCTAATGTTAAATAGTTTTCATGTAATATGGCACTCTAAAATCTATCTGAAGTTCTACATAAAATGACATCTAAGCAAGAAACCAAATCACGTGACCCTTTAACAACGGATGCATTAAGTAAATAACTCCGAACTGAATGGTATTCAAGTCATCAATCACTTTGTCTGTGTAATGAAGATATTTGTCGAATTTGTGTACCTTTTTTAGTCAAATTACACTCGCATTTGTGCGATAATCATTCGCTTGTTGTCTTATTTCTCAATACTTCCAATATCTATTAATGTAAGCTTTTGTATTAGTTTTAGGCGAGACATTTCACACATTATGAATCCCATGTTGATCTTTTTTTAATATTTGTACGCGTTACATCATCGCAAAAACAGAGAGCAGTGGTATTCAAAAAGTTGTGATAACCTTCTTATTTCTGAACGAAATACATGTATATGTACAAGCACTTATTACTAGTATCTTGGTTAGAATATTTCCTATATGACGATCATGGTTTTTACAAAATCTGACAAAGTTGTTTCCAAAATTTTTGGTTCGAAGAGCAAAATTATTAAGAAAATAAAAATCGGTCAAAAAATGTTTACTTGGAAGTATATTGATTAGTTTACTTTTTGTTTAGTGTCCATGCATGTATAAACCATGCCGAATAACGCATGCATTGAATAAAACCCCGGATATGAATATCATTCAATGAATATGTTTTATTACTAAGTAATGTAAGATACTTTTGTACTTACAGTTTGTTTGTTTTTTGTGGTTTTTTTTTTTAATTTATTATCTGTACAAAGATGGTATGAGCCGGGAATATAACTCGGAATGTCAAGACTAAAGCTCATAGCAACAATGTATCCTACCTCACTATCACATTTGCTTGGTAATACTCAATACCCTGCACAAGCAAAAAAGTTACACAAGAGGTATTATATGCAGTCGTACATGCATAAGCGGCCACCTGTAAATAGTGTGACCCTGCTTAAACCGGCAATCGTTACGTCCGACTGTTGTAACTCCCTATGAAATGAATCATTATTACAATAGTCCGTCTAATGCGGTCAGTGGCCAGCCAAAATTCATCTTAATGTGCTGTAATGGCCATTACAATTCTTATGAGGTAAAATTACTGTTTGTATTCCTGTAACGTAACACAACACGAACACGAGTCTATACATATTTGATGTTTATTTACACAGTAGAATATTTCGTACATAACTTTCATGATTCATTTTGTAACTTCTTAAGTCTTAACAAGTGTCATATCTAAAGCCTAACTTAATCTTAATATCTACGAGACCCATTTCCTAGGTCTCAGTCCAGCCGGACTCTAAGCCCTTCTGACTTCTTCTCCCTCTCGAGATATCTAAAACATCAATATATAGTAATTCTCTAAAATCAGTTGACAATTTGACGTATAAAACGTGTGGGTTTGATATAATAAACAATTACATAAATGCATCAATTTGACAGATGTGTAGCTGGTGTACTGTCTGACCTTACTGATTATTTTACACTCCTATGTAAATAAATTCTTAGATGATAAAGCTGCCTAAAATGCCAAAATAGTTATTATGTAAAGTAGTAGTTAAATTTGTTTGAGTAAATCTACCTTCTAGTTTCTAGCTGGAGGCCTTACTTAATTTGCTCAAAACGTCAAAAATCGAAACATTTTGTTCATTACAGATGGCACATTCAACCCATCAGGAAAACTGTTTTAAAAGTACAGTTAACCAGTCAAACTTTGATTTCTTAATGACCTTTCACTATGATTGATAGCTGCAACATTAGGACACATTAGAACACTATTCCGCTTTCACAAGTCTCGGTTATTTGAGAGGAAACAATCGTGAGATTACTTTGTAGGAATGATAATGAAATATTGACTGTCTTTAATGTTTATCTTACGGAAACCCGAGAAAGAGCTATATCGAATAACACACTTTCTATCAAAACTGTATGCAGACGTCAAGCATCCAAGTGTTCAAAAAAACTCTAGATTTTGATATATTTCTTAAAAATGGTCAAAGGTATTTCAAAAGTCCAGTAGAAAAAGTTAACAAGAGTTACTGACGTGGATATGGATAATATTTGTGTAATAAGAATGTGAGATTATTTAACAGTGTAGAGTACAAAACTGAATTCTATTGGACAAGTACACATCAGTAATAACCACTATTAACTGAATTCAGTTTTATTCTCTACACTGTACACATCAGTAATAACCATTATTAACTGAATTCAGTTTTATTCTCAACACTGTTAAATAACCTTTTTATTTCAATAAAAAAGAAAATGACACAATAGCAAATATTAACACATTTTTAAATGACGATTGGAGACATTTCCAAATAAAAGAAACAATAGAAGTTAATATTCTTCTCTCATAATATGTATTCTAATGTTATAATAGATGTGTGCATTATCATGTTTTCACTCCAGTGCCAACTAAAATGAAGACAACTTTTCATCAATATTTTACCTAAACCTATCGAACTGGAAATGTTCTAACTAAGAAACTGAGTGCTCACACTTATATGGTTCGTTCAGAAAAAAAGTTATCGCAGTTTAGTGGTGTCTGCAGACGAATTGAATTGTACAAGGGAAGTAATCCCGATCGATTCCTTGCATTTAAGAAATCAGAAGAGTTGTCTCGCCCAATACGGAAACATATGGATATTTTGGACTGTAGTCCAACACGAGAATATGGCTTTTCTGGACTGTACGTTTCGGACATTGTTCGGTATACTTAAAATGACCGTGAATAATTATAAATCACACAGTTCTATACTGGTTTCAGTTGTATCGTCACGTGACAGAAACAAAAGCATTCTGCTGGTTAAATTCATATAGATATGAAATAATATAAACTATCAAATCATTTACCGTTCATTTATTACATCAACTGTATAATGCAAAATTCGTATTTCTCCGATATTTTTGTTATGCTCTGTTTTTATCATACATTGCCTAGTTTATAAAAACAACAAATAGTCAAAGAGCCTGTGCTATTTTGATGATGTCATTCCTTTCTTCTGTACGTTTTAGTTAGATTCTTATTGTACGAAAACTCAGTCTCTATGTGTTTGTTTTCGTTGAATTTTTTATACAGTATCTGTTATGAATTATCTTTAACCATATACTTAAATGACGTATTGCCAAGTGAAATGTGTTGGTAGACACTTAAAACTGTCAATAACGTTATTTTATATATATCTTTAGAGTTGTTTGATTAAGGGATGACTTTAAACTTGAGTTTCTGCTACTTAAGTTATATTCCTCTCATAGTAACGACGTTAATCACTGAAGATGAAACTTTGAAGTGTTAAGTGAAATATAATTTGTTACACTGGCTTTTTTAGTAGGGAGTGTCAGTAGTTGCATTATCTGCCTAATAGTATATGTCATCTACAACAATAAATATATGTTCACGGTCCTCTGCCCTGCCACAAGCCGATAGAGATTTGTTTTTAAATATTGACCGGCTTATATCTTATCTTGGACCTTGACGCGTTTTGGTGATTTATGCTATTTTAAATAAGTTCTGTATTTTAGAGCGTCTACTATTTCATCTTCGCTTTGGTATTTATACCATGATTTCTGTCCTCCTAAAATCTGTTGAGTATGTCACCTTCCGTATTTATAATGTGTGTATGCACTTCATAATGTGTTCTAAGTTTTCAACCGTAAGAATAACATTTTTACAAGTGTTTCATCATCACTTAGTTTTATCATAAAAAAATAAGTTCCCACGTATCCATATCACATCAACGTATGTAAATAGAGTTATGAAAGATTTCTATATGCGCAGCAACTACAACATCTGTGGTTTCCAATTTATAAGTTATAAGCTCAATGCCATACGAAAATCCCTAGCTATTGTCAATATTCATATCACTAGCTTTGTTTGCAAAGCTTTTGGCCAAAGTTTATCAAGGCCAGAGTACATAACCAACTACGTTCGTTGCTAATATTTCCGGGTTCAAACACTTGAAAGCGTCTGATAACACAATGACAATTGTCTAGCTTTTCATTGAATTTACAAAATTAACTTGTGTTTTTTCAAATGTATCCTGCGTCTTCTGGACTACTAAAGTTTCTTAATTCATCTTAAATTTGGTTTCCGTCATACTGTTATTGTTTTTGATTTTTATCAACTAATCCAGTTGTCAACGGAAAGTTTAATTTCGCAATAATTTCATTTGTTTCTTGTTATTATATACAAATTACATGCAAAAGAGCTTATGGGTATGCATAAAGGATATAAAGAATATTGGTATTTTGAATTTGCATTTGGAATTTCAATTATATAACCCTTTTGGTTCTTGGCAAACTGTAAAATAATAATATCACAGTTAATGTCAAAGGATTGTTCGCTAATGCTTAAAAAAATTAAGGGAGCGATTTTAGCGAAAATATCTAGACCTTTGGGTTACGGACTACTTTTCAATCAAAGAATTATATTGCAAAGATGGTTACATTTTGTTTGAAAAAAAATTCCTTTAGTCAGTGGATATCTTATAAAAATTACTTGTCATAAATGGATTTATGTATTACGCTTTAATGTAAATGATTTGACAATAGCTTGTAAACTTCATTCAAAGTTATTACTCCAAACTTTCTTTGTCTTTGGTAAAAAAACTCAAGCTACGCTTGTAATTAAACCTAGACTAGAATTGCTAAAGGATTAACAAATAAAAGCATAGTAATTATAGACTTATTACGTGAATTAAGGCATACAATATAGGAGCAATGGGTTGAAGTGGTGGCATGTTATGACCGAAAATGTTAAAAGGTAATAAAGACATACAAAAAGGTATCACATACTATGTAACACCTAGTAGTTTGCACCTAGAGAACCTTCATTCACTGACTACATGTACAATGTAGAACGATGTATGTTTTGTTTGCAGCAAAATCTTTTTATTTTGTATGAGTAGAGATTTTGCATACACTTGTCTGATAACCGGAACTACCTGTTATCAGTTGGGGATTGCTTTTAATTTCAAATGATCTCTGGGAAAAACACTGGGCATGTGTAAAGTACTTGATTACGGCTCGAGGAGTCACAGCAAAACAATATTTACGGAATTGTTTAAGGGAATAAACAGAGTAGATTCAAGCTAGACATAGGGAATAAACAGAGTAGATTCAAGCTAGACATAGGTACGAGAGGTATTTATTGGTACTTTATATTTGATCATAATACAACCATGAATTTAATGTTAAATGACCTTTTTCTTTGTAAGAATCGGTCGTTTTTTTTTTATTCTTTGCAGTACATAAATCATTCTGCAATTTTTAGACAAAGACATCAAAGTTGTATTAATAGTTTATTGGTCTAGTTTCTTTAGTGGTCCTTCAGAACAATTTCAGATCATTATAGTGTCTTGAAAGTGATCACCTGTAGTCATCTCCTCATAATTCAATATAATCATAGGTCACTTGGGCTGAGTACAGAAGTTTTTGAATAAATATTTGATTTTCCCAGTTTTAAGATTATCTTATATTTTTTTACTTAAACGAATTTCGATGTTTTTAATGTAACATTAATATTAAGCGAACTCTCCTGGAAACAGACTTGGCACACACTTGTCCACAAATTGTTCAAGAAAGATTTGTAAATTTTATATAGAATTTACAGTTCGCTTTTATTGATTTGTAATCAATTTAAATCACAATTCTTCCTTGAAACGAGCTTTCAGCACGTGAATTTCATTTAGAATAAAGAGAATCGAGCTTACTTTTGAGATGATTTATAACCACAGGTATTGCCAAAATTGGACGTTTTATGAAACGTTTCCTGAAATTCCTCAATAATATCTTATTTCACTGTACCTAATATTAGGTAAACAAACTAAACAGATTACATCCAATGTTATGCACCACTTAGTTCATATTTCTGTTAGCCTCCAAAACCCAAGCTACTATGCTTTTTTATTTTCCCCTATTTTTGCCCGTACAACTTCGTACTTTTGATACAACTGCGTATTTGTGTGCGTACAACTTAAACTACAGTATACCGTAATGGGAAAAATAATTTTATAATGTTCAGTTATAACTTGAACACCTCTCGAATAGGAACAAATATAAAACTGTTCTAATCTAGAGCAGGGAAATATCTAAATAATATAAGACTCTAAAATGTTATTACGTTATTTTGGTATGTAGTGTCTTTCGTAAAGTAGCAATGCGATACTTTCTGTAACAAATATTCCTGAATGTTTCGCAACTCATAAAAGATAAAGAAAAAAGGACATTATTTTCTTGGCTGAGGCATTGGCAAGTTAAATAAATAAACTTTACTTTTGCATCGGAACAAAATACATTTAGGTGCAAAACAAATACAAACGATTTTTTACAACAATTTATAATAAACGTCGTAAATACTGATACCCTTTCAGATTTACGATGCTAAGGGGAATACAAGCAAAGCATATAATGTGCTTTTGTATGGTTTCTGTTTTATTTGGCCACAGCAGGCAAGTAAATTACATTAAACTGAGAAATTGTGTACCTTAAATTTCTGATATAATGTCTCGGCAAATTGATCTGACAGAGAAAAACGTTTATACAAATGATACACATTTTATGTATATAAACGTCTGCAGGCGCCCGCGGGAATATTTGTGACAGAGACTGAAGGTCGAGGTCACAAATATATCCCAAGGTCTTCTGCAGACGTTAATACACAAAATAAAACGTATATTGCCGCTATTCTTGCATAAAAACATTAAACGACGACTAAATATATTGTTTTCATATGTGATGACTTTATGATTCCGGTACATTTTTCATTTTCCATTCTGTTGTTCCTGGAAACGGTAAACAAGTTTTAAATATGCATAACCGGTGCCCAGAAATCAACAACACTACCAAAAGCGTGTACTGAAGGTTTATAAACGATCGATTTTTTCTCGTTATTACTAACAACAGGATAACAGAAACACAATTTCAAGAATAATAAATTTACATTCGAGTTATTTTGAGTACGAACCTATTTTGAGTACGGATGAATTAGAACGTAGTAAATGGCTTTCAAAGTTTATATGAAATCTGCGAAAAAGTAGATAAAAACATACCGACTGATTCTTCCCAAAAACATTAAAATGATTCCTAAAGACAAATAACCGCACATGTTACAGTTACACGTAATTCAATAATTCATGGTTATCGACAACAATTGAACTGCATCCTTTAGGCTACAAAAAAAATGTTATTATGGGAGAAACAAGACACACACACCAGATTTCCGTCTGCGCAAGGATATATGTCCGTCCCTGAAAACGCATTTTCAAAAATAAAAATCATGTATTAACAGCAATGTGCATTGCCTTATTTGTTCCCGGTAATACATGGGCGAATCAAGCGAAAAAAAAGAAGTTTTTATGCCAGAATACAAGTCAGAACATGACTGGTGAAGTTTCAAGGAGCAAACCTAATAAAACGCAATGATGCAAATTGTATATCGTCCATACACTGATGAGTTTCATTTCTTGAAACGTAATTTACCATAATAAATAGAATTGTGGTAGTTGACTAAATATGTTGCCGAAAACATCTGTTTAATCTTACTTAATGTATCTAGTTACTGATGTTTTGTGGCATTCATTTTACGCAGTGAACAATAATTTGATGTCATTGACATTTGATCATCCATCACTACGAAATAAATTGACAGCATTTGTAATTTACTTGGAAACTGGCTTATACTAATAGATTTTCAAAATTGTATTACGTAGAAATATCTATTTTGCCATATCTGATCACATGTAGGTATAAGTTAGAACCTTCACATTATTTGCACCATTGCAAATGCAATTTAAAGCCGTTTAATGTTGATACTGTTACAACTGACTGTGACTAGCAGTATTTACACACTGGTTACTGACATAACTTAAATAATTCTTTGACAAATATGGATAGTGTTGCTGGATGAAGTTAGATACAGTTAAACTGATGATCTCAAAAATGTCAAGCCTATGACCTACCATCAAACACAGAAATTGTGCCAAGTGGAGGCAGGGAACTAGTAAAGGCTTATTTGAGTAAATGCTTTCAATTTTTATTTGAGATGTAGTAGGAGTGTTAAAAAATTGATCAACTATATATGTTTAAAGATATGCCTGTTTTTACACGTAAGTACCTTTTAGAAGTTGTATATTTTTAAAATATACAAATGGAACTGTGTGAACGAAACAAAAGAAACGAAAAGCGTGTCTGTAGACCTATTACAAAATAATCACTATTATATAACACTACGACAGCTGTGTCCGAAAAAAATGATTAAAGTTTCTTTTAGTATTTAAAAACGGAAAGGTTAGAGAAAAGAATCGCAAATAATTGAGGTTCGATGATTTATGATACTATTTGTCTGACATAAATAGATAAACTCTTAATTAAAGCTATAAACGATTAAACCCTTTTCTTGAACGTTGGTGTGAAGTTCAAACATTATAAGTAAAACACATGTTTATTATATCTAACGTACTCTCCAAAATAAGTATATGTTGTTTTCAGAATTACACATACAGTGTATAAATGGTCATTGTACGATTCTAAAAATGATCTTAAGAACTCTAGAATGCTCCGATTTAAAACGAACTTGTAATTTAGATGTGTTGCTATCCCTTAAAGTGTTCGCGCAGAGCACAAATATTATATACACCTGACTCTTGAAATAACGATTAACTTCTACTGAGTTAACTACCCTGTGATGGTACAAAGCCGTTAAACAAAATATACAAACTGAACAACAATCCATCAATCACTCAACAAATTATGTAGCCGTTACCATTATAATCAGGTTATGTGTCGACATTGATATGATTAGTGGCCAATTTGTACCCTCACTTATAAGGGAGACGTCCTCTTGGTGTTTTAATTCCCAAAGGAAAGTAGAACGATGTGAATACAGCGTTTTGTTGACCATCAGTATTTATATCTGCCTTTGATACGCCTTTGCAACATAAAAATCTAGTCGTCAGTGGTGTCTTAAATCCCAAAGGAAAGTAGAACGACGTAAATAACCTGTCATTGAATTATCTACCTAGAACAGCGTTTTTTTTTTTTATATCTGCCTTTGATTTGCCTTAGCAATATAAAGATCTAGTCGTCAGTGAATCAGTTCACGAATGATTTAACGTCAGGTTGAAATGTAAAAATACATGATGCACTTATTTTGAGTACCTGAACTATCAAGATACATATTTTGCATGCTCTTGTTTCGTACGACATTTTAGAGTACGTTTTCATGAACATAACTGGAGGACAAATCCAAAATGATTTGCATTTCTCTCTATTTTATACCGTTTGTACGTTTACGGATGCAACTTTAAAACGTTTTAAAATTGTTATTTTTGGATAGTTCCTCCCTACACTTTATAAGTTTTTTGGGGTTCTTTTCGTGTCTGTTTATAAAGACAGAAATTGACGAAACAAATATTCTTGGCGCACCGATCTTAAAATGAGATAATTCAAAGACGATGGTCGCATTTCAACGAAGGTTCTAATATGGGAGTCACAATTGGTAGCATTTCGGTCATCCTATCGTTACAAAACTGAGTTAATAGTTGAATAAAAATATAACGATTTAACATCGATACAATACATTTTGTAAAAATCCATGAGCAAATAATGTAATTCTTAAAGTGTCAAAATTTACACTGAAAACAATTTGATATATGACAATTTCAGTCACAGTTTCCTACAAGAGAATGTGAAAATGAACCCTGTATGACCCTGCTTTTGGTTAAGTATAACTGTTTCTTTATATGCGTTACGTGTCAATATCTGGGCATGTATTTTGATATATTAATCTCTGCATATTACCTTTGGTGTCAATTCTGACAGTTACAATAAAGTTACGTGTCAGACAAAATCCCATTGTCGTGTCATAAGTTTTATACGAGGATAAAAATCAATTCTCTTTTTTGTCTCCCTATTTATACCAGTTTCTTCAAATATATTAGATATGCAAAGCAGTCATTATAAAGAAAATGCAATCTGTTATTTATATTTGGTGTTAAGCAAGGTGTTTTAACCTTGAGTATGATTTCGTTAAAATGATTTTTTTTTTACTATTTATACAATGTAATTTGATGCAAAATGTAGATTTGACCTATATTAAAAATTAATGCCCAAAAGAATTATTTTCACTGAAATAATGCTTACACTACATACAGTCTAAACATATTATTTATGACCTATGAGAGATTCACTCACTTTTACTTTCCAATATTACAAATACTCTAATAATCTTTGTTGAAAGTTAAACAGAGCACGCGACCTTCACCGTGTGACAACTTCTAATACATGATAAAATGTATAAATTTTTAAAGTAGCATTTGTTTATATAGTTTGCACCAGCTACACAAATTATTAAGGCTCAGTTTTTGTTATGAACATAAAATGTGCAATATGTTGTTTAATTTTAATTGCGATTATTGTTTTCTCATATTTTTGTCAAACAATTGTTCCTTGGTTAACAAAGTAGAAAATATTATTGAATCCATTGGTTTCGATTGCCCCCAATCAAGACTTAAACTGTGCAAGTTAGTGCGCGCTATTGAAAACAGTACTTTTCTGACCATGTAATTATGTATAGTTCTTTCTTTGAAAAACTTCTCCTTCTACTTTGACATACAGTGAAAGGCATGACGGAACTTCTAGTTTCTATTGTAATGACATATGTGGAAATTGTAAGCACATTTGACGAATAAACTCTGTTAAAATAATGAATTTTACTTTTCGTTTAACATGTTTAAGAGAAAATATTTGAATAAAGGACGTTTATACATTACACGCTAATCAAGAATACTTAGTGCATTTTCTAGTTTCATCATGGTTACAGTTCTCGAAACTAATGCTAATATATAACCGAAATATTCTCAAGTACTCTACGACAAAACACAATCCAAACATTACATTTGTATGTATTCACTTTTTGTTTCATTAGTTTTGTCTTGCCTTGTTACTTAAACATAAAAGCAATGGTTATGTTCAACATATTAAAATATTTCATTTACATGGGATATGTAGTTCATGTCTATTTTCAAGTCCCTTCTAAAAACACGCGCTCAAACTGTCATATTTTATGTCGAATTTCGGTTATCTCGAAGTAAAACTATTTTATGTCGAATTTCTGTTATCTCAATGTAAAAATATTTTATGTCGAATTTCGGTTATCTCAAGGTAAAAATATTTTATGTCGAATTTCGGTTATCTCGAAGTAAAACGCTTAACACAGTAAGACTATAGCTTTACTAGTGAAAACAGGTATAGTCTAACTTGGACAGTTCTTTAAAGACCGCTGGCTGTTTGTCAGTAACGTTACATGCATGTTTATATAACCTGTCCAGGAAGTGTACCTTTTTCATACATGACAACCATTTATACCAGTATCGGACCCCACCGGAAACAGACGAGATAAATGAAAGGCTTTGACTGATATGTGTATTTTGAGAATGAATATACATACGTAGACTTTTCAATAATTGTATAAATGGCAAAATAATGTGCCAGTTATCTTTATGCGCTATCAATAGAGCAACAGGTTTATTGACTTCCATTGGTTCTTATTGGTATATTAAAAGGAGATAGAATTTTCTTTCAAATTGTCTTTGTAAGGTATCCACCTATAATCCTTTCTATACTCTGATCTTTTCTTTGTGTGGGTGTGAGCTCAAAAGATCTCTTCAACTCAACGAGACATAATGACATTATTAAGCTACTGTCTAAATCTATAAAAAAAAAACTTTCTTTTATGCTGCGAGAAAGAAAGAAGCATTAATGGAAATTAATGCGCTTAAGAAAGACATTTTCAATGTAGTTTTTAGACAGGAAACATGTGATTATTTTCTTTTTTCATTAATTTTCTAAAACTTTATGTCTCTAGATATTTCTTATTCCATATGGAAGTCATAAACCAGTATGTCAGTATACTTTCTACATAGTATATCTTTCATTTGTTTTCTTTCATGTAACGACTTTCTTGTTTGTGGAAAACCACACGCCGCCCAAATAGACGTAAACGAATATATTGCAGGCTCTGTTTGATTAAGCCTTTCATGGACGGTAGTGGAAATGCAAGCTACCGTCCATGCTCTCACGCCCCCGGGTTGAGCAGAACTCAACATTGATAAATGGTCCCCACCCCCATTTGTATGTATATAGCGCTACATATATATATACCCGCCCGCTTAGCTCAATAGGGAGAGCGCCGATTTACGGATCGCGGGGTCGTGAATTCGATCCTCGGGGCAGGCCGTATGTCTCCGTGACGATTATATAAAATACATATGTCTGAAATCATTCGTCCTCCACCTCAGATTCATGTGGGGAAGTTGGCAGTTACTTGCAGAGAACAGGCCTGTACTGGTACAGAATCCAGGTAACTGCTCGCCGTTACATAACTGAAGTACTGTTGAAAACGACGTTAAACCCAAAACAAACAAAAACAAAACATATATAGATGATAAAAGATGGTAAAGTGGGATGAATCTGACTAGTTTGATATTTCTCTTTTAGTATTTCTACAGCCCACATGTTACTCTTGGTTCCTTCCTCTTTATTAATAATTCTATCAGATGAGCTTTTTTCAGCTAACATTTCGCTCATATGGACAAAAACTATGAAGGGAACACTGTGGTTTTGTTTTCTTTTTCCTTGGGCATATCTTACTGGGAACGATGCCAATCCTAAACAAAAGAAATTATTTGCTGATTTCTCTTATTTTTTGTAATACCAAATGTTTGACTGCTCTTAGTAAAAGGTCACATTTAACGTGTGGTGAACTTTTCTTAGTCTGTTTAGCATTTCTTTCACAGCATCTGAAAATGGGTTGAAGAGCCATGTTAGCGTTTGAGCTATTTTACAGGTGAGCGACATGTGATTATAATTGATTGAGGGGACCATTATGTCAAAAGTAAATGTCACACCGGTTACTCTTTGATCAATAACAAATTCAAACGCACTTAAAGAATGCTGATTAGCAAATTCTTTAATTACGCCTTTTTATTGGTTAAAGGTCAATATCATACCAATCATACATTTGATAAATTGTGACAAAGTAGGTAAAGATCAATTTTGTGAAATTGTATATTTCTAGTTTCAAAAGTAAACAACTAGAAGCAATTATGATAATCATTTTAGGACCAAAACATAACTATATAACTTAAATTCCATTTTAACACATCTTGCAAACTATTCCCCGTTTAGGAGAAAACCCCTTTTATTGGTTGTTTTTGTTATGTTGTGCGTTTTTTTGTTTGTTTTATTTATTTATTTTTTTTATTATTATTATTATTCATTCATTCTTTGTTAGAAAATGGAAACTATTGACGTTTTAATAAAATGTATTGTATTTTATTTAAGGCGTTCGAACAATAAATGAGTTATACTAACATCATTAGACGACCCCATCAATAAAAAAATAAGAATAATTTTACCCCAACAACGTTCATACCATTTGTATTTTACACTACCTTAGCTATGTCAATGTTCTTTCGGTATAATCGAAGTTGAAAGCACATATTCAGATTTATAGAATGTAAACAAATCTAGAAATGCAGGTGTTCACAATTGAAAAACTATACAACAAAACAAACAGATGGAATTACTAGAAACTTCTTGCGAGGATCGGTGTCACGTGAAAATCTCAGGTGCTGTGATAATGTTGGTCTAATATTAACGTAACCAAAGAGACATTTTACAATAAAAATCTTTAGGTAAATGCTGTTTTGCTTTGGAATTGCTCTTGTGTATGGCTTGAACCTTTCGTGGCAAGTAAGTTATACCGCACTATATGTCTAATTAAACATGCAGTCACTAAATATTAAATAAATAATGAAAAATAGACAAAAAACAACAACAACGATAAAGCTGTATGGTTATGAATTAATTGTGGTTATTCCTAAATTCCAAATACATTGTTAAAGATTATTGGTCTTTGATTTACCTATTTCGCATCAGGATGTTTCATTTACTACATACTTTAAATTGCCTAACACGTAATTAAAAAAAAAATACAGACGGTGATCATTGGAAATGATAAAGCTAACTTAAAGTATCTACTGTGGTTCTAAATTAATTACAACAATATGATGATAAATTGACTGAATTAAAAACTTCCCGTTATTTTTTTTTTTTTTTTTTTTTTTTTTTTTCATTTCGTTGAAGAGAACAATATTAATGGTGACATATAAAATTTTGGTCAGATTGATAATTTCGAAGCACGTATATTCTTTTGAACCACACATTTCAGAAAAAAAATGACACAAAGAGCATTATCACATGCCTGATTGGTGGGGGGGACATAACGTATTTTATCATTTTAAGAAGATATTTAGACAAAATTGCTGTTGTGGATTTACATAAACGTCATACTGTCTTTTTACAATGTGCCTGCCATATTTCTAGTTATGAAATAAAACTACTAATTTCTTGTCAAATCCAAAAAGGTTTGATTGTTGATTAACATAGTATAAAGTTCTTCTGAATCCCTCCCTTTTCGGCTCGAACTGTTGAAGTGTATGCACAATATTTAAGTGCTTTCCCAAGCACGTGATTATGGATTGTATCTCTTTTGACTGACAGCTAAAGCAATATACATATATTTTTGAGATAAAACTAAAAATCCTCAGCATCATTCTCTCGGTGCTATAAAGGATACACCGGTATTGTGTTTGATACTTTATCAGATCTTTTCTTTACATGCTAGAGGGCGTGTTTATATGTGGTTGTAAGATACTTAACTGAATCAGACATTAAAGTATTTAATACGCTTTTATTTAGATTTTTTAAAAACACTGAACTCCACTGAGAATAGTAAACGTAAATAGTGAATTAGCAGTCTTGCGCAAGATTAGGACTTATAGAAACGATTAACTATTAATATGATAAACGGCAGTGTATCTAGAAATGCCTAAAGTTGTTTTGAATTTATACTCTACTTCAAATAGTTTACTCCTAACTGTGGATTTTTGTCTTATCACAACATCAATCTAAATGCTTAAACAAGTAAACAAGAAATTATGGTTACAAAGCATGGTCACCAGTGTTACAACTTTCGTAGTTGATTGAAATTCAATTACGTGTACCGATGATTAGAAGTGATAAAATGTGGAAACATTAAATTACTCTGTTTGCATAGCTTTTGACCAAAGTTTAAATGATCAGACTGGTCAAACAAATTAAGTCTGTTGTTTATATTTCCTTACTCGGAATGCCATACCGTTCAGAATTGTTAATACAATAAATATGGCATAATCATAAATAGGAATACAATTCTGAGGCAATTAAACATTTATTGACAAATATAATACTATGAGTTTTATTTGTTCAATTGTCTTTTTTATAAACAGTGTCACAAAATCGGGACAGAAACAAAACATTAACCTAATTTTGATAATATTTATAACTTACTAAAATATGTGTCTGAAATCTAGTTTTTAATGATGCCTTACATATATATGTGTGTATGTGTGTAATGTTTTCTCTTGAGTTTTTTCTGTATTTCATCGTATAACTAACAGTTGTTAAAATTCTCCATGTGAGGAAGACATTAAGCAGGTGCTCACTCGTCACGATGAAATAATGCACGTTAGGGCACCTGGGGTATTCCTCCACCAAGAAAACAGGAAAGTCGCTAAAGGACCTATAAGTGTGTCAGCGTAACGTTAATCCCAACAAAAACACACAAAAAAACGACCTACTCCGTCGGTAGCAGACGATACTGTATTAAATCGAACGAAAGGCGTTTGTTCGAATCTTTGGACGCAGACACATTATATCGATTATTATGCGTCTGTAAAAATATTAGAATTGATTTCATAAGTAAAGTATCAATACATGTCTTATGTACTTTTTCATTACAAAATATAAATGGATTAGTTCCTCTTTTTTTCTATAAATATTTGCATTGTATGCACAAGCGTTGGAAATGTGCAGAAAAAGAGCAATTTATGCTTGCATTAGATTTTTACAATGGCGATGATCCACGGATGTATTTATCACTACAAATAAATAGGGATGAATTGATTAATCTTTTTCTGCTCTCAATCGGCTATTTAGATTAAATGTTAAAATAAATCGGGAACGCGCTAGATGAAATGATGGATTCATCCATGTTTGATTTTCAATTTATACCTGTTTTGGTCTTTTTTTCAGTTCATGTCATATTAGTATTAAACATTTCTTTCTTTCAATATTGGCATTCATTATACATACACGTACAAGATCGAAAACATGCAAAACGTTTGACCTTTGAAATGGCCGGAGAATATAATTTTCACTACATTAATTGCATCCTGTATTTTTGAAATATATATATTATTGAAACCCCGTATTTCCGGCATATACGGGAAATATACGGAGTTGTATACCAAACATATACGGACATATACGTCCCGTATTTTCGAAATATACAAATTATTTAAATCCCGTATTTCCGGCATATACGGGAAATATACGGAGTTGTGTACGAAGAATATACGGGAAATTTAATCCCTGTATTTTCGAAATATACAAACTATACATACCCCGTATATCCAGAATATACGGGAAATAAACGGAGTTGTATACAAAGAATATACGGGAAATATAAGTCCCGTATTTTCAAAATATACAAATTATTTAAATCCCGTATTTCTGGCATATACGGGATATATACGGAGTTATACACCAAGCATATACGGGACATATACGTCCCGTATTTTCGAAATATACAAATTATTTAAATCCCGCATATACGGGAAATATATGGAGTTGTATATGAAGAATATACGGGAAATTTAATCCCTGTATTTTCGAAATATACAAACTATACATTTCCCGTATATCCAGAATATACGGGAAATATACGGGGTTGTATATGAAACATATACGGAAAATATACGTCCCGTATTTTCGTAATATACGGATTTATGTATTCCCGTACACCAGACATATACGGGAATATGCGGTGTTGTATACGATCAGAATAACCCTTTTTAGAATTTCCCGTATTTCAATAATATACGGGATATCGTATACTAAGAATTCCGTATTTCATAGTATACGAAAATCCGTATTTTATTAGTATACGGACTTTTAAATATACAAGCCCCGTACACGCCCGTATTTTAGTTTTCCCGTATTTCTTCCCGTATACGGGTAATATACGGGATCCCGTACATTCCCGTATATTAACTCTTTTTTCGCAGTGTGTTTACAAACTTATTTAACATTTCAATCATTTAATACTTCCGATTAAATATAGCAACATTTGATTGTATTTTAATTTGAACTTAAGATTGATTTTACAGACTAAGGATTGACAAAATCAGTAATTTTAGTAAACCTGCAAGAAAAACATCAATCCCATCGAATAATCTCCGATTTTAAGAGCTGCGTAACAGTTTCGTGGGCTGTTTGGGCTGTTCATTTTAATTTGTGATTAAATTTGTTTATCTATCAAGTTTATAATTTTTTAACACTTGAACCATCTTAAATTACCAAATTATAGCTAGAGGACAGTAACGTCGTTTTTTTTTTAAATTAGTGTTCTCCTGCTGGATAAAAGGTATTATTTCCAAACTTTTTAGTCATGGAGATATAATGAAAACAAAGCAACTATTAATTTAAAATAATGTTTAATTGGCATTTCTGTTCAGCTGTTCTAAAATGCCTTCTTAAATGAGTAGATATTGATACAGCTTTCAATATCACGGCCATTTTCTAGAAGTGAGGGAAATGTGAAACATCTAAATAAACAAACTTGCTTCATTTCATTTACATCACATTTACTATATCTGCAGGCTCCTAACCTTAATCATAGTCTGGAAGACAATCGCTGCCAAATTTATATTAATATGTTTTATGGTATTTTCACTTTTAGTTTGATTTAATTACAAGGAGTAGTTACTTTCTTTGAAAAAATAAGCGAGTTCTTCATGCTCATTATTGCTTGTTTACGGATAATATAAAATACTTCCTAATTATGTTACCTGCTTCATATTATAACTGCAAAAAGTCTTTATTAATCTACTTCACGTTAAAAGTGATCATAAAAACATAACGAAAACCTCTTATTGCTTTTGTCTTTCGTTTCTCTTAACCTTTAATTTGCCTTGCCTTGTAGATATTTCCTACTTAGTATTCTATATTTTCAACAACTGAATTGTGCATCTATCTTTTAGTTGTATTTGTTAATCTATTTGACAACACTATTGAATCTAAAACATATCGTTCAAAAAGGAACCACATTAGACCAGCATAAATTGCGGAAAACGGAAATCTACGGTGTTCCGGTAGGGCCAATATATTCTCGGACTGTTGACTCATTCAGAGGTATTACAATGATACCCTGGTGCACGACAAGACGATGCAACTGCGAAATAAGGCTACTGTACTGCGCATTCCTGACCACGAGTTGTAGAAAAGACTTGACATTTGATTGATTATATGACAAAAACAGTACACAGAATAATAAGGTCCGAAGAATGGACAGGGAACAGGATATTAAACTTAAGGTTAAGTGCTTAAAACAAACAACTTACCAAGTATCAAGTATATATTGTTGTACTATCAGTTTCACTTACTTAACCTTTCAATTTCTTTCTTTTAATGTGAATAATTTTGTGTGGTCTTATTATTCTTCATAACAACACTGGAACAGTTTTGAATGGCAACTTATAGTCATTTTTAACATCGTTTTAAATATATTTACTACCTACAGCCTCTCTTCGTTTTTATATATTCTGCTAAAGTCTACCTACCGGAGACGTTTCCCGAGAAATGGCTTCACTTGCGTGAAACTCTTTATCTCTTCGTAAAAATAGATTACACGAAACTTGAATCCGAAATATTTGTTTTTACTTTTTATTTTGAATAACATTATTCAGGAGACTTCTTGTCTTATTATTGAACTGTTCGCAGAACATTTCACCGATACTTCCAGCGGCCTGTCTTCCGAAAGAGGAAGCACAAGCCCGGTCTAAGAGGCGCCTATTGCGAAGGAACCGAACATTGTACATCCTGCCAACATTTTAGTTGGATTCAGGTATGGCTATGAATCATGAGCTTTCCCTGCCTTGAACTTTTTGTTTGCCCTAGTCTTGGCTTCGTAAAACCTACTTTCGTCATTAGTACTGCTGGCTAATATGTAGGATAGATAATCATTTATTAGGTTTGACGGATCTGCTTATAAGATTTTGACTTTGCTATCATTACTTTTGCTAAAAATAAATTCTACCATTGGCTGGAAAAGATCTAACTATATGTAATATAAAGTAATCTTACGCTGAGATTTTTAGATGTTTCAAGTGAACTATAAAATGCAAAGTCAAGTAAGTCTTGTGTTTTGTGTGACTGTGTTATTGTATCACCCGTGCATCTAAATAGAAAACACCTTCATCGATCTCCTGTAATTTATTTAATTGTATCAAATGATCCGCCTAATATAAAGCGATGCTAACATTGGAGTATTTAAAATACTCTGCGTTTGACTTCCGTTTACAATTTTATATGCCAGCCAACATGCTTGGAATTTTATTCATTCGTTCGAAATTAAAATGTCAAATTATTTTTTCTTGCGTTATCTCCGTATTTGTAAGCATTGATTTGTCCCTACTTCTATCGTTGAGTTTTCCATTCAGGATCGACTGTCAATATGGATGGAATCCCTGGTGTACATTGGACTAGCTTGTAAAGATGCTATCGCCCAAAATGAAAAACGGGGCATAGTTTGATTAAAATAAAAAAAAAAAAGGTTACGGGATCCATGTTATTCAGTTAATATTACCGTGGTATATGTCGTTTCTATTTAGATTTGTTTTTAATTTGAAGCCAATCATAGTAGCCGAACATAATGAAAACTATAGCTAGGAGGTAGCGACGGTGTGAAACAAACACCGTAATTTAGGTGGGTGGAGCATTAATCAAACCAGTATAGTTGAATATATATTTTTATAGAAATTCAGACAGAAACATTTTAAATGCGATATTCGTGTGTTCATACAAATACAAAAGAGACACAACTTTAACAACTAAAACAAAAAACAAGAGTTATTTGCGATACTCTAGCTCTTTAAAAAAAGGCTGATTTACACATTTTGAATTTTGATCTCAAATCCTTGTCAGACGTTGTAAATCAACTTTCAATGCTTGAGGGTTTTGGAGTTGTAACTGAATGCCGGGTGTTCCCAATAAACCTCAAATCAACATCCGATAAGGTTCCAATATTAAATCTTTAAAAACGGCGTAAACTAAATGGAACATGTATTCACCGACATATTTAGGAATCTAAGGAAAATGGTATATATAAGTTTAGTAGGTGCGCCTGAAAGTACGGTGAGCATATTAAATTGAAGTATATAGTGGATTAGGCTTTTAGACATGTAATATGTCAAACGGGTATTTGAATGTTTTATACTTGTTGAGATTTATGGAATAATATTCATTTATCAGCCGCAGTAATATGACAAAACACTTACAGTTTAATATGTGAAATTTAATGACGGCGAGTTGTTATGTCCATTTCTGTCAGTTTTGCGTATTTTCTAATGTATTTCCGCATCATATACAAAGGTATGTAAAGCCAGGATTATTTCAAAATATATGTGTAACAACATTATATATAACATTAATATTATACATAAATATTTCAGAAAATGTGCGTAATACATTTTATAATGTATTCATAATGGACGTCTATGTAAAAATCAACAAATAAGATTCTGTTTCAAAGTCGTCAAATTAGACCTCTTCTATAATATGACCAGACATAATGTTTAGGTCCTTCTGAATTATCATTGAGATTAAACAGATCTCAAAATGTCAAGCTGATTTTTTACGAGAACAATTTAAATTCATTTAAAGTGTCAACACTTTACATATTTAATCTCTAAAATGTTGGCAGTTAATAAGTTAACAGACTGGTTTCCATTTTATAAAATTAGTAAAATGTTTAACCTTCCATATGTCGACTTTAGGTTTGGCTCTTAGCTATCATGTTGAGCAATGACGAAACCCGATTAACCAAACGTGTGGAACTACCTAATTTAATCATTACGCTATTGAATACAACGGCACAGGAAACCAAGTCCTGTGACTGCATTAAAATCAAAGCACAATGATCTATTTAACTTGACAACAGATTCAGAACAAAATTCTTTTACGAAAAAACACAATACGCCAGTTAAACTCTGATACATATGCTTCGGAAGATTAATTAAGTGAAAGAGTTGCAATTTTGAAACAATAAGAAAAACCTTCATTTATGCGTTATTCACTGCCAATTGAATAGAAATATTATGATGAAGGCTTTATATTCAAAGCCGTCTTCAACTTCAAGCAAATAATTATTTATCCTACGACCAAGTAATCGTGTGAACGTGAACGAATAACTTAACCTACACCCAATAATTCGTGCGAACAAAATACTTAACCTTCTACACTGTAATCTTGCGAACGCATTGCTAGAGACCTACAACCTGGTAATCTTGCATGAAATTACTTAACATACAACCATGTAATCGTGCGCACGAATTACTTAACCTGAAACCATGTGAAATTGCGAACGTATTACTTAACTTATAACCATGTTGTAGTGCGAATGAATTGCTTAATCTACAAAATCACTCTGTTATTATGCGGAGTTTGTAGTTAGTAGAATTAGACACAATACCAAACCGGTATTTTAACATGATAAATAAATAAATAAACGAGAAATCACGTCATGATAACGTAAAGATCATAGTGAAAATCAAGTCCATAATCTGGAACAATAATACCAAGAACGAGTTATGCTAGTCATACATCATTCTGTCATATTAAGGACCTGCTATCGTTGTTTTTGTTACAATACAATAACAACCGCAGATGTTTTATTTTGTTTCCTAGTGGAGGTCATGTTATTCGTGGCCAATAAAATATACGCGGAGCACGCCTAACTACTGGAAATATGTGTACGGCTCAGTTATAAATACTCTTGTTTTCCAAACAAACAAAAAATATGTGAATAAAAACAACATGGAGTTATATATTCCTACTTATTCTGTAAAAGCAAATTTATTGAAGACATTTATATATATGAGCCGCGCTATGAGAAAACCAACATAGTGGCTTTGCGACCAGCATGGATCCAGACCAGCCTGTGCATCCGCGCTGTCTGGTCAGGATCCATGCTGTTCGTTTCAAAGGCTATTGCAATTAGAGAAACTGTTAGCGAACAGTATGGATCCTGACCAGATGCGCAGGCTGGTCTGGATCTATGCTCGTCGCAAAGGCACTATGTTGGTTTTCTCATGGCACTGCTCATATATAATGCATGTACATAACAATATTGAAATAAGTGATATATATACCCGTAACGACAATCGGTAATTTCCGTGAGGTTACGTATTTTTGTTTCGGTATTCTTCGCACTATATGTAACTCATACGAGCATATGGATTTCCGTTCATGGCGGAGGATGCCAAAATCGTACACGGGGTAAATGTAATCGAACGGACATTTACGATCTCTAATTGTATTGATAGTGCACGTATAGAATACTAGTAATAACAATAACTAAAATGTTTTGTCTACAGGGAAAAGAGAAAGTCAGAATTTATAAAAAAAAAATCTTAATTCACATAGTAATATATTTGAGCTGAAGTCATATATTTATTCCGCTATTTCTTCAAAAAAAATATATTTGTGTAGGCAATTTGTACGTTGTCACGTTTGCTTTATCAACTACGTTTGACTGCAATCCGGTAAAGATAGATGTGTGCTACTGACGACAGCATATATAAGTTATCTCGACTTTCCCTACGTAGTATATAACTGTTGAATCGGCATGGTTTTCTGATTGTCCCCAGTTAACTGTATATTTATATATTAAAATTCGGACTTGCGGAAACTCGGAATTTTAAACTTTTCGCACATACTATATAACTGTTTTGATACCAGCGGGTTTTCCGAAGTTCCGCACTTATTGTATAATTAAAAATGTGGGGGTTATGTTCGGGGTTGCGAAGCTCAGGATTTCCCGATTTTCCGCTTATATTTAATCGGGCTTTATTATAGCAATTTCTAATGTTTTGTGGGAACTTGTCACTAGTTTACCCAGAGGAGCTGTATACTGGTATGGAATTCAGGATAAATGACCGCCGTACATAACTGAACGATTGTTTATAAACAACTTTTTCTGAAACAATCGAAGTACTCATGTGAATCAAAAAGCAATTATCACTTTTTAACTTAATACAGGCGGGTAATATTAGAAAAAGTCATTAACATGAACACTTAAGGATAATACCGTGAATATAAAAGTCAATTAAAGCATTCAAAACCAACTACCTTTTCCTCCTAAAATCATTACCTTTTTTAGAATTCACTTTTCCGTTGTTATGAGAACCACTTTTTTGTCTTTCCGAAGCTATCACATTAACACAATTAATGCATTTGGGTTTATGTGAGGCTGAAATAGATGTCAATGTAAAAAAGATTCTCATTTATTTAGTTCTTTTAAATCCACATGAGGAATGTTTTATGGCAACTTTAACACTTCAACCTTCAAGTAACATGAAATGAGATCTGGATTCAAGTATAAACATGTATTAAATTGCCGAAGGAATTTAGGTAGTTAGGTAGCGAGGTAGGCAGGAAAGTGGTAATTTAGGTAGGAAAGTAGGTATATAGGTAGGTAGGTAGGTAGGTAGGTAGGAAAGTACTCATTTAGATAGGTAGGTAGGTATTTAGATATATGTAGGTAGGAAGGCAGGCAGGTAGGAAGGCAGGTAGGTAGATAGGTAGACAGGTAGGCTGGTAGGCAGGTAGGCAGGTAGGTAGGTAGGTAGACAGGTAGGTAGAAGGTAGAGATGGGCAGTGAGCAGGTGGATTCATAGAACTTGCCCATGGTGAATGAAACCAAGATATCACAAGATGATTATGAAATATCATCTAGAATTATTTCACGTATACACATTGTTATCATTTTATTTTTGCCTTAGGATAATAGTTAGATCGTCGTTCACTTGAGTTGACAATATTTTCGATTCCATGTACCGGGTCCAGGTTTTATTCTGGTATTCGGATCAATGTCGTACGCTTTTACTTTTCGAATTATTTGATTTAGAAAACCGGTTATAATTGACTTCTGTAACAGCAGAGTAACTATAGTGTCATTATTGTGCATTTATTTGTTAATATGCCATAGAGTTTTAAGGATTACCTGAATAGTTATTTTTCACTGAGATACACTGGATACGTTTAACACGTGTTGAATTTTCTTTCTTAGTCAAAACATGATATATACAACCATGTTTTACAATATAATTACAATGTTATGAACTATACTTGAAAATGTAAAAGACCAATGTAACATCCACATATATTTTTGCTCTCAAAATAGTGTCATTATGTACCTCAAAAGAGGAAATTTCAAATTTTATTCTTTTAGCTGTATTAATTACAGGATTACATGTACCTGATATGTCGGTCAATTTTGAATGATATTTTCAAAACAGGGTAAATAAAAAAAAATAAACAATCAAGTAAACAACCATGAGAAAACTATTTCTGATAAAAACCTAACTATTCATCTCTGTAGAAATTGTTCTTGAAACGCATAAAATAAAATGGAAATATCTCGCATATTAGTGAACAGTTTGGTCCATGATCACATGCGTTCTGGCTGGATACATACTGGCTACTTTGACAATTATCAGTCAGTATATCAACGCACTTGTGTTGTTAATTGCAGATATATAGTATACATGTATAGTACATATTCCTGACTGATTGTTAATTACAGCAGGCCAGATGGTCAAGCTGGATTTGGATGGTCATGTTTGCTTCCAGTAATCACTGGGTAATAACTAAAATGGTGCTTCTTAATAACCTGACAATAAGCTACATGCTATGACCACCAACCGCTACGAACACCACCATTTAAAGAAAAACAATCGAAATATTCTGAAATTGTTTACCGTTGTTGTATATAAAAACGGTTAGTGTCAGACCAAACAAATTGACATTTTCTCATTTAATATCATATTATGACTGAATTTGGCCAACTGATGTTTGCTAATCTAGGATAATATGAAATAAGTAACTCATATCACAATGTTTAGACCTGAAGGTAACGGATTACTTTTCAATGAAAGGAGAATTTTGTTACAAAATGATTAAATTTTGTTTGGAAAGACAGTTCTTAAAGTTCATTCATATGGAATTACTTTACCTTATGATTTCATATACTAGACTTTTTTATTATACGGTATGGGTGAATTCAATAATATATTTCAAACACCTAAATTTGTTATTACGACAGAAATTTCAATGTTCTTGTTTTTACAGTATTGTAGGACCTAAAATGCCAAAATACCCTTTGAATTTAATTCCATTATTATTACGCCTGTACGACTGAATGAATGAACTACAACAATTATCAAAATTGTGTAAAAACATTGAGTTACTGACATTATAGTTCAATTAGTTTTTACTAATTTATTTTAGGTCGATTGTGAAGCTAGTTCTACAATTAAAATACACTAATCTCGACTTCTTATTCCTGATGGAATCGATCGCCAAAGAGAATAGAAAAAGTGGAAACTCCACAGGTCGCTCAACACAACAAAAACGAAAATGTTGCAGGCTCGTTTGATTGAGCCTGTTCATAGCCAGTTCTCCTTTTAGTGTTGAGGGCAAAGCAAGGACGCTACTGGTACCATTTTTTAACGTCTTTGGTATGACGCGACCGAGGATCGAATCCACGACCTCTCGCACTCTAAGCGCACGCTCCTCCACAAGGCTATCGAGGCCTGTTGTAGGGATAACGCATGTTTTTAATCCCTAGGGATTCTGCAGATGTTATAACACGAAATGAACATGCGCTAACGCTATTCTAGCATAAAACGCGTAAAAACTGATAAATGAATACATTGTCACTCAACGTCATTAAATTTCCACGAAATGCGCGGGAATGTCTGAGTTTTTTATTTACGTTGACGTCATTTCGTTTTGAATTATCCGTTTTGGAGCCGAATGGCTTTTACGTTTTGCCACGGAACGCACATATATAAAAAGGTGTTATAACAGCACGCGAGCGCGAGAATCTCCTTGTTAACACACGTTTTCTGTCCTGTTAAAACACCCCCGAAAAGTGACAATAACTGCAGTTTTATGCTAGAATGTCATTTCTCATCTGTATTACGTAGATGTATGTTTTATATCAAGCAACGTTAACGTTGCGTACAACTGATTGCGTTAAATATGGTTAATATGGGCGAGGCGTATGTTCTCCGAGTCGATTTTATAAAAGACACTGTGTCTGAAATCATTCATCCACTAACTCTGATTCATTTGAGGATGTTGGTAGTTACTTGCGATGAATAGGCTTGTTCTGGTACAGAGTCCATGAACACTGGTTAGGTTCACTGCCCGCCATTTTATAATTGAAATATTGTTGAAAAACAACGTCAGACCCTAAACAAACAAATTGTCCGTCTATCATTATGTGGAATAACTATATTTTACCTGTCCAGTATTATCAGAATATTTTTACGAACTTTATGAGAGAGGAATAGGGTCTCCACTAACCTGTGGTTGCCTTTAAAACTGGATTCTACCTTTTACCATTTATACTCTTTGCTTCGGATGATCAAATTTTCACTTGAATTCTTCAGCTAACAGAGAATCATTTGAATCATTTGATTGTATTGTCGTAGAATATCGTTATTTTCGACATCATTGTTTGTGGTGGATTTTAATTTTAAAATATATATCGAATTCAAATAAAAGAACAAAGTAATTTCATATCATTGTGCGATATTGTTTAGTAGGCAACAACAATCAGAGACTGCAGTGGAAACATACAGTCACGAGATGGTTTTAGATGCCTGTCAACAAATGTATTTTAATCATATGAAAGATATAAAAAATCGAGATGTGATGGAAGCGGAATGGGGAAAGCAATGCAATAAATACATAAAAAAATATATGGGTCATGAACTCTGTGTTTTTACACATAATCAAACCAATTTACCTTATGCTGAAACAATGTGTATCATAATTTGTCTGATTTAACGTCTCGGCAATACAATCAGATATAGGACCAGTAACCTCACATACAAAATCAAACATCCTGCGTGTGGTGTTATGAATCGGACAAACTGAAACAAGTTTAACAACGGCAAATTAAGCAATTGTGCACATCGTTTTCCTTCCAGACATTTATTAGCGTCACTTCTTGACATGTAATTTATTTGAATAAGTAGGGTGATAGGATGACTGAGTAATTTGTTGAAGAAATATGTTCAATCTTGTTTGCCATAACTTGTTACTTTTTTGTAGCTTTCACATCTAAAGCAAGTGATGAACAATAATTTTATGCTGCTATTGCCTATAATTGATCATCAATCACTAACAAGGATTAGTAGACAAAATTTGCTGATAAATTGGATTCCGGTTTTGGGAGTTTGCGTCACAAAATTGAAATTAGTTCACGAATTCTAATTCATAGTTTATATCCATTACATGTAATTTACCCTACTGGAACTGCAGTTACATGATTACAATTATGACTCAAAACGTGGCTTGCATTATTTCGACACTGAATAATTAACCTTTAGCTTGCTGGCGGCAAGTGATTCTACAAGGCTGATCATTGACTGCGCTGTCCGCTATTCAGTCTGTATATTTTCAGTGAGCACACCTTTGATTAATAAATGGTACTGCTCAAATTGAACGATGGACTATTTAATTTTAGAAACTTAGTAGGCTAAAGGTTAAGGAATTCTATCAAAATACAAGGAGTACTGTTTCTCTGTTAAAGCATTTCCAGTATAATCCACGAATTTTCATCAGTAATTGCAACATGCGCAAGTTTTGCACACTTCGTAAAATTCGTGCCAACGCCGAAGAAATTTTTTCTTCATGTAAACAAATATAGAACATTCGGCAAAAATTCCGTAGAATAATTTTTTTTCGCCTAGTACGCCCTTCGCAATTTTGTTAAGGGCTGATTTTAATGAAGAAAAGGAAATTACCGCAAAAAATCTGAAAGCTGAAAATTCTGCAACACAAATAATGTTATTATAATTATATTTGCTTTAGTTTTCTTTATTGAAAAGTATATGATGATACTTGGCAGTCTAGCCTCTTGTAACTATTAGAAACATTACTTAAAACAGAAATAGCAATATTGTAGTATATTGATAAAAAGTATTGAATCGAGTCCTTTACTACATGTGAACCAAAAACTCGATATATGCACGTATTTGCGCATATTCAAATACTGTGCGAGTTTTAATTTTACACGGAAATTTTAAATTGCTCTTCGTGATTTTTATATGTTAAACGCCTTTGTATGTATGTGAAGTATATCAAACAAGATATTTCCGAATTTTTCATACAACACAAAAATCGAAAGAAGTAAATCGCAGACAATAAGGTACGCCCGCATACTGACCGCTGAGTCGTGAGCTCGATCCCCGGGTAATGCTTATGTTCTCCATGGCAATTGATCAAATACATTGTGTCTGCAATCATCTTTCCTCCACCACTGATTCATGCGAGGAAGTTGGCAGTTACTTGCGGAGAACAGGTTAGTTGTGATACAGATTCATGGACGCCGGTAAGGTTATATAACTAAAATACTGATTAACTGTTACTAAACCGAAAACAAAAATGATAGGCTCAGTACAAATGTTAGATCAGCTCTTAGTTGGAAATTCATTAATGTTAATATTATAAATAAATAAATAAAACAAGTAAGAACCGTCAGCTTGAAAGCCAAGCGCAATAGACTGTTTTTACTACGTAAAATATTACTTGATTCACAAAATATAACTATCCCAATCATAAACAGATGTCATAGCAAACTCGTGTACTGCTTCTTAAATTTTATTTTAACTTCGAGTCCTACTTTATTTATCCCCCGCCAAAGGCGAAGGGGATATTAGAAATGCTCTCCGTCCGTCCGTGCGTGCGTGCGTGCGTCCGTCTGTCCGCAACGATCTTTGTCCGGAGCATAACTCCAAAAGTACTAGAGGGATTTTCTTCAAACTTCATACACTGATAGAACACATTGGGAGAAAGTGCAGTGTGCAAGAACAATAACTCTACCTTGCCTATTTTTTGAGTTATTCCCCTTTATCTTATTTTCTTAAAAAAATTTGTCCGGAGCATAAATCCAAAAGTACTGGAGGGATTTTCTTCAAATTTTATACACTAATAGAACACATTGGGAGAAAGTGCAGTGTGCAAGAAGTATAACTCTACCTTGCCTTTGTTTTTAGTTATTCCCCTTTATCTTATTTTCTTAAAACATTTTGTCCGGAGCATAACTCCAAAAGTACTGGAGGGATTTTCTTCAAACTTCATACACTGATAGAACACATTGGGAGAAAGTGCATTGTGCAAGAATAATAACTCTACCTTGCAAATTTTTTGAGTTATTCCCCTTTATCATATTTTCTTTAAAAAAATTTGTCCGGAGCATATCTTTTTCATGCATGGAGGGATTTTGATATATGTTGGCAAAAATGTTTACCACCACGAGGCGGAGTGTCATGCGCAAGAACCGGGTCCCTAGGTCTAAGGTCAAGGTCACACTTAGAGGTCAAAGGATACAAGAATGAAAACCTTGTCCGGAGCATTTCTTCTTCATGCATAGAGGGATTTTGATATAATTGGCACAAATGTTCACCACCACGAGACAGAGTGTCATGCGCAAGATCCAGGTCCCTAGGTCTAAGGTCAAGGTCACACTTAGAGGCCAAAGTTCAGATACAAGAATGATTTTGTCCGAAGCATTTCTTCTTTATGCATGGAAGGATTTTGATGTAACTTGGCACAATTATACACCATCATGAGACGAAGTGTCATGCGTAGTTCCCTTCTTTAGAATTACCTCCCTTTGTTGATACTTTAAAAAGCTTTTATTGTAACTTTTTCATTACTAGTCGTAGGGAAAAATCGAGACCACTTTTCTGTAGTACAACATGCATGCTACATCCAATTTTGAGGTGTGTTTTGACCAATCTCTACCTGGTAAAGATTTTTGTGTGGACTTACATATTTTTTTTTTTAAAGATTAACTTCCCTTAGTTGTTACTATAAATAACTTATATTGTATCATTTTTATAATTGACCGTAGGCAAAAGACAAGACCACTTTTCTGTGGTACAACATGGATGTTACTTTCCAGTTTTAGGTGTATTTTAAGATATCTCTACCAAGTAAGGAGATTTTTTGTGGACTTAGGAAAACATAAGACTTACAATGATTAATAAACAACCACAAAATTAAAATTCCATTTACAAATACAGCTGCTAGAGTAAACAAATTTGCTGTGACGGGCATATATTGTGACATTCTGGCACTACTGTTCCCTGTTTGCTTTCCATTCCTTCTTTTTACAGTAGCCATGTAGAAAAACGTCATAACTTTACTGTTCATGAAAATTAATAAAATTTAGCAGTAAACGACCTCAGCACTGACTTATTCTTTCTTCCACATCTTTAAAACCCCTGATGCGGACCACAACTAAATGGTTCTTCAAAGCTTTTCAGACACTAACTTGCCAGGAACTTTAGCCTTCAATTATAATATGCCCGGCGAGGGGATTGGCCATGTCTAACATGACTCTTGTTTTTCTTATAACGAATCATACTACTTCATTCTTACTTCAGTGTATTAATGGGTCGACAGTTTGAACATTATTAACATTTATTTACAAATAAATAGAAGACCACATTATAATTATACTGATTCAGGAAATCAGATGCTAAAGCTGATACGCGAGAAATACCGTGATTAAGTTTTTAGCCTGACTGTTCTTTTCAGAGATGTCTATTGAAATAGTCAAAAGTTTTTGTAATTAAATTTGTTTACCTACGTTCTGTAAGTTTTTAAATTTGTAACACTTGAACCATATTAAACTACCGAAGTATAGCTAGAGGAAAGTCACGTTGTTTATTAAATTAGTGTTCTCCTGTTAGATAAAAAATATATTTCGTAAATATAGAATTTCACTATGTTTTAGTCATAGAGACATAATGAAACAAAGCAACTATTTTAAAAAGAATGTTGAATAGGCATTTCTGTTCTGCTGAATTCTAAAATGCCTTTCTAAAATGAGTAGATATTGATATAGTTTTCAATAACCGGCCATTTTCTGGAAGTGATGTAAATGTGGAACATCTAAGAAGAAACAACATCGCTTCATTCATTAACAATACATTTACTATGCCTGCAATCTCATGACCTAAATCGTAGTATGGAAGATAAACGCTGCTAAATTTTTATTATGCTTTTTGGTATTTTCACTTTTATTTTCTTTTTATTACGAGGAGGAGTTTGATTTCTTAGAAAGCATAAGTGCGTTTTTTCATGCTTATTAATGCTTTCTTAATATAATAATTATAAAATATCTATTAATTTTGTTACATTTATCATGTTATCATGTTATAACTGCATGCAAGATTACTCGGACCAATACGACAACCCTTGGACAAATAACAAGGCCAATATGAAATTGCTGGATTAATAACATTATAATATAAAACATAATTCGACCGGTTCTGGAATATAAAAAACATGTTTATTTGATGCAAGTCTTCTTTAATACCGAAAGTAAACAAGAAAAAAATTGTGTCAAATACTTCTTTTGCTACAGTATTTAAAGACATTTGTCTTCAAGTAAACCTTGAACTAATGCAAAATGGAATTAATATGCCTAGATGATAAGATTTACCTCGACGGTGAGTCGGTTTTACATTTCTGCTGTAGACTAATGCTTATATGATGAATTCTTTTAGTTGTACTTACTTTTGAATGGCAACTTGTAGCCATTTATAACTTCGTCTTATATATACTTACTACCAGAAGTCTCTCTTTATTTTTATAGATTCTGCTAAAGTCTACCTACCGGAGTCGTTTCAACATTCCACTGGACTACGTTTTCTGGAAATGGCTTCACTCGCGTGCAGTTCTTGATCTGTTCGTGAAAATAAAGTATCCGGAACTTGAGTCCGAAATATTATTTTACTTTTTTATTTTGAATAAAATTACTCAGGAGACTTCTTGTCTTATTATCTAACTGTTCACAGAACATTCCGCTGCCTGTTTTGCGAACGTCGAAACACAAGCCCGGTCTAAGGCGCTTATTGCGAAGGAACCGAACCTTATACATTGCCAGTCGATATCTTAGTTTGATTCAACCATGTTATCATGCGGGAGAATTACGTAACCTACAACCAAGTAATTGTATTTACGAATTACTAAACCTACACCCAATAAATCGTGCAAACGAAAAGCTTAACATTCTACACTGTAATCTTGCTTGCAATCTCTGATTTTAGTTGGAATTTGTCATTAGTTTACCCAGAGGAGATGTATACTGGTATGAAAGTCAGGATAAATGGCCGCCGTACATAACTGAACGATTGTTTATAAACATATTTAACTGAAACAATCGAAGTAATCGTGTTAATAAAAAAGCTCTTATCACTTTTTAACTTACTACAGACGGGTAATATGAGAAAAAGTCATTAACATGAACACTTAAGGATAATGTTATGAATATAAAGTCAATTAAAGCATTCAAAACCAAACGCCTTTCCCTCCTTAAATCATTATCTTTTTTAGAATTCACTTTCCGATGTTATGAGAACCACTTTTGTCTTTTTAAAGCTATCACATTAACACAATCTATGCCTTAGGGATTCTTAGATAAGGTTTTACAGAGGCTGAAAAAGATATCGTCTTATTTTTGAAGTTCTTTTCACATCCACATAATAAATGTTTTATTGCGACTTTAAACACTTTAATCTACATGTAACATAAAATGAGATCAGAATTCAAGTATAAACATTTATACTTATTTCACATTTAAATTGCCGATGGATATTAGATAATTAGGTAGTTAGGTAAGCTGGAAAGTGTTCATTAAGGTAGATAGGTAGGAAAGTTGGTATTTCGATAGGTCGGTAGGGAGGCAGGTAGGTAGGTAGGTAGACAGGTAGGTAAGTAGAGAAAGGCAATGAGCAGGCGGATTCATAGACCTTGCCCATGGTGAATGAAACCATGATATCACAAGGTGATTATGAAATATTGTTAAGAATTACTTCACGTATACACATTGTTATCATTTTATTTTTGCCTTAGAATGATAGTCAGATAGTCGTTTTCTATAAATTAATACACACTTGAATTGACAATATTTGGCAGGTCTGTCTTCGAATCCGTGTACCGGGTCCAGGTTTTACTCTGATATTCGGATAAATGCTTTACGCCATTACGTCTAGAATTATTTGAATAAGAACACCAGTCATTACTGAGAGCAACTAGTGCCATTTTATGCATTCATTTGGAAATATGCCATAGGGTTTTAAGAATATGCCGTTATACTTGTACCTGTATAGTTTTTTACGGAATACTCTGTAGGGCGTTCAACATATACTGAACTTTCTTTCTAAGTCAAAATATGATTTGTTTTACATTTTCTTTTACCTTCTTCCTTTCTAACTTTGTACAAAGAGAAATTCGACAGTTAAAGAAAACCAATCAAAATATTCTGAAATTGTATACCGTTGGTAGATATAAAACTGTTAGTTTCAGGCCAAACAATTTGATATTTTCTCATTAAATATCAGATTATGACTGAATTTAGCCAACTGATATTTGACACTCTAGGTAATCTTGAAGGCACAATGTTTAGACCTGAAGATAACGGATTACTTTTCAGTAAAAAGGGAACTTTATTACAAAATGATTAAATTTTGTTTGGAAAGACTGTTCTTGAAATTCATTTATATGCAATTTCTTTGCATTATGACATCATATAAACTCTTTTTATTACATTGTACGGGCGAATTCAATAGTATATTTCAAACATCTAAATTTGTATTTATGACAGGTTTTACAGTTCTTTGTAAAAATTTGAGATACCAAAATACACTTTGAATTTAATTCTATAATTATTACGTCTATATACGACTGTGTAAAATCATTGTGAATTACTTACAATATAGTTTAAGGTTAAGAAGTAGGCCTTGAGAAACATAAATCAAACAACACCAAATCATAGAAAGAAAGAGTTGTTTGACATGAAAATTGAACAGCATGTAAAACATGTACATTACTTTACGAAACAATTAAGTGTCAGTATACTGATATAAACATCGAATTCCAGAAAATGACTGCCTATATGGGCCCCACTTCCGGACAGTCAAACGCCTTTAAAAACTCACCATTTTCAAAGAACTGTTACATATGTTCGTTTTGATGCATTTGCAATAGCTAGCGCGCGAGTGGTGTTTCACATAACAAGGTGGAACACAGTTTTCAGCAATTGTTTATCTTTATTTCTTTACAAATGGCATTCATTTTCAAAGAGAGACAACGTTTTCTCGACGATTACTTAAAATAATCGGATAAACTTGTCTCCCTTTGAAAATAAATGCCATTTGTACTTAAAATATTCCGAAAAAGTTGTGTACTACAATTATCTTAACAATCGGCAGTTACTGCATGACCTTTAATTATTAATGTCGCTCTATATGCAAACTTAGTAAATAAGTGTATTTAAATACATTTAAATCTGATGATGGTATTATACATTTTAAGTAGATATCTAAAGATAAAATATTTAGTGAAAGATGTCCATTGGATATCTTTAAAGATCAAAGAAGTTGAATATCCTACGTAGTACGTTGTGATGTAATTTTCTGAAATGACACAAACATGAAAGCAAAGAAACATCAGTCCTCCACTAATACAAATGAATTTGCAAAATGATAGATAAATATTAAGAACCTATAGAATAACAAAGTAATTGTATACATTTGTGCGATACCTGGCAACATCCTGGATAGTAGGCAACAAGAAGTAGATGCTGCAGTCGACATATACAGCAGAGACATGGTTTCAGACGCCTGTCAACAGATGTATTTTAATCATATGAAAGATATGCAAAAACTGAGATGAGGCGGAAGCGGAACGGTGAAGGGGAAACAAAACGTCAAACCTGGTTACAAAAAGGAGGTTTAAAAGAAAGCAACATCACCCACATGCAATAAATAATACATTAAGAACATATTAAACGAAACGAACAAAAAGCTAATTGAAAAGAGAGACATCTCCAGTCAGTATCAAACAGTATCCTTTATAAAACACATATTCTATTAACCCTTAGGACAAATGGATACATTTTATACAGGTGTAGTCTTTCATACTTTTATAAACGAAACGTTAATGCTTATAGGAATTTCAAAAGAGACTATGAAATATGTGGGTCAGGGCCTGTATGATTTTACACGTAATCGAACCAATTTATCTTATGCTGAAATAATGTGTAACATATTTGTCTGATTCAACGTCCCGGCAATATAATCAGATATAGGACCAGTAACCTCACTAACCTCACATACAAAATCAAACATCCAGCATGTGGTGTTATGAACCAAAGAAACTGAAACAAGTTTAACAACGGCAAATTAAGCAATTGTACACATGGTATTCCTTTCAGACATTTATTAGCGCCACATCTTGACATGTAATTTATTTGAATAAGTAGGGTGATAGGATGACTGAGTAATTTGTTGAAAAAGTATGTTCAATCTTGTTGGCAATAACTTGTTATTTTTTGTGGCTTTCAAAGCAAGTGATGAACAATAATTTTATGCCTGCCATTGCCTATAATTGATCATCAATCACTAACAAAGATAAGTAGACAAAATTTGCTTATAAATTGGATGCTGGTTTTGGGAGTTTGCATCACAAAATTGAAATTTGTTCACGAATTCTAATCCATATTTTAGCGCCACATCTTGACATGTAATTTATTTGAATAAGTAGGGTGATAGGATGACTGAGTAATTTGTTAAAGAAGTATGTTCAATCTTGTTTGCAATAACTAGTTATTTTTTGTGGCTTTCACATGTAAAGCAAGTGATGAACAATAATTTTATGCCTGGCATTGACTATAATTGGTCATCGATCACTAACAAAGATTAGTAGACAAAATTTGCTGATAAATTGGATTCCGGTTTTGGGAGTTTGCATCACAAAATTGAAATTTGTTCACGAATTCTAATCCATATTTTATATCCATTACATGTAATTTACCCTATTGGAACTGCAGTTACATGATTACAATTATGACTCAAAACGTGGCTTGCATTATTTCGACACTGAATAATTAACCTTTAGCCTGCTGGCGGCAAGTGATTCTGCAAGGCTGATCATTGACTGCACTGTTCGCTATTCAGTCAGTATATTTTCAGTGAGCACACCTTTGATTAATAAATGGTACTGCTCAAATTGAACGATGGACTATTTAATTTTAGAAACTTAGTAGGCTAAAGGTTAAGGAATTTTATCAAAATACAAGGAGTACTGCTTCTCTGTTAAAGCATTTCCAGTGTAATCCACGTCTTTTCATCAGTAGTTGCAACATGCGCAAGTTTTGCACACTTCGTAAAATTCGTGCCAACATGTAAACAAATATAGAACATCCGGCAAAAATTTAGTTTTCTTTTATTGAAAAGCATATGATGATACTTGACAGTCTAGCCTCTCGTAACTATTAGAAACATTACTTAAAACAGAAATAGCAATATTGTGGTATATTGATAAAAAGTATTGAATCGAGTCCTTTACTACATGTGAACCAAAACTCGATATATACACGTATTTGCGCATATTCAATGACTGTGCGAGTTTTAATTTTACACCGAAATTTTTAATTGCTCTTCGTGATTTTTATATGTTAAACGCCTTTGTATATATGTGAAGTATATAAAACAAGATATTTCCGAATTTTTCATACAACACAAAACTCGAAAGAAGTAAATCCTCTGACGATAAGGTCCGCCCGCATACGGATCGCTGAGTCGTGAACTCGATCCCCGGGTAAGGCTTATGTTCTTCATGGCAATTGATCAAATACATTATGTCTGCAATCATCTTTCCTCCACGACTGATTCATGTGGGGAAGTTGGTAGTTACTTAGTTGTGATACAGATTCATGGACGCCGGAAAGGTTTTATAACTAAAATACTGATTAACTGTTACTAACCCGAAAACGAAAACGATAGGCTCAGTACACATGTTAGATCAGCTCTTAGTTGGAAATTCATTAATGTTTATATTATAGATAAATAAATGAAACGAGAAAGAACCATCAGCTTAAAAGCCAAGCGCAATATACTGTTTTTACCACGTAAAATATTACTTGATTTACAAAATATAAATATTATATCCCAATCATAACCAGATGTCATAGCAAACTCGTATACTGCTTCTTAAATTTTTTGATAGAACTTCGAGTCTTCCTTTATTTTTTTTCTATAACGAATCATACTACATTCTTACTCCAGTGTATTAATGGGTCGACAGTTTGAACATTATTAACATTTTTTACAAATAAATAGAAGACCACGAGAAATACCGTGATTAAGTTTTTAGCCTGACTGTTCTTTTCAGAGATGTGTTATTGAAATAGTCAAAAGGTAACTGCAACTTCATCAAATAAAGTTTTTAAATTTGAACGTTTTTGGCAGATGGGTGATTCTTTTTATAAAAACAAAACTAAAAATGTTTGAAAGAATGCCAATTCACTCCTTGATGTGTCCTAAAACAAACATGAAATTGTGGGAAGGCGGTGGACTTTCTAACGATAAATCTACATGTAAATAGAGCGTGGAAAGACAATTTACAGATCTTAATATGTTGGAAACTGTAATACCGTTCCTGGGGAAGTCACTTTTAAGAAAAAAATACGGTTTGTGTAGTTTTCATAATGAAGTACTAATGAAAAATGGTAAGTTTTTGTTTTCTTTCCCACCAATCTGATGATTATTTTTATTATATTGTTTCACTTGTACCAAAATGTATCATTTTAACACTAAAAGCGTTAGCAATTCACGTCAGCGAGAATATTAAGACGGTGATCATTACATGCTAGAGGGCGTGTTTATATGTGGTTGTAAGATACTTAACTGAATAAGACATTAAAGTATTTGATACGCTTTTATTTAGATTTTTAAAAACATTGAACTCCACTGAGAATAGTGAACGTAAGTAGTGAATTAGCAGTCTTGCGCAAGGCAATGAATTCTCCTTTGAAAAGGACTTTTAGAAACGATCACCTATTATAATAAACGGCAGTGTATCTAGAAATGCCTAAAGTTGTTTTGTATTTATACTCTACTTCAAATAATTTACTCCATACTGTGTGTTTTGTATCACAACAGCAATCTAAATGCTTAAACAAGAAAACAAGAAATTATGGTTACAAAGCATGGTCACCAGTGTTACAACATTCGTAGTTGACTGAAATTCATTTACGTGTACCGATGATAAGAAGTCAGAAAAAAACATTAAACCGATCTGTTTGCATAGCTTTTGACCAAAGTTTAAAACCAGACTGGTCAAACAAATTAAGTCTGTTGTTTATAGTTCCTCACTCAGAATGCCATATCGTTCAGAATTTTTCATAAATTAAATATGGGGCATAGTCATAAAAATTCATAGGAATACTATTCTGAGGCAATTAAATCCTTAAAAGAAACATTTATTGACAAATATAACATTATGAGTTTCATTTGTTCAGTTGTTGTTTTTTATACTGTGTCACAAAATCGGGACAGTAACAGAACATTAACCTAATTTTGATAGTATTTATAACTTACTAAAATATCGTCGAGTGAGTGGAACGATGCTCTATCTACCATTTTTTAAACGTGGCGAAAATCGCTTCCAAAGTTTAACTCTCGTCTAGTTTCTTTATGTCTGGGCGAAAAAGATGATAAATATATCTGCTTGTTCCTTGCGTTTAGTTCTTTCAGATTGTAAATGCTTTCAAATACCTTTCGTTTTTACTTTTCTGCAATTAAACATTTTTCACTTTGGAGACAGAGCAAATTTGAAAAAAAAAAATAAAAAATGTTAAAGGTGTATTGTTCTATCGGGACATAGAACACTGTAAATTTACAAAATTGGACATAGAGCAAGATAATATTTATTACAATTGTATATGGAAAATTATGCAAGAGCTCTTTAACAGTAATTACAGTCGTTGTACTTATTTTGAAATTATTTAATGGAGGATTGGTTTTGGTTTTAGTATCGTCAAACTGACACAATATTATAGGCCATATTGCAACTTTTAAGATTGTCATTGTAGAGGAGGACTCTAGGTGCATTATTTTTGGCACGGGCGGATACCTGGGTATATGACTGCCTTCGTGTCAGCTAGATGGCTTCCTCACATGAAAAAGCGAGGTTTCAAACAGTGGTGAGGGGCAGGTGTTCAAAAATCAGAAGATTTGGACTGATTTGCCAGTTTTTTACCATTGCTGTCCAAATTGTTCAGAGTTAACTAAACTACTACGCTACAGACATAATTGACTATTAAACTAGGCATATTGGTCGAAATTATTTGCAGATGGATATTCGTAAAACCCTATCGTAGTATTGTGTTAAACAACAACAAAAAAAATTGAAGTTTAATTACTCAGTGACCGCAATAATTATTATCAACAGTGAAAAACAGATCTAAAATCGTTTTTAGTCGTAACTATTCTACATGTATTTGCCAAATACAACTAGCTTTTCATTACGCTGAGTAAGATTGTCCATGTTTTGTTATCGGTTGGCATTAAGTTTGACATAATACTAAGCATTATAACAATACCTAATAACATTGTCTTTGCAATTAAATATTCTCAGTAATAACTGTATTCTTTCACAAAACAACAGTTTTTATATTATGTTCAATTTCTGCATGTAACACAATGTGTTATTCATGTCTCTTTTTAGCTATTAGTATAGGTGGATTGTACGGCGTCCATCGTCCGTCTTCCTGCGTCAACAATGTACTTAAAATTCTTCTCCTCTGAAACTACTGGTTACATTTATACCAAAACTTGGTCAGTAGAATTTTCAGATAGATCTCTATCAAGTTTGATCAAATGGTTAATCTTGGCCCCTTTAAGGGTCGCCAGAGCAGAAAAAAATAGGAAAAAACATTTAAAGAACTTCTCATGAACCTCTTTGTGGATCTTCATCAAACATAGTCTGTAGCATCATTTTAATATCCCCTCCCAAATTTGTTCAAATGGGGACGATTGGCCCCTTTGAGGGGTTACCAGAGCTAAAATCAGAAATGTCTTTAAATGATTTCTTCTCATGAACCACTCGATGGATCTTCTTCAAACTTGCTTTGTAGCATCATTATAAGAATCTTCACCAAAATTGTTCTGTTCTGTTGGGGGCATTTGGTCCCTTTCAGGGAAAAAAAATAAAAATACCTTTAAACGACTTCTCATGAACCACCTAATGGATATTCGCCAAACTTGGTCTAGAGATCAGTATAAGGTCCTTTCTCAAATTTGTTTGATTAAGGGCACTTTGTCCCTTTTAGGGGCAACTAGAGCTACAAATAGAAATACTTTCTTGTCATGAAACCGCTTGAAGGATCTTCATCAGAGATGGCCAGTGGCATCATTGGAGGGCTCTCTTCTAATTTTATTCAAGCGGAGGCTGTTTGCTCTTTCTAGGGCTAAAATTAAAACTACCTTTAATGACTTATTCTAATGAATCACTCAATGTATTGTCATCATTCTCTGTCCGTAGCATCATTATAAGGTCCCTACATTTCTTTTTAATTGTGGGTAGGGATGGGGGCGCTTGGCCTTCTAAAGGGCCATTAAACCTAAAGCTACAAATGCCCTTAAATGACTACTTCTCAACCGCTTGATGATCTTTATCAAACATTTATTAGGTCCTTTAACAAGAGTTAAAAAAGAGATATCTTTTACTAAATTCCTCTCTAACTCCTGAATGGGTCTTCATAAAACCTTGTCTGGAGCATCATTATAAGGTCCTTTACCATGTTATGTCTTATAGTCAAATAGGGACACTTTGGCCCTTTTAGGGACCACTAGAGTTGAAAAAGAAATAACTTTAAATGATTTCTTCCTATGGTTATGTGTTTTGGTGCGTGACAGCAAAATGATCATGATAAAAAATAATGACCAGCTTAAAAGATTTTCACCAACCCTAGTTAAAAGCAAAGTCAGATTGCTAAGGTTTTTTTCAGTTGAAGGATTTAGGCCCATTTAGGCCTCTTGTTAACTTTTCACATAATTCTGACAATTAAATCAAGGCTCAAAGATATTACATCGCAAATAATATGTCCCGGTCATACCTTTCATACTAATCTTATTGTATATATTCATTTTAGTTTCTGCATGTCGTACTCAAAACTGGTGGCATACTTTTCAACTTAATACTGAGTATCATAACAAGAATTCATAGCATTAATTTTACAATTAACTATTTGCAGTCACAGCACATGTGTTTCATATTCGGTACAGTTACACCATGTGATACTTTAATAGTTTTGTGGCATTGATTTTGATTCACACCAACCATTTGTAATAAGTATTGATTACTTGAAATTCTAAGAAACATCTATTCTCTCTCACAAACACAATCGTTATTTATATTCCTCACAGTTTCTTCATGTATGTACTTTCATTTAGCATCCGTTTGAATTTCACCATTGCATTCCCTGTTTGATATTTGTCTTTGTTTTTTAAGTACATTTAATTTTCTCTGGTCACAAGGGTTGCAAGTTTAACGATAGGATTTTTGCATCTGGTAGTAGGGATATTGTACTACCAGTTCTTGTTGTCCTATACTAAAAAAAGTGATCAACAACAAAATTAGTTGGTGCCTTATTGTAACTTTGTAAAGTAAAATATGTTCTGTTTTGGTTTTATTTCTACTGCTTTTAATAGACAATAACACAAATTTGCTTCACGGAAACATGTTTGCAAATATCGCTGTTATATCGGGCGCGTAGCTGGGACATTTTACATAGTACGCACAGGTGATGTGGGGGTCGGGGAATCCTCCCCTTGATTATTTTTTTAATGTGAGAACGGCAAATGGTGCAAATTTTAGCGTATATTTGAAGCATAAATATTGCAAGAATAATTTATCCTTTCTCATTTCTTTTATATAAAATGTATTGTTTTACTAGATGTTCGTGTAATATTGCACATGTAAACTGAGGTTCATGTAGGCCTACATGTGTGCAAATATTTATTCAAAACAGATGGTTCGTGGTAACACATTTTCAAAATATTATTATGACCCGATATATCATTCAAGGGATATGTCTATAAGTATATATATATGCGAAAATTGTTAACAGGAACTTTGCCATATCGCAAGCTTTGCCATCGTGATTCCACGCTTCACGTATCGCCTGTCCATGATGGAGAAGCGTGACACGCGAAATGACGACGGCGAAGCGCAAGATCACGATGGCGAAGTGCGAAATTAAGAAAAATTCGTGATTTCACGCTCTGCTTTCTCTATGAATATGAGAAGCGCGAGGCCACGACGGCGAAATAGGAGATTTGAACAATTCGTGCTTCGCCATTCGCGTATCACCTGCACATGTTAGCGAAGCGTGAAGAGCGAAATAACGGTGGCGAAGCGAAAGATCACGATGGCGAAGTGCGAAATTAAGAAAATTTCGAGATTTCTCGTGCTTTGCCGTCATGATTTCGTGTTTCACTGTCGTGATCAAACAGTTCGCTAATCACCTGATGGAGAAGCACAAAACGCAAAATTATGTTTGTGATCTCGTACCTCGCCATTGTGATTTCACGCTAGCAAAATTAATGTATACAGTTAACTTCAAATATAACGAGCACAGTTATAATGAATTTTCGATAAATTTTTGGTTATAAGGAACAATTTAAAATGACCCTTCAATGTAAAACAAAGTGGTTATAGCAAACATGATTATAGAAACTATCGGGTGTAAGGAACATATTTCCACGTCCCAGTGTTGAAATACACATTGAAATAACATATAATAGGCTATAGCCTAATAGTCCTTTTAAGAAGTTTTATACAAGGGTTGAACATTAGCACTGGGCAGACATTGTACTAACATACTGATTCATAAATTAAATGTTAAAAACATAGCGTGATGGCTGATATATCTCAACGACATCTAAAACCAAGTACATTGTATTACACTGAAATCTTGATCTGATAAATTTTAAGAATCTTGTTTAAGGTCTTCTGAAATATAATACATATAATTTAGTTACCTATTAGGCCATTGAAAATTATGTAATTACCAATAATAAAGAAAGAAGATATTTATCTCACTGTGAACTGGATGTCACGAACTATCTGAATTAGTCTCTAACCTCGGATGACTTGTACCGGTGTCATACCCGGGCAATAATTGGGTATAATTATTTGATTTCTATTTGATTTTATTTTCTTCAATAATGTGACCATGGAATAATTGATAATTGTATACACTTAAGTACAAGTATAAGATGGGGGCCTATATCAGATATTTATGGCGTCTGAAAATAACTTAATAACCATTATGCATGAAAATTACGTCTGCAGTATTATACATATATCCTATTCAAAATTTCTTTTAGGCTTGAAAGCCACCAATTTCTTTTCAAATTTGTTATTGTGTTATAGTTCTATTATAGAAGTTTGCCTTTTTAAGCCGTTAGCATAGACGGCGTACGATTGTAATATTTCACATGTTCAGGATTATTACAAAATAAGTAATCAAATAGTAGGATAGAGCACTCTAGATAACGAAATAAATTGCAAAACTGTACCTAAATTGTTAAACAGAATATGAAGTAAGCAATGATTGCGTATGAAGCAACTTCCGTTGCATGATATAGACTTCTTATTGCAACGAAAGAGATTAGCCAATTTAATTGTGTATGGTTGCCAGGTTTTCACTACGAAGATGCGTATCTATAATATTCAATGGTATTTCTCAAGATACGGCTTCAGAATGATGAAAATAGCTTCTATCCGAAATCCACATCACTACAGGTTTGTTGAAAAATCTTGCATGTATTTTCTTGCCTATAGCTTGACAAAGCTATGTGTTTGTATAAGTATTAAAATGATAAAATAATTAATCTATGTAAGCAATCTCGCCTATGCATGTCGTGTAGATAGGCATTCTAAGTATATTTCAATCATGCTACAACTATGCCTATCCGCCATATTTTGTTGTGATCACTATGTAACTGTGCATTCTATTGGTTAAAATGGAGATAGAACACTCCTTTACAAAGTCTAATGATGATCACATGATGTTAGTTTATGTGTATGATTGGTCAGAATAATTTTAAACATTACAGTGTTTTAAGTCCTGGAGATAGAGTACTTTAATCGTAACTGTTACATTCGAACAGAGGACATAGAGCAAAGTAATGCCCAGGATCTTCCTCTATGACGTCAAAAGTTACGTTTTCTTGCTCCGGAACGATAGAGCTCGGCGAGACAAACAAAATGATGTAAAAATCTCATTTTTTTTTCAAAAAATGGAGATAGAGCACTATCAGAATCAGGCGACGATATGTGTCTGAAATCTAGTTTTTAATGCCTTATATTTGCCGTACAAAGGAAACACAATTTACTATATTCCCATTTGATAAAATGAAAACGAACAGTTTATCAGCTAGATTAACAAAAGAAAAGTTTTAAACCAAAATTAAACATGAGGAACAATTCACATGATATTGATAGATAAATAACGCCGTCACGTCATTAACTCCCCTGTTTGACGTCATATTTACGCCCCCCTTGTTACTTTGACGTCAACATCAGCACTTCTGAATTATTTCCCTTTATTTTATTGTTATATATTTAGACACACTGATGAGCCATTCACGGCCTAAGGATTGGCAAAATCAGTAATTATAGTAAATCTGCAACAAAAACGTCAATCTCATCGAGGAATTTCCAATTTTCAGGAACTGCGTAAAAGTCTCGTGGGCTGTTTGGACTGTTCATTTTAATTTGTGATTAATTTTGTTTACCTACGTTCTTCAAGTTTATACATTTTTAACACTTGAACTGTATTAAGTTACCAAAGTATAGCTAGAGGAAAGTCACTTCGTTGTTTAAATTAGTGTTCTCTTGTTGGATGAAAAGTAATATTTCCAAAATATAGAGTATCAGTTTGTTTTGTCAATGGGTGTGTAGTCAAGGATATATAATGAAAACAAGAAGAGTTTTTTTCAAAGAATGTTGAATTGGCATTTCTGTTCAGCTGAATTCTAAAATGCCTTCTTAAATCAGCAGACATTGAAATAGCTTTCAATAAAACGGTCATTTTCCGGAGGTGATAGAAATGTGGAGCATCTAAGAAAAGAACAACGTCGCTTCATGTAATTAACAACATATTTACTATACCTACAGTCTTATAATCTAAATCATAATATGGATTACAAACGCTGCTAAATTTTTATATTATGCTTTTTAGTATTTTCACTTTTATTTAAGTTTGATTTCTTTGAAAATATAAGTGCGTTTCGCATGCTTCTTGATTGATATTATACAATACCTATTCATTAATTTTCTTAATTTATCATGTTATAACTGAAGAAAAAGTCTTCGTTATTCTGATTCACTGTAAAATTGATCATAAAAACACAACAAAGACATCTTATTCCTTTTGTCTGTCGTTTCTCTTAATCTTCAATTTGCCTTGCCTTGTAGGTATCTCATACCTTAGTATTTTATCCGCCAAGTATTTTCATCAACTACTTTGTGCATCCATCGTTTTAATTGTATTAGTTAATTTAGTATCTGACATTGCTATTGAATTTATGACAAATTGTTCTAAAATGACTATATTCGAACAGCGTAAATTGCTGAAAAGTGAGCAAACAGAACAAACATCTACGACAGTTATTTGAAGACATTTTAAATGAACTTTAAACTAGTGCAAAAAATAAATTAATATGCCTACAGGATAAGACTTAACCTCCGCTGTAGGCTACGCTTATATAATTGACTATATTTAGATATTATATCCGTCTTTCAATTTCTTTTATAAAATGTGAATAATATCTTGCGGTCTTATTCTTATTAACAACACTGGAACAGTTTTGAATGGCAACTTGTAGCAATTTTTAACTTCGTCTTAAATATATTTATTTACTACCTACAGTTTCTCTTCATTTTTATATATTCTGCTAAAGTCTACCTACCGGAGACGTTCCCACCAATCTGACTAAAGTACATCTCCTATTACGCTACGCTTAGGATCTGAATGAGCTATTGATAGCCTCGTTCTGACGACTCTTCCGCTAGCCAATCAAAAGCTAACTTACAACATTCTGCAAGCTTAAAAAAGCCTTGGTTTTTCATATCTACAATTCTTATGTCGTAAGATGTCAGATAGCCGGTTAGCTCAGTCGGTAGGGCACTTGCTCTGTAAGCGAGGGGTCCCGGGTTCCAGCCCTGGACTGACTGCACATTTTTCTTACTCCTTGACATGCAAACAAGTCGTATGATTGGTTCAATTAAAAATAGATTTGCGAAAATAAAAATAGCAATATTGGAAATCCAAAATATATAGAAGACCAATGTGAATGGGTCAGATTGCGTTTCCACTTTCCGCTAAACTACGTTTCCCGGGAAATGGCTCCACTTGCGTGAAACTCTTGATCTCTTTGTGAACATTGAGTATCTGGAACTTAATTCCGAAATATTTTTAACTTTTTAATTTGAATAATATTATTCAGGAGACTTTTTTCTTATTATTGAACTGTTCACTGAATATTTCATCAATACTTTCCAGTGGCCTGTCTTCCGAAAAACGAAGCACAAGCCCGGTCTAAGAGGCGATTATTGCGAAGGCACTGAACCTTGTACATTACCTGCCGATATTATTGTTAGATACAGGTGGGGCTATGTTCCTGTATAACAGTGTAATATAAAGTTGTCTTACGATGACATTTTTTTAAATTATAATATAATATAAGTGAGCTATAAAATGCGCAGTCAAGTAAGTCTTGTGTTTTGTATGATTTTGTTATTGTATCACCGTACATCTAAATGGAAAATCTAATAAAATATTATATCTTCATCGATCTCCTGTAATTTGTTTGATTGTATCAAATGATCCGCCTAATCTAAATGATGGTAACCTTGGACTGGAATTTAAACTGCTCTCCGTTCCGTTACCAGCCAACATGCTTGAAATTATAGTCATTTACTCAAAATAAAAATGTCCACTAATTTTTTTCTAGCGTTATCTCCATATCTGTAAGCATTGATTGTTTATGTTCCGCTAAGACATCTTCGTCCCTATTTCTATCAACGAGTTTTCCATTCCGGATCCACTGTCAGTATGAATGGGGATCCGTGATGTACATTGGACTAGCTTGTAAAGATGTCATCGCTCAAAGTGAAAAAAAAATGTGGCATAGTTTGATTGAAATAAAAAGAGTTACGGGATCAATGTTATTCAGTTAATATTACCATGGTATAATGTCGTTTTAGAAAAAAAAATATTTGAACCTATAATCAGAGTAGCCAAACATAATGAATACTAGGAGGTAGCGGCGGTGTGATACAAACACCGTAATTTAGGTGGGTGGAGTATTAATCAAGCCAGTATTATTGAATATATATTTTCATAGAAATTCAGACAGAAACAATTTAAATGCGACATTCGTGTGTGTTCATACAAATACAAAAGAGACACAGCTTCAACAAAATTTTAAAAAAAACACAAGAGTTATTTGCGATAGTCTAACTCTTTAAAAAAGACAGATTTACACATTTTGATTCCTTGTCAGATGATGTAAATTAACCTTCAGTGCTTGAGGTTTTGGAGTTGTAATGCCGGGTGTTCCCAATAAACCTCAAATCAACATCCGATAACGTTCCAATATTAAATCGTAAACTAAATGGAACAGGATATTCACCGACAGCTTTAGGGATCTAAGGAGAATGCTATATGTAAGTTGAGTAGTGCGCATGAAAATACGATGTGCTTATTTAATTGAAGTATATAGTAGATTAGACTTTTAGACATGTTATATGTCAAACGAGTATTTGACTGTTTTATACTTGTTGAGATTTATGGAATAATTGTCATTTATCAGCCGCAGTAATACGACAAAACACTTACAATTTATGCGAAATTTAATGACGGCGAATTGATATGTCCATTTCTGTCAGTTTCGCGTGTTTTCCAATATATTTGCGCTTCATATACAAAGGTATGTAAAGTCAGGATTATTTCGAACTGTATCTGTGACAATATTCATTGAACATTTTATTTAAATATATAAATATTTCAGAAACTGTGCGTAATGCATTTTATAATGTATTCATAATGGAAGTCTATGCAAAAATCAACAAATAAGATTCTGTTTCCAATTAGTCAAATTAGACCTCTTCTACAGTATGACCAGATATAATGTTTAGGTCCTTCTGAATAATCATTGAGATTAAATAGATCTCAAAATGTCAAGCTGATTTTTTACGAGAACAATTTAAATTTCTTTAAAGTGTCGACATTTTACATATTTAATCCCTAAAATGTTGGCAGTTAATAAGTTAACAGAGTGTGTGTGTGTTCGGGTTTAACGTCTTTTTCAACAATTTTTCAGTCATATAAACGACGGTGTCTACTTGTAGCAGTGAGCACAATGCCCAACTTTATTGTGCTGCCTCACTGGAATATCACGCCGTAGACACGTGGCATGATACCCCACCCAGTCACATTATACTGACACCGGGCTGACCAGTCCTAGCACTATCCCCTTAATGCTGAGCGCCAAGTGAGGAAGCTGCTAGTACCATTTTTTACATTCTTTGGTATGACGCGGCCGGGGATCGAACCCACGACCTCCCGCACATAAGTTAACAGACTGGTTTCCATTTTATCAAATTAGTAAAATGTTTTACCTTCCGTATGCCGACTTTGGGTTTTGCTCTTAGCTATCATGTTGATCAATGACGAAAACGGATTAACCAAACGTGTGGAACTACCTAAATTAATCATTACGCTATTGAATACAACGGCACAGGAAACCAAGTCCTGTGACTGCAGTAAAATCAAAGCACAATGATCTATTTAACTTGACAACAGATTCAGAATAAAATTCTTTTTACGAAAGAACACAATACGCAAGTCAAACTCTGATACATGTGCTTCGGAAGATTAATTAAGTGAAAGAGTTGCAATTTTGAAACAATAAGAAAAACCTTCATTTATGCATATATTTAGTATTCACTGCCTAATTGAATAGAAATATTATGATGAAGGCTTTATATTTACAGCCGTCTTCAGCTTAAGCAAATAATTATTTATCCTACAACCAAGTAATCGTGCGAACAAATAACTTAACCTACAACCATGTAATCAGGCGGTCGAATTACTTGACCTAAAAACCAAGTAATTGTCTGAACGAATTACTTAACCTACACCCAATAATTCGTGCGAACGAAATACTTAACCTTCTACACTGTAATCTTGCGAACGCATTGCAAGAGACCTACAACCTTGTAATCTTGCATGAAAGTACTTAACATAAAACCATGTAATCGTACGAACGAATTACTTAACCTGAAACCATGTGAAATTGCGAACGAATTACTTAACTTATAACCATGTGATAGTGCGAACGAATTACTTAATCTACAATCATGCTGTTATTATGCGGAGTTTATAGTAAGTAGAATTAGACACGATACAAAACCGGTATTTTAACATGATAAATAAATAAATAAACGAGAAATCACGTCATTATAACGTAAAGATCATAGTGAAATTCAAGCCCATAATCTGGAACAATAATACCAAGAACGAGCTATGCTAGTCATACATCATTCTGTCATATTAAGGTCCTGCTATCGTTGTTTTTGTTATAATACAATAACAACCGCAAATGTTTTATTTTGTTTCCTAGTGGAGGTCATGTTATTCGTGGCCAATAAAATATACGCGGAGCTCGCCTAACTACTGGAAATATGTGTACGGCTCAGTATAAAGTAAAATTATGTGAATAAAAACAACATGGAGTTATATATTCCTAACTTATACTTATTCTGTAAAAGCAGATTTATTGAAGACATTTATATATATGAGCCGCGCTATGAGAAAACCAACATAGTGGCATCCGCGCAGTCTGGTCAGGATCCATGCTGTTTGCTTTCAAAACCTATTACAATTAGAGAAACTGTTAGCGAACAGTATGGATCCTGAGCAGACTGCGCGGATGGCGGAGAATGCCGAAATCGTACACGGGGTAAATGTAATCGAACGGACATTTACGATCTCTAATTGTATTGATAGTGCACGTATAGAATACTAGTAATCACAATAACTAAGATGTTTTGTCTACAGGGAAAAGAGAAAGCCAGAATTTATATAAAAAAACAACAACTTATTTTCACATAGTAATATTTTTCAACTGAAGCCATACATTTATTTCGCTATTTCTTCACAATTTTGTACGTTTTCACGTTTGCTTTATCAATTAAGTTTGACTGCAATCCGGTAAAGATACATGTGTGCTACTGACGACAGCATAATTATATAAGTTATTTCGACTTTCCCTACGTACTATATAACTGTTAAATCGGCATGGTTTTCTGACTGTCCACAGTTTACTGTATATTTATATATTAAAATTCTGACTTGCGGAAACTTGGGGTTTTAAACTTTTCACACATACAATATAACTGTATTGATACCAGCGGGTTTTCCGAAGTTCCGCACTTACTATATAATTAAAAATGAGGGGGTTATGTTCGGGGTTGCGAAGCTCAGGATTTCCCGATTTTCCGCTTATATTAAATCTGGCTTTCCATAGCAATTTCTAATGTTTTGTGGGAACTTGTCGCTAGTTTACCCAGAGGAGCTGTATACTGGTATGGAATTCAGGATAAATGACCGCCGTACATAACTGAACGATTGTTCATAAACAACTTTTTCTGAAACAGTCGAAGTACTCGTGTGAATCAAAAAGCACTTATCACTTTTTAACTTAATACAGGCGGGTGATATGAGGAAAAAAAGTAATTGACATGAACACTTAAGGATAATGCCATGAATATAAAGTCAATTAAAGCATTCAAAACCAACCATTTTTTTCTCCTTAAATCATTACCGTTTTTAGAATTCACTTTTCCGTTGTTATGAAAACCACTTTTGTCTTTCCGAAGCTATCACATTAACACAATTTATGCATTTGAGATTCCTAAAAAAAGGTTTATGTGTGGCTGAAATAGATGTCACTCATATCCCAATAATGTAAAAAAGAATCCTTTTTAATCCACATGAGGAATGTTTTATGGCAACTTTAACACTTTAATCTTCATGTAACATAAAATGAAATCTGGATTCAAGTATAAACATGTATCAAATTGCCGAAGGAATTTAGGTAGTTAGGCAGGCAGGAAAGTGGTAATTTAGGTAGGTAGGTAGGTAGGTAGGTAGGTAGGAGGTAGGAAGGTAGGTAGGTAGGTAGGTAGGTAGGCAGGTAGGTAGATATACATGTAGGTAGACATGTAGGTAGACAGGTAGAGAAAGGCAGTGAGCAGGCGGATTCATAGAACTTGCCCATGCTGAATGAAACCAAGATATTACAGGCAGATTATGAAATATTATTTAGAATTATTTCACGTATACACATTGTTATCATTTTATTTTTGCCTTAGAATGATAGTTAGATCGTCGTTCACTTGAATTGACAATATTTTCGGTTCCGTGTGCCGGGTCCAGGTTTTATTCTGGTATTCAGATAAATTTCGTACGCCTATTTGATTTAGAACACCAGTCATTATTGACCTCTGTAACAGCAGAGTAACTATAGTTTCATTATAATGCATTCATTTGGTAATATGCCATAGGATTTTAAGGATATACCTGAATAGTTATTAATCCCCCGCCACGAGTGGTGGGGGTTATAGGAATGGTCTCCGTCCGTCCTTCCGTCTTCCGTTCTTCCATCTTTCCGTTCTTCCGTAACATTTTGCGTCCACTCTGTATCTCCTAAACCCCTTGAAGGATTTTCATGAAACTTGGATCAAATGATCACCTCATCAAGATGACGTGCCGAACCTATGAGTCAGCCATGTTGGTTCAAGGTCAAGGTCACAACTCAAGGTCAAATGTTTGAGCCTTCCTTTCCGCTCTGTATCTCCTAAACCCTTGAAGGATTTTTATGAAACTTGGTCAAATGATCACCTCATCAAGGCGATGTGCAAAACCCATGAGTCAGCCATGTTGGTTCAAGGTCAAGGTCACAACTCAAGGTTAAAGGTTTGAGCCTTTCATTTCGTGTCCGTTCTGTATCTCCTAATCCCCTTGAAGGATGATTATGAAACTTGGATCAAATGATCTTCTCATCAAGACGATGTGCAGAAGCCATGAGTCAGCCATGTTGGCTCAAGGTCAAGGTCACAACTCAAGGTCAAAGGTTTGAGCCTTCCAAACAAATTGATATTTTCTCATTTAATATCATATTACAAGTCAAATGGTTTATCGCGGCCAGAAATTTGTACAAACCGGACTGAAGTTGCGAAATTGTCATTTGTGCAGGAAAGAAGCGTTTACCATAATGTCCAGTACTGGACAGGTATAGTGACCATGCACGGGCACAGCCAATTTTCTCAGAGGGGGTCCGATTCCCTGCCCCCCCCCTCCCTCACCCATCTTACTGTCATTCTTTTAACTTTTATTCTGGCACAGACGCGCACCTGCTAGTTATACCCGAAAGGGGCGTCAAGCAGTATACATAGATACATACATACACCCTGGAAATTTTGAAATTTAGCACTTCATTTTTTGCATTCTGGGACAGTTTTATGGACTAACCTGTTAAATTTGGGAAAATGATAAAATCAAGCTTTCTTGAAGGTAAAATTCTTACTTTCTTTTAGATAAATGATATGAATTATGTCGGGGTCATATGTAGCAGCAACCGTATATACTTTACATGCAGTCCTAATGTTGCCTTTTTCGAAAAACATTTTCTTTCCTTCTTGTCTTCTTTCCTTTTTTAAAGATTTTCCACAGGGGTCCGGACCCCCGGTCCCCCTTCCCCGTCTGGATCCACGCATGGTGACACATCATGCTTTGTTTATGCAGGTAAACTTGTGTTTGTTTAAATTTCAAAAGAGCACAATTGTCTGAACAGTGTACAAACTCATAACTGTTTTTTCAGGCAAGGGTGGAAAAAATGTGGTAGACAATGAAAGCAGTAACATTTTTATTAAAAACAATAAACAATGAGACAAACATTTCCAACATCTTTGGACGATTCAAAAATCCCATGTTAAACATACGATAAATCCCGAAACGCGTGAAAATGTTCCGAATGTAAATCAGGTGAAGTAAGCGCTCTATGTATAGTTAGATTATGCGTCTAGATTGATTAAACTGGGCGAGTCTACTTACTTATTACTTGAGGATGAAAAAAAAACGTGTTTTTTAAATGTTGCTCTTAAACAAGGGTGGCGGTTGAACTACTAAAAGTACAACAACAGTTAATTCACAACGAATCGCACGGTATGTTTTATAATCAGTAGAAGCTAGTCGTATTTACGCTTATGAGACCTGTTTCACTCACAAGTAAAGAATTCACAGGTCCATCATGAAATATTTTCCCCAGCGCACATATACTTGTCTTATTCAATATGATCGCGGCCTCAGCGATCAATGACTGAATTTGGCCAACTGATGTTTGCTAATCTAGAATAATATCAAATAAGTAACTCATATCACAATGTTTAGACCTGAAGGTAACGGATTACTTTTCAATGAAAGGAGAATTTTATTCCAAAATGATTAAATTTTGTTTGGAAGGACAGTTCTTAAAGTTCATTCATATGTAATTACTTTACCTTATGATTTCATATACTAGACATTTTTATTATGCAGTACGGGTGAATTCAATAGTATAACACCTAAATTTGTAATTACGACAGAGATTTCTCATTGTTTTTGTTCTTTACAGTATTGTAAAACCTAAAATGCCAAAATACCTTTTGAATTTAATTCCATTATTATTACGTCTGTACGACTGAATGAATCAACTACAACAAGTGAGGAAATGTTATCAAAATTGTGTAAAAGCATTGAGTTACTGACATTATAGTTCAAATTATTTTTTACTAATTAATTTAGGTCGATTGTGAGGCTAGTTCTACAATTAAAATAAATTAATCTCGACTTCTCATTCCTGATGGAATCTATCGCCGAAAAGAAGCCAGTTCTCCTTTTAGTGTTGAACGCAAAGCAAGGAAGCTACTGGTACCATTTTTAACGTATTTGGTATGACTCGACCGTGGATCGAATCCACGACCTCCCGCACTCGAAGCGTCCGCTTTTTCACCAGGCTATCGAGGCCGATTGTCATTTCTCATCTGTATTACGTAGATGTATCTTTTATATCAAGCACTATAACGTTGCGTACAACTGATTGCGTTGAATATGGTTAATATGGGCGAGGCGTATGTTCTCCGAGTCGCTTTTATAAAAGACACTGTGTCTGAAATCATTCATTCATCCACCAACTCTGATTCATATGGGGATGTTGGTAGTAACTTGAGATAAATATGCTTGTTCTGGTACAGAGCCCATGAACACTGGTCAGGTTCAATGCCCGCCATTTTATAAATGAAATATTGTTGAAAAATAGCGCCAAACCCTAAACAAACAAATTGTCCGTCTATCATTATGTAGAATAGCTATATTATACCTGTCCAGTATCATCAGCATAGTTTTACGAAATTCATGAGAGAGGAATAGGGTCTTCACTAGCCTGTGGTTGTCTTTAAAACTGGATTCTACCTTTTACCATTTATACTCTTACCTTTAAATGATCAAATTTGCACTTGAATTCTTCAGCTAACAGAGAATTATTTGAATCATTTGATTGTATTGTCGTAGAGTATCGTTATTTTTGACATCATTGTTTGTGGTGGATTTTAATTTTAAAATATATATTAAATTCAAATAAAAGAACGAAGTAATTTCATATCCTTGTGCGATACTCTTTCGTAGGCAACAACAATCAGAGACTGCAGTGGAAACATACAGCAACGAGATGGTTTTAGATGCCCGTCACCAAATGTATTTTAATCATATGAAAGACATAAAAAATCGAGATGTGATGGAAGCGGAATGGGGAAAGAAAACGTTACATTTGGTAATATAAAGGGGGTTTGAAAGAAAGTAACACCACCCACATGCAATAAATACAAGAAATATGTGGGTCAGGACCTCTGTGTTTTTACACATAATCAAACCAATTTACCTTACGCTGAAACAATGTGTATCATAATTTGTCTGGTTTAACGTCTAGGCAATACAGTCTGATATAGGACCAGTAACCTCACATACAAAATCAAACATCCTGCGTGTGGTGTTATGAACCGAACAAATTGAAACAAGTTTAACAACGGCAAATTAAGCAATTGTGCACATCGCATTCCTTCCAGACATTTATTAGCGTCACTTCTTGACATGTAATTTATTTGAATAAGTAGGGTGATAGGATGACTGAGTAATTTGTTGAAGAAGTATGTTCAATCTTGTTTGCAATAACTAGTTAATTTTTGTGGCTTTCACATCTACAGCAAGTGATGAACAATAATTTTATGCCTGCCGTTGACTATAATTGATCATCAATCACTAACAAAGATTAGTAGACAAAATTTGCTGATAAAGTGGATTCCGGTTTTGTGAGTTTGAATCGCAAAATTGAAATTAGTTCACGAATTTTAATCCACATTTTATATCCATTACATGTAATTTTACCTAATGGAACAGCAGTTGCATGATTACAATTATGACTGAAAACATTCAAATAATTCTGAACAGATAATAGTGGCTTGCATTATTTCGACACTGAATAATTAACCTTTAGTCTGCTGGCTGATCATTGACTGCACTGTTCTCTATTCAGTCAGTATATTTTCAGTGTGCATCCCTTTGATTAATAAATGGTACTGCTCAAATTGAACGATGGACTATTTAATTTTAGAAACTTAGTAGGCTAAAGGTCAAGGAAGTCTATCAAAATACAAGGAGCACTGTTTCTCTGTTAAAGCATTTCCAATGTAATCCACGACTTTTAATCAGTAGTTACGCACATGCGCAAGTTTTGCACACTTCGTAAAATTCGTGCCAACGCCGAAGAACTTTTTTCTTCATGTTAACAAATAAAGAACATTCGGCAAAAATTCCGTAGCATGTATTTTTTCGCCTATTTTGATTCGCAATTTTGTTGATTTTAATGAAGAAAAGGAAATTACCGCAGAAAATCTGGAAGCTGAAAATTCTACAACCAAATATATCATTACAATTATGTTTACTTTAGTTTTCTTTATTGAAAAGCATATGATGATACTTGGCTAGTATAGCCTCTCATAACTAAGTGGAACATTATTTAAAACAGAAATAGCAATATTGTTACATCATTATAATTATATTTGCTTTAGTTTTCTTTATTGAAAAGCATATGATGATACTTGGCTAGTATAGCCTCTCATAACTAAGTGGAACATTATTTAAAACAGAAATAGCAATATTGTGGTATATTGATAAAAAATATTAAATCGAGTCCTTTACTACGTGTGAACCAAAACTCGATATGTACATGTATTCGCGCATATTCAAATATTGTGCGGGTTGTAATTTTACACGGAGAGTAAATATTTCGTCATGTGAACACGAAATAAATATATGCATGAAAATTTAAATTGCTCTTTGTGATTTTTATATGTTAAACGCCTTTGTATGTATGTGAAGTATATAAAACAATATATATCCGAATTTTTCATACAACACAAAAATCGAAAGAAGTAAATCCGCAGACGATAGGGTCCGCCCGCATACGGATCGCTGAGTCTTGAGCTCGATCCCCGGGCAGGCTCGATGACAATTGATCAAAGACATTGTATCTGCAATCATCTGTCCCCCACCACTGATTCATGTGGGGAAGTTGGCAGTTACTTGAGGAGAACAGGTTAGTTGTGATACAGATTCATGGACGTTTGAAAAGTTATAAAATGTCACTAAAATACTGTCTAACTGTTACTAACCCAAAATCAAAAACAAAGCAAACGATAGGCTCAGTACAAATGCTTGATCAGCTTTTAGTTGGAAATTCATTAAAACATTTAATGTTTATTTCATAAATAAATAAAAAAAACAAGAAAGAATCACCAGCTTAAAAGGCAGTCACAATGTACTGTTTTAACCACGTAAAATATTACTTTGATTCACAAAATATAACTATCCCAATCATAAACAGATGTCATAGCAAACTCGTTCGAATTTTATTATCGAACTTCGAATCTTCCTTTATTTTTCTTATATAACGACTTCTTTCTTACTTCAATGTATTAATGGGTCGACAGTTTGAACATTATTAACATTTATTTACAAATAATTTGAAGACCACATTATAATTATACTGATTCAGGAAATCAAATGTTAAAGCTGATGCTCAAGAAATACCGTGATTCACCTTTTAGCCGGACTGTTCTTTTCAGAGATGTGTTATTGAAAACATGTCAAAAGTTAACTGTTTATCCTGCAAATTCATCAAATAAAGGTTTTACATTTGAAATACGTTTTTAGCCTGACTGTTCTTTTCAGAGATGTGTTATTAAAAACATGTCAAAAGTTAACTGTTTATCCTGCAAATTCATCAAATAAAGGTTTTACATTTGAAATATGTTTTTGGCAGTAGGATAAGTTTTTATAAAACTAAACAAAATGTTTAAAAGAATGCCAATTACTCTATGGTGTATCCTTATATAAACATGACCTTGTGGGAATGATTTTACAGAGCCGTGTAAAAGCCTGACTTTTCCGGTAGATTTTTTTTTCGAATAATCTACATGTAAACAGAGCGTAGGAAGATAATCTACAGAACTTAATTTTTGAAACTGTAATACCGTTTCAGGGGAAATTACATTAATAAGAAAAAATAAGATTTGTGTAGTTTTCATAATGAAGTACTAATGGAACCTGGTAAGGTTTTGTTTCTTTCCCACCTATCTGACGATTGTAGTGTTTCACTTTTATCAAAATGTGTCAGTTTCATTCTTACAGCGTTAGCAATTCACGTCAGCGAAAGAATCGTACTTCAATGAAAAATAGAAATAAATAGTTTTATTCAATGTTCATTAAAACTTCATTACGAAATACACAAAAAAACAAAGACAAATATCAAACAGGGAAAGCCACGTACCAAAAAACGCAGCCTCCCCAAAACGAAACAAGATACTTCTCATCTTGACAGAGGCAAAGAGTTCAGAACGAATAACAATTCCTGAAGGATGAAAATATAACAACATTGATTGAATGTACGGGGAGACTTTTTACGGCCGCCACACGGCACAAACAACACAGTTGTGCGCATTAAAAACAAAGACGTATTATTTCTTGAAAGTAAATTCCCCTGCAACAGTACATATTTAGATGTGTCAATTGTGTTCCCACGCTTACGCTTTGTTCAATGATTCGTTCGTTCTTCCTCTGAAGGTAATTGATAAATAATTCTTCCTCTTTTCGTGTCTAATGCCAGTTAAGGAATACATTTGTTTTATTAGTTATTAGTAGTAATAGTGTGTATGTGTTTAACCGACCTCCTGTACTTTAAAAGGTGCCTGCGTGCGTGCGTGTGTGCGTCTTTTAGCAAACTCGTAAGCTTACTACAGAAGTGTGTACTGTTTAGCAAAACATATTATCTATTGTTTTCTTCTGATAACTGGCTTTTGGGTGCATTTTGACTTTTACTTTGTTTCGAATAAACATATTCAAGTGGCTTTGTTGAAATAATGGAACGACACATATTGTTGTGCATGGTACAAAATGTTTTTGATTTTTGTCACCAGCATGAATCAACAAAATGTGTAGAAATTGGTTCAAACCGCTGCCAAACATGCATGAAATGTATTAAAAGAGAATTTCTTTATTTTGAATGTAAGATGAAATATCGTTCACATCTTATATTGACACTCGTTACTACACCATATGTAAACATATTACATATTGTGCTCGCTCAGTGGGCGATATTCCAATCTCGTATTCAAACAAATATCATCTGTATTATTTAAGCTCGTTCTAGTGATAAAATAACCAAACAAACTGGCGAAAATGATTTTCAGAATTGAGTAAGGACGATAGTCTAAATTTATTCCAGACATCGTCTAATTACATCTCACAAAAATGTGACTTTGAAGGAAAGCAATTATGCAAATGCGGGCGTTCAAGTCAAAAAATTTCGATTACTTGCTTTTCTCATGCCGTAAGTCTTTATTTCATTCTACAAAGATCGCGTGAAAATAATTGAGCCGCGTCATGAGAAAACCAACATAGTGACTTTGCGACCAGCATGGATCCAGACCAGCCTGCGCATCCGCGCAATCTGGTCAGGATCCATGATGTTCGCTAACAGTTTCTCTAATTGCAATAGGCTTTGAAAGTGAACAGCATGGATCCTGATCCAGCCTGGATCCATGCTGATCGCAAACCCACTATGTTGGTTTTCTCATGGTGCGGCTCAATTACGAAATCTTAATCAGCATGTCTGCGTTTCAGCTATCTTTCCACGGCTAAATATGAATGACAATTTTGCCTCGTCGCATTTCCTTCTGGCAAATATAAAATATCGAAAGCTATCAAAAGATCTACAATGAAAACATTCAGTGGTTTTATAATATTACTGAGGTAAGAATAGTGAACTGTTTCATATGATTTTTATTGACCATGTTGTAAGAACAAAATCAGTGCTCAAGATTTGTAATAATTTGTAAATATTTTCGAAACAAGAATGAATATCCAACGGAGAAAGCCACGTTCTAAAAACGCAGCTTCCCCAAACGTAAACCAAGCATGTGGACACGCACATGACCAACACACACACACACTCAAACAAAGCAAACACACACGGACAAAACAATTTGAATCGTCAGCTACTCGTACAAAACTTCCCTTTGAATGGTAGCATGAAAGGCATTATCAAGAACATATTTCCTATAAAATTATTCGAAACCGAAAGTGACCGATCGGTAAGGCAGTTGCGTTTTAAATATTTTATATCTGATGTAAACAAATTTCATTTAAATATACTATATTAATGACATAGTGCATAAAGTTCACCTATCGTCCAAACCTAATTACAAAATTATGATGATTTTATTACATGAATGTGGCCGGTCTATATTCAACACAGTCCGCTCGGCATATAGTTAAAGAATTTTAACTAAATGTGTGACAATTGATTTTCTAATATTGCGTCATAAAATACTCATTTAATAGATTGCCATTCAATCATCAAAACTATTTACCCTCGGTTCTACTAAGTATTGGGCGCTTACCAACCAAAGTTGATAACACAATAAACATTTTGTGGTCAGTTAATCTCTGTTTCAATTTCAGCTTAACTGTGACGTGCTTTCAACTAATTGCTGTTTAAATTAACAAAATACAAGTTCAGGGAAAATTGCAAAAGAATATGGAACTAATAATTCATGTTAAAAATCATTCTTTATTTAATTTTTTTATTTAAACCTGGTCTTTGTCAAAACATGAAAAGTCATCGATACAGCTATGTAACATCCATTTTATAACACTTGTTTTGTCTCAATGACATCACGTATCGATGGCTTTCAGTATTTGCCGAATAAATCGTGGCTTGACAATCAAAATGATACAGAATAAATACATGCAGACGTCGAGACATTTCGTAAATTAACACAGCTACTTACTGTGCAGACTGGATCTTATTTTGTTCTATATGACATCATGTCTCGTTTATATTGTTAATTAACACCAGAAATACATAACGATTAAATCACAAAACATAAAACCCCATTTACCATGTTATGAACTGGTCCTATTCAAAAACACCTAAAACTTTGTCTAATCCTTCTCTCAAGTTTTTTTTTCAAAAATCCCATCAGATTTCAAGATGTCAGAAATACCTTGAAACTGTCCTTTTCATCAGATTTCCTGTAAAATCCTCTATTTCTCATGTAGATTAAACTATTCTTCGACAGACTGCTTAGTAAAGGAAATGTTAAATCTTTTGCTGGATGATGATTCAGCTTAAAACACGGATTCAACATGATATGAGCGTAGTGGCCCATACAGAGCTGCTGTTCTTCTACTTCTCATTCTTCTTCTCACATGACTATTTTCGAATTTAATATTATTGGACAAAGACAGCAATGACGCTAAATTCACTCTCAGTAATATGTTATAATTATCTGACTGGATTCCGCCCTTTTTCTCAATATATAAATGTATAAATAAGACAAGATCTAAATTAAAATGTCTTTGAAATTTTGAGTTATCTTTTTATTTTTTATTTTATGGCATGTTTATGTCTCTAGCTTTTGTTCTAAGTAATTCGGATAAATGGCATCAGACCAAGACGTCCGATTTACAAACGTGTAAAACTTTCTGTTTATCAAAAATCACGACACAGGAAATTAGTCCATTAACAGCATTAATGTTCGAACACAACGATCAATTTGTTCTTAAAACAGATTAAGAACAAGAACACTTTTAAGAAATGATTTGTAGCACACAAGACATGTAAGAGAGGGTGAACGTCATATTAAGAAAAAGAATGTAACAAGTTAAGGTAAATAGCGAATTTCAAATTGCTCTGCAAAATGTCAAATTATTACACGAAGTTTTAACACCTCTTATTGAAATATATCTAAATGTCAAAATAAATATTAAAAACGTTATAGTTCAAAAGTTTCGAGACACAATTTTTTAAGAAATACTTCTTAGTTACAAAATGATCAAAGTCGCTATATGTGACATTCTTTTGTTTGAATAAATGAAGGATGAAAGGAGATCAATTGCAGATTGGTACATGTACCATCATCATCCCATGCTATGAGTATTTACATAGCTGTTGTCCAGGATCGGGCTCATTCGCTTATCATGTTTTATATGAATGTGTTTTATGGCTATGAAATGCATCGTTGGTAAGGGCTAACAGCGGGAGTGTTATTGCTTTATGATGAATATTATATGGCAGCTAAATGCAGTGTTGTTGACAGAATTGCCAACCTTCTCAATATTCTACCTTATTGTCTTATTGGATTATATTGTCTTTATACTTTGTGCATACATTTATGATGAACGTCCTTGTTGTCTTATTGGTTTATATTTTCTATAAACTTTGTGCATACATTTATGATGAACGCTCTTGTTGCCTTATTGGATTATATTGTCTATATACTTTGTGCATACATTTATGATGAACGTTCTTGCTGACTTATTGGTTTATATTGTCTTTATACTCTGTGCATACATTTATGATGAACGTTCTTGTTGCCTTATTAGATTATATACTAGTAGTCTATATACTTTGTGCATACATTTATGATGAACGTTCTTGCTATCGAATTGGTTTATATTGTCTTTATATTTTGTGCATACATTTATGATGAACGTTCTTGTTGCCTTATTGGATTATATTGTCTATAAACTTTGTGCATACATTTATGATGAACGCTCTTGTTGTGTTATTGGATAATATTGTCTATATAATTTGTGCATATATTTATGATGAACGCTTTTGTTGTCTTATTGGTCTCTGTGTACTTTGTGCACCTGTCACGGCTAATGTTTATGGTCCATTATCCATCACTTGTACCTAACTGTCCTCAGTCAGTATTAACAACTGGGTATATACACAGTTGTGCTAACGTCAGCGAAATAAATACATAAATGATGATACTTATATTTGTGAGAGACATTGCATGTGATCCAAACACTATTGTAAATAGTATTTTTTCCTAGTCATGTATGATTGGTTGTTAATGGCTAGCCTTTTTTGTGGAAGCCCAGTGCATTATTGTTTTGGCTAGACCGTTGTTTTATGTGCCATAGACAAATGAAAATTTATAGACAATTTCATTGCAAATCATTTCGGCTTAAAAGCCCATCATGATATAAATATTCCATAATACAAGACATACAGCAAAAGATATAGTCGTTATGAAGCCATTTGTTTTCATGACCAATTTGTCCCTTTATAAGAGGTAGACGGACAGGCAGACAGGTAGATAGCATCTATGAACAAAGTTATTAAACCACGAATTACTTCAGATTTGCATGAAGTTTCTTGACTTAGCTTTAGGTCTTTTGCTGTTTTCGAAGTTAGGACAACTGATATTATTAATGTAGTTGAGGTATGAACGCTGAAGGCGGTATTTTATTTTTGAACTAATCTATCATTTAATTGCTATAGGATATTCAAGTTTTATTTCAAGTTGATTATCGTTTCATAAAGTGCACTTTTAATTTTACTGCAATCTGTTCATACTTTGATAAAGGCCAGGCGGCCGAAAATTCAATAAAGAGTGATTATTAACATGAATTATTATATCTACTTCCCTATGGAAGATGTTTGAAGAATATGGAACTATTTCCATTATTACCTTTTTCTTGTGGTGTACAATTCATTTAAACTATACAGAGCTAGGTGGCAAGAGGTGGCAAGATATGGATTTTTTCAAACCAACATCAAAAATGTCAAAATTCAGTAAATGTGCAAGTAAAGGGCAGTCCGCAAGATCAACACTTTACACGGTTCGTTTGTGAATGGAAAACCAAATCTTTAACTATGCATATCTTTATAAAAACATGAATCAAATTTTAAATATAAGTAGGTCAATCAGTCAGCACTATTTTTCATTATAATATATATCTTAAATATCAATTCATATCGAGTGTTATGTTTTTGTAGTTTTTGGTTTTGAAGTATCCCCTATAATGTAAAAGGTTATGGTTTAGTAATGCACAAATAATGAATAAATTGCCGTAATTTTTATTTGCGTTAAAATGACGTCATAGACCTCATGACGTTTCTTGACTATAACCACGAGTATTAATAGCTTTTATCTTGAAAGCGCGTAATTTTGAGCATTTCCTTAATTCAAGCTAATTTTAAACAACCATTTTATTTATCGACCTATTTTTCATGTGTCTCCCGTTTTGAATTTTGATAAAAATTTCACGACCGAATTGTATTGAAATATTATTCAGAGTGTAAGAAAATGGAAAATGTTGACGTCTTTGATTTATTTAGGGAAAAGGCGAGTGCAAGTTTAATTTTCAGGGTTATTTTCATATATTATCTTTATATATTTGTTATAGCTATTTTTCCGTTTACATTGATCATTTCGCATTTATGCACTAATACATATGGAAATAATGATGGTGTGATCTAGGTTAATGTTACTTTTGAAACGAAGCCTGCTACATATATATCTAAGTTTAAATTTCAAATGCTTTGACTCTGACCTGTTTTAACTGTATATAAATCAGGCCCAAAGGAATAATGATTGTAACTACAGATGGTTTTTCCATATACGAAATAGGAGTATATCTACTTCTACGGATAACAATGAAACCTTGATACACTGAAAAGTGTTAAATATCCGTATTTCCTTTCTTCTTTCAATAAAAAATACATTTGGGTGGTTCTGTCCTTCAAACCTGAGCAAAAATGCACTTTAAGTGACAGAAAAAAACGAAATTAAGATTGTAGCAGCTAAAACATTAACTTACACGAAATACAATAAATTTCTACGGTTAAATTTATTTAAATCTACCCTGGTGACAAGGTATATTGCATCCTTAATTAATGGTCAGCAGGGTAGATTTAAATTTATTGAATCGTAGCAATTGATTGTACTTTGTGTAATTAAATGTTTTAGCTGCTACAATATCGTGCTTGTTTGTCTGTGTCTCTTCAAGAAAAAATTCTATCCAGGTTCGAAGTACATGACCGTCTAAAGGTATTTTATATTGAAAGAAGACGGAAAATACTGATTTTTAACACTTTTTGCCTAATTTCTGTTTTACTCGTAAACGTAGAAGACTGTGTATTTGATATTTTTATATGCAGTAGCTTTCTATAAGAAGCTTAAAATCTATATGTAGCGGGATTCGTATTTCCATGGTAACGCTATGGTTTTTAGGCAACCCTATTTGAAAACGGGATTTTTCTAGGTCTGCAGTGCCATTTTGCTAATGATGTAAATGGAATATAAGATTCGATTTTTGACGCTACCTATTGAATATGAGTAGATGTCATCTAGCCAAAATCCAGTCCATTAATCATCCCGACCTTAGAACAAATCGCAATGTATGTTTAATGATTGGGTTTTTTTTCTCATTAATCATGCGTAGGCACAATAAATGTTTAAGAGTCACCTTACTTACTATGTGATCTAAAAATTTATAACAATTCTTCTTATTAGATGTAGGTAAAATGTAAAAAAGATCAATGGCCTTGTTTTCTAAGAATCATATTTCAAATTTGCAATTACTAAACTGTTCACCCCTGATCTTTGTTATATATTTTATATCCTTTACAATTAAAAAATAATAATGAGTTTTATGAACTGGTGCAACACACAATAGAAAATGTTTTAAAGGGCAAAAAGGACAAAGAAAGTATAAGATATATTGATACAGGTAAGGTTCGAACTCAAGCCCTTCAAAACTGAAAGAAGATATTCAGGATCAATTAAAAACTATTTAAAGGTGAGATTTCAATGACGTATATGAATCCTTAAGGAAAAGGAAAAACAATACATTGCAATATGTTAAACACCGTGAAACATAACAGTCAATACATATATGTAGCTTAATTAGATCACACCCATACGCACGCTCGCACGCACGTACACACACACATGCGCGTCTGCGCGCGCTATGTGAATGTTTTAAATTGTATGTAAAGTATATGACTAGCAAGAACGTTGACGATACAAAATATTGTATGTTTTCAGATATATTTTATACTATTCACAAGAGCCTTACACAGACATTTTTCATTAGTTGACTGCTAGAAAGATAGACCCTCTATTTCCAGGAATGTTAACTCAGAATTACGTAATCAAAATTGGCTCTTTAAAATTCAAGTGGTAAAATGTACGACATTTGCGTGTTTACGGACAAATAAGATATATAAAACTTTATGTAAAGCTTAAGCTCTGTAACGATATCGAAAAGAAAACTTTGCATATGAATATATGGCTTAGTTATTATAACATGTAACATTTGATAATATGATTTTTGAATTACTCACAATTGCTTGTATATTGTAAATTATAATGTAGTTGTGTTAGCTCCAAATTGCCACTTGTCGGGGAAAATAACTGAGGTTACCCTATTTCGTGGTGGTGTTGGAAAAAGAAAACACTTTATTGTTGTTTAATGAGACTAGATGGTCTATCATCAAAAATTCCATCCTGGTTAGAATAATTTTAATCATTATTCGATATACAGTCTAGTGGTTCTTCTCACATTTAAATACAAAGAACTTCAAAATATATAACCTGATGCTTGTCGGGATGGAGACACAAATGCAAATCCAATGTTGTATTTTGGGAAAGAAAAAAAAAACAGGTTAAATGTGATAAATAAAAAAAGCAAACAATCAGTAGTGTCACAGCTGATCTTCGACAAGAAAAACAAAATCTTGCTAATATATTCATTAAATTTCTTCCTTTCTTCTGCACATTACTTGTTTTTTTCTCTTTAAATTTCTACCAGAAACTAATAAGTAACCAATTATTGGAATCCTGTTTGGGGAAAAAAGCAACGAAATGCTGAATGTGGAGTCTTTTCACAGACACCCTTTTGGATTAAAATAATTATCACGTTTAAGAGCATAATTTTATCTTTACAAATGAACAATGCTTTTGCTAACAGTTTTTAGACGAGTTAAATCATTTTAAATTATCAGTATTTAATTTCATAAATATAATATCTAGAATTCTTGCTTGTGTGTTTGTTTTGGATTAAACCCAAGCCGTTTTTCAACAGTATTACAGTTATGTAACGGCGGAAAGTTTACCTTACCAGTGTTCATGGAATCTGCACCAGTACAATCCTGTTCTACGCAAGTAACTGTCAACTTCCCTATATGAATCAGAGGTGAAGTACAAATGATTTCAGACATAATTCTTTTAACAGTCGTCAAGGAGAATATAAGCAGGGTGATCGAACCCACGGCGACGAGATCCGTAAATCTGTGCTCCCTATTGAGCTGAGCGGGTTTCTAGAATTCGTGTATCAAAAACAAATATAAAGTAGCAGAATTATTAATATAATTAGGTTTTCTTCTGATTGATACTGTCCTAATACTTAATAACGTGTCAATATCGTTGTTCATAAATACACAATTTTGCTCTTCAGAAAACAAAACATTCGTACGGAACGTAAAATAAAGTGAAGGTATGTGTGATAAAAGGTGCTCCATTTTGCATTTTGTTGTAAATTTGTGAGTACAACTATCGTAGTTTTAGGGTACAAAAGACTTAGTGATGAGTAATCTCACATTGACCTTTGATATTTTTTAAAACTGTATAGAACACATTGCAGCCATCTTTTACATGCTATGCTATTTATGCCTACCACAGTTCAACTGTTATGTAAATCTGCCGACCTACATTTTTACTTCATAATCTAACAAAGGTTTAAAACTTATAAATATCACAGACGTGATCCTAATTGTTTCTGTTCTATTAAATATAATTAGTAATCTCGATATGAATCTTATTACCAGATAATATTTCTAGAGATAAATGAAATATGTCATAACATTTGCGAAATATGATAGAGTAGATGAATATTGAGTAGGTCGAGTGTACACTGTCAATTGCTGACATACATTTATTTCAAAACTATTCGAGACATGCCTGTGATTTTTCATTTTAAATACATTCTAATACAGCTGAAAACAGTAATTCATTTGGCACAATGTAGGGCATTCGTACATTCAACAAGCTATCTAGGTTTGCTCGTTTATGTCTAAGTCCTTAACTGTAACGGAACAACTAAAGTTTTGGCACATCACAAATCCTTCAGTAAAGTGGCATGTTAATTTCATAAATATGATAACGGTAAGAACGGATTTAAAAATGAAATGCTTTCATACCTGAAAATGGCATTTACTTTTGGGATTGTCATTACATTGTACCATCCTAGTTGAAAACTGAGATAACGTGTAATTATTTAATTATTTACAAAATTGAACTTGAGTTACACGCTGGCAAAATAACACTCACGTGTGTCATAATGTCAACATATGACACCTAAGGAGAAAAAGGAACTATCTCATGTAATTATGTTTAAATGTCAATGTAATGTTTTTGGTATTTTACATTTACACATTCTCCGAACGTGTCAAAACATTGTAATTGCAGTCACGAAAGTCAAGGATATTGTTTTGTAGATACAAAAATTTGATTTGACATTTCAGCAAGAATTATACATTTGGATTTCTATTTGAATTTTGTATAAATCAAATTCTTCAGCATATGTTTGTGTCTCTGATATGTAAGTGTAACAAATGCCATTTACCATCCTATTTATATATTGTATATTAACGTATTTTGCAGAAATACATAAGCGAAATTCCTGTTATAAGGAACATTTCTTTCTTGTATGAAATAAAATGGTTTTGAACAATTAACACGCTTATAGCGAATATACGGAACACACTTTCATGTCCCAGTCCTGAAAAATACATTGAACTATCAACGAATATAGCGAAAACCATAAACATCTAATCAGAAATTTTAGCTGGTTTTTATGCAGCCATCGTGTTTCTTGTGTATGTTCATTGGTGTACGTGTGACAGGATGGACAATGAATAAATGATAAATGAAAAAAAATCTGATTATACGAAAGACAGAAAAATCTGAGCTGAGTATCTCTAGATATAAAGTTCTAACACTGACAGTTCCGTTTTAACGTGACGTGGCACAGATGTTTCCGTTAATTTCGAACTTTAAGTAGCACAAAAATACAACATATCTTCAAGTAAAGTCCCTTTAAACCGTGAATACGTTGACTCCGTTTTGGCTCCCTATGATGGTAGGTGATTGCATCCCTGAGCTGACTTCAGAGGATAACAAAAATCATCGTCTTTGCGGTTTACGGCATAACCATGGGACGAAAGCTCTGCGCTGGGAAAATCACATCCAGGCGAGTGAAGACAAATGAACCTCGGGTATTGTACTTCCGGGTCGTGACAGCATCACCAGGTAAAAGTCGTCTGGTGGAAGAAGCTAAAATATATAACATATGGTAAGCACCATAGCAAAACAAATAAGTCAGGGTATAAAACTACTCCTTTGGGTAAACCATACCTCCGTAGGCTCCCAAAAATAATACGTGCTACTTATACAAAATATATGTGCTACTAAGTTCATACGTCACGTGATTAAACTACGTCACTTATTACTTCCATTATTTCTAAAATTAGGGGCCTCCGTGGCCGAGTGGTTAGAGTCGTTGACTTCAAACCATTTGCCCCTCATCGATGTGGGTTCGAAACCTCATTTGGGGCGTAGAATTCTTCACGTGAGGAAGCCATCCAGCTGGCTTACGGAAGGTCGGTGGTTCTACCCAGGTGCCCGCTCGTGATGAAATAGTGCACGGAGAGGCACCTGGGGTCTTCCTCCACCATTAAAGCTGGAAAGTCGCCATATGACCTAAAATTGTGTCGGTGCGACGTTAAACCCAACAAAATAAATAAATTTCTAAAATTAATAATTTAAAAATCTAAAGTTAAAGTATGGAAAAGATATGAAAAGTTTATGACGAAAAATTACAGATACGGAAATGATAAACTGCAGCTATTATTTACAACTACAAATTAACACAATTCAATGCGAAGTAACGTTATACTAAAGCTAGCATGACTATAAAACCAATTTCCATTCAACAATACGGACACTGTTTAGATGTGCTATAGCACACAATAATTTCAAATTACAACAACATATTACATACATGGTACTATACTTGCCACATAGATTTAACATTACAATGCAATGCAGTATTGGCGTTCCATAACAAGGAAATGTTTGACATATGTTTTTGAAAAAGAGTACTTCACAATTATCATGTTACACAAATTTCAGTACAATCTTACAGCTTATAGAAACGAAACATTTTAGACTCCTCTTTCGAAATAATTTACAAAAGTCTGAAAAATTTAATAAATAATCCTGACATACCGAAACCAGCCAAAAATCACATGCCGAAAAGTAAACGTTACAAAATTCTGTAGAATGAACAAAAATTTACTAAATAAAAATCGTAATTCAAAAATTATACAAAAATCTAACAAATAAACTTCTTACCTCGATCGAGCATAAATTTCTACCAAGAAAAATCAATTTGACATAGATTCGTCTAATGTCGAAATGTGGTGTGCGCTAGGCATATCTAGTCCAGTCTATTTGTAGGGTAATGTCCCGCCAAATACTAAATTTCATGGGATTCACGACTAATGCGTGTACTCTGACTATTTTTATTTTCACGGGATTAACGATATAGCCGGGAAATCTGACTACTTTAACGCGGATTGAAATTGAAAACATGAATTACTGAAGTTTATAAAGTATCAACTTTCTTATTACTGAACCGAATTTAATAAAATTTTCATGGAAATTTAAGTTATGAAATACAGAAAACATGAGAGGTATTTTATGCGAAAAATCAGACATTTACCTCAATAACTCAATATTTTACAAAAAGATGATGCAATACCTGCATTTAAACTACAGATACAATGAGGCCCGTATGTCAGTTTGTGACAGTACGATAATGTTTGTGCATTATTTGGTGCAATTAGAAATTATAACAATACAATGCATTGTTGTGAAAGAAAACCACGCCTATGATGTACGACATCTCAGGAAATTGTCCAGTGACAAAAGCTTTTCCTTACAGAAAATGAAATTTTCAAAAAAATTTACTACTTAAACGATTTTTCGTTAACCATCATAGGATAATTGTCTATGATCAGGAAATTATGCTTATGGCTTTGGGGGACAGTAGATGAAAGCTCGAGGTCACACTGACCTTAAGACCGAAAACGATTTCCGAACGGTTTGGACTACAGTCGTCATAACATGACTGCCTGTAATCAGTAGATGTCCTTTATTTTCGGGGGTGGGTGAGGGGACGGGGGGAAGACAGTTTGCCAAAGTTGAAGGTCACGGTGAAATTGCTCAATAACTAAAGAACGCTTTGGCTTACAGACGTCAACTGTCATAGGATGAATGCATCTGGTGAGCAGATGATAAGAATTGTTTTTAGGGTTCAGTAGGACAAAGATCATTATTTCACGGACTGAGACATAGAGACTACAAATGGTTTCCGCTATGGATTTTAAGAACTTTTTTGGCTTAATTCATTCAAGCTTCATGTGATAATTACCTGCCTTTATTGTTTTAGGTCAATTCATCAAAGGTGAGTCACACTAACTTTGAAAACAGTTTTTTTTTCAGTTGAGTAAACGAACATTTGATCTTCTGTCTACAAATTTTATCAGGATGATAATTCTGGCGCTTATTCTGTCTTGGGTTCAGTAGATAAAGGGCAAGGTTATAGTTACATTTGGACTAAAAAAAGGGACAGGCCATAAGAGGGGCGCATACGGCACTTGATTATACAAAAATGTAGCAAATGACAATATATGCATTCACTAAAGGGCCACATACAGATTTAACAAAACAAATGCATTGCAATATATTCAAAATTTACTTGTCTTGATTTACAGGATACTGGAATTCCTATTACAAACATGTCTATTAAAAAATGCAAGTTTTAGAGTTTATTTTCAAAACGTTCACCTGTTCTGAGTTTTGTGAATCGGAAAGATTACTTTTCTCAAATAAGACAATGTAAACTTATTCAAATTTCTGTGCCAGCAATATATCAACATGTTAGCATTTTACATTTGTTCAGCAATTGTTTCACTCTGTCAGAATGTTACGATTTACAAATTGTTAATACGTGTTTTTTTCCAGATTTATTCTCAAATATAATAACTGGTTCAAATAATATCTGAAAAGATCTACGGGTTGCTGGGTTGCGAACGATTTTTTAAACGAATGTTTTGTCTAAAGCTGTTTTGCCCTCCACCTCTGATTCATTTGGAGAATGCTTTTTCTGCTTACAGAGAACAATTTATTACAGGTACAGAATCTAGGAGGAGCATTCGACCAATCAGTAAATTGCAGGACCGTCCGAAAATTAGATATAAGGAAGGAGTTAACTTAAAATTTGAATGTGCATATGCCATTCACGACAGCATTAATGACAACCAACATTTTATGGACACTTACATAAACCTGTCTCTGAATTAATGCTAAATATTTTAACAATGCCGAAATAATGAATAAATAATCACAGAAAAGCTACAAAACATTGTTGCTTTAAGATAGCGCCATCGACGTCATTGAGGTTTAGCTCTTTACCTTGATAATGCGTGACTTTCGGGCATTTTAATTAAGTTACCTTTGAAGAGCTTCTTTGTCAAAAGATGTTTCATGAGACTTTCATCTTGAATAATGATAAATGTTTTGTGGCATCCGTTTATTGGTATTGAAATGTAAAGGGCAATGTAGGAAAATGGATTTTGATAATTGTTCGTGATGGAAAATAAGGCTGGTGCACGTTAAATTATCACCGTAACTTTCAAATAAACTGTTGGCAGCTTGATCTGTAACCTCATTTTTGCAGTTTTAATCGAAAATTTGGAATTTATGTACTCATAACTTTGTTTCTGCTGGAAAAAGATCCTTTAAAATAAATTCTTTTAACATAAATGCCTGCAAGACAAACAACATCTTATTTATTTATTTTGTTGGGTTAAACATTGCATCGACACAATCATAGGCCATGTGGCGACTTTCCAGCTTTGATGGTGAAGGAAGACCCAAGGTGTCCCTCTTGCATTATTTCATCGCGAGCGGGCACCTGGGTAGAACCACCGACCTTTCGAAAGCCAGCTGGATGGCTTCCTCAAATGAAGAATTCAACGCCCCAAGTGAGGCTTGAACCCACATTGATGAGGGGCAAGAGATTTGAAGTCAGCGACCGTAACAACTCGGCCGCGGAGGCCCTAAACAACATCAAGTGTCATGCATACATGCCCAAGGGTCTCAGCAAACAACTGGTCCTGGAAAAACAGTTGTTCACACAATAATTATTTTTGAAAGTAAACACTATATTTGTAATTTGCCCTGATGAAGTACAGGAAATACTTTTCAATATCTAAGAATATATTTTAACAATTTTGTACATCATGTCTATATTTGAATTTAGTATATGCACATCTTTTTCTGGTAAATATTCATTAAAAGTAATAATTACAAGATACACTGCAGGTGGCTCGGTGTTCTAGTTTTAACACGCTTGCCTGTCGATCCGGAGGTGGTCAGGTGTTCAAATCCTGGCTCAGGCACAGGACATTTCTAAGATACTATTTCGTGTCTCCCACATATCTGAGAAGTCAGTACAGTAACATTTTTGTGTGTGTGTTGTTTTTTGGGGTTTTTTTTGTTTTGTTTTTTTTGCGTTTATCGGTCCTTTACATTGAGCTAGTTAAAGAACCAGACTGTCTATTAACAAAGAGTCAGTATGCTAGTCTCGGGGCTTTCTCTAGCTTTGACCTTTTGTTCAGATCGTTGTGTCTGTGCTGGTACCTGATAAATTTGTCGTCCCAAGTGACTGCCTTTGTATGTATTGCACCTTTGAAAGTGTTTGTCATGGAAATGGCCTTACGTAAATCTGGTATAATAATAATAATAATAGTAATAATAATAAAAATTATGCTCGCACCAGCTGGAAGGATCTTAATGTTTTGAATTTATTTTAAGCAGAGCTATGTAATAGGGTAATGATCTATTAGGTAAAATATATGATGCCGGTAATAAAACCATTTTAAATGTCATGCGATGAAAAAAGCATCCTAAACTGATCTGAGCTAAAGAGTAGCGTCAACTTGAAGCAATATTGTATTCGCTGATGTATTTTATGAGTGTCGTTTTTAGATAATATCTTCGATATTAAAATTTCGTGAATACCAATGAAATAAATATCTCTGTTGCTAAAAGTAATATTTCTGGTACATGTACATGTAATACATTGTTTTGTTACTTCTTGATAAAATATATATAAAAGAAAATAAAAAGGTAAAATATAAATACGTTCAAGAAAATAAATACAATATCCATTGTTTGGCAAATATTTCATTATAGAAAATTGAATGCATACATTTACATATTCATGTGTTATCATTATCATTATTAACATTTATTATTATCATCACCATCATTTTTATTAATATTACTATTATTATATCTCTACTTGAAGTGTGACCATAATCATATACGCATTTGTAACTCTTGAATAACTTCGACATCAGCTTTTCGACATTTGTATACATAGATCAGTCTTGCGAAGAAAACATATTATTTCTAAAACGTATTCATGCAGTCAGATGTGTTTTAACTGCAAAAGTGTTTTACTGCAATGAACATCATGTGGTTTATCTATATGTTGGGTTTAATTACAGAATATACCCGAGCAAGGCTGATCAAAAACACAAAAGGGATCATTACATCAACACATTTTTTGTGGCTTTGCTTTGCGCTATGTAGGAAAAGTAATGCAAGCAAAATCATGGGGAAAAGAATGAAAATCATTGACAGCAGGTTAGGTGAGCTTAGTTCCTTAAGTTCAGATTTAAGTATCTGACACAAGATTAAGACAAGATACTGTTTGAATGATAATTTGTTATCTCCCGGTCAAAGTACTTTCGCTGACAAATATCTTTACTTACTTAAGCGCCCGAGAGAATCGTGCAACTGCCGAGTATATAAATTGTGTTCAAAAACGGCTTTGCTATAAATTATTTCGATATTAATATGTCTTTTACTGTAAAATTTAGATCAAATATGATAGAACTGTTTCTTCGCGCATGCTTGGTGCCAAATGGTATTTGTTTATACACACCAGGACCGGAAATGGTAATACGTCTTGAGGAAAAGTGCACTTTGTGTGGAAATAATTATTCTGCAAGGCGAATAATAAACTCAGTATGTGTGACAATTGTGAAAAGAGACAGTTCGTTTCAAACAGGCTATTAAGTAAAATATTTGATCAAATTTGAAAGCGCAGATGCATACATGGCGCTAAATATCACGTCGATGTGCCGCCAACATAATATCGTTTTGATGATTTAAGCATTGCTAGTCATATTAGAATGTATAATATCGTTGCAGAGTTTCCTGCAGACTTTTGCTTTCAATCACCTCCTCGTTCTCTCTCCCTTCTTGTCAGTTGGTTTAAACAATATTTATTTTTCAAATGAATTACATGCAATTCATACAATATACACACTACAAAGTTATAGCTGTACAATGTAACAAAACAAATTACAAAAGGTGTTAATGATTGCTCACAGAATTGAGGTGAAAGCTTGAAACTTATACTAACGCCTCGCTTCTGAAGATCGTATAATGCTGCACTTACGGTGTTCAAACATTTCAGTTATATGGGTTTAAACCTACGTAAAACAAATAAATAAATATGTAAAGTAAAGGTTGATAATAAGAAATAAATGAAAACTTGGAATGAATAGCTAAGCAAGCATGAGCAGCATACGTACAATGATAATAGTTGCAATGATATCAGGTATCGCATACATAATGTTAGTTAAATAGGAAAGAGTGAAAGACGAAAGATGTAGAGAAAGGGAAAGAAGGGTCAAGTTCCAGGTAGAAGCAAGTGTGGGTTCAGTGCTTGAATCGTTGCGTTTGAGTGATGTAGTCATGTTCATGTTGAAATATAATCGTGTTTGTGGTGTTGTCAAGAGTGTCATTTCCAGAAAGAAGAATATTTGTAGTGATTGGTGTTATGTTTCCTAGTTTGTTTAAGAGGGCAGTTCTTTGATCTGTATATAGAGGACAGGACAGAAGAAAGTGCTTTGTATCCTCGATGACTCCACAATCACATAAAGGGCTACCAATGATGTTTTTAGAGAAGAGGTGTTGTTTAAGAGAGCTACAGTGCATGCGTAATCTTGCATGTTGTATTGAGGCGTCTCTATTTCAAGAATAGTAGAAGTTTGGAACATTTGGATTGTGTTTATTAAGAGTATGGTTTGAAGGCTGAATATTGATGGTGAGTTTTTTATATTGTCAGATAGAGAATTCCAAGAGGTAATTGTAGTTGGTAAGAAGGAGTTTGCGAAGAGTTGACTGTTACAGGGGATGTTTCTTATATCTTCAGAGTTACGTAGACCATACGGGGTGATGTGTCCTACAGTAGTTGGAATCATGTCTGCGAAATATGAGGGCGTAAGTGAATGTACCATTTTTAGAAAAGATTAAGCTTGTGTTTTCTTCTACGATCCTTTAAAGGTTCGAGTCCAGTTCTCGATATCATTATCGATCAAGTATTTTTTCCGCAAGGGAAGTTACATACATGTCAGCGTACTCAAGAACAGGTCGGATGAAAGAAATGTATAAAGTTTCAAGGGATTTTCTATCTAGGGTGAATTTAAGAGATCTTAGTATGTATATACGTTGCCAGGCTTTGTTTTTGAGTTCGTGAATGTGGTTTGTCCAGGTACCGTTGAGAAAGTAACACCTAGGTGTTTGTGAACAGTAACGTTTGATATGTGTGTATTGTTGAATGATTGGTGGATGTACTGGTTTGTTTCTTTTGCGTGTGATTATTAATGACTCAGTTTTGGAAGGATTGAAAGACACGAGCCATTTGGTAGCCCAAGGGTTAATTAGGAGAAGATCAGAGTTTAGTTGGTTTGCAGCAGTTGCAGGACTGTCAACAATAATGTATAGAGTTGTATCGTCAGCAAAAAAAGACGTCTTGGAGAGGAGATGGTAGTAACAATGTCGTTTATGTACACAAGAAAAAGAAGAGGTCCAATGATTGAACACTGGGAAACTCCAGCAGAAATAGTAACTGTATCAGAATGGGTACCAGACAAGACAACAAATTGTTTTCTATCAGAGAGGTAGTTTTCAAGCCACGAGAGAACATAACCGGAAATGCCACTTTGGCGAAGTTTGTACAACAGGCCCGATGCCACACCCGGTCGAAAGCCTTGGAGATGTCGCAAAAGACTGCACGGACCTCTTTCCCTTCGTCTAGAGCCTGACAGAAAGAGTGGTACATTGAAGTAAGTTGGTTAACAATTGAATCCTTGGGCATGAAACCAGACTGGAGAGGTGAGAAAAATTGATGGTCACAATAGAAATTAAAGATGTGTTTGTGCATAATTCGTTCGAGAACTTTGTTAATGGCACTGAGTAGAGAAATGGGTCGGTAATTGCTAATTTCTTGAGGATCGTTTTTCTTGTGAATGGCACAGACTTGAGCAATTTTCCACTGTGAAGGTACCTTTCCAGAGCGCAGAGAGAAGTTGAAGAGATCACAAAGCGGAGAAGATAGTTCAGCCGAAAGTGTCTTTAAGACAATGTTGTTAATCTGATCAGGTCCTGTTGCTTCCCCCGGTTTCAGAAGGCGAAGAGCGTCGGTGACTGCATTTGGAGTGATTGTAATTGTATGTAGTTTTGGAGCTTGTGGATTGATGCATGAGTCACAAAGTTGATTGTTAGTGTCATTAAGCTGAGTCTGTGTCTGAAAGAATTGATTTAGCGCATTTCATCAAATGCACGCTATTCTGCACATTTAGTTTTATCCGTTAAGTCGTTTGAAACTGACTAAAATAATAAATTAAGGCGTCAGAAACCTGTAAAATCATACATCGTGATAGAGTTTACATATGTAGCATGAAATGTAAAACGATGTATAATTTTTTTTTTGTTAATTGAAAATAGAATATCAAAATAAATATAAGGTGTTCCGTCATTTTTATGTGTAACGCGTAACAAAGAACATATTTAATCTGTTTTTAAAATGTTGTAGGAGTATCAATTCTTATCCGATTTTGATCATTTTTGCACCAACGTGTTCTGAATTTGTCGTGTAAATACGACGTTATAATTATGACGTCAGATACTTTGATTGCGTCATTTCAAATGTAAACAACGGTAGTGCGTCGTAGCGTTACGCATTCGATACAACTAGAACACGGTATGTAAAAATGTTTATCTTGTATTATTCTGTTTATTTTTTTAAAAGAAAATTATATCATGTAAAAGTACATATTACAAACAGATGGATTTTGTAAACGAAAGTATAAAATGCCACTGTGTTATTGGTCAATTTGAGATTTAAAATAATTAAAAATTTTCTGACGTCGCATTTTTTGTCGTATTTGTTCAACGGGTATACTACCTGAATCAACAGTAATGTCTTTTTATGCTCTGAAGCCTGAAACCAGTTTACCTCTAAATAAATGTACAAAATCATATCTTTCTATTGGTATATAACATAATACACTTTTAGATAAAACAGCGTATATAGTGTTATGCTAAAAAAATTACATTATTTCTGCCTGACGTTCAAATACGAGTATACAAGGAAGTGTCAGTTTCTTGACGTAAGTTTTTGCTCCAAGTTCTGACCTATATGCTGTACGTAATTTTGGGGTGGATATACGTAATAAAAAAGCATAAATACATTTGTAATTAATTTTCAGATGAAGGATAAACCTCCTATAGGTCTTTCTCCAGCAGAAAGGTTACAGTGGTATAAAAATAAAAAGAAAGAAAAAAACAAACAAGCTGTCAGTAAACATAGAAGCTCTTTTCCCAAGTCTGAAAGGAAGACACCAACAAATAAGAAAAAAACTAAATAAAAATCAGCAAAAGAAAGAACACATCAGACAATTAACAAAAGAAAGAGTACGTAATTTTCGGACAAAACAACCTACTGAAACAGAAAGCAGCATAACTGTCACTAAGCCATTTAAAAACACAATGCAAAGGAGCAGGGCCGTGAAATGTATAAAATATACTATTAGAGATTATACACCTGAGAAAAGATCTGAAATTATATCTGCTTTAATATCGGCAAACAGTCCTAACTCCTTAAAAACAAGACGGCGCCTTGAATTTGAAAAGGTGATAAAAGGTGAAGGTGAAAAAATTCGTGAAAAGGTCGCAGATGCTGTTCTGTCTGACGTACAAACTTCTTTAGGTATTATCAAAGGTTTATCAACGGAATGCAGACCAAAAACTCAGGAAGTCGTCTCATGTATAGTAGGCAACAATATTGAAACAAATAAACTACAAACTGCCCTAAGTAATCAATCTAGTTTAAATAGGCGACTGGTGAACAAAGGTTTGAAACTTAATAAAAAGATAATCAGTGGCGAAGCTGTTAATCTACCACGCACGCGCAAGACAAGAAAAGACAAATTGAGCGAAGGTGCCCGTAATAAAATAGCGGAATACTGGGTCAAAAACAGTCAACCTCTCAATGATAAAAGGAAGGTTATTAGAGAAAGCATTGGTCCGAAAACATACATAGAACATCCAAAACATATCTTAACATCAACACAATCAAGTATATATTTAAATTTTATTAAGGAAAATCCCGATATCAAAATAGGCCAACGGCTCTTTGAATCTCTCAAACCATACTACATCAAATCTGCAAAAAGAAAACATAGAATTACCTGTTTATGTAAACAGCACGTTGAAGTTTCCAGCTGATTTAAAAAAGCAAAAGAGTGCAGAAAGTCGATTTTGGACAAAACGCCAAATTTAAAAGATGATTATGTTGTATGGGAAAGTTTGTCTGATATTACTGAAGAAAGTCTATGCCCGCCTGTATCAATCAATGATGAAAAAATGTTTAGAATGTCCTGTTTAAAACGTGATCGTACAAAATGTGGTGTAAGTAACATAAAGTTGATGGCACAAGAATTCGACGATAGTACTAGTTTTGTAACCTGGAACAGGTATGAGTACGTATTTACAGGTAAGAAAGACAGAAATGGTAAAGATATAAAAAAGCGATAGTTTGTAAAAGTTACTTCCACAATGAAAGAAATGTGGGATTACATCAAAAACTCGCTTTCAAATTTTCCCCTACACAATTTTTTTTGTCATTGGCAGAGACAACAGCTACATAGTATCGTAGATAATTTACCGGAAGGGCATGTTGTCATGGTACATGATTACTCGGAGGACTTCAAGTGTGAACTTCAGGACGAGATTCAATCCGATTATTTTTCACGAAATAAGGTATCTATACATGTAATTGTTTTATACCGTCATGAAACAGAAAATACTGAATCAAGCTCGACGCATGTACTAAACATTGTAACAGAATATGCTTTTGTAATTTTTGAAAGTAACACTCATGACAGAGATACAATTCACCATGTTCGCAAACTTTTGATCGAATCTTACCTGAAAGATCAGTTGAAGTACGATTTAAAATATGTACATGAATTTACCGATGGCTGTAGTCAGCAATATAAATTTAAATTTTGTATGCGTGATGTCAGCTTCTCAGAGTCAGATTTCAACTGTCCAACACAAAGAAACTACTTTGAAACGTCCCATGGTAAAGGTGAGCAGGACGCCGCGGGTAGCCATGTTAAAAACAAAGCACATGTGTCTGTAATTCGTAGAGAATGCGAAATTCATAACGCAAAAGATTTGTATTTGTATTTAGATAAATACTTCCGTAATCCATCAACTTCTTCATACAAGCCTAGGAATGGGGATACAAAACTAAAAGGACGTTTGTTTTTCTATGTTGAGGACAGCGAAATAGACAGACAAAGGTATACGTTAAAGGTTAAAGCCGTAAAAGAAAACAGAAAATTACACTGCATACGCTCAATGTCCGGTAATCCAGGTATCCTATATGTAAGGAAAATATCCTGCTACTGTCCTTCGTGTACTGACCAATATTATGAGAACTGTGTATACAAGGGTATAATTGACCCCTGGGAGAAACGACACTTGAATTAAGTTTTCAAGTCTACTAATATATGTGTATAGTTTTCATTATTAAAGATCTGTGACTATGTTTCCTAGATTCGTGAACCAGGCGAGCTTATCAAATGAGACTTACATCTAGTTATATACAGACACTCTGATATACAAAATCTATAATTTGAAACTTTTTAATCAAACAATGCCCAATATAATGCGCGTTTGTTGTCCTGAATATTTGATTAAGCTATTATTCGTAGTTAGATCACACAGTGTAAATGTAGTCTCTTTGTAGTTTTCTTTTTCAATACCATGTCATTTCATTCGTAAGGTCTTTAACAATTGTAAGCGTAAGAAATTACAGTTTGACAGGCCTATTATATTTAAACACTTGATCGAAATTTATATAGCACTGGTCACTTTTACACCTATTATAAATGCTTGATGGTTTATGACGTTCTAAATCTCTGTTTTTATAACACAAAAATAGTTGTAAGAACTAAGTTTTTTAAAAACATAAATATACACAAGCATACTCCTGTTGTATTATGGTGTGTGGCGTGGAAGCCGCTCACCCTCCGGGTTTTCTTTCTGCTGATAAGTGATGAGTAAATTAAGAGTTTTGGAGTCGGAAATACAGACCTGTTTAATTTTGGTATATTGTGGTGTGTGGCATGGAAGCCGCTAACCCGTTTGTTGTTTCTTTTTCCTGTTGATTTGTTAAACATATTTTTGTTAAACCTAAACTTTGTGGTGGGTGGCATGTAAGCCTCTAACCCAGTTCTACTTCATGTAGAAATTTCATTTGTTGTGAAAATAGCTTGTTTTGTTAATCATTTTCACTATGATATGCAACATAATTATGCTAATGTCAGTACTTAGGGAATATAAACATGTTTTGATATTTGATTATAGAGTTGCACATTTTATAAACAAAACAATTTTGTAATATGAATGTATTTTGTATGTATCCGATGATGCATTATACTGTATCATTTTCGTTGTCGGTAAATATGACCTGTATACAGACTTTGAACATGTAAAAGTAAAAATCAACTTGTATTTTCCATCTTTTTTCTTTGTTTTACGTATGATGGTACATTCATTTTTACGTGTAAGTTGTTAGATAAATTTTTCATCCCGAACACATGAGACCATTTATAAATAAAGGAAGAGAAAAACGGAGATTTCGGCAACCGATAACTGGGGAAGAAGCTTAGACAATATTAATCCTTTTCTCCTGGGGCAAGTTTATTTGGATTTTCGATTGGCTTAAAATAAATTAAATGCATCAGTCTGCATTTTATTTTGCATCAGTAGTTACCTCCCTCTAATTCCCGCGATCTGTCAGATCTGCACGTGTCGGTGTTTACGCATGCGCGGGCCTAAAATTAGATGCACTTGGTTCCCGGTCCTGTTCAACATAGCTGGACAAATAAGGTAAAGTAAATTATGCCGAAGTCTCGTCAATAAATCGAATTGACATAAGTCAAAGCTGCTATACTGATAATATTTTACTGTTTTTTCATTATTATTTTTTTCGACTTGAAATACAATGTAATGGACGTACAAATGATGCATTGAAAGGCAAACTAGCTTAAATAGTATGTTCGAACCAGCTTTCTTTCTTTTTGGGAGAGGGGCGGATTATGGATATTTTATATGATCTTGTGACGTTCAAAATCATATTTTAGCGTCAACACGTTGTTTAAATGACGTTACATAAATGTGCAGAATAGCGTGCGTTTGATGATTTGCTTTGTCACTGTTTGAATCATATTCTTGGTTGTTATGTCTGAGAGTTGGAATTCCTTTTGATGAGTTATTAGGTTTGATGAATTGCTTGATAATTGTCCAAAAGTCGGACGATGTTGTGTTTGGATCCTTTAGTTTTTGGGCTAGCTTGTTTATATGTGTCTGCTTTGCATGCCGTATAAGGGTTGTTGTTTTGTTTCGTGCTTGCTTGTACAGTGCCCAGTGTTCTTGTGAGTTTGTTTCATTTTGCTCTGTCGTATGCTGTTTTTCGATGCCGTATTGCTTTGCGAATGTCATTGTGAATCCATGCTGGTTCCGATGTTCTTATTGTGACAATTTTATTAGGAATGCAAGATTCACAGAGGGAGAGGAGTGATTTGGTAAAGTTAATAATGTAGGTGTCAATGTTTCTGTCGAAGCAGTTGTCCCAGTTGAAGTCAGAAACTTTTCTACGAAGTGTGTCAAAATCACCAGCAGAATATTTCCAAACCCTCTGGGTGTAAGAATGAGAAACTCCTTTATCATATCGAAGACAACAGTAAATAAGACAGTGATAACGAATGTTTTGATCGAGAAAAGGTTCACCAACGCCACTTGCGGACACAAAGCCTGAAGACGATAGAAGAACAAGATCAATGAGAGTTTGAGAGTGTTCGGTGAAGTTTGTGGGGTCCCTGATGACTTGTGTGAGACCATATTGAATTGCAATGTTGTCAATTTTTTGCTTTGTCTGTTGTTTGTTGAATCTAGATTGAAGTCACCAGTGGTTACAATGTCCTTGATTCCAGTATCAAAGGCCAGGCCGACAGAATTGTGAATTTTTGAAAGAACAGTCAAGCTAGAGTTAGGTGGGCGATAGAAAACACCGAATAGAAGAGGCTTGTGTTTAATTCGAATCTCTAACCAGATACACTCAATACCTAGGGGTTCTAAGTCATTTCGACGTATAGCGGTAAGGCTGTCTTTCACGTACACTAAGATTCCACCATGTCTATCTGTTGGTCGATCTTTTCTGAACGGCGTTTGGAAGTTCTCAAAGAATAGATCATTAGAGGAAGTCGAAGCATCAAGCCATGTTTCAGTGAAAGCAAGGATATCAAATGGATTTAATTCTGTATAGAGGATATCAGATTTGTTTGAGATGCTTTGAACGTTATAATGAACTACTGAAAGATGGGACTGGAATGAAGAAAATATATCAGATTGTTGGTTATTGTCAGGAGTTGGGCCTGGATTTTCATGTATATCCCCAGCTAGTGTCAGAAGCATAGACAACCATACAACGAGATCAAAAGATGTAAGCGGTTTACATCCAGAGGAGCGAAGTTGATAGAGGCCAAATAAACCCACTCTCACTCGATAGGTAGCTATGTCAATGCTCATGATTAAGTAATACTTGGATGATATATGCGATCGAGTGAGGTTGCTTCAGCCGGAACAAGACCAAAGATGGGCGAAAAAGAGCAGAGGGAGAAGAAGGAGGAGGAGGAAGAAGAAGAAGGAGAAAAAGAAGAAGGGAAGGAGTACATATTGATTAGTCATACGTTTGTAACATAGAGGGAAGAATCCAATCGTTAAAGTTTTTAGGGGGCTTTATTTATATTCAAGTTTTGAATAGTTTTTATTTTCCTTACAGGAATAGCTCACAGTTACTGTAAATATTATTTTATAGTTATATATCATATAGCTCACTTTGTGCGGAAATAATGGCGAATTATTCTGCAAGGCGAGTAATAAACTCAGTATGTGTGACAATTGTGCAAAGAGAAAGTTCGTTTCAAACAAGCTATTAAGTAAAATATTTGATCAAATTTGAAAGCGCAGATGCATACATGGCGCTAAATATCACGTCGATGTGCCGTCAACATAATATCGTTTTGATACTTTAAGCATGGCTAGTAATATTAGAATGTATAATATCGTTGCAGAGTTTCCTGCAGACATTTGCGTTCAATCACCTCCTCGTTCTCTCTCTCTTCTTGTCAGTTAGAGAGGAGCAGTTGGATGCTGCGGACATTATTGGCATCTTTTCACGAATACGAGATACAATAATCGGTGATGATGTTCAAGATAAATAGATTAAGGCATCTCTAATGATCCAGAATTTTGAAGGAAATTAAAAATAACTAATTGTTTGTTTTTTATGGATAGAAATAAAGACAGTTTACACATTTTTGGACAGGTGAGATTCGTGTTGGTCGAGCAGAAGTTGATACTTTTATACTTAGTACCTAAAACATACCAAGCAATTTCTTTTTAGAACTTTTTTTCTGACAAATAAATATTCATTGAATTACATTATTGTTGGTTAGATACTAGAATGATATGTCTAAGTTATGAAAGTGATTAATAGTTTTAATTTAACTGAATGTATTTTATAGGCAGGAGTCTTCAGTATTAATTATTCTTGAACATAGATTCATTCATTCAGATGATTGTACATTTTAGAGGTGACCAAATAATCTGTATTTTACGAAAATGTAGTCTTCAATCTACATTCAGACAAAATTTCATTGATATGCGTTATTTTTTCTCATTTCTGTCTTAGGACATAAGTCACCTTATATTTCACATAACTTTGTTATCGATATTCAATTTTGCTGTTTTTTCTTACCGACTGGATCCCTTAATACAAAACAAAAACAAACAAAAACACCAAATCATAGAAAGAAAGTTTTGTTTTTATATGGAATTTGTACAGCAAATTAAACATGTATATTACGTCACAAAAACATTGTCAATTTGCTCATTTATCCATTGAATTCCGGAAAAGAACTGCCTAAAGGGGCCACACTTTCGGACACATCAACGCCTTTTAAACTACCCATTTTCAAAGAATTGTTACATATTTTAGTTCTGATGCACCGGTGCTCAATGTTCTCATTACTATGGTTAACTTAGTTTTCCTTATTGTTTAACTTTGTCTTTACAAATGGCATTCGTTTTTAAAGGGAAACAACTTTTTTACGAATATTTTAAATTTATTTAGTTTTGCTTGGTTTAACGCTGCAGCGGCACAATTAGAGGTCGTATGACGTCTTTCAATCGTTTGATGGTTGTGGAAGACCCAAGGTGTCCCTTCGTGCATTATTTCATCATAGGCGGGCCCCTAGGTAAAACCACATATCCTCCATAAGCCAGCTGACTGACTTCCTCACATTAAGAATTATACGCCCCAAGTGAGCATCGAACCCACATTGATGAGGGCCAAGTGATTTGAAGGCGACGGAGGGCCCATTATTTAAACAATCCAGTCATACGGGACATTACGGTAAAACATGTATTAGACGGGTAGATTGTTGGTAAACATGTTGTTCGTTTATATTAAATATTTCTACGGTTTCTTGATATACTCCTTAACCTTAAGTTTGGCAGTGACTTGAATTAAAATGAGAACAAATATATTTTGAATAATTTCAGGCTCATTATACAGGGTCATTAAGTCAAAAAGGTTACCTTTTACTAATAATATATAAAAGTACATCTTAATTGAGTTTGTTTTTATAATTCGTTAGAATATTGAAAACAAACTCTAGCTTTGTTAGTCAAGCTTGTAACAAAGACAAAGATTTCGGAACTCAGCCTACCACAATAAAAACTACGGTATTGTATGCAATATAAAAAGATATAAATTCGATACAGAAACCAAGAATAAGAAAAACTATAGAGCATCACTTTTGAGTGGTCAGTGACAAAACCCGTAAATTGTGCAACAAATCCTCACTCTACGCACAGTAATGAAAATCTAATTAATCGAGAAATACAAACCCCATACGAAGTTTTAAGGCATTCATCCCAACTTGAATAGTGGAAACTTATAATACTCGTTTTATTTATCTCACTCCTATGTCCCATAACGTTCAAATTGATATATAAAAATACAAAAACAAATCTGTTACAAGGGGCGCACAATGAGTTCCTATTGGAATACAAGTTTCTTAATAAAAACCTGTCTTCCAATACCTGCCAGCAGTGTTGTTCGATAATATAGAAAGGATTTTATAAGTTCGACACAGGTCCACATGGTATAATGATAACAAATGATGTTAATATAAAAATAAGTTGTTGAAGTGAAATTGCATGGCAGAAAAGCAGCATTTTCATGACACACGTGCTTTAAACAGAGCTAAAAATATTCGTTATTTATTGAATGATGGTAAATTGGTTTATATTTATAAAACGAGATTCAATATGATGTTTACAGATATTCAGTACACAGATGGAAAGTTATTCTGGTTATCATTTGTAGATGATGAAAACTTCCAAATATAAGACGAAACTTGTGCGTCGAGAGCATATTTTAACTGACGCCCATCAGTAAACCTGAAAAGGCATATTAAACCTCATCGCTTTTACTCAGTTGTTAAATGTCTTCACAAATAAAAAAGCCTGATCTTCATTTATTCCCATACTTTAAAAACGTTACAGATACAATATGATTTGAACACAGACATACATTTTAAAGTCCTGATGTTATCTGTAGGGTCCTGATGTTATCTGTAGGACTAATCGCCTTAACATCTTTCTTAACTGTTTTATCAAAATGTTCATTTTACTTGTGTTTCATCTAAAAAAAAAAAGGTTTTCGTTGATTAGCGACATTCGTATTCTAAAAGTAGAGAATATAAATACATAGATATGAGCCGCGCCATGAGAAAACCTACGCAAAAAATCCGCGCAGTCTGGTCAGGATCCATGCTATTCGCTTTCAAAGCCTATAGCAATTACAGAAACCATTAGAGAACAGCATGGATCCTGACCAGATTGCGCGGATGTGCAGGCTGGTCTGGATCCATGCTGGTCGCAAAGCCACTATGTTGGTTTTCCCATGACACGGCTCATATATAGATTATGTAAAATCAAATACCTTACTTTGAGATGAAAGAACACATTGACATATTTCTAAATCACGAAGTGTCGTTTATTTAACAATCTGAATGATTCTTCTCTTTTCTTGCTTTCGGTAATTATTGCGTGTCGTGCTCCCACCAATTTACGACCGCAAATGTTTCCGTTCTCTATCTTTCGCGATGACAAAAGGATCGTTCTACTTAAATCTAAAGCAGTCAGTCAACCTGACTTCCTGTGCCGTTAGTTTTAATGTCAGACTGACCATTAAATTACACCATGGAATGACTGCAAATTCATCACCCTAAATTAAATTTGGCTAGTTTAAGTGAGACTTCCAGACGACGAAAGTCAAGTTTGAAATTATTTAACTGTGCCGATACGGAGTCGCTTTATTTTTGCGATATTGACATTAATAGCTGTAAGTGGATAAACCTCGAGTTTTCGACATGTCTGCGTTTACAATGCGACTATTTAATGTTTTTTGATGCCCGACTAGAATTTGAATTATATACATTATCAATAAAGCATATTACCAATTAGAATTGTTTGTTCTTGATGTTTTTGTACATCTAAAAAGTTAGTTCCCATGCTCTGGATAATGAATATGTACCTGTTATTAAGTGCCATAATTATCACTCATATTTGAAGGAACAAGTTCATTTTGATTACGCTGTTTGTTTGAAGAAATGGAATGTACATATTTCCATTGCAATTTTTATAACGTGCAATGAAAATCGGTGTCTTTCTCACATTAAACCCAAAAAACACGTCTTAACGCTTGTTTGATGAGAAACAATAAAAAACAATAAATTCCGAAGTAACAACAGAAATACCTAATCTATTTTCAGTCGGAAAATTAATATACATGATTTGTAAAATAGATAAAACTGTTTAAATTTGTTAATTGTGTTCAAGGGAATTGCTAGTAAGCTATATTTATAATCGATCAGATGCATCAATATCAAAACACGACAGATGGATTTATTTCTCTATTTTGTTGGGTTTAACGTCGACACAATTATAGGTCATATGGCAACTTTCCAGCTTTGATGGTGGAGGAAAATTCAATATGCCCCTTCGTGCATTATTTCCTCACCAGCGGGCAACTGGGTAGAAACACCGTCCTTCCGTAAGTCAGCTGGAAGATTTCTTCAGATGAAGAATTCATCGCCCCGGGTGAGGGTCGATGAGGGGCAAGTGATTTGAAGTCAGTGACCTAAACCAATCGGCCACGGAGGCCCCACGACAGATGGAAACACATGTTCATAGGTATTAATTCCATGATCATTTTGAAATGTATTTAATTACATACATGCAAATAAAATAATCTCACCTGCCACCATTTTACAAAGAACTAATTAATTTCTTATTTTCTTTCTATTGTTTTGTAAATATGTATAAGAACTTTTGTAAAAGACGTAAGAGTTAGAAAATTTAACGTTCATTAGATCTGAAGTGACCTAATGTGAAAGATACAAAAATTCGTGTTTTTTATTCAAGCGATGGCACGAAACCTAACGTCAGGGTAGCAGGCCAGCATTGACTAGCTTTTTACTAGAAACTGTTCAACCTTCTGTTTCATCTATATTCGTTTGTCAATTTGTGATCAAAATTAATTAGAAGTTTAAAAGTGCATTCCAATGATCTAGTTATCATAACGCACTTTGTGCAGCTGCTTCGTTCTGTTTATTTGTGATGGAGTACTTGTCGAACGACTGCATGTCATCTAATATTCATGGAACATATGTGTCTCAGTCCAGATATTTTTTCACGCAATTTACAGACATGGTCCTACCCATGTAATTTATATGTCGATAATAACGTTCATTGCAAGGTAAATGCTGCTTCTCTTAGACGTTCCTTATATATAAACACACACATATTTAATCGTGATTCTATTTTATTTTTGCATTATTCTTTGAAAGTTTATGAAGAGTGCTAATTAAATGTTTGCGGGTAAATAATAGAGACCATATTTTCAACACTATTCGCAATATGAAGGGATCAGAAGGGTCAAATGCATTTTATTTCTTACTTTAACATTTCATGTATTTTGGATTAGTTTCATTGACAACAGTAACTTAAATATAACAACAAAACGTATGCTGTTTAAAGACATAATAATACAAACCCATTCATTTAAAAAGCGCAATCTATCAAACTTGACCATTTGAAGGTCTGAACTCATCACATATAGCTGAAATAATCGGATTTCAGGAGTATAAGATGCGACATGTTGCTTGCTTTTTCAATTTTGTCTTTTTGGCACTGTGTGTAATATGCATGCTTCATTACCTCAGATCTTCTCTCAAAATCCCAGATTCTTTCGTTATGTCAACTGTTTTTCCGTTTAGGAAAAACTCATTATACTCCACTTTTCACGAAACTGTATATTATTGAAAGTTTCATTTACAGTACTGTATGAAATTATCTGAGGATGTCTCTGTACTTTTTGCACGTGTACCATGTATGAGCCGTGCCATGAGAAACCAACATAGTGGGTTTGCGACCAGCATGGATCCAGACCAGCCTGCGCATCCGCGCAGTCTGGTCAGGATCCATGCTGTTCGCTAACAGTTTCTCCAATTCCAATAGGCTTTAAAAGCGAACAGCATGGAGCCTGACCAGACTGCGCGGATGCGCAGGCTGGTCTGGATCCATGCTGGTCGCAAACCCACTATGTTGGTTTTCTCATGGCACGGCTCGTATAAATATTGTGTTCTGGGCAAACCGGGCTAAAGGTCTTATAAGGCAATATTGCTTGCATTTCCCTACCACCCAAGAACAAGTTCAACCAAGCCAAGCGTGCAGCATTTTCATTTATGTCGTGCTGGACAACCTGTGGTTTTCCAAAGTTTAAATTCAGAATTAATATTTCGGTGATGATTTCCGCCGTGTTAACGCGGTAGATTAAATGCGGTGAATACAACAATTTGATTGCAAATCAGCAAGTCATCTGTAGATTTGCGGTTACTGAGTGATGTCTATAAAACGGTTCAAGTAAAACGGGCACTGTCAAGGGGAACGATGAGTTACATCAACAACTATTTAATCTTTGAAAATTTATAGTTATATGAACGCATATAGATGTGTTATCCAACATCTGAGCAATGGAAAACAACAATATGGACTTCGTCTTTTCATAAACTAGCATTCCACCATACAACAAAGCTATAAACAAATCGCATTACCGCCTTAATAATCTTGAAATCTTTTTTCAGCAAGAAATCGATAACAGAATATATTTGTTGCTGCACACACGACATTCAAGAAAAAGAATGTCTAGAAATATTTAAATTGATGATGCAAATAACGAATAATTATTTTTATGAAACATAACTGAATCGTGTTGTCTTTTTTTTTTTATTTTTTTTTTTGTCGCAGGTTGTATCAAAACACATACATCTTTATAAACTTCTGATAATTACTCGAATGTATAATTCAAATGTGGTCAATAAAATATAGTGAATAACACAAATGACTGATGATCGATTGTCGTTTATGATAAATTTATAAGCCATGTGTGATGTCTTAGATGACGTTATAAATGGTTTCAACTTATATTCCAGTGAATAAAAAGTTAAAAAGAAAAATTGACAGTAGAAAAAAACATGCACAAAAATCAATCTTATAAAACTGTTAAAAAGTAAAAGTGTATGAACTTTTCTTTTGACATACGAAAGGGAATAATAGTTGGTCAAAGACTGGCTTGATAATATTGTGGAATATGATATAACGATGTCTAGCATATTTTTCTAATATATAGTTACTGTAGCAAAATACCACAAAACACGAAATAACTATTACAATTTTAAAATACCGACGTTTTGTCGAAGGGCGGCTTCATCAGGGTAATACATAAATGACGTAACGTCAACCTGAAAAGTAGCGCCAGTGCGCTTAACAACGTTACATACATAAGCGGCAGAATGCATTTAACAAAAATACAACAAAAGGTGTATTTGTAATATCAGGCTTTCGGATCAATAAGATACGAAAGTTTCTATTTTTTAGCATATTTTTGTAAATGCATGTACTAAGAAATTATTTTCACAACTATACATAAAGGGTAATCATAAGATAAGTATATGAGCCGTGCCATGAGAAAACCAACATAGTGGGTATGCGACCAGCAAGGATCCAGACCAGCCTGCGCATCCGCGCAGTCTGGTCAGGATCCATGCTGTTCGCTTTCAAAGCCTATTACAATTAGAAAAACCATTAGCGAACAGCATGGATCCTGACCAGACTGCGCGGATGCGCAGGCTGGTCTGGATCCTTACTGGTCGCACACCCACTATGTTGGTTTTCTCATGGCACGGCTCATATCAATTTCAATACGATGGTGCTACATGTCATACCTTTGAGTGGTTTTCAAGCGGAGAATAACTGTAGGGTATGGTAGTTGAAGGAAAGTGTCTATACACCATCACACTCAATCATGTATTAGCTGCAGTTAGCAATCAGGAGAGAAGTACAAGGAACTAACTCAGAAACTTATGAAAAGTTACATAGAATTGCAGGCAAAGACTGTAGACTTACATATTAAAATATTTGATATTTGTTTTAACGACTTGCTGTAATATGGTCCGTCGTCGGAACATGTATCCTAGAAAATATGCAACGAAATTGTTATCATCATGATATGGCTAATCAATGTTTGATCATTAAAATGTGTTATTGGCTGAAAGAAAAATGTACAAGAAAAGGCAACAACAATACTGACAAATCTGAGCGAGGTGATATTCGTTGGAAGTCATCACAAAAACAATTGAAAATTTGGATGATTCAAGGATGATAGGCCTACATTCGAGAAATGTGTAAAAAATGATACATATCGGTGTCATAATTTGAAAACATCTTTTTTTTTGCGAGAAAACAAAAACATATCATGAAATAGTTTTCGGGTTTTACATCCTACATGCATCGCTTTTGTGAAAAGTGTCAATATATTCATTACAGGGACCGGTAGTGCTATGACACAGCGGCTGTTATATCTCTAGAAATAGCTATAGAAAATATGTTCATCTAGATATTATTCAAGGCAGATCAGTGGACAACACCTGCATACATGTTAGAATGTACACATATTTTTGTAATCATTTCATGATTTTAACAGTTTTAAGACAACAGTTGTAAATAGTGTTATATATCTAGTATTTATATGGATTAATATAACATATTTATATGTGGTGTTTATCATGAACCGAATTTCTCCGGTGTAAAATACGGCATATCATGACTATGATGCATTCTTACGGATGGCATCAAGTGATGCATTCTAATGCTATAAAAATAGTTTGTTTGTTAACCAGTGCCAATGAACACTATATCGTTTTTAATCGTCAAGAACGCATTTTGTTTTGTCCAAAGTTTTTAAGGGAAAGGGTGCGTTTTTCATATGTTAACTGCATCTGTAGAATTTCTTATATTATTTAAGGAAGTGAAAAACAATCAAAATTTGCGTTAAAATAAGAAAGATATTAGCACTTCAATATTTGATCAAATGGCGGCAATTGTGTGTCCATAGCAATTTTAAACAACATGGCGACAGGAGCAGTCATGTCTTTACAAACAGCATGCCCATAACATCAACACTATAAAGGACGCTATTAAATAGGCAACAAGAGAAATACCACATTTAGCCCCATTTGTCTAATACTGAGGTATTGAAGTATAATGAAGCATCCAGCTGTAAAAGGTCTGAACACAATATGCTGTCAAGAATTTTACCAACTGACAGGCTGGTTAACCTAAGCATAATTGAATGACTTGCTCTTAAAAAATTTCGGTCTTATCCATAAAAACATACGCAACCTCGTTCCTACATTTTCATTTTTTATATCTTATGCATGGTTCTTCTTTGGATTAGATAATAAATACCCGATGTATCAACACTTGTGTTATGTTTGATAACATTTTTTTATTTATAATTTCACCACACGTTACGATAGTTTGTATGTTTTTGAAACTCTTGACCTCGTTTTGTCACAGTATGTCTTTAAATTATTATGGTCGATAAACCAAGTCTTTAAACTTAATTTACACCAATTTTCTCCTAGTTCGGTGAAAAGGGTTAAGAATAAACGTTATACGTGTATTGTAAATCGATAATTAGGAAACTTTTTAAATCTGTCCAACGTTTTATTTATTCGTTAATATCAGGTGTTATTTTCCTTTTGAGTAAAATACTTTATACGATAGATTTTATGTCAATATTTATATATTATATAATTGCTTGGTAACTAGACTGTAGTGTAACATTTTGCTTTTACCTACTTACATATAACTGTCCATTAATAGACATACGTGTAAATATGTCGGAATTAAATGTACGTGAGGCAACATTTGATGACAAAGATGATATTCTTAACCTTGTTGAATTCATTGATGGACTGGATTACTTACATGAATGCTTCGATTTTTTCCAGAATTGTCCGAACATCTGTTCGTATGTATGTGAGGCAAGAAACCAAATAGTGAGTATAAACTTGCAATTTTATCATCTCAAAAAACAGAACCTTAACGAAACGGCTACATTAGAATAGGTTCACTATTGTATACCATGGTATTTGTCGGAACTCTTCATGATTTTAAAACATTTTCACCTTATAATTTAAAACAAGAAAATGATCTATTCTATTTCATTTCTCATTAGACGGTACTTTTAACCAAGTTATGCCCATTTTGCAAGGTCGCACAATGTGACTACGAAGTCAAAACGAAAAATTCGGTAGTTCCAAAAAAAAAAGATTAACATTTTACATATCATATGGGTCGAATATGAACTTATGTAACATGTTTTCAATCAATGATAATTATAAATATATATGTCTTTGCTGAAATATATTTCTGATATGAATATGAAAATTTCAAAGAGCTTTATACATCAGCTGTTGATTCGTGATAAAGAATCACGGTAATTACAAAATAATGACGTCATTTATAGTTGATATACTTCGGTGTTCTTAGCTCCGTAACATTGAACTTAATGCTATCGTGTTTGTCTTCTGTATTATGGCCTCTGAACAAGGTCATTATTACTTTTGTGCATTCGACGAAATCTTGAAATTATCAGTGAGATATAATCCATGTCAGTCATATACGTTTAAAACATTCAATAAACTTGTGGCAAAATAACGCAAATCATTTGATATCTTGTTTTTCCAATCTTCCAATCTACTTTTACATTGTGTACTAACCTTACAAAATATTGTAATGGGTGAGCACTCAAATCACTATCAAAATTGGTCAAAAATATTCTATTTATCATTTATGTTATGCTATTGAATTTGACGACGTCATTTAACGCTTTAAGGTACGTCCTCAAGACTCGAACATCTATTATATCCATTATCCAATATTTGTACAAGAGGAAAATATATTTAACTGTATATTGAATTTTCAAAATGCATACATGTATATCTTAAAAGTCATTTTTATAGGGAATTGAAGCCCTAGGATAAATGAGATTGTATCAGTTATATTAGATCTGAATCATGCCTTACAGCTTAATGATTGCTGCTGTTGTTGACACATGTGTTTCAACCGTTGTTGCTGTTGTTGATACATGTATTCCAATTACTGTTGCTGTTGTTGATACGTATATCTCAATCATTACAGATGATGTTGATACATGTATCTCAATCACTGTTGCTGTTGTTGATGTATGTATCTCGGTCATTTTTGATGTTGTTGTTACATGTGTTTTAAACATTATTGCTTATGTTGGTGCGTGTACGTGTTTCTCAATCGTTATTGTTTTTGTTGTTGTTGATACATGTATCTCAATTGTTATTGCTGATGTTGATGCATGTATGTCAATCATTGTTGTTGTTACTGTTGTTGGTGATGATGATGATGATGATGATGATGTTTTACCATATACCTTGATATTTGGGGCAATTCAGTATAATTCACTTAAAGTAAGAGTATTATCTGAGACAGACATTTTGCCATTTATTCAGATTTGTTATGTTGCCTGTCACCGTATTGATGATGGGGATACAATCTTAACGCGTGCAGCACGGGTAAGACAAGACTATCAGGGCAGAGGTATATACCGACATACGCTGGTGGAAATAGAGGCAATGCAGAGAAGAAAGAGAATCTTCCAGCGTTCTGTCGTTACAGCGCTTAAACCGCCAGCACGGTTGAATTTACAAACATATTTTCCTGTTGCTACAAAGGTAATTATGTGTTCCCCATCCTCCTTCAAGTATTAATACGTTACTGGTTTGCAAGGGGAAAGATAAAGAAGAGATACGTTTTAGGCGCTAAAACCCTTTTATTAAAAAAGATACTGTATGTCTTTTTTATTGAAAGGTGAACAAAGTCATTGTTGAAAAATCTGTTTGATGAAGATGAAACAAAATAATAGACAAAATAAACACCACAAGATAAGTCCTCTACAAAGTCTGAGAATTATGAAGCAATATATCATCATCGGTGTGTTTTATAACAAATTTCTAAGCTACTTTAAAGTCAAAATTCAATTTGTACCAATGCGGTTGTTACATTGTTATTATGTCAATACAATGCATTACTTTCAATTTATATTTGCGGCAACTGATATCTCAATGAAAGATTTGACATTGGTTTGAATATCTGATTATCAAAGTAGAGAGCAATAGTTGAATTAATTCTATTATAATTAACTTTCTTTATGCAATATCGAAAACAGTTATTTTATAACAATGCTTTACTGCACATTCTTAATTTATGCAGCTGCATGAACTGAGTTTTCATAGTTTTTAGTAACACTATATAAGGTACTTTAAGAAATATTTGCAACCACCACCTTTGTAGAGTTTTAAAAAATAATTTGGCAGTTGAAAAAGCATTGATAATGCGTTTCTGGAGTTTTAGCCTCAGTATTATATATACATATGAATGGGCGGGTCAAGTTTACACTTACTTCAGATATGATATTATAAATATATTTCAGGAGGCACATGTTTTTGAATTTAAAAGAAGACAATTTATGAATACATCAGTTCGCTTGATCAAAGGATTTGGCGAAACCGTCCAAAGCTTAGAATGTATTCCGGAAGCGTACTTGTCCAAACCATATTCCAGGTATCTATTTCCCGAGGAACGAATGATAGTCGGCTCAGTACCACTGCGCATCATCAGGAGTAATCTTAAAGAGATAACCGGAAGAAATAATAGATTTGCATCTAATGTTTATATCAATAAATGCGAGAATCAAGAAAATGTTCAAAATCCTCCAGTCAAAGGTCTTTTAACAGCAAGTTCTGTATATAGTACGAAAGACTTTGTAGAGTTTGTCTTGCTACTTGATGTATTTGGAAGCAACCTAGACAGCTTAAGCAATCATGTAGCATTTCATCTTACGCGTCTTGGAGAATCGAAAGCTGAACACGTGACTCTCAAAGTCTTTACATCTAACGGCTGTGACAGTTCAATAATTGACAAAACACTCAGTCAGTTTGGAATTAACAGAATTGTTGAGGGACCGCGCTTTAGCAGTTATAATAAGCTCGAAGCTTATGAGAAACGTATGCCATAAGGTATGGACATATAGGCGACTGAAAGTTAAAACTAAATGACATGTTACCTGGTTTATTAGGGTTAGGAGTTTCAACACGAATTTTAAATACGAATATTGTCGACAAAATTGGCAACATCAAAATGCCTTGATTAATATTATGAATAAAACATATGCGCATGTAAATAAACAAAACGAGTAAAATGAAACGAAATCTTATATCACCATGATCACGATGAATCGAAGTTCTTGTCAAATTTCAATACTGAATGAATTATATAGACCAAAAAGACCAATACAGGGGGAAGTTTTGCGACCGCCGCACGGCATCTAAAGACGGCTTGTGTGAGAGTCAATTATATATGTAGAGGGTTGAATGTGAAAGAAGTTTAAGTGCTTCTTTTTATACGCCCGTCTCTGAAAGAGTGGGGCGTATTATGTGAACACCCGTGGCGGGCGGGTGGTCGGCCTCCAAAAGCATGTCCGCTCTCTAAGTCAAACAGTTTTCATCCGATCTTCAACAAACTTCCTGACAATGTTTGTGGGCTTAATACCTCAACCCAGTTCGATAACCAGCCAAATCACCCAAGGCATTCTTGGACTATGGCCCTTGAATTACTCGAAAAACTGCGAATTTAGTCTTGTCCGCTCTCTAAGTCAAACAGTTTTCATGCGATCTTCACCAAACTTGTTTACAATGTTTGTGGGCATAATACCTCGGCCAAGTTCGATAACCACCAAAATCAGCCCAGGTATTCTTGGATTATGGCCCTTGAATTACTCGAAATCTGCGAAATTAGCCTTGTCCATTCAAACAGTTTTGATCCGATTGTCAATTTCATCCCACTTTGAACCTCATAAGTATCTTGATTCGTTCTTACTTTTGTGTTGTTAACAAGATATACAACATTTATGATGCGTAACTAAATATTAAGACGGGCGTATTTTGTGACAGTCTGACACCCTTGTTCTATATGCGTTATGACATTACGTGTCAGTTACCGCGCAAAATTAATAGCTTTTATCTTGAAAGTAGTGTTTTATTTGAGCTATTTTTAAACACTCATTAATTGTAGACATATTTTTACGAGTCTTTCGCTTTGAATAATGATCGATATTTTGAGGCTTTTCTGTACTTATATTGAAATGTCATGCGAAATGTAAGAAAATGGATTATGGTAACTGATGTTATTTGGAATAAGGGTGCAAGGTTACTTATTACGGCCATTTCCGAATAAACTTGGGTGGTTTGATTTCTAACACCTATTTTTCCGTTTCCATTATTAATTTGGTACTTATATGCTAAATCTTTGTTCTAAAATTGTTCATATTCCAGTAGAAAATAGTGATATATTGATTTAAATTAATGTTACCACAGAAACGAACCCCTGATCTATATATCTAAATGTAAAATTCAAAGACTTTGGCGCGAGTCTAATTAAGGAACACAGTTTCAGCTTTTTGCATGTTTTTCAACACTATCCATAAGAATACATTAATTATTGCAAGCACAATGAGTTTTCCATAAAAAAAAGTCAGATGAGGAGTATGCTGTAAATTTAAGTTTTAAGTAAGTTTTAAGCTTTCATATTTGTTTAAATAATGCAAATAAAAGGAATATATTGCTTATTTCAAAAATAATGTTTTGAAGCTATATTAAACGAGAAAAGTATTTTCTAAAATTTTTCTAACAAAGTACAAAACAAGTAAAACAAGATATAATACTTTAAACATCTCTGTTACCATGTTTACTTTAAACGTTAAGATAAATAGGGTACCATGTAATGCTTTTGATATTCTGCTAATAAAATTACCATAATCTTATTTTCCATTTTAGTCATAAAGAGAATGACACTAAAGCCGTCGAAAAACCCGTTATCATACATATTTGCCCAAAAATGAGAGAAAAATGCGGTACCATGGAAACACGAGCCCCGTGACATATACATATGAAGCTGATAAAGCTAACGCGCAAACGAATAAAATCATCAACTACGAAGACACCTACGGATAACAGTGAAACCGAAAGTGTTAAATATCCGTATTTTCCTTCTTCTGTCAGTACAAAATACCTTTTGAGGGTCAAGTCCGTTAAACCTGGATAAAATTGCACTTTAAGCGACAAGATAAACGAAATTCAAATTGTAGCAGCTAAAACATTAAATTACATGAAATGCAATAAATTACTACGGTTCAGTTAATTTGAATCTACCTTTGTGACAATGTAAACTACATCCTTAATATATTTAAGTGCATTGGAAACATTAGACATTAGTCTTATATGTAACGGAACAAAGTTTCATTCTATAATTAAGGTAACTTTAGTCCTTAGACATAAAAGACGAAATATTAACGCATATCAATACAATTTTATCTTAAAGTATAAACTGGAGGCTATATTAACGGAAAACATGGATATTTGTGCATAATTCCAGCCTTTAATTGCTTTTAGGAACGCTCAAAACGGTACCTGAATTTCAAACGGAAAAGTAAGAAATTCAGTATGGTTTATATGAAAAAAGTTCGAGTATATATTTCCCACATGCATATAAATATTTCATTTTGAAAATTGTCTGAAAGTCTTCATTTTTGAAAAGGTACTATTAAGTCAACTGCCAAACATGCGTAAGCTTTTATTCCGGAGTAACTTTTCGGTCTTTACATTTTACTTTTGTTTTGAAGAATAATTATCATTTTATGATGATGATAAAAAGTACATCTTAAATGAGTTTGTTTTAACTAATTCGTAAAAAAAGTTGCAAATAAATTATCTTTGTTAGTCAAGATGGTAAAAAGGATAAAGGTTCCAGAACTCAGTCCACCGAAGTAAAACCTACAATACTGTATGCAATAGCTTTTTTACATATACAAATTAAGGAAATAAATATCAAAGGTGAAACAAAGCAGAAAGAAGTACAATAGGACATCATCTTTAAAAGGTCAGCTTAGCTGAATTTACATTAATTCAGAAATGTAGTATTTCCCCCATACACTTCTCTTTTTTTATCAAAGCAACAATCATAGCGTCATTTGTAATTTGTTTGTAGTCAGAAAGGAGGCTCATGTATTTTAAATTTATTTCAAAAGTTAAACATGCTGAAATGAAATATGACTTAGACTGATTATCTGGCTTATATAACGGTTGAATTTATGTGTGTGCAGCTGCTATGATTTGTTTGTTTGTGATGGAGTACATTCAGATGTCAAGCAACTGCATATTATCTAATATATACTAAAGGTACGTGTTTCAGTCTAGACATTTATCTCATAATTTACCAAACAAGAATCACAGAATGGTCTTACCTATGTAGTTATGTTGAAAATTACTTACCTTTCAAGGCAAATGCTACTTGTCCTTTACGTTCCAAATATATGCACGTGTAGTTTGTATCCTTCTTGAAGTGTTGATGAGGAGTGCAAAATCAGTGGCATCTCCGTAGTAAGACAACTGTGTGTAAATAATTGAGACAATGGTGTTTGAAAACTAAAGGCGATATATACGGCTCTAATGTTGTATTATAGCAGTATTTATAAAAAAAATGAATCAGAGGCGTGCCAAAGAAGAATCATCTGATCAGAAGATATAATGCATTTTACAACTAGACAAGTTTCAGTATAGAAGAAATCGCCCTTTGAAAATAATACAGGAGACCCGAAGCGTCAAGTGCATTATTTTTCTCCGAAATGAACCATCCATATACTTTTGTTTAGTTTTCATAAACAAAATTAACTTTAAAAAAGTAACAAACGCACTCTTTTAATGACAAACTATACAAACCCAGTTGCTTCAGAAACACAATGTATCACAACTGAAGAATGGAAAATCCACTCGATATTGGTTGAATTTATAACATATAGATATGTCATGATATAATAGGGTTTTACGCGTAAAAGTAATGTGGTGGCTGCTTATTGTTCTTGCCTTGTGGCAGTTTCCGTGACATGCAAGCTCCATATCTTCAGCTCTTCTCTCTAAACTCTACATTTGTTTAATTCTGCCAATTGTTTTCTCGTCTAAGACGAACCCATTATTTTATGTGGAGACCATACACCGCTTTTCATGAAATGTAACTCTGTGTATCATGGAAGTTTCCATGTACATTTCCGTATGAATACATCTGCAGTTGTCTTTTAATGTGTAAAGATCGAGTTGTATTACCCCGGAGCTTGAGGTCATGGACGGTAGCTTGCATATCACTACATGAACAAGCTTAATCAAACTTAGCCTGCAACATTTTTATTTATGTCGTGCTGAGCGACCTGTGGTGTTCCACTTTTTCTATTTTACATCTGTTTAATTTAAAGTCTCATACTCAATTCATTTTTAAATTACTGGATCAAGCCATTGGCGTAGTCGGTAGCGAGGTTATCTAATACAAGAGGAAACTTCAACAAGGTTTTAGGTACGAACTGGACATGTGGCGTATTTTTACAGATATATTTCTCAAAAATGTTTCCTGTGTATTTCATTTATTTCATATTGTTCAGCTTTGATACATACTTTGCTTCAGTATGTCTTAAAGATACGCTTCAGAAAAAAAAAACCGTGACATACTATTGTAAAGTTGGTTGCATTATATATGCAACTGTTTTAAATACAACACAGTACCTTCATAGTAAACATAATGAAGAAAAAATGAAACAAAAATAACAATTTTAAAATGTAGAAAAATAATCAGGGAAGTAATAAATATTAAAATAGCGATTTAAAATGCAAAGAGTAAATCCGCACGCGACATTTAATAATATCTGAAAGAAGTGAAAACTGAAGTAAGTTAGGATATCAATTACATTTAAGATTCACTTTAACATTTCATTATGTTTTTTAGAAAAGCTAAATGAACTAATAATTAATGTTGTCTATAGAATAAATAGGTTTAATTTATAACAAATATTTTCGTAATGATTGCAGTAATCGCCCTCATAACGCGCATGAACGCGTTAGATTAAAATCTTAGCACCACAAATTATATTTCAGCAAAAAATCGAAAACATAACATGTTTTTGCTGCACATTCAAAACAGGAAGGTCTGAAAAACATTTTCAGTAAATGACGAAAATAAGGTATACTCATTCTATTAAAACCTAACTGAATTGTTTAGTTTTTGTTTCGCAAATGAGCAGGATTTATCAAAGTATATCAACGCTTATAAACATCTAATATATACTCGAATGAACAATTTAAGGCCTATCAATAAAATATATTGACTAGTGCAATCGATTAATGTTGATTAATTTGTGCTGTCAAAGCAGAAAGCCATGCACAATAAATTAGATTTATAGAACTGTTAACATATAATGGAATGTGACATTTTTCCTGACAAACAAAAAGATAAAGGTTGAACAAGGACTGGCTTGATATGTCTCTCTATTTCTATAAAGTGGTGTAACGGTGATACCTGACATATATTTCGAGATACTTAGGAATTCTTCCCCCAGCTGTACCTTATGTGCAATCATATGAATGATATTTAATTCAGTTCAATAAGATGGTACTGCATGCACAACTCTTTAGTTGGCCTCAAGTGGTAAAAATATGTTCGCGTGGAGACGGTAGCTTAAGGAATGTGTCTATTCACCATCACCAATGACCTACAGGTAGCAGTCTGGTGAAAAATATGCAAAGAACTGACTCAGAACTTTGTAGAACTTTTATATAGAATTGCAGGCAAAGGTTGAAGACTTTCGATTCAAAATGGGTGGATATATTCAACACATTCAGCTTCAACGCCAACGACTTGCTGTAATATGGTCTGTTGTAGAAACATTTTACTTACATCTGTAACAATGTACTTGATAGTCTGGTTTTAATGTCTATATAAATATATTCACACTGGGTATTCGGCTACCTACTCGTGTGAATGATACCGTCCTCGTGTGATTTATATACATGTAGGTGTACTGGATATTCACACCTAAAACATGTACATGTATTTATTCCATATTTTACTGAAGATTTGAAAAGATTTAGTATTGAATGTTTCAGATTATACCTTAACTATTTTATCTCATATGATATGAATAACTATGAAAAAAATAAGCTTCAGTGAACATTCTCAAGAAATTGAATGACAGCAACATTTACATTTTAGCTAGATGTTTGCATTTTTTTAGAGTTTGATCTGAAATCAGTAGACAAGAACTCAGTACATCAGTATGATAAAGTCAAGGATGAGAAGATGAGAAATAATTTACGGCGAGTCAAGTGTCGGACACCGTCTAAACAGAGAGTGAGGAGACATAGGCTGACCGACAACAAATTCATCCATATGGTCAAGAGAGAGGCTTAACGTTATGTAAAAAGTGAATATTGTTTTAAAATTTACAATTTATGTAATTTAAGTTTAAGATGCGATTAGACTAAGCAGCCCGACGTCAATGGAGAGCGGCGTATGCTTATGGTTGAGATTTATAGTTGTAATATGCCAAACCGATGGGAAAGAGTGAGATGTATGGTGATATAGTTATTTTGTTAAATGTTATCGCAGTTGCACTATCCATATTTATAGGATTATGATTTAGCAAGTATATAGTTGTATGATGCCAAGCCGAGGACAAGGGCAAACGCCAATGGCCGAGTTTTAAAGTTTTATTACGTCAAGCCGATGGGAAAGGGCGAGATTTATGGTTCTATACTTCTTTTGTCAATTTTATCGTAGTTGCATTACTCATATTTATAAGATTATGATTTAGCAAATATATAGTTGTATGACGCCAAGTCGAGGGCGAGGGAAATCTCCAATGGGCGAGATTTATTGTTGTTTTACATCAATCCGATGGACAAGGACGAGATTTATGGTTCTATAGTTATTTGTCAACTTTTATCGCAATTCCACTATCAAAATTAATAAGATTATGATTTAGCAAATATATAGTTGTATGACGCCAAGTCGAAGGCGAGGGAAATCTCCAATGGGCGAAATTTATTGTTGTTTAACATCAATCCGATGGACAAGGACGAGATATATGGTTCTATAGTTATTTGTCAACTTTTATCGCAATTCCACTATCAATATTAATAAGATAAGGATTTAGCAAATATATAGCTGTATGACGCAAAGTCGAGGGCAAGGGAATCCTCCAATGGGCGAGATTTATCGTTGTATTACGCAAGCCGATGGACAAGGGCGAGATTTATGGTTTTATAGTTATTTGTCAATTTTTATCGCAACTGCACTACCAATATTTATAGATTATGATTTAGCAAATATTTAGTTGTATAACGCAATGTCGAGGGCAAGGGAATCCTCCAATGGGCGAGATTTATTGTTGTATTACATCAAGCTGATGGGCAAGGGCGAGATATTTTGTTCTATAGTTATTTCGTCAATTTTTATTGCAATTGCACTATCCGTATTTATAATATTATGATTTAGCAAATATATAGTTGTATGACGGCAAACCAAGGACAAGGGCATGCGCTAATGGATGAGATTTATAATTGTATTACGTCAAGCCGATTGGCAAGGGTGAGATTCATGGTTCTATAGTTATTTTGTCAATTTTTATCGCAATTGTACTATATGATTTAGCAAATATATGATTGTATGACGCCAAGCCGAGGGCAAGGGCGAGTGCCAATGGGCGAGATTTATTGTTGTATTACGCCAAGCTGAGGGCAAGGGCGAGTGCCAATGGGCGAGATTTATTGTTGTATTACGCCAAGCCGATTGGCAAGGGTGAGATTCATGGTTCTATAGTTATTTTGTGAATTTTTATCGCAGTTACACTATCTATATTTATAAGATTATGACTGAGCAAATATATATGTATTATGCCAAGCCGAGGGCAAGGGCGAGCGCCGATGGACGAGATTTATGGTTGTATTACGCCAAGCCGGTGGGCAAGGGTGAGATTCATGGTTCCTTAGTTATTTTGTCAATTCTTATCGCAACTGCACTATCCATATTTATATAGATTATGATTTAGCAAATATTCAGTTGTATTACGCCAAGCCGAGGGCAAGGGCGAACTCCAATGGGCGAGATGTATTGTTGTATTACGCCAAGCCGATGGACAAAGACGAGATTTATGGTTCTATAGTAATTTTGTCAATTTTTATCGCAAGTGCACTACCCATATTTATAAGATTATGATTTAGCAAATATATAGCTGTATTATGCCAAGCTGGGGGCAAGGGCAAGCGCCAATGGGCGAGATTTATTGTTGTATTACGCCAAGCCGATGGGCAAGGGCAAGATTTATGGTCCTATAGTTATTCTGTCAATTTTTATCTGAATTGCACGGTCCATATTTATAAGATTATGATTTAGCAAATATAAAGTTGTATTTCGCCAAGACGATTGGCAAGAGCAAGCACCAAAGCCCGGGATTTATGGTTGTATTACGGCAAGTCGATGGGCAAGGGCGATATTTATGGGTTCTATAGTTATTTTGTCAATGTTTATCGCAATTACACTATCTGTATTTATAAGATTATGATATAGCAAAGAAATAAGCTTTTATGCAAACACATTTGTTTCTAAATCATATTATTTTCAACGTATCAGACAATGACATAGTCTGTTTGATAGTGGGGTTATCTCCCATGTTCAGATATTTTCACACACGTATTATTTAGATTTTCAGTTGTATCAATATTTCCAACATTATATCATTTATCTGGGCATCTTTTGAATATTGAATATACTTGAATAGCACAATGGCTTCTTATAATCACGATATATTCTAAAAGGCCTCGCATGTACTATCTATTAAGATAATTGAACACAAAATAACACTTGTATCATTTCATGAAGATGCATAAGAATATTTGTTCTGCACTTCATGCAGTCAGTAAATTGGCTAATTGTTAAATCTTTGTTCAGTGTTCAAAGGCAGTCAGGCATGCAAAGAGCAAAAGTCATTCAAAATGTTATATCTGTATACAATTTCTGACATTGACTTTTCTTAACATCATTTGCATGTGTATCAATAATGCATTTCAACAACTTACGTTTTTCTTGAACATCTCAGTTTTACTAACATCAGGAAATATATATGTGTTTTGTGCTTTTAGGACATTCTGATACATTTTATGAATATAATGACGGCTATGAAGTCGATATTTACTGTATATAATGTCAGTTGTTCAGTGATAGTGAAGAGGTCGATTTAGGTTTAGAAACGATTAAAAGTTATCAAAAGTGTAACAGTAGTTGCATCTTACATTACGTTAAAATTATTTATAATCCCGTTCCTTCTTTGTTGTTCGATACATGACAATGCAGACAACAAATCCTAAAATGCATTTATGTATCTGTTCTCTTTTCTTCCCTCGATATACTTTGATAATGGGATAAATAATTTATTTACGTTTGAGCGTAGCGAATTAGGAAATAAATGTATTTATTCTAGGTTTAAAGTAATCGAGATTTTACTGTATTGAAAAGTTATTGAAGTGTTGGTTGCACGAATATTTCGTGCAAATTTCAGTTGGTATATAGCTATGTTGAATAGTCAGTTAAGTCATTCGAGGTTGTCTGCATTGCTTAACACAATACACACTACTTACATGTATACAAACTGGATCCCATCCCGCCCACCCATTGGTAGCTTTTTTTGAATTTCAATGAAATATTGAAGTTTTGAAAAGATATAGAAGTTAAAACAAATAATAATGATAATAATGATAATAATAAATTGGTCGATATACATATTGTGCATTTTGTACATGGTTGGAGTGTCATTTATTTCATTATTTAAAACGAAATTATACGATAGCCATGCATATAGGGAGGCAATCAGAACTAGAAAATTCAAATATAGTTTAAATTGAATTTTTTGTATATCAATTAATCATCAAACTCCTGACAAATTTTCAAATATTGGAGAAAACAATTATCAAAAGAAAGAAATTAGGAACTAAAAATAAATTATTTGTTTATGTTCATAAAAGTGTGACAGCCACGTCATAAACAAATGTAATACGAGTTTTAACGTTATTTCGAATATCAACAGTACATAGCACTGCATGGAAGTTTCCCTCATGTATTTTATGATGTGTTTGGTTAACTTGCTCGGCTTAATTGTAAGAGCTGATTTAAGAAAAATCGGTACAGGTTTCAACATGATGTTGATAATAATACAGTTTAGTTTATATTTTACAGATTATTCCAAGAGTTGAGGAGTTCTTCTGGATACATTGTCGCCTAGAGTTCTCGGGATGGATATGTGTTTTATATTGATGCATATAGAGAACTGTTCTACAATGGACTGACGTATCACGAATGATACATTTGCCTCGTTTAAAGATCCTAAAAAAATAGAAAGTTACTTTTTCTTGTAAGATAGAAAGATAGAGACAGTATTTTACCAAAAGTGCAAAATCGATTTTAACATAGTCTCTTTAAGATATAAATACATTGTAAGAATTCAAATGAATTTATATGTACTCGTATATTATAAGTTTAATGAAATGATATGTTCGGAAGACATACATTTAATGAATGTACATGCTTTTGACTAGCAATTGAACTTCTATGGACTACATTATCTTCACTGAGGATAATATTTTTCGGCAATAAATTGTGGGGGTTGTCAGGCCCCCAGAAGATGGTAGCTGGTCTTGAGACTTGATATCTTTCTACTTCCCCCCCCCACGACGGAGTTAGGGTTGATCTGAGTAGCCGCCTCGCAGCACACTGACTGGGAAAGTATATTCATATATGTAAGTTTTCCGTGTAGGAATTAAAGAAAATAGATATTTTATATGATTGAAGTTCAGTTGAACAGGATATAATCATGAAGGTTTATGCAGTTTTTTGTATATATTATGTATATAAATATGTGCAGTTTTCGCTCTGTTAAAAACAAAATAGTATTAAAGTTCATGCATGATGTATTGTTTTAAAGCTTGAAATGTGTTAACAGTGTGGATACATGACAATGCAGACAACAAATCCTAAAATGCATTTATGTATTTTTTTCTCCTTTCTTCCCTCGATTTACTTTGATTATGGGATAAATAATGTATTTTCGTTTGAGCGTAGCGAATTAGGAAATAAAGATAAATCTTAGATCTTCTATACCCTTCAGCTACTTTAAGCAGCCTATCCGAAGAAAATTTCTTCTCGCATAATTTCTTCAAATTTTCTACCATTTTGTTAATGTCTGCTACTCGAATTTTGGCCAGGATTAGGGGGCACGTGCTCCCTTGCCCCCGGCCCCGTTTCTACGCCCCTATGAACCGAAGAGACCCAGGACCGTAGGCCCTGCAGAAATTGAAATTGAGACTGACAGTAACAACAATGTTTCATTGTAACCCCCTCTAGTAGGTTTGCAGGTTTGTCGGATAAATTAAAGCCTCAAGAAATTTGCTAATTCTCAAAATGTTGAAAATCTGACCTCAAATGGTGGGAAATGAATAAAGTGAAAACGACGAAAAATTTTGGTGAAACTATATACTTTTTGCAATTTTGCTTGTCCCATTGATAAAAATCCTGAATCCACCCGATGCTTGTTGTAGGTAACTATTTGTATATTATTTCAAAGTTATTACAGCTCGTCTGATACTTAATCTTTATTAAAATATCATCTTACCTGTTTTGGCGTCTATCGTCATGTTGTGAATTGGTGTATTGCAAATGGTGATTATGAATCTGAGGCCGGGGAGTAAGTTAAAGTATGAACAAACCAATCTGTGTATATTGTATGCACTTATAAATAAGTCGCGTAATGAGCACTACTTTAATGGAGGTTGCGGCGAATATTACCCGATACGATGTAAGGCAAATTGATGAAGCCGAAGCCTCTCCCTATACGCATACATGCGCAGATCAGGAGAAGGGGTCCGAATTCCCTCTCGGGAAGGAAAGGAATGTCTTACCATATGCACACGTGCACCGTGCGTCCACAAATCGAGTAAATAAAAGTTTCTACGAGGATTGTTCAAATATGAATGCATCTAGAACGTTATCTCGCTCAATAATGCGAAAATCACGAGGAAATTAAGATTATTGGGTAGATAAACATGTTAGGTTTACATTGATACCACACCCATTAAAATCCGTTCACGTTAGCTGTGTCTATCGCTCGCTAAACATTGCCTACTCGTGTATACTAATACAAAAATGGTTGGAAGAAGGTCAGCGTACGCCGTTTAAATACGGTCCTATACTAAGAATCGTTGTATTCTTGGCATAGGGTGTAAAGACATTTTTGATGAAATATGTTCTGTTTATGGGCATAATGAAATGTCTTTTTCGACAGTTATTCGTTGGTTTAAGAAATTCAAATGTGGGTTAGTTTCAACAGAAGATGCACCACATGGCCGTCGGCCGAAAACAGCAACGTCTGCCAAGATGGTTGATAGAGTGAAAGAAATAGTTGCTACTGATGCAAGATACACCGCTAGGCAAATAGCTAGTATGGTTGGCATCTCATTAGGAGCAGCTCATACAATTCTTAAACGTAATTTGAAAATGAGAAAGATATGTGCTAGATGGATTCCCCATCTGTTGACAGATGAGCAGAAAAAGGAACGCGTGCAATACGCAAAATTGTTGCTTAAACAGTTTCCAAATTACAATGCACGGTCTTTCGCAAATGTCGTCACTGGTGACGAGACACGGGTTCACTTTTTTGAGCCCAAACGAAAGATTCAGAACATAATATGGGCAACAAAGTCTGGCAAAAGACCATGCATTGCAAAGCGGACCATGAGTGTCAAGAAGGTAATGTATGCCATATTCTTCACAACTCAGGGACCTGCCATTCAGGTTGCTGAACCTAAAGGTAAATCCGTAAATGCGAAGTTTAACAAGACTAAAGTTCTTCGAAAACTGAAGAAATATTTCAAAAATCGAAGACCCGCAACTGGTTTGGCCAATGTCAGATTGCTACATGACAATGCGTCATCGCACAAGGCGTCTATTGTACAAGACTTTCTGAAGCAGGAAAAGGTTGTTGTGCTCCCTCACCCTCCTTATTCGCCTGACCTTGCTCCGTGTGACTTCTTTTCGTTCCCAAGGCTCAAAAAATACCTTTCTGGTCGAAAGTTTGTGCAGCGCAAACACCTCGGTTCTGCAATATTCCAATATCTTCATAGTATACCTAGAAAAGACTATGAAAATGCCTTCAAGGATTGGATTAGAAGACTGAAACTTTGCATATCTGTTGGAGGTGAATACTTCGAGGGGACCAAATAAAATTTTCATTGAAATCTATCAAGGATACATTTTTATGTGCTTAGATGCATTCATATTTGAACAATCCTCGTACGCTTGGTGAACCTTTCCACGCGTAATTTTAACGACTAGAAGATAAATAAAAGAGTTAGCCTCGTAATAAAAAGGACAGCGGGTCTGAACCAATTTTATCACTTGAAGGGTTGGTTTACCTAAAACTAAACTAAATGACGTGTTCTGATAAATATATTTGCACTTTCGGTGCTACTCGCCCACAGTTTGGGAGAAATGTTTCAACATGTTTGACACAGAATGTATATATGACACTGAAAAATGGTAAAGTTGGTGAAAATAAAAGTTAGATATTGGTAAAAATGCACGAAAAGTGTAAATTTTCTGCATTATTTCAAAACCGTTCCAACGGTTTACTACCTTCTGCACAATATTTTTGGTTATTATAAGAATATCTTGCAAAAACTTTATGTCAATAAGTTTGTACCACTCTCAGAGTACTCCCTTTTATGGATTTTTGAGAGAAATTATTTTTCGCCCAAACTTTTTTAATGCCACTATATGTAAGAATAGATTTTATGCCTTTGAAATTTTCTTGACTTCGTCTCGTCACAGCAAGTCTTTGAATTATTAAACGGACAATTAAGCAAGTCTTTAAATAAAATTCATAACGTTGTTACATAATTATTATTATGGAAAAGGTAATGAATAAACTTTTTTTATTGTAAATGAATATTTAAGGAACTTTATAAATCTTCTCAAGTGTTTTATTCGTATCAGCTATATCTTGTTCCGCATGCCTTATTTTTGTCTCTCGAGATATAATTACAAATTGAACCTAAAATGAGTGGTGCGTATCGTCGATCAATTTTATTTAATCTGTATCATACGTTTTTAGTATATGCACCTGTAAATATGTCGGAATTCATAGTTCGAGAGGCAACATTTGATGATTTAGATGTTATTCTGAACCTTTCTGATTTTAATGAAGGACTGGATTACTTACATGAATACTTCGATTTTTTCCAGTATTGTTCGAACGTCAGTTCGTATGTATGTGAGACAAGAAACCAAATAGTGAGTATAAACTTGAAATTTTATCAGCTTTATCGAATGGCAGCAAACACTAAGTATAACAAATCGGCAACATTATCATAAAATCACTACTGTATACTTAGACCAGAGTTGTTTGTCGAAACGCATGAATAACAATAAATGCAATATTTTCACGAGTGACATAGCCACGAGTGAATGGGTGAAATGTTGTGTTGACAAGTTATAGACATTTTCACCTGACATTTAAAGAAAAGGAAAATGCTCCTTCTATTACGTTTCTTTTTCGATGGTTTTAGCCAAGTTATTTCTATTTTGCAAGGCATTATGTGAATACGAAGTCAAGATAAAAGCTTAGCTGAATTATTGATTATTTTCACAGTTAATATGGATGGAATATACATTTATGTTTTTCATAGTATTTAAAAATATCTATGTATTAATTTAATAAAAGAGAAACCGTGGATTCGTCAGTAATAATGAGTGAAACACGAATGCATTTTTCTCGAATCCATACCGAATAGTTTCTCTGATTTAAAGGGACTAACCCACACATTTTATGCGAAAAATAATTTCTCTCATAAATAAATAACAAGTGAGTACTTGTGCAGAAGGTAGTAAACCGTTGCAACGCTTTTGAAATTATACAGAAAAATTACTTTCTGCTTGCATTTTGCCAATATCAGTAGATTTAAACCATTTCTATAATTTTGGAAAAAAATCATTGTCAATTTAACCATTCGAAATTCCACTCTTTATCCGTTGATTCGTGTCATGTAGTTCAGTCACGTGTAAAATTGATTCTACATTTGTATAATATGACTCTCGATAGTTAATTCTGTTTATCATGTGATATGGCAATAAGTGAATAGATCAAGCATACGGGGGCCGTTCAATAAATACGTAGACTGATGCTATAACTTCAACAGTATCCAATAAAGACTTCTTAAGTTTGTATCATTTTGAAACAGTCTATTATACGTATATACCAGATTTGAATTTGTTACCATGCAGGATGTTTTGTTCTATGATCATTTCTTTAAGTAAGGGATATGCTGTGCGGCGCACGTCAGGGGCGTCTTCATAACTTCAACCTTGTTAAAAAAAATTCGTAATGAATTTAATTGTTTTTAAATCTGTTGTATACTGAATATCATGACATTGTGAGATTAAAACTCAGTGTATGATATGAAGAGACAAAATATTCATTTTCAACAAAATATCACCCCTGGTTGATGTAAATCATACTGAAGCATCTTTTGACAATCATTTCACTGGAAATCATAAAACAATCCATTTTTAGGTGTATTATGACTTATCAAGTTATTAAAATTAATGCAAATGGATATTTGAGCTAGCTTTAAAGCTGAAACTCTTGTTTTCTACAGTAATTCAAACGTTTCTTTCGGTGTTTTCCCAAGCTCTTGTACTATTTGATATTTTGCTCAGAGTTCTTGATGTTGTTTGACGTCAATTTATGTAAAACCACTTATGAGTGTCCTATTTTAAACTGGAATGACTGATTGATGTTAGATTTAGCGGAGATTTCACTTAAATATCATAAAATATGTTCACGATGTTGATGTGATTTTTTTTCAAAAAGTTGTTATTTAATTTGCAGTTTACTTGTAAAACGTCAAAACTCCGTTGCAATGGTTATTAAATAACCACTAGTTACGCACTGTGTGATGCCATCATATTTTAATAATTTCATTGCAAGCGGACATGTAACTGGACATAAGGGTACCAGTTATAGTTATGTTAAATTGCGCACATAGTGGGGACAAAGTTGTAGAACCAGTCTCCGTATTTATTAAACAATCCTATTAAGAATCAAGGGATCGCGAGTGTGGTCCCCGGGAGAGGCGTATGTGACAGTCTGATAAAAAAAGCAGCTTTGTAAATCAGCTGTTGGTTCTTTAATCGACTGTGGATTCATGATGCTGTGGAATAACATTTCATTAATTGTAGTATCTAAATTGACCTTGAGTATTGCTAGAATATGTAGCATTTTGTTTTACAAAAGGTGTGTCATCCTATATGATGATAGCAAATGAAAGGAACTGATGTTCCTAGGTAAGATTTCAACCAAAGAAAAAAATATTTCTGTGTATTTACGTAGTGTAATCGTTCAGAAAAGGTCGACAGAAATACTTTGTTTCAGGATAATGAAATACAATTCTATTCTTTAAAAGTGAACAATGTTTTCCTTCAAAAGAAATATTAGGATGATTTAAATGGAAGCCGTCTTGGAAATATCTTTAATTCCACATGCATTTTAACAAGTAATTGATTATTAAGAAAATTTCGTTTTAAAATTTTGGTCGTGGTATGACATATTATAGAACAGTAGCTCAATACCTTTAGAACTTTAACAACGTCAAACATTTAGTATTGAAACCAACTCGATATCATGAGTAAAAAGACATTTTACTACTAAGAATTTGGCCATGTGTACAGAGTTTCGAAGTATAATTACTGTTGTGTCATTTTTTGGTGATATTTAACTTAATCTCCTATTTGGCTTTCTAAATACTTAGGCCTCCATAACTTGCACCCGTTTGTTGGGACCATACCAAACGGACATCCTGAATATAACTGTACGCTTCGTCTATGGATAATGCCTACCATTATCTCGCATGTTACATGCATTTATTCATTGTTGTTGATATTTCTCTCCATAGTATATGCAATAAAGAATTTGAGTGGATTTTATAGGTCACACGTCTATCCTATAGCAATTGTGTCATTTATATAGGTTGGTTTTGTTGTCTGCCACCGTGTTGATAATGGAGAAACTATTCTTACTCGTGCATCACGTGTAAGACCGGAATTTCAGGGGAAAGGTGTGTATAGACAGATGTTGATGGAAATCGAGGAAGTACAGAAAGAAAAAGGAACCGCCCGGCGATATGCTGTAGTAAAGACTAGGCCACCTGCAATGACACAGTTTCAAACATACACGTCTGTTGCTAGAAAGGTAATGAATACAATTGTAAAAAAGTTCTTATATTTATTAAACGTATTTAACTAGTGTCAATTAATTTTTGAAAAGTGTTCTGTGACATTAGCCACCTTTGTAAAACGTTAGAGGACTGGACGCTTAGGATGCGAACGTATGAACCTATGTGTAGAAGCCTTTGTACTTTGCTGAAAAATGTCGTGTTGCTTGCTACACATAAACATAAACGGCTTACACTTTAGATGAATGCTTTAATGCCACATTTCAAACATGTTCAGCTAAATACGAGTAGTATAAACGTTTTTTGAGAGGCTAACTGGAATACTGAATTAACATCTACATGATTTAACAACAAATTCTTTAAACCTCTAATATTTTACCTGTTGTGAAATGTTAATTGCATTAAATGAAATAGGATATTTTCAGTGTACATTTTGACAGTTTATTTTTGTTTTTACTTGTATTGGCCAAGTATAATTATTAACAGTTCAATCTTTGTACAAGAAACTTTTGATTCAGGCCATATTATGGCAGACAAAATTGTTGAGAAAATTGGCATTAGACCTATCAAATAAACATGCCAATTTTCTCAACAATCTTGTCTGCCATAATATGGCCTGAATCAAAGGTTTCTTGTACAAAGATTGAATTGTTAATAATTATGCAAAACAGTAAAAACAGATAACTGATGTAATTGCAGTTTTAATGAGCCAGTAATGTACTTTTGTGAATATCTTTTTATTTATTATTGAAATGTTTGAACTTTAGGATCATATAACACTTAAAAATTAATGTATATTCCAAACCATTAAATAAAACTAACACTTTCTTAACTTAAAACTTAACTATGCTTTGGATAAGGCCTGTAGGTTAGTTACCATGAAATATAAATAACGACTACAAAGTAATTCACTAGCTTACAAATAAACTGGCTTCATCATCACTTAGACGGTTTTCACAAAGCTGAAAACACATCACTATAATTTGGTGCGCAAAAGTTCTGAAATGAACAATTTGTTCTCCAGTGTATTCAGTTCATCATCAGTAAATGGTCTATACTGAAATAACAACATTGAGAGGTAGTATCTTAAAGTGACGAAAAACGTGTCATTTACAAATGAAAGTACTCTCACCAGCATGTCTCTTTGATCATAATTCTATAACTACTTCCCATCACTATCTTCATAGACGTTTAAGAAAAAAACGACATCATTAGTTAAATAAAAGAACTTGTTCTCCTAATGAAACAGACCGATTGTATAAACTTAGATATGGTCGTAAGCCATATTTGTTAACATTTGACTCACATGGCGGACCAATTTCTTGTTCTCTATATTTTGATATTTGTACCTGATTGGTCAGATATGAATCATAGATATGTTACATTATTTCATTACGATTGTTTTAGGAAGCACACGTTTTCGAGATTGCAGAAAAACAACATGTGGAAACATCCATTAGCGACATAAAGAGAATCGACGGAAGCTTGCAAAAATTAGAAGGTATTCCAGCATTGTATTTGTCGGAGCCATATTCAAACTATTTATTTCCCGAGGGTCGTATTATAGTCGATTTAGTACCAATGCGCCTCATCGAAAGTAATCTCAAGTTAGCACAAGGAGGAAACACTGTCTTTGTATCTGATGTTCAAATTAGCTCCAATGAATACAAGAAACTGAACACTTTTGACACCCCTCAAGTTAAAGGTATCTTAACGGCAAGCTCTGTATATTGCACGAGAGACTTTGCAGAAATGGTCTTAATATTGGATGTATTTGGTAGTGACCTAAGCACCTTCAACAACCATGTAGCATTTCATTTAAAGCGTCTGAGAGAGTCAACTCCGCAACAGGTGCATTTTAAGATCTATACTTCCAAAGGCTGCGACTGTTCAGTAATTGATTACACACTTGCTCAGTTTGGAATTAAGAAACTTACGGAGGGTCGGCGTCTAGAGGATTGTGTTAAACTAGAGGTTTATGAGAGAGATCTGCCATAACTACCTTAAGGATGGTATTCAGAATGGCGAAGAAAAAGCCAAATGTCTAGTTATGTAGTATTTTAATTCCCTGTTTATCAACATAGTCTCATTTTAAATTTTACCATATTGACAAAATATTCATATATGTAATGTGAAACCTGAACACCAAAGACTTAAGTGTACTGAACCCATATTGAATTGGGCATTATTAAAGAACAGCACAAATAACCCGCTTATAACTATTCAATTTCTGTCAATGCTATCTATCATCATGACCTCTATCCATTCAAATAGTTTCACGCCAGAGTAAAAAGAAACGTTTAACAACAACTGCTAATGAACAGCTTGATGGATCTTCATCAACATGGTCTGTAGCATTGTTATTAGGTTTTCTCTCAATTTTATTCAAATGGGATCACTCGGCCGCTAGAGGTAAAATTATAAATACCTTGAAATGTTTGTACCATCAATGTATGGTACTTTCATAAATTCAGTGGAGGTGTTTTGCACTTTTAGAGGTCGCTAGAGTTAAACTTAGAAAATAGCTTTTAAATTACTTCTTCTGATTAACTGCTGGCTTGATCTTCATCAGACTTGCCCTGTAGCATATTTGTATGATCCTCTCGCAAGTTTGTTAAAATGGGGGCACTTGGCTGGGGCTAAAAATAGAAAACCTTTAAATGACCATATCATGAAGCGCTTCATGGAACTTCATCAAACTTGGTCTGAAGTATCATTGTCGTTGTGAGTTCGATACACGACAGAGTCGCTAAATTTGTTTTAGTATTTTATTCTATAGAGATGTGTGAATCTATATAAATGTATTCTCATGGTAGATAAAGATAAAATGAAATAATATGGAAGTTTGTTGCGTACTGCAATATATCGTTTTCTTTAAATAAGTATACAATATTATGTAGAATACACAATAAATGTCATTTATACATGTTTAAATAAAATATATTATAATTGCATTTCATATTTGGCTAGAATTATTTGTGCTGTGAGCTCTAGCTCCACGAATTCACTAACACACCAATAAAAATTATCAATAAAAGTTTTCCCCGCCTGTTGAACTGTACCACATGTAAATGAAACAAAAGGCATTATATGTAAATCACAAACCATAATATATTCCTGCAATCAATGTCTTTACAAACAGCATGACCATCAATGTCTTTACAAACAGCATGACTATCATGTCTTTACAAACAGCATGACCATCAATGTCTTTACAAACAGTATTACAATCAATGCCTTTACAAACAGCATGACCATCAATGTCTTTACAAACAACATTACCATCAATGTCTTTACAAACAGCATTACCACCAATGTCTTTACAAACAGCATGCCCATCAAGGTCTTTACAAACAACATGACCATCAATGTCTTTACAAACAACATTACCATCAATGTCTTTACAAACAGCATTACCACCAATGTCTTTACAAACAGCATGACCATAATATCAACACCTCAAAGGGCTCGACTAAACAGGCAAAAGAGAAATATCACAGTTAGCCCAAGTTGTCTATTTTTGAGGTATTGAAGTATATTGAAGCATCAAACTGTAAAAGGTCTGAACACAATATGGTGTAAAGAATTTTACCAACTGACAGGCTGGTTAACCTGATAATATGATAACATTATTTATTTATAATTCCACAACACGTTACGATAGTTTGTATGTTTTTGAAAATCTTAACAGTATGACTTTACATTATTGTGGTCAATAAACCAAGTCTTTAAGCTTAATTGAAACCGCTTTTACATAGTTTGATGAAACGGGTTATGAATCAATGTTATACGTGTATCGTATAACTATAAATCTTCCCAAGGTTTTATATATTCATTCATATCAAGTGTGTCATTTTCCTTTTTGAGTAAAAAGCTTTAGACGATAGATTTTATGTCACATTTAAAAAAGATATGATTATTTAGTACATTGACTGTAGCGTAACATTTTACTTTTAACTACATACATTTTAGTTAAGAAATAATAAATATGTGCCTATATTTTATCAGTGAGTTCGGATGCGTAATAATTAAATCACGAGTGTGTAGCACAAGTGATTTAATATTCGCGTCCGAACGACTGCCCATTTTTATTAACTGATAAAATTATTCGAACTTATTTATTATTTCGATTCTAACAACGCAAATTCTTCGCATTTTACAGCACTACATTTTAGCTCGATATGTCATTCAGCTGGCCATATGCTATTATAAAAACCTCCCCACGAATGGAAAGCGTTGCATAAAATGGAATTTTCCGATATTCAGTAAATTTTAATTAAAGTATGAAGTAGTTACTGCTGTGAAAATGTTATTTTCAATAACATCTAAGGTCGGATATAGAAATCAGAAGTCAATACTTCATTCAAAGTTTATATATGCAGTCTCTAAAAATAGTACACGTCACCTACATGATGGCACTGAAACATACACGTCAGAACATTGCGGCGGCATATAAACAAGTCTGGAAGATTGGAACATGAATTATAATTTATTTACTGTCAAAGTAGAATCTATTTGACATTTGTGGTGCCTACAACGCAGAAATTGTAAAAACCACACACGACCAGATGTTGAAGTTGAAACTTACTGGGCTGAAACATTTTCTTACGGTAAATATATAAACAAATAAATTCATCAGTTAGAAATTGTTTGTTTCAGAAAATTTGATGTACTTTTTATTACTACTACATAGCACTGAAAAAGTCGAGTATTTAGTCGGCATATAACGAAAGCAGAGTGGAATCTTACAGTCATTTTGCAATCGTAGGGTGGAATGGAAGAGCTATATTTTATCGTAGATTCATGTATAGGCGATTTCACTATATGTTATATAGCAACTGCTGCGGATCGTGTTAGAATGTTCATTAATATACATACTTGGTGTATACAAGTGTAAATATGTCGGAATTAAACGTACGTGAGGCAACATTTGATGACAAAGATGATATTTTTAACCTTTTTGAATTTATTGATGGACTGGATTATTTACATGAATACTTCGAATTTTTCCAGAATTGTCCGAACATCTGTTCGTATGTGTGTGAGACAAGAAACCAAATAGTGAGTACAAACTTGCAATTTTATCATCTTTATCGTATGACAGGAAAAACTGCGTTTAACAAATTGGCTAAATTAGGATAGGTTCACTATTTTTCTTGTGGGGAGGACGTCGCACCGGTACAAATATAGGACATATGGCGACTTCCCAGCTTTGATGGTAGAGGAAGACCCCAGGTGCCCCTCCGTGCATTATTTCATTACGAACAGGCACCTGGGTAGAACCGCCGACCATCCGTAAGCCAGCTGGGTGGGAGTTCGCTATTGTATACTATCGTATACTGTAGACTTCAGAGTTGTTTGTCGAAACTCATGATTAACTTTACCGTTAATGTGGATGAAATATACATTTATGTTTTCATAGTGTTAAAATATCTATATATTTATTCAGTATACGAGAAAGCACGAGTAATCGCGGATTCGGGAGTAATAATGCATGAGACTCGAATGCAAGTTTACGCAACCCGCAATACCGAGTAGTTTCTCTGACCTAAACGGAACTTTTTTTGGGGGAAAATCATTGTCAATTTAGCCACTCAAAATTCCACTCGGTATCCGTTTATTCATGTTATGTAGTTCGATCAAATTTATATGTAAAATTGATGCTGCGTCTGTATAAAATGAGTTTGATAGTTAATTTCAGTTGATCATGATATGGCAATAAGTGGATCAAATTCATATTACTAAATTGCACGCATAATAGGGGAAAAGTTGTAGAGAAAGTCTACGTATTTATCAAATAATCCTCGAAATGCCATGAATCAAGGGATCGCGAGTTTGGTCCCCGGCAGCGCCGTTTAGGACAGTTTGATAACAAACAGCTTTGTAAATCAGTTGTTGTTTATTTAATCAATTGTGGATCCTTGATGCTTTCGAATAACATTTATCAAATTTAGGTATCGAAATTGAAAGTATTGCTAGAATATGTAGCATTCTGTTTTATAAAAAGTGTGTCTTTCTATATGATGATTGCAAATGGAAGAAAATCATTTTCTGTGTATGTAGTTAGTGTAACGTCCAACAAAGGACGATAAAGTTTAAAGTAATTATTTTCAGAATAATGAAATACATTGATATTTGTTTGTGTTGAGTGAATATGAAATATATCTCACTGAGAAGTGAGAACATTTCAAATATTTTCATGAGCGCGTAGCGCGAGTGAAAATGTGAAAATTTTCTCTCTTTGAGGTGAGATATTTTATATTCACGAAAAACAGACAAATTTTCTTTTTATCTAATGCTTAATTACGTTGAGATATGCATTTTGCAACAAATTTTAATCTCAACGCGGGAAACAGACGCGCGTAAACGAACATGACGTCAGACGTGTTGTGACGTTAGAAAGACGCACACGACATAAAGTTCCATTTTATTTTATTTCTTGCTGCATAACGTTATGAAATTTTCATTAAATGAAATAATTTGAATCGAGAAATATACTATAAAGAACAAAGTGCGACTACAATTTTCAGCCTTTTTTAAGTAAATGATTTAAAATTTATACACAATGTACAAGTAGATCGGCAAAGCTATATCAATTACAGTGAGTGATATGCAGTGAATGATATGCAGTGAGTGATATGGGTTATATCTCACTGATAGAATACAGTATTTCATCAGTTAGCATAAAATAAAATTCCATTATCTAAAGTGAACAATGTTTTCCTTCAAAAGAAAAATAAGGATGATTTAAATCGAAACCGTCTTGGAAATATCTTTAATTCCTCATGTATTTTTAACAAGCAATTTAAGAAAATTTCGTTTTAAAAAAAGTCGGTCGTCGTATGACATATAGTAATATTGTAACTGCTATTAAGTACTTTCAATACCTGTGGAACAATAAGAAGGTCATCACAAATTAAGTATTAAACCAACACGATATCATGAGTAAATGAACTTTAACACATATTATTACTAATACGAAAGATGAAAGAACTTGGCCATGTCGAGGGCTGAGCGCGAAACAACAAGTCTCTCTTGCTCTTGATTTATATAGTTACACAAGTCTCATGATCAGCCCACGATGTGTACAGAGTTTCGAAGTGTTGTGACATTTTGGTGATATTTACCTTAATACTCTATTTGGTTTGCTAAATACATAGTCCTCCATAACTTCCAAACGATTATTGGGATCATACCAGACAGACATTCTGAACAGAGCTGTACCATACAATTTAACGGTCAGATTTTTATATTTGTGACGGGCAATCTAACCGTACAAAAATAACAGTACACAATCACGTAGTTATTGATTTTTATCGCTTGCGCATATTGCCGTGTAGACGCGGTAAACGTTAATCGTGTACAGTACAGGTATAGGTTTAAATCACAAGAAAATTCGTAATTTTACATGATAAATCAATATGGAATTGAATCCTTTTTTATACATGTAAGTTTTATTTGAATTTATCTCATATTCACAACAAAATCAAAATTTAAACCCAAATCGGCAGCGATGACAATTTCATCGGAAATTTCTACCACTATTTTGGTCTTTCGAGTGTTTCACGCGAGTAGAGATATAAGACATATATGAAATAAGAAAAATAACTCAATATTTCCTAGGATCGCATCAAAAATTAGTCGAACTGCCCTGCAGTTGTACTTTTAAATGTTTTAGCAAACTGTCTACGGATACTTCCTACCATTATCTCGCGTGTTACATGCAGAGTTTAATTGTTTTTATACTAATTCATTTTTGATGACATTTCTATCTCTCAATAAGATGCAATGAAGAATTTAAGTGAAATAAATATATTACACGTGTACCTTGTGTGTTTTAGTTAGCTGTCTATGTATACTGCTCACCCCTATCTTGCTTTTTACATGCAGTTTGTCATGCATTTTATTTTTATTCATTTTTAATAATACAAAAAATGTAGTTCTATCTCAATAAAGAATTCAAGTAGAATAAAAGGATTATATTTATACTCTACAGCCATTATGCCATTTATCTAGGTTGGTTTTGTTGTCTGCCACCGTGTTGATAATGGGGAAACTATTCTTACTCTTGCATCACGTATAAGATCGGATTTTCAGGGAAAAGGTGTGTATAGACAGATGTTGATGGAAATCGAGGCGGTTCAGAAAGAAAAAAGGACCTCCCGGCGATATGCTTTAGTGAAGACTAGGCCACCTGCAATTACGCATTTACAAAAATACATGTCTGTTGCTAGAAAGGTAATAAATTAAATTGTAACAAAGTTCTTATAATTATCATACTAATTTCACTAGTGCCATTTAAATGTTTAAAAGTGTTCAGTATCATTAGCTACCTTAGTAAAACGTTACGGAGAACGAGACGTTTTAGGTACGAACTTATATCCTAATAAAGCAGGTTTTTTCAAATCTCTTTTTCAAAGACGTTTAATAAAGAAAATGACATCATTAGGTAGATATAAGAACTTGTTCTTCTGATGAAACCGACCAAGTCCATGGTCGTAAGCCATATTTTTAACATACGACTCGCACGAAACAATCTCTTGGTCTCTATATTTTGATATTTGTACCTGACTGGTCAGATATGAATCATAACTATGTTACATTATTTTTAACCTATGCTTTTTAGGAAGCGGAGGTTTTCGAGATTGCAGAAAAACAACATCTGGAAACATACATAAGCGATATAACAGGAATCGATGAAATCTTGCAGAAATTAGAAGGTATTCCAGCGGCGTATTTGTCGGAGCCATATTCAAATTATTTATTTCCTGAAGGTCGGATCATAGTCGATTTAGTACCAATGCGCCTCATCGAAAGTAATCTCAAACTTTTATCAAGAGGAAGCACTGTCTTTGTATCTGATGTTCATATTAACCCGAGTGAATGCAACAAACTGACACTTTTGGATAACCCTCAAGTTAAAGGTATCTTAACGGCAAGCTCTGCATATTGTACGAGAGACTTTACAGAAATGGTTTTGATATTGGATGTGTTCGGAAGAGACCTAAGCAACTTCAACAGCCATGTAGCATGTCATCTAAAGCGCCTGAGCGAGTCAACTCCGCAACAGGTGAATTTTATAATATTTTCTTCCAAAGGCTGCGACAGTTCAGTAGTTGATTACACACTTGGCCAGTTTGGAATTAAGAAACTTACGGAGGGGCAGCGTCTAGAAGATTATGTTAAACTAGAAGTTTATGAGAGAGCTCTGTCTTAACTATCGTAAGGATGACATTTAGGTTGGCGACGAAATTTTAAGAAAAATGACGTTTTATTCAGTTTTTTTCTCTTTAATATCACTGTTCATGAAATTTTCAACGAAATCTCTTTTTAAAACTTATATCAAAACAAACGATGCAAAGATGTAATGTGAGACCTGAACACCAAAGACTTTAGTCACTGTGGTACTGAATCCATTTTGAAGTTGGGCATTAGTAAAGAACAGCACAAATAACCCGCGTATAACTTTTCCAATTTCTGTCAATGCTATCAATCATCAGGATGAGATGAACATTTTCTTTTGATAATAAGTTTAATCTACACATATATTTGTTGACTTTTTTCCGACAAGACATTTTAATATATCGAATTTCTTATGAGCAGTATATCCAATCATATCATTTTACTATCAACCATCTGCCAAAAATAAATGTTTTACACACAAATAATGATTAGATAGAAAGTTACTGAGCCGTGGATTTTACGTGCGAAATAAGTTGGTTTGCATGTCCTCTTTCACTGATTGATATCATAACCCCCAAAGCACATTTATCTTGTATTTGTTTGAATATCAAAGCCAGAATATCACTTTTAAATTTAAAACTTCAGAACAAAGCAAAAGCCGTAATTTGATAATTTAAGCCAGAATATCACAAAGAAATGTCCGTTAACTGAAAAATAATTCTTTAAGACTTTATTTGATCAAAACATCGTTACTTTGAATTTCTGTTCATTTTGTGGAGAAAGATGATTTAGACCCGTGCTTGAATTCAGTGCTGTTATAATATCTGGTCATTTAGTAACATAGAGTCCATTTAATAGATTTTTAAAAAAAGAGTTCCCTTAAACCGGTGCTAGGGGGCGTGAACCGGGTCTGCTATTATTCTGCTTGGTTGCATTCTATGCTCCTAAAAGATCTCTTTTTTACACATTTTATTAACTATCACAACATCAATATTTAAGTGCCGTTTAGCGGCAGTAAACTGTCTCCCCATACTTGGATTCAGTGTTGCTATATTTTCTGGTCCTTTGGGATCGTGGAGTCCATTCAAAAGATGTATAATAGAGTCCCGCTTAAGCCGGTGCTAGGGGGCGTGAGGGGTGTTGCACATTTCATTACCTATCATGAACAGACTCAATCAAACCGAGTCTGCTATTATTCTGCTTAGTTGCATTCTATGCTTCCAAAGGATCTTTTTACATATTTTATTAGAACGGTTCTGTTTGTAGGAGATCACTGATACATCATCCTACGCAGTTGGACCGTAACCTGAATGGATTAACATTGACCAAATATTCATATCGCAAATATTAATTGATAAAGACAGTTGATTTACTGAAAATGTTCACATCAATGACACATGTAATATTCTAACCATTAATATATTGGTTTAAACATATTTTATTTCCCAATATGTACCTTTCAAATAATTATTTACATACATAAATTCTGGATTGGACTGGAAGCCAGTAGGCTTATTGAAGTCCTCTCCATCTCCATTAATATATCATACACAATTAAAACACCCGGCATATTAAACATAAGCATTTTAGATCACAATGTAAATTACAATATGTACTAAACATAATATACATATCATAAGTGTAAGACACATATAATAACTTATTTGCATACTCATTAGTCTATTAGAAAATCAATACAATGATGGGATATAATTGTTAACATAATCACACCTACGCCACTTACCTTTTTAGCTCACCTGAGCACAAAGTGCTCGGGGTGAGCTATTGTGATCGCTCACCGTCCGGCGTCCGTCCGTCCGTCCACACTTTCCTTTAAACAACATCTCCTCATAAACCACTAAGCCAATTTCATCCAAACTTCACAGGAATGTTCCTTGGGTAAAGCTCTACAAAAATTGTTCAAAGAATTGAATTCCATGCAGAACTCTGGTTGCCATGGCAACCGAAAGGAAAAACTTTAAAAATCTTCTTCTCAAAAACCAGAAGCCCTAGAGCTTAGATATTTGGTGTGAAGCATTGCCTAGTGGACCTCTACCAAGTTTGTTCAAATCATGACCCCGGGGTCAAAATTGACCCCGCCCCAGGGGTCACTTGATTTTACATATGAAAATCTTAAAAAATCTTCTTCTCAAAAACCAGAAGCCCTAAAACTTAGATATTTCACATGTAGCATTGCCTAATGGACCTCTACTAAAGTTGTTCAAATCATGACCCCTGGGTCAAAATTGACTCTGCCCCAGGGGTCACTTGATTTTACATAGGAAAATCTTCAAAAATTTTCTAAAAAATAAACCAGAAGGCCTACAGCTTAGATATTTCACATGTAGCATTGCCTAATGGACCTCTACAAAATTTATTCAAATCATGACCCCCGGGGTCAAAATTGACCCCGCCCCAGGGGTCACTTGATTTTACATAGGAAAATCTTCAAAAATTTTCTGAAAATAAACCAGAAGGCCTATATCTTAGATATTTCACATGTAGCATTGCCTAGTAGACTTCTACAAAATTTGTTCAAATCATGACCCCTGGGGTCAAATTGACCCCGCCCCATGGGGTTACTTGATTGTACATCGGAAAATCTTCAAAAATTTTCTAAAAATAAACCAGAAGGCCTAGAGCTTAGATATTTCACATGTAGCATTGCCTAATGAACCTCTACAAAATTTGTTCGAATCATGACCCCCGGGGTCAAAATTGACCCCGCCCCAGGGGTCACTTGATTTTACATAGGAAAATCTTCAAAAAATTTCTAAAAATAAACCAGAAGGCCTAGAGCTTAGATATTTGACCTATAGCATTGCCTAGTGGACCTTTGTTCAAATCATGACCCCCGGGGTCAAAATTGACCCCGCCCCAGGGGTCACTTGATTTTACATAGGAAAATCTTCAAAAAAATCTAAAAATAAACCAGAAGGCCTAGAGCTTAGATATTTCACATATTGCATTACCTAGTGGAACTTTGTTCAAATCATGACCCCCGGGGTCAAAATTGACCCAGCCCCAGGGGTCACTTGATTTTACATAGGAAAATCTTCAAAATGTTTCTAAAACTAAACCAGAAGGCCTAGATCTTAGATATTTGACATGTAGCATTGCCTAGTAGACTTCTACAAAATTTGTTCAAATCATGACCCCCGGGGTAAATTTGGCCCCGCCCCAGGGGTTACTTGATTGTACATCGGAAAATCTTCCAAAAAAATTTTAAAAATCATCAGTTTGACATTTGAAACATGTAGCTCATATTACTCTGGTGAGCGATCCAGGGTCATATGACCCTCTTGTTTGTTAGAGGTACGGAAAAATAAAAGCTCTTGCTTGAAAAATAAGTGATTGCATATGGTATTTTGATTGCCACAATGAATATCGTCGAGAACATGCGCAATTTTCTCACATTTTAACGCAAGGACATTTGTTGGGAAAGATATAAAAAGTAAATTCCTAGGCTTAGTCAGTTTGCAAAAAATATCCAAATAGATTTGCTGTAAAGTAATTAAACAATTATTTTAAGAACATACAAAAACACTGTAATGAGTCAATTGTTCTTAGCAAATTCGAATGACGGCTTTAGAAAAAAAAATGTTGTATCTAAGCTGCCCTTTGACATTTTGATTAAATATTGTTTTGCTTATTTTTGTCTTAGACAAAGTTAAATTTAAATTTTATCTCTGACCGATGGCTTATAGTATTGACTAATGACCGGCAAGCCATTCAATAAGTGTCTTATGACAGGAAATCAGAAATTGATCTTCACAGTTTTATTTTCATTCTGTTTTACTTATTAGCCTGATAGATTTGAAGATTGAATACTGCTTAAGCCGGTGCTAGGTGGCGTGGGCAGCGTTGCATTTTCCATTACTGCTCATGAACAGACTCAATCAAACCGAGTCTGCAATTTTCACTGTTTGCCTTGTTCTCGGTGCTTCCCAGGGATCTACTTTCCAGATTTTATTGAATATCGATCGCTCATATAGCACAAACTGCGGACCGGCGATTTATATGTCATGTTATATTTTTATGTCAACTTTATCTATGCAAGAGGGACAATTGTTATTTGTTAGATTAAGGTAGAACTGTTTGCAAACCAGATTGCAACTTTGGGAAGTGTAGTTGAGATCTGAAAGCAGACATACACCAAAACAGCAACAAATGCGAATTGCCACATAGGCGACTAGGGTTCAATACCCTGACGTGAAAATCTTTCCAGTATGAATTTTAAAGTCTAGTTATAATCGTATAATATCGTAATTTTAATGTTATTATTTTTTAATTTTGTATTTTAGCTCACCCGAACTTTGTTCGGGATGAGCTATAAGTATAAGTGGATGGTCTAGTTTCCATCGTCCGTCGTCCTGCGTCAATATTTTTACTTAAACATCTTCTCCTCTGAATCTGCTGGTCAGATGCCAGTCGCATCCTGGCATGGACCTCTATCGATTCAAATAGTTTCACCCCTTTTATGGGCCGAGTTTTTTTAAAAACAAAACGTTAAGCAACAACTGCTCATGAATCGCTTGATGGATCTGCATCAACTTAGTGTGTAGCATAGTTATTAGGTTTTCTCTCAATTTTGTTCAAAAGGGGGCTCTTGGCTCCTTTTATGGGCCGCTAGAGGTAATTTTCATTGGATCTTCATCAAACTTGGTTTGTAGCATTCTTGTATTGTACTCTCCAAATTCAATTGCTGTTTGGCACTTTAGAGGTCGCTAGAGTTAAAATAGAAAATAGCCTTTAAATTACTTCTTCTGATGAACTGCTGGCTTGATCTTAATCAGACTTGGCCTGTAGCATCATTCTAAGGTCTTTTCCCAAGTTTGTTAAAATGGGGGCACTTGGCCTCTATGATAGACGGCTGTAGCTAAAAAAAAAAAAAAAGAAACTTTAAATGACCCTTTCATGAAGCGCTTGATGGATCTTCATCAAACTTGGTCTGTAGTATCAATGTCGTTGTTCTGCCCTGGTCCCTTTTACAGGACGCAAGAACTTTTTGGGCATTATAGTAAAATATAGAAAAAAAAGTTTAAATAATTTTGAATGAACTGCTTTTTGCGAAACCTGGTTAGAAGCAAGGTCAGATGGTCAAGGTCCTTTTCAGTTGAGCGACATAGGCCTATTTTGGCCTCTTGTTTCATTATTATTTTAATGTACATGTAAATTTCATTTAAATGCTAAATATCATTCATAATGCTTCATCAGAGGTAAGTTATGTCCGGTGTGTCAGTGGATTTCTAGAGCCAGAGTCCATATTAATATTTTTTATCCAAGATTTAATGCAGTTATATAGCTTATTTCATTTAAACACGTATAGGAGATATTGATTGTGTATTCTACATAATATTGCATACTTATTTAAAGAAAGCGTTATTTCAATACACAACATACATCCATAGTTTTTCATTTTATCTAAATCTCCCATGAGAATATATAGATTTACGCAACGCTATAGAATAAAGTACTTAAAAAAATAGCGCCTCTGTCGAGAATCAGTCCCACACCCACAGTGTGAAACGAACACTTCTTGGAAATATATCATCTGTCATTATCTTGCTAATAGCTTTCTATTATGATCTTGTTAAAAGGGGTGCATATACCAAAAAGATATTGACTGAATGGCGAACAGTGCATATCATGATCAGACTGCACTTCTGTGCAGGCTGATCATGATCTGGCACTTGTCGCAAAGGCAGAATAAGTCATGTCCAGCATTATAAGGATTAACTTTTAAAGAGGTAAAGTAATCAGTTGTCCGTTGAGATAACGCAGTTCGTACAGCTGCTTTTGCTGTATATATGTGATGATGTATATGCAGACGTCTATCAACTACATGTTATGTAACATGTACTGTTGAACTATGTGTCGGCCAAGAGTTTTATTACACAATTTAGCGAAGGTTAACACTTCGTAAATTTCTCGAACATGACCCTAACGTTGCATTTCTATTGACAACAACTTGCAGAATCATCAACAGACAACATGTCTAGAGGACAGTTCGTCTGAGACAATATTGTTGCCAAATGTCAACAAACTTCTTTTATTCGTTCATAGACATATTACACATAAACGCAAATAATCGTACAGCCAAAGTTTCGTTTTTATCACTTTTACTAGAAAAGGTAACAAAGGGGAAAATATACTGAGCGCTCTAAGTCAAAAATATTGCCATTATAAGATGTATTGTGTCATGAATATTAAATGATTTTTCTGGAAATAACATTGTTATTTTACATTGCATCTTAGCGTTACACAAGTAAATTGTTTTCTAAAATCATTAACAAATACGTTTATCTGCACATATGTTCATTGTTATAGAGGATATTACACGAGTGTCCTTTCATACTGAGTTCATTAAATGAGTTGCCGAGAATTTAATCAATTGTTTCATAGAGCATAAATATAATTCTAATATGCTTGTCTCTGTAAAAACACGCTTACGCTAGAATGACGTCACGTTAACGTGCGGTGACGTCGAAGTTTTTGTCGCGACCAAGAAAGAGCGCTACTGTTTTGGATTAAAGGCATATTAGAACTGAAATAATTTATTGCAAAACCGTGTTTTATCACTATTTATACACTCGGGCGGTAATGCGCCCTCGTGAAATTATTACGCCCGACGTATTACCACCCATCGTGCATAAATAGTGTTAAAGCGCTCTTTTACTATAAATTATTTCTTAAATAAACGACGTCAACGTCAAAGCTTTATTGCACTAGAGTTTTTTTTTCAAATTTAGGTAATGGCTATTACACTCGTACGACGACAAACGTGTGATAAAATGAATTAAATCTAAATTCTGTTTTCAAAATTTACTTTATTTCTTGAAAAATAGTTCAGTCGACTGTAAATAATTAACAAAAGCTATGTTGCACTATTGTAAATTTACTGTAACAGTCTTATATCTAATTTTCATCAAAGGCATTAGTAAAATCCATCCACATAATTACAAAGGTGAGCAAATAAGATGCCTTTATAGTAAGACGGACTTTTAGACCAGGTATAGAGGAGTGAATGCGAAAGAGGTCTAAGTGCATATGAATAAATATAGTAGCACTTAGACTTTTTTCGAATTCATCCTCTATATATAACTGAGTCCCTAGATGAAACTTTATACTTAGAACGCAACCAGATATATGAATTATGATTCATATGACATAGGTCTATTATGTTATTGTTTACACGAATGAATGACGGGCATGCGAAGTGTCATCTTCTGATCAAAGTAAAATCCACATGCCAAAAAAGAAAGCATTTTACCTCATGACAAGAAAAAAAAACAGTTATACATCCTACAGGAGGATTTAGATTGACTTGTACCTCTGTCTTCTACGCGTTATAAAAAATCGAATATTTAATAGTAAGAAGGATCACATTTTTCCCAGTTTCTTTTCATAATTAAACTAACGCGATCAAGACGTGTAAACCTTCTGAAGGAATTAACGGGTGAAGATAAAGACAAAGAATTTGTTTGCACCTTGCAGTTAAAATAAACTGAAAAGTCCTTTCAATTAACTGATAAATCTTCTAAAATGAGTAAGTTAGATTTTTCAGTTTTAGTTTTTTGTTTCAGGTTTTACACAGTTAGCTTTTTTTTATGCATTTTTAATAACCTAATTTTTGATGTATACAAGTAGTATATAAAAGACTTAAGTACAGTGTATTCTATGTTCTATATAATTATTTTCATGATTTTGTCAACGCATGTCAAAATGTTCTGAATAAAAGATGTATACATGTTTCGTTGTTATATTGCCCAATAAACATCCACCATTTCTTTCTCACTGAGCAATGAGTGGTCATATTAAAGGGTTCTAATCAAACTTTAGTATAATAAAGTAAAGAGAAAAGCTTTATTTAACATAGCATATGGGCAAGACTGCATAGTATTTGCATTTGCTTCACATGCAATTCATAGTCTTTGACCAGGCAACGCCAAACTGCTCTGTATCCAAATAACCGGCCACTTGTTTGCACTTCACTGTCTACAAATTAACTGTTCACAAAGGCAATAACCTCGTCAACATGTCGTCGATGTAAACCGTTATTCTTCAGTATTCTTTTCAGTTGTCTTACACATTGAAGAATTTTATGTCGCACAAGCAGCATGCAAAAAAAATTCTTCCCGTGCTCGAAATACACCAGCATTTGTTTAGTCTAGCCTGGCTCCCTGGCTGCATGGTTATTTTTTATATAAATACTGCAAGCAAAATAAGAAAATCTTAAGCCTCTTAAATAGCACATTTTATCTGATGGCTGAACCATATGTTCGGAGTCAGGGGCAATAAAACATGTCAATGTAGAAACAACCTGCTGGAGTTACTTCCCTCTTAATGAATAAACTTATACATGTGTAAATAAGAACAAACATAGGGACGGGAGCCAGTCTAGTTTTAGTCTCTCAAGTCTTGTTTCAGATACAGGCATATCTGTAGGAACCACCCCATTTGTAACAGAGAAATGCACATTCCCTATAGTCAAAAAAGGTCCGCATAATAGACAACTATGGAAGCCCTGGAGGGACAATTGATTTCCGTACTTCCCACTTCTGACTTCTAACTTTTGCACTTCTCACTTCCAACTTCTTGACTTCCTACTTCCTACTTCTAACTTCTGCACTTCTGACTTCTAACTTCCACACATATGACTTCCAACTTCCTGACTTTCGACTTCTGATTTCCGACTTCCACACTTCTTACTTCCGACTTCTTGACTTCTTACTTCCTTCTTCTAACTTCCGCACTTTTGACTTCTAACTTCCGCACTTCTAACTTCCAACTTTCTGACTTTCGACCTCTGATTTCCAACTTCCACACTTCTTACCTCCGACTTCTTGACTTCTTACTTCCCTCTTCTAACTTCCGCACTTCTGACTTCTAACATCCTGACTTTCGACTTCTGATTTCCAACTTCCACACTTCATACTTCCGACTTCTTGACTTCTTACTTCCCTCTTCTAACTTCCGCACTTCTGTCTTCTAACTTCCACACTTCTCACTTCCAACTTCTTGACTTCCTACTTCCTACTTCTAACTTCCGCACTTCTGACTTCTAACTTCCACACTTCTGACTTCCAACTTCCTGACTTTCGACTTCTGATTTCCAACTTCCACACTTCTTACTTCCGACTTCTTGACTTCTTACTTCTAACTTCCGCACTTCTGACTTCTAACTTCCGCACTTCTAACTTCCAACTTTCTGACTTCCGACTTCTGATTTCCAACTTCCACACTTCTTACTTCCGACTTCCTGACTTCTTACTTCCCTCTTATAACTTCCGCACTTCTGACTTCTAACTTCCTGACTTTCGACTTCTGATTTCCAACTTCCACACTTCTTACTTCCGACTTCTTGACTTCTTACTTCCCTCTTCTAACTTCCGCACTTCTGACTTCTAACTTCCACACTTCTGACTTCTAACTTCCTGACTTCCGACTTCCGAACTTCGCACTTCCGACTTTACCAACTTTCCCTCTTTGGAAGTCGGAAGTAAGAAGTGTGGAAGTTGGAAGTCGGAAGTAAGAAGTCAGGAAGTTGGAAGTCAGAAGTGCGGAAGTTAGAAGTCAGAAGTGCAGAAGTAAGAAGAAGGAAGTAAGAAGTCAAGAAGTCGGAAGTAAGAAGTGTGGAAGTTGGAAATCAGAAGTCGAAAATCAGGAAGTTGGAAGTCAGAAGTGTGGAAGTTAGAAGCCAGAAGTGCAGAAGTTAGAAGTAGGAAGTAGGAAGTCAAGAAGTTGGAAGTGAGAAGTGCAAAAGTTAGAAGTCAGAAGTGGGAAGTACAGAAATCAATTGTCCCTCCAGGGCTTCCATAGACAACTGATGTATTACTTTTGTCGTTTTCTCCTTGTGTCTGAACATTACAAAATAGAGTTCAGTTAGTTTAATTCCGACAAGATATGATGCTTATTGATTCACTTTCCAGACCACTTCATGGTACAAAAATGTAACTGGTGTCCTAACGATAATGGCGTTGCTCGCAACCACAGCGGGACTTGAAACATATAATACTTAGGCCTATTTCTAGACGGGCATGTTTAGAGTGTTTGAAATGGAACTGCAAAGTCACAAGAAGAAGGAAGGATGAGGGAGGGAAGGACTAGCAAAATGAATAAATATACATGTACTCTATGTCTGATACAAATAAAATGATAAATTCTGTCTTTCATTTTCTGTTGCCATCCATCTTGGTTGATATTTTCTTCTGGTGCAATACTGCGAAATAAGTACTGTAGTTCTAAGTGATAAGTTTTAAGTGTTAAGTAATAAGTACTAAATAGTAACTACTAAATGTTAATTCATAATGTCCCGCCAGCGCTTCCGTAGAAAACACTACTTGTCCTTTTTAAAACAGTCCCACTACAATAGACAAATATGCAATCTGCAAAACATTAAATAAAATACACAAATATTAAAAATAATGTTTTAATGGGATAATTATGTTGGACAATAACAATAAGCTTAAACAAAACATACGACAAAGTTCCCATTGGGTTGGTTACATTCATTTGAGATATCAATGAATAATACAAAGGCCTAGTTTGAAAATAAAAGTAGAGAAGAAAGAAAGACCAATGCAGAAAGCTAACAAGTAATTATCATACGTCACATTACAATTTATCTAAAACAAAAATAAATATCCAACTAGAAATGCTATGGTCCAAAATCAAGCCTCTCCAACTGCAACCCACAGCAATGCACGCATAGAAACGCAACACAACCAAAACACGCACACACAAAAACGCAGTCAGAGCAAAACATACACACAACTATGAAATGGAACACGGTGATGCGCAGTCTTGCAACGGTCAGTAGCAAGATCACCACCTGTTATGGTAAGGTAATCCCACAAATGTACCAAAGTCACTGGAAGGTCAGTAAGTGAATTCCTTGGCAGCAGACGGCATCAAATGTAAAATGGTCCTGCAAATTGAAAGAAAAACTATAAACGCTTGTACTCAATGCCTTTGCTAAGACGGGATATCAAGAAAAATACCATTAAAGCCATGACGCAGCCAAATATCTTAACAACTCAATCACTGTGAGATTTGAGAACTACTTGGAACTGTTCATATCTTTACATTCGATAATGACACGGTAAATGACATCATATACGACATTAATTAGCGACAAAGAATAGATATTATGCAGAAATCCGTAGAAATATTTTTTGTAATTGTCATACTTGACAAAATTATACTTGACAAATACAAAAAGGACAGGTAAGAGTCCCGTTGAAAAACCTTAATATGTAAAACTGTCTCCATACCAACATGTACGCTAATTAGATAAGCAATATCTTTCTTACTTTGTTGCATGATAGTTAATGTCAGATAGAGATCGCTTTGTTGCATATATGTAAATACCACTTTATTGTTGGATGCTCTCAGTTTCATAAACAGTTGGCTCTTTAAACTGTCCTCTTATTGGTCCATTCTTCACATCTATTCCAAGCGTGTCCAGAGCTTTCTCTAGTAAAGGCTGTTCAAACACACCCTTTGTTGTAACTACTGTTACAATGATATCTTCTAGGCCTGTAGTTTCAATCCTTTGCAAATGCCAGATGATATGATTTCTTAAAGAGTGAATGTCGTTTCCGAAAATGTCTAACACACATGACAGGTCTATTTCATTTCGTTCTTTATAAATGATACTTCCAGACAAAAGACCTTGTACTTCAGATGCATTTTGTGGAAGATTTGAATCATTTTCTTGATGTTTTGCCTTTTTATCAGTTTCCTGTCTTGTATCCGTTTTATTAAGCATGACATCTGAAACGAAGACTGTGTTCCTTCCATTGAATAATGGGATATTTGTTTATTGAAAACGAAATGGTACCCAGTCCATAATAACACGTCCTTCCGGAAATAAATAATTACTGTATGGAGAATACAGGAATTCGGATGGAATAGTGTCTATTACTTTTACTTTACAATCAGATGTTTTCAACGTTAATTCACTTGAAATGTTGCTTCTCTTATACCTGAACTTCTGTAATGGCTGAAATAGTGAAAACAATTTTTCAAGTTTTATTGCTAACTTCTCCGTGTGCATATTACGTAGCCATGTGATTACATTCCAGTAATAATGAAGACACATTATCAGTATTTGACAACTCTTATTCAAAAACGTGAAAGAAGGAATATACATTAAATTTCAACTTATATATATCTTGCAATGGATTACTACGTTTATTCAAGGTCAAAATGCAGTTGCACATTACATATCATTAAATTATCACGTCATATTTAGTATCTAAGCTCTGGTGTTTGAGTCTGTTTTGGCGCATCGGAACCTAGTCTATTATTAAACAGTACCTAATTATTTCTAGCTTATATCAAATGTTATCATGTTTTTTTTCATGCACGATAAACATACAGATTATTGCACATAAATGAACAATACTTTGATAATCATATATTCCGTAAATAGACTGTGCTATAGTTGTAAATAAAATGTTATCCAATTGTAATTAAAGGTCCAATACTAAGGAAAGTGAACATTTTAATTTCTTTTAAAAAGCACAGAAACTATTTCATTTTATTGGAAAATGAAAGTTGGTATGTAGAAATTTAAAATATATAGCAGTATATGTACAATTATTTTTCTATGAAGTATGAATAAAGTTAAAAAGACCTGGGGGGTCATTCTGTCGATTCATTGAAATTTCAACATAATACACATACATTTCTTTGAGATCCAAAGACCTTCTGTAAATTTTGACCTGCCAATCTTCATTATTTAGTGTCTTGCAGAAGTCTATGCACTGGCTATGAAAAAAATTGCCAACTCACTTTCCCTTAGTAATGGACCTTTAAACAGAAAAACAAGAAAAATATATGAGCCATGCCATGGGAAAACCAACATAGTGGGTTTGCGACCAGCAAGGATCCAGACCAGCCTGCGCATCCGCGCAGTCTGGTCAGGATCCATGCTGTTCGCTTTCAAAGCCTATTACAATTAGAGAAACCGTTAACGAACAGCATGGATCCTGACCAGACTGCGCAGATGCGCAGGCTGGTCTGGATCCTTGCTGGTCGCATACCCACTATGTTGGTTTTCCCATGGCACGGCTCATATACATACCTTCGATGTAATCTGCTTATAGGTCCTCAAGAAATTCTCTGATGGCACCTGCACATGATCTCTAAACTGTGCATAACGTTGAGTAACACTGTCACTTTTTTGAATTTCATCTACCGCATTCAGTAAACGTTTAAATACATGTTTGCCTTGATGACCTGGACAAACTCGACCTCCCATTATTACAGCGGTCTCTCCATTATCCACACGATAACAAGCTACATATGCAAACTGAAAAACGTTTTACAGAACATATACATATATTTTATAAAAACCGCTCACCCTTCTTAGCTCCATAGGGAGAGCGCAGATCTACGGATCGCAGGGTCGTGAGTTCTATCTCCGGGCAGAGCGTATGTTCTACATGACGATTTGATAGAAGACATGGTGTCTGAAGTCATTTGTCTTCCACCTCTGATTCATGTGAGGAAGTTGACAGTTACTTGCGGAGAACAGACTTGACGTCAGATTCATGTGGGGAAGTTGGCAGTTACTTGTGGAGAACAGACTTGACATCAGATTCATGTGGGGAAGTTGACAGTTACTTGCGGAGGACAGACTTGACGTCAGATTCATGTGGGGAAGTTGGCAGTAACTTGAACAGGTTTGTTCTGGTACATAATCCAGGAACACTGGTTAGGTTAACCGCTCGCCGTTACATAACTGAAATACTGTTGAAAAAACGGCGTTAAACCCAAAAACAAACAAACAAACAATTCACTTGAGTACAAAGATGTGTAAAACAACTACTAAAACAGGTCATCACGATGGCTTAAGGTACAAAACAAAAGATACACATATTATGATAAAACTGTACATTTATAAGTATTAGAAAACATCCGAGCAAGCTGATCACGGTCTGCACTGTTCGCTATTCTGTCAGTAAATTTTCAGTGAACACCCCTTTAATGTACATAAGGTACTGCCCAAAGTGTATGATGGACCATCCATTTTAGAAATTTTAGAAATGTAGCAGGGTAAAGGTGTCAGTTATAGTCCTAGTTTAGAATACCTGTTCAGTACAATAACTTAAATTTGATGAAGATGAACTTGAACACAAAAGCAGTTTATTAACGCTTACACTACAGCTGCAACAATTAGAAATCAAAGCGCTGAAAGCACTGAAGGACGGTTGTCCTGGAAAGTGGCAAACCAAAATGAACATTGTCGTTATACATGATAATGCTCAAAAGTCACACTAGAGTTCACTTTAACAATTAGATATATAACAGTAGGAGGCCTAGGTTTCTATTGTTCCTAGTGGGGCAAAAGTGACAGATACAGGCTTCATCACTAGACACCATTGCCACAAAGAAGGTTAAGGTAAAGACTCGTTTCAAACGTGGTTATAAGAGAAAAGAAAGGACATTGTACATTCTATAAACTTTAATTTAGTAATAAAACAATGTTAGACTAGTTTAAAGTGCTCTAAAATAAAATAGGATTTTCAGTATGAAATCATTTACAAAAAATAGTTTTATGCACTACACATCTGGGCTAACATTCTTAAAGCATCTTTGTGTTTTAATTAATTGTTTTCCTAACTTTGTTTCCTTTCAATTGAGAGAAACTTTAATCACATGACACCTGTTTAGTAGAGTAATATACATGTTTTACAAGCTGTTCAATTTTTAGTTGAAACAACTCTTTCTTCCTATGATTTTTTTTTGGGGGGGGGGGGGGGGGGGGTGTTGTTTGATTTTTTTTTCTCAAAACGGAAAGCTAATAATTGTATATCGTTAGGACACCAAACACATTTTTTTGCAATCTCGCAAGGCTAATGATATCTGTCATGTGTTTACGAATCGGATAGAAATATTCGTCCCGAGGGCACCTGCGCATTGGGCGGTAATGAGGCTTGCCGAATTACCGCCCATGCGCAGGTGGCCGAGGGACGGATATTTCCATCCGATTCGTAAACACATAACTGATATTATTTCTTGCATATCGTCTACATGTTAGCATTTTATTTTGGCAGATTATTTTTCTTGCATACCGTATTTTACAAATAACAGGTAGAAATATTTTCTTTGTAGCACTCTTTCTTATAGTAGAGCGCGGGAAATTAACGTCCGTAAGCAGAAGTGACGTCATGATGTTTTGCGTTACGCACAATAACAAAGTTTCACTTAAGTTTTATCGTTTGTAGCGTAACGTTATGTTCTTATGGTAAACTAACGTATTTTGAATCGAGAAATATATTATAAGGAATGGAGAGAAACTATCAAGGTACCTGCTTTTTTCGTATTTTTACATAAACAATATATTATCAGTGCATGATCCACTAGGTGTCATTAACAGCACGAGAGTCATCTGGCATGGGGGTGCCAGATGGGTTTTGCCGGTAAAATCACCGGAAACGCCAGTCCGGTGTGCAAGAAATACGTATATGGCACGCCAATTGTCCAATAATAACGTGAACCAGGTTCACGGTCGAACAACTAGGATTAACAATCGGTAAACTAGGTTTTTCGAACATAAAACCAGGTTTTTCGAATACTAACCTATATTTTCGAACGAAAAGATAAGATAAAGGGCGTAAACCATTATAGTTCATGCCCCTGAACCCAGGTTAACGTTCGATGAACTTAATTCTATTGAACTATGAAATTCGGTCGTTATTCTTAGTTTACTAGCTGTAACGACAGATACGTATTAGACCTTCCTGCTCATAGTAAGGTGGCAGTAGGACCCCTCTGACAAAATAGATTGGAACCGCGCATGTCTAAAGCGTAACATATATTTTTTCGTAAAAGGGCCGGACAACGAGTAAAACCTACATTTTGCATTTTTAAGGTCACTGATTTTTAACTATACAATAACATCTTTGACAGACGGAGGATTGGAGATGAGCACTGGTCTTTCCCATGTATGATGTTTCGGTAAACCGTCTTTCTGTGAAAATAGCCGAAATATTGTTGAAATCTAAAAGTAATCCAAAAGAACATAATAAAACTAGAAAATATGTTGCAAGCTATCGTTGACTAATCTGGTGAACATGATAGATCCATCATCGATCTCGTGTAAAGACGTGAAAATTCCAAATGTAATAGTATTTAGTGCCTTTTAAGTTTAATACAGATAAATTGTAGCTGAAACTTGGACCAAAAACTTGCACAATATTCAAGATGACGTATTTTTGTGTAAGTTTGCTGTTATATAACCTGTATAATGCGCACATTTTTGTTTAGTACTTGCACTGGGATAGCGGAGATCTACGGAGTGTTCGATCCTCGGGCGGGACGTATGTTCTCCGTGACGATTTGATGAAAGACATTGCATCTGAAATCATTCGTCCTCCGCCTCTTATTCATGTGGGAAAGTGGACAGTTACATTCAGAGAACAATTTGTACTAATACAGATTCCATGAAAACTGGTTTATTCTTAGGTTAGGTTAACTGTCTGTCGACACATAACTGAAATACGGCTGAAAAACGGCGTTAAAACCAAGACAAACAAACACCTTTTAGACATACAGTGCAAGAACAATACAATTTCAGCTTTAGAGAGTTTATGTTCGGATACGGATCTCGCTAAAGTTATCAAATGCGACCATCAAACAATAGAAATAACGCCTGACCAACTTTGCTAACTAGAGCTAGATACTCCTGTGAAGAAAATCAAAATTCTGTCTGAAAAGAAATTCAAAACAAGAACTTTTTAAAAAGTTATTAATCATGCAGAGATTTACACAGAAAAAAAACACTACACATAGAAATTCTCGAAACCCTATGTTTAGTGTTCCAAACTGCTAACAGTCTAGATCTATGGTTTTTTAAAGGTTTATACTTATCAATTCTTTAGAGTAGGAGTGGAATATAAGTTCTCGTTTGTACAGCAACATTTTTTTTCCTAAATGTAGATCTAAAACACTGGTCAGTGATTTCAAATAAATTGCGGATACAATATATGTGAATGGACAGCGTAGCAACAAATGCTTTTCAAACAGTTCACGCCTGATAATTTGGAACCCCTCTTTTTATAGTTTAATGAAGATTCTATTCAGACTACTGTATGTATGAAGTTGATCCACATTGAAATCAAACACCAAAACAAAACCGTTTTCGAAACAAAATTATTGTGACAATATTTGCAAAATTCATGTTAAATTCATTAGGAAAAAAAAACTGGTGAAATTAAAAAAAATAATAATATGTTTTCAATCGGGTTCGATCTTCAACCCTTTGGTGTGTAAAGCGAGCGCGCTACCACCAAGCTACAGCCCTGCAGGATTATGACAGTGAATAAATATGTATATATCTATACATAACTGATTTCAGTTCCGACAGCATACGTTGAAAATAAAGATAAATCAAAGAAATATAAAATAAATTATTTTATAGCTCTTTGTGTAAGTATATCGGGCACTGTTTTTTGAATTATCAGACACTCATTTACATTGTTATTCTCAGTTCAAAAGAATAAGCGGGTCGCTATAATCATCCGTAATTGGCGTAAACTGCAAGCGTCTATTGACTCCGATTCAAACAAACATAATACTGTTAAAGTATAGAACTTGTTTATTTCAACGGGTTCAATAAATAAAGGGACAACTTTTAATACGACTGTTTTTGTTACAATATTTTGGTAGCTCTCTATCACTCTTGATAATAGATCTAATTTTGCAGACTCGCATTTTTTCAAGGCGACTCATGAAGGGAACTATTTTATTTCAACGGAGTTTTACTAGATCTTGAAGTGATTAAAAAATGGATTAAGGGAAAATATCGTCTATGTAAATTTTTGTGCAGGGGTGGAAAGGTGTGGGGGGTGAGAGAGGGGGGAGTGTGGTTGCACTGGCCGATTTGTCTTCGACAACCGTCCAAAAGTCAATACATGAGGCAAACACTATTTTATGATAGATGTCGAAAGCATCATGCTTTCTTAGCCCTTACTCTGCTAAATTTCTAAATAAACTTGTCCATCTTTAAATTTGGACAGTACCATTAATTCTTAATAGAGGTGTTTACCAAAAGGATACTGACTGAATGGCGAACAGTGCACATCATGATTTGACTTGTCGCTAAGGCAGAATCAGTCGTGTTCAGCTTGATCAGGGTTAATATATTAGAACATTGAACAAATGAAAGATGCTGTCATTTTTCTTTAAATTTTGACGTATTTTTAGTATTGAAAATACCTAGTTTTATTAACCCCTGAAAATATATAAATTAACAAAAGAAGTAGTAAATAAACTTTAGTTGAAAGTACAGCTAATAATGTGTTCTATCAGATAGTGGAACTTGATTAAAAGAATTATAATATGTTGCACTATCCTAATTTAGACAGTAAATGAATTTCATTTTTTTTTCTGTTTTTACAAGACTTTTTTGTTTAGCCTTTATCTTAATATAAAAACTAATGTAGTAAACCATGATAAATTATTTTGATAGTTCAAAGACATAAAACAGACTAATAAATATGATATTTAAAAGATACACAATGACCAGCTTTCCGACGAAAATATTTATCTTTTCATATTTACTTCAAATACATAAAATCTTCATTAAATGTTTTCTATTTTACTGAATATATAAATTAAATTTACATATGGAATTACAGTCATTATAAAATGTCATGCAGTAATGGTTGATTGTTGAAAAACAGCCAATATAGATACAACACATGTATATCTATACATGTATACAGTATTTAATGCATAGAACTGTCAATATACATAAACTCGTTTTTACACATAAAATATGAAGTACTTGTTCATATTTTCAAATCTGAAATTTGGATCCAATATACCTATGTATATTAACATGTATTTCAGTAGTGAACATTTGTCAACTGGTAGCATTTAAACCCTCTATTTCAACAGTCATACTGTGGAGATCATTTTTATTTACCCTATCCTGTCATGATGAAAGTATATGTTTGTTTGTTTTAAGCTTAACGCCGTTTTCCAACAGTATTTCAATTATGTAACGGCGGGCAGATAACCTAACCAGTGTTCCTGGATTCTGTACCAGTACAGACCTGTGCTCCGCAAGTAACTGCCAACTTCCCCACATGAATCAGAGGTGGAGGACACAATGTATTTTATTTCAGGTGATAATATAACATTATTTATTAATAGCTGTCTTCTCAAATCAATCTCACCTCGTAAGACGTTATTTGCTGCTAAGACTATGTCTTTCTCTGTATGAAATACATTTGCTATGCTTAAGATGCGCTTGAATGTGATTCCTCAATTAAGACTAGATACCACATTTGTACCGTAATGCCTATAAAATGTATTGTTTCTGATGGAAAGTGTGCTTTTTAATGAATGTTCAAAGCTGAAGCCGGTGTCACAAATTAAAATATATTTGTTATTTTATACATGTTACATAAATTTCTCTAACAAAACAGTACTTACAATTTTTCCATTTTCCGTATAGACATATGGCGTCACATTCTCGCTGTTTTGAAAATAATCATAATATTCAAATAGATAATCCAACCCGTCAAGCATTTGTAACACAGCTTGCTTGTCGTCCGGCGTTGCCGTACGAACATTGTTGCAGTACTCCATTATTTTATGTAAATTTATGTTTCTCGTGATGCTTTCTCTACATTATTCAGTTGACATGTGTTCAAATAGATATATGTTCAAAATGTACTCCGCAGCAGTTATCAGCTGAAATGTATTCAAGGTATTTACATACATGTACATTACGTGTGCGTATCACAGTGCATAATGATAAGGGGTTTGTCGTGATAACGTTAACGTTGCCGCCAATTTATGTATACGTCGGACGTCAGATATTGACGTCATGTTGTTGAGTTGTTTATGCAGAATTGAATAAAGGATCGAACTGTTAAGACGCGTAGTACTCTATCTTACAGAAATTCCATTATCGTATGCACATTTTTCTGGTGCCGTGACCAAACAACAAAGATGAATTTACAGAAACATATAGCACAGAGAAATGCTCAGAAGAATGTTATAGACTATTATTTAGCGAGAATAGAAGACGCCAAAAGCGCCGAGAACATTTCACTGATCGATTTCAACGGAATATTTGAAAAACTCGCGTTAAAAGTGAAACAAATGGAAGAAATGAACGAGAAGATTGCAAATCTTACGGACAGCGAAGAAATTAACGAAGAAATTATACAAACCGAAAAGTATATGTTGGACTTAGACCTTAAAATGAGACACCTTAGTGACTTTAGAGATAAACAGATTCGTACAGATGTACAACAACCGCAGTTTTTCCCCACTGATGGTCAGTCAACTCTTCATGTGGAGTCGCAGCAGACATTTTCCTCTGAATTTTCGCAGTCCACAACTGACAGATCGTCACAGAGCACTTCCGGTTTTCAACAAGCACAGTTGAATGTAAATGCACATCCTTTCGTCAGTCAGAATGTAAGTAACAATTCATTTCAATTTCATAGACTGCCAAAGTTGTCTCTACCAAAATTTAACGGTGATATTCTTAAATGGCAAGGTTTCTGGGATTCCTTTGAATCAACCATTCACCTGAATACCAATCTCACAGACGTACAGAAGTTTACATATTTACAGTCTCAGCTAGAGGGCGTTGCAGCACGTACTATAGACGGTTTTGCCTTAACAAATTCCAATTATTTGAGAGCCATTAGTTTACTTAGAGAGAGGTTCGGACAACAGCATAAGATTGTACATACCACCATGCAGGCCTTGATACAACTACCGGCGCCATTGAACACGCTTAGCAGTTTACAAGCGTTCCATGACAAAATGGAAACGTACATTCGAGGGTTAGAATCAATGGGGCAGAATCAAGAAAGTACGGAAGCCTGTTAGTGCCAATAATTTTAGACAAAATGCCACAAGAGGTCAGAAAAAATCTTGCACGAGAACACGGCGACAATGACTGGAAGTTAGAAGAACTTAGGAGTGCCCTGAGGAAAGAAGTCCGGATACTTGAAGTCGGAATTCAAAGCTATACACCGGAAATAAACGATTTCATACCGACATCGTCTTTTTACACTGGAGCGTTATCAAAGCAAAGAAGAAAGCAAAATAAAGACAAAACAGAGATAGATTTCAATACAAACAGAAAAAAATAAATCAAATGATATCATTTGTGCATTCTGTGAAGAATCACATAAATCTATTGACTGTACAAGGTTTCCTGATACGCTGTTAAGAATGCAGAAAGTGAAAGAAAAACAATTGTGCTTTAATTGTTTAAGAAAACACCGGGTCATAAACTGCACGTCACAAAGAAGATGTCTGGTCTGTAAAAAGAAACATCATACTAGCATATGTAACAACAAGAGTAAAGAACACAACAGTGGCGGGAATGTTCCGGATGTACAGCCATCAAAAACCGGAAACGGCAGTTCTACATTCATCTACCCAAGAAACTTCCCATGGTGTTTTACTGAAAACAGCCATTAGCAAGGTGACTTCCGGTAACATAACAAGGGATACTCATATCCTGTTTGACGAAGGAGCACAGAAGTCATTTATCACCGAGACGCTAGCACAAGAATTGCAACTATCCACATCCGGTACAGAAACCTTACACTTAGCAACGTTTGGTAACCAAGAACAACAACTAAAACATGTTGATTCCGCAACGGTGTACCTCATTACAAACCAGAAAAAGAGAATACCGATCAATGTATTAATAGTGCCTACTATATCAGTACCTATTAGTACCAGTCTACACAACACAGCGTCCCATTTACCTTACCTGAGAGGACTGAACCTGGCACATCCGGTTAGCGGCGATGAGGTATTTACAATTTCTCTGCTGATAGGAGCTGACCATTACTGGGACGTCATTGAAGATCATATTATACGCGGATGTGGACCAACTGCAGTGAAGTCCAAGATCGGATATCTTTTGTCGGGACCTGTGAATGCATACTGCAACAATACTACTAGTAAGATGAACCACATATTTAACGTTATGACCACACGTGCACGAGATGAAAACGCTATAGAACGTTTCTGGTCGCTCGAGAGCATAGGTATCACTCCGTGCAAAGACGAGCATGAGAAGACGGATTACTTGGTGCAGTATCAGCAGACGTCAATTGAATTTACAGACGATAAGTACACTGCAGCCCTTCCATGGAAATTAGACCACGACCCACTTCCAACAAATTACAACATCACAAAGAAAAGAACTGAGAGCACGATTCGCAGACTTAGCCAGGAACCTGATATGCTAAAGAAATATGGTGAAATTATATCAGAGCAAGAGAGACGGGGATTTATAGAAAAGATTAACGATGTTGCACAAACTTCAAATGCAGTCCACTATATTCCCCACCACCCTGTGCGAAAGGAATCATCTACCACTCCTATTCGTATCGTGTATGACTGTAGTTGTAAACAGTCATCTAGTCAACCTAGCCTGAACGACTGCCTGGAGTCTACAGCACCTGTGCTGAATGAATTAACGTCTATATTGATGCGATTTCGATTGAAAAAGTACGCTGTAACCACTGACATAGAAAAAGCTTTCCTACATGTGGGACTACAAGAAAAAGACAGGGATGTTACCCGGTTTTTGTGGCTCACTGATCCTAGTGATCCTAAATCTCAACTTTGCACATACCGATTCAAAGCAGTGTTGTTCGGCGCGACGTGCTCACCGTTCATTCTTAACGCCACTATTCTCAAACACCTGGAATTGAACAAAACAAACAAAGCAGCCGAGATTATAAAGAGAGATTTATATGTTGACAATATACTCTCTAGTTTTGAAGAAAAAAGAGATCTACTCACCTATTTCCGTGATGCACGTGATCTGATGAAATGTGCCAGTATGAACTTAAGATCGTGGTCTTCTAACAACTCCGAACTAAAAGCTATCGCCACACGAGAAGGAGTCATAGATAGAGATGAAGTAACAAGGTACTAGGTATGTGCTGGAAACCGGAAACAGATTCCATGGCATACAGACATCACAAGATACCAAAGTTAGACTCTGTAACCAAGAGGGACATTCTAAGATATTCATCACGAATTTATGATCCACTAGGTCTGTTAAGCCCGGTAACAGTAAGGGCAAAATTACTTCTTCAGCAATTATGGAAAGATAAGTTTGATTGGGATGTACCGTTACCACTAGAGGTGCAAGATAAATGGAACAAGCTGGCTGAAGATCTGAACACAGTTACAGATACAGAGTTTTCCAGACAGTACATACGGCAGTCAAAGCATAAACAGACCATAAATAATTCAAGAACAAAAAGTACTCTCCATGTATTTGTCGATTCCAGTCTCAAATCATATGGAGCAGCAGTATACATAGTGAACGCAGATGGATCTAGATTGGTGATCGCGAAAAATCGGGTAGCTCCCGTGAAACCCATGACATTACCACAGCTCGAACTTATGGCCGCAGTAGTCGGCGCCAGATTAGTTCAACACGTACAAGAATCCTTGAACATTTCCGACGTCATCTGCTGGTCCGATAGCCAGATTGTGCTTCATTGGTTATCAACATCTAAACCACTGAAAACGGTTCGTGCAGAACAGAGTGATAGAAATACAAACACTTACTAAAAATTACCCATGGCACTATTGTCCAACATATGATAATCCTTCAGACCTTCTAACTCGTGGTATTCTGCTGACCAGCTCTTACAGAACGACCTATGGAACAGTGGGGCCGTCATGGATACAAAACCAGTCCAACTGGCCTGTTTGGAAACCAACAGAGAATGAAATGCAGACGACAACAAAAACGCAGACGACAGTTTCGGATATCTCGTTGCCCTCCGATGCCACAAAGATGAGCGTAGTATGCAGTATAAAGTGTAGCACAAATGAAGGCATCCATCAAGTAATCAACATAGAGAAATACAGCAAAATACTTCAAACTGTTACGTGTAACTGCCTACTTATTACGATTCATAAGCAATTGCCGAAATACACAGACAAAACTTACCGATGAATTAACGACAGCAGAAATCGAAAGAGCAGAGATAAGGTGGCTAAAATGTTGCCAAGAAAGTACTTACCCAGATGAGATGTCCAGTTTGAAGTCCAATACCACCAAAAGATTACCACTTGTCAAACAATTGCGTTTATTCGTAGATAAAAGCGGTATTATTCGTTGTGAAGGACGTATACATAACGCGCCATTATCCGACGTCACCAAATTCCCCTATTTGTTACGAAGAGACATCCACTTACACGCCTGATTGTACTAGACACACATGAGAACCAGTTACATGCAGGAACGAACGCTACTGCTACCCAGTTAAGGCAGAAGTACTGGATCCCAGCTACCAGGCAGTGCGTAAAATCTATCCTCAGGAAATGTACAATATGCAGACGAGTACAAGGAAAGCCGTATAGAGCGCCAGATCCACCACCATTACCAAAAGTAAGAGTAGAAGAGTCTCCACCTTTCACTGTGACTGGAGTTGATTACACAGGTGCGTTATACGTAAGAGACCATTCCGGAAGCGTAATAAAAGTATATATATGTTTATTCACATGTGCCAATTCTCGAGCCTTACATTTAGAGGTTGTACCAGACCTGTCCAAAGAGTCATTCCTACTAGCTTTTAGGCGTTTCGTAAGCCGGAGATCAGTTCCGAGGGTCATGATGTCAGACAATGCTACAACGTTTACAAGTGCTTCAGAAAGCTTGAAACATATTTTCCAGTCAACTCAAGTCAGAGAAACATTAAGCAGAAAAGGCACAGAATGGAAATTCATTCCCAAACGAGCACCATGGTATGGAGGATGGTGGGAGCGACTAATAGGTCTCACAAAAATAGCGCTGAAGAAAGTTGTAGGATGCTCCCTTGTTACCATGGAAACACTTCAAACGGTAGTTACGGAGATCGAAGCCATGCTGAACGACAGACCGTTAACTCAGATGTCATCAAGTGTCGATGACATGGACCCACTAACACCGTCACACCTTCTCTACGGCCGGAGACTGACGTCACTTCCGTATAACACAACTACCTTAGACTTTGAAAATTCATCCAAATTTGACGAACATTCTGCGGTTACAAAACAGGCAAATTACAATCAAAGCTCCTTGACCATTTCTGGAAACGGTGGAGAATGGAGTACTTAACAGCATTACGTGAATCTCACCGTAAATCAGGAACGAATGAACAGATGATAGCCGTGGGTGACGTAGTACAAATCCACGATGAATGTCCACGGAACCAATGGAAACTAGGCGTTGTTGAGCAGTTAATTACCGGAAGAGACGATCGTACCCGAGCTGCTACAATTAGAACTGCGAACGGAACTACAACCAGACCAATAGTGAAATATACCCACTAGAATGTGTGAACTATAGAAACACTTAAACATTACGAGTGTAATGTGAAGAGATGTCAGATTCATTAATCATAGTTAGTTATTATTGCGAAGTGGTTCATTTTCATAAATTCGCGAATATACTGTGACAGTTAAAAAGACACGCTAATTTGAAGTTTATTTTAATTCAAGCATGTTTAGAGTTGTACTATTCCTTAATACGAAACCGTGACTGGTGCATTCTGCAGGATATTAAATGTGACTTTTTTTTGTAAATTTTTAGATATTTCCTTTATCTGAGCATTCATTTTATGAAAAGACACTAGAGATATCATTATGTCATGGTGTTTTGCAAAATATATCATTTAGCGGCCCCCAGGATGTCGTGATAACGTTAACGTTGCCGCCAATTTATGTATACGTCGGACGTCAGATATTGACGTCATGTTGTTGAGTTGTTTATGCAGAATTGAATAAAGGATCGAACTGTTAAGACGCGTAGTACTCTATCTTACAGAAATTCCATTATCGTATGCACAGGGTTGTTTACGGCACAGGGTTATGAACATGTTAGTCCAAATTTAGTAACGAAAAAATGAAATCTTTAATGTTTTACGCATCAGTAACCTAGTAGTAAAGCACCCACTCCGAATATTGTGAGGTTGTTGGTTCGGTAGCCTCGTGACAGAGCGCTGGAAGCCGTTGAGTAAGCAAGTCTACAAGATAGATTAAGCTCCGCCTATAATATCATATTTCATTATTGTTGCAGTATGTAAGATATACATATTTCTACAGAGAGAGTGAGTTTATACTTTGGATGCAACACACATATTAAATATCTAAATCATCCTTCGGGTCTTATTCTGTTTGTGTGTCAATAAGCCATCTCAGTAGATCAAGACATATATACTACAATGACGATATATATTACAGTTGGTTCGGTAGCTTCATGACAGGGCACTGGGGGTCGCTGGTTCGCTCTCAGTCCTCTGTCTGTGACATACGAAAGACCAGTAGCCCCCTTGCTTTGCAGGAGAAATTGCTTCTCTTATCTCTTTATCTCGTTGAGATGGATATCAGGCTATTCACTACCATATCAAATGAAAGCCTACGCAGGTCATGTAGTCCAAATATAAATAGTCATAATCTTTCTTCTTGTCCTCGTGCCCTTTCTTAATACCATCGGATTTTCTTTTACTCTACTGCGTATCAGTATGTATGTGTAGCATTCTGTCGAAATCGACATGTCCCTCGACGCGAAATAGTTCTTTGTCTCTGAAATTCTGGTATTCTAAAAAATGTCGAAATAACGTTAATTAAGGTATTGGACCCGTAATAGAGTACCTCCTTTTTGAAGAGTATTCAATTCCTACCATAAACCTACTTTGACTGCAATTTTCATGGGGGCGTAGGTTCAAGGCCCACTGGGACCAAACATTTTTTTTCCATATTATCCTTTTTTACTAGTAAGTTTTTACTTATTTCATGACTTATTATGGACGTATTGTACAAAAGTGGAAAATTTTCATTTTATAAGCGTTTCCTAGCTGTTCAAAGTGAATTTACCTCTGAATCAGGAGGGGTAGAGTTAGACATCTTTAAAATACTAAGTTACATGCGGTAAAAGTTCTCTATTTTGCCTTCATGCTTTAGATTACATATTGTGGAAGAAATGCAGGTAGGTTTTACTTCTGCCCCAAGGTTATTTTTGAATCAAGTGAGAAAAATTCATAACAGACCCACAGGATTCGACCTTAATTTTTCAATGTTAGAGTTAGAATTCTGTCTCATTAAATCTGTTTACTTGAGGCACCCTTGAATAAAATGATATTTACAGTTTTATTTTGTGTTTTATAATTGTTTAACAATAGTTTGATGTTTCTTTTATCACAATTAATACTGTAATGAATTCTCTGCAAACATTTTAGATAGTGGCCATCACATTGAAATTTGTCTCTACTTGAGCTTGAGGAAATGCCATAAATTATACAAAATTTACAAAAAGCGGCACGGTAAAAGTTGTTTAAAATTTGCAACACAGTGCGAAACATGGTCAACTTTAAGAATATACCAAGCAAATGCCATTTTTTAAACATTACTATTAGGGGTCCAATACCTTAAATGGATTTTACATGAAATATAAATCAGCCGGATTTAGTGGTGTTCAATCATCACCAAGAATGAAGTTTTACTGGTTGCAGAACTATAACAATCAGTAACAAAAGCTTAGGTATTAATTGTTACGATAACTTTAACTTATACGATAACATGATAAGTAAGACATATATGTTGCAATATTATATAAGGTGTAAAAAATGTGTTTGTTTCCGGTATCCCGACCTACCCTAAATTTTTGGCCCGACCCTAAATGTTTTTATGGCCTTGGAGAATATTTTTTGCACTGTTCGCAATTCAGTCAATATCTTTTTGGAATGCACCACTTTGAACAGTTAATGGTATTGTCCAAATTGAAAGACGGACAAGTTCATTCAAGAAATTTAGCAGTGTAAGGGATAAAATGTCATCATGTTTCCTTTAGATAAGCATTTAGAGACACGGCAAATAGCAAAAAAAGGAAGATTTTCCTTTGCGTTATTGTTATTGTACCGCTAAAATATTATAACACGAGCTTAATGTGATGAACAGAACCACACATTCAAGTTGCTCTTTAGTAAGCAGATATGGACCATATTATACACACATAACACACATAACCTAAACTAAAGGAAGCATTTGGTTTGCAATTTTGAAATCATAACAAAAATAAACCCTTTATGAAACACAAGTTTAGGTTATATGGAAACTTTCCAGGTTTTCATGGTTGTGGAAGATCCGGGCTGCCACCAGTTATGAATAACATGTTCCGTGTGGATAATTTGATGTTACCAATTGTTCATACTAGGGTTTAAATCTGATATATTTACATTCACTATAAAGAAAATAACTTTTTTTCTGAAAACAAACAAAAGCAGCCCTTCCGCAAATTGGACGTGCAATCTGACATCGTTCACAAAATGGTGTCATTCAAAAAAGCAATCTTTAAAAATTGGAGATCAAAATGTAAGAGTATTTCTGATAGCTAAAACTGTAAAGACCGACAGAAAAAGATTTACGCTGTGAATATTTTATATTTATTGAAAGGAACACTCATATTTTTTTCAATTAGCTATTTTAATATAAATGTAAGGACTTGGTGATATTTCGCGTGCATTTATACCGGTATAAGCCACATTTGAACTTTATGCATATCATGCAAGAATTGCAAGGGTGATTCATTGATTTGCCAGAAATCCTAAGGCGCTTTATACTCATATATTAAAAGCATATGAAAAAAACATTAAATTCAGTTCAATTGAATATACATGATCACTAGCATAGTTAACAATTTCTCCAATCAAGACAACGTATCAGCAGGAGAAAAATGTGTGTTAAATGTTTGTACCACAACTTCCTGCTGAGGTCGGAATGGAAAACATTTTGTGTATGTTACAGCTGTATTGTTATTTAGTTCGTAGTTCTTTGCATACGGCTATTTCTGCTGCTCCAACAACTTCAAACAATTTTATTTATTCTCTACAAGCTAACCATTATATAAGACAAAGAACAGACATGTTTTGAAAGCCATGTTCACAGTATGGCTTGTTTCAAGGCAACGCCAAGTCACATTCTTACCTAATGCTTGTAAAACAGTTTATAAATATGTGAATTAATTACTGCATGATGATCTTTCCAGGCATCTTGTTGCTCCAGTATGTCATCTGTTCACCACGTTGTTATTCTCAAATAAGGAATAATTTCCGTTGTAGAGGTTACTATTTCGATCGAGTTTTTGGCAAATAATTCGTTGTAATCATTCTTTCCTTTTGTAATTGAAAATGTCCGCACCTGAATTACCACATGCAAGCATCTAACCATGAATATATTATACACAATAATCATCCTGCATATTGAACGTTAGCAAATTAGACCAGAGTGTAAATTACAACATGCATAAAACATAACGTATATATTACAAGTGCAAGACACATAATAACTCGCTTACACATATTCTATAAAATATCGATACACTGATGGAATATAATTGTTAACATAATCACACCGACATCACTTACCTTTTTCGTTAAAGGGTCGGCAAAATTTCAGCACTTGCTTGAAAAATAAGTGATTGTCTAATTTGACAGCATATGGTATGCTGATTGCCACAATGAATATCGTTGAGAACATGCGTAATTTTCTCACATTTTAGGTTAACACAAGGATACTTGTTGGGAAAGATATAAAAAATTAATTCCCAGGCTAAGTCAGAACTCCAAAGCAAAAAATACACAAATCGATTTGCTGTAAAGTAATTAAACAATGATTTCTAAGAACATGCAAAAATACTGTAATGAGTCAATTGTTCTTAGCAAATTCGAATGACGGCTTTAGAAAAACAAATGTGTTGCTTCTAAACTGTTCTTTGACATTTTCATTATTGTTTTGCTGCTAATTGTTGACTTAAGACTAAATTAAATTTAAAAAAATTCTCTGACCGATGGCTTATAGTATTGACTAATGACCGGCAAGCCATTCAATAAGTGTCTTATTACAAGAAATCAGAAATTGATATTCACAGTTTCGTTTTTATTCTTTTCAACTTATTAGCCTTATAAACATGTGTTGAATATAGAGTGGTCATATAGCACACACTGCGAACCGGCGATTTATATGAGTCAAGTAATATGTTTTATGTCAATGTTTAAGTATTTGTTACATTAACGTAGAATTGTTTGCAAACCAGAAAGCAAATATGGGAAGTGTAGTTGAGACCTGAAAGCAGACATACACCAAAAACAGCAATAAATGCAAAGGGTTAAAGAAACGTAATCACCCTGTGTTATAGCAATATTAGAAACGATGTACTAATTGAAATCTGTTCAGTGTAATTAAAACTTACCGAACTATTGTTTCATTATTTCAATACTCTCATTTTATTGTTTCGTTTGACCTACCCAAATTATTCAAAAACTGTTTCTTTAGTTTGAATTTGATGTTTGAGAGTTCAGTCTATTGACCTGTCCGATTAGTAAATAAGCGTGATTTGCTTTGCTTATGAGATTAAAACCACCACCTGTAATGTAGAGACTGTTTGGCGGCTCGTCACATAGACGACTAGGGTTCAATACTCTGACGTGATATTCTTTCCAGTATGAATTTTGAAGTCTAATTATAAATGTGATTTTAATTTTTTTAATTTTATATTTTAGCTCATCTAAATTTTGTTCAGGGTGAGCTATTAGTATAGGTGTATGGTCCAGCGTCCTGCGTCCCGAGTTGATAATTTTACTTCAACATTAGTAGCATCCTGGCATGGACCTCTATTCATCCAAATAATTTCACCCCTTTAATAGGCCGCCAAAGTTTTAAAAACAAGGTTAAACAACAACTGCTCTTGAACCGCTTGGTGGATCTTCATCAGCTTGGTCTGTAGCATTGCTATTAGGTTTCCTCTCAATTTTATTAAAATGGAGGCAGTTAGCTCCTTTTAGGGGCCGCTTGAGGTTAAATTAGAAATACCTTGAAATGTATTTTTTTCATGAGCCGCTTATTGGATCTTCATCACACTTTGTTTGTAGCCTCATTGTATGGTACTCTCCAATTCAATTGTGGTGTTTGGCACTTTAGAGGTCGCTAGAGTTAAAAATAGAAAATATAGCTTTTTAATTACTTCTTCTTAAACCAAAAAAAAAACATATAAAAAAATAGAAGAACATTTCATGAAGCGCTTGATGAATCTACATCAAACTTGGTCAGTAGTATCATTGTCGTTGTTCTGCCTGGTTCCCTTTTAGAGGACGCTAGAGCTAGAATCATGAAAAGTAAACATCTTCGTGTCATGAAGTTTGTTCTGATGGTGATGCATTTTTGGACACCGAAGTAAAGTATAGAAAACACGTTTAAATAAATTTTAATGAACTGCTTTTTGCGAAACCTGGTTAGAAGCAAGGTCAGATGGTCAAGGCCATTTTCAATTGAGTGACTTAGGCCCATTGGGGCCTCTTGTTTCATTATTATTGCAATGTAGATGTAAATTTCCTTTCAATGCTAAATATCATTTGTAATGCTGCATCAGAGGTAAGTTTAGCCCGATGTCTCAGTGGATTTCTAGAGCCAGAGTCCACAGTACAATTTTTTCTAAGTATTAAATGCAATGATAGCTTAATTTATTTAATCATGTATAGGATATATTGCTTATGTATTCTATTGTATACTTATTCATAGAAAATATTATTTCAATACTCAACATACGTCCGTAGTTTTTCATTTTATCTAAATATATTTTGTCAAAAATATTGCCTTTATAAGATGTATTGTGTTATTAATATTAAATAAAAAAATTCTGGAAATCACATTGTTTTTACATTTTACAATGCATCCGAGCGTTACATAAGTAAAATTTATTCTAAAATCATTAACAAATACGTTTATCTGCAAATATGTTCATTGTTTATTAATTAAATATAAATTAAACTTAAATTTTTAAATTTTACTTTTAATTCTTGAAAAATAATTCAGTCGGCTGTAAATAATTAACAAAAGCTACGTTGCAATACTATAAATTTACTGTAACAGTTTTCTATCTTATTTTCATCAAAGGCATTAGTAACAGCCACATATTTACAAAGGTTGTGTTAGTAAGGAGAGCAAATAAGATGTCATTCTTTATAGTAAGGCGGACTTTTAGACCAGATGTCGAGGAGTGAATAAGAAAGAGGTCTAAGTGCACTTAGACTTCTTTCATATTCACCCCTTCATAGTCCCTAGATGACACTTTATGCTTTGAACGCAATCAGAGATGTGAATTATGGTTCATATGACATATTATATGATTGTTTACACTAATAAATGATGGGCATGCAAAGTGTCATCTTTGATAACAGTAAAATTCACATGCCAAAAGAATGCATTTTACTTCAAGATATGAAAAGACAATTATACATTCTAGAGAAGAATTTAGATAGACCTGTAAAAATGGACTGTTTAAAACATATCTGATCTTTACAAATCTGAAGTTGATATGTCAAACGCATACAAACGTTAAAAATGACTGATGCAATGAAAAACAATGGTAAAGACTTTCCTCCCATAAAACAAATTTGCAGTGGGCATATTTACAAGCCGCTTAATGTTTGGTGAATTCGAAAGTATTGTCAAACCTTTTATAATTGTATCATTAGGCCTGAACAATTCTTTATAATATCTCTGGATTCTCATCCAAGGATCAATAATCCAGCTGTAGTTGATACAGGCATTGATGTAGTTGATGCCTTTGTTGATAGCTAACTGAAAGAGGAGAAAACTATATCAGATCAGGCTTAGATCACATTTATCTTTGTAAGACAAAAAGCGCTGACAGAAGCAAAAGCATGTCATATCTGCGAATTTGAACATTAGTGTACACGATCATTTAAATTGAATGTACAGGGAAGCCTGTCAATATGATTGCTATTTCTGTTTAGGTAGGGTAAATGTTCAGAAGTGTCACATTTTCCCAGTTTCATTTCATAATTTATGCGATTAAGATATGCGCAACTTTTGAAGGAACAGGTGAATATAAAGACAAATAAAGACAATGGATTTGTATTACTTCTTAAGTAACTAGGAGAATGTTTCCAATTATTGCGTCATTTTTTTCAATAAAAAGATTTTAATCCCCGTATAAAAATAACTTTATCAATATCATATTATTAGTTTGCATCATGAACCCTGGTATTGTAGTGATAAATGTAATGTTAAATCTAATTTTGAATGTTTCGAGGATCAAGAAATACAAGTATTTGCTTTCTTGCAACCGACTCATGGGTTCTCGAAAACTCTCTGATAGTGGATCTTTTAGGAAAATATCCGGTCATTTAGTCGCATTGCCATCTTTTTGGTGTGCTCCCACCGCATTTAATATAGATTTAGATTAATGTTTGCCTAGGACAAACGCTAAATGCCCTTTTTAAAACAGTTCCGTTATAATTCACGTGAAAACAAGACACGTATGCAATCTACAAAACATTAAAACAAATACTTGTGTCGGTGCGACGTTAAACCCAACAAAACAAATGCACAAATATCAATAATATACGTTTTTAATGGGATAATTATTTTGGACAATAGCAATAACAAATCATAGGACTAAGTTCCTATTTGGCTGGTTACATTTATTTGAGATATCAATTAATGACACAACGGCCTAGTTTGAAAATAAATAAAAGTAGAGAAGAAAGAAAGGCCAAAACAGGAAGCTTGCAAGTATTTATTATACGTCACATCACAATTTATCTTAAACCAAGATAAATATCCAGCAGGAAAAGCTATGGTCCAAAATCACACCTTCTCCAAACACAACACACATGGGCACGCATGGGAAAGCAACACAACCAAAACACACAGACAAAGCCAAACATACAGACAACTATAAAATGGAACACGGTGTTGCGCCGCCTTGCAATGATCAGTAGCAAAAACACCACCTGTTATTGTAAGGTAATCCCAAAAATGTTCCAAAGTCACTGGAAGGTCAGTAAGTAAATTCCTTGGCAACAGACGTCATGAAATGTAAAATGTTCTTGCAAATTTAAATGAAAAACAAACCTTTAGAACTATAAACGTATGTACTTAACGCTTTTGCTGAAGACTGGGTATCAACAAAATATATACCATTAAAGCCACGACGCAGACAAATATCTAAACAATTCAATCCCTGTGAGATATCTTTACACATTCGATAATGACACCATAAGTGACACCATGTACGACATAAATTAGAGACAAAGAATAGATATTATGCAGAAATCCGCAGAAATATTTGTTGAAATTGTCATACTTGCCAATATTATACTTGACAAATACAAAAAGAACAGGTAAGTGTCCCACTGAAAAACCTGAAATACGCAAAATTGTCTCCATAACAACATGTACGCTAATTAGATAAGCAATATCTTTCTTAAATTGTTGCATGATAGTAAATGTCAGATAGAGATCGCTTTGTTGCATATATGTAAATACCATTTTATTGTTGGATGCTCTCAATTTCATAAGCAGTTTTCCCTCTAAACTGTCCTCTTATTGGTCCACTCTTCATGTCTATTCCAAGTGTGTCCAGAACTTTCTCTAGTAAAGGCTGTTCAAACACACCCTTTGTTGTAACTACTCTTACGATAATATCTTCTAGGCCTATAGTTTCAATCCTTCGCAAATGCCAGATGATATGATTTCTTAAAGATCGAATGTCGTTTCCGAAAATGTCTAACACACATAGCAGGTGTATTTCATTTTGTTCTTTAAAAATGGTACTTGCAGACAACAGACCTTGTACTTCAGAGGCATTTTGTGGAGGCTTTGAATCATTTTCTTGATGTTTTACCGCTGTATCAGTTTCCTGTCCTGTGTCCGTTTTATTAAGCATAACATCTGAAATGAAGACTGTGTTCCTTCCTTTCAACAATGGAATATTTGTTTCTTGAGAACGAAATGGTACCCAGTCCACAATAACACGTCCTTCCGGAAATAAATAATTACTGTATGGAGAAGACAGGAATTCGGATGGTATGTTCTCTATTACTTTTACTTTACTTATGCAATCAGATGTTTTCAACAATAATTCACTTGAAATGTTGCTTCTCTTATACCTGAACGTCTGATATGGCTGAAATAGTGAAAACAATTTACCAAGTTTTATTAATAACTTCTAAATGTGCATATTACATAGTCATGAGATCACAGTCCAGTAATAACATTAACAAAGACACATGATCAGTATTTATTCTTATTCAAAAACGTGAAAGACGAAATAGACATTAAAGTTCAACTTATATATATCTTGCAATGAATTATTACGTTTACTCAAGGTCTAAATATAGTAGCTCATTACATATCATTAAATTATCATGTCAAATTTAGTATCTAAGCTCTGGTGTTTGAGTCTGTTTTGGCGCATCGGAACCTAGTCTATAATTAAAACTTAAATTATCTCACTCAGTACCTAATTACTTCTAGCCTATATCAAATGCTGTTCAAGTTTTGTCATGCACGATAAACATACAGTTTATTGCACATAAATGAACTATACTTTGATATTCATATATTCCATAAATAGCCTGTGCTATAGTTGTAAATGAAATATTATCCAATTGTAATTAAACAGAAAAACAAGAAAAAAATACATACCTTCGTTGTAATTTGCTTATAGGTCCTCAAGAAATTCTCTGATGGCACCTGCACATGATCTCTAAATTGTGCATAACGTTGAATAACGCTGTCACTTTTTTGAATTTCACCTACCGCATTTAGTAAACGTTTAAATATCTTTTTGCCTTGATGACCTGGACAAACTCGACCTGCCTTTATTAGAGCGGTCTCTCCATTATCCACACGACAAACGGCTACATATGCGAGCTGAAAAAAACGTTTTCAGAACATATACATATATTTTATCAAAACCGCTTACCCGCTGAGCTCCATAGAGAGAGCGCAGATCGCAGGGCCGTAAGTTCACTCCCCGGGCAGGGTGCATGTTCTTCATAACGATTTGATAGAAGACATAGTGTGTCGGTGCGATGTTAAATCCAAAAAAAAAGAAGACATTGTGTCCGAAATCATTTGTCCTCCACCTCTGATTCATGTGGGGAATTTGGCAGTTACTTGCGGAGAACAGACTTGACCTCAGCTTCATGTGGAGAAATTTGCAGTAACTTGCAGAGAACAGGTTTGTTTGTTCTGGTACATAATCCAGGAACACTGGTTAGGTTAACTGCTTGCGGTTACATAAACTGAAATACTGTTAAAAAAACGGCGTTAAACCCAAAAACATGACAAAGAAACAATTCAAAACCCTTCACTTTATGTTAAGCACTTGGGTACAAAGATGCGTAAAAAAATAAGGCAACAACTATTAAAAACAGATCTTCACGATGGATAAAGGTACACAGCAAAAAGTGCACACATTATGATGCCATGTGCATTTGAAATACAAAACCATGTTTAGTGTAAACGTATATTTGTAATATTTACAACCCGAATGCATTTCTATGTTTTCATATCTGTGTTTTACCGGACCTTGCCTTATCAATCATAATGAGAAAATAGATTTTGTACCGTTAAAAAATCTCAATTACGTTTTGTTTAATGACTATTGACTTAAAAAGTTCGCAACAGTGAATTAATTTAAACAACAAATATGAGAATGAGAACAAAAGTGTACATTTATAAATATCAGAAAACATCCGAGCGGGCTGATCATGGTCTGCACTGTTCGCTATTCTGTCAGTAAATTTTCAGTATACACCCCTTTGATGTACACATGGTACTGCCCAAATTGTATGACGGACCAATCCATTTAGAAATGTAGCTGGGTAAAGGTGTAAGTTATAGTCCTAGTCTAGAATACCTGTTCAGTACAATAACTTTTAAATTTGATGAAGATGAACTTGAACACAAAAGCATTTTATTACCGCTTACACTACAGCCGCAACATTTAGAAAAAAATCAATACATGAGGCAAACACTATTTTATGATAGATGTCAAAAGCATCATGCTTTCTTAGCCCTTGATCTGCTAAATTTCTAAATAAACTTGTCCATCTTTAAATTTGGACAGTACCATTAATTCTTAATAGAGGTGCTTATCAAAAGGATACTGACTGAGTGGCGGACAGTGCATGGTCGCAAGGCAGAATCAGTCGTGTTCAGCGTGATCAGGGTTAATATGTTAGAGCATTGAACAAATGACTGAAGCTGCCTTTTTGTTTTTAATTTAGACGTATTTTTAGTATTGAAAAGACCTAGTTTTATTAACCCCTTAAAATATAAGAATTAACACAAGAAGTAGTAATTAAACTTTAGTTAAAAGTACAGCTTATAATGTGTTCTATAAGATAGTTGATTAAAAGTATTTTAATATGTTGCACTATCCTAATTTAAACAGTAAATGAATTTCATTTTTTTTTCTGTTTTTACAAGGCTTTTTTTTATTTAACCTTTATCTTACTATAAATGTATTTAACCATGATAAATTATTTTGATAGTTCAAAAATATAAAACAGGCTAATAAATATCAGATATTTTTAAAATAAATATCACATTTAAAAGATATACCATGACCAACTTTCTGACTAAAATATTTATCTTTACATTTTTACAAATGTATACAATTTTCATTATGTTTTCAATTTTACTGAATATATAAATTAAATTTACATATGGAACTACAGTCATAATTAAATGCCATGCGGTAATAGTTGATTGTTAAAAAACAGTCAGTTTTTTAGTAATAATACACATGTATACCCTATTATCTATACCTGTATGCGGTAACTTAATGCTTAGTACTGGTTATACACATAAACTTGTTTTTACACAAATAATATGGAGTACTTGTTCATATTTTCAAGTATGAAATTTGGATCCAATATACTTATGTATATTACTATGTATTTCAGTAGTGAACATTTGTCAACTGGCAGCATTTAAACCCTCTATTTCAACAGTCATACTGTGGAGATCATTTTTATTTACCCTATCATGTCATGATGATAGTATTTGTCCAAAGACTGAGGGATTTGTTTGTTTGTTTTAGGCTAAACGCCGTTTTTCAACAGTATTTCAGTTATGTAACGGCGGGCAGTTAACCTAACCAGTGTTCCTGGAGTCTCTACCAGTACAAACCTGTGCTCCGCAAGTAACTGCCACCTTCCCAACATGAGTCAGAGGTGGAGGACACAACATACTTTATTTCAGGTTATAATATAACATTATTTATTAATAGCTGTCTTCTCAATTCATTCTCACCTCGTAAGACGTTATTTGCTCCTAAGACATTTGCTTAAGATGCGCTCGAATGTGATTCCTCACTTAAGACTAGATACCATATTTGAACCATAATGCCTATAAAACATATGAGCCGTGCCATGGGAAAACCAACATAGTGGGTGTGCGACCAACATGGATCCAGACCAGCCTGCGCAACCGCGCATTCTGGTCAGGCTCCATACTGTTCGCTTTTAAAGCCTATTGGAATTGGAGAAACTGTTAGCGAACAGCATGGATCCTGACCAGACTGCGCGGATGCGCAGGCTGGTCTGGATCCATGCTGGTCGCACACCCACTATGTTGATTTACCCATGGCACGGCTCATATTGCTGCTGATGGAAAGTGTGCTTTTTAATAAATGTTTAAAGCTGAAGCCGGTGTCACAAATTAAGATATATCTGTTATTCGATACATGTTACATAAATTTCTCTAACAAACTAGAATGTGTCTGTAGGACACAGGGTGTGCCTCCACTAGTGCATTTATCACAAATAAGGGCAAATAATACAAATGTTTGCAGTCTTAATGGGGTATAGCCTCAGCAAACATTTTATGAAAAGAATTCATTATTCTAGGCCATATACTTTTTGAGCTTTGAGCATCACAAACAAAAAATACATTATTTTGGCTATATCAAGGGCCATAACTCTGTAATAAGCGCTAAGATTCTCGAGAAGAAAGCAAGTGTTCAGGATCACGTTATGATAAAGACTCAAGCAAGGTTTCATGAATTTACATTGAATACTTTTTGAGCTAGGCACATAATAAGGTGAAAATGTGCATTTTTTTTTTACTTTTTCAGGGGCCATAACTTTAAAAATAGGGGAAGGAGCCAGCCAAAAAATAAGAGGTGTGCAGGTTTATATCATGATAAAGACTCATGCATGTTTTCATCCATTTATACCATATACTTTTTGAGCTAGGTGCATCACAAGGTGAAAATGTGCATTTTTGACTACTTCAGGGGACATAACTCTGAAAATAGGGGATGGAGACAGACAAACAATAAGAGGTATGCAAGTTTATATCACGATAAAAACTTATGCAAGGTTTAATCAATTTATATGTAATACTGTTTGAGTTAGGCGCGTCACAAGGTGCAAATGTGCATGCTTAACTATTTCAGGGGCCATAACTCTGGATATAGGGGCGGATCCAAATGAAAAGTAGGAGGTGCGCAAGTTCATATCATGGTAAAGACTCAAACAAGGTTTAATAAATTTATATTAAATGCTTTTTGAGCTATGCGCGTCACAAGGTGAAAATGTGCACTTTTGACAATTTCATGGGCCATAACTCTGGAAATAGGAGGCAAACCCAGATGAAAAATAGTAGGTGCGCAAGTTCATATCATGATTAAGATTCATGCAAGGTTTCATGAATCTATATCATATCCTTTCTGAGCTAGGCATGTCACAACGTGAAAATGTGCATTTTTGACTATGTCAGGAGCCATAACTCTGGAAATAGGGGGCGGAGCCAGACGAAAAAAGGAGGTGTGCAAGTTCATATCATGATAAAGACTCATGCAAGGTTTCATCAATTTATATCAAATACTTTTTGATCTAGGCGCGTCACGAAGTTCGGACGACGGACGGACGGACGCACGGACAAGACCAAATCTATATGCCCCCACCACTCATGGGGGGCACAAAAAGTACTTACAATTTTTCCATTTTCTGTATAGACATATGGCGTCACATTCTCGCTGGTTTGAAAATAATCATAATATTCAAATAGATAATCCAACCCGCCAAGCATTTGTAACACAGCTTGCTTGTCGTCCGGCGTTGCCGGACGAACATTGTTGCAATAATCCATTACGAGTATTTAATGTAAATTTATGTTTCCCGTGATGACTGCTCTGCTAGTTTTGTAAACCCGCAGAAGGTTCGTGTACATAGCAAACATAATTATTTCTTATCGATGACAGCTGTTGAGAGTGGCTGAGATTTACATACATGTACATTACGAATGCGTAGCACAACGCATAATGATAAGGGTTAATTTGACTTGAATGACAAAAATTATAAAATATTTAAGACTCGCGTGACCCTAATTAACCTGCCAGGTTTCGCCGATTTCTGTACATCAACGAAGAGAGTGTCACGTGACGAAAATTTAAATACGTGGATGGTTGGACGTGATAGGATTTTGTGTAAAGACGGCCGATAAATGTAGACATTTACAAATATTTTGCTTTTCTCCGCCATTTCTATAAAAAAAATACATTTATGCTATCAAATTACGCAAGTTGTACAATAAAAGAAAAGGCAGTTTACCAGAAAATGCTAGTTATTCCGGAAAGGGGGCGTCAAGCAGTATAGATACATACATACAAATGCGACAGGGGAATTCAGCAAATAAAAATGATAGGGTCGTGTGCTTGATTTTTTGCTAGATCATTTTGAAAAATTTGGACATCATGCAATATTTCACAATGGGGGTCTATGGGAAATCTAATTTTCATAACATTTTCGCGAATAGAATTTTTCACAATGTAGATTTTGATGAAACTCTCACAGTTGTATAAACACCATGGTCTTGATTTAGTAACATAATAATGTATTATCGATGACAGCTTTTGAGAGGGCTATTGACCATGTAATTAAAGTGAACACGCATATGTAAGGGTAATTTATAATGACATATATTTAAATATTTAAACGTGTGACCTAATTCCTCCAGTTTCATTTTGACATCAGAAATAACGTAACATTGCATTAAATACATGTGAACTGACTAGGATTGTATTAATACCATAAATGTGAATTTCATTTTCCGTATCTCCGATTCATACTTTATTTATAGTTTACCAGGCTAAATAAAGCGTTTACCAGCAATTGCTAGTATTCCGGTTTATCAACATACGATGCACAGAACACATACTGTTAAAACAGATTTAGCGTGGTTCTTTGTACGTGGTCCGGTAAGAACAATCCATATACTACATCTTATGATAGTCCCTACTGACTATGACGAAGAGGCACTTTGATGATAAGGTCGCTATTGAAAGCACAAATTAGTGTGCAATATTAAAATCAGTACTACTATATTACAAATTATATAAAGGTTAAAAGATGATAAAAATATTTCAGGTTAGAACAACAGTAATCTAGGCCACACCTGAACTCGATTTTACATTGATGTGGTAGGTTGTTCCAGAGTCTAATGTTTCTATGAAAAATAATAGTTCATGTGATAGTGTGTGCAAGAGGGAGGAGGGAATATGAAAGTTAAGGTCCCTGCCAGATATGTTCTTATCAACTATTGTAGTAGGTACTGGTGATCTGCAAAAACAATGGAATGATGGAATGGTGGATTTTTATAAAAAATAATTATGGATGTGAAATTTCTTATCGTTTCTAACGTTTGCCATTTAAGTACAGTTAACATTTCTGTGATGCTTGATCTACAGTCATAGTTGATGAGAACATATCTGGCAGCCCTCCGTACTGTTTCAATTTTATATGTTAGATTTATTTTGCCGAGGATGCCAAGCAGTTGAGCAATATTACAATTATGGGTGAATATATGTTTTATACGGAGTTTCTTTAATTTTTGTATACAATATTTGTTTGAACATTTCTTTTCGTGTATTTTAGGGTCTTGTTTGCCTTGTTTGATTCATTTTGTAAGTGATTCCAGCTGAAGTCCTCACTGATGGTTCGCCTAAATATTTAGCATTTTTTATAGTAAAGCAGTACTTTTTTTTACTTTTTTCTTTTTTTTTTTATTGATATCCTAATCACTGCGCACTTATCAGAATTAAACTCTGTGGACCACGTCTTTTCCCAAAGTTCTAATTTATGGAGGTCCTGCAAAAGACTCTCGCAATCATGCATGATATTACTAGTGAGATAAACTACTGTATCGTCAGCAAAGAGTCTTACACTGCTTTTAAGTGAGTCTGGCAGGTCACTGATATGTTAGAAAAAGGCATGGCCTAAGGACAGACCCTTTTACTACAGGTAGTATATCTGATTGGCGGCTTTTTGTGTTCGTTTTTAGCTCGTCTGTCTGTTGTCTGTCGTCTGTCAACATTTAGATTGTGTATGCGATAGAGGCTGTATTTTTCAACTGATCTTCATGAAATTTTGTCAGAATGATTACCTTGATGAAATCTTTGAAAAGTTTGAAAATACGTCATCTGGGGTCAAAAACTAGGTCACTAGGTCAAATCAAAGAAAAACTTTGTGTATGCGATAGAGGCTGTATTTTTCAGTTGATCTTCATGAATTTTGGTCAGAATAATTACCTTGATAAAATCTAAGAAAAGTTCGAAAATGGATTATCTGGGATCAAAAACTAGGTCGCTAGGTCAAATCAAAGAAAAACCTTGTGTATGCGATAGAGGCAGTATTTTTTCAATTGAACTTCATGAATTTTGGTCAGAATGATTACCTTGATGAAATCTAGGCCATATTTGAAAATGGGTCATCTGGGGTCAAAAGCTAGGTCACTAGATAAAATCAAAGAAAAACCTTGTGTATGCGATATAGGATGTATTTTTCAGTTGATCTTCATGAATTTTGGTCAGAATGATCACCTTGATAAAATCTAGGCCAAATTCGAAAATGGATCATCTGGGGTCAAAAACTAGGTCGCTAGGTCAAATCAAAGAAAAACCTTGTGTATGCGATAGAGGCTGTATTTTTAAACTGATCTTCATGAATATTGGTCAGAATGATTACCTTGATTAACTCTTGGCCAAGTTCGAAAATGGGTTATCTGTGTCAAAACCTTGGTCACTAGGTCAAATTAAAGAAAAACCTTGTGTATGCGATAGAGGCTGTATTTTTCAGAAAGATGAAAATGGGTCTTCTGGGGTTAAAAACTAGGTCACTAGGTTAAATCAAAGAAAAACATTGTGTATGCGATAAAAGCTGTAATTTTCAACTGATCTTCATGAAATTTTGTCAGAATGATTACCTTGATTAACTCTAGGCCAAGTTCGAAAATGGGTTATCTGTGTCAAAATCTAGGTCACTATGTCAAATTAAAGGAAAACCTTGTGTATGCGATAGAGGCTGTATTTTTCAATTGATCCTCATGAATTTTGGTCAGAATGATTGCCTTGATGAAATTTAGGTCAAGTTCGAATATGGGTCATCTTGGCTTAAAAACTAGGTCACTAGGTCATATCAAAGAAAAACCTTGTGTATGCAATAGGGACTGCATTTTACACCGAATCTTCATGAAATTTGATCAGAATATTTGTCTGGATGAAATCTAGGCCAAGTTCAAATATGGGTCATCTGGGGTCAAAAACTATGTCACCCGGTAAAATCAAACAAAAACTTTGTGTAGGCAATAGGGGCTGCCTATTACACTGGATACTTATAAGATTTAGTCAGATTGATTGCCTTTATGAAATCCAGCAGGATTATCAATATGGGTCATCTGGGATCAAAAGCTAGGTCAAATCAAAGAAAAACTTTGTGTATGCCATAGAGGCTGTATTTTTCAATTGATCTTCATGAATTTTGGTCAGAATGATTTCCTTGATGAAATCTAGGTCAAGTTCGAATGTGGGTCATCTTGGTTCAAAAACTAGGTCACTAGGTCAAATAAAAAAAAACCTTGTGTATGCAGTAGGGGCTGCATTTTACACTGGATCTTTATGACATTTGATCACAGTATTTGCTTGGATGAAATCAAGGTTGTGTTTGAATATGGGTCATCTAGGCTCAAAAACTAGGTCACCCGGTCAAATTAAAGAAAAACCTTGTGTATGCAATAGGGGCTGTATTTTACACTGGATATTCATAAAATTTAGTCAGAATGACTGGCTTGATGAAATCTAGGCCAAGTTCAAATATGGGTCACCTGGGAAACATGTTTACACTGTTATGATGTGTTTCTCAGGTGAGCGACCTAGGGCCATCTTGGCCCTCTTGTTTAAGGAAAGGTTTTTCTGTCTATACCTTATAAAACAGCTTGTAGACCAAAAAATTGTGATCGACTTTGCCAAACGTTTTGCTGAAATCCATTACCATTAGGTCTGTCTATTTACCAGCTTCAATGTTATCAAAATATTCTTGACTAAAATCATTTAACTGAGATTCACAACTGTGTTTCGAGCGGAAGCCATGCTGAAAGTTTATTATCTAGATGAGTCATAATATTTGATTCTAAAACATCAGTTGGAAGCAATGCAAGTAAGAGAATAGGCCTGTTATTATTGGCTTTGCTTCGTGAGCCATTTTTGTATACAGGGGCAATGATAGCCGTCCTCCAGTCTTGTGGAACACTGCCAGTATTGTATTGTTCAGGTAACTTCCGCCTTTTGTATAGGCACACACTCCGGAGAGGTAGGTATTCCTTTTTATATGATATGTTCTCACTAAGTACTATTATTTACACACTACATGTATATTCATGTGGTATTCAGATACAGGGGAATCCGGGTACCAGAGCCTATAGCTCTTTTAGAATAGACCCCCTGGTTCTTTAACGTGCCCGGTGGTAGCACCGATACACGCAAGGATTGCCTGGGTTTCTGACCAGTACACCTCTAGTTGCACTTGGAAGTACCAAGTGAAGATATGTAAATTTTATAGAAGAGCAGTATTTACGCTGTGGGCGGACTAGGTGTTGTAAGCTGTTTCTTTTACCTTCCTGTTGTTTGTTTTGACACTACTTCTGATTAATCTAACGCCCATTTATTTAGCAGCTTCTCTAGTTTTAGTGCTATATTAAGGATCGAGTGTATAATTGTAGATGATAGGTTTTTTCTTTCGAGTAATTCTCACTTATCCAGATTGAACTCCATACATAAGATACAGATATTACTGTAATGATATATGAATAGTGAATACGGCTCTTCCGCATGAATAATGAAGTAAGATAATACATAAGATACAGAGATAGATAGATAGATGGATAGATAGATAGACAGACAGGCACTCTATGAATATTGTCAATGATTATTTCAAGTCTTATCTACCGAAATATGAAGGAAAAAGTAAGCATATTACATAATATTCAAACCATGATGTGAACTTCTATAGATGACATTTTTATTATCCATGCTTACAATCATTGATTTATTGCGTATATATCATACGATAACAACAAGATTGCACACATACATAAAATTGTCCTTTTCTATATTCGAAATCACTTGCTGTTTATGTGCGACTGAAAGTTAAAAAAAAAGTAAAGAAATCGGTTGAAAATATATCAGTTGATCTTTTTTTTTTTTTTTTTTTTGGTTGGATTTAACGTCGCACCGACACATTTTAGGTCATATGGCGACTTTCCAGCTTTAATGGTGGAGGAAGACCCCAGGTGCCCTTCCGTGCATTATTTCATCACGAGCGGGCACCTGGGTAGAAAAATAGATCTTCCGTAAGCCAGCTGGATGGCTTCCTCACATGAAGAATTCAACGCCCCGAGTGAGGCTCGAACCCACATCGATGAGGGGCAAGTGATTTGAAGTTGAATGACTTCTGTACAATGCAATACAAAACTGCCGTACTAATAGCTACCTGCGGGTTATTTCACTATTCATACAGGACCGTGCGATTAACCACTTCCTTTAGCGTAGTTACGGACGTATCCGATTGATGGCGGTTGTGTCACTGAAATCGAAAGTAACATTTTTATATCCGTCTCCATCGGCGGAATTTATCAATTTACAAGTAAATTTATCCAGCCAATGTCTTCGTTAACGGAAGTTTTATGCATTGCTGAAGAAAAATTATTTTCCTATTACATTCGCTACGAAATCTAATCTGACCAGTATTTAAACATTAAGGCAATTTTAGCTTTCGTTTTTACGCATAAACGACCTCCAACACTCGAAGCCGGAGCGCTGCCACGAGGCTACCTAACCAACGAACTCCCAACATTCGGAGCGAGTGCATTACCACTTGGCTATAATAAAAAAAAATAGCTGGATTTAGTGGTATTAAATTATCACTAAGGAATGGGGTTGTACAAGTTGTAGAATTGTAAAAAGTCTAATGATAAAAACATACGCATTATTTTGTTACGATAACTTTAACTTATACATTGTACGATAACAAGGTAAATAAGACATTATGTTGCAATATTATTTAAAGGTAAGTGATATATCTGATAAGATTTTATATAAAGCATACCCTTTGTCAACTTTTTGCCTTGTTGGTCCGTTTGACTAGTTTTAACATTATGCAAAAGATAAAATCCCGTTTTGTAACTAATTTCTAAAGAATGTGCACGGTAACTTATTATATAGTGCATAATATCGTTATGTTACGGCAATGGTAGACAATGTATGTGATAACTTTTTTTTTGAATCTGTATATATAGCCCTTTCCACTGGTCTGAAAACAGTCGCATGAATAATGATAAAAAGTCGCATTGATCCGTAGGCGGAGCCAACGTCACGTTTTGACTTCTAGCAGTGACGTCATATTTAGACTTTATTATAAGGTGATATCGCACACAACTTAGACCAAAGGACTGAAAAATGACCAACAGCTTAAAATGTTTGGAATTTTCTCAAATAACCTTTCAGCTGTTGGATTTAACAATAGAACAATTGTTGCTTTTTAGGTTCGGTCAGTGTTAGGACTATCAACCTAGCAAAAGTGATATCGATCTCGGGCTACGCCTTAATAAAACTTTTTCCTAGGTCGGTAAATGCTCATTTTGCCCTTTCTGAAAGGCATTAATTGTAGAATATCAATAAGTATCTTGTTATGTCACCTTAAAGGTAAAGCATGTATACGCTAACTTATTATATAACGCAAAATTTTGTTACGTTACTGCACACATAAACAATGTATGTAATAACTTATTATATAAAGCATTTGTTGGACTTTGTTTGTCCATTCGCCTAGAAAAAAAAAACATTATGCGGACTTGATAAAACCCCGTCTGAAAAAGAAAACTTATCGCTACATAGCGCTCAATCTATATTGAAAAAGACTTGTTTCAGAAAAAAACAATATTATGTTTTGCAGAATGTGACTGAATCAATTATTTCTTGCAATGTTAATTGTTTTGAATAGATGTGGTGTCTCCATGCAACATACTTCGTTTCCGCGAATTACATCAGCCTCTGACTTAAGTTCTAAATCCGTCACCGCCACCTCGTTGACAAAAAGTGTTAACTGTTTCCAAAATTATGACATAATCGCTGTATAATATGACATTGGCATTAACGTGTGAATTGATTTATGAACATAATCCGTCTTAGAAGTACTGTTTTTTCCTGGAAATTATGTCCCGAGTTATTTGCTAAATTTAGACATATCCTGCCATTTACTACGTGTGTTTATCGTTAACCTTTATCATGTTGGGCACGGGTAGAGATGATGATCAGCCTGCACATCCGTGCAGTCTGATCATGATCTGCACAGTTAATGGTATTGTCCAAATTGAAAGATGGACAAAAGATAATAGGTAAGGGTAGATTTCTCGGAAGCATAAAGCACCACAAACAGCCTCGGAGCCACGCATTTGCAAAGTAGGCCCATAACAAAGAATCCAATAAGTACATATTAATTTTATGCAAAATATAGAAAAGGGGGAGGAAGGGGTAGGGGGTAGAAAAATAAAGTGTGGGGGATGAACAAGGATGAATATCACTATAGAAATTTAGCAGGGTAAGGGTTAAAATGTCTTCATACTTTCTTTAGATAAGCAGTTAGAGACTTGGCACTTAAGAATAACAAATAAAAAGAAGGCTTTCCTTTGCGTTATTGTTATTGTACCGCCAAAATAGTACAACATGAGCTTATTGTGTTTGCACAGTACCATACAAGTTGCTCTTCAGTAAGCAAATATGGACCATATTGTAAACACATAACCTAAACTCAAGGAAGCATTTGGTTTGCAATTTTGAAATCAAAACAAAAATAAACCCTATAAAATTACCGTTCCAGTTTTATTTACTGTTTAGTAACATTTATGTGCCATATCAACTGAAGATGCCAATGTTTCCAATGTTTTGTTTTGTTGGATTTTAAGTCACAAGTTTAGGTTATATTGAAACTTTCCAGGTTTTCATGGTGGAGGAAGATCCCGGCTGCCCCCAGTTATGAATAATATGTTCCGTGTGGATGATTTCGCTAAATGTTGTTACCGATTGTGATATATTTACATTCACTATGTGTTTTGTATAGAAAGAAAATAAAAAAGCAACCCTTCCGCAAAATTCGACCTGCAATCTGACATCGTTCATAAGAAATATAAACAAAATGATTTCGTTCAAAAAATAATATTTAAAAATCGGAGATCAAAATGTGAAATGTAAGAATTTTTCTAGATAGCTAAAACTGTAAAGATCGAAAGAAAAAGATTTACGTTGTGATTTTCTTATATTTATTGAAAGGTACCCTCATGTTTTTCACTAAGCTATTTTAAACATATAAATGTAAGGACTGGGTGTTATTTCGCGTGCATTTATACCGGTATGAACCACATTTGGACTTCAGGAATATCATACAAATATTGCATGGGCGAGTTATTGATTTGCCAGATGTCCCAATTATATTAAGGCGCTTTAAACCCGTATAATAAAAGCATATGAAAGAACATTCAATTCTCAATTGAATTCACATGATCGCAAGAATAGTTAACGATTTCTTCTATCAAGACAACATGTTAGCAGGTTAAAAATGTGTCTTAAATTCTTGTACCACACTTTCCTACTGAGGTCGGAATGGAAAATGTTTTGTGTATGTTGCAGCTGTATTGTCATTTAGTTAGTAGTTCTTTGCATACGGCTATTTCTGCTGCTCCAACAACTTCAAACATTTTTTATTTATTCTCTACAAGCTAATCATTATATAAGACAAAGAACAAACATGTTTTGGAAGCCATGTTCACAGTATGGCTTGTTTCAAGGCAACACCAAGTCACATTCTTACCTAATGCTTGTAAAACAGTTTATCAATATGTGAATAGATTACTACATGATGATCTATCCAGGCATCTTGTTGCTCCAGTATGCCATCTGTTCACAACGTTGTTATTCTCAAATAAAGAATAATTTCTGTTGTAGAGATTACTATTTCGATCGAGTTTTTGGTAAATGAATTCGTTGTAATCATTCTTTCTTTTTGTAATTGAAAATGTCTGCATCTGAATTACCACATGCAAGCATCTAACCATGAATGTATTATACACAATAATCACCCTGCATATTGAACATTAGCATTTTAGACCACAATGTAAATTACAACATGCATAAAACATAACGTATATATTACAAATGTAAGACACATAATAACTCAATAGCACATATTCTATAAAATATCAATACACTGATGAAATATAATTGTTAACATAATATCATTCATATGCTTCATCAGAGGTTAAGTTTTGTCCGATGTGTCAGTGTTTTAGAGCCAGAGTCCACAGTACGATTTTTCTATTCAAGTATTAAATGCAATTATAGCTTATTTTAATTAAACATGTATAGGAGATATTGATTGTATATTCTACATAATAGTGCATACTTATTTAAACGTTATTTCAATACTCAACATAATATCCATATTTTTTCATTCTATCTAAATCTCCCATGAGAATACATAGACTTACACAACACATTAGAGTAAAGTACTAAAACAAATTTAGCGACTCTGTCGAGAATTGAACCTACACCCACAGTGTGAAACGTGCACTTCTTGGGAATATATCATCTGTCAATTAACTTTTATCCTGCTAAATTTCTATAATGAAATTATTAAAAGGGTTGCATACCCAAAAAAATACTGACTGAAGGGCGAACAGTGCAGACCATGATCAGATTGCACGGATGTGCAGGTTGATCATGATCTGCACTGGTCGCAAATGCAGAATTAGTCGTGTCCAGCATGATAAAGATTAACTTTTAAAGAGGTAAAGTAATCAGTTGTCCGTTGAGATAACGCAGTTGGTACAGCTGCTTTTGCTGTATATATATGATTATGTATATTCAGACATCTATCAACTACATGTTATGCAACATGTACTGTTGAACTATGTGTCGACCAAGAGTTTTATTACACAATTTACCGAAGGTTAACACTTCGTAAATATCTCGAACATGGCCCTAACATTCCATTTCCGTTGACAATAACTTGCAGAATCATCAACAGACAGAATTTCTAGAGGAAGTTCGTCTGAGACATTATTGTTGCCAAATGTCAACACACTTCTATTATTTGTTGATAGAAATATTACACATAAACGCAAATAATAGTGCAGCCAAATTTTCGATTTTTATCATTTTTGTAGAAGCTGTAACAAAGGGGCAAATATTGCGCATTCTAAGTCAAAAATATTGCCTTCATAAGTTGTACAGTGTCATGAATATTAAATTATCTTTCTGGAAATCACATTGTTATTTTACATTGCATCTGAGCGTTACATAAGTAATTTAAATTTGTTTTCTAAAATCATTAACAAATACGTTTATCTGCAAATATGTTCACTGTTAATGAATTAAATCTAAATTATGTTTTCAAAATTTACTTTTTTCTTGAAAAATAATTCATTCGGTTGTAAATAATGATCAAAAGCTGAATTGCAATATTATAAATTTACTGTAACAGTCTCCTATCTATTTTTCATCAAAGGCATTAGTAAAAGCCACATATTTGCAAAGGTTTTGTTAGTAAGGAGAGCAAATAAGATGCCATCCTTTATAGAAGGCGGACTTTTAGACCACGTGTCGAGGAGTGAATGCGAAAGAGGTCTAAGTGCATATGAATAAATAAAGAAGCACAGTTATCTTAAAGAAAAACAAAACAGCATAATACGTCATTTTTCTTAAAATTTTGTCGCCAACCTAAATATTATCCTCACGAATAAATGATGTGTATACGAAGCGTCAACTTTTGATAAAAGTAAATTTCACATGCCAAAAGAATGTATTTTATCCCAAGACATGAAAACACAGTTATACATTCTACAGGAGGATTTAGATAGACCTGTACCTCTATCTTCTAAAAGTTACAAAAAAATGGACTGTTTAAAACATATCTGATCTTAAGAAATCTGAAGCTGATATATCTTGAACGCATACACACTTTAGAAATGACTGATCAATGCAATAAAGACTTTCTGCTCATAAAACAAATTTGCAGCGGGTCATTTCGATCATATTTACAAGCAACTTAATGCTTAATTTGTTATTTATGGTGAATTCGAACTTTTCGTTATTATATCAAGGCCAGATCATTTCTTCAACAACAAGGTATCAAACACATACTGGATTCTCATACATGGTTGAATGCGGTAGTAATCAGCTGTAGTTTATACAGGATGCCTTTGTTGATAGCTAACTTTAAGAGTAGAAAACTATATCAGGTCAAGCTTATATCACTTTAATCCTCATAAAACAAAAAGCGTTGACAGAAGCAAATGTATGTCATACATTGTGTATCTGCGATACATAGGAAGATTAAGAGTCCACGATCATTTAAATTGAATGTACAGGGAAGCGTGTCATTAAGATCGTTATTTCAGTTTAGGTAGGGTAGAAGGTCAGAAGTGTCACATTTTTTCCAGTTTCATTTCATAATTAAAGCTATTAAGATATGTAAACCTTCTGAAGGAAGTAGCGGGTGGATATAAAGACAAAGAATTTGTTTGCACCTTGCAGTTAAAATAAAGCTGTTGTTTTTTAATTTGAAGAAGAAAATATGTTCAGCACGTATAGTATTATCTCAAGAATTCCGTGTTTGTTGTAAATCATTTACTGAAAGAAAATAGCACTGGCTTCTCGAAGGTAGTTTCAAAAACTACAAATTACACTTTAATTTCCTTTAGGGTTTTGAGTACTGAAGTGTTCTATTTTGCTAATACCTGTCTGGGAAATTGTACAGAACTGTTTTCAGTGACTTAAAATGTTGTAATTCAATCTAAATATAACACAGAATTTTACGGAAATGTGTTCCTATGTGTACATTGCTGCTGAGCAAAATGGCCGACATAAACTAAAACTTCAATCTCATACAGAAATATATGTTAGAAAGCGGTCGATTCTTATTTCATAAGATTTTGTATTTTCTTTCGCGTTATTTCTAGCAAAACCTTTCCATGTCACTGTGAGCTTGACCAGTATGTCAGGTGTAAATGTTTGTCTATAGTATGTCAGGTGTAAATATTTTTGTATACACTGATTCTACATAAGATTAGCCCATCCGCTTAACTCAATAGGGAGAACGCAAATCTACGGATCGCGGGGTCGTGAGTTCGATCCCTGGGCGGGGCATATGTTCTCCCATACGATTTGATAAAAGACATTGTGTCTGAAATCCTTCGTCCTCCACCTCTTATTCATATGGGGAAGTTGGCAGTTACTTGCGGAGAACAGGTTTATACCTGTACAGAATCCAGAACAACTGATTAGGTTAACTGCCCACCGTTACATAACTGAAATACTGTTGAAAACGGCGTTTAAGCCCAAAACAACACACAAAAAACAAATCTACATCAGATTCCTGCTAAGGTCAGTACTGTTATCCACCAATTTGCAATTAATTTTAAATTGCCGACCTTCAGGTCAAACAAGTTACTTTACGCATCAACAGGGTTGTGTTACTTCTGAACAAATTTTGTCCTGGCAACTAAGTGAATGTTTCAAATTATCGCATCATTTTTTCAATAAAAATCTTGTAATCCTCGTATGAAAATAACTATATCATTTTGGACAATAACAATAAGCTTAAACAAAACATAGGACAAAGTTCCCATTTAGTTGGTTACATTCATTTGAGATATCAATGTACGGAAGGTCGGTTGTTCTACCCAAGTGCCCGCTCGTGATGAAATAATGCACGGAGGGGCACCTGGGATCTTCCTCCACCATCAAAGCTGGAAAGTCGCCATATGACCTAATAATAATATAATAAAAATAAAATTGAGATATCAATGAATGATACAAAGGCCTAGTTTGAAAATGAATAAAAGTAGAGAAGAAAGAAAGAGCAATGCAGAAAGCTTACAAGTATGTATCATACATCACATAATGATTTATCTAAATCAAAGATAAATATCCAACTGGAAATGCTATGGTCCAAAGTCAAAGCCTTCCAAACTGCAACCCACAACAATGCACGCATGGAAACGCAACACAACCAAATCACGCACACACAAAAACGCAGTCAAAGCAAATCACACACACAGCAATGAAATGGAACACGGTGATGCGCAGCTTTGCAACGGTCAGTAGCAAGAACACTACCTGTTATGGTAAGGTAATCCCACAAATGTCCCAAAGTCACTGGAAGGTCAGTAAGTAAATGCCTTGGCAACAGACGGCATGAAATGTAAAATGTTCTTGCAAATTGAAATAAACACTATAAACGCGTGTACTCAATGTCTTTGCTGAAGACGGGATATCAAGAAAAATACCATTAAAGAGATGACGCAGACAAATATGTATCTTAACAACTCAATCCCTGTGAGATCTGAGAACTACTTGGAACTGTTCATATCTTAACATTCATTAACGACACCATAAATGATACCATATACGAAATAAATCAGCGACAAAGAATAGATATTATGCAGAAATCCGCAGAAATTTTTGTTGTAATTGTTATACTTAACAATATTATACTTGACAAATACAAAAAGGACAGGAAAGAGTCCCGTTGAAAATCCTGAATATGTAAAACTGCCTCCATAACAACATGTACGCTAATTAGATAAGCAATATCTTTCTTACTTTGTAGCATGATAGTTAATGTCAGATAGAGATCGCTTTTCTGCATATATGTAAATACCACTTTATTGTTGGATGCTCTCAGTTTCATAAACAGTTGGCTCTTTAAACTGTCCTCTTATTGGTCCATTCTTCATGTCTATTCCAAGCGTGTCCAGAACTTTCTCTAGTAAAGGCTGTTCAAACACACCCTTTGTTGTAATTACTGTTACAATGATATCTTCTAGGCCTGTAGTTTCAATCCTTTGCAAATGCCAGATGATATGATTTCTTAGAGAGCCAATGTCGTTTCCGAAAATGTCTAACACACATGACAGGTCTATCTCATTCTGTTCTTTATAAATGGTACTTGCAGACAAGAGACCTTGTACTTCAGATGCATTTTGTGGAAGATTTGAATCATTTTCTTGATGTTTTGCCGTTTTATCAGTTTCCTGTACTGTGTCTGTTTTATTAAGCATGACATCTGAAACGAAGACTGTGTTCCTTCCTTTGAACAATGGAATATTTGTTTCTTGAAAACGAAATGGTACCCATTCCACAATAACACGTCCTTCCGGAAATAAATAATTACTGTATGGAGAAGACAGGAATTCGAATGGTATGTTGTCTATTACTTTTACTTTACTTATGCAATCAGATGTTTTCAACAATAATTCACATGAAATGTTGCTTCTCTTATACCTGAACTTCTGTAATGGCTGAAACAGTGAAAACGATTTTTTAGTAATTTTATTAGTAACTTCTAAGTGAGCATATTACATAGTCATGAGATCATATTCCAGCAATAATAAAGACACGTGATCAGTATTTGACAACTCATGTTCAAAAACGTGAAAGAAGGAATCGACATTAAATTTCAACTAATATATATCTTGCACTGAATTATTACGTAAATATTCAATGTCAAAACACAGTATCAAGCTCTGGTGTTGAGTGTTTTAGTTCATCGCAACCTAGTCTATATTTAATTACCTCACTCAGTAACTAATTATATCTTTTAAACAAGAGAGCTTATATCAAATGTTATTCATGCACAATAAATATACAGTTTATTGCACATAAATGACCTATACTTTGATAATCATATATTCTGTAAATAATCTGTGCTATAGTTGTAAATGAATTGTTATCCAAATGTAATTAAACAGAAAAAATATATATATACATGCCTTCGATGCAATCTGCTTATAGGTCCTCAAGAAACTCTCTGATGGCACCTGCACATGATCTCTAAATTGTGCATAACGTTGAATAACTCCGTCACTTTTTTGAATATCATCTACCACATTTAGTAAACGCTTAAATACATTTTTGCCTTGGTGACCAGGACAAACTCGACCTCCTCTAATTACAGCGGTCTCTCCATTATCCACACGACAACAAGCTACATATGCGAGCTGAAATACGTTTTACAGAACATATAAATATTTTTCATCAAAAGCGTCCGCCTGTTTAGCTCAATAAGGAGAGCGCAGATTTACGGATCACGGGGTCGTGAGTTCGGTCCCCGCGTAGGGCGTATGTTCTACATGACGATTTGATAGAAGACATCGTGTCTGAAATCATTTGTCCTCCACCTGAGTCCTCTGATTCATGTGGGGAAGTTGGCAATTACTTGCGGAGAACAGGTTTGTACTGGTAGAGAATCCAGGAACACTGGTTAGGTTAACTGCCCAAAGGTGCGTAAAAAAACTACTAAAAACAGATCTTCATGAAGACTCAAGGTACATAGCAAAAGGTACAAACATTATTGATAAAACAATATCAAGTTTAAAAATGTAATATTTGCAAACCGAATTAGTTTCTATCCTGTTTCAGAGGACGCATGTTTACATATCTGATTTGTGTGTTTTAACGGACCCTGCGATTCTAATGACAAAATAGACTTAAGCTCAAATACGTTTTGTATAATGACTTTTTACTTAAAAATTACGCAGCAGCGAATTAATTAAAAGAAACAGCATCCACGTAATCAACCAATGACGATATCTGTGAGCTTTTCGTGAAAATCAATGGTATTGATGGACAAAAAAAATAAATCAGTCCTGAAATTCTTAGCTTTTTACACGTTTATGGTAGAATAAAATGAACGGATAACTTAGAATCACCGCTGTCCTTGTAAACATTAGAAGTGAATACTTTTCTGAAAATAATCACAATAAGAACATATCCAAAATATTCAAGTAGATAAACCAGTCGGTAACAAATTGCTTATCGTTTTGTGTTGCTTCTCGATCATATTTACAAGTATTCATTGCTGTACGTAATGAATGGAACGTTTTCAATTTTTTAAGTTCATTTCGAACGTAGATTTTCCATAATTGTTTAACTATTATACAAAACTAATTAGGCACCGATTACATTGATACATACAAGTTCTTTTTAACTTCTTAATGTTTTTCCAGTCTAAAGTACATGTATAGCTGGTGCCATTGTCACAAATTAAGATATATATTTGTTAGATACATGTTACATAAATTTCTCTAACAAAACAGTACTTACAATTTTCCCATTTTCCGTATAGACATATGGCGTCACATTCTCGCTGTTTTGAAAATAATCATAATATTCAAATAGATAATCTAACCCGTCGAGCATTTGTAACACAGCTGGCTTGTCGTCAGGCGTTGCCTGACGAACATTGTTACAATATTCCATTATTTTATGTAAATGTATGTTTCCCGTGATGAGTTCGCCAAATTATGCAGTTGACATACGTCCAAATCGGTATCCGCTCGAAATCTAGTTTTATCTATAAACCCGCAGGAGGTTCGTGTACACAGCAAACATATTCTTATCGGTGAGAGTTGATATCAGCTCGTATATATTAAAGGTTGAGAGTGGTTGAGATTTACTTTCGTATACATCTAATACTAGTGCGTACCACAATATATCGCCAACTGTAACATGGACAAAACACAGATTAAAATCAATGTCCGAGACACGTATCAAATAGACAAATGGAGTATAATAATCAAAGGGGAGTAACTTAGTAAGTTATGCTATATAATGAACTGCCGTACTTTACCGTACAACAAATACCATAATGGTGCATAAAAGGTTTGATTACGGCAAGAATAGGTTTTACATTTGTTTTATGAACATGTTAGTCCAAATTTAGACAAGGCAATTCATTGATGCAAGCATCAAAGACGCCGCCTAGTGTTGTGTCTGAAGTACATTTATTGCAATATGAGAAATCACCTAATGATTACTTTATTAGTCTGACTGGCTACAAGTTATCAACATTAGCACATAAAACAATATATGTTATAAACTGTTTTAAACATGAAGAATAAACATGATATAAAAGTTTTACCATGCAATACAAATCCTCTACCTGCAATGACATTAACATTGCGAGTAGGTGGTCCCTTTACATACAAAATTAAAGTAATTATCTCACTAACTAAGGTCATCTCCTGTGAAAAGTTCTTATATGCAGGAGCGTGTGTATGAAGTTCACAGAAATGCAGTTTGTTGGGAAATGAGGAAATGTTGAAATTATTTCAAAGTTGTGGTTCACAGAAACCATTATTTTTATTATCATGTAATGTAATAAGTGTTTTCTATTTACTGATGAAGTTTTATGGACCTTAGTCACCTACATTATAGATTTCAGAATGCAGATTATACACAGCAATTTACTGTTTCCCTTGACAAAAACAATCAAAAATTTTGTCCAAGAAAAGAATGATATAAAACAAATAATCTCTATATTGCCCCTATTCACAAAGCATGAATCTTTCTTATATACTTTTGAATATCATAGAATTCATTTTTTTTCGGACGAACGATAAACTTGAAGTCCTCGTTGAACTGTAAGGTTACTTGGAGTATGTCAGTGTCTAGTTCAAATCTAATATTACAAGAAATTTAGAAAGCATAATAACCCACTGCCAAAGTGTAGAAAATATTTCAATGAAGATGTTTTTGTTTTTTTATTTTATTTTATTTTTTTGTCAGGAATGGACAAATACAAAAAATATCTTTTAAATTAAAAAGAAAAAAGAAAAAAAAAGAAGCAAGTAACAAGATATAATAAAACCAGAGCAATTGACTAGTTATATAAGATTAATGAACATATAAATTCAACAAGGAATTCTATTTTAAAGTCAATGATGCTTTGATAAGTTATGGTCCCATGGCTTTTGATATTTCGATCTAACCACATTTAAGGAAGTATTAACTTGTCACTGACAAATTCAGCCAAGTGCTCTTTAGCCTGTTGCACACCTTAGTTGACAGTGTATATCTGTAAACAATAAGTAGATCTATATGACACATAAGCAAAAAAAAGAAAGAAAAACAAATAGAAATAGGAATTTGCAAAAGTGTGCGCATGCTAAAATTACATCACTGTACCTATCAACAAAGAAAATAAGACAAAAAGGTTAAAAATAAGTTAACAGCGGCACTTCCTTCGTTCATTTCAACATATCTATGCTTATTGATTCCTTTATTTACTTTGTAAATACGTTTTTTTTCCAAGGAATTTTTATGCAGGCAATTGTAATTTTCCATATTTTTTTTTTAATATTCTCTTCGAAGTTGTAAAATACACGAACGCTCCCTTGTCCAGGCGATTCACGCTTTACAGTATGGTATATCTGCGGTGTGTTCTATTTCTAGAAAATGAGATAGGTAAGTAGGTCATGCTAAGAATAGAAATAGAAAACTTGACTTACAGAGTAACCTCCCTTATCAATAAATCGGATCAACATTTTTGACGAAATTGTAAATAAAAAAAATATGTTCTGCTCTACAAATAAGGAGAGGAAAGACAGATAGCATTGTTTTAAATCACATAATAAGTTGCATTACATACAATTTTTTTGTTTTCTTTTTGCCATTTTTTGTTTATTCACTAAAATGTATTGTGCAATATCGTTGATCCTTTTACAAACTATTCACTGTGTTCAGTTTATCACTCCGAAACTATTCATTACCATCTTTACAGGGTCCGAAATAAAAGTGTATCCCATATACTCGACACCGCCTTCAGGGCGGCGTCGAATTAAATTACTTTATTCAAATGTTTAAACCATTGAATGTTTTAAATCCAGAAAAACGGCTTTGTATGCCTCCAGAAATTACTTGTATAAACGTCAGAAACAGCCTCGATGTTTAAGACAATTTCAGCTTTCGCTTTAACACATCAGTAGCCTAGTGTTAGTAGCTCCAAATGTGTAGTATTCTGTCGAAATCGACATGTTCCTATCGCAGCGGCGTAAGTAGGCCCACATTAAGGAGTATATTCATAAGGTTACAGTTAAAAAAGTGTAGCTTTCTTAGAAAAAAGGTAACACCCCTTTTCTTATTCTCTTTCTATAGAAGCGATATGGTTCTTTGTCTCTGAAATTCTGATATTCTAGAAAATGTCGAAATAACGTTATTAAGTAAATGGATTTTACGTAAAATAAGAACCAGTCGGATTTAGTGGTGTTCACCAAAGAATGGGGTTTTACTAGTTCCAAAGCTTTAAAAAATCTAATAAAAACAGCTTAAGTATTATTTTAACCTATACATTGTACGATATCATGGTAAAGAAGACATTATGTTGCAATATTATATAAAGGTAAATGATATATGCGATAAGTTATTATATAAAACATTTTCTTTGTCAAATGTTTGCCTTGTGGGTCCGTTTGCCTAGTTTTAACATAATGCAAAAGATAAAATCCCGTTTTGCTACTAGTTACTAAAGATTGTGCACGATAACTTATTATATAGGGCATACAGTTATATTGTTATATAAGCAAAGGTAGACAATGCATGTGATAACTTTTTATTTTTGAATCTGTATTATGTATATAACCCTTTCCGCAGGTCTAAAAACAGTCGCATGAATAATGATAAAAAGTCGCATTTATCCGTAGGTGGAGCCAAAGTCACATTTTGACTTCTAGCAGTGATGTCATATTTAGACGTAATTACAAGGTGACATCGCGGACAACTTAGACCAAAGCACTGTAAAATGACCAACCCCTTAAAATGTTTGGATTTTTCTTAAATAACCTTTGAGCTGTTGTTTTTAACAATAGAACAACTGTTGCCTTTTAGGTTCGGTCAGTGTCAGGACTATCAACCTGGACAAAGTGATATCAATCTCGGGCTACGCCCTCTTTCAATATAACTTTTCCCCGGGTCGGCAAATGCTCATTTTGCCCTTTCTGAAAGGCATTAATTGTAGAATATCAATAAGTATCTTGTTATGTCATCCTAAAGGTAAAGCATGTGTACGCTAACTTATTATGTAATGTAATCTTGTCATGTCACAGCACAGATAAACAATGTATATAATAAATTATAATATAAAGAATTACCTTTGTAAAATTTCTGCCTTGTGTGTCCGTTCGCCTAGTAAAACATTATCTGGAAGATAAAACACCGTTCTGAAAAGAAAACTTATTGCTACATAGCGCTCAATCTATATTGAAAAAGGCTTGTTTCAGTTATGTTTTGCAAAATTAATTATTTCTTGCAATGTAAGTTGTTTTGAATAGACATGGTGTCTATATGTATCATCATACTTCTAAGAGTTACATCAGCCTCTGACTTAAGCTCTAAATCCGCCACCGCCACCTCTTTGATAAAAAAGTGTTGACTGTTCCCAAAATGATGACATAACTGCTGTATAATATGATATTGGCATTAACGTGTGGATTGATTCATGAACATCATCAGTTTTAGAAATAATATCTTTTCCTGGAAGTTTTGTCCTGAGTTATTTGCTAAATTTAGACATATCATACCATCGTTTCCATTAAATTTACTTTATAAGAACAAAATACATCTATTGTTTATCTTTAACACTAAAATATCACGATTCTGTCTTTGCAAGATCAACCTGCATCAAACTAAGCCAATTGTGATATCGGATCATGACTCTCGTGCTCTATAGACTTATATTCACTGTAGTTTCAATGAAATCCTAGGATAGTTTGCTTATCCCGGACGAGCCTAATTATGCCTGTTTTAATTATGTTTATTAGTTGAAGTAAAGATAATTCTGCATTTCATCGATGGCGGATTTTAGTTCTTACACTCTGCACATCCTGTCACTGTCATCCGTTTATATTGTAAGTATCATTGAAACCTTTTATCTCTTAGACCAGACCAGCAGGTACGTTATTTCAGAAATAATATATCCCAAACAGTGATTTGTCGTCGAATAAAATTCAGATGCGAAGTAATTATATAACGAGGGCGCAGCCTGAGAGATATAATAAATCAAATACGAATCTGAACGACAAACAATGATTTTATTCACGCGCAAATCACTGTTTGAGATATATTATTTCGATTCTACCACGTTATCAAGGATTATTATGTACGTCCTTGTCGATATTCGTCAAATATTTGCCGACGTCAAAAAAATGAATTGTTGAATAATAACACACAGTTTGCAGCCTTCTTTGTTTAATAGGAAAACAAATCGGGTCGTGTTAGAATTATCATTGCTAAAATAGTTTCATTGTGTGATAAATGTGCATTTTCTAAAGGTAGCATAGTTATTCTTGCGCTGCCCTTCATCTCCTTTCCATCTGTCCAACACGTGTGCATACACTTAACACGAAAATACACTGAAAATTCAAATTTAGCCAATTGTGATAAGGTGTGTGCTTGTACATGTACCATTAACTGCACTAAATAGACTGAAAGCCACTTAAGAATATTTTAACTGAATTCGAAATTATTTCCTGCATTGAAAGAGTGACTGACCAACAAACCCACTTAATAACTTGCTGTGGGCATTTAATGAATTCATTATGTGCATTACAGAACAGATTTCCTGTGGGATACAAATATGTTCGTCTGCAGCTGAAATATATCAGATTTAAAAGCTACTCGACAGTCTCAGAATGGTGTATTTTATTGACATTGCATAATAATTAGTCTTCTGGCATAATGATTTTAGAATGATATTATTGAAAAATGATCTGATTTGGAGGTGCTATCCACACGTAATATAGGATGCTGTCTGGCTGTTATAGTCTCTCGATGCTGCATCTGATTTTAAAAACACTTGTTTTATATTTGACAATGCCTGTAATGGGAGGCAACGTCCTCTATTGTTTTCTTTTTATCTATTTTTTCCTTGCGTTTTAAGCCATAACACACAAACACAATCTAGGTCATATGGCGACCCTTTATGTGAAAAGATGTATACATGTCAGGTTGCATTGGTGTTTAACTTATATGTGGTTGATAATGAGTTACGTAGAATATGATATGATTTAAATATTATCCGATGTTAAAATTTTCTTCTCGTGCTAAGTTCAAACGTTTATGTTATCTGTGGTTGCTGGTATATTACGTAGAATATGATGTGATTTTAATATTATCCGATATTAATATTTTCTTCTCGTGCTAAGGTCAAACGTTTATGTTATATGTGGTTGTTGATAAATTACGTAGAATATGATATGATTTAAATATTATCCGATTTTAATATTTTCTTCTCGTGCTAAGGTCAAACGTTTATGTTATCTGTGGATGTAGATATATTACGTAGAATATGATATGATTTAAATATAATCCGATATTAATATTTTCTTCTCGTGCTAAGGTTAAACGTTTATGTTATCTGTGGTTATTGATAATTATATTATGGAGAATATGATATGATTTAAATATAATCCGATATTAGTATTTTCTTCTCGTACTAAGGTCAAACGTTTATGTTATCTGTGGATGTTGATATATTACGTAGAATATGATATGATTTAAATATTATTCGATATTAATATTTTCTTTTCGTGCTAAGGTCAAACGTTTATGTTATATGTGGTTGTTGATATATTTCGTAGACTATGATATGATTTAAATATTATCCAATGTTACGTTGCCTGCACAAGAGTATAAGGATGGTTTCTACCCTTACTTATATCATATTGGCTGTTGATACCTTCTCACGTATTAAATGTTATGTAAACATTAGTTAATTTAATCAAATCCAGTTTGAAATCATTTCATGAAAAAAATTATCCCAGCTTACTGAAGAAAAACTAAAATGTAATTGGTATAATAAAGCCATCAGTGTTCTAAGAGTCAACTTCTTTGACCTTACACCTTGCCTCAGAGCTCGTGACGTAAATAAAATAGTTTGATTTTACTAAGGACTATACCTGAAACTGTTTCCGTGGAAATAATCTGACAGACAGAGTCTCTTTACCGCCTAAAAATAACACAATAGCTTTTTAATCACAGCCGCACCTTCAACCAATGGTTGCTTCTACGCGCAATCATCATGTATACATAGTACGTTGGCGTGTGGCTGATAACGTCATAAACACAACCCGAGATACCAACACTGAAATATTTTATTACTGTCTGGTAACCATGTTTATTGATTATGAAAAAGATATTAGCTAAGAATAGTCTTGTATGGAAAATTTCCATGTTTAATAGTCTCATAAATCCAGTCTTAAAAATGGTAAAGGCAAAATGTCTTCGAAAATAATATTTTACAGTCAATCACTCGGTAATTGGCATCGTATCACTGAAATATGGGAGTGAATGTTTTAGCGTTCAGAGAGGATGGTGGGGGCAAGAAGGACAAAAAGCACACTACCCTGGCTAAATGAAGTTTCTATTTCCAGGAGATTTATCTAGCTAAATGAAGTTTTTATTTCCAGGAGATTTATCTACTAGTACTTGCCTGATACATTTATTGTACTTCTTGTCGGATTACCTTCAATTTTGGGTGTTTTTAAACATGTTATATTTCGAATCTATTTCGTATTAAGAAACAGAACCTGCACGTAGCGAAACTGTTCAGGCAATTCAAATCAAGTGAAATTAGCTATACTGGCGAAATACCCGAACAAGAAATATTTTTTAAAAGATATTAGACGTTGGTGGGGATTTTATGTATTGAAAAAGTTGGATTGCAGTATAATAAAGATAAAGAACAGTCTCCCTAGGAAATGCATTACTTCTTGACAAAATTATGACGCTTCACAAAAGAGTTCGAATATTCATGTGCAACTTACAATTAATACTGCATTTTGACGCCTTTCGGTAGATATACCAGCAAATAATTTAAAGTCATATCAATACACTTGCGTTCGTTACTATTAGTTGGAAGTCAATCCGCAAGTACATTACAGTTTTCGGAAATAGCCGTGCTCACCACGACCGTCAACTACACCATACATAAACAGTTACACAAATTTTGAGTTCCAAGATTCGTGTACTAAAACTAATCATCATTTAGGTAAAACGTACAAATACACCCTGTCTACAATAATCTTTTTTAATAATTGGTTGAAATGTAACGAAACATTTCGTGAAACATTACATTAATTTCAGCCAATTAAAAGTATGCATGCATTCATTTCTGTCCGGTCCCGTTGTTTTGATTGGTTGTAGAATTTTAAATTTACATTTAAGTAGGTCAAAAATTGGCTTAAAAAGATTAAGAACAGTGCATTCCTAGCTGTATTTTAATCATGCGATAAGATAGTACTGGTGAATTGTGTGAAAAGTAATTTGTTCACTGTAAAACGTGTGTTAAGCAGATACTGCGACTATTTCAGGTCCCACCATACTTTTTTTCAAAACTTTTAATACAAGAACTGGTTTTCAATGGCGGCGGCAGAACAGATTATCAGATTTAAATACAAACATGCAATACCGGTATATAAACTATTAGATATAAATTCCTATTTGAATTTTTGAAATCGTGTTTAAAACAATGCCTATTTTTCTATACGCTAGTTGTTGTTTTTTTGAAGGACATATGTGATGGCGCGTAGGTCTGTCCTTCCGTTCCACCGTCATAGTTCGTGTCCGGAGCATAACTCAAGAATCGTTCAAGTTATTAAGTTAAAACTTGGCATAAAGGTAGGTTGCGATAAGGCAATGTACAGAGCGCATGAACCAGGTTGGTATGTCAAAGTTTAAGGTCAAAAATGGTGTTCAAAGGTCAAATTTGAACTTCATTTTTGTGTGTCTGTAGCATAATCAAATAAGTATTTAAGGTATTGACTTTAAAAATGGCATATAGGTAGATGGTGATAAGGCAGTGTGCACAGCTCATTGACCAGATCGGTAGGTCAAAGGTCAAGGTTACAAATGGAGTTCAAATGTCAATTTTTCCATCATGTTTCATGTCCAGAGAATAACTAGTGTTGACTTCAATCTTGGCATATATGTAGGTGGTGATGAGACGATGTACAATGTACAGAGTGTATGAACTAGGACTGTAGGTCAAAGGTCAAGGACACGGCAAAGTCATAGTTTGTGTCAAGAGCATAACTTAATAACCATTCAATGTATTTACTTCAAACTTGGCTTACTAGTATAGGCAAGTTGTGATGAGACGATGTGAAGAACGCTTGAACTTGGTCGGGAGGTCAAATGCCATGGTCGCAAAATGAGTTCAAATCTGTCCTGTGTATTTTGTGATTGGACTTCAACAAGGTATTGACTTTGAATTTGGAATATAGGTTGGTGGTGATAAGTTGTTTTGAGGAATGCACCAATCCACATTACATTACTCGCCCGCACTTCCCCCCATACCTTATCCCCAACAAAAAAAAATCAAAATTCAAAAAATCACTTACATTTTCGAGGAGTGTAACACAATTCACATTATTCCTTCCCCGTTTGACCCCAACATAACCTCCAACCCCCATCTCCCCCGCTAAATAAAATGTGCCTAAGTATTCAAGTGCATGAACCAGTTCGTTGTGTCAAAGGTCAAGATTACAACAAAGTCAAACCTTTCCATCATATTTTGGGTCCAAAAGCATAACTGAATATCCACTCAAAGTGCTGATTTCAAACTTGGCATAAAGATAGGTGCAAACGATGAAACGATATTCTGAACACATAAACTTGGTAAGTAGGTCAAATACAAGGTCCCAGAGTGAGTGTACACTCCCCAAACACACAGACGCATATTGACCCCCAACCCTTCCAGCCCCAAACATTCAATTTTAGTTTCCTATGCTTTGGTATTCAGTCACCGTCGCCGCTCAAAATCCCCACACACACAAACTCAAAAAATAAATATTTAAATTGTTTTCCTCCTGCTCTGTTCTACAGTTCAGTATGTTGCAAAGTTGTAATCAAACAGTTCTGGAAATACTATCTAAAATGATTAAGAATGCATTGAAACGTTTCGTGGAAGGAAAGACACTTTATAGATTTCATAGCGTTTTTTTTTAACAAAATAGGGCTTTTTGGGAGATTTTTTATTGAACAGAACACAGATACATAATCACAGAAACGGTGGGTTTGGTATGTATTTGATATCTTTCATAAACATATTCAAAACGAAAGTACACAGTCATTCAAAACATTACAACTATAAAAAAAAACTTATATATTGTATTATATACACTATCTATCACTAATACATAATTACAAAGTTTAAAACCAGGATGTTGTTGCTAATAGTTAATAAGCTACTTGTATACAAAATATCATACAAAAACATTCTTCTATATAAAGTGTTGTAAAAGATTTCGGCATATAATCTAACTAAACTTAAATCACTAAGAAATATTTTCAACTTATTCGTATCTGAAAATTTTTTTTAAAAAATCTGGTTATAGTTCTATTGCTTTTTGTGTAAGTTTGTTTTGTTTGTTTTGGGTTTAACGCCGTTTTTCAACAGTATTTCAGTCATGTAACGGCGGGCAGTTAACCTAACCAGTGTTCCTGGATTCTGTACCAGTACAAACCTGTTCTCCGCAAGTAACTGCCAACTTCCCCACATGAATCAGAGGTGGAGGACTAATTTCAGACACAATGTCGTTTATCAAATAGTCACGGAGAACATACGCCCCGCCCGAGGATCGAACTCACGACCCCGCGATCCGTAGACCGACGCTCTACCTACTGAGCTAAGCGGGCGGGCTTTTTGTGTAAGATGCAAACGTATATCATCATGCAAACTACATTCTATCGGACGTTTCAATGTTTTATGTAACTAGATGTACTGTTCAAACCAGTTATTTACTTGTCATATTTATCTTTGTTTCCAAATTTATTCAGCTCAGTTTTGAGTTGTTATATTACTAAAGTTTTAAACAGTTTAACTTTTCATTTTATGGATTTCCAAATTGAACAGAAATATAAATTTCTCATGCTAACGTAATATATTATAATTATGAAATTATGCGCTGTATATGTAACCATGTGGGGTCATTGCAGTTCGCTCTGCTGCAATATTCCTTTATTTCAGATATTTTTTCTAAAAAAAATAGGGTCGTTTCGTGACTGGGTCCTATTCCGTATAATCCGCGTCAATGAGTCCGGCACAATGTGTTACACAACCATATCCCTTTTTACAGTATTCAGATGAAAGTAGTACTTGACGATCTTGGTACAATTGCACAATCGCTACGTTATATATATATACTTTCATCTTTGCGTATGATAAACTATTTTACACATGCGCAGTTATAACCGTACCTGTGTCCATGGAAATGTTTTCTTGTAGTTTCACATCGTTCTATGATTTATGCAGCCGAAACCGTTATAAAAAGGCTGAGAAATTGCAACTGCAGTTCAGTCAAGTGTGTGTCAGCGTATATTAAATTATTCAATTTCTTTTTCGTAAACGTGTTGCTCAGTACAGTATTCTTTTCTTGGTCCGCTAGTTACCCTCTCGATTTCAAACGGCTCGATAATTTTATCAAGCAAACAGCTTTCACATGCTCCCTTCGATGTTACAATTATCAAATTAATATTTTCTAGGTCTGTGTCATGTATTCGCTGCAGATGAACGATGATATGGTCACTTAAAGAACGGATGTCATTTCCAAACATATCAACAATACAGCAAACGTCAAAACAATGATGTGTCCTGATTAGTGTGCATGCTGACAACAGACCTTGCATGTTATCAGCAACTGGCGTTTCTTGGTGCGTGTCTGTTTCACTGTTTTCTTTTTCCGACTTTGTTTCAACAGCATGAGCGACATCGGAAATGAAAACAGTGTTCCTTCCTTTTAACAATGGAATATTAGTTTGTAAAAAACGAAATGGTACCCAGTCTAAGATAACACGCCCTTCCGGAAATAAATAATTGCTGTATGGCGGAGACAGGAAGTCAGCTGGTATATTGTCTATTACTTTTGTTTTAGTTGCGTAATCGGCCGTATGCGATTTAAGTTTGCTTGATACATTGCTTTTGCGATATTCAAACATATGGATTGCCTGAAAATGAAAGATACATTTATTAATGTTTTGCGAATCATGGCAAACTATACACACAGTTCTGTAATGTCTCTATATATCGTATGCTGTACTAGTATAACCGAAGTACTATCATAGGAAAGTCCTATATTATCTAGGAATTTAATGTAATGTGTACATGGTGATATTAATATAATGCTCACCTTTGTGGCAACCAGTTTGTAGGTTCCTAAGAAGCTTTCTGATGGGTCTTTAGTTTTAAGAAGCGCGTGGTAAATAGGTAATCCGTTCTCTTTTTGAAGGGTCTCAACCTGGCTTATGAAACGTTTATATACTTGATTGCCCCGGTGGACAAGAGAAACTCGAGATGCTCTTGATACCATGGTTTCTCCATTATCTACTCGAAAACAAGCTACATACGCAATCTGCAACAAAGGTGGTAGAATATTCATAGTTTAATGAGTTCAATGACAAAATGATGTACAGAATAACAAATTGCTTTGTCTCAAACAGGCCTAGGAAACTAATGCATATATAGTGTTCAGTCATGGCATAAATTTGCAGGATGGATTTGTTGATGTAAATTGCTCAATGAAGAACATGCTTCTCAATCATAGACCTATTTCAAGAACGGGAAGTGAAATTCATTTGAAGCCGTCCTTGAAAAATAAGTTACTTTACACAGATGTGTTTTTGTTAAACAATAGTACAAAAGTTGAATCATGAATAGAAAAAGTGGAAACTCCACAGGTCGCTCAACACAACAAAAACGAAAATGTCATGAAGTCGGTACAAGACAAATGGTATCACAGTCCTTATAAAATTAGTTAAAATCAGTCTGTAGAATTCAGTTAAAGTTTGATACAAATAACGCGAAAGAATCGCTCATCTATCCTATATGCTGTGATCGTTTGTCCGACTTTATCATGAGAAGAAGTCGTTTAAAGTTTATTTTATAATTTTAGCGGTGGCCCCTGTGAGCATCGAAAGCGTCCGGGCATACTTGAATAAGGTCCATGTAAAGATGTTTTGGAGTACGTTTGGAGGACATCTATCACGTGTTTCACAAGAAAAAGTTGTTCAAAGTTCAAAGTTACTCAGGCCCGGATCCAGAAACATTTGACTGGGGGGGGGGACCAGTCTAGAACTAAAATGTCACCGCGGAGGCTCATAGCGCCGAAAGCGGGTTGGTGAGAGGGGGGTCTCTGCCCATGTTAACGGGGTTAGGGGGTCTTCCCCCTGGAAATTTTTGATGGCCTCTGGTGCATTTTTAGGTCTAAATTTTGAGGTAATGGATGCGTTACTCCCCTCTTGATGGGGGCGGGGGGGGGGGGAGTTTGAAAAACAGGTATGAAATGGTGGCCTCTGGGTCTAAATTTTGATAAAATATTATTCCTTTGCCAAAATAGTAGGTCACTTCTCAGCTCACTGGGGTGGGGGGGGGCACGAGCCCCCTCGGTCCGGCCCTGGATCCGGGCCTGTTACTTGTTAAAGCTCTTGACGTGCCCAAGTACTGTCAAACTAATCAGTTCGAACAAACTTAAGAGTACATTTGTATATTATTCCAGGATGCTACAGACCATGTTTTGGTTCACGTGAGCTTAACTGTTGAGCATGAGACGGGTGAAAGTAATAAACCATCGAAAAACGTTAATTTTTTTTATGTAATTTGGTTCTAAAATACCATGCAGTTTGCACTCTAACTAAAACTACAAACTTATATACGTGCATTTTGATGTCAGAATGTCAAATTTCATAAACTGGTGAAAAGAGTATGCCATAAACCATTGACAATTTTTGAGCCAAAGAACTACATCCAACCATAACCATTCAGCAACATAATGACGAATTATGTCCTGAATTGTAACCGTATCACTAAATCCGTAGACCGCGAAGTAAACTATAATTTGGGAAACACTTTACCAAATAAGGTAGCAGGGTACACTTGGATTCGAACATTTTGGGCACGGCCAGGCTTACATGTAGCGAGTCGTTATATTGCACTTCCCTAATGTGCAGAATCAGAGTGGCCATTTTATAAATTGTGCGCATGTTTTGTGCTTTTAATTAATGACAAAACCAGGACTCTCATACAAAAATACGGAACGATATCAAAACGAAAGTTGTACCCCATCCATTAAAAATAACACGTCAAAATCATCAATTTTGCACTTTTTGGACAGCCTGCAACGATCCCGTTGCGGGAACAACGTCCATTTGTTTTGCATTTCTCAATTTAATAGGCCCTACTGAACTACAGGATATTAATAGAATGTCGGTCTAGCCATCTCGTTTTTTTTCACAAAATAGCAAAAATATACCCGAGTGTCAATCAACAAGCATGGAACTCTTCAATTTCCCCGCGCTGAAGATGACTCATCGATTCATACAAAACTAGCAGCAGTTAGTTTTACAATTTACATCAGAATTTTACATGTATCAGCTGTTTAAATTTTCTAAAGAATTAACAATCATTATCTCTCACTGTAATTTACAGACATCCAAAATCACGAAGTTCTAATTATTACAAATATTGACGAGGAGTACCCTGCTACCAAACAAAATAGTCCCGAAGGAGTTACTTTTCATGGAAAACACTCTTCAGCATAGGGCCAAATTTTTCAGGGGTAAATACTGCTTTTCATCAAGATAAATCGAGGTACTCGACTGTACACATTTAAGCAGAAAGCAATGCCAGGTGCAGCACCATCCAAAGAATTTGTCAAAACATTTAAATCTCACAAACTTTCACAAGATCTATAGCTTGAAAAGGAAATGTTTTTTCTTCTCCTCAACCTCAACGTTAAACAAGTGCTAGAAATCTAAAGAAATCTATCAAATGAATTCGAGAACTTTAGCAGCATACGCAAGGCTTCAAAATACCAGTTTAAATAAGATGATAATAATGAAAAATGTGAAATCAAGCATTTGCGTTAGAGTGAAAAGTATAAAAGGATGTTGTTTCGCTTTAGTAAAGATGACTCAATGTAGTAGAATGCATTTACCAAATATATTAAATATATAAAACTGTTTACATACGATTTTCTCATTTTCCGTGTAAACATACGAAGTCACGTGTTTGCTGTTTTGGAAATAATCATAATAGTCGGATAGATAATCCAATCCCTCATACACATTGTCAATTATTCGTAACACAGCTCGCTTGTCAGATGGTGTTGTCTCTCAATGCAATAACAGTACTCCATTGCTTATAACTCTGTACCAAAACTGAAAATAAACTTTATGCTCTAATAGAATTATAGCTGATTGTGTAATAAAAAAAAGTTCGCTCCTGTCGTCATTCCGTATAATTTGTATTGATCCACCGGTAATGAGTTACAGCGATGATCACAGTTTTGAGTGACACAACTTTGAATCAACCTTAGACGACATTATTGCATCCTTACATGGTATTGAGAGTTGTCATACATTTTAGATTGTTAAAGGTAAACGATTCAAGGCTGACTGAATTTGAAAGTCAATATTTAAACCATGCGTTAGATAGAGGAATATCATTTTATCATAGTGTGTCCTTTGTACGAGAATATAAGAAAAACATATTAAAATCATATTATTACCGAAGGCCAAATGTAACGAAATTCATTGAACTTCTGAATAGTGATAAACAAGTTATTATTAGATATTTAGTTCTGAACCACTGAAATGTCATCAGGCCCCAGTTGTTTGAAATTTTAACAGGCTGTTAAACTAACTGCGGGTTAAATTTTGATTCAAAATTTGTGTCTTGGTGGGAAACACTAGTATGATGTTTGGATTTTACTGTAAAGGCCGTTAAGTGCTCATAATCCTTAACTCATAACTTTGTTTTTCTAAGTCTTCTAAAATGTTGAAATATAACCCTGAAAGTTAATCGACTGTTAGCTTAATTGCCTGTCGTACAATTTCAAAAGTTAACAGGAAGCAAACAGTCGGTCGCTGCACGGGAAACTGGGTATGCCTGTAATCGTTTTCAATTGGGCATCGAATAACATTCGCTGAATTTTCATTTCAGTTCAGTAATATAAAAAATACGTAAGATTTGCTTTCCTGTGACTATGTTTTCATATTAGATCCATCATAACTGGAAATCACAACAGAAGGATTTCCATACATAACCGACTTTGTATAATTCTGGAGCTAAACTGGACGTGATAGTGTCGCCACTATCTACTGTTAAACAAGCCGTTAAGCCTGTTAAGCAGTCTGCAGAAGATATAGTACAGCTTAATATCAAACTAGTATCCTTAACGTCTGTAAGCATGATTGTTTCATCGTATCTTTTTAACATTAAGATACAGTGTTATGCATGATAATATATGAGCCGTGCCATGGGAAAACCAACATAGTGGGTTTGCGACCAGCATGGATCCAGACCAGCCTGCGCATCCGCGCAGTCTGGTCAGGATCCATGCTGTTCGCTAACAGTTTCTCTAATTCCAATAGGCTTTGAAAGCGAACAGCATGGATCCTGACCAGACTGCGCGGATGCGCAGGCTGGTCTGGATCCATGCTGGTCGCAAACCCACTATGTTGGTTTTCCCATGGCATGGCTCAATTATAATAACTCTTAATTGGCTATTTTCTCATTTCGATGTAAACATAAGAAGTAAGGTGTTTGCAGATAATATTCAGGTGGTAGATAATTCAACCCGATATTCACGTTGTCATTTATTTGCTAGTAGTGTTGCTTCTTGAACACAGTTTATTGTCAACAATTGTTTGTGTCAAATATGCTCATAACCAAATCTCCAAATTGTTATCAGCTAATGACCTTCATCATAACCAGATCTCCAAATCGTTATCAGCTATACATGAGTAACCTGATATACTTAACTACGCTTTGAAAGAGTGTTTACTGGACTATTTTATTCATTACATAACATACCATACTCCTTTGAAAAACAACTATGAGCAATAATAGAATAGCGGTAGAATATGAAAGAAATATTGTATGCAAAATATGTTCAGGATACAGTTAACAAATGAAGGTATTTGACTTTTACCTAAATTAGTGTGTTCAACTACATGCGCCTGACGCGGGTTATCTTATAATGTGTGCTTATAATGTGTGTAGTCAAACACACGGTAATGTTTTTATGCATTAATACGCATATATAACTTGTTCACTGTATGGCAAAACTAACAATGGAGTATAGTTACTGTGTTCGTGAAGCAACGCCGGAAGACAAGCAAGCGGTGTTACAAATACATGACAATGTGTATGACGGCCTGGATTACTTACAGGACTATTATGATTACTTTCAAAACAGCGATCACGTGACTCCTTATGTTTACACTGAAAACGATAAAATTGTAAGTAGTGAAAGTGTGTATCATAGCTAATATAAATTTATCATGTTACGAAGAAAGAATTAGGCGAGTAGCTAATGAACCGTCTGTATTTTGTATTTTTACAGAAATTTCAGTCTTATTACAAAAACGTTTTGTATTGCTTTGTTTAAGTACTTGTTTAGTTCAGCATTTTTTCTAGCTTGGAAACTTGATTTAAGTGCAGATGATTACGTACCTCTTACCTGAAAGAAACTTGAATTCCCTGGTCCCACAACCAATACCATTCCAGTTTTTACTTTCCAAGACAAATACGTTCATGGAATGGTCTTTCCAGTCCTGCTCGAGTTTGGTTCTATTGATCGAGCGGCTTATATTTGTAACCTTTTAATATATATATATACGTTTTTATTTCTAGTATTGGTTGCCCTTGTCTACTTTGAACATAATAAGCTTGGCCATCTTGTAAAAATCTGTCACAAAGCGCCCCTCTGTCATTATCAGTTGTTAGGGAATACACCATAGGTGTAGATGTAGACAGTAACACCCAGCTCCTTCCACAGATTAAGTGGAGCCCTATAATGCATAACAATAATGAAACTGAATTAATTCTGTGGTCTCAAATGATCAGAAATATAAAACAAGAGGGCCATGATGGCCCTATATCGCTCACCTGTTATCATTGCACTTGAGAACAAGAAGATCCTCAAAAAAATATCTAAGTCCAAAGGACAGTAACAACAAAGAAAAGAAATTTAACCAAAAAGAAAAAAAAAATCTTACAAGGTACAGATATGTCAAAATACACCTAAAAATTGGAGGTACCATCCACAGAAAAGTGGTCTCGGTTTTTCCCTACGGCCAATAATAAAAAAGTTACTAAATACCAGCTATTTATAGTAACATAAAAGGAAAGTAATTAAAAAAAAATATTGTAAGTGAACAAAAGAAGGATCTGCCAATATAAATCTGCTGACATAAATGAAATTTCAGATCAGTATCTTCATTAGATACGGAGATATACCCATTTTAATTTGAAATAAAGGAAGGTAATTTGACATAAAATCAGTCCATAGTTATCTACCCTGATTGGCTCAGTCCAACTAATGACAATAATGAAATTTCAAATAAGTCCTATAAGTACTTACTGATATAAATCCATTTTGATTACAATCAGGGGAGGTAATCAGATATGAAAATAACTCTGAACCTACGCTTGGATCTGATTTGTCATGGAATCCAAGAATTATTGTTGTTGAAGTTATTTTGGAAGTTTGTATCAAATAAAACCATAAATGAAGTCTCTATATGGCTGCAAAAGTAATTTTGGACCTTTTAGGGGCCATAACTCTGGAACCCATAAAGAAATCTGGCCAGTTCAAGAAAGGAACCAAGATCTTGTGGTGATACAAGTTGTGTGCAAGTTTGGTTAAAATCGAATCATAAATGAAGCTGCTATTGTGCAGACAATGTCAAAATAGCTAATTTTGGCCCTTTCAGGGGCCATAACTCTGGAACCATCATGGGATCTGGCCGGTTCAACTAAGGAATCAAGATCTTATGGTGACACAAGTTTTGCGCAAGTTTGATTAAATTCAAATCATAAATGAAGCTGCTATTGTGCAGACAATGTCAAAATAGCTAATTCTGGCCCTTTCAGGGGCCATAACTCTGGAACCCATATGGGAATCTCGCCAGTTCAAGAAAGGAACCAAGATCTTATTGTGATACAAGTTGTGTGCAAGTTTGGTTAAAATCAAATCATAAATGAAGCTGCTATTGTGCAGACAATGTCAAAATAGCTAATTCTGGCCTTTTCAGGGGCCATAACTCTGGAACCCATAAAGGAATCTGGCCAGTTCAAGAAAGGAACCAAGATCTTATGGTGATACAAGTTGTGTGCCAGTTTGGTAAAAATCAAATCATAAATGAAGCTGCTATTGTGCAGACAAGGTCAAAATAGCTAATTTTGACCCTTTCAGGGGCCATAACTCTGGAACCCATAATGGGATCTGGCCAGTTCAAGACAGGAACCGAGATCTTATGGTGATACAAGTTGTGTGCAAGTTTGGTTAAAATAAAAATCATAAATGAAACCACTATCATGCAGACAAGAAATTGTTGACGGACGGACGGACGGACGGACGCACGCACGCACGGACTGACGACGGACGACGGGTGAACACAAAAGCTCACCTTGTCACTATGTGACAGGTGAGCTAAAAACAGAAAAGGCTTTCGCCTAATGACAGCTGTTATTGTTAATAAGGAGATAAATAAAAAATGTAAGAAGACCATTCGGAGGCAAATATCGCAAAAAGCTAAATAATAAAAGATTGTATTTGAATTAATCTAACTGAGGGTTTCAAAAGATCCCATTGAAGCCAGCTTGGACATTTTTGCCGTGATATGTGTTTGCTGACCTGCAACATTAAGCCGTTATTGTTTATTCTCTTGTTGCTTTGCCTTCTGCAAAGGCATTCAATTTGGCGACATGTTTTTAAAAGTGGTTCGTTAGATGTTTCCTGTTTATATATATTTACAAGAGCATTTCTGTGTTTTACATATTGTGTCTTTTGTTATCATAGGATGGATAATGCATTCAACTGGCGGAGATAACTTACTTTACTTCGAGACAAGGTTGGGATTTAAAGAAAGTGTTTGTGCACAAGTTACTGGTTTTAACTCAGCAGCGGTGATTTTGCCACTGACCGTTTTTAAGATGATGCCTATCTGGGTTCCTTTGTGTGTTTGGCATGTCCTCGCTGTACATCTGTTTTACTTTGTCTATGAATTGTTGCGCTTACATATATCCGCTATATTCACATTTAGGGTTTGCTTCAATGGTGTGCATTCTTGGGACGTGGCAGTTCCATTTTGATCTTTTTGCCCTGGTTCTTGATGTAGACATGTTTTCCTTCTATATGTATCGGCGTGAAGTTGGCAGTACAGCAGTAGCAGCAGTAGCAGCAGTTAACTGCTGTAACTGCTGGCAGTAGCAGCAGTTAACTGCTCCTACTGCCAGCAGTTACAGCAGTTAACTGCTCCTACTGCCAGCAGTTACAGCAGTTAACTGCTCCTACTGCCAGCCAGTTACAGCAGTTTATTGCCTGTCGCAGTTCACTGCCACCAGTTACAGCAATTGATCGTGTTTGCTAACATCAGCTACTACTGCCAGCAATTATAACAGTTCATCAAGTTGTATTACCAGGTGGTGAGAATGACATAAGGTATTTATTTTGTCAGTGTCCTACATATAATACTGCCAGCAATTAAATTGTGTTATTAAAATCATTTACAAGATTCCTTCAGATGTGTAATAGGCCGTAAAACCTACCCTTCTCGCGTATCGTTTAAACATCATTGAAGCGTTTTTAATCTATCATGAATTATCTGCCCTTGAAACCGATATTCAACGGCAGAAAATTCAGGATCAAGCCTAGGTACCTATGATCTTTAATACATATTTTCGTTCTAACTTTGATTCTCAGACAGTATACAAAGTTTAAAGAAATTCTGCCCGTAAGAAAAATTTTGCCCTATAGAAAATTGCCCCATTCACCCTTAAATTCTCCTGTAAACTATACAATACCAGCAGTTAAATGGTTTAAAAGTCTCATTTATGTTTCTGCCAGCAGAGTGGTCTATGAGAACATGTCACTTCAAGCAGTGAAATGAGTCAAATGACCAATGAAAGCAGTTTTCTATGTGCTACTGGCAGCAGTCAAATGGTTTATAAGACAAGTATACCAGTTCTTTTTTATATGTAACTACCAGTGATTAAATGTTTACAAGGCTCCTATTACTGCTAGCAGTAAAATGTTTATGACAGCAAATAACAAGGTTCTTGTTACAGCTAACGACTGGTGTGTTAACTGCTGAAAGAAAACCACTCAAGTCGCATTCAGCCACGAGTCCATCAAAAAAAAAAGAGTTCCCCTTGGAAACACCGCCCCACCTCACCCCGGGTTCCTCCCAAACAAGAGTTTTCCCCGAATGGCGGCCACCCGTGCCGGGTGGGGGACGACCCCCTCTACAACGGCCACCCGGTCCGATCCAAAAGTCAAGGTCTGGGGCGGAGCTGGGGGTGCCCAAACTGAAAAATGTGAACATTTCCAGAAACGGCCTCGGACCAAGTTTGAGACCCGCTCACGAGTAAACAAGAGTTTTCCCGGGGTAGCCGCTATGCTGGCCCCCCATACACCGTCACCCTCTACAACGGCCACCCGGTCCCGTCCCAAAGTCAAGGTCCCGTAGGGTCCTCCTATTAACTGCTGTAAGCATTTTAGGCCACCCCCGCCTCACACCTCACCCCGGGTTCCTCCCAAACAAGAGTTTTCCCCGAATGGCGGCCACCCGTGCCGGGTGGGGGACGACCCCCTCTACAACGGCCACCCGGTCCGATCCAAAAGTCAAGGTCGGGGGCGGAGCTGGGGGTGCCCAAACTGAAAAATGTGAACATTTCCAGAAACGGCCTCGGACCAAGTTTGAGACCCGCTCACGAGTAAACAAGAGTTTTCCCGGGGTAGCCGCTATGCTGGCCCCCCATACACCGTCACCCTCTACAACGGCCGCCCGGTCCCGTCCCAAAGTCAAGGTCCCGTAGGGTCCTCCTATTAACTGCTGTAAGCATTTCAGGCCACCCCCGCCTCACACCTCACCCCGGGCTCCTCCCAAACAAGAGTTTTCCCCGAATGGCGGCCACCCGTGCCGGGTGGGGGACGACCCCCTCTACAACGGCCACCCGGTCCCAGTCCGATCCAAAAACCAAGGTCTGGGGCGGAGCTGGGCGTGCCCAAACTGAAAAATGTGAACATTTCCAGAAACGGCCTCGGACCAAGTTTGAGACCCGCTCACGAGTAAACAAGAGTTTTCCCGGGGTAGCCGCTATGCTGGCCCCCCATACACCGTCACCCTCTACAACGGCCACCCGGTCCCGTCCCAAAGTCAAGGTCCCGTAGGGTCCTCCTATTAACTGCTGTAAGCATTTCAGGCCACCCCCGCCTCACACCTCACCCCGGGCTCCTCCCAAACAAGAGTTTTCCCCGAATGGCGGCCACCCGTGCCGGGTGGGGGACGACCCCCTCTACAACGGCCACCCGGTCCGATCCAAAAGTCAAGGTCTGGGGCGGAGCTGGGGAACCCCAAACTTCTGTCTGATTTTACAATCATGATGTTAATCTGTACAATGTACATGAATGAATACATTGATGGATAATTGTCCTTTCCTGTTTTGCATAATCTTCCTCGCCTTTCAATTTTCAGTCGGAAGCTGGTAAAATTCGATTTTAGCACACAACAACTTTATTCAAACTATTGTTTGTATTTTTACTTCAGTTATCATTAAAAATTACTATTTTAATATAAATGCCTATAAAACACATGTACTCATTTTATTTAGAAAACGTGCCCGGGCCAAATTCGAAACCATCCCTTGCAATTTAGAAAAGCGCGGGATTTTCTACTTTCAGTTTCTTAAAATACAATCTGGGGAGGTAATTACATCATAGTAAAGGCCAAAACTCAAGAGTTAAATACACTACACTATAAACTGATTTGACATTTGAGAGTTCAATTTATAGGCTCGTCTCAATTTTGTAAATCAGCCGTGTTTTATTACAAATGTATATTCACTTCCTGTCTAAATAAAATGGTGTTGTGGTTGCGTGGAGTATTGTCCTGTAAGCGGTTGGGACTCTGTACTCTGTCAATTCATTTTTTATTAACCTTTTATGTGCGATAAAATTAATTCATTCTTTCACTTACTAGTGTATGTTTTCTATTTTTCTTTTCATCTTAACGCAAAATACCATGCATAATTTTCATTATTGGTAAGTTTCGCCAGCTAATTCGTCAGAGTCCACAGTACAATATTTTTAGCCAAGAATTTCATAAAAATATAAATAATTTGATTTGCACATGCATGCATCACATCCATTGTGCATTATATAAAATATTTTGTACTTACTTCTAAAAAAATATGATAATACGCATTAGACTTCCATATAATTTCGTTTGATCTGTTGCGGCTTTACATAACACTGTATTAAAGATGAAAATTTATATTGATTAAAATACTGATGGATATACAAGCACTGCTTATACCTACCATAATATCACAGCTATTTAGGCGGTTCATCTTTTTGTTGGTAAAATTAATTATTATACAAAATAAATCTATACTACTATATTGTATTTGCAAACACTATCCAAATTACAGACCGTTCCATTAAAAAAGTATAAAGCACCGCTAACTTTAAAACCGAGTAATAACTCATGGCAATAGCAGCACTTCACTTGTGGTAGTCCAAACAATTTAACTGTTGTAACTGCTGGCAGTAGCAGCAGTTAACTGCCCGTACTGCTGGCAGTAGTGGCAGTTAACTGATGTAACTGCTGGCAGTAGGAGCAGTTAACTGCTGCTACTGCTGCTACTGCTGTGCTGCCAACTTCACGCCGATCTTGTGATAGTACTAACATTTAACTGTTGTAACTGATTGCAGTAGCAGCAGTGAACTGATGTAACTGCTGGCAGTAGCAGCAGTAGCAGTTAACTGCTCCTACTGCTGGCAGTAGCAGCAGTTAACTGCTGCTACTGCTGCTACTGCTGTACTGCCAACTTCACGCCGATTCTATATGTATATATTTTATTACATGTTTTGCAGATTGCATATGTAGCTTGTTGTCGTGTGGACAATGGGGAGACCGCTGTGACAAGAGCAGGTCGTGTATGCCCTGATCATCACGGAAAACATCTGTATAGTCGTTTTAAATCTGAAATTGAGACTCTCCAAAAAGCGGATGGTATAACTAGACGACATGCGCTTATAAAAAGTGCACCTCCCTCTGAAAGGTTCTTAAATTCCTACAAGCCCGTCGCAAAGAAGGTATTTGTGCTTTGACTTTTTTATATACAGATGGTACAAATGATGATGTCATACTTATTTGCTTATAGAATGCACACAGTGCTTTGTCATAGCAAGATATGTGGTAATGTGGTATCTGTCGTGTTTTATACAAAGGTTAAATGCTTATTAGAATGCTTAAAACTATAATGGCTGATTTAGGACATGTCGTTATGTTGCAAAGGCGTGCCTGCGGTTAATGTACCACATTTACGCGCCATAATGAAATTTAGACAGTTTTTAGTCGTTTTGGTGCACGCGTGAACACGACAAAACAAAACTAACATCGCAACATAACGAAACATAAAACGCGACAGAAAGAAACATTATATGTATTTCGTTCTGGCGCGCGCGTCATTAACATACAGTTCATGTTGGTGTTCATTGGCGCCCACGCCAAGACGCAATAGAATGTTTAGTTGTTTCACGTTGGTGTGCGCGCCATAAACAAAGAGATTGGTGCGTGCACCAGAAATGAATGAAATGTTTAATTGTTCCGCGCTCGCGGCGCGCACGCCAACGTGACCTAGGAAGACATTTCATTTCGTTTTGATGCGTGTGTCGCGTCCTATGTTTCGTTTTGTTGCGTTGTGTGCATTCCAAAGGACACAAAACTTTTAAGATTTTGTCATGGCGCCTGCCAGGACAACATGGCAAAATGTGCTACAAAAAAAAAAGAAACACGTGCAACACGAAATAACGAAATGTCCTAAATCAGCCACCATATAAACCAGGTAATAACTGCATACATGCATTAGAGTTCATATCGAAGTCGGCAATTTTCTTTTGATTTCAGGACATTTATTTGTTTGAATACAACAGAGGCAATGTATCGAGCAAATTAAAGTTCCTTGCTTCAGATCACAGCCCAAGTGCGAAAGTTATTGACACTATACCGGCTGACTTTCTGTCTCCTCCATACAGTAATTACTTGTTTCCGGAAGGACGTGTTATACTGGACTGGGTACCATTTCGTCTTTTACTAGCAAATGTCCCTTTGTTCAAAGGAAGGAATACAGTCTTCTATACGGATATCACCACGGTTGAAACAGAACGCAAACGAGAAATTAACGATGAGCCTACACAATTGAAAACCAAACATGCTATCCCTCATCCAGTACAAGGTCTTTTGTCGGCAAGTACCGTCTTTAAGGCTCATCATGACTTAGATTTGTCATGCAACTTGGATGTTTTCGGAACCGATTTTCGCTCTTTACGGGATCATATCATTTTCCACCTGCAGCGAATAGATGCCATAGGTCTCGAAAAGATAAATCTACGAGTTTATACAATGAAAGGAGTAGATGCCAGCCCTTTGCTAGATCCATTTCTGCGGTCGTTAGGAGTGGAAACACTAACAAGAGAATCAACAATAAACCAATATATAGAACAAGTTATTTACGAGAAGGAGATAAACGGGTGAAGTAAAAAAAAAACTTGATATTTTCTAACGAAAAGAAGTTTGGATGTCTGAGTTGCTTTCAGTTGGTATGAGCTTGGAAAATATGTATGGGCTTGATAATGATACTAGGTTATAGTTAATTAAAAGAATTCTCCAAATATGTGCTTTTACCATGGAAAAACCAGGATGACTGTCCAAAAGGGAAGGACACGTCCCAAAAGCAGATCCTCCTCTAACCGCTTGTTCCTTTTGCAAAAACAGGATTCTTATACAACAAAAGGTTTAAGTAACAAGCAGTCTCTGTATTACAAAAGATGTTGTAACATGTTTATCAAGGCCTTCGCTATATATATCAACAAAGTTAGTCCTAGTTTTTTTTAAAGGGGTGATGTTTTACTTAGATGTACCCTTAAGTCAGTGGTTTGCTTTTCGGCGTTCATATTTAGAGAGGTAAGTTGTTGAGAAGAACATGCCTTGGATTGACTTCTTAGTTTGTACTAGTTTACAACCATGTTTTTGTCATTTATGTAAGAGCGTAGTTCACCGAGGAATTGTTTTGTTCCAAAACGTTGAATTTAATAAAGGAAGTGTGAAATTTGCTAGTAACCTCCTATACGCTTTTCCAGCGTTAGGGTTAATGGCCGCTCCAAGCAGCGTGTTTTCAATTTGCGTTTCTTCTGCGAGGTTCATTATGTGAATGTTGTGTTGTAGGTTTATGACGTAATTCTCCTCCACTTTTATATTGATCCAATTATAAACAACGCATTTGTTTATAACAAAAAATAATAAATGATTGAATAAAGCACGCTGTCGTCTGTTATATATTTCCATTAGTGCCAATTCGTTGACGGTTCTAATCCGAGTTTTATGCATAGTACCTCCTCAGACCCTACTTTATATATTTTATAGTTTGGTAACTTTTTAAGTTTTTAAAATACATGAATCAAAAGAAATGTTATACAAAAAGCAATAGCTTCTTGTTCTTGAATATTAAAATTGACGAGGACAATGAAAGTTTACGACTTTACACTAAATGTATGGTGTTAACAAATCATTCAGCAAGTATGCAGGCATCATAGACAGACAGAATTCAACATGGTAAAACATCTTCTGAAAGATGCTGTTCACTAATTTTATGGACAGAAAAAGTATATCATTATCACGAGAACCCGCCTCTTTCGTAAACTTTCTTACATGCTTGTACATGTATTTCAGCCATCAACGTCCATCTTATTCTGGCTAATTAAATATATCAAATATTAAAGAGCATTGCGGTAATTTTCGGAAATATGTTTTAATTTTATCATCACCAAAGACCGAATTAATTGAATTATTAACTGTTAAGCCTTTGACCTATGACGTGAGGAATGTTGTATATTTAACTACCCCTCGTGAACAGTTTTTATTTTTGTTGGGTTGATTGTCACAGTAGTTCAGTATTGCAGATCGTATAGCGACGTTCCAGGTTTTGGTGGAGAAAGATCCAAGGTTCCCGTCTGTGCATTATTACATACATGAGCGGGCATCTAGGTAGACCCACCGACCTTCCTTAAGCCGACTGGATGCTTCCTTACGTGAAAGAATTCTAGCCCATGCGAGTTCACAGCGGTGATCACAGCGGTGATAGGACTCAATTAAACAAGGTCTGCTATCATTTGACTGATTGCGTTCTATTTTTCCAAAAGATTTAATCAACTATCACAACAGCAGACTCTTAATGCCCTGTCGCGCTCAATTTTCTCCATATACTAGGATTTTCTGTTACATGTACTTCGGGACCGTGGAGACCTTTTAAAGTATTGTGGTGCTCGGATGCAGAATAGGTGTTGCATATTCGACTACCCCTATATCAAACTAAGTCTATTTTGCTTGGTTAGAATGCTTTCAAAGGATCTAATTCAATATTAGCAAGGAGCTGCGTTCAATAAACGCTTGATGCCCCGGTGCCATCCTTGTCGATGCAAAGCAACCTAAGTCCAAAACGAGGTCAAGGTCAAACTGAGGTCAGGTGATGTCTGAAGATGAGGAATGGTCACAGGTTTCATCTGCATTAGTATCAAGTCATTCTAGTAAGGGGTATTGATGCTAGACGTAACTGTCCCATTTGGTTAACCTCGTACGGACGAACGAATGGACAGGACAATCACTATATGCCTCCCGCATCAGTAGATACCGGGGGCATAAAAATTATGTTTATACACTTATACAAAATAATGTTTATACTCGTATACATATGTATTTCCAAAAACAAAATGTTCTCTCTAAGGCTATTCATGCTACTGTCAAATTTCGTCTGTAGGAAAACCATACGACTTCAATGTTAGACTGCAATGTAAAGTTATAAACAGACAGCACGTCGAAGTTAGTGCTCGCTGTTGGGTCACCTGCTTATTCAAGTTTGATGTAAAATCACCATTGTTTCCAATAATTTCATAGCAATTCTGATTCTTTAACAAACCAAATTTCAAGAGCTCTTTTTAGAAATGTGATCACTTTCATAAAACGCATGCCCCCGCCCCCTGATTGGTGGCCTGTACGTAATTGAATACGTGAATTTCACTCTTACATTCTCTGGAGTTCGCCTCTATCTTGGCCTCTGACCAACTGATCCTAAAACCAATAGGGTTATCAACTCACCACATGCAACTATTTCATGGCCATAAGCCCATCTGTTCTTCTTGGTGATTGAAAACTATTTCAGATCTCAAGAACACCTGATTTTACTAACTTACTCAAAATAACAATTTATTAAATCCTGTGAAATGTGAAAACTGTGGACCATACTGACCAAGCAACTGTTACATAAATTTGGTCGTCGTAGGCTAAAGTAGTCTTCAGTTATTGTTTAACGGTATTTCTAGTTTTAGCTTAAGCTATCCCGTAAAGAGGCCGGATGACCCCATCTGAATGAAGTTTGGAGCCAACCTTACAATGATGCTACAGACGTAGTCTGATAAAAGATCCACCAAGCAGTTCATTAAGTTGTTTAACCCTTAGCCTGCTAAATTTCTAAAAGGACTGGTCTGTCATTCAATTTTGGCAATACCATTCATTATTCGAAGGGGTGTTCCAGAACCAGCTACCTAGCCACTGCCAAAAAGAAACTTTAAGGTAGTTTCATTTTAGCTAAAGTGGCACCTAAAGGCCAAGGTGCACAAATTTTGAAGAGGACATTAAAATGATGCTACAGATCAAGTCTGATAAAGATCTAGCAAGTGATTCATAAGACCTTTTTCAAAGAGCTACCAAACACAGCTAGACCCATTTCAGAGAACAAATCCTTACCTCATTTTAAATAGTTATGATAAAACTGATATAAAATGAAGAGAAAAGTAGGGGTCATGTATCTTCTAAGAGAGATTTCTCTGGTCACATTTACTTACTGTAAACTGACATCAAAATCACACTGCTGTGACCTCGAAGTACTACTCATACTAAAATTGAGCTTGACTTCACCAAATACAACCTGCTCTCCCATTTTTCCTACCAAAATGTCAACAATATATCCACAATGAAATTTAAACAAAAACTAGCCTCAATTTAGACCTCTGTTGCCATGCCAAGTGAAAAATTAGTGTTCAAATACCTGGCAGCCATTACGCGACTGGACCAGATGGCTCCCACGCTGGTTCCTTTAGTTTAGTTAGGCCTATAAGAAACACTGTTTTTCTGTAATAGTCTCAATTTCATTTGTATAGTACCAGTAACACATCTGCATGAAAAATACCAAGTTTCAGCTTGATTAAATCAGTTTTCCAGGTTTTAAGGCATTTTCAGTAACGTGGGTCCCTGCGCCAATTTTCCTTCAAAACTGATGTCGCGACATAATTTTTAACCAGTTCTTCTAGCCAGAGCTGGTTTTTGCCCTATTTCATAAATTTTCACCATAATTTGCAAGCAAATTACACATTAACACTTTGAAATATACCAAATGTCCCCTCTGAAAGGTATAGATGGGCATAATTTAGAGTGCAAATTTGCATTTTTATAAAAAAATACCCACCAAAACAGTGAAAATGTGATTTTTTGGGTTTTTATCAATTTTTGCAGCAAATTTTCAATGAAATGCTCATTTTTTACCAAAATCTGACCAAACTAGTTCATTTATATCAATATCTGGACAAATCTCAATTTTTGCCCACCTTTTTTCATATAGGTCACAATAGCCTAAAAGTTTTCCCTATATGTTCTATATAAAACTGACCATTTTCAGAGCTACCAAACATAGCCAGACCCATTTCAGAGAACAAATCCTTACCTCATTTTAAAGAGTTATGATAAAACTGATATAAAATGAAGAGAAAAGTAGGGGTCATGTATCTTCTAAGAGAGATTTCTCTGGTCACATTTACTTACTGTAAACTGACATCAAAATCACACTGCTGTGACCTCGAAGTACTACTCATACTTAAATTGAGCTTGACTTCACCAAATACAACCTGCTCTCCCATTTTTCCTACCAAAATGTCAACAATATATCTACAATGAAATTTAAACAAAAACTAGCCTCAATTTAGACCTCTGTTGCCATGCCAAGTGAAAAATTAGTGTTCAAATACCTGGCAGCCATTACGCGACTGGACCAGATGGCTCCCACGCTGGTTCCTTTAGTTTAGTTAGGCCTATACTAAATAATTGGATAATGATAGACAAACTAACCAATATCAACAAAACAGTAAATTCCCACTTGTTTCAAAGTAGGGGCGTGGAGAGAGCAGACAGGCTGCTTTTAATAAAATATATTTTACTGTGACGAGACATTGGTCTGGATTTTATAATGAAACTACCCTACATGGAAATTTGCCAATCATACTTGAGCTGTCTGTAAAACACTTATGCCATCCATGTGTTGTCCCATTTTCAGTCCAGTGGTCACATGACCTTGACCTTTGACCAACTAACCCCCAAAATAATAGTGGTCAAGTACTTCATAAGCTTAATCATGCTATAAAGTTTGAAGATACTGGGTCAAGTGGCTCTCACGTTATTGAATGGGTTCAAACCCGTTTTCTTGACTTAGACTTACTGACCCCAAAAAGGACAGCTGTCTTCTACTTCATTGAGCCCAATCATGTATCATGTTTGAAGGTTCTGGATTGATAGCGGTCTTCTACTTCATCAAGCCCTATCATGTATCATGTTTGAAGGTTCTGGATTGAGTAGCGAGTGAGTTGGTATTTACGGCAAATCAACACAAAATGGTCATATATCGCCGAGGATTGAGTAGCAGAAAAGGTTTTCAAGGTTCAGGGACCTTTGAGTACCAACCCCCAAAACAATAGGGGCCTTCTACTTATAACCCTAATCATGCTACAAAGCTTAAATGTTCTGGGTCAAGTGGTTCTCAAATTATTGGGCAGAAACCGGTTGCTCTACCAACAGATAAACTGTTGGCCCTAATGCCCGACCGACAAACAGGTGCAAAGCAATATACCCCCACTTCTTCAAAGGGGGGCATAATGAGCATTTCTGTCTAAAACTAGAAATGAAGAACTCACAGATAAAAGATTTTTTTTAGATTTTTTTAACAACATAGAAATTATATTAAAATATGAGGAACACTAAACTGTAGACATTACAAGTTGAAATGGTCAATGATCATGGAGATTTATAAAAGGCTGTGTAAACATGTGTGTCAGGGTAAAATGGACAAAATCTACATGTATAAAAGTGTGTGCATTTACTACACCTACGTGCATAGAAACCTTATACACTAGCAACAATAACAACATGGGTCACTAACATACCCGTACTCTATGTTGATGCTCTACAGAACACAACAAGTTACCAATGGGAGACAAACCACTGTGAACTTTCACCGATACCACTGAAGGTAACTATCATATCAGAAACCTGTACAAGTTTCACTGATACACTGTACTGTGTAGGAAACATATAATTTTTCACTGATACTCTGTAATGTAGGGAAAACATGTATAGTTTCACTGATACGCTGTTATATAGGGAAAACAGATATTGTTTCACTGATACACTGTAAGGTAGGGAAAACATATATAGTTTCACCAGTACATTGTAAATTAGGGGAAACATATGCAAGTTTCACTGTTACACTGTTGTGTAGTGGAACATATGTAAGTTTCACTGGTACAGTGTAGTTTCACTGATATACTGCAATGTATGGGAACATATATATGTTTTCACTGATATTTTGCTGTGTAGGAAAACACGTATAGTTTCAAATGATACAGTGTAGTGTTAGAGATACATATTAAGTTTCACTGATACACTGTAGTGTAGAGGAAACATATATAATTTCATTGAAACATTATAATGGAGGGAAAATATAATATATAGTTTCACTGATACACTGTTGGTGCACTGTAACAATTTTAAATGCTACATATACTGTGTAATGAAACATATACAAGTTTTCACAATGAAGGACAAAAACCACTAATTTCACATATATACAACATACATGTACTCTGAAGGTATTCCTTGTACAAGACATTTGTACTCAAAATTAGAAATTGAATGCGTAGATTTAACAATTATGAATGTCAATGATATTCACTAGACATTCTGTAAACAGACATACCATATTCTGTAAGACAGGATACTCATCTCAATGTCACTTACAGTCAAAAATAAATTCCAACCTAATTTCAAATTTTAAATTTTCTTTACAAATCAAATCTTCAAAAAAGACTATATGCCTTACAACTGTTGATACTGTGAGGACACAAAAAAAAACTTACCATAATCATTTTAAATACATTAAAACCAGAAGCAAGTTTCATATGAATTTCATAGATACCTCACAGACAGTCCGTAGGTTTCACAAAACTTCAAAATATACCATGAAGGTAAAAGAACTTTAAATTTCATGATGGAACATATTACCACTAGTAAGGTTAGACTGGGAAATAATGAAAATACACATGGAACAGTTTCAGACTTCAAAAATCAAATACAATGTACCACTATTTTCAAAATTTAAATTGTGTGAGTGTGAAAAGCACTTAACATACAGCTAACATAATGACTTTTACTCTATTACGGAATATTTTACATAGATGTAGGCGTCACTAACAAATACTTCCTACAAAATTTTTCATTAAAGTTGAACATTTTTGTATCTCCAAAGCTCAATCAATGTTCCACGTCTTAAACTTGTAAAAAGATCTTCACACCAGTACGGTGACAAGATAAGTTTTCGTAACAACCTTGAAATTTATCTCAGTCATTCACAAATAAACACCGCAGCCACTATTAAAGCTATTATACAATCTAACATCCCTCAACCACAAAACATATTCCACAATTTATTTATTTATTTATTTGGGTTTTACGGCGTACCAGGACCTAAAATGTCACCAAACTTTCTGATTGGGCTCAATAAAGATTCTTATATATTCTCCATTACTTGCTTGTATATAATGCTGATACAACAGTACTAACACAGAAAAACAAAAATGCAACCTACTGTTTGTTTCACTTAATCTGTTTTCAGCGTTTTACTTTAAATTTCTTCTTTATTTTGCAATATCTAGGTATTAATGATACATCTTTCTGCAGGTTAACAGGGGTGGTGTTAGGAACAGTTTGATTTCTGAACTTGAAGAATTTGAGAAGTAATCGAACAAAAAAAAAATCCCCTAATAAAATTTTGGCCCATGACAATTCTGAAAAACAGGTCAAAGTTGCAAATTTTAAAAAATTGAGCTTTACAAAGGAAAATACACTATCAAAATCAAAATTGATGATAAATTCCACACTATACAAGATATCTTGAAATTTAAATAGTTCTTATTACCTCCCTTTGAAGTCTTCAAAATGATATATCAATGGTACTGTCTTACACCTAAAGAAAAGTGAAGTAAAACCCATATTACGGAAAAAGTGAATCACATAGCATGTATGCTCACAAAATGTACAGTAAGAATGTATATTTCAATGTCACACGTAACCTTGCGTACATTTATAATAATTTACAACAGCACAAGAGGCAAAAGACAAAAATACAGATTACAAAATGAAAAAATAGATTCTTTGGAATGATTAAGTTTATGGCATATGAATACAAATTGTAAAAATATTATCCATTATAAGCTATGAGTATAAAAAGCTTTAAAAGATACATTCTGAACTACCCTAATTTAACCCTTAGCCTACTAAATATCTAAAATGGACTGGTCCAGCATTCAATTAGTGCAGTACCATCTATTATTCAAAGGGGTGTTCACTGAAAATTTACTGACTGAATAGCGAACAGTGCAGATCATGATCAGCCTGCACAGATTGGTCTGCACAGGTCGCAATGGCAGAATCACTTGCCACCAGCAGGCTAAAGGCTAAAGAACAATTAAACTTGCAAAGTACATAAAATATATGCTACTTATCAAGAATACAAACACTGAATATAATCATGATTCTGTGAAACAGGTTATATTTTCCAGTGAACCCAAAATTAACTTATACTTTGTAAGAATCAAGAAACAGGTTGTACTTTCCATGAACCAGGAAAAAGGTTATACTTTAGCCAAAACAAGAAACAGGACATACTTTCATGAAACACAGAAATAGATTACACACGAGATATCATACATTTTTACGTGTCATATTTCCAGTTCGAAAAGGAAAAAGCGTCTTATAAGTGCATATTACATCAAGAAAATTTCGAGTTTACAGCTCAGGGCATCTTTATTTCTCATTCTGCAAACCCAAACTTTTGTTCACCACAGCACCAGGTAGGAATGGAATGGAATCTGGTATACCATTACTTCTGTATGTGCATCAAAATTATGAGAAAAACAATTAAATCAGCATGTCCAAATGTATCTGAATACAGTTCATTATTCTGTTTGCTTCTATTACATTTTAAACACGCTTAACTTGTGTTTGTACACTGGACAAGTAGCATATAGAACTTTTTTTTTACACACATTTAGTCCAACTGCATATACATATGTGTAAGGGGGCAACACATGTGTAGACATCAACATAAATCCATAATTTCCTAAACAACCTGACATTACCTCTTCCATACATACCAATAATAATCTACCATACCTATTTCCTTCAACCATAACCTTAAAAAAAATTATAATAAAGAGTGTGAAAAAATATAACTAATATTATATCTGTTATAAAATTAAATGAGTAAGAAAACTGCTGTTACATAAAACTGAATAAAATATATTTCAATAATATAATGTGTAATGAAACAACAAACTGAATTTTATAATCTTAGCATGCAACTATTGCACAGTTAATATAATACTCCTCTATTTACAAACAATTTCAACATTTTGTTAAAATAATTATCTCCCTTGTCAAAACATTATACACAATTCAACCTTTTTTAAATTATTATCTCCCTTGTTAAAACATTATACACAATTCAACATTTTGTAAAAATAATTACCTCCCTTGTCAAAACTGGCAGCCATTTCTTGGTCAATATTCCTCACATGGAGTAACAGCTTTGAAAATCAACAAAATATATGAAAATATTTTTAATCAGTAGACAAAACTTCTCATCAATGTAAGAAATGTGGATGATTTAATATCAGACATGCCAGTCAGGGGAGTTAACTTGTGCTTTTTGAAACCTCAAATGCCACTCAGGGGAGACAACCTGTGCCTTTTTTTAAAACTGTAACATGCTAATTAGCGCAGATAATCTTTGCTATGCAAAAAGTACCTATATCTATATATAGTAACATGCTGACCAGGGGAGATAATATGTGCTCTGGAGAAGCATCTATAAATAGAAACAATAGTTTCATGCCAAGGCCACAGTATTGTGGTAAGAATGGTAAATATTGCACCTATATAATGATAACAATGACTACCACATTATAGCACCTAGAACAAAATATTGACAGTACAAGATTGATATATATAAAAGTCATTTATAAGGTAAACTACAGTAATAGGGTGCTAAAAACAGCACATACATTTAAAAGGGTTTTACTAACCTAGATTTTGGGTGTGTAAATTTTCCAAAGTTATAGATTAAATAGATTTTAGAACTATCAGTTAGTCTGAACATTGTGTGTGTGTGTTGGGAGGGGGGGGGGGGGGGAAGGGGGGGGATATAAGATTTGGTACTACAGTTATGTTGCAGATCTAGCTGCAGAAGTTTATGGTTTAATATATAAAACACAAGAAAAAATATAAATAAATGCCAAGTCTGGTAAAAAAAAGATTTTGATAAACACTGACCCGATTTGACTTACTTAGACTATCTGAGACACTGAATTGTGGAATGAACACAAAAACTTATTCTGACTTTATATGGAGAACATGTGGTGAAGAAGGATTGCATGTGTTCTTTAAAACTTGTCAGTAAATAGCTATACATTGCTAATGTTTTCTGTTTATATATGCACCAACTTTAAATAAAATTTGTACTGCATTGTAAAACAATCAAATAACATTGCCATCTTTGACTAAACAAGAGATATCAAAGGAGGTTTGAGACAGCTATAAGTGTCATTTGAGTAGTGTCTTTTACATTTTTACACTTTTTCTTCAGAATTACGAACAATTTTCCTACTATAGCAGAGTTACATAACTATGTGCTTAAGGAGGTAGGTTACCTTGTTACAAGGGTAAATTCAAATTAGTTGAACCGCAACATCTTTTTGTAGTCCGTGTTATATGAAGTTTTAATTGCTAAATTCTCAGTTTCGTTTGTCTCTGTTCCTTCAAGTTCAGTTTTTATCCGGGTTTGAAGAACATGACCCTCCAAAGGTATTTCATATGGAAAGAAGAAGGAAAATATGGATATTTAACACTTTTCACTGTATTTTAGTTTCATTGATATCCGTAGAAGTCAGCATAATCTATAATTTTACTAGTATGTACGTTAGCTTTCTAATATAAGCTTAAAATGTATATGTCGCGGGGCTCGTGTTTCCATGGTAACGCATTTTCTCTCATTTTTAGACAGCTATGTATAAAAATAGGGGTTTTCGACGGCTTCAGTGCCATTCTGTTAATGAACAACATGGAATATTTGGGTAATATTATTAGCAAAATACCAAGCACTATACATGGTACCCTATTTTTCTTAAAGTTTAAAGTAACCATGACAACAGAGATGTTTAAAATGGCTTATATCTTGCTTTTTGTCGTAATTTCTTATAAAATAATATTGAATAAGATTATCTTTCTAGCTGATGTAGCTTTAAAACATATTATTTCTAACGTAAGTTATATTTTCGTGTTATCTGCATTTATTCAAACACATTTCTAAGCTTAGAATACTTACAGCAGTACCCCTCGTCTGGCATTGTTCATGGAAAAATCGTTCAGCATGCTACTGTTATTCTCATGGATATTGATGAAATGAAAATAAAAAGCCGAAGCTGTGTTTCTTAAATAGACTAGTGTCAACGCTTTTGAATTTTACCTTTAGATACATAGGTCACGGGCTTCAAGAAACCACAATTTTCTACTGAAATTTGAACAATTTTAGATCTTAGTTTTAGTATATAAGTAACAAATTATCAACGGAACCTGAAAAATAGGTATTACAAATCAAACTGCTAGATTTTTTATTTGAAAATGGCCGTAACAAGTAACCTCTCACCTAACTATATTCCAAATAACATTGGTTACCATCATCCATTTTCGTACATTCCGCATAACATTTCAATGTAACTACATAAAAGAAGCAAAATATTGATTATTATTCAGAGCAAAAGACTCATAAAAATATTTCAGCAAATAATGGTTATTTGAAAATAGTTTGAATAAAGAAAATGCACAGAATTACGTACTTTCAAGATAAAAGCTATTAATTTTGCGCGGTAACTGACACATGACGTCAATGACGTCATTTTAAGGCAACATTGTTTTGAAGCGTTTCTGCGGCAATTTATTCATTATTTCTGCATTATTAAACCATAAAGCATCAGATCGAAGACAGGTTCATGATTTGTTTTCAGAAGAATGAATATACAAACACATTTAGTTTGTCGTAAACGTCGTCGTAAATCGTCACGTTAGCTTCCGGTTAGACATGCGCACATACAAATATGAAGGTAACCTACCTCCTTAATACTAAGAATGACTGATTCACACGGAAATAAGACAATATCAGGTTTAACTCTAGCCCAATAATAACCTGCTATCTGGTAAAACTTTGGATAATTTGATTTGTTTTTTGTTTTTGTTGGATTCACAGTCACACAGACACAATTTAGGTGATATGGCCACTTTTCCAGGTTTTGATGGTGGAGGAGGACCCCAGACGCCCTGGTGTGATTTGAGAACATCAAGATTACTTATTTAAGCCAAAAGATGTCAGTACAACATTTCTCTTACAACTGTTTCCTTCAAATTAAGAAAGTTTTAACGTTAAGCAAAGAAGTTTAGATACAACTAACTCCAAATTGGTGCATGTGTATTAAGTCTCATTTTCTTTTCATCATATTTTCAAAATACAACAAACATTTCTTATGTTACTCTACAATGCTACACTTAATACAGCAACCAGCATGATATACAAAAACATACAAAAGATCAAATGATCCATTTGAATTTTACACACAAAACAATTAGAAACAAAAAAGCATATCTTTTAAATTAGCTGAGCAAAATCAAATACAGCACATACATCTTTATTCTGAATAATATAACTAAATGTTGTATACCCTATAATAAATAGTTACAAACTTGTACAGGACAGAATCCTATAGCCTATGGTAGTAACTTGAAGCTTGAATGATAACTAATTATTGGCACACTGTACACTGTGCCAATAACTGCACACATGTACAATTATATTCAGGTATAAAACAAACAACTCTAAAAATGGCTATGACCGTGACATTAAACTGATTATTGCACTAACTAAACCTATATTGGACTATATATTGGCCCGAAGGCATGCTCATACACTGGTCCCAGATGTAGAGCATTTCATGGGTCATTATATCTGACTGAACTAACAGTATCTTACTAAAGTATCACATAAGGGCATGACAATATCAGTTAAGAAGTGTCCATAACCATTTAAAGCACATAATTGCCCTTTAATAAATGGAAAATAGTGTCTACCTTCAGTGAATGCTTGTTTGTATGGCACAACATTCAACCCAATATAAGTGTATACATAAGAATTACAAGAAAGAACTTGAAGATCTTAATTATAAGAAGATTACATAAGATCTAAATATAACCTAAGTGAAGCAGTTATAACAGCTTTGAAGCAATCATACATCTAGAAGACTTAACTTCTGAATTTAGTACATGTGTACTTAAAATTGCTCAACTAAGAACAGCTTTTTCATCTACACACAGCAATCAGATACACAGACACTTAATGCTGAAACCTCTAATGGAATATTTATCAAAATACAAAAAAAACATACATTTGAGATGAATAAAAAATGAGAAAACAATATCTTCATAATAAATACAAAATAATTTAACTGACAAAGATTTTCAGATAATTGTAGAAAAATAGATCTATAATAAACAGTATACTCTAAATGCAGTGAGTGTACATATTATCACTTTTCGATAAGCACTGGTAGAAAAAGCATTTTTTGGTACAATATTTCGAATTCTAGACACTGGTAGAATTGAATATGTTATAGTTCGATAAAAAAAAACTTGTGCAAATCATCTCAACATAGATCAGAGAGGCCCTTCAAAATATTCTTTCCTTCATAACTCATCAACTTTTGGAATTTATGCTGCAATTTATGGAAGATTTGTGGAGCCCAGTTTACACATTTGCTGAAAATCAGAGACCCCATTATTTATCAATCCAACAGTTTATAAACCAAGCAATTTGGGCAATAATGTTCATGACTTTAATCTTACCTTATAATTTAAAACAAATCAATAATTTACAAGTGTTGTCATTTCCAAATAATGCATTTTACTATAAAATGTTTTACAAACAATTAGATTGCCAAGTGGTACAATAAGACATGCCCAACTTTGACCCGACATTAGTCTCTGGGGTAACAATATTTCGGCCTACATGAAGATCACATTATCGGTTTTCATTCACACAAAATTATGATTTATAATGAAAGACGTCATATAACAAGACATACATGGAAAAGATTTCCGTCTTCGTCATATGTCAGTTATACAGAGAAAGACATTTGAAGACAGGTTTGTCTATTAGTGGAAACTAGACATTCTCTCTGCTGAGAAGTGTCCGAAAATCTTTTATAATTTACGTATTTTCTACAGGAAGTACTTACAGCCTAGAATCAATACTATGGTTTTTGTTTACATTTCTTTTGATGTTTTGTCAACTATGCATTATTATGCGTTTATCACAGGTATGAGTCTGCCATTTAGCATTATGCCTTTTTGACAATTCATAACATCCATTTTACTTAGAATAAATTGTAAATTATTGTTAATATTGTGTTGGTGTTGACCTTTTTAGTATTGTTTCATTTTTTTTATAGAACTACTTGCTTCATTATCATCCCCACTCCATTTTCTGTTTTACAATTATATTGAAACATGTGTGGGTTAACTGTATGAAAATTACGACGTCCTCAATTTTGACACCTTTGATGCTATACAAAATCCACAAATGAAATCCTCTGCATACCGATACAAGCATGTAATTTCAACCTCTAGAAGTACGGATACAGAGCTTGTATTTTTGCTTTCTATTTTTGAAAACACATCATTTAAACACTTTTCTGCCCCTCTTAACCTTATTAACCTTTACCCTGCTAAATTTCTAAAATGGACTGGTCTATCATTCAATTTGGGCAATACCATTTATTATTTTAAGGGGTGTTCACTGAAAATCTACTGACTGAATAGCGAACAGTGCAGACCATGATCAGCATGCACAGATGTGCAGGCTGATCTTGGTCTGCACTGGTCGCAATGGCAGAATCAGTTGCCGACTGCAGGCTTAAGGTTAAAAAGGTTAATTCTGACCTACTGCACCTCATAAAATGAAAGCTATTAAACCTACCATGATAAAGAATATTTCAAAATCAAGGAGTAGAGGGCTGTATTATATCATTATAGTAAAACATTACAAAAGTATCAAAAACTAGCAAATATTTAAAGGCAGGGTAGAAACATTCTTTGCCATTTAACATTCTACAAAACTGTAGATAACTTATAAAAAATGATTATCATTCTTCAAAAATAAGTTTTTATAAATGAGCCTCACCAAGAGAAAACCAACATAGTGCATTTGCGACCAGCATGGATCAAGACCAGCCTGCGCATCCGCGCAGTCTGGTCAGGATCCATGCTGTTCGCTAACGGTTTCTCTAATTGCAGTAGGGTTTGAAAGCGAACAGCATGGATCCTGACCAGACTGCACGGATGTGCAGGCTGGTCTGGATCCATGCTGGTCGCAAATGCACTATGTTGGTTTTCTCATGGTGCGGCTTAAATGCAAAATCACAAATATCCTATCTATGTAACACACTAGATCTACTAAGTTTGTATAAAAACAACACAAGACATAAAAAATGATAAACCAGCTCTATCTGGTTTGCGGGTTCGTATCTCAAACTTATATCTTTCACAAATATATAACCAAAAATGTACTACTTTCATCACAACATGAATTTTTGCCAAAATAAAAACAATAGAACAAAACAACCACTTGTTAATTCACATGTACTTAATATGAGCCATGCCATGAGAAAACCAACATAGTGGGTATGCGACCAGTATGGATCCAGACCAGCCTGCGCATCCGCGCAGTCTGGTCAGGATCCATGCTGTTCGCTTTTAAAGCCTATTGGAATTGGAGAAACTATTAGCGAACAGCATGGATCCTGACCAGACTGCGCGGATGCGCAGGCTGGTCTGGATCCATGCTGGTCGCATACCCACTATGTTGGTTTTCCCATGGCACGGCTCATATGTACTAACTCTGTGATGTACAGTTTTAAGGTAACGAGCCCCTAAAGGACAATCAGTAATTTCACCACAATTTCATATTCTCGTATGATTTTTTCGGCATTCTTCAGTCATAACACAGCTCTTGCAAGCGCATGGCTTCCTTAACTACATAGTATGTCACATATGGAGAATATGTAATTGACAGGAAAATACCGATTTTCATTACAGGCCAAATTACTTAAACAAAATCGTTTGAATGAAACTTATGAATAAGATTATAACTCAAATCTTATCTTCTTAAATTAAATTTTCAACATTTTCTTTGGTTACTATGTAAACATTATACCCCTGATGAAGGCATTGAAAGCCAAAACTAGTTGGAAATAAATTAAAATCAGTTTGAAGTTGTTCTTCCATTTTCAATTGTATTATATATAAAATTATCACAAATGCGTCAGTTTTGGATGTGCTATACTGTTTTGAAAGTAAAGAATGTCAAATTAAACTGAAAACATTGAGTTACTGATTTTTCTTCACTATAATATATATCTTCACCAGTTCATGGAATGAGAAATTTTATCTGCAAAGTCTGGTACATAAAATTTAAAAAAAAAAAAAAAAAAAAATTCAAAAAATGTAAAAAATTTCATGTTAAATTTCAGAGATTAAAAAGTTTGCTTTTTAATTTGAATTTCCAACAAGTGCAACTATTTAAAATGTTAATTTCAATAACTGCCACATTTTTCATGTTAAATGTGATACATTTGTAGTCATAAAAGAAAATCCTTTCAGATATCAAAAGCTGCAAAATATTTTCATGTAAAATTTCAATATAAGCAAGCGAAGATTTTCCACATAAATTTCAGTAGTTGCAATATTTTCCCATAGCAGCCATTCTGTTCACAAGCTCTTTGATACCGTGCTGTATCCTCTTAAGATGTCCAACTTTGTGTACACCAAGGTCCTAAAAGTATAAAAAATATCAACCATTTGGTTTATTGAAAACTTTTTCCTAACCTTTAGCCTGCTAAATTTCTAAAATGGACTGGTCCATCATTCAATTTGGGCAATACCATTTATTATAAGAAGGGATGCTCATTGAAAATTTACTGACTGAATAGCGAACAGTGCAGACCATGATCAGCCTGCACAGATGTGCAGGCTGATCTTGGTCTGCACTGGTCGCAAAGGCAGAGTCACTTGCCGCCAGCAGACTAAAGGTTAAAGTAAAATATCTTGGATACTATGATAGTGTTGGCAATCAACCAAAATCTCAAAGCAGCGTAAATAATACAAACTGCCTGTTCATTGATAGCTTGATGATACAATTTGTTTATCTAAAATGTTCAAAATAGTACTTTGTACAATGATATAAATAATACTCAACAGTATTAACATACCACCTATAATAATAATAATAGATAATAATAAAGTCTTTATTTAACGAGGCAGCATACTTGCTGAAGCAATCTTCCGTATGGGCCTCATATATATATAACTGGTAATGATTTTCATAGCTAACTTGCAACTGCTAGACTTGCAATCTATCTACAGCTAACATCAAGTTTGTTTTGTAACAATACGCATTTAATATTTGGTACTTTTATATATCGAATTTTCAAATCTTGGAATTCATCTTAGAATCAGGATTTTCATTCAATTAACCTAACCATTGTTTCTGGATTCTGTACAAGTTCTGACTATTTGAGCCGTGCCATGAGAAAACCAACATAGTGGCTTTGCGACCAGCATGGATCCGGACCAGCCTGCACATCCGCGCAGTCTGGTCAGGATCCATGCTGTTCGCTTTCATAGTCTATTGCAATTAGAGAAACCGTTAGCAAACAGCATGGATCCTGACCAGACTGCGCATCCGTACTAGCAGTCACCTGTATTAAACAGTCACCTGTATAAGCAGTCAACTGTATTAAACAGTCACCTGTATTAGCAGCCACCTGTATTAAACAGTCACCTGTATTAAACAGTCACCTGTATTAGCAGTCACCTGTACTAGCAGTCACCTGTATTAAACAGTCACCTGTATAAGCAGTCACCTGTATTAAACAGTCACCTGTATTAGCAGTCACCTGTATTAAACAGTCACCTGTATAAGCAGTCACCTGTATTAAACAGTCACATGTATTAGCAGTCACCTGTACTTGCAGTCACCTGTATTAAACAGTCACTTGCCTTAAGCAGCCTGTAAGCTAACTTCTCAAACAGACTTTTTGTTATAATTGCAACTAAAACTAAGCAGCCACCTGCCTTACACAGCCTAACCTTATCACCCCCTTGACTGGCTGCCTAATACAGGTTTCAATGTAAATCATTCAGACATTATTTCAGAAAAATATAAAATCCCTGCATACACAACAATATTTTCGGCCTGACACAATTTTCAGATCACACACTTACATACATACACACACAGTCATTGATACATTATAATTCCCTTTCACCATTATCATGTTGAGGGCATAAAAGGCCTACCTGTATATCTGTTTTATCTAGACTGAGTAGCTCAGTTCCTCGAATTTCATGTCTGATGAAAGACTCTCTATATTCTGACAGGGACATGTTGTCCAACCACTGACCCACATCTTCTGCTGTCCATGAGTTAACATTGTATACTGAAATAGATGTTTAAAAATGTCCATCGTGTTGTATAGAATGGCTTAATGCATTTGATCATATGCATAGTAAGTGCCCCAACACGCTCTCATACCAGATACCATAAGGAACGAGATGTCAGGAGTTATTAAGGTAGTTCTGCACATTTAATAAACTGAAAGTAATGGTGTAACATTTGTCTGGGTAACACAGAATAAAGCCTGAACTCTGTATATGTAATCATGAATAAATGCCAGCATGTGAGTAAATTGACTAAAATGGCAATGTTACAATCCTAAAGCACAAATATATATTAAAACATTTCCCAAGTAGAATGATTCAAAATAATGTCTTAAAATTAGCGTGCAATGTACAGACCTCTTATATCATGGGCAAACATCTCAAAAACAACCACATGGACCTATACATTTTATTTCACAATATAATAGACCATATGTTTATTAACAAATGTAAGAAGTTTCATTAAAATCTATATTGTGAAAATAATTTTGTATGCAAACCTTGGTAGAACCACCAACCTTTCGTAAGCCAACTGGATGGCTTCCTTGCATGAAGAACTCAATGCCCCAGGCGAGGCTCAAACCCATATTGGTAAGGGGCAAGTGATTCAAAGTCAGCTGCCTTAGCTGCGTGGCCCTGGAGGCCCCTTGCCATGATCAAAGATTCTAATCTAAATCAATGTGAATTCATTTCTCCTAATGTATTGGACAACCACATATTTTGAAAAGAAAAAAACCAGCTGTTTTAACATCTAAATAATAACTGTCACTGAATCAATTTACCTATAATTTTTTTATCATGAAATGTGAATGACATAACTTCAAAGATTCAGGAAGTACCAAAAAGCAATGACATAACTTCAAAGATTTAGGAAGTACCAAAAAACACTGACATAACTTCAAAGATTTAGGAAGTACCAAAAAGCATTGACATAACTTCAAAGATTTAGGAAGCACCAAAAAACACTGACATAACTTCAAAGATTTAGGAAGTACCAAAAAGCATTGACATAACTTCGAAGATTTAGGAAGCACCAAAAAACATTGACATAACTTCAAAGATTTAGGAAGTACCAAAAAACAAAGAAATAACTTCAAAGATTTAGGAAGCACCAAAAAGCAATACTTACATAATGGAATGTAAGGTTTATCTTTGTCCTTTTTGCCTTTCAGCTTACTAACCACTTGTTTAAACTTGCCTGGCTTTGGTCTTGGTTTAATCTCCACAGTTGCCAGCAACTACAATATTGATAACAATAGATTAATATGCAAAAATTCAACCTACGTATTGTATCATTTCTGTTTGCTTTGCAATTCATTTCCTAATTCAAAAGTTTTTCAAATAGAAATTTATTAAGGAGCATATAATTTATCTTATCTCGGATTTCTAGTTACTTAATCAATACTTTTACTTTTACAATTTAGTGACCACATCAGCATACTAATGCTGACCATGATCAACCTGCTGACTGGTGTAAATTAAACATGCATCACTGATTTTTTGTATTAAGGCGAAACTGAAACACAGGAATAACGTAACTGTTTAAACAGGAGTAGGAGTAAATGAAAATCTAGATTGTCATTTTTTCCCAGTCTGAGCTTGCAGAACTACCTTCAATGAACATTCTCCCCTCTTAGTAGTGTCGTAAGTGGACACTACTAACATTCTCCTTGAAACTGCTGTTCATGGCTTACCTCTCCGCAAGATATACATGTAGAAAAAAAAATTGCACTCGCCTCTTCCCGAGATATATGTGTAGTAGTGATACTGCACTTATCTCTTTCATAAACGTAGAAGGAATGCTGCACTCACCTCTTCATGAGATATAGTGTAGAAGGAATACTGCACTCATCTCTTCCTGAGATATAGGTGTAGAAGTAATACTGTACTCACATCTTCCTGAGATATAGGTGTAGAAGGAATATTGCACTCACCTCTTCCTGAGATATAGGTGTAGAAGGAATACTGCACTCACCTCTTCCTGAGATATAGGTGTAGGGAATACTGCACTCACCTCTTCCTGAGATATAGGTGAAGAAGGAATACTGCGCTCATCTATTCCTGAGATATAGGTGTAGAAGGAATACTCCACTCACCTCTTCATGAGAAAAAGGTGTAGAAGGAATACATAGGTGTAGAAGGAATACTGTACTCACCTCTTCCTGAGATATAGGTGAAGAAGGATACTGCACTCACCACTTCCCGAGATATAGGTGAAGAAGAAATACTGCACTCACCTCTTCATGAGATATAGGTGTAGAGGGAATACTGCACTAACATCCTCATGAGATATAGGTGTAAAAGGAATACTGTACTCACCTCTTCCTGAGATAAAGGTGTAGAAGGAATACTGCACTCACCTCTTCCTGAGATATAGGTGTAGAAGGAATACTGCACTCACCTCTTCATGAGATATAGGTGTAGAGAGAATACTGCACTAACATCCTCATGAGATGTAGGTGTAAAAGGAATACTGTACTCACCTCTTCCTGAGATAAAGGCATACATGCCATAATTTTTCAGAACGTTTCCGGGATTCTGAGTTAAAATTTCAGGGATTTTTACCTTTTGTCCGGGACATACACCGTGACATTGGTATTCGTCTGTTTCATGCAAAAATATCATAATATACATGTAGTTTCCAGAGACTTAACATTGTTCACTCGCTTGTATTAATTTGCGGCAAATGTCGTCTAGCTTTCTAAGGGAGGTAAATACATATATACGGGTAATACATCAATAGTTCGGCACGTGAATTTATTGCATTCCCGAGGTGAACAGAATTAGGAGACTTACTATATACGAAGAATCAACCTGGTCATCATGATTTAGATTCTAGCTAATTTGGTATCATTCTTAAGCTTAAACATTTATCTAATAATTAAATGAATCCTTAAAGGAATAAATAAATCTTGAAGATAAAATCAACAATATAAAATATTTGGAGTCGGGTCAATTTTCATGGGTCGGTCGGCAAAGGCATTCAGCATTTTAATTTAAAATATATGTGACAATCGATCTAGATATTAAATAATTACAACCTTTTAAAATAATTATCATTTAATTGACCGTTTTCAATGTTTATTGTGTAAAATTTAACAAATTATAGACAAAAACAAGTTTTTTGGGGGATTGTTTTTATTTGTTCCTGTATTTTTATTTTTCCGGGACATTTTAAGACTGTCCGGGACACCGGGACGAGTATGTAATTTCCGGGACAATCCCGGACAATCCGGGACGTATCACATGTATGATAAAGGTGTAGAAGGAATACTGCACTCACCTCTTCCTGAGATACAGGTGTAGGGAATACTGCACTCACCTCTTCCTGAGATATAGGTGTAGAAGGAATACTGCACTCACCTCTTCCTGAGATATAGGTGTAGAAGGAAAACTGCACTCACCTCTTCCTGAGATACAGGTGTAGAAGGAATACTGAACTCACCTCTTTCCGAGATCTAGGTGTAGAAAGAATACTACACTGACCTCTTCCTGAGATATAGGTGTAGAAGGAATACTGCACTCACCTCTTCCTGAGATATAGGTGTAGAAGGAATATTGCACATTTCCATCACTAGTTTTGTCTCCTCCTCCACTTGAGACAGGGAATGACTAAGTTTCTCCTCAATGTCCAAACGAATCCTCTGCAAAAATTTAAAATTATACAATCTTCTGTACATTTTGGGCAATATACTAAAACTAACAAAATTTTGACTGTTGAGTCTAAAATTTGGAAACAAAATTCTCATGGAGGTAATCAAACATACTATATGAACCTTATTACTGGCACCTTTAATCAACTTGTCATGGAGAACACAGCCATTAGCAAAAGAACTTGAAACAGTTTTGAGGCAATAAAAGGTTTTCTTTTAATGTTATAACTGAGTAAGTATTGGTCAATTATTGACAAATGTCAATGAAAATTGTCCAGAAATACAGGAAATCTCTCAAAAATATGTAAACATAGAAATTGTCTGACAGCCTGCATAATGATAAAAGTTGCAATAAAAGACCAAAATATTTCATGTATTTTTTAAAACATAAGTGTACTATCTACTCACAAGTTCAGGAGCCTTGTCTGTTAAGAATATACTTGTTTCGTTGGTTAGCTGTCGAACGCTGTGTACAAAATCTATCACCTGACATCTTAGTGTTGGCTAAAATAAGAAACAAAGTTTAATAATTTCAGATGGCATAGATTTGAAAAGTAAATGAAGAAAGGATGCATTAAACCTGTGTAGAGTTGGTTCCTACAGCAAACAAAGTATGTACACATGTGTAGTATGTTGTGATAAGAACTCAGTATTTCTGTGACAAGGGAGACAATCCACATGGAATCTCAATAACAATTATTTCAGCTTTTAAAGTATACTTTATCCTATCTAAGCTTGACAAGTCTTAAAATTACTACCAAGGTTGTTGGAAAAAAACAACAGAACAGGTCTGCATGACTGTGTTACATGAAAGTTAGAAAGCAACAATGTGTTGTTTAAACATCCAACTGCTGGGTTGAGTGATGGCACCTCATTTGCCTATTCACACTACCCATGTGTAATTCTGCTTCTGCTATCACTTTAACTTCTGTATTTATAACACTGCTTCTCATTGGACTAAACAGGTCATGTGACAACATTATGTTCAAAACTAAAATAAAACTAAACCTAACATTACAGTCTCACTGCAGAGAGTGGAAATTTATTTTCTAAATCAAGTTGGCTGCTTTCGCTGTAACCGGATCCTGTCTGTTGACCAAGGTAATGTTTCATTTGAAAAACCAGTCCATGACAATGCAAATCAAAGTTGCAAAATGGCTTGGAATTTTTTTTTTGCCAGTATAAACACTATTAATTTTTAACTTTATATATACATTATCTTGCATCTAAATGGGTTTAATTAGAAATTTCTGTAGGGACTGCATAAATATTGCCTCAACAACTACATCTAAACAGTATACATATAAAGGAAACCATAAACCATAATCTGTTAAAATTATCTAAGAACGAAACCTTCTAACCAAGGCTATGATAAATTATAACTAAACTTTCTGATTGAAGGACTAGCCTTAGTGTCCAAAGTTTTGTCTGCTGAGGTCGTCATTAAAAATTGTTTGTTTGCGGTAACGCGACCCAAAGTTTTTTTGTGTGGGTAGGTACGGGGTTTTTTTTGCATAATAATCATATAGGAAAAAAATATTTTCATCTCACTGGCCAGAAAAAAAAGTTGGGTCACAGCGATTTTCACAGGTAGGTTGTGTTACCGCAAACAAATATTTTTTTAAATGATAGCCTGAACAATATTTTCCCACTTATAATCCATCACTGAATACATCTGCCAAAATGAAAGCTTTGAAACTGTTTTGTAATTTTATCATAGCCTTCAACAAAATATATATTTCAATTTTTGTAAAACATGATGGCATATATAATACTGAGTAACTGTTACATAAAAAACAAGAGGACCATGATGGTCCTGAATCGCTCACCTATCCCCACATGACCCAGTGTTGAACTGAGTATGACCTAGTTATTTCTATTATTTGACATAGTGATCTAGTTTTTGAGCACATGTGACCTAGATATCATCAAGATAAAAAATTCTGACCAATTTTCATGAAGATCCATTGAAAAATATGACCTCTAGAGAGGTCACAAGGTTTTTCTATTATTTGACCTAATGACCTAGTTTTTGAAGGCATGTGACCCACCTTTAAACTTGACCTAGATATCATCAAGGTGAACATTCTCACCAATTTTCATGAAGATCTCGTGAAAAATATGGCCTCTAGAGAGGTCACAAAGTTTTTCTATTTTTAGACCTACTGACCTAGTTTTTGACCGCACATGACCCAGTTACGAACTTGACCTAGATATCATCAAGCTGAACATTCTCACCAATTTTCATGAAGATCCATTGAGAAATATGGCCTCTAGAGACATCACAAGATTTTTGTATTTTTAGACCTACTGACCTAGTTTTTGACCGCACGTGACCCAGTTTCGAACTTGACCTAGATATCATCAAGGTGAACATTCTGACCAATTTTCATGAAGATCTCTTGAAAAATATGGCCTCTAAAGAGGTCACAAGGTTTTTCTATTTTTAGATCTACTGACCTAGTTTTTGACCGCACCTGACCCAGTTTCGAACTTGACCTAGATATCATCAAGATGAACATTCTGACCAATTTTCATAAAGATCCCATGAAAAATATGGCCTCTAGAGAGGTCACAAAGTTTTTCTATTTTCAGACCTACTGACCTAGTTTTTGACTGTACGTGACCCAGTTTCGAACTTGACCTAGGTATCATCAAGGTGAACATTCTGACCAATATTCATGAAGATCTCATGAAAAATATGGTCTCTAGAGAGGTCACAAGGTTTTTCTATTTTCAGACCTAGTGACCTAGTTTTTGACCCCATGTGACCCAGTTTCGAACTTGACCTAGGTATCATCAAGGTGAACATTCTGACCATTATTCATGAAGATCTCATGAAAAATATGGCCTCTAGAGAGGTCGCAAGGTTTTTCTATTTTTAGACCTACTGACCTAGTTTTTGACCCCACGTGACCCAGTTTCGAACTTGACCTAGATATCATCAAGGTGAACATTCTGACCAATTTTCATGAAGATCTCATGAAAAATATGGCCTCTAGAGAGGTCACAAGGTTTTTCTATTTTTAGATCTACTGACCTAGTTTTTGACCGCACCTGACCCAGTTTCGAACTTGACCTAGATATCATCAAGATGAACATTCTGACCAACTTTCATAAAGATCCCATGAAAAATGTGACCTCTAGAGTGGTCACAAGCAAAAGTTTACGGACGGACGGACGCACGGACGACGGACGCCACGCGATCACAAAAGCTCACCTTGTCACTTCGTGACAGGTGAGCTAAAAAGTTACTACTGAACACAAACAAGAAGGTCATCATGACCCTATATCGCTCACCTGTTAAACTTGGCCTTGGAATAATCAAGATAAACATTCTGACCAAGTTTCATGAAGATAGGGTCATAAATGTGGCCTCAAGAGTGTTAACAAGCTTTTGCTTTGATTTTAGCGGGTGACCTAGCTTTTGACCTTAGATGACCCAGTTTTAAATCTGGCATAGGAATCATCAAGATAAGCATTCTGACCAAGTTTCATGAAGACAGGGCCATAAATGTGGCCTCTAGGGTGTTAACAAGTTTTTCCTTTGATTTGACCTGGTGACCTAGTTTTTGACCCTACATGACCCAGTTTCAACTTGGCCTAGAGATCATAAAGATAAACATTCTGTGCAAAATTTGTAACAAATCAAAGCATAAATGAAACCTTTGTACCGCTGAAAGGGCCAAAATAGAAAATTTTGCCTATTTCAGTGGCAGTATCTCCAGAATCCATGATGGAATCTAGCCGGTTTTCGAAAGGAACCGAGATCTTATTGTGACTTCAGTTGTGTGTAAGTGTGGTTAAAATCGAATGTAAAGTGTCACTTCTATCGTGTTCACAAGGTAAAAATTAACAAAGTCAATCAGGGGCCGTAACTCCGGAACCTATGATTGGATCTGACAGATTCATCATGGAATCCAAGATCTATTGTTGTTAAAAGACAGTTTGCAAGTTTGTATCAAATCAAACCATAAATGAAGTCTCTATATGGCTGCAAAAGCCAAAACAGCAAATTTTGGCCCTTTAAGGGGCCATAACTCTGGAACCCATGTTGGGATGTAGCCAGTTTTCGAAAGGAACCGAGACATTATGCCAATACAAGTTGTGTGCAAGTTTGATTAAAGTTGATTGCAAAATGCAGTCTTTATCGTGTTCACAAGCCAAAATAGCAAATTTTGGCCCTTTAAGGGGCCATAACTCTGGAACCCATGACAGGATCTGGCCAGTTTTCGACAGGAACTGAGATATTATGCCAATACAAGATGTGTGCAAGTTTGATTAAAATCAATTGCAAAATGTGGTCTCTATCGTGTTCACAAAAAATTGTGGACGGACGGACTCCGACGGACAACAGACGAAGGGCGATCACAAAAGCTCACCTTGTCACTATGAGCTAAAAAAAGCATATTCATTTTCTGAACACAAAATAGTCTGCATTTTATTGTCTATCTGTCCTGCTCTGAAATTACTGGTAAATCGTTGTACAATTGGGCACCATATATATAATTATCTTGTGTGTTATAAGTAACAATGACATAATTTAGGTAACATGACCTCAGGTAATGAACCCCCAGGCATGTCTTCAGATGGGTAAAACCAATAACAATCTATAATCTGACTGGATTCTAATACAGAGCTGGGTTTCAACTCTGCAGCCAAGAGGGACAAATGACTCAAACTGACCCTAAATAACCAATGAAGCTTTTGAACAAAATATATTTACACTGGTACACCAGAGGTTTTGTCTGCCCTCACACACCACTATTTAACTCTGTCATAGAAATCTAAACTCAGTCATGTCTCTAACTGAAAGCTTTACAAAACGCTTAAAGTACAATCAACACGAAATACTGAATATAATTGCTGAATATGAGATTTTTGGGTCAAACTAAAACCTATATTCGTGTTATTACACATAAAACACTGCTATACAACTGCAAATACAAGTACACATAAAAGCTAGTTCTACACAATGGTGGGTTAAAATAAAACATACATTATGATCACAAGTAACACTGAAAGATAGAGTAAAGCTGCCTCTAAAAATAGTTACTGTTCCTCGTCATTTTAATTAACTTCAACCTATCATAAATATATTGTCGCTATTTTTTTTAAAACCTCGTACGTCAGGTTTGATCGCATTCCACTCCTTGACTGAAGACGCAAAAAAAAAAAAAATCACTGATTCATTTTTAATGCAGTTTTCCAAACAAAAAAATAATTAAAAACATTGGATATTTAGCATATTTCTTCTTGGTTATCTACTCTGATATTTACATAGATGGTAATATGGAAAACTAGCACTGATTCCTTTAAAAACTTGTAAACAAATATCCCCTATTTCTTCCAATCTTATTTTTTATCTTTTAATAACATTCTTTCTTGTTTCGTTTATCATTTATTACCTATTTTATTTCTACCACCTAGAACTCAACTACTTATGGTAAAGAAAAAAAAAACATTATTTCTAACAGCAGTTTTTAAGGAGTATAATATAAAATCTGGGTTGGAATATTTTGGGGGGAAAAAAATAACAATAACAATAACACAAAAAAAAGTTTTGGGGGGAAAAAGAATTAAAAAGTAACATAAAAAAGACAAGAACAGGCACTAAACAGTTAACAACACTACAAAAAATGTTTGTATAATTATATATTGATAAACCTGGCGTGATTCTATATTCCTTTCTTCCAACTACAATCAAGGGAGACAATAAAAAGAAAAGTGATCAAAAAGGTGAAAACTGTGATCCATATCTTCTTAAGGGTTACTCTAAAAGGTCACACATGATGTTCACTAAAAATGGCTATCAAGTTGGAGAAAACTTCATTTGATAGCATTTTTTTCTACTGCTCAGTACATATTTCATCAGTTTTTGTAAATGTTATATTAAAAGCCATTTTTCAGTGGTACGTAATATATTTATATAATGCAGGAATTTAAACATCCATCTGACACAAGAAATATAATTCCTAATTTTTATTTTTTATTTTTTTTTTTTTGGTTTACAATTTGAAATCTACAAATCCATGCCCACAAGAAACTGCCTCGTCTGAAGATACCACAAAATTTCATGCCCATAAAATGAAATAATTTGACAATGGTAACTGACACAAGGCATTTTGTCTCCATTCAATCAAGAGAACAATTACCTTCCCTGAAGTTTAAACTCAAGACCGCTCAACTAGACTTGAGTGCTCTTTGTACCAAGCTGAGCGGATGTTTGGGTTTTACTGTTTTCTCCAACTTAATGACTTTCTTGATGAAATAAAGTTTTACAGCAAAGAACAGACTTTGGTTAATAAAAGTTTGTGCTAAACAGGAGAAATGATTTCAGATTTTTGGGCTAAAATAAAGAAGAGGCTGATTTTTTAAAAAATAAATACACATGTGTAAACAACATTTGGTAAAAGTGTTTTACAGAACTGCAAAATCTGAAAAAAAGACTGACGGGTAAAATTAGGACAGATCAAACAATCATTTTAAGAAGCACTTGGTTGAAAGTACAGCCTAGTTGCCTAAATTCAATTGAGCCGTGCCATGGGAAAACCAACATAGTGGGTATGCGACCAGCATGGATCCAGACCAGCCTGCGCATCCGCGCAGTCTGGTCAGGATCCATGCTGTTCGTTAATAGTTTCTCCAATTCCAATAGGCTTTAAAAGCGAACAGCATGGAGCCTGACCAGACTGCGCGGATGCGCAGGCTGGTCTGAATCCATGCTGGTCGCATACCCACTATGTTGGTTTTCTCATGGCACGGCTCAATTTATTTATGTACCCAGTAACATACACTAAGGGTAAAGCATTCAATTCTGCAAAAGTCAAACGACTGATCCAATATAAATTTAGTAATATTCTTTCATTTACTTGATTAAATGAGACTATTGCTTAATGTTCACTTTTTGTTTTGTTTTAAATTTCGAATTACTGTTGGATGACTTACAAAAGTTTTACACAAAGAAAAAAAATACTTCTGAACAATTTATAAAAAAACAACATAAAAGATAAAGAAAAAATCCAGCTCAGAACTGTTTCTTTGATGAAATTTCTCCAAAAAAAGAAAGAATCATAAACAAAAGCATAAATTGTATTGTGATTAAGTTAAAAAAAAAAAGTAAACAATATTTACCTGGAGAACAGGGAAGTTTAGTATGTACTGCAAATCAGATACTGTTGCAAGACCAACTTTAAATCTAAATAATTTAAATCATAAACCATAATTTTTTCTCATCAAAGTAAATAAAACCCTTTGGTGTTTTTTTTTTAGGTCTTATTTTTGTAGTGTCCAAAATAAGTGAAATTAGTGAAATTAAATCTGTTGCGACTGATACTGATTTCACAGTAGTGATAGTCAGTGTGCAAAGTTAAAACTGTTCAGCACACCACACTCAATATGGAGGTAGGTCTTGTAATATTGACATACCTCTAAAAGACGTCCTGATGGGTATAACCTGTCCAGGTACTCGGATGCTCCTGTTGCCAATGGAAACAACTCCTGTTCTACTGAGCTGTATGTAAGGGAGGCAACTTTTACTCTGTAAGAGAAATTACATTTTAGAGCAGTTCTCTTCCATTACAATTCAATACCACTTTTTAACAGTTTTTTTCAGACAGTAGGCAATAAACCTAGCCAGTGTTCCTGGATTCTGTTCCAGTATTAACCTGTTCACAAGATATTGCTAACTTCTCCGCATGTATCAGAAGTGAAGGATGATATAACTTAACACAAAATCTTATAACAAATCATCTCAAAGAACACATTACAATAAATGTGTTCACTTATTACTTATTTTAAAATCTCCCATGCTGAAAGCTTATTTGAATCACTCGGGTCAGCTATGAACTAATACTGTTTCCAATCAGAAATCAAAAGCCTAAAAATCAGCATTCTAAAACCTGAAATGTTCTTTTTCTATCGAGTTAGGGAAATTCTGACAGCCAAACCCTAAACTCAGGACCGGTCCTGAAAATCCTAGGCATGCTTATAAGAAATTGTCTACACCCTAACTGGTTCAAACTTTTAACAAGAGGACCATGATGGTCCTGAATCGCTCACCTCTTCCCACATGACCCAGTTTTGAGTATGACGTTGTTTTTTCAATTATTTGACATAGTGACCTAGTTTTTGAGCTCATGTGACCCAGTTTTGAACTTGACCTAGATATTATCAAGATAAAAATTCTGACCAATTTTCATGAAGATCCATTGAAAAATATGGTCTCTAGAGAGGTCACAAGGTTTTTCTATTATCTGACCTACTGACCTAGTTTTCGAAGGTATGTGACCCTGTTTTGAACTTTACCTAGATATCATCAAGGTGAACATTCTCACTAATTTTCATGAAGATCTCATGAAAAATATGGCCTCTAGAGAGGTCACAAGGTTTTTCTATTTTTATACCTACTGGCCTAGTTTTTGATCGCACGTGACCCAGTTTCGAAACTGACCAAGATATCATCAAGGTGAACATTCAGATCAATTTTCATGAAGATCCATTGAAAAATATGGCCTCTAGAGAGTTCAAAAGATTTTAATTATTTTAGACCTACTGACCTAGTTTTTGACCGCAGTTGACCCAGTTTCTAACTTGACCTAGATATCATCAAGATGAACATTCAGACCAACTTTCATACAGATCCCATGAAAAGTATGGCCTCTAGAGAGGTCACAAGGTTTTTTTATTATTTGACCTACTGCCCTAGTTTTTGAAGGCACATGATCCAGTTTCAAACTTGACCTAGATATCATCAAGGTGAACATTCTGACCGATTTTTATGGAGATCCATTCACAAGTATGGCCTCTAGAGAGGTCACAAGGTTTTTTCTATTTTTAGACCTAATGACCTAGTTTTTGACCGCACATGACCCTGTTTCGAATCTGACCTAGATATCATCAAGATGAACATTCAGACCAATTTTCATACAGATCCCATGAAAAATATGGCCTTTAAAGAGGTCACAAGGTTTTTCTATTATTTGACCTACTGACCTAGTTCTTGAAGGCACGTGACCCACTTTCGAATTTGACCTAGATATTATCAAGATGAACATTCAGACCAACTTTCATACAGATCCCATGAAAAATATGGCCTCTAGAGAGGTCACAAGTTTTTTCTATTATTTGACCTACTGACCTAGTTTTTGATGGCACATGACCCACTTTCGAACTTGACCTAGATACTATCAAGGTAAACATTCTGACCAATTTTCATGAAGATCTCATGAAATATATGGCCTCTAGAGAGGTCACAAGGTTTTTCTATTTTTAGACCTACTGACCTAGTTTTTGACCGCACATGACCCAGTTTCGAACTTGACCTAGATATCATCAAGGTGAACATTCAGACCAACTTTCATACAGATCCCATGAAAAATATGGCCTTTAGAGAGGTCACAAGGTTTTTCTATTATTTGACCTACTGACCTAGTTTTTGAAGGCACGTGACCCAGTTTCGAACTTGACCTAGATATCATCAAGGTGAACGTTCTGACTAATTTTCATGAAGATCTTGTGAAATATATGGTCTCTAGAGAGGTCACAAGGTTTTTCTATTTTTAGACCTACTGACCTAGTTTTTGAGGGCACGTGACCCAGTTTCAAACTTGAACTAGATATCATCAAGGTGAACATTCTGACCAATTTTCATGAAGATCTTGTGAAATATATGGCCTCTAGAGAGGTCACAAGGTTTTTCTATTTTTAGACCTACTGACCTAGTTTTTGACGGTACGTGACCCAGTTTCGAAACTGACCTAGATATCATCAAGATGAACATTCTGACCAACTTTCATAAAGATCCCATGAAAAATGTGACCTCTAGAGTGGTCACAAGCAAAAGTTTCAGGACGCACTGACGACGGACACCGCGTGATCACAAAAGTTCACCTTGTCACTTTGTGACAAGTGAGCTAAAAAATCGTGTTTAACAACTTGCACGCACCACTACATCACTACTCCCTTAAATTTAACTTACATTTTTATTAAGGCAGATGCCACTTCCACAAATTTCTGCAGGGCTTCTGTTTCCTCAGCATTCAGAGAGTCCGGTTTCTGTGCTGCCATCGGCTCCAGCTTCTGTTTCTCTGACCATGACTTTAATACTGTTTCAAATGACTGTAATAATGCATATAAAATTTGTGAAATCATTTTAATTTAGATGGTTTAAAATTTCGTTGTTTATGCTAAAATAACTTTTTCTGACATTGGTACATCAATCCGTGAATTTCAAATTTTAAACATAAAGTTCATAGAAAATTTACATATTTATTAGACTTTTACTTTGTGGCTTGACACAACCAGAAAATCCAGGAAATTTAGCAGTTTGGTTTGGGTTTGTAGGGGTTAACCTCACACAGACACAATTATCAGTCATACAGCGACATTCTAGCTTTTCACATTGGAGGAAGACCCTAGGTGCTCTTTCATGCCTTATTTCAAGCAAAAGAGGGCACATGGGTAGAACCATTGTCTTCCATATGCCAGTTGGATTGCTTCCTCATTTAAAAAATTTCTACACCTAAAGCGAAATCTGAACCCACAGCATGAAGGGCAAAAGGTTAGAAGTTTGTGACTTGACCACTCAGCCACGAAGGCCCAATGACTTGAGAATATAAATGATTTTATAATAAAGCAATCTTTCAATCTACAGTGTAAAAGACTTAAGGGCATTTCTGGGAGTTGCTGGTTTGTTACTTAATGATTCCCCTTTTGGTTTAAATATAAAGCTGAATAGATGCAAACAGTATCTAACACTACCCGTTGGTCAAAACAATGTTATCAGTTGCTAAAAAGCTAAAATGTCAGCTTCTTCCTAAAGGAAGGGGAAATGCAATGAAAACAGAGATGCCTGCTTACAAGACTTAGTAAGAACATGGAAAGTAAAGAAACCAACTCAATTCATGTCATAAGGAGATTTTCAACCATTAACAGAGGAGGAAGACCCCCAGGTGCCCCTCTGTGCATTAATTCAGACATTTGGTGGACCCCTGGGTAGAATCAACGGCTGTCTGCAAGCCAGTAAGATGACTTCCTCTCATGACAACCATGACAGGGCTCAAACCCACAAACGTGATTGGGTAAATGATTCCAAGTTAGGGACATTTGCCTCTTGGCCAAAGCGGCCAAAACTTATTTAAGAAATGAAATAGTTACCCTATCTCTGGTAAGCATCTGTGCCCGATTTTTATGGACAATACGTATATAACCTGGAGGCTGTATCCAGGCCTCTCCATCAACTTGTACAGGTACACCCTCATCTCCCATAATCATAATCTTCACTGTACGACACTGTAATTGTCATAAAAAATATGCTTCAGTCTTTGTTGTGTTTAGTTTAAACATATTCATTTCGAAAATAACATCAAATCAAACTTTTACAGGTATGCATATATAACACAAATACGAAAGGGATCAGAACGAAAGAAAACTTAATAGTTCCTCTCCCTGTGTTGTGTTTAAAAACAAGAACTGTTGGAGGTCAGCAAAGCTCCACTACTCAAAATTCTTGTCATTAAGAAAACTATGTGTGTGTTTTTGTGTTCAGGTTTAGAATCCTCATCAGCAATTTTTCTGTCATATAAATGATACTGCCTACTTGTAGCTGTGCGCAGAATGCCCAAATTTATAGTGCTGCCTCACTTGATATCACGCCATAGACAAGTGACATGATACCCAATCCAGTCATATTATACCGACATTGGTCTGACTAGTCCTAGAACTATCTTCTTAACCCTTACCATGCTAAATTTCTACAATGGACTGGTCCATCGTTCAGTTTGGGCAATACCATTTATCATTTGAAGGGGTGTTTACTGAAAATTTACTGACTGAATAGCGAACAGTGTAGACCATGATCAGACTGCACAGATGTGCAGGCTGATCTTGGTCTACACTGGTCGCAAAGGCAGAATCAATCGTGTCCAGGATGATAAGGGTTAATATTGAGCACCAATTAAAGAAGCTACTAGTATCATTTTTTACTTCTTTGGTATGACATGGCCAGGGAGTGAACCCACAAACTCCCACATTCTAAGCGGGCACTCTAACACAAGGCTACTTAGGCAGTAAACACATACCTGTGCTATTCTATGATGTTGTAAATCTAATACTCGAGACACAGCCAGCTGTGTACTCCCAAATACTGCTACAACTTCAAGAATCTTATCATCAAAACTTGGAGCCGAGAAAGTCTGAAAGCAAACAACAACAACCCCTATGTCAAGTTTGATGATAATAGAGGTAATAGTTAAGAAGATCTAGTGAAATTGAAAAGCTTGCCATAACAATTCAACCTGAAAGCTATGGCAGCAAAAAATATTGTATCAAGTATGACTTCCCTTCTTTGAATTAATAAAGTTAAAACTGTTACAAGAGGGCCATGATGGCCCTATATCGCTCACCTGTTATCATTGCACTTAAGGACAAGTCTTCAAGGTCAAAAGATCATAATAGAAATCAATCAAAAGAATTATGAGAAAATATAGTTGAAATTTTCTTTAAGTAACTTTAAAAACAAGATTTGAAAACTTGTTGTAGAGGTCCACTAGGCAATGCTACATGTCAAATATCTAAGCTCTTCTGGTTTATTTTTAGAAAATTTTGAAGATTTTTCTATGTACAATCAAGTAACCCCATGGGGCAGGGTCAATTTGACCCCAGGGGTCATGATTTGAATAAACTTTGTAAAAGTCTAATAGGCAATGCTACATGTCAATATCTAAGATCTAGGCCTTCTGGTTTATTTTTAGAATTTTTTAAAAAGATTTTCCTATGTAAAATCAAGTGACCCCTGGGGCGGAGTCAATTTTGACCCCGGGGGACCAGGTTTGAACAAATTTTGTAGAGGTCCACTAGGCAATGCCACATGTCAAATATCTAGTCTCTAGGCCTTCTAGTTTATTTTTAGAAAATTTTTGAAGATTTTCCTATGTAAAACCAAGTGACCCCTGGGGCGGGGTCAATTTTGACCCAGGGGGTCATGATATGAACAAATTTTGTAGAGGTCCACTAGGTAATGCTACATGTGAAATATCTAAGCTCTAGGCCTTCTGGTTTATTTTTAGAAAACTTTTGAAGATTTTCCTATGTAAAGTCAAGTGACCCCTAGGGCGGGGTCAATTTTGACCCCCGGGTCATAATTTGAACAACTTTACTAAAGGTCCACTAGGCAATGCTACATGTCAAATATCTAAGCTCTAGGACTTCTGGTTTTTGAGAAGAAGATTTTTTAAATATTTTCCTATGTAAAATCAAGTGACCCCTGGGGTGGGGTCAATTTTGACCCCGGGGGCCATGATTTGAACAAATTTTAGTAGAGGTCCACTAGGCAATGCTACATGTCAAATATCTAAGCTCTAAGGCTTCTGGTTTTTGAGAAGAAGATTTTTTAAGATTTTCTTATGTAAAATCAAGTGACCCCTGGGGCCGGGTCAATTTTGACCCCAGGGTCATGATTTGAACAAATTTGGTAGAGGTCCACCAGGCAATGCTTCACACCAAATATCTAAGCTCTAGGGCTTCTGGTTTTTGAGAAGAAGATTTTTAAAGTTTTTCCTTTCGGTTGCCATGGCAACCAGTGTTCTGCATGGAATTCAATTCTTTGAACAATTTTGAAAGGGGGCCATCCAAGGAACATCCCTATGAAGTTTCATCAAAATTGGCCTGTTGGTTTAGGAGGAGATGTTGTTTAAAGGAAAGTGTGGACGGACGGACGGACGGACGGACGGACGGACAGACGGACGGACGGACGGACGGACGGACGGACGCCGGACGGTGAGCGATCACAATACCTCACCCTGAGCACTTTGTGCTCAGGTGAGCTAAAAAGTTACCAATTTTATTTGCCAACAATTTTTTAGAAACATTTCTTCATGTTATGTCAGCTATGCATGATTAGTTTTTCAATAATTATTAGTATATTTGTAGACCATTATCAGTATGTTTTAAGATTAGAATTAACAATATTTTAACAATGGTCAAGTATTTACTGGATCAAACAGAAAACTTACATCAACCTCTTTGGTACCACCCCAGAAGTTTGATCCCCCTCCAAAGCTGAAAATAAAAGCATGTGTTTAAACATTCATCATTGACAAAATTAATCATGTAAAACCATGCATGTTACAAAATAAGCAATAAAATGAAAGAAAGTCTTTAATCGCAATGATTGTGTCATACACCTTTTTTTGTTTGTGTGTTTTGCTTTTAGTCACATCCACACAATGAAGGTCATATTTGAAAGGCGAAGGTAGAGACCTTCAACATGTCAACATAACACAAATTCAGGCTAGGGGCCTCCATGGCAGAGTGGTTAAGGTTGCTGACTTCAAATCACTTGGCCCTTACCAATGTGGTTTCGAGCCTCATACAGGGCGTTAAATTCTTCATGTGAGGAAACCATCAAGCTGGCTTTCGGAAGGTTGGTGGTTCAACTCACGGCATGAAATTATGCACGGAGTGGCACCTGGGTTCTTCCTCCACCATCAAAGCTGCGAAGTTGCCATCTGACCTACAATTGTGTCGATGCGATGTTAAACTAGGGCTGTCATCGATAGAAACGATATCGATGTATCAACGAAATTTTTTTGTCGATCGATTATCGATTCCCATTTTCAAAAATCGATATTTTACAGAGAGAAAAAACTACCCAAATAAACACTCAGACCCTAAAAAACAACTAAAGTTCACAAAATTGTAAATTTGGATAAATGCAAAAAAAGGAGTGAAGGCAAAATAAAAATGAAAGATGTTATTGATTTTTATGTATTTTATTAATACAAATACACAACAATCAAACAGAAATATGGGAAGTAGGCAATAAAACTACAAATAGCATTTACAGGAAGGTATATAGTATGCATAATGCATATGAACAAATAGGTCGTTAATCTAACTTAATAATCAATATATCGATGTATCGTCGATATTTGTCTTCTGATATATCGGTATCGCCGATACGCCTAAGACCCAATCAATGACAGCCCTATGTTAAACCCAACAAAAACAAAATCAAACAAAAAACACAACTTCAGGCACTAACAATACTACTTAACTCGATAGATTTTTTTTGCAAATACCGTGCTGTTTCAAACCACTGCAGTGAGGCACAGATGGTTAAATGTAAGAGACATTTACCTATCATTTCACACAGTTTTGTTGCAATCCTATATTTCTTTCAAAACTAAGTTTTGTACTGTGAAATCATTTAATTTTGCGGACATGAAATTTTGTCATTTCAGCAAAGTGACCATTTCTTGCGACAAAAATTCCTGGATTTTAAATGTTACAGATAAAATAAACAAGAATTGCATTTGTTTGTAGAGATTAAATTTCCTGCAGTGAAGCAACCATGAAATCCAAGAAAACAAGAGCTCATAGAACACAAAATGGCCCCCTTGATGCATTCAGTAGCTGCACAAGGAACAGAAATTTTCAGGTCATTGTCACCTTGGCCTTTAACCTACTGAAATCAAAATCAATAGGGGTCATCTGCTGGTCATGATCAACCTCCCTATTAAGTTTCATGATCCTAGGCCCAAGCATTCTCAAGTTATTATCCGGAAACAGTTTAACTGTTCTGGGTCACTGTGACCTTGACCTTTCACCTACTGACCTCAAATCATTAGAGGTTATCTACTGGTCATGATCAACCTCCCTATTAAGTTTCGTGACCCTAGGCCCAAGCGTTCTAAAGTTATTGTCGAGAAACCGTTTAACTGTTCCGTGTCATTGTGACCTTGACCTTTGACCTACTGATCTCAAAATCAATAGGGGTCATCTGCTGATCATGACCAACCTCCCTATCAATTTTCATGATCCTAGGCCCAAGCGTTCTTGAGTTATCATCTGGAAACCGATTGGTCTACATACCGACTCACATCTACATAACAATATACCCCTCCTTCTTCGATAAGGGGCATAATTAATCCCTAACGAATATTATTATCTTCACAGTATATTTTTTAAAAGGACATGTTAATACCTTGGAATATTGAGAATGACAATTCCCTGAAGACTTGGTAGTGGAATTCGTTGACCATCACACTCGAGTTGGACCCGTTGATCAAAATTTTTATATGTCTTTTGCAATATCTCCTTCCCACCTAGCACTCCGTACCACATGAGGTTCTTTGTTCGACTCCTACAACAAAGGATAATCTTTATAACAAGAGCTGTCCGTAAGACAGTTAGCTCGATTTTTCTCAGTGCTTGACTCTGAATTTAAGCTTTGCCAGTAAAAAAAAATCCAAGTTCAAAAGGGGCATAACTCTGTTAAAATTCAAATTATTGTTATGAGGATTGTGTCTCCTGGTGTAGACTTTGATAGTAAATAACTATTTTGAGTTTCAAGTCAAAAGCTTTAATAGTAACAGAGATATTTGACTTTATCAAAACATTTAACAAAAAAATCTAAGTTAAAAGGGGCATAATTTTGTCAAAATTCAAACCAGATTCATAGGAATTGTGTCTCCTGGTGTAGACTTTGATAGTAAATAACTATTTAGATTTATGGGGATTATTGTCCTGAAGTAGACTTTGATGGTAAATAAGTATTTTAAGTTTCAAGTCAAAAGCTTTGATAGTAACAGAGATATTTGACTTCATCAAAAACTTTAACTAAAAATTCTAAGTTAAAAAGGGACATAATTCTGTCAAAATTCAAACCAGAGTTATAGGAATTGTGTCTCCTGGTGTAGACTTTGATAGTAAATAACTATTTTGAGTTTCAAGTCAAAAGCTTTAATAGTAACAGAGATATTTGACTTAATCAAAAATTTTAACAAAATTTCTAAGTTAAAAAGGGGCATAATTCTGTCAAAATTCAATTCAGTGTTATGGGGATTGTTTCTCCTGGTGTAGACTTTGATAGTTAATAAGTATTTTAAGTTTCAAGTCAATAGCTTTGATAGTAACAGTGATATTTGCCTTTATCAAAAACTTTAACAAAAAAATCTAAGTTAAAAAGGGGCATAATTCTGTCAAAATTCAATCAGAGTTACGGGGATTGTTTCTCCTGGTGTAGACTTTGATAGTAAATAACTATTTTAAGTTTCAAGTCAATAGCTTTGACAGTAACAGAGATATTTGACTTTATCAAAAACTTTAACCAAAAATTCCAAGTTAAAAAAGGGCATAATTCTGTCAAAATTCAACCAGAGTTATGGGGATTATTTCTCCTGGTGTAGACTTTGATAGTAAATAACTATTTTAAGTTTCAAGTCAATAGCTTTGATAGTAACAGAGATATTTGACTTTATCAAAAACTTTAACCAAAAATTCTAAGTTAAAAAGGGGCATAATTCTGTATAAGTTCAAACAGAGTTATGGGGATTGTTTCTCCTGGTGTAGACTTTGATAGTAAATAACTATTTCAAGTTTCAAGTTAATAGCTTTGATAGTAACAGAGATATTTGACTTTATCAAAAACTTCAACCAACGCAGACGCCGACGTCGAGCTAAAAATGCATTTGTGAGCCAACATGATAAAAAGAGCAATCTTAGTTTATGCTTTGTTTAGATACTTAACATAGGCAAACTGAATATTTGGGTTTTTAAGCCTAATACTAAATTTCAGACTTGAAACCTTTAGGAATATGGGCCTAGATCATGTTACCTACCTGCATTTTTCTGGATGTTCATCCCGTTTGTTCTGGAAGTCCAATGTGATCTTCGCATCGAGGCCAATACCTAGGTAGTTGTTCATTACACACTTTTCTGTATACTCCTCCCTGCAAAAGCAAGAAAATTCGCATATATCTCACAACACAAAACTATGCACCACTTACAAATTATTTGATTTTGTTTTGGAAAAGAATTTATAGATTTCATAATTTTCAAGTTAAACAACTCGTAGAACATGAAATGCCCCCTTGATGCATTCAGTAACTGCACAAAGAACAGAAATTATTTGGTCACTGTGCACTGGACCTTTGCACTGACTTCAAATCAACAATAATGGGTCATTTACCAGTCATAAGTGACCTCCGTATCAAATGTGGTCTTAGACCAAAGCATTCTCTAGATAATTGGCAAAAAAAGTTCTACTGGTCTGGGTCAATGTGACCTTGACCTTTGACCTACTGATCTCAAAATCAATAGGGGTCATCTGCTGGTCATGATCAACCTCCCTATTAAGTTTTGTGATCCTAAGCCCAAGCATCTCAAGTTATTGTCTGGAAACGGTTTAACTGTTCCGGGTCACTGTGACCTTGACCTTTTACCTACTGATCCCAAAATCAATAGGGTCATCTGCTGGTCATGATCAACCTCCCTATTAAGTTTCGTGACCCTAGGCCCAAGTGTTTTCAAGTTATCGTCCGGAAACGGTTTAACAGTTCCTGGTCACTGTGACCTTGACCTTTGACCTACTGATCTCAAAATCAATAGGGGTCGTCCGCTGTCATGATCAACCTCCCTATTAAGTTTCGTGATTAAAGGCCCAAGCATTATCAAGTCATTGTCCGGAAAACGTTGTTCCGGGTCACTGTGACCTTGACCTTTGACCTACTGATCTCAAGATCAGGTGGTCATTTGCTGGCCATGATCAACCTCTCTATTAAGTTTCGTGATCCTAGGCCCAAGCGTTCACGAGTTATTGTCCGGAAACCGTTTAACTGTTCCTTGTCATTGTGACCTTGACCTTTGACCTACTGATCTCAAAATCAATAGGGGTCATCTGCTGGTCATGACCGAACTCCCTATCAACTTTCATTATCCTAGGCCCAAGCGTTCTTGAGTTATCATCCGGAAACCGATTGGTCTATTGACCGACCGACCGACAAACAGACAGTCCAACCGACTGACATCAGCAAAACAAAATACCCCTCCTTCTTTGAAGGGGGGCATAATAAATGGCTATTTCTGATCAGAATAGCGTCTGTTGGATGAGTGAATGGGAAATGTATATGAACCCACTTAAATTTTAATTATCCACATACTTTAAGGAAAATTTTCATGTTTGCATGAATACTTGTATAACTGTTTAATGGCAGCCACACTGAAAGTAAGTTTGCATATCATTTTGTATTATTTACTCTTTGTGTGTTGACTTCACTAAATAATGAGTTTATTATTATATTATAACTAGAGGTGCTTTTGAGAAAAGCGCATGTCTCCCACAACTGCCTAATCATCTGAATAGTAAGTCTGTCTTTACTGTTTACGTGTTGGAGTAAGTGGCCTATTGGTAATTCACATGTTGGAGCAACCAGCCTATTGGTAATTATGTTCAAGGGCCATAATTCTGAAGTGCCTGGGCCGATCTGGCTAGCTATCGAACTTGGCCGAGGACTTATTGGCAAACAAATTTTGTTCAAGTTTGGTGAAGATCGGATGAGAAATGTTCGACTTAAGTGTGGACAAGATTTTTGACAGACAGACTGACACACACACACACACACACACACACAGACACACACACAGACAGGAGTAAATCAATATGTCTCCCACACCACTGTGTGGTGGGAGACATAATTACTAGAATAATTTTTACCATAGACGATCAACACAGAGGTCATTCAGTCTGTTGACTAAATCACACAGCCTTTCATGTTGCATAAAAGCAGGCTCTGTTGTGTTATAAGAAATCAATATATCAAACTGCCAAACTTACAATGGAATTTCTTCTTCAAGAAGTGGTGAGGCTGCAGCACACAGTGCATCAGCATTGGCCAGTAGTACTTTACTGATAAAACTCCCTCCTGCAAGTTTCCCTGCTATAGAGCTGCTTAAACCTGCAAAAAAAAAAATACGTACATCTTCATTAGATACATGAAAACCCTTCCTATTTTTCCCTTCCATCCACAGGGGAATCATTAAGGTCAAATACTTTTTGAGATACATGCGATACAAACTTGTATGCCCTTTATTCACATTTTTTACTAAATCAAAGATGGACGGACTGCCAGAGGTACGAAAAATGTCAAATCTAAGTCTCCCCCCTACTCCCTCCCCCTTATATTTTGGGCACAAGAGATTTTCTGAATGAAAAAAAAACAAAACTAAATAGAATCAATGGATAAAGTATGAAAATACATAATTCAAATAACTCGAGTCAGGACCTTAAGCTATCAACCCTTCAACATACTGTATAGCTGCATTATCAGAACAACTTTCATGAAAAAGTAAGCCATCGTGCATCTTTAACGAAGCTACCACCTAAAATTCCCTGTTAATGAAATGCTCAACCCTTACCCTGCTAAATTTCTATAATGAACTTGTCCATTTTTCGATTTGGACAGTACCATTAACTGTTAAAAGGGGTGCATACCAAAAAGATACTGACTGAATGGCAAACAGTGCAGGTCATGATCAGACTGCATGGATGTGCAGGCTGATCATGATCTGCACTGGTCGCAAAGGCAGAATCATTCGTGTCCAGCTTGATAAGGGTCAATCTTGCCAGTAAACCAAAACATTCTTTCAAATCATTCCTCTTAGCATGCCAAAGTCTTTCATTCATGTTTAAACTGGATTAATAATATATCTGGATCTTGTAGAATAAAATTGAAGCTTTATTCTACAAGATCCAGGTGGCAAAAATGTATTGTTCCATTGTAAAAAAAAAAAACAATTTTGAGAAAAAAAAATAAATTTTTTTTGAAATTTTACAACTTTTTGCAGGTAAACGTGCTTTTATATATCCCTGAAGTTTTATAACAATCCATACACAAATAGAGTCAAGATAGTATTTTTTAAAACTTTAAATTTTAAAAATGGCTGAAATTTACAATGAGAAACACTACCATCAAAATTCTTTTTTCAAAACAGATAACAGTAATTTGAAAATTTAAAATGTTCCTATTACAACCTTAAGAGTTCCTTTATTTATTTTCTGTTTTTTTTTTTGTTTTGGGTTAAACGCCATTTTTCAACAGTATTTCAGTTATGTAACAGCGGGCAGTTAACCTGAACAGTGTTCCTGGATTATGTACCAGTACAAACCAGTTCTCTGCAAGTAACTGCCAACTTCCCCACAAGAATCAGAGGTGGATGACTAATGATAGCAGACACAATGTCTATATCAAATTATCATGGAGAACATACGTCCCGCCCAGGGATCACAACCCCGCGATCCGCAGATCTGCGCTCTCCCTACTGAGCTAAGCAGCCGGGTTCAGAGTTCTTAAGAATAATTTATAATATACAGTCTTATATATACAAACAAATCAAGGAAAAGCCTTGTTACCGAAAAGGTGGATCAGACAGTTATTTACCGATCTGCTTTTTGTTCTTTTTCTGATTTCAAGAAAGAATCTTTAAACACCTGCAGAATAAAATCAACAAATACAGTTCTTAGAAAGCTAGAACAAAGCTCATGCAGGTTTCCGCTAAAAATATTTGAGTTACAAAAAATGGAGATTTAAGTTTTCTTCTGGTATGGATGTTTTCTTGCCACTTGGTAACCAATTCAAAAATAAAAAAGAACTTAATCCAAATATTCAGAGAATAGATAGAGCTGTTGGACTGGCCAATTCGTCGGCATTGGCATCCCAATTAGGTTAAGTATGTAAGCTGCTATCTGAGTAACCACTTACAGGAATGGACTGAAACTTAATACACTTGTTCACTGTGCTGATATGCAGTGCACAAATTCCATAACTCTGTTTTGCATTTTTACAAAATGCTCTTTTTTGACATTTCATATTCATTCAGTGACAAGGCTGTTGATTAGTTAAGCATTGCTGTCCTCCGACAGCTCTTGTTTGGTTGTGAAGTCACCCTGACATAGCTCAGGTCCTATGGTGACTTTGCAGCTTTAAATTAACCCTTAGCCTGCTAAATTTCTACAAGAGCTGTCACAGGAGACAGCGCGCTCGACTATTTCGATGCTGGATAGTGAAACTGGGCACATCTGAGGAAACTAGAGCTGTCACTGGTGTGTTTAATGACTCCAATTGTGGATGAAGATATTGCACATTATAGCCTGAGTCTATGTAAAAAATTCAACTTAAAGTAATAAGAGAGGTAAAGATAAAATGTATCAAAACACTATATAAGTATATCCTAAGCAAAAAGGGGCATAATTCATTAAATACTGGTGCCAGAGTTATGCAGCTTATGTCATATAGTGTGGGTGATGATGCTGAACAACTATTTTAAGTTTGAATCATATCCATTCAGTAATAACAGACAGAGTGAAAGTGCATCAAAACTTTAACCTAAAATTCTAAGTAAAAAGGGGGAATAATTAATGAAAAATTGGTGCCAGAGTTATGCACCTTGTGTCATATGGTGTGGGTGATGATGCTGAACAACTATTTTAACTTTGAATCAAATCCATTCAGTAATAACAGAGACAGAGTGAAAGTGCATAAAAAATTTAACCTAAAATTTTAAGTAAAAAGGGGAAATAATTCATGAAAAATTGGTGCCAGAGTTATGCACCTTGTGTCATATGATGTGGGTGATGATGCTGAACAACTATTTTAAGTTTGAATCAAATCCATTCTGTAATCACAGAGGTAGAGTGAAAGTTCACCAAAACTTTAACCTGAAATTCTAAGTAAAAAGGGGCATAATTCATGAAAAAATGGTGCCAGAGTTATGCACCTTGTGTCATATGATGTGGGTGATGATGTTGAACAACTATTTTAAATTTGAATCAAATCCATTCAGTAATAACAGAGATAGAGTGAAAGTGCATCAAAACTTTAACCTGAAAATCTAAGTGAAAAGGGGGGATAATTCATGAAATATTGGTGCCAGAGTTATGGCCCTTATGTCAGATGATGTGGATGATGATGAGGAATAAGTATTTCAAGTTTGAATCAAATCCATCAAGTAATTACAGAGATAAGTTGAAAAAAGAGAAAGTGCACCAAAACTTTAACCAAGATGGGGACGCGGAAAGACGCCGACGCCGACGCCGGGGCGAGTAGGATAGCTCTCCTTATACTTCGTATAGTCGAGCTAAAAATGAACTGGTCCATCATTCAATTTGGGCAATACGATTTATTAGTTGAAGGGGTGTTCACTGAAAATTTACTGAATAGAGAACAGCGAACAGTGCAGATGTGCAGGCTGATCTTGGTCTGCACTGGTCGCAAAGGCAGAATCACTTGCCACCAGCAAGACTTAAGGTTAATGGTAGAGAGAGATGTCTGCTGCATCTGGGAATGATTTCAGGCACAGGCATGCACCTCGATTAGATTTATGAAACCTGAGCAAACCGCCTGAGCAGCTTCTTCATATGATAACCCAAGCAAGGCTCATACCCAAAAAGACAAATCAGTGATTGTGAGTCAATCAGCTGCCTGTCAGATCAAGACCAATTAAATACTTCAATGGTATCAGATCGTACAAAGAAATATACATACTAGGTAATATAGGATAATTTGCAAATGGAAATGAAGGGAGACCACTGTGTCGTGGAATGTTTTCTTTCGTCGGTGGCTTGTAGTCGAGATTAGAACCTACGCTAGCAGATTTGTTGAACGTTGACATGCTGCTGATGCGACGTGAACTACAAACTGTCGGTGATTGTGAACCATCTGAAACAGCGTGTAGAAATAAAGCACAACATTCAACACATAAAGCATAGTGCTTGTGAACAGATAAAAGACAGTGTTACTAATACTTACAGACTTACTAATACAATATCATATTGTGTCAGTCATGTACATTTATTTTAAAGAAACTTTTCAACAGTATTTAAAGTAATATGACAAAATATTGAGTAGTGCATGAAGATGAGCAAAATAATGAAGTAATCCAAGGTTTCAAATTATCCAAATATAGGTAATGAAAAGAATATGGTGCAGAACTAAATGACTTTGTTAAAGAGATTCCCAGTGCTCAAGCCACAGATGCTCAAGTGAGCTTTTGTTATATATACATTGTTCAGGTAATCTTTTGTTGTACCTAGGACTAATGCCAGTACTAAGGTGTTCTCCACAAGTATGTGACAACTTAACCACAAGAATTAAAGCCGAAGACTAAATAACTTGTGATTAATATCTAGATTCGAATGGTCGCCGAGAGGATATACTCTCTGAAAAACTTCTTGAATCCAGATAAGTATATACTGTAAAGCACATATCATTGGGTCAAAATTTTGAGAATTTGAGTATGTTCGCGAGGGCTATCATTCGAGAAATTGTAAAAATGTTATCATACTTGAATATGAATTATTTTCGGGAGAATTTATTTTCGCGAGATGTAGGGCCTTGAGAAAATAGCGAAAATTAAACCCTTGCGAAAATTTCTGCTTTTACAGTATTATGGGCTTATAAAATGTGGTTTTTGGATACCTTATCCTGACTCCATTTCTGGTATACCAGCTCCAGACTAATTACTCACTATCTGAGCAGATCAAACAGGTTCAAGGCTGCGAGCTTTGCAGGCACTTAAGGACACATGCGGCAGTTTAGGGTAAAAAATTTCCCAAAAATAAAGTCTGTTCAAACTTTATGCATGAATATACATGTCATGTTAGAAACAGAATTATGAAAAAATCGAAGATCACTATGCTTGTTCAGGAGTTATCTGCCCTTGAATATGCAAATTTGAGGAAAAATCCAGTTTTAAGGGCAGATAATTCCTAAACAAGCACAGTGACCTAAGATTGTTTTTTGCAATTTTCTGTTTCTAACATGAAACTGTGTTCATATACAGTTTGAGCACATTTTATTATTGGGAAATTTTAGCCCCATCTCTCATACAAGAAACTGCAGCAAGTGTCTTTAAACTAAACTGATGCAACAAATGTGTAAATGCAATAAGCATACAACATCAAACTAAGACCTTGTCCCATCCAACGAATGTGTGAAATTACTGCAAGATCAGATTAGTGCTATTTGTTTTCTGCATCATACTTTAAAGTAGGAAAAAGGAAAAAGGAAAAATTACTTACCAGAATCTGAAGTGCATATAAAAATTTCAAGTTTATCAGAGCATATTTTTGTAACCTTTAACTGTACTGCTATATGCAAGTTTATCAGAGCATATTTTTGTAACCTTTAACTGTACTACTATATGCAAGTTTATCAGAGCATATTTTTGTAACCTTTAACTGTACTATTATATGCAAGTTTATCTGAGCATATTTTTGTAACCTTTAACTGTACTGCTATATGCAAGCAGTGAAATTATTAAAGTAGACTTGATAACATTCGCAGTAGCTTTATTTTTGCTAACATCCATTAATGTTCACCTGTTCTTTGCAGTACAATTTAATCATAAAATTTGTGAATTTCGTCATTTGGGCAAAAATGGCTATTTCACAGACATCTGAATTTGTTGATGGAAATTTTACTTATTCATCTGACACTGACTCAACCAAGAAATCCATGAAAATTAATCCTTCATGAACCTTAATGATTTTACAGTATACTGTTTATCGAGTCACCAGAATTCTAACAAGGCTGATGAGAATCAAATCCAGTCATACTGTCCATAGGAACAATATCCAATCTACAGGTACATCATATTATACTGCTCTGATTTTTTTTCATCAAGGTTAACTAATAGAAAGAGATAAAAAAAAATACTATAGAAAAATTGCTAGACATTACTATAAGTGCTGTGTTAAAACGAAAAGTTACTGCCACATACCAAACTTCTTTATCTCAATTTCTGGAGATTTCTGAGCCTCGGAAGTAAAAACTGAGAAACTAGGTGCTGAGCGCGAGTTTGGGCTGCCTGCCTGCAGACCACATTGCTTGAAAGGCTCTACAAGATCTATAGAGCTTCCAGAACCACGAAGAAGCCGACTTTGTTCTGCTGTCTGCGCATTTTGTTCATCCACAGCTGAAAGTAGAAAGTAAATCAAGCTTGTTCAAAAAGAATTAGCCCTAAAGGTCATTTAGAAAATAGACATAAAATGTTACAGAGACACAAAGTCTACAGGCCTGGGATTCAGTCAGAAATCAAAATCCTGAAAATCTACATGTACATTCTCAAGCCTGAAATCCCCATTTTCAATAGAGTCATATAGGAAAATTCTGGCAGTCAAAAGCCTGAAATCAGGACCAGTCCTGAAAAATCCCAGGCCTAAACAGATGGACAGCCTGGAGAGAATTTTTACTTTTCAGGCAATAGATTCAATCTTCTATCTCGACTTTTTCTGTTTAGTTAATTATCTGACACTTAATGGATAAGAAAAAATATGTTCCATATGTTCTGTTGAGTGTGTGTGTATGCTTAAGTTCCACTATGCAAAAAAAAAAAAAAACAACAACAAAAAAACACTTAATACAATGCAATACAGGTTAGGACTGGGTACCTTTTCCAGAAATTCTTATTGTCACATTCAGCTCCCTTTCAACATGGTGTATCTGTATGTCTTGGCTTACCTTGGTTAATTTTTCTTTTGTTGTTGTTGTTGTTGTTGTTGTGTTTAGAGCCACATCAACATAATTTCAGCCATATAATGAATTTCCGGCTGTAGTTGGTACAGGAAGACCACAGGTGCCCCTTTAGGCATTGTTTCAGGCGAGGGCAGGCACCTGGGTAGAACCACCAACCTTATGTAAGTTAGTTAGATGGCTCCTTCACAAAAAGAACCCTACACTCCAAGCATGGTTCAAACCCATATCAGTGCACAGAAGATGGACTCTCAAGTCAGTGACCTTAACCAAATGACTACAGAGGCCCCCTTATCTCTGTGCCAAGGACATAAGTTTGTGTATACAAAGCAAAATAATCATATGGATAAGATAAACTGGAGTCAGCCAGACTAGCTGTAGTTCAAAAGTAACCATTAACCTGCTAAGGCGTAAAAAAAAAAATTGTTTGTTTCTGGTATCCCGACCTACCCTTAATTTTTGGCCCGACCCTAAATGTTTTTATGGCCTTGGAGAATACTTTTTTCAACTTTTTAACAAAAAGATGCAAAACTGCACTTTTTATGCTTTAAACATGGCCAGCGATGTTAGAAATCAACTTACTGATGCTCTAAAGGCATAACCCCCTTATTTGTAATCATTTTTTGACAAAAAAATAATTTCCGAAGTCTCCCTTAATAAAAGAAATTTCAAAAAAAAAAAAAAATTCCGACCTACCTACCCTAATTTTTTTTTAGCATGTTACCGGAAACAAAGAATTTTTATTTTTAGGCCTAAATTTCTATAATGAACTTGTCCATCTTTCAGTTTGGACAGTACCATTAACTGTTAAAATGGGTGCTTACCATAAAAGATACTGACTGAATGGAAAACAAAGCAGATCATGGTCAGACTGCATGGATGTGCAGGCTGATCATGATCTACACTTGTTGCAAAGGCAGAATCAATCGTGTCCAGCAGGATCAGGGTTAAATCCCAAAGACAAAATGGTTTACCTCGCTCAGTATGCTCTATAATCTGTCTGATTGCCTTCTTGAGACTGTTTGCCCTTGACATGAGTGCATCTCGAGGTTTAAATATTGTCTGAAGAAATAGAAAGTGACATGAATAAAAATATATATCTTATGCTAACTAATGAAATACTGTATTCTATCAGTAAAATTTTATATCTCATCACTCACACTCTGAAAATATGAAATCTATATTTTCACACTGTGAGAGATATAGCTGCCGGTCTACTTGTACATTGTGTATAAATCTTTAATTATTTGCTTAAAACAGGATGAAACTTGTAGTCGCACTTTGTCCTTTATAGTATATTTCTCGATTCAAATTATTTTACTTTATGAGAATTTCATAATGTTGTGCAGCAAAAAATAAAATAAAATGGAACTTTATGTTGTGTTGTCTTTACAACATCACAACACGTCTGACGTCATGTCTGTTTACGCGTGCCTGTTTCCCGCACTGAGATTACAATTTGTTGCAAAATGCACATATCAACATAATTAAGCATAAAATAAAAAGAAAATTTGTTTGTTTTGAGTGAATATGGAATATATCTCCCTTCGAAGTAACAAAATTTTCACATTTTCACTCGCGCCTATCCTCTATGTATTAACATCATATAAAAACAGTTTAAAAACTCTGTCAGAAATTAAATAATGTATTAAAAGGCTTTATAAATAAAACACAACCATAGGAAGTTACGCTTAATGAAATGTAAATATTGACAAAATATTTTTGTAAAGCACTTCACCATTATTCATTTTTTGTTTCATCAATTATTTCATGTAGTAGGCACATACCTAGTTTTAACAGTTAATAACTTGATACTAAAAACCAGAACGTTTTAAAATTTGTAAATTAAACAGTTATGGATTTCTGTTAAAATTTCCTCTCAAAAAACTATCAAAATGAATATTAAATGTAACTGGATTTCAATACTGTTTATACATACTGGTTTGGGTTTCATACTGGAAGCCAATGGACCTTGAACTCTCACTCGATCCTTGCTCATTCTTGTTCCCTCCCTACTTTCAAATGTTACCTCGCGGTTGTCATGGTATCTGCCCTCCTTACCATTATTCACATTTCTAATGTCTATACTAGCACTAGTTCTGTTGCCCTTGGAAACAGAAGTGTTATTCGTATCCATGGCAACGTAAGAATTTCTATTATCATTATCAGTTAATCTGTTGTCCATGGGGAACGGAGGATTAATGTTGTCACTGTCGATGTCTATGTTGTCATTGGTAACGTGGTTGTCAGGGGTCAACCCGGGGTCAGATGTAATGCTTTCTGGATCATTATGCACAACTGCCTCATCACTGTCCAGCTGAAATACAAATATTCTTTTTGCGTAATCAAAACATATTAGGATTCCCTTTACAAGTAGTATCATTCAAATAAATACTAAATTAATTTTTGTTTTTGTATGTTTCAGAGTCATGCCAACACAATGTTGGTCAAATGGTGACTTTTCAAGCTTTTGCTAATGCAAAAAGACAAAAAATCTATCTACCTGTGATGATGCTTGAGCCTCTTCCTTCAATGTTTTGAGCAAACTTTCCAATTTCTCGTTAAGTATGGCACACTGAAATCATAATGCAACATTGTAAACCACAATGCATTGAGACTAACAGTATAAACCTGGGTTTCAATTACAAACAGTATTGGACTAATGTGTCATTTTGTTATGGTGAGTGTCTGTGCTAAGTTATTTTAATATTTATCAATTCATAAACTAGAAAATGCTTTTGTAAAAAAGCGCATGTCTCCCCCAATGCAAAGTCCTATAGGCAAGAAGTCAAAAGGGGTCAGGAGCGAAAGTCAAAGAGACACTGATGGTTGGCTGCAATAGGGATTATCTACTTGGCATGTCCAGTCATCTCGCTAAATTTCAACACTCTTGGCCTAGTGGTTCTCAAGTCACTGCTCAGGCTTCTGTGACCTTGACCTTTGATCAAGTGACCTCAAAATCAATAGGGGTCATCTACTCTGCATGTCCAATCATCCTATTAAGTTTCAACATTGTAGGTCAAGTGGTTCTCAAGTTATTTCCAAAAAATGATTTTACATGAACAGGCCACTGTGACCTTGACCTTTAATAGACTGACCCCAAATCAACAGGGGTCATCTACTCTGCATGTTCAATCATCCTACGAAGTTTCAACATTCTGGGTCAAGTGGTTCTCAAGTTATTGATAGGAACTGGTTATCAATGTTCAGGCCCCTGTGACCTTGACCTTTAACGGAGTGACCCCAAAAACAACAGGGGTCATCTACTCTGCATGACCAATCATCCTATGAAGTTTCATCATTCTGGGTCAAGTGGTTCTCAAGTTACTGACCAGAAATGGTTTTCAATGTTCAGGCCCCTGTGACCTTGACCTTTCACAGAGTGACCCCAAAATCGTTAGGGGTCATCTACTCTGCATGACCAATCATCCTATCAAGTTTCAACATTCTGGGTCAAGCGGTTCTCAAGTTACTGACCGGAAATGGTTTTCAATGGTCAGGCCCCCGTGAACTTGACCTTTAATGGAGTGACCCCAAAATCGATAGGGGTCATCTACTTTGCATGTACAATCATCCTATGAAGTTTCAACATTCTGGGTCAAGTGGTTCTCTAGTTATTGATCGGAAATGGTTTTCCATGTTCAGGCCCCTGTGACCTTGACCTTTGATGGAGTGACCCCAAAATCAATAGGGGTCATCTACTCTTTATGACCAATCATCCTATGAAGTTTCAACATTCTGGGTCAAGTGGTTCTCTAGCTATTGATCGGAAATGGTTTTCCATGTTCAGGCCCCTGTGACCTTGACCTTTGATGGAGTGACCCCAAAATCAATAGGGGTCATCTACTCTTTATGACCAATCATCCTGTGAAGTTTCAACATTCTGGGTCAAGTGGTTCTCTAGTTATTGATCGGAAATGGTTTTCAATGTTCAGGCCCCTGTGACCTTGACCTTTGACGGAGTGACCCCAAAAACAATAGGGGTCGTCAACTCCAGCAGCCCTACAACCCTATGAAGTTTGAAGGTTCTAGGTCAAATGGTTCTCCAGTTATTGCTCGGAAATGAAGTGTGACGTACGGACGGTTGGACGGACGGACGGAAGGACGGACGGACGGACGGACAGGGCAAAAACAATATGTCTCCTGGGGGAGACATAATTACATAATCATAATTCACCATCTAGCAGTATATGAGGAAAATATCACGGACCATGGCCAAACTCATCCACTCAGAATGAGCTAAACCTCTAGTTTTTTAATAAAAGTCCACTGCAAAAGCCTGTTAGTGACTTCTTGTTCTCACATCTGTGCATAAACTATACCTATACCTGTACTAGTCCAAATAATGTTTGAAGTAATCTAGGGTTGACTGCCTCAAAAACTGTTCGTATGGTCTATGTTAAATGCTTCTAGGAATTCTATCCTATTTTTTGATTGCTAAAGGGAGGTAAGTGTTGTGTTTTTCTGCTCTTACCTTATCAGCTATATCACTGTCATCACTTTTTTCGCTGTGTGCTTTCCCTACTTTAGCCACAAAATCTTTCACTGTTTCACATAAAACCCTGTCAAACAGTAGAGAAAAAAGCAGTTACTATCAGCATTCTGATGCTGTTTTGGGGTTTAACATCATACTTACACGATTATACGTCATATGGCGACTTTCAAGCTTCTGATTGTGCAAGAAGGCTGCAGGTGCCAATTTATGCATTAATTCATCACAAATGGGCATCTGAGTAGACACCTCTGACCTTATGTAAATCAGCTTGGTAGTTACCTCACATGAAGAATTTAATGCCCCAAGCATGGATGCCCCTCCATGCATTAATTCATCACAAGCAGGCACCTAGGTAGAACCACTGACCTTTGGTCTGCAAACTAGATGGCTTCCTCACATGAAAAATTTTATGCCCTGAGCAAGGCTCAAAGAAACACTGTTGACGGGCAAGTTATTTGAAGTGATCGACCATAACCACTTGGCCGCTGAAGCCCCCTCGACTTAAAATAAATTTCTCTAGCTCTTCTGATCTTCTTAAAAACTTTCTGTTACACTCTTTCTGTCATTAGGATTGTTAGAACAAGCCTTCCTTAATAATCAGGTTTACTGTAAAGGCAGGTACTGTTAAGGCAGGTACTGTTAAGGCAGGTTAAAGGCCTTTAAATCTTTTATCAAGCTGCAGTGAGGTTAAGCTCACACCACCTCCCTGGTTGGTAGTCAGAAGCTCTTTGTTTTCCAAGTTCCTTGAAAGCAACAAAATACTGACAAGAGATTCAATTGTATTTTATAAATAAAATACACATGAGAAAATTATTTTCAATGTGAAAACAAGCTCAAACATTTGAACAAACTTCATAGAGAACCATGCAAGGATGCTACTGATCAAGTGTGGTGCAACTCTGACTAGTAATTTCGGAGGAGATGTCATCTGATGAAAGTGTGGATGGACAGTGGAATAAGTGGTGAGTGATCAGAATAGCTCACCCCATGCACTTTGTGTTCATGTGTGCTAAAAATGAAGAAATACAATATTCACTCAATGCTCAGAGCAAAATACTTTTCAATTTGTTAAGTTAGCCAAGTCAAACAATGGACTAGCAAAACTACTTGGTAGTTAATGAAACAACACTTACTTTGCTGAGGATATAACTGTGGAATGATCTTCAGAGTGTAGAATCTTTGACAGGTGATTGGCCACTGAATCTTCATACTGCGAAATAGGGTCAAACTGAAATATTGGCACAGACAATTTATTTGCTTTACAGGCAAACCTGTTTGTAAAGACCATACTTGGATTGGAGAAAGTGGTCAGCGTATGATTTATTCACAGATCAAAATTAACTACAAATGTATAAAATAAAACTGACATTTTGGCATTTTTTCTTGAGAATAACCAAATTAAAGAACAAAAAAAACTTGCAGACAAGTCCCGAAATAATGTTACTTAATTTCTACTTTCCAAAAGGAACAAACAATATCTTCACTCAACAAAAGGCTTAAATGTAAAGGAAGGACATTATTGCTTTCTTCATATACAAAACAATCAGCCTGTCCTAGCCTGTCTACAGAAAAAAAACTGAATAAATAAATAAAATGCATTTGTAAAATTATTGATTCATTTGAAGTCAAAAGCAAACTTTACTTCACCATGAAAGACCCTTCATACTCTCAACACAGTTTATAAAAAGTATTTATTTATTTATTTTGTTGGGTTTAACGTCGCACCGACACAATTTTAGGTCATATGGCGACTTTCCAGCTTTAATGGTGGAGGAAGACCCCAGGTGCCCCTCCGTGCACAGTTTCATCACGAGCGGGCACCTGGGTAGAACCACCGACCTTCCGTAAGCCAGCTGGATGGCTTCCTCACGTGAAGAATTCTACGCCTCAAATGAGGTTTCGAACCCACATCGATGAGGGGCAAATGGTTTGAAGTCAACGACTCTAACCACTCGGCCACAGAGGGCCCCTATAAATATGTAATAAAATAGGTCTGAGATTTTACATGAAGAGGAAGAACATGAGAAAGTTAGTTTATCATCATACCTGTTGCGAAAGTTTTCTTGGAGGTGGCATGTAGCCTTCGTAAGTCCATATACTCCATCTAAAATGTTCAACAACACAATTTTCCACTAATTTCAACTTTATCCCTAACATAACAACATGCTACTCCAAAGACCTTATACCACTCGACTAGCTACCCTAGGAAATTCTTGGTTTTATTTAGTTTTAAATTCTCATCAGTAATGAAACTTTCCAGGTTTTAATGCGGCACTCCATGCATTATCTATAGCAGACAAAGGCTGGCACCCCTGCAGAGCCTAACATTCAGCAAGTCAACAGGTTCAATTTCTCACATGGGAGCATACACTTGAGCATCGTGCACAACTTGAACACAAAGCAGTGACCGGCATCTGATTAAAAGTCAACATTCTTAACTGCTTAGCAAAAGAGACCTTTATACAATCTTGGTATAATTCTAAGAAGATGTGGTTTTCTAATGAACAAAGAAGACATAGTGTGATATCATTTTGTGTTAAAATCACCGTTTGTTTTTACATCGCAATAAATCAGCTTCTCCTTGAACTTATTCCAAATCATATCCTGCATTTGGGCTTTGAAAATGAGTTTCAAACAAAACAGGCATGGTTTTTGTTAAATATTAGGTTAAAGTCAAAACAACAAATCACAATCACAATTAGTAATTTTTCATTTAATGCATATCACTACACTTGTTCTAATTCTTAATCATATGAACTTCAAACAATGATTTTATTCATTGATAAAATCACTGTTTGGGATATATGATATATTTACCTATCTAGCATCTTGATTTGAGAATGTTCGAGCTTCTCTAATATGGCTGGAAGTTGAGTATCATCATCAAATGCTGATCCCCACCCCAGAACTCGTGCCAGGTCATTACCCGTGCCAAACGGCAACACACCTATCTGGCACTGAAATCAATAGTTGTCAAGGTAATAAACGTGAAAGGTGATAAAGTTTTAAGTAATGTGAACTTATTTAATTATATTGTGTTCAGTTTTATGTGGCATAGACGCATTAAAGGTTATATGGCCACTTTCCAGCCTTTCTCTGTGGAAAAAGACTGCAGATGCCCCTCAGGCCATTATTTCAGCCTCTGGTAGACACCCAGGTAGAACCATCAACCTTCCCCTAAGGCAGCTGGATGGCTTCCTAACACAAAATAATTCTACACACAAAGCTAGGTTTCAAACCCTGGATGGCAAGGGAAGATTCAGCCATTGAGGTCACACTATTTATTATGGAATTAATTGGTCAAAATAACCTATCAAAATTCTAGGTTTATGGCATTTTAGATAAATACACCACGTATAGCAAAAACAAGTTATTTGGCCTAAAATCATTATTTAAATGCAGCACTTTATAGTCTATAATTTTATATTAGTATGACCACATTCTGTTCGGAGACAATGTTAGACGTTAACCTGTCTATGAAGATCCATTTTATCAATCTCAGAAAGCACCCAGCCAATACTACCATCACCTCCACATACAAGAATTCGAAACTGGTCAAACTTTTGGAATAAACGTAATCTGAAATACAACAACCCTTAAAAATTATGATATAACCATGTCATCTGTCTTAACAGAGTATGGCTTTATTTCAGAAAAGCACTGACTTATAAATTTCTATGGTTTTTGAGAATGGGAAATATTTCCAAAGTGGAAGTTGCCCATAAGCTTGCACAACACACTACCATAGAATACTTAAAAATGTTTTTTGTTGGGTTTAACATCACACCGACACAATTACAAGTCATATGGCGACTTTCCAGCTTTTGGTGGTAAAGGAAGACAGACCCCAGGTGCCCCTCCGTGAACTATTTTATCACGAGAAGGAAACAGGTAGAAACATTTACTTCAGTGTTCTACACAATTTTTGTGATGTGAAAATGTACACTTGTACAGTATAATACCTCAACATGAACATAGTCTGACTGTTCACTGCTTACGTAGCTTTCACATTAAATCATTATTTATTAATTAAATTATGTGCTTTAAAAATATAATATGCAAAATAGCGCTATGAATGTAATTTGTAATATTCTTAATCCTTTTTTCTGTCTATCTCATCTTTCACAGTTTGCTTAGACTATAATATTCAGCATCAAATTTAGTTAAATTCATACAGTTTAATATCTAAAACAGTCTTTCTTGCTAAATATTCAAAACTGGCAAAATATTTTTTTCTGTGTTGAACATCAATAAACAGAATAAGACTCTAATGTCAAGTAAAAGCCATTTTTTTCATGAGCATTCATTTAACTTAACTATAGTTTTTTTTATTAAGCCAGTGATGGTGGTTTATAAGCAAAGTGGTTTACACATTTATATTACATACCCTGGATGAGGTCCACCATTCATTAAATCAAACACCTGTGCTGGATTCAATAGCTGCTTAAATCTTCGTAGAAATTTTACACCCTGAAACCATAACTTTTATTTCAACAGCAATCTACTCAATTCAGATTCTTAAATGGTAAACAGCAATGCTTCAACACAGGTTTTTCTGATATTACTTTTTACACATTTAAATTTTGAGAACAGACTGTGGTCAGTCTCCAACACTTTTAAATCATTTGCTTTACAGCATAAAACTGCTCATCAGTTTAGTACCAGCTATCATGCAAAAAATTTCTACCAAATTATTTGGTATGTCTTTCATAGCCAATGTTGTCTGCAAAACTGTTGCTAGCTTCCATCAGATTAATCTAAGTAATTCTTAGATTTTTTGATGTTTTTATTTCTATTTAGACAGAGTGTCAAATGACCTCACAGTTCCCACCAGACAACTTAAGCTACAATTTTAAACAAATACAAGTAGAGGTTTAGTTCACTGAGGCCACATGACCTAACAGTTCCCATTACACAATTATAGTTCATCAGATTATCATCCAATTTTGTATTTACAAATACAAATCTATTAGGATGTTTCCCAAAGGTCTTTAAGTTATTACTTCAAAATTTCCATTTTTACCTGATTATCACCTGATTTTGTACTTATAAATACAAGTAACAGACTGGTTCCCAGATGTATCCAGGCTTCACAGTTCCCATCACACAATTACAGTTTACCTGATAATCACCCGATTTTATATTTACAAATACCAGTAGAAGGCTGGTTCCCAGATGCTTCACAATTGAAATATAGTTTACCTGATTATCACCCGATTTTGTATTTACAAATACAAGTAGAGGGCTGGTTCCCGGAGGTCTCATGGCCTCCCAGTAACCGTCCAGATCTATGTTGTCTATTGATGTAGGAGGTAAAATAGAAACACGACACTGAGAAAATGGACATTTCTTTGGTAACTGATCTCTACACGTGGAATGTACCTGCAAATATACAACCAAATTATTTTGTAAAGCAATTCATGACATGAAATTACCATTTGTTTTCAGCCTTTTTTTCATCTATTTGTCAATGTGCGGGTCTATGAACAATAAATAAACAAAAGACATGACCTCTCACGCAAGGGCACAGGGAGTGGATCTGCCTACGACTAATAATGATACAGTTAAAATGTTTGTCATGTCTACAATCTTTGTGATGTTCACAAAAATGTTCTTCCATGTCATAATTGTGCATAAACATTTCTATGTTACCAGTGTACATAAACATTCCAAAGGCATAAGTGGTCATAAACATTTCTATTTCATGAGTGGTCATAAACTTTCAAAATCTTGAGTGGTCAAAAACATTCCTATTTCATGAGTGGCCATGAACATTTCTATTTCATGATTGGTCATAAACATTCCAATTTCATGAGTGGTAATAAACATTTCTATGTCAAGAGTGGTCATAAACATTTCTATGTCAACGATGGTCATAAACATTCCTTTGCTATGGGCGCTATAACATTGCTATTTCATGGCAGCACATGTAGTACAGGGGTTCAAGTATAAAATTTTGAAAAACCTGAAAATATTGCTGGGGCAAAGCCCTGGCCAGGGGTCCAGGGGGCGGGAGGCCCCCGGAAGCTGTGAAATTTTAGTAATTTCAGAGTCATACAAATCATTTTTTTGAGGTTCTTCTAGGAGTGTATCTACACAGAGTATTTCATCTTAAAAATTCTAATACTATTGAATCTAGCAAGATATTAGATTATGTCACTTATAACAATAACAAAATATTTCAAGAACATCTATACAAAGGTTTTTATTTACTTTTTTATTAGAAATGCCATTAATTCAAGTAACACATTTCTTTAATTTATAAATTAATTAATGACTGTGAAAATTACATGGTAGGATTGGTGCATTAAAAGTCCTAACAGGGGTGTAATAATAATCTTAATAGGTTTTAACTATAGTTCACTTATAATACCAGTCAGTGAGAAATGCTGCGTAATAAACAGTTAGGTAGTCAAAACACTTCTACCAGCCTTGAGGTGACATTGTACATCTGGAGAAATCCGCTGCTGATTGGTCTAGTAAGATGCTTGGATATTTCAGCATTCATCAAAGTCATCATTTCATTTACAATTTCCTTCACTTTTGAGGACTTCTCTACCTCATAGTATTGGTCAAAGCAAATACTCTGAAGAACACTGTCTACATTTTTCATCAATGTTTTGGCCACATTGCTTATCATGTGGACCGTGTCCCCACTAACATCAAGAAGACAATCATTTTTCCCTCTTATAAGAGTCTCAACTCCTCCTTTCACTCCTCTCATGATGCTACAGTTGTCCATCAAAACATTTACAACTTGTGTCCACTTTATTTCATAATCTAACAGAACACTTTCTATAGACTTCACAATTTCAGCAGCTGCAGCAACATTCAGAATTCTTGAACCTAAGTGGTCAAATACAACTTTGTTTGACTCTTCATCATAATACTGCACTATAATGTTAAGCACTTTGTCAATATTTCTATTAGTTGCTTCATCAATGTTCAGTGACACAAAATTTTCCTTATGAGTATTCACATATATGCTGCACTGGTCCTGGATAATTTTTTTTTATTTTATCTAGTGCTACCTTGTCTTCAGCAAGTCATTTCACTAGATCTATGATGTCACTGCCAGAGAGAAAGGCAGACAATGTTCACTTACAACTGCTGTAGTAAGGATTCTCTCCTGCATCGACTCTAAACGAGAATCTACAGCCAGGAAGTACCTGAAAAAGGATCATTGAAAAATCAAGCTGTGTTAAAAATGGTCCTATAAATAAGACCTGACATATTTTTACATTTTGATATTTATCGGTTATGTTACAATGCAAACTAAAAATGAAATGTAAAATAATGAATGTTGAAGGTAAAATGAGCATGTACACATCTAATATGCCTGTTTCTCGTAGATTCGAGCTTTCTCTTGTGTTTTAGTAAAATTCATGCCCAAGCAACTTGTTCTTCCATCAGAAACTTGTGTCATTTACATTTTAAAATGCCTTGTAAAATATTAGTCATGAAACCACTGGAAAATTGAGTAAAAACCTCTTTTAATATTTTACATAAAAAATTATTTATTTCAAAAGGAAATTACACAGTGGGCAATATTGTGACCCAAAATTTCAAATTAAAAGCGTCCTGAGCATAATTTGACTGTTTTAACAACTGAAAAAGAAGTCAGTCTTTATAGACATTTGCTTTATGGAAATAGACTGTGCAAACATTAACATTTATTGACCTACCAGACAAAGGGCTCGAATCAATGAGAAAGTTTTAAAATGATGTGGAGTTTGACCTTCTTCAGTTCTTGCAAAAAATGTTCATATAAAAGATGATAACATTGTAATTCTTATTGTCTATTGTTAAATGCAAATATTTTTGTACCAAAAAAAACAAAAAATGTTTAATTGAACAGGTTTACAAAAATATACACAACCCTAAAAGATTTAAGAGGCTCGAATCAAGGATAAAGCAGCATATTTTGGAAACCCTACACCCCCCCCCCCCCCCCCCCAGGGACATAAATATATATTATTTATTCCTGTCCCCACCAAAAAAAAACTAAGTCCAGCTCTCTGAAAAAAATGGGCAGAGGTTCCCCATGGGCCATGCCAGCACATCTCAACCCCCAACCCTTTCACCCAAGCCATAAAAGTTTGGACAAGAGAAGAAAAACAAGTGGGTGGGGTGACATTTGTACCCAAAACCTAACTAACCACTTGCTTCAACTACGATACAAATAGACTGGAAAATAATGCAATAAAATGCACATACCTGAATAGTTTTTACAGTTTTGGTGTGCTTTATCCTTTGAATGATTCTTCACTGCCTTTTTTCCCCGACGACTGATCATCGTTTTCCCATATTACGGCTGGAAGGTCTGTTGTTTTTTTTCAACCAACTCTCGTATTTGTTGCCAGACGAGTCCTTCTAATTCATCCAATCCCATCTCTACTCTATTTTTACACTCCTTGTCCAACACTTCATGTCCGTACCGGGCCGTAGAAATTGCATATATTGGATATTTTCGAACAAATATTATGCGTTTTGGGATTTTTGAAGAGTGCGCGCGCGGAACGGTGTTACGGGAAGTCGCAAAATGGTTGTTTCCCTTGCAACGAACGGCAACTGCTCCTGCACTTGCACCTCCGCGAAACGGTCAGTTTCTGTCTTCGTGGTCTCGCGTCCATCCCCCCCCCCCCCCCCCCCCCCCCCCCCAATTTCTCAACGGATTTACACGATTTGGAAAAATGATCTCTCGGACCCTCGAAAAACCGGAAATCCGGCATAAACCGGAAAACTTGCACCCCTGGTAGTACACTGTCAGTGGATTTTCATATCACGAGTGTTCAGTCACGAATGCTCTTAAACATCATCACAAACAAGGATCTATGTATTGTCCCTGGGCAATTTTTAACCAAACTTTATCATAAAATCATATTTTTACACCAACGTTTAGTCTGCTGGCAGCATATGCTTTTGCCTTTGCGACCAGTGCAGACCATGACCATTGTTCCCTATTCACTCAGTAAATTTTCAGTGAACACCCCTTTGAGTTAGAAGTGGTATTAGAATGATGGACCGGTTCATTTTAGAAAGTGGGTAAATGTTAATAGTTTTAAGCAATACTTACAGTAGCTTTGCACCACAGACAACGCCAATCTTGTAACTTTCGGACACTTCCACAAATTTTATCACATACAGCACATCTAGAACTAACATTGAGGTTTCCCTCTAACCACTGATGGGGCATAGCAACCTGAAAACAAAATGTGCCTGATTTATATCTAAATACCAGCATGTTTGAAGTACTGTAAAGTCAATAAATTTTCAGTAATCATTTATTTTGCCAAAATTTGTGCAAACATTAATTATTTCGTCGAAAATATTTATGGCTTATGTTAGATAAGTTAATCTGTGTCATTAGATAAATAAATTTCTTAAAATTCTGATCACACGAAAATATCTGATATTACAGTATACTGTGAAATCATTTAATTTAGTGGACAAGAAATTTCGTGGTTTTGACCAAAAAGGCTATTTCATTGGGATGTAAACTGCTGGATTTCAATTTCTAAAGATATAGTGGATTAAAATGAATGGTAATTTTTCTTGTGGGCTGGCATTTAATTTTGTGGATAAAAACAAAATCCATCAAAATTAGTCCCCTGCAAATATCAACAATTTCACAGTAGTATTGACAATGACGATGGCTCTATGCCCAAATGATATAAACAATATATGAGAGTCATCTGACACTCAGTACATTCATTTCAGGAGAAGGGATTAGAATTTACAGTCCTTGGATACATATTCCATGGTCTTAATATATCCTCGTCAATAACACCTCCTACCAGGTGATGAATGTGAAATGTCTGATCTAAATCAAGCCATCTGTTAATAACTACAAACCCTTAATTAACAACAATGGGGATGTCAATCTCTGTTAAAATAAACAGTTGCTGCTTCAAGCTTCTAAATAACTGTCTTTAATATAACACTATTTGAACTTTTGGCATTTTGTGATAACAATGCCTGAACGCAAAAACAAAAGTTCAAACATGTTTTGAAAAAATATCATTAATTTAAATAGGCAATCTCTTTTGTACATTTTCCTTAATATCTTCAAAATTTCCTCTAAATTTTTTGATCAATGTTGTTGAATTTTAGAGTACAATATCTGAAATATTCTAGGAATATTACTAAAATCAAAGCACACAAAAGTCATAATGTCTGTAACAACATCTCACCCTGGGTGCTGAACCAAACAAAACCATTTTTTTTAATTTTTTGGGGGGGTTTAATGCCATTTTTCAACAGTGTTTCAGTTATATAACATTGAGCAGTTAACCTAACCAGTTTTCCTGGATTCTGTACCAGTACATACATGTTCCCTGCAAGTAGCAGTTTGTTAACTTCCCCATATGAATCAGAGGTGGAGGACGAATGATTTCAGACACAATGTCTTTTATCAAATTGTTATGGAGAACATACGGCCCCCATGAGGATCAAACTGACTACCCATCGATCCATAGATCAGTGCTCTCCCTACTGAGCTAAGCGGGTGGGTTCAAAAGAAAGACAAACAAGTTTACCCCATCTTCATCTTCTATAATTTCAGATCCAATAGCTGCCAGAGTTGTCCACTTACAATTAGACTGAGCCTTCACTGCACAACGCTTGTGTGCCTTAAACTTACACACTGAAAAACAATAATCAAATTCAGAGATTATTAACTGGAAACAATACAAAGTAAATTTAACAATATAGTATAGCTGAACCTGAGTTAGTGGCCACCTTTTTTAAGCAGTCACTTGCCTTAAACAGCCAGTCAGCTATCTTCCAAAATCGACTTTCTGTTCTAATTTCAACTTGTCTTAACCTTTAGCCTGCTGGTGGCAAGCGATTTTGCCTTTCAGACCAGTGCAGACCAAGATCAATCTGCACATCCATGCAGGCTAATCATGGTCAGCACTGTTTGCTATTCAGTCAGTCAATTTGCAGTAAACACCCCTTTGAATAACAAGTGGCACTGTCCAAATTGAATGATGGACCAGTCCATTTCAGAAATTTAGCAGGGTAAAGGTTAAGTAGCCATCTGCCAGACTGTGTTGCTCCCTTGCCTGGATACTTACTTCAAGTTTGACTGTGTATTACATCATTATTCAGAAACAGAACAATTTCTTTTGATTTTTTAAGTGCCTGGCTGTCTCTTTTCACAGGAGGTCTTACGTATGTTGTTTTTTTCTGAGCATGACAAATACATTCCCGTATGAAAACTAAGTTTTTCCCCATTTTTTCTAAAAACTTAAACATAAATTCAGTCTTCAAAACAAATTGTACCTTCGCATGAAAGACCATGTGACGTAACACCAGAAAGTGCTTCTCTACATACATTACAGTAAGTAGGCCGTGCATGTGAACACGTGTACCAGTTGTGTAGTCCAGACATCATCTCTCTTTGAGTATCATTGCCCTGAAATAACAAGTATAATAATAATGTTTATTAATAGTTATTTTGTACATGTTGATCCAGAGGGCATAGATGTTTAAAGTTCTACATCTATAATGTATATTTGATGAATTTTGCATCACTTTTAATTTGCAATTTGATCGAAAAAAAAGATTTATTTGCGTTGGCAAGAAATTGTGACTGATGTTTATACGTTGAGAAAAAATGCTTCTTAATTTGTGTGTCGCTGTATGGTAAATGTTAATTGTCTCAGTAAATGTTCAATTATTTCACAAAGTGACAGCAACTTAAATTTACCTTTACCTTTAATAATATGATGTTATAACATCTGTAAAATCCCCTGGGGACTAATATGTCAGAATGTTAGAAATTCTACAGTCTCAGTAACAAGAAACAAACATGCACTAATGCATTTCCAGCAAATGGTAAATACTATGATGATCAAACTTTAAACAACCACATAATGCTTCAGCTGGTATATCTTGTTTGTGGTGATGTTCAAACCAGTTAAATAGCTAAAGACAAGAGATTTAACATCTGAACAATGTCTCCTATAACATAATTCTGTAACAAACTTTCTTTTTGAAATTTTGTGTATAAATTATCAGATTCCATGCATTCAAGACCTCAACCCTCGAATAAACTAAACTGAATTATGAAGGTACTTAACTGTATCTTAATTATTCCAGGCAAGTCCCAAGGTAGAGTCAAAACTAAACACTGATACCATTATAAACCATGTACATGCATGAACTAAGAGATATTGTACACATTCAAAGACTTCTGATCCTAAGAAAGTATGAATATACCAGATAATTGACCACACATGTGTTTATACACTGAAGATAGATCCCCTGGTCAGAAAACATTCCTAAAGGTCAAAACTGGATGAAAGCTCACCTGCTGCTAAGGTTTTTACAAACTGTATGATTCATCTGGCCACCACCTGGATATTAATGCACCCCAGTGAAGATAAGCAGGAATATTGTATTACTCATGTATATCTGTCTGTTTGTCTGTCCGTAAGTCAATCTGTAGCGACTTTGGGACTTAGGTTACGTTCTATCCATCATTCAGTCAACAGATACTTTGGTTTACATAAGTAAATAAGTCAGAATGCTTTGGTCTTAGTCTACTGTATAAGTGGATTAATTTGCCTGGTCAAAAAGTTTGCGAACTGCCAATTCCAGATGTTAAAGATAAATGAAGTGCAAAAAAGAACTTTGACTTTAATGACATTTCTATGTGTGGGGAGGTATTGGTCTGCTATAGCTTTATACTTGACAGGTGACTGGTAAACATTATGTGCCTAACATTACTGGGGTAATGATTACTAAAAGTTTAATTTGTACAATGAAAAATAGTGTGCTTTTTATAATTATATGTCTGTCTCTTGTATTCCTTTACAAATCAACCGTCATAAAGAAAATGTAAATCAAAGCACCTAACACATGGTATATAGGTGAAAATACACCTTGGTGAACTTTCCGGGTACGTAGGTCAAATGTCACTGTACTCCTGAAATCTCCCTTAGGATCACTAGGTAAAAGGCTAAGGTCACAGAATCATGAGACTTAAAGTGGTATCCTATCAATATCTGGAAAATACTTTTACAAGACAATTGCCTGTGATCAACTTGTGATCCAAATTATTTTTACGGCTTGTAGGTTAAAGGTCAAGGACACAGTGGCCTTTAGACTGACAATGGTTTCTAATCAGTATCTGCAGAATGCTTTGGCATACTATAGTCAAACTTTATAGGATAATTGTGTGTGGTCACTACAATCGTCCTTTTGCGTTTAAGAGTCCAGGTCACTGTGACCTCGAGAGACCTCAAGACTATTTATGAAAAACTGGAAAATGCTTAGGCCTAATGCCAGTTTGGCTACCGGTTAGTTAAGCTTCAAACAAACATACTGCTTCGAAGCGAAGCAAACTTGTTCACAAACAGGCCAAGAAGAACATTTGTCTGGTGATATTGCAACTTCCCTTATTTTAAAATTAATGGAATACTCACACTGAGATGCCCCACCCCCATGCATTATTTCAGTGACAGGCTGGCATTTGGTAGAACCATCACCCATCTCTAAGCCAGTTAGATGGCTTAATCACATGAATGATTTCTATATCCCTTGCAGAATTGTGAACCCACAACAAACAGGGTCAAGCGATATATCATGAGCAGCATTAACCACCCAGCCACAAAGACCCCAAAATAAGCAAATGTCAAAAAACAAATACCTCAACATATTCTCGTTTTGAGGACTGTTTGAGAGCTGAGATCCATTCCTCCATCTCTTTCCTACTCTCAGCGCATAAAACAAGATTTCGGAACGGGGTTATCACCTGAAAGTATATAAATACAAATACGTAAATATGTAACCTTCATAAACGCTTCTTTAGTAAAGAATCATTTGAACTTATTAAATAACATCAAAACACAGAAAACCTTTGTATGAAGTTACTATAAAATCATTTAATTTCGTGGACATGAAATTTCATGGTTTTGGTCAAAACGGCAATTTTGTGGGGATATGAATTCATGGATTTCAACTTTTGAACATAAAATGAACAGCAATTTTACTTGTTTGTTGGGATTAAATTTCGTGAATTGACTCAACCACGAAATCCACGGAAATTAGTCCCCCACGAATATTAACGATTTCACAGTATAACCAAATAATCACCCATTTGCCGGATCATCTACTGGATCATCTACTTGTCTACTACAATGTAAGTTGTATAATTATTAGCATAGCTCTATAGATCAAATCAGTCCATAAAATTTATAGCATTTGAACAACCAGTGAAAATATTTGCATACCAAAAGCAATATAACGCCAACACAGATGTACTGGCATTAAGTGTATTCATCGAATTGTTATAAAGATAATTCAACAAATGTTTTAAATCAGAGGAGGACATAAGCAAAATAAAAAGATTTTAATTTTTTTGTGTGTGGGGGGTGTATGTGTGTGTGTGCGTGTTAGCGTGTGTGGGGGGGGGGGGGGGGGGGGGGGGGGGATTGTTGCAGACAAAGGATACCAGGATAATCATTTCTCTTATATATTCTCACCACTCATTCTTGGCTCTGATTAGTTCAAGTGTTTTGAGAATAAAAGGGACATAATTATACAAAATCTTAAAAGCCTCTGAGGAGTAATCTCTCGTACTTAAGTCTACAAGTAATGTTCCAGAAGAGGACCAGTTTCACAATTTATCTTCCTGCACGGATCTAACCTACTTGATTTACACTTTTTTCTGCAAATTCCACTCCTCTATATTTTGATCATCAACAGCCACCAACAGAGAAGCAAACAGGAAGGGTGCGAAAGTAAACAAAGATACAAGTTAACGATATAGATGTATACAAATCTGTAAACAAATCGGATTTCTAGGAAATTTCATTCTCTAAGGAAAACTGTTCTAACTGTGTCTAAAGGAATAGTATTATAACAATCAATGGAAAACCATCTTTGTGGCTTATATTAGGCAAAAGAGCCATGTTTGTCCTTGACTGCTCACAGGAGTTTCAAAGCTGTTTCCAATAATTTTTGAGAGTCACCCTAAAGGAAATTTTCTATTAAATCATTCTGAAACTGCACCAGCAGTTTGTGACAATAACTTTTCTTTTGAAAGGTTTCCTCCATACATTTTATAACACAAAGATAATCAGAGCCAAGAATGGTCAGTCAGAATATTTCAGAGAAATGATTTAAAAAAAGAAATTTATCTAATCCGTGGACAGGATAGCCAATGCTTTTCATGATAAGCCAAGTGGGCTTTGTATCTGTGACTTAGTACTGAGGTACATCTTACTTTATTTTGGAGGCCATCAACTATTTGCTCAGATTTAGAATGCTCTAATTCTTTCATTTACAAAGGCAGCAACATTTACTTTTTCACTAAAATTGCATAGGACCATAGAATTAAGAACAGTTCTAGAAATTAACTAGCACTGAGATTTATATATATCAAACGAGATAAAACTTAGCTAAACTACTTCCACTTCTACAAGCTAGATAATGATGATGACACTAATGATGGTTGTACTGGTTGCAGTGATGATTAATGATGGTGCTGTTATTGGCGGTAAATCATGTTGACAATACTGTTTTTTTTTGGGTTTTTTTTTTACAATAATGATGAGAAGGATGATGACAATGTTGACCATAGTGTTTTATAATTATAATGATAGTGTATGTAGTGGTGGCTGTGATAATGATGGTGATGATGATAATGATGATGGTGGTGATGATAATGATGTTGTTTTATGATTATATTGATAGTGGTGGTGGTTGCAGTGGTGATGAGGATGATAATGATGATGGTGGTGGTGGTGATGATGATAATGATGTTGTTTTATGATTATATTGATAGTGGTGGTGGTTGCAGAGGTGATGATGATGATGATGATGTTGTGTTATGATTATAATGATAGCGGTGGTGGTGGCTGCTGCAATGATGATGGTGATGAAGATGATGATGTGGTTATGATTATAATGATAGTGGTGGTGGTGGCAGTGATGATGATGATGATGTTGATAAAGATGATGACAACGACGAAGATGACATCTTAATTAATGAAAAAAAGATCAAATATATGACTGATTACAGACTGAGTAAATGAAATACTACAACATTCAATCAAAGGCCTGAAGGGCCTGAGAGTCGGCTAATGATTGATGTACTGGTGGTATAGTCTACCAGTTTCAGTTTGTTTTTAGTCCCCCCCCCCCCACCCCCCCACTAATGAGAGATTTTGTTACAATAAATGAAATGAACATTCAGTCGATGCCTAGTAAAACTTTAATTGACATTATACAAGTATTTAAACCCAATATATTTCTCTAAAATTGAAGAGTGGTTCGCAGAAATAAAAATGTTGAAAGTACTAACTACAATTTGACAGCTGACACTAAGATACTGCCCATGGACTATATAATTTTTCCAGTAAACATTTGCCTCCGGCATTGCCAAAAGAGGCAATTATCGGCTGGTAATATTTGCACAAGATTAAAATTTGAATATGACAATTTATATTTTAAAATTACAGCGCGGATTGCCACATACAATTTGTAACGGATGGACGAAAGAACTGTTCAGATATTTTACAGATAACTGTGGCGATAACTGCGTCATATATTAGGTATTGTTCAATCATATTATAAGTGATGTCAATTTGAGTATACTTAATTTTGCGTTTAGAGATACATGTATGTAAATGTTGCTGAGTGCCAATATATACTGTAACCGATATCAATATATGCAGTTCTTTCTTATTTAAAACCATCATTTATTCTATTTCAGACCTGTTAACCCCTTCAAAATCATGTCTGTAATCCCGAGTCATGGACTTTCAATTATCCATTTTGATTCATGTAGACAGACAGGCCCAGACTGGGCTGAAAAATGTTGAGCCATTTTTACTGTGGTCGGTAGCAGGGACTAGATATGAGTCTGATATAGATTCTATGTAGGTGTTATAAAAATAAATTCTAGGATCATTTCTGTTACAATATCTATCATGTCTGTTACTTGAATGTTAAAATTTCATAACACAGCTCGATATTTACCCAAAATATTATATCGGATACGATTACACTTTTCTAAATCTCCAGTTTCAACAATATGTTTTACAAATTGTGATGATAGGAAGACATTTAGCGGCATATTGGCAGTATCTGACATTGAAGTTTACGGTTAAATACCTCTCTATAAATCTTTTCATAAAAAAAATGTTTCGTTTCGTCAAAGCAGCCCAAACATGACGATCTACTTTCGATTTCAAAAAAACTACAAGAAAATACAATTTTAATGTTTTGCCGATTGTTAATTTCTCGAAAAAATAAGAAATAAAATCATTTTTATATCAGTAGTACTTAAACCAACCAGTAAGAGCTTCTTCTTCCGATAATTTATCGCTTACTGACTGCAAAATTCAACCCACGCAAAGTCGTAGTAAGCGTTGTTATAAACAGGTCACGCGTGTTCGCCGACAAGTGTCCAGAATGTAGTTAGGATTCATCCGCGAAGTCTCGCGGAAGATTTAACGTACTGCAACATATCTTATTCGAGTCATTTAAAATGAAGCTGTCATAATTTAATTTCATCGATGTGACAAACTCTTTGATAAGAGACATTCCAATGCTTTCAGAGGTACCCGACTCAATTAAATACTAGCAGTATGTTCTGGAACTACATTTTGCCTTTCACTGGATGTTACACAAGCTTGGTAAGCCTGCGCAATTCATAAAATGCACAGCGCAATAAATTTGTTATTTGCGCAATGATTGTAAAGATTATTTTTTGAAACGGACAGGGTAACAAATGGATAATTTGGCTAATAAGTTAATATGCAGTTTTTGTTTGAATTTGTGAACATCATATTTGCTATTTTGTGACAAAAGGGCATAAAATTCGTCACCATAATCATATGCGCAAATGTATTACCAAATCCCGCAGAATCGCTATGCGTGTTTATGCTTAATGAGTTACCGCGGAAGAAAATATGTGGCTTTATTCGAGTATTGCACAATTACAAGTCATAAATTTGACAGATTACATCGTATATTGGTCATAGCAAATAGGACTGACATAACTGAACTTCATTCGAGCAATTAACTCTTTGAAATTAGAGACAATCTAATGGAACTACATCACTTCGCTGTGCTGTGAGGCTATTTAATAAGAATGAGAAATCGGGCGATAGCAAGGACTCGTCAAACGCTTGAAAGCGTTTAGCCGACTCAATATATCACACACAGGCATTTCCTTCAATGTTGTTTGCAGTGAATTATTGATACAGTTCTTCTGCCCTCCTACAGTTCTACAGATTCATCTAGGAATTAGTTTTTTGTCTCACATGATGTAAATGTGGTGAATATGTTACAGTTTCTGATATTTTTAGAAATCTGAGTGGGTATATTGGAAACTGTTAAAATTATTTGTGTCACTACAGTTAACAAGGTTTAGTTTATACAACCCAGAAGTCTATCTTTGTATAAACAAGAGGGCCATGAAGGCCCTGTATCGCTCACCTGACCTATTGATCTAAAGATCATCAAGATTATTATTCTGACCAAGTTTCATTAACATATGGTAATAAATGTGGCCTCTAAAGTGTTAAATAGCTTTTCCTTCCATTTGACCCAGTGACCTAGTTTTTGACCAGACATGACCCAGATTAGAACTTGACCTAAAGATCACCAAGATTAACATTCTGACTAAGTTTTGTGAAGATACAGTCTTAAATGTGGCCTCTAGAGTGTAAACAAGCTTTTCCTTTGATTTGACCTAGTGACCTAGTTTTTGACCCCACCTGACCCAGATTTGAACTTGATTTAGAGATCATCAAGATTAACATTCTGACCAAGTTTCATAAAGGTATGGTCAAAATGTGGCCTCTACAGTGTAAACTAGCTTTTCCTTTGATTTGACCTGGTGACCTAGTTTTTGACCCTACATGACCTAGATTCAAATTGGACCTTGAGATCATCAAGATTAACATTCTGACCAAGTTTCATGAAGATACAGTCATAAATCTGGCCTCCCCAGTGTTAACAAGCTTTTTCCTTTGATTTGACCTGGTGACCTAGTTTTTCACCCCAGATGACTCATTATCGAACTCATCCAAGATTTTATTAAAGGTAACATTCTGACCAAGTTTCATTAAGATTGGGCCAAAAATATGACCTCTAGAATGTTAACAAGCTTTTCCTTTGATTTGACCTGGTGACCTAGTTTTTGACCCCAGATGACCCAATATCGAACTCATCCAAGATTCTATTGAGGGTTACACTCTGACCAAGTTTCATTAAGTTTGGGCCAAAACTGTGACCTCTAGAGTGTTAACAGTCAAATTGTTGACGGCGGACGACGACGGACACAGGGCGATCACTAAACCTCACTTTTGAGCACTTCGTGCTCAGGTGAGCTAAAAATACTCCCTATCTTCAAAATAAAGATAAGGAACGAAACATCAAAAACCCAGGGTCTGTGACCTGCAAATATGAACAGAACACAAGGTCATCACTATTTAAAGAGTGTGCTCAAGAATACAGCTACCACACTTGATGGCCTTTGTTTTTGATACATTTTACGGCCTTCATTTTTGATACATTTTACGAGAGTATTATTATATTCTCTGCAGTTTTCAGGGATTTTCATCAATTATCGAAACCATTTGCTGATGTCACAACAAAACAACAATTACAGCACTGGGATAAATATCTACAGTAATTTCAAGTAATTCAAAATATTGTGACCCAGTTAGATGAACGTAATATTAGATGAGAACTGCTCTAGTCTGAAAGCGCACAATCCGCCAGTCTGCTCGCCACAAGTGATCATTATAGAACCCGTTTTACGGGCATATAAAAACAATTTGCAGGAATTTACATCAATTCATACATTGTAAACACAGAGCAATCCGGGAAAACTTAGAAATGAAGGCTATATTTCTGTGAAAGTTTTAATAAATTCTGTACACTCGAAGATCTGAAAAAAATTCTGGCATTTATAATACCAAAATAATTATCATAATAATGCTGTAGTACAGTGTACAATACACAATACCCAACCCTACTCTCTTTACTTCCGTATTATTATGAGTTCTAACTCTCCTCATTCAAATTTCAATGACTGGAAAATGAAAAAAGAGGAAAATTCCACAACGAATTACAAAATGCCTTACAGGGAGAAATCATTATTTATTCATCTAAGCCTCAACTCAAATACAAGTAAACATTTACATTAATTTTAAATCTATTATATTAGTAATACACCACCGGCAATTTGCATTTAAAACAGAAATGAACAGCTGATCTCTTTATGAGTATACAGATTATACTTTCATGATTCCATGTCTTCAAACTGACAGGAATCATTACAGAGTTTTCTCCAATATGTCAAACAGTTACAGACCATCAGATCTGTAGAGAACTTTGGTATTTATGTTTTGTCAAAACAAAGCAGAAAAAGGTTATTGGAAAGGGCGCTAATGTCTTATATTAGAAGTCAAAGTCCTCTATGAGTTGGGGCATAAATTCAAGACCTTTAAACTGTTTGGAGGAGTAGTACGTGAGGCCCGATGGTCTAGTGGTAATTTAATGCACTTGACTGTCAATTTCTGAGATGTTCTTGTCAGAGTGTCTCCCACCTGACTAAGAGGCCAGTACTCATTGTCCGGTTCTTCCCTGGAAAGACGGCCTCGCGAGTATTGGTGCTATACACCGGGCACGTTAAAGAACCAGGCTGTCTATTCGTAAAGAGCTGGGCTAAGTTAGCCAGACAATCCTGTATCTAAAAGAGATTTCAGTTCTTGGGCCTTTGTTTCACTCTGTCCCTCTGGTCAGATCGCTCTGTGTCTGTACTAGTAGAGGATGAATTTGGCGCCCTAAGTGCCTGCCTTTGCGCTATGTAAAGTGCCTTTGAACGTGTTTATATCATGAAAAAGGAGCTATTTAAATCTGGTATTATAATAATAATAACAGTGTGAATGTTGTATAATTTTAAAAATTTTACATTTTGTTATTCATAATAAACTATCTTTAGAAAATTTATCTAAATTTGACCATCTTCACTGCAGTCTCAGATCCACCTTATCTTTAACATGGTTTTTCTTGCAATGAATTTATGGATTTATTTTTGAGTGTTTTCCAAATCTATCCATGAACCATGAAGTTCCAGAACAGGCATGAAATTGCTCAATGGATATTCAATAAAGGGAGAGAATTAAAAAAATAAGATAAGTGGATTTATGGTTCTTGCACATGACACATCTTCATGTCATACTGATCATTTGTGCCAAGCTTTTTTTGAAATCTATTCATGAATGACAAAGTTACAGACCTGACATGAAATAAAGACAGATGGACTGACCCTGCTATACTATAAGCCCCCTGAAGTGTGGGGTGGAGAATTTAGGTATGATTTCCCATTTTCCCATACATCTGTAAGAACTCTGGCTTTCCTCTGATTGCAAGTAGGTATAATAGCAGGGATAAAAGTGCAATTACCACCGCAGATAAATTCAAGGTAGGAAGTATCTGTACAGATCTCTGTTGCCAGCAGAATCTCTCTGATGTTGTATCTATCAGGTATACCATGAAGATGTTCTTCCCAGATAAACAATTTTCTCTACTATATGGGGTGTTTATGCATCTGGTCTGGGAGATTTATCAACAAACTTAATTCACAATTTTTTAAATTCTCTCTCTTTCCAAAAAGCTATTCATTCTATGCCCCCTCACCTTGGCACCGCATACACGTGTTGAATAAAATTATACACCTTTTTTTTCCCAAAGAAACTATTCATTGATTCAACATTTTCTGCCTAGCCTGTATTCTGAATTATAAAAAATATTCTAAATTACCAAGTTGGCAGCTAAGCCTCACTACGTTCTATCACAAGTTCACAACTAACCGATTGTAGGACATTTGCCCCCCAATGAAAAAATGTATTACCGGACGTTTGCCCCCCAGTTGAAATGGCAGATAGGACATTTGCCCCCCACTTCTTATTTTTAGAATGGACATTTGCCCCCCAATATTTTTGTCCTATGTGCCAGTAGATATATTGTGTTTTATGTTGTTTTATTATCAAAATTACTCTAAAAGGCAATTTTCAGTTAAAAAAACTATTTTATCGATAAAAATTTGATGAATATGTTAATTACATTCAGGTGTTAAAGTAAATAATAGCCTATTATTGAGTTATAAAAGTGCTCATAACAAAGTTATAATTTTTTAATTTGTGCAATGTTTTTAACACTCAAACTTGTTAATCTGGCAATTATCTACTAGAAATATGTAAGAAAACAAAGACAATGTTATCTACAATATGATAATTATCTTCTATTAAGTTCCTAAAAAATCACTAGGGGACAAAAATATTGCGGGGCAAATGTCCGTTTCAGAAATAAGCACTGGGGGGCAAATGTCCTATCTACCATTTCAATTGGGGGGCAAATGTCCAACAGTCCACTTTTTTATTGGGGGGCAAATGTCCGGATCCCCAACTAACCATGTCCTAGATTTTTTTTTGGAAGTTATAATTCCAGAAAAGAAATTTATCAATTTCGGTACATAAAAGATGAACAAAATTACTGTTATAGATATGACTCTAAGCATATTATCATATTTGTTGTTTTACCTTTTTTAATTAACTATTTTGAATAAATAAATGGCAGCTGATTTAATATTCCGGAATTGTATCTTTCAGAACAAGAGCTGTCGGAGGACAGCAACGCTCGACTATTCAACAGCCTTAGTGTAAACTGAATGAATACAAAAGTCGAAAAAGGGGCATAATTTTGTAAAAATGGGAGAAAGGGTTATGGAACCTTCAAAGTGCTTATCAGCTCATAAAGTGAACAAGTGCGTGAAGTTTCAATCCTTTCCCATAAGTGGATACTGAAATACCAGCTTACATACAAAAACTTAACCAAAAACTGTTAAGTCGATAAAGGGGCATAATTTTGAAAATAAATGCGAAGTAGAGTCATGGGACCTATACAGTGCATGTCAGATCATGACAGTAAACAAGTGTGTGAAGTTTCAATCCATTCCCATTAGTGGGTACTGAGATACCAGCTTACATACAAAACCTTAACCAAGAATTTCTAAGTCGAAAAAGGGGCATAATTTTGTAAAAAAGCAAAATAGAGTTATGGAACCTGTGCAATGTAGGTCAGTTCATCACAGTGAACAAGTGTGTGAAGTTTCAATCCATTCCCGTTAGTGGGTACTGAGATACCAGCTTACATACAAAACCTTAACCAAGAATTTCTAAGTCGAAAAAGGGGCATAATTTTGTAAAAAAGCAAAATAGAGTTATGGAACCTGTGCAATGTAGGTCAGTTCATAACAGTGAACAAGTGTGTGAAGTTTCAATCCATTCCCGTTAGTGGGTACTGAGATACCAGCTTACATACAAAACCTTAACCAAGAATTTCTAAGTAGAAAAAGGGGCATAATTTTGTAAAAAAGCAATGGGTCAGTCCAATAGCTCTACTATTCTTTGAATAGTCGAGCTAATGACATGAGCTTCTCAATTCAAACCGATAACAAAAGGTGTGATAGTCTTTTTGTTACGATCAAATAGCCAGTAATTACCGGCAATTAACGTCTCACCTTATGTCAATTATGTTGTTCACAGTTTGATCTCGGGTAAAGATAATACTCGATCCTTAATAAGTATCATAATTTTTGTGATTTATTAGTATTTCTTTCATCAGAATGAAATTAATTTTGTCTGAAAGAAAAATAAACCATTCGATCTTTTACGGAACGTAACGGCGATCCTAGATCTTAGCGGTGACAGTTAGCGCAGAGAGTAGTTTCCCTTTACCAAAATGGTGAACATCGGTAACAAAACTTTTTTTGAAGTTGGAAAATAGTCTATGCCTGTGTATAATGCACACCCACGATTCGGGGGTGGTCCCGGGGGTCAAAAAACTGCGCATTATACATGGGTATCTACGGAAAATGCACTGAAACTATACACAACTACAAAAGACAATCATTCTTAACATAAAAACATGAAATTCTTCATGTATATATTAGACAAAGACGAGAAAACTGTTAATTGGCAATTTCCTAGCACTTTTCTCTGGATTTTGCTAGCAGTTTCTCCAGGGGTGTAATTTGTGTCACCATATATTGATTATATAACTAGTCATTATGGTGGTGAAATCATCCCGTTTTCCATGCACAAGGAACTACCATCTCATAAATCACATTCCGAAACAGTTCAATATAATTACAGATGTACCAAATATTTCCTTATTACAGAAATTCTGAATTTTGGCCAATGCAAATGACACAGTTTTCCTGCTTGATTAATCCCTTTTCATAACTATAACAGACATAGTGATCCCAGAAAACTGTCCCATTCAGACTGATAATGCAGACTTAGTCTATAATAATCAAAGGAATGAAAATTCACGGTTTTGGCAAAAAATTGTTACTTTGTGGGGATTATACATTCGTGAATTTCAAATTTTGAAGACTGCAAAAAGAACTGGAACATTATTCGTTGACATGACTTTCATCAACTGACTCAATCACAAAATCCACAAAAATTTGTCCCCAACTGATATTTAAGGCAACACTTCATAGTTTAAATAAACTACTATAAAGTAGCAATTCATGCACTGTGTATTATTATGCCAGATTTATATAGCGCCCTTGTCATGATAAACATGTTCAAAGGTGCTTTACATAGCGCAATGTATGATTATAATTCTTGCTGAAAATAATGGCGATGCATTTTATTTTGTTAAAAATGTTTAACTGAATTAACTAAAACTGCATACATGTCAACAACAAAGTGAAACTACCTACAAATTCATATCATGACCGATCCCCATGAAATAGTCATCTTGGAAAACAAGAGGGCCATGAAGGCCCTGTATCGCTCACCTGACCTATTGACCTAAAGATCTTCATGACTAACATTCTGACCAAGTTTCATAAAGATATGGTCATAAATGTGATCTTAAAGTGTTAACTAGCTTTTCCTTTTATTTGAGCCGGTGCCCTAGTTTTGATCCCACAAGATCCAGATTCGAACTTGACCTAAAGATCATCAAGATTAACATGCTGACCAAGTTTCATGAAGATACAGTCATAAATTTGGCCTCTAGAGTGTTAACAAGCTTTTCTTTGATTTTGACCTAGTTTTTAACCCCACCTGACCCAGATTTGAACTTGACCTACAGATCATCAAGATCAACATTCTGACCAAGTTTCATTAAGATACGGTCATAAATGTGGTCTCTACAGTGTTGACTTAGCTTTTCCTTTGATTTGACCTGGTGACCTAGTTTTTGATCCTACATGACTCAGATTCAAACTGGACCTTGAGACCATCAAGATTAACATTCTGACCAAGATTCATGAAGATACATCATAAATGTGGCCTCTACAGTGTTAAAAAGCTTTTCCTTTGATTTGACCTGGTGACCTAGTTTTTGACCCCAGATAACCCAATATTGAATTCATCCAATATTTTATTAAGAGTAATATTCTGACAAAATTTCATTAAGATTGGGCCAAAATTGTGACCTCTAGAGTGTTAACAAGCTTTTCCTTTGATTTGACCTGGTGACCTAGTTTTTCACCCCAGATGACCCAATATCGAACTTTAAATGTCCAAGATTTTATTGAGAGTAATATTCTGACAAAGTTTCATTAATATTGGGCCAAAATTGTGACCTCTAGAGTGTAAACAAGCTTTCCTTTGATTTGACCTGGTGACCTAGTTTTTGACCCCAAATGACCCAATATCGAAAATGTCCAAGATTTTATTGAGAGTAACATTCTGACCAAGTTTCATTAAGATTGGGCCAAAGTTGTGACCTCTAGAGTATTAACAAGCTTTTCATTTGATTTGACCTGGTGACCTAGTTTTTGACCCCAGAGGACCCAATATCGAACTCGTCCAAGATTTTATTGAGAGTAACATTCTGACCAAGTTTCATTAAGATTGGGCCAAAATTGTGACCTCTAGAATATTAACAAGCTTTTCCTTTGATTTGACCTGGTGACCTAGTTTTTGACCCCAGATGACCCAATATCGAACTCGTCCAAGATTTTATTGAGAGTAACATTCTGACAAAGTTTCATTAAGATAGGGCCAAAATTGTGACCTCTAGAGTGTTAACAAGCTTTTCCTAGATGATTTGACCTGGTGCTCAGGTGAGCTAAAAACAAGAGCTGTCGGAGGACAGCAACGCTCGACTATTCAACAGCCTTGTCAGTTGAATGAAAATAAAAGTTGCAAAGGGGAATAATTTTGTAAAACTGCAAAACAGGAATACGGAACCTGTAAAATGCATATCAGTTCATGACAATGGACAATATTGTGTGAAGTTTCAATCAATTCCCATTAGTGGGTACTGAGATACCAGCTTACTTCCAAAAAGTGCTAAGTCGAAAAAGGGCCATAATTTTGCAGAAATGCAAAGTAGAGTTATGGAATCTGTGCACTGTGCATGTTAGATTATCACACTTAACAAGTGTGTGATGTTTCAATCCTAAAAGTGGGTACTGAGATACCAGCTTACATATAAAACCTTTACCAAAAAGTCGAAAAAGGGGCATAATTTTGTAAAAAAAGCAAAATAGAGTTCTGGAACCTGTGCAATATGAAGTTTCATTCCATACCCATAAGTGGTTACTGAGATACCAGCTTACATACAAAAACTTAACCAAATCAGGATGCGGATGCGGACGCCCACGCATGAGTGAGTCTAATAGCTCTACCTGTTCTTTGAATAGTTGAGCTAAAAACATGAAATTTCATGCCCATATGCTAGAATTTGGGGCGAAAAAAAAGAAAAGAGTTATCTGCCCTTGAAAATGGCATTTCCAAACAAAATGACGTTTTCAAGGGCAGAAAAATCATAGGTCACTGGTATTGAAAAAAGAGTTATCTGCCCTTGAAAATGGCATTTCAAAAAAAAAATATGACGTTTCAAGTGCAGATAACTCTTTTTTCAATACCGGTGACCTATGATTATTATTGCATATTTTTGTTTCTTAGATGATTGTCCTTCAATATCCGAAGTTTGAAGAAATTTTATTACTGGAAAAAATTTCGCCCATCTCATATACAGGGAATTCTAGCCTACGCCTTTAAACCATTTTACAGTCAAATGTTTTTTTTACATTTTCTCTTCTATTTATATTTTCATGCAGACTTTTATAATAACTCCAGGGGCTTTAAAGTTCAGGATACAGAGTGACTGTCCAGCATTAGGGAGACCAAAAAATATATACTTATTTGATGGACAAAGCGTAAGGAAAAAAAACTCCTGCAATTACACCACACTCTCAAGGCATTTTTTCCTTTCAGTAAAAACAGACAACAAAATACCATATTCTTGAATATTCGCTTCATTTAAAAGACAAAAAACTAATCAGACTGGCTTTTTCATATTCCCTGATATCAAATGGAACCAGGAATTCTAAATAATGCATATCAATAAAGGTTATCTGCTGCCTTGATCTCTATTTCTATTTTCAATGCCTAGGGCTTAAAGAAAATCAGAATTATGGAAATGTCTTAATTGACTGTGAGTAATGGAAATGTGGCATGAAAGAAATCTGTCTTTGGTATTAGTAATACAATTTTTTTTTTCATAGAATTAGTTTTAATGAATACACAGAATTTATTCATCATAGGCAAATCTGGTTCATGGTATAAATATTTGCAGGCAACCAGTCTATGGATCACAGGTGATAAAAGGGTCACATAGTTGACAATCTTGAATGCTCCCCATGCCTGTCCCTTTTTTCAGTCCCAATACCACTATGAACTTCATGACATCTGATATTTTCAGTCACAGCATTTTACAAAATTTGAACAAGTCAGGAAATGACAATTAAGAGCATCGCAATGCGGTGCAATATACACCCAAAGGACATTTGACTCCTATGTGTGACCTTGACCTTGATGCAAGCCATCCAAAACATGCCCTCTGCACATCATCTCAATGTGGTGAACATTTGTGCCAAGTTTCTTTAAAATCCTTTAAACAGTTCAAGAGTTACAGAGCATACACAAAACAAAGTCATATGTCCTTTGACCACTAAGTGTGACCCTGACCTTGAAGCGGACTATCAAATACATGTTCTCTGCACGTCTTTTCCATTGGTGAACATTTTAAGTCAAAGGTCATACCTGAACACCTTGTAGGATTTTGAAGAAACTTGACACAAATGTTCACAACATCGAGACACGCAGAGCACATGTTCTGAGGGCTGGATGGGGGGGGGGGGGGGAGTGAGAGGGTAGGATGAGGAAGTGGGAGGGTGAATCCAAAATAGACCTACATGCAATCTTTTAACTGAGTCAATTTCAGAAATCCAAAAACAAAACCCAAGGTGCACAACTTCATAATAATGCTGAATGGTATACCTACAAGGTTTCATGACTCTAGGTCAAAGACTTCTAAAGATACAAGCAATACAACTTTTTGGCCTTTTCTGCATATTTTTCACTGTCAAGGGCTGTAACTCATGTCTTCCTGAGTGAGACCCTAGACAAAAGCCCAGGTGTACATCCAAAAGACCTGTTTCCCATAAAGCAAGATGAAGACCCACCACGGCCTACTGACCTACATTTTCCTCCCACAAAAATCAGGTACAATACAGCTACATTACAAGATGACAGGACAATTAAAGGCCCTCTCTGAATTAATGCGTTTTCACAACTTCCTCTGCAAACTTCTTCAGTCTATCTCTTTTCAGTATAGCTTTGAAAACAAAGATTTACTAACTTATCCTCTAGAAACAAAGTGTGGTCTAAACTCAATTTAATAATAGTACAGTCGACATCGTACTTGCGACCACCTCTATTAAGCGATTTTTGTATTAAACGACCAGTCAAATCCGTCCCGAACGTTTTCAGTATATAAGTTCATTCCATTAAACGACTTTTTTATTAAACGACTAGCGACCACATTAATGTAGTCCTGATAGGTAAAATATTTGACAAAAGTATCTATTAAGCGACCGGGTACCAAAATTCTTCCGGGCATTTCTTCATCTGTGTAATTAGAGAGTACATTTTGCACGTGACTGAATGCAATTAACCTTTGTATCAGCCGAACTGACAAACAATCTAGCCATAAATTGCACGTTTTGTGGACTTGGAAAAGTGTTCACAATGTTAAAACAGATTTTGAAACCATACATGTATGTTCATAATAAATACAATTACATTAACAGTTAAAAATAACTTTCCTTTTCATCTGACTGAAATTCATTAAGAGACCATTCCATTAAGAGACCACTTCCTAGCAGTCCCTTGGGTGGTCTCTTAAAACAATGTCGACTGTACATCAAATACTGAACTTACTTTTTAATCCATTCAATAAAATTTAATTAAACATTAAACACACTGTCTTGGTCTAATATATGTCACTCAACACTTGTATTTCTTAATTTTTTTCATTTTTCAAATTATGTATCATTATGTATAATTACCATCATGGAAATACAAAAGAATTAATACAGTTATTCTATGGCATGTGTCTATAAATAGTACATAGAAAAGTCTAAATACAAGACCTTCATAACTTGTAATAACAGATGAAGTAACAAGCCTCTGCCTTATTATTACGATACATATTTTTAAACTACAACAGAGCTTATTAAATATATACAAACATAAAAAAGTAACTTGTGAACCAGTCACACCTAGATAATACAAACTAAATGACAGCTACAATCTTACCTAAAATGAAACTATACAAAAAACACTCCAGAAAACACATACACACGAATCAAAAAAAGAGAGAAAAATGTTATTTCCCACAACCGTGTTAAAAGTAGATGTTAGAGCAGACTATACAGTATACACACTACTGACATAGAAGCCAAATTATTCCTCTTATCACCTTGGCTTCTGCCAAAATACAGCATTATCAATCAGTCATGATTTTCTTCAATGTATCTCTCCAGAAACTGTTATAGTTCTCTCGGTGCTTCTAGTATGGGAAAACTATAACATTAACATGAATATTTTGGTAGGTGTTCATTCGTGTTCATTTTTGATGGAAATTCCATAACTTCTGTAAAAAAAGCTGTTAATGTGGAGCCAAAAAGTCTTATATATTGTTACTCCCAAAAAAACACAATGCCTTTGTGTTTTCTGTAAGTGGACTGTTAAGTATTTAAAATTTCTGAAACCTGTTAATTGTATATCCCTGTTTTCTTCTGCTTCTGTTCAGGAGAATTTTATGTCCTTTACTGATGAAAACAATTGATTAGTTAATTTTCAATTCTTAAGTTCATTCACTTTTAAATAATTAAATAGGCATTGCAAAAGACAGATAGGACTTCTAAGGAATTCATACCAATGTAAAAAGACGCCAGTTTTTTAGGGAACAGAATGTAAAATTAATTATGTAAATTATATAAATCTGAAAACTGTATACCGAAAATCATGAATGTGGGGTTTTTGCTTATGTAACTGCCAAACCTGTATTAAGGTAGTTCCCTGGGCTTGTTTCTTGTCCAGTTCGGATCATGTAGAATTTGCCTTAAGACAAACAAGAGGGCCTTCATGGCCCTGTATCGCTCACCTGACCTATTGACCTAAAGATCATCAAGATTAACATTCTGACCAATTTTCATTAAAATATGGTCATAAATGTGGCCTCTAGAGTGTTAACAAGCTTTTCCTTTGATTTGACCTGGTGACCTAGTTTTTGATCCCAGATAATCCAATATTGAATTCGTCCAAGATCTTATTGAGAGTAATATTCTGACCAAGTTTCATTAAGATTGGGCCAAAATTGTGACCTCTAGAGTGTTGACAAGCTTTTCCTTTGATTTGACCTGGTGACCTAGTTTTTGACCCCAGATAACCCAATATTGAATTTGTCCAAGATTTTACTGAGAGTATTATTCTGACCAAGTTTCATTAAGATTGGGCCAAAATTGTGACCTCTAGAGTGTTAACAAGCTTTTCCTTTGATTTGACCTGGTGACCTAGTTTTTGACCCCAGATGACCCAATATCGAACTTGTCCAAGATTTTATTGAGAGTAACATTCTGACCAAGTTTCATTAAGATTGGGCCAAAATTGTGACCTCTAGAGTATTAACAAGCTTTTCCTTTGATTTGACCTGGTGACCTAGTTTTTGACCCCAGATGACCCAATATCAAACTCGTCCAACATTTTATTAAGGGTAACATTCTGACCAAGTTTCATTAAGATTGGACCAAAAGTGTGACCTCTAGAGTGTTAACAAGCTTTTCATTTGATTTGACAAGGTGACCTAGTTTTTGACCTAGATGACAAAATATCGAACTCGTCCAAGATTTAATTGAGGTAACATTCCGACCAAGTTTCATTAAGATTGGGCCAAAATTGTGACCTCTAAAATGTTAACAAGCTTTTCCTTTGATTGACTGGTGACCTAGTTTTGACCCCAGATGACAAATATCGAACTCATCCAAGATTTTTGAGAGTAACATTCTGACCAAGTTTCATTAAGATTGGGCCAAAAGTGTGACCTCTAGAGTGTTAACAAGCTTTCCTATGATTTGACCAGGTGACCTAGTTTTTGACCCAGATGACCAAATATCGAATTGTCCAAGATTAACTGAGGGTAACATTCTGACCAATTTTCATTAAGATTGGGCCAAAAATGTGACCTCTAGAGTATTAACAAGCTTTTCCTTTGATTTGACCTGGTGACCTAGTTTTTGACCCCAGATGACCCAATATCAAACTTGTCCAACATTTTATTAAGGGTAACATTCTGACCAAGTTTCATTAAGATTGGACCAAAAGTGTGACCTCTAGAGTGTTAACAAGCTTTTCATTTGATTTGTCCTGGTGACCTAGTTTTTGACCCCAGATGACCAAATATCGAACTTGTCCAAGATTTAATTGAGGGTAACATTCCGACCAAGTTTCATTAAGATTGGGCCAAAATTGTGACCTCTAGAGTATTAATAAGCTTTTCCTTTGATTTGACCTGGTGACCTGGTTTTTGACCCCGGATGACCTAATATCGAACTCATCCAAGATTTTATTGAGAGTAACATTCTGACCAAGTTTCATTAAGACTGGGCCAAAAGTGTGACCTCTAGAGTATTAACAAGCTTTTCCTTTGATTTGACCTGGTGACCTAGTTTTTGACCCCAGATGACCCAATATCAAACTCGTCCAACATTTTATTAAGGGTAACATTCTGACCAAGTTTCATTAAGATTGGACCAAAAGTGTGACCTCTAGAGTGTTAACAAGCTTTTCATTTGATTTGACAAGGTGACCTAGTTTTTGACCCTAGATGACAAAATATCGAACTCGTCCAAGATTTAATTGAGGGTAACATTCCGACCAAGTTTCATTAAGATTGGGCCAAAATTGTGACCTCTAAAATGTTAACAAGCTTTTCCTTTGATTTGACCTGGTGACCTAGTTTTTGACCCCAGATGACAAAATATCGAACTCATCCAAGATTTTATTGAGAGTAACATTCTGACCAAGTTTCATTTAGAATGGGCCAAAAGTGTGACCTCTAGAGTGTTAACAAGCTTTTCCTATGATTTGACCAGGTGACCTAGTTTTTGACCCCAGATGACCAAATATCGAATTGTCCAAGATTTAACTGAGGGTAACATTCTGACCAATTTTCATTAAGATTGGGCCAAAAATGTGACCTCTAGAGTATTAACAAGCTTTTCCTTTGATTTGACCTGGTGACCTAGTTTTTGACCCCAGATGACCCAATATCAAACTTGTCCAACATTTTATTAAGGGTAACATTCTGACCAAGTTTCATTAAGATTGGACCAAAAGTGTGACCTCTAGAGTGTTAACAAGCTTTTCATTTGATTTGTCCTGGTGACCTAGTTTTTGACCCCAGATGACCAAATATCGAACTTGTCCAAGATTTAATTGAGGGTAACATTCCGACCAAGTTTCATTAAGATTGGGCCAAAATTGTGACCTCTAGAGTATTAACAAGCTTTTCCTTTGATTTGACCTGGTGACCTGGTTTTTGACCCCAGATGACCTAATATCGAACTCATCCAAGATTTTATTGAGAGTAACATTCTGACCAAGTTTCATTAAGACTGGGCCAAAAGTGTGACCTCTAGAGTGTTAACAAGCTTTTCCTATGATTTGACCTGGTGACCTAGTTTATGACCCCAGATGACCAAATATCGAATTGTCCAAGATTTAACTGAGGGTAACATTCTGACCAAGTTTCATTAAGAATGGGCCAAAATTGTGACCTCTAAAATGTTAACAAGCTTTTCCTTTGATTTGACCTGGTGACCTAGTTTTTGACCCCAGATGACCTAATATCGAACTCATACAAGATTTTATTGACAGTAACATTCTGACCAAGTTTCATTAAGACTGAGCCAAAACTGTGACCTCTAGAGTGTTAACAGTCAAACTATTGATGATGGACGACTGACGACAGACACAGGGCGATCACAAAAGCTCATCTTTGAGCACTTCATGCTCAGGTGAGCTAATAAAAACGATATGGTCATAAAAATTTGGACCACACACAAGTGTTCCATAACATGAGTCTGTAGGATAAATCATAATTTTGGTAATGTTTTTTGCAAACAGAAATGATTGTATAATGTAGATTTTAATGAAACTTCTCATAGTCACAAAAAAAAACATATTGTCCATAATACCCTGAATTATAGGTCCTTGTGCTTATTATCGAGATATTTGCCTATGGTTAAAGAGATCGGCACACTTTAAGCTTATTTGAGCCGTGCCATGAGAAAACCAACATAGTGGGTTGGCGACCAGCATGGATCCAGACCAGCCTGCGCATCCGCGCAGTCTGGTCAGGGCAGGGACTGCGTTTTAGGCGAAGTTGAGCGAAAACTTCGCTTTAAAATATACTTCGCCCTTCCCGCCCAGAAAAGCGAAGTTCAAGTCGCCCTAAAATTGGATGAAAGGAAAACATAATCGGCAATAAAGTGTGCCGATATTATACATCTCGGTTATGTAAAGTCTGTAAACACAATACGCAATACACAGGATGTCACCGGGAGGCACGCGCGGCGAAACGTGTCCATGACAACAAAAGATGATCACTCGATTTCAGATTGACGCCGCATGATAAGCTGCTAATTGTTTGCATTTAAAGTGATTGCAGTAAACGATAATTAAAGAATAAAAGAGTAATAATTAAAGCTGACCGACATCGGAGATCAGAGAGCACGAAAACTTCGTAAAACGGCGATAATTAACTTCCGAATTACAAACCTAATTACGTGTCAGTCGGCGCATGGAGTGATTGACATCTGTCAGTAGCTAATTAACATACGACGCTCCGCCTACTGTCATACTTAGTTTGTGGCAGCGAACAATTGAAATTCACCGAGATTTTGATTCACAATGCAGAACTTCTAACTCGAGACGCATTTCGCGGATCGAGCCGACGCACGGGACACTTTTTTGTGCGGGTCAACTACGAGTTTTACTTGATTTTCGCGGGTCAAAACACGGAACCTCGGGTCAACCGAACGCCCTCAGTACTTGTCTTATCCAATTATTCTTGTTTTCAGATAAAAATCGTTTCGAAATTTTTATTGCCATCACAGTGTAGACTACCCGTTACTCCAGACGTTTATTTTTCAATTGGGATCTGCTTACTATTCATTTTAATCTGCATTTCTCTTTCATTAAAAACATATATAAGTTAAATATATGGCCCTTGACAAACTATTAAATTTGTTGTTTGATAAAAATAGCAGACAACTCTTTTAGTTAATTCTGAAATGTGTTAAAGGGAGGTAATACATTAAACCAATTTTTAGATTTTTTATGTCAAAATATGTAGTTTTAAAAAATATTGCCCCTGATTTTTAAGTATTTTATCTACTGATCAATACAAATAACATTTCATTGTAAGATTGAGAGTTTTTTAAACTCTGTAGTTTGTCAAATTGAAGGAACATAAAAAAAATTTAAAAATCAGAATGCTCACATACCTGAAAAAGCTGCTCTAGGAAGGAAAAAATTTAATCCAAGAAATATTAAGTACTGATTATATGAGGAAAGATTTGTTGTGTCAAGTTGTTAAATATTTTGCAGTAAAACAGTACAAATATGTACTGTATTGTTGAAACATTGCACCATTTTTATTTAAGTCATAGCAAGATAATACTACAAATGGAACTGAATAAGCATTATTATTGTTATTTAATGCATGTAAGCAATGTCCTGTCTCACGTTTGCCGAACTTCTCCCAAAATTTCAAAACTTCTCCCTGTTTCCCAAGGAGGGAGAAGTCACTTCTCCCTAAATTTCCAGGCTAAGGTAGTCCCTGCAGGATCCATGCTGTTCGCTTTCAAAGCCTATTGGAATTGGAGAAACTGTTAGCAAACAGCATGGATCCTGACATAACTGCGCGGATGCGCAGGCTGGTCTGGATCCATGCTGGTCGCAAAGCCCACTACGTTGGTTTTCCCATGGCACGGCTCATTTTAAGACAATATAATCTGGAATACTTCATACATCAAGCTTTTTTTAATATCACACTTTATCTTTAGAAAGATAGTAATTTAACCATTACCATAAATTTACAATAGAGTTGCCATTAATTCATGTAACAAATTTTGTTCCCACATGCCAAGTCCAGGCTTTATTCTATGTTATTCAGTGTGTATGTTTGGGCTTAACGTATTTTTCAACAATTTTTCAGTCATATAAACGACGGTGTCTACTTGTAGCAGTGAGCACAAAGCCCAACTTTATAGTGCTGCCTCACTGAAACATCAAGCTGTAGACACGCAACATGGTGCCCCACCTAGTCACATTATACTGATACCAGTCCTAGTACTATCCTCTTAATGCTCAGCACCAAGTGAGGATTTAGCTACTAGTATCATTTTTTTCTTCTTCGGTATGACGCGACTAGGGATCAAACCCACGACCTCCCGCACTCAAAGCGGGCGCTCTACCACTAGGCTACCGAGGCGGTTCTCTATGCTATCCAGATAAATTATGTTACAACATTACTTCCAGTTTATCAAATGTGCAGAACTATCTAAAGCAGCTAGCCATGGGGAAGACATAATCTGGCTGTATTAGACAGGTGGCTCTTCAACTTTTAACCCTTACCCTGCTAAATTTCTGTAATGAACTTGTCCATCTTTCAATTTGGACAGTATCATTAACTGTTAAAAGGGGTGCATATCAAAAAGTTACTGACTGGTCGCAATGGCAGACTCAGTCGCACCCAGTATGGTAAGGGTTAAGACAAGTCAAAATTCGAACAAAAAGTCAATTTGGAAAGTAAGCTGATTGGCTACATAAGGCAAGCAGCAGCTGCTTAACACACATGGTAGCTAAGACAATCAGGATAACTGTAATGATGCACTAGCTGGAATGTCCTGAATACAGGACTGATTTGATTAGCTAGGATTATATGGTAGTAATGGTGTGTAATTTCTTTTGTCAAGCATATTATTAAATCATTTCCTACTGCTTGGTCAATTTTTGGATGTTTCTATCAAGAGTTTGATAGCACTGAAGTATCACACACTTAATGACTTTAACCTTCCTACAGCCACTTTCTGAAATGCAAGTGGTACTTTAGCATTTAACAATACATCACAATAAGTCCAACAAGAGCTGTCGGAGGACAGCAATGCTCGACAGTTCATCACTAATGAAACTTTTATTCTTCATCAAAGTTAAATGAATGAATACTTTATGTTGAAAAAGGTGTATAATTTTGTTAACCTGCAAAATAGAATTATGGACCCTGTACAATGCATATCAGTCCATTACAGTGGAAACGTGTGTGAAGTTTTATTCCATTCCCATTAGAGGGTACTAATGTAACTATTGGCTATCTCTGTAGAAATTTGAAAAGCTTGGAATGAATCTTTGCTATGCTACAGAACACAAGACTTCATACAGACTAGCAAAAGTTGTGAGCCAGCAACACTGTAGGTAAAACATCTTCAAAATGAAGATTTCTTCTGAAGATGATACCTCCAACTAGCTGGAAATCTTTGGCCAAGAACTACAATAGTTTGATGTTTCCATCAAGTATTCCATCATTACTAAGTAACATTCCATCTGCAGTGTAGACAAATAGGTTTTCTTGTGAAAGAAAGTGGCCAATTATCCCAGTGAGTAAGTTCTCAGAAAACAAAAGTTACAGATACCAGATACTTTTGTGGGACAAAAGTACCATAAAGAAATCTTATGAATACACAGAATGGTAGATATAGAGAAGAAAAATTCTGAAGACTTAAATATCATATAAAATTTTTAAAGTGTAAAAATAAAGCATGAGACCAAGAGTTAAACAGATTAAGGGCTATCGTAATACAGAAACAATAGTCTTGACCATGAAAGAACAATGCAATACACAGACATTTTGTGGTAGAAATAACAAAGATCACTTAACTCTAAACCTCCTGTGAACAAAGGCTGCAGGGCTTTAAAACTCCTGTGAACAAAGACCACTTGGCTCTAAACCTCCAGTGAACAAAGACCACTTGGCTCGAAATCTCCTGTGAACAAAGACCACTTGGCTCTAAACCTCCTGTGAATAAAGACCACTTGGGTCTAAACCTCCTGTGAATAAAGACCACTTGGCTCTAAACCTCCTGTGAACAAAGACCACTTTGCTTGAAAGCTCCTGTGAACAAAGACCACTTGGCTCTAAACCTCCTGTGAATAAAGACCACTTGGCTCTAAACCTCCTGTGAACAAAGACCATTTTGCTCAAAAGCACCTGTGAACAAGGACCACTTGGCTCTAAACCTCCTGTGAACAAAGACTAACCTGTGAACAAAGACCACTTGGCTCTAAACCTCCTGTGAACAAAGACCACTTGGCTCTAAACCTGTGAACAAAGACCACTTGGCTCTAAACCTCCTGCGAACAAAGACCAATTTGCTCGAAACCTCCTGTGAACAAAGACCTCTTTGCTCTAAACCTCCTGTAAACAAAGACCACTTTGCTCGAAACCTCCTGTGAACAAAGACCAATCTGCTCTAAACCTCCTGTGAACAAAGGCTGCAAGGCTTTAAATCTCCTGTGAACAAAGACCACTTTGCTCTAAACCTCCTGTGAACAAAGGCTGCATGGCTTTAAACCTCCTGTGAACAAAGACCACTTTGCTCGAAACCTCCTGTGAACCAAGACCACTTGTCTCTAAATCTCCTGTGAACAAAGACCACTTGGCTCTAAACCTCCTGTGAACAAAGACCACTTAAATTCTAAACCTCCTGTGAACAAAGACCACTTGGCTCGAAACCTCCTTTGAACAAAGACCACTTTGCTCGAAACCTCCTGTGAACTAAGACCACTTGGCTCCAAATCCCCTGTGAGCAAAGACAACTTGGCTCTAAACCTCGTGTGAACAAAGACCACTTTGCTTGAAACCTCATGTAAACAGAGACCAGTTGGCTCGAAACCTCCTGTGAATAAAGACCACTTTGCTCTAAAGACCTTGAGTTTGACTTTCAATTTAGACATTTGCAATTTATTTTATCCTTTACCTTCACATAAAGAAATCCAACTCTCTATAGCTTGGTCTTTGAACACAGGTTTGGCCGTATAGGCAACATGAAATAACATGAGCAAAATGAGCATTCTATGCATGAAGATTATATCTGGAAGGCTATTCCACATGACTTTTGGATTTTTTACACATGGAGAAAACGTCTCGAAAGGTCTGCCATCAGCTATAAGTGTTTTCCTCACACACTTCACCCTACTGTTTTTCATGGACTGTGTTGATATTGTACACTTTTTCGCAGTTGGGCAAAGTGTTTGAGAAAAGCACTGAGAACTAATTGCAGACATTTTGTATGGAGAATGTGCTCATTTTGCTGCCTTTGATGCTCTTTATCTTATGAAAATCTGTCAAGTAATGAAAATGTTACCTTAATTGGGACGTTTTATCCATGTGTACAATATCCAAAAGTCACATGGGTTAGCCACAATGTTATATGAAAAGGCAATTTTGCTGCAGCAACTAAATAACTGGACACCACTTATGTCATAAGAAACAGAACTTTTTTACCGAAATTAAGGTAACATTAACCCAAGCATGAAAATTACATTTTATAAAGACTTAGTATTAAACTTGTAGAAACTTTGCTACTAGGTTCAGGAAAAGTGAACTGTTGAGATATCAGGGGTGAGGTTGACAGTTTGAAAACCAAAGATTTTAGCTGAAGAGATCCTGATTCAAAACGTAACTTAACAATCTAATATTAGATTTTCCAACATTTTACAGAAACTAGCCCCACTTACTTCAAGAATTTTAACTCTTTCATCAATTGGCAACAGGTATCTATTGATTACTTCCCTTCTATACCATTCTCTTATAGATTACATTATCCTACCAGTTGAAGTATTTTTCCTTAATCCAAGTTAGGCTTGTTGAGAAAACGTTAATATTTACTACCAGAAGTTAATCAAAATGAGAAATTGTTGAACGCTAAAGAGTTCAGTTAAATGCAATTAAAGTTTACATATATCGGATATAGTGATGTCCCTATAATATTGTACATTTATTTTGCTGTCTAATACCAATAAAAGCATATAAATAAAATATTTGAACTAATTCAACAGTGTTAATGCTATTTACATATTTTTTCTTACAGTAAATAAATTTCAATAAAAACTAGTGACTTTGACCTACAAGCATAAGTCATGTATGTATAATCTATACTGTGAAATTATTATATTTCATGCAGATCAATTTTCACAGATTTCGTCGTTGGGCTGATCCACACATTCAAATCTCCTGAATTCCCAATCCACTGCGTCTTCCATATCAAATATTTCTACGCGCCTATTTTAACTTCTAGTGGTAAAATACTAGTTCAATCGTAAAACAGTATTCAAACTGCAAAGATGCATTGTAAAAAGTCATGGTAAGAAACAAAATACTGTTCAAGACAAGAAATCGACGTGGGAAAAAACGAGTCTAAGAACATTTTCATGTTTAAACACGGCCGTGTACGTCGGAGAACTATAACCAGGTATCTTTCGTGGAAGCATGTATGGATATATTGAACTTTATGTAAAATTAATCAATCTATATGTTTTAACTTAAATAACTTCTCTATAATAAAAGAATAATTTGACTAACTGGCACTTTTCGTCAGATCAGTGTTAGGTTGGGACAAATACACATGTAGTCAGAATATTGGTGAGGACTTTGGACAAAAGTGAAAAATACGCTGGATGTCAAACTTTCTGCTGGAACTTGAGATACAACACCTGTGCGGATCAATCAGTAATTGCTATATAGTGTTTAAAGTATTTTTGTTATTAAAACGCAAAAATATACCCATGTTGTTTTTTTTTCTTTCCAAAATTCATTTTATGAAATTACATCCCCACGAAATAGCCTTTCATGCAAAAACCACGAAATTTTGTGCCGACGATTTTAAATGATTTTGCAGTATATTGCCCTCTATTTGCATATCAAGCTTTATGAACCTAGCTTGAATACTTTTTGAGTAATTTCAGGATCAACACTTGCTGATGGACAGATGGACAGAAAGACTTTAGTGTTTGAAAATCATATTGGGTATATCAAATGAAACTAGAGCTACCAGTGGAGCTACATCGGTGCATGTAGGATAACTCTCCACATACTTTGTATAGTTGAGGTAAAACCCCTTGATCATTTACTGAAAATCACTTCCTTTATACCACAACCAAGCACATCTCGTAACTTTTCCAACCATTATTGCGCGCTTATTCATATACTTTCACAGCACTATTGAGCATAAATTCATAAAATTTCACACACAACTACTGTCAAGGATAGTAGTTGATATTGTTAACTACCATAAAGGCTGCAGTACAGTAGGCAAATTTACTTTAGGTACTAAGTATCAAAAGGTGCATATAAAAGACATGCTTAGTTTTTACAGGCCAAATAAATCTATTAAAATCTCTGTGTGTTTGGGTTTAACGACTTCTTCAACAATTTTTTAGTCATATAAACAACAATGTCTACTTGTAGCAGTGAGCACAATGCCCAACTTTATAGAGCTGCCTCACTGGAATATCACACCACAGACGCATGACTTGATATGCTACCCAGTCACATTATACTGACACTGTGTGACCAGTCCTAACACTATCTTCGTAATGCTGAGCGCCAAGCGAGTAAGCTACTAGTAACATTTTTTACGTCTTTGGTATGACGCCACCAGGGATCGAACCAACCCCTTCCTGCACTTGAAGCAAGTGCTCTACCACTAGGCTACCAAGGTGATATCAAAATCTGTACCTCAAACATAACATCTGAACATCATACATGCTAAAACATCTCAACTTGGGAAGTTCTAAGCTAAATATATGTCTGTGTATGAATAAAACTGGTTTCAATTTTTCATTTGAAATTCCCTTGATCCTCCAGTGATTTCCATACAAAATGCAAACTTAAAATTTCTGCATCAGCACTGTGCAAATAAGTAAAAAAATCACCGACCATGGGTCTATCGCTAAACAAGAGGGTCATGATGACCCTGGATCGCTCACCTGAGTAATATGAGCTACATGTTTCAAATGTCAAACTGATGATAAAATAATAAGAAAGTCAGTAGGTCACATTCATGGTCAATGAAATTCAGTTCTACGATTTGTGTGCAAATCTGTGTAAGTCATCAATATTTCAAGGCTGTATCTTAAACAAGAGGACCATGATGGTCCTGAATCACTCACCTCTTCCCACATGACCCAGTTTTGAGTATGACGTCGTTTTTTTCTATTAATTGACATAGTGAACTAGTTTTTGAGCTCATGTGACCCAGTTTTGAACTTGACCTTGATATTATCAAGATAAAAATTCTGACCAATTTTCATGAAGATCCATTGAAAAATATGGTCTCTAGAGAGGTCACAAGGTTTTTCTATTATTTGACCTATTGACCTAGTTTTCGAAGGTACGTGGCCCTGTTTTGAATTTTACCTAGATATCATCAAGGTGAACATTCTCACTAATTTTCATGAAGATCTCATGAAAAATATGGCCTCTAGAGAGGTCACAAGGTTTTTCTATTTTTATACCTACTGGCCTAGTTTTTGACCGCATGTGGCCCAGTTTCGAAACTGACCTAGATATCATCAAGATGAACATTCAGAGCAATTTTCATGAAGATCCATTGAAAAATATGGCCTCTAGAGAGGTCAAAAGATTTTAACATTTTTAGACCTACTGACCTAGTTCTTGACCGCAGTTGACCCAGTTTCAAAATTGACCTAGATATCATCAAGATGAACATTCAGACCAACTTTCATACAGATCCCATGAAAAGTATGGCCTCTAGAGAGGTCACAAGGTTTTTTTATTATTTGACCTAATGACCTAGTTTTTGACGGCACGTGACCCAGTTTCAAACTTGACCTAGATATCATCAAGGTGAACATTCTGACCAATTTTCATGAAGATCCATTCAAGGGTATGGCCTCTAGAGAGGTCACAAGGTTTTTCTATTTCAAGACCTACTGACCTAGTTTTTGATCACAGTTGACCCAGTTTCAAACTTGACCTATATATCATCAAGATAAACATTCAGACCAACTTTCATACAGATCCCATGAAAAATATGGCCTCTAGAGAGGTCACAACGTTTCTTCATTATTTGACCTACTTACCTAGTTTTTGACGGCACGTGACCCACTTTCGAACTTGACCTACATATCATCAGTATGAACATTCTGACCAATTTTTATGGAGATCCATTCACAAGTATGGCCTCTAGAGAGGTCACAAGGTTTTTCTATTTTTAGACCTACTGACCTAGTTTTTGACCGCACATCACCCTGTTTCGAACTTGACCAAGATATCATCAAGATAAACATTCAGACTAACTTTCATACAGATCCCATGAAAAATATGGCCTTTAGAGAGGTCACAAGGTTTTTCTATTATTTGACCTACAGACCTAGTTTTTGAGGGCACATGACCCAGTTTCAAACTTGACCTAGATATCATCAAGATGAACATTCAGACCAACTTTCATACAGATCCCATGAAAAATATGGCCTCTAGAGAGGTCACAAGGTTTTTCTATTATTTGACCTACTGACCTAGTTTTTGAGGGCACGTGACCCACTTTCGAACTTGACCCAGATATCATCAAGCTGAACATTCTGACCAATTTTCATGAAGATCTCATGAAATATATGGCCTCTAGAGAGGTCACAAGGTTTTTCTATTTTTAGACCTACTGACCTAGTTTTTGATCGCACGTGACCCAGTTTCGAACTTGACCTAGATATCATCAAGATCAACATTCAGACCAACTTTTATACAGATCCCATGAAAAATATGGCCTTTAGAGAGGTCACAAGGTTTTTCTATTATTTGACCTACTGACCTAGTTTTTGAAGGCATGTGACCCAGTTTCGAACTTGACCTAGATATCATCAAAATGAAGGTTCTGACCAATTTTCATGAAGATCTTGTGAAATATATGGCCTCTAGAGAGGTCACAAGGTTTTTCTATTTTTAGACCTACTGACCTAGTTTTTGACAGCATGTGACCCAATTTCGAACCTGACCTAGATATCATCAAGCTGAACATTCTGACCAATTTTCATGAAGATCTTGTGCAATATATGGCCTCTAGAGAGGTCACAAGGTTTTTCTATTATTTGACCTACTGACCTTGTTTTTGAAGGCATGTGACCCAGTTACAACTTGACCTAGATATCATCAAGATGAAGGTTCTGACCAATTTTCATGAAGATCTTGTGAAATATATGGCCTCTAGAGAGGTCACAAGGTTTTTCTATTTTTAAACCTACTGACCTAGTTTTTGAAACTACGTGACCCAATTTTGAACTTGACCTAGATATCATCAAGGTGAACATTCTCACCAATTTTCATGAAGATCTTGTGAAATATATGGCCTCTAGAGAGGTCACAAGGTTTTTCTATTTTTAGACCTACTGACCTAGTTTTTGCCGGCACGTGACCCAGTTTCGAACTTGACCTAGATATCATCAAGATGAACATTCTGACTAACTTTCATAAAGATCCCACAAAAAATGTGACCTCTAGAGTGGTCACAAGCAAAACTTTACGGACGGACGCACGGACGGACGGACGGACGCACGGACGACGGACGCTGCGTGATCACAAAAGCTCACCTTGTCACTATGTGACAGGTGAGCTTAAAACAAGAAAGTAGGTCAGTAGGTCAAGGTCACAATCAAGTGACATCATATTACTTGGGGTCATCACGTAATTCTAATTAAATTGTCTTGGAAATAGGATCATATATTTTCCTATATAACTCACATAATAACTAAGTGACCCCAGTGCGGGGCCTCTTTAAACCCCTGGGGCATAATTTGAACAATTTTGGTAGAGGACTACTAGACAATGCATCATACCAAATATAAAAAGCCTAGGTCATATGGTTTCTGACAAGAAGATTTTTAAAGATTTTTCCTATATAAGTCTATATAAAACTTGGGACCCCCAGGGCAGGGCCTCTTTTTACCCCAGGGGTACAATTTGAACAATTTTGGTTGAGGACCATAAGACAATGCTACAAACCAAATATCAAAGGTCTAAGAGTTGTGGTTTCAGACAAGAAGATTTTAAAACTTTTTTCCTATATAAGTCTATGTAAAACTTGGGACCCCCGGAGCGGAGCCATATTTGACCCTAGGGGGATAATTTGAACAATCCTGTTAGAGGACCACTAGATGATGCTACATACCAAATATCAAAGCCCTAGGCCATGTGGTTTTGTACAAGAAGATTTTCAAAGTTTTCCCTATATAACTCTATATAAACCATAAGACCCCCGGGGCAGGCCCATATTTGACCCTAGAGGGATAATTTAAACAATCTTGGTAGAGGACCACTAGATGATGCTACATACCAAATATCAAAGCCCTAGGCCATGTGGTTTTGTACAAGAAGATTTTCAAAGTTTTCCCTATATAACTCTATATAAACCATGTGACCCCTGGGGCGGGGCCATATTTGACCCTAGTGGGATAATTTGAATAATTTTGGTAGAGGACCACTAGATGATGCTACACACCAGATATCAAAGCCCTAAGCCCTGTGGTTTTGGACAAGAAGATTTTTAAAGTTTTTCCTTTCGGTTGCCATAGCAACCAGAGTTCTGCATGGAATTAAATTCTTTGAACAATTTTGAAAGGGGGCCACCCAAGGATCATTCCTGTGAAGTTTGGTGTAATTCTGCCCAGTGGTTTTCAAGAAGATTTTTTTAGGAAATGTTGACGGACGGACGACGCACGACAGACGCCACACATTGAGCGGTCACAATAGCTCACCATGAGCCTTTGGCTCAGGTGAGCTTGTATGGTGAAATCATTTATATTCATGGGGGAATAATTTTAGTGGATTTTGTGGTTGATTCAATCCACAAAATTTAATCCCAATAAAATTAATTTCATTCTAAAAGTCCACAAAGTTGATTTATATCCTCACAAAATAGCAGTTCTAACAAACCTCTCGAACTTTACTGCCCTCAAAATTAACTTTTAGCTTGCTTGCAGTCAGTAATTCTGCCTTTGCGACCAGTGCAGACCATGATCAGCCTGCACGTGAAGTAAATTTTCAGTGAATACCCCTTTGAATAATAAATGGTATTGACAAAACTGAATGATAGACCAGTCCATTTTAGAAATTTAGCAGGGTAAGGGTTAAATGATTTCACAGTACATGTAGTTGCGGTGTATTTCCTACCTGAAAACTGTGATTGATGTTCTTTGTACTGCACTCTGCCACACTTAGATCTGTCAACTCTATCTCATCAAATATTGATGACTGGAAATAAATATAATCTTCTTATTACTGATGTCTGACACTCTATTTCTTTGTCAAAAGACAAGGTCAAATACTGAATTAAATCTGAAAATCTTGAGGTCCCTAACAGCAAGTAGGAGTGACTGTCCAAACAATTTGAGCTACACCTGTACAGAGGGTGTGTGTATTCAGGTTAAGTGTCTTGTTAAAAAAAAAATTCAGTCATACTTATAAACAACAATGGGTACTTGTAGCAGTGAGCACAATGCCCAACTTTATAGTGCTGCCTCACTGGAATATCACACCATATGATACAGGATACCCCACCAAGTCACATTATACTGACACAGAGCTGGCCAGTCCTAGTACTATCCTGCAAATGCTGATGCCAAGCCAGGAAACGACTATAGTACCATTTTTTACATCTTTGATATGACACAGCCAGGCAGCAAAACCGACAACTTTCAGCATTTGAAGCGGGCACTCTACCGCTAGGCTGTAAAGGCAATGTTAATGAGATAATCGCGACTAATCCACAATACTGCTGACAAGATCTGTCACAGAACAGCAACACTCGTCTATTCAAAAGTCTTGATATTAAAAAAAGTCAAACTAATGAAAACATAGAAATAAGTAACAAAGGTGCAACAACTTTGAGTCATAGGACTTTCCCCGCTTGTGATGCTTAATGAGGTAACAAATTACGCAAAAATGATAAGCTGAAAATGGACATAACTTTGTGAAACAAGAGGACCATGATGGTCCTGAATCGCTCACCTATCCCCACATGACCCAGTGTTGAACTGAGTATGACGTCATTATTTCTATTATTTGACATAGTGACCTAGTTTTTGAGCACATGTGACCTAGATATCATCAAGATAAAAAATTCTGACCAATTTACATGAAGATCCATTGAAAAATATGGCCTCTAGAGAGGTCACAAGGTTTTTCTATTATTTGACCTAATGGCCTAGTTTTTGAAGGCACGTGACCCACTTTTAAACTTGACCTAGATATCATCAAGGTGAACATTCTCACCAATTTTCATAAAGATCTCGTGAAAAAATATGGCCTCTAGAGAGGTCACAAGGTTTTTCTATTTTTCGACCTACTGACCTAGTTTTAACCGCACATGACCCAGTTACAAACCTGACCTAGATATCATCAAGCTGAACATTCTCACCAATTTTCATGAAGATCCGTTGAGAAATATGGCCTCTAGAGAGGTCACAAGGTTTTTTCTATTTTTAGATCTACTGACCTAGTTTTTAACCCCACGTAACCCAGTTTCAAACTTGACTTAGATATCATCAAGGTGAACATTCTGACCAATAATCATGAAGATCTCATGAAAAATATGGCCTCTAGAGAGGTCACAAGGTTTTTTCTATTTTTAGATCTACTGACCTAGTTTTTAACCCCACGTGACCCAGTTTCGAACTTGACCTAGATATCTTCAAGATAAAACACTCTGACCAATTTTCATGAACATCCATTGAAAAATATCGCCTCTAGAGAGGTCACAAGGTTTTCCTATTTTTAGACCTACTGACCTAGTTTTTGACCGCACGTGACCCAGTTTCGAACTTGACCTAGATATCATCAAGGTGAACATTCTGACCAATTTTCATGAAGATCCATTGAAAAATATGGCCTCTAGAGAGGTCACAAGGTTTTTCTATTTTTAGATCTACTGACCTAGTTTTTGACCCCACATGACCCAGTTTCGAACTTGACCTAGATATCATCAAGGTGAACATTCTGACCAATATTCATGAAGATCTCATGGAAAATATGGCCTCTGGAGAGGTCACAAGGTTTTTCTATTTTTAGATCTACTGACCTAGTTTTTAAACCCATGTGACCCAGTTTCGAACTTTACCTAGATATCATCAAGGTGAACATTCTGACCAATTTTCATGAAGATCCATTGAGAAATATGGCCTCTAGAGAGGTCACAAGGTTTTTCTATATTTAGACCTAATGACCTAGTTTTTGACCCTATGTGACCCAGTTTCGAACTTGACCTAGATATCATCAAGGTGAACATTCTGACCAATATTCATGAAGATCTCATGAAAAATATGGCCTCTAGAGAGGTCACAAGGTTTTTCTATTTTTAGACCTACCGACCTAGTTTTTGAAACCACGTGACCCAGTTTCGAACTTGACCTAGATATCATCAAGGTGAACATTCTGACCAATTTTCATGAAGATCTTATGAAATATATGGCCTCTAGAGAGGTCACAAGGTTTTTCTATTTTTAGACCTACTGACCTAGTTTTTGATGTCACGTGACCCAGTTTCGAACTTGACCTAGATATCATCAAGATGAACATTCTGACCAACTTTCATAAAGATCCCATGGAAAATGTGCCCTCTAGAGTGGTCACAAGCAAAAGTTTACGGACACACGGACGGACGACGGACACCGCGCGATCACAAAAGCTCACCTTGTCACTTTGTGACAGGTGAGCTAAAAACACTAAGTTTCAATCCATTCCCATTAGTAGATACCAAGACACCAGCTTATGTATAAAATTCAATCAAAAATTGCTAAGTTGGAAATGGGCATAACTGCGAAATAGATTTATGGAACCTGTGCAGTGCATGACAAAAACTTTTAGCTTTAACAGCACTTTACTTTTTGAGTAAATTTATTACAATATTATAAATGCACATACCTTAGTATCTTTTGCATAGTACAGTTTTCTTCCTTTCAGTTTGAAGAACCTTCTTTTCCATCTCTGTAAAACAAAAAATACACATGTAATTAGCAAAATACATTAAAAGTCACAGATGATACACATGTAAATACTGAAATATATGAACAGTCTCAGATAGTATATATGTAATTACTGAAAGATATTAACTGTTGCAAACGATACATTTGTAAAGACTGAAATACATGTATATAAACAGTCAAAGATGATACAAGAACAATGCTACACAAGTCTAATAAACACCTTGTTCTGTTTCCTATCAGAATCCATACAATTTCTAGAAGAAAAAAGTTGTTAATTTATCTGAAAGGCTTTTTTTTTTATTTCTAACTACAGCCAAGAAACTGACATCTCCTCACAAAGAGGCTAAGGTCAAATTGCAACAAAAATCTAGCTTGACTGTTATTCAAACACCTTCTGTCAGGGCTTCCCTCTCACATTAGGGGAATGGGGTCAGGGCCCTCAAGAAGGATTTTAACAGGACTCCTCTTTGAACCACATAGAGGGGTATGGTCAAAGGATAGTAGCAGCTACAAAACATACATTATAAATATTTTATGAATAACCGCTTCTTATGAAACTCTCTTTGGACGTAACAAAATAGTGCCCTGACTTTTTAAATATAATTTTAACATCTTCTAGGTGGAAACTTTAAACAAAGAGTCTTGGATTGTTATTCTGAGAGTGGGTGGGGGATGGGGACTGAGCCAAAATAGCATAAGACTAGGGCTGCAGCAGCCTTCGCAATCAAAGTCAATTAAAATCACAATACAACATAAGTCACACTAAGCATTTAATATTTTTCAAAAAATGCAAAATCAGGAATACTGAATAAACAGCTTTTCAATCTGGGACAATCTTTTTGTATTGTTTTATTAACACATAAACTGAGCACCATCACATCAAGCCAAAAACACACAGCCACACAGTGACTGCTCCAAATGGACAGTCAGGGCTGGTTCTTTCCTGGAACAGATACTATAAAACTGAAGTTTGTGGGCAGGAAATATAGAAGTTTTAACAAAACCACTAACATGTGGGCTTTTGAACTCATGGACTTTAAAAAACAAGAAACGCGGCAATGCCACGAAACCAGGTTTTCAACACTTTTCATAAGAATAAACAAGAGTGCCAGAATGTCACAATATACGCCCGTCACAGCAAATTTCTTTACTCTAGCACCTGTATTTGCAGATGTAATTTTAATTTTGTGGTTGTATAGTAGTCATTGTAATTCTTTTGTTTTTCTAAGTCCACAAAAAAACTCCTTACCAGGTAGAGATACCTTAAAATACACCTAAAATTAGAAAGTAACAACTATGTTGTACCACAGAAAAGTGGTCTTGGTTTTTCCCTACGGTCAATTATAAAAAAGTTACAATATAAGTTATTAATAGTAACAACTAAGGGAAGTTAATCTTAAAAAAAAAAAAAAAAAAAAAAAAAAAAAAAAATACAAAAAAAATTTTTTTAAGTCCAAATTAAAATCCTTACCAGGTAGAGACTGGTCAAAATACACCTCAAAATTGGATGTAACATGCATGTTGTACTACAGAAAAGTGGTCTCGATTTTTCCCTACGTCTAGTAATGAAAAAGTTACAATATAAGCTATTTATAGTAACAACAAAGGGAAGTAATTCTAAAGAAGGGAACTGCGCAAGACACTTCGTCTCATGATGGTGTATAATTGTGCTAAGTTACATCAAAATCCCTCAATGCATGAAGAAGATATGCTCCGGACAAAGTTTTCATTCTTGTATCCTTTGACCTCTGTGACCTTGACCTTAGACCTAGGGACCTGGTTCTTGCGCATGACACTTTGTCTCATGATGGTGAACAATTGTGCCAACTTCATCAAAATCCCTCCATGCATGTAGAAGATATGCTAACCTAACCCTAACCTAACCCTAACCCTATTTTTAGTAACAATGACCTTGACCTTGATCCCAGAAACCCCAAAATCAATCCCAAGCTACAACTTTATATAAGTTTTCTATACACCAAGTTTCATCATGATAGCTCATTCCTAAGTTAAGTTATTGACCGGAAACCCTTTTTCTATTTTAAGTAACAGTGACCTTGACCTTGACCCCAGAAACCCCAAAATCAATCCCAGCCTTTGTCTTGATACAAGCTACATACATACCAAGTTTTATTCAAATACCTTTACCGCAACGAAAGTTATTGACGGGAAACCCTTTTTCTATTTTAAGTAACAGTGACCTTGACCTTGACCCCAGAAACCCCAAAATCAATCCCAGCCTTTGTCTTGATATAAGCTACATACATACCAAGTTTTATTAAAATATCTTTACCGAAACAAAAGTTATTGACCGGAAACCCTTTTTCTATTTTAAGTAACAGTGACCTTGACCTTGACCCCAGAAACCCCAAAATCAATCCCAGCCTTTGTCTTGATATAAGCTACATACATACCAAGTTTTATTAAAATATCTTTACCGAAACAAAAGTTATTGACCGGAAACACCAGTTTGACGCCGCCGCCGCCGCCCGCCCGCCCGACCGACATTTACCCCAATCTAATAACTCAGGTTTTCGTTGAAAACCTGGTTAATAAAATGTTGTTCTGTTTGTTAGGTTTGGATTTAATTGTGTGCATTGATAAAACCCTTAAAATGGAATAAAAATTGTCCCTGTGAATATTTTAATGATTTTACAGTACTTCTTACTTCTAACTTTTCAGTAATCAAACAGATCATAAAAGTCCTTCCTACATAACATAAAAATATCTGCTTCATCCACCAACTATTGCATGATCGAATCATTTTGCTATACTTATATTTTGCGACATTTAAGCCTTCAAATAACGAAGCTTTTTTTTCCTTCACACAAGCAATACATTTTTCTCCCAAAGTTTTCAAAATCAAGATCTTTTGTGAAAACTAATTTTTCACGAAACTAACAATTATGTGAAATTAGCCAAAAATTAACCACTGGCAGAAATCTTAGATTTTACAGCATGTTTTTTTATTGATACAAGTTCGAGTGAGTTTCAATTCTCGTGGCTCATCACATACCAATATCTAGATTGCCATTTGAGACGACACATCAAATATTGATGAGCTGTTTCCCCCAACTACATGAGATCCTATCATCTGGCCAGTTCCCTGTCTCTTTATCAATTAATAATGGATTAAAACAATAAGAGAAATCATTACAGACTCGTGCCTAATATATATCATCCCATTGATGTTATACTGTAATAATAATACATAAATGAAGTACGGGACACAACAAGTTTTGCGTAAAAGCAAAATTAATGAAATTACTGTGTTTTAAGTTACACACATATCATATGGTAAATTTTAAGCTTTTGTGGAGACAACATTACTTCAGGCAAAGACAAGCACCTGGGTAGAACCAGAAGCCTTCCAAATGCTACTACATGAAAGAATTGTACATGTTTAACCCCTATCAGCGAGGGACAAGTGGTTCGATTGATATCATCACCCATAACTACTTCTAAACACAAACCTGAGAAAAATGTTCATAGAAATTAAGCAACATTTTAATTTTTTTCCTTTTTAAGGACAGAACATTACAGTTGAAAAACAAAGTCTGTGTAACAAGCATCATAAAACTGAGTAGCTACAAAAATGTACAAATTTCATCTAAGTCTCACAACTTAAAAAGAACTTCTAATCCCTTATTTTTTTTGAAGCAAAACTTTGCCAGTAAGTCAGAAAACATGTAAGTAAATATGTAGATGTGGCAAAACCTTGACTGTAGGAACAGCTCACAGGGGAAGACCTGTCATATCAGCTTAACAGGCATCCTTTTTGCAACATAGACCCCCTTCCAAGCTATAAACGTCACACCAACACAATCATAGGTCATAATTATGATGTCTTTCAAGCTTGGATGGTGTAGGAAACCCCAGGTGCCCCTCCATGCATTTTTTCATCATGGGTGGGCAACTGGGTAGAACCACCAACCTTTCGTAAGCCGGATGGATGACTTCCTCGTACGACCAATTCAACGCCTAGCGTTGGACTCAAACCCACATTGGTGAGGGGCAAGTGAATCTAAGTCAGCAACCTAAAACCACTCATTTGCGAGGCCCCTCACAAAAATCTAACCCCTAGACCTCGGTAAAACTATCAGATAAAAACGAAACATAAAACAAAACATACCTGGAAATTGCTCTGCTTGTGCAGAAATCCTTGCTTTGTACATGTCTGAAATGATACAAAAAACAAGATTCAATATAACAGAACAATAACATTTTATCATTTGATTATTATTTCTTCCCTTTCTTTTATTATCTTTTTTTTCCACAAATACTGTGGAATCACTAATTTTTGTGAATTTCTTGGTTGAGTCACTTCTCACGAAAGAGTAAAATTCTTAATCATTTTGTTTATGAACAATAATATTTTCTGCTTAAAGCTTAGTGGAGATATATTTCAGTGAACATAATGTTGGCATGTAAACTGGTATGAAAAGTTACATTCTTGAGTCTTCTATTTCTCAACCAGCCCATCTGAACATTTTCCTATGTTTTCCTTAGGTATTTAGCTTTAAGTCAAACCAACCCAACTTAGGATGCATGGTGACTGTCTAGCATTAACGCTTTTTCGGGCAATATCCAGTTACTTTGGTAGAAACACCTATGTACAGCAAGCCAGGCCGATAGCTTCCCCACAAGAATTGTATATTTTTCATGTGCAGGTTCTAACCCACAGAGGCTGGCATGGGAAGGTGATTTTACAGCAAGAACCCTTAACCACACAACACAGCCATAGAAGCCCATTCTTTTCCATCTAGGCAAAATGGAAAAGTCTTCAAAATATATTATACACTATGGTCTCCGACTTGACAACAGACAGGGCTTTTATGGTCTTTGACTTTACAACAGACAGGGCTTTTCAGTAACGACAGTCAGTAAGGCTTTGAAACTTACGTCTAGTTCCAGTCAATCAGACAGTCATTAGTTACTTTGCCTACTGGGGGCAATGCAGCTCAAAAGCATGTGTTATTCAAGGATGATATAACTGCTCCGATATTTTGCTCATTTTAGATAGTTTTTATAACTTCAAAAGTATGCAGAAATGCAATATTGCACAAACTAAACCACAGAAGGAAAAAGGCTCTGAGCTCCAGTGTATGACAACGTAATGCTTTGATCTACAGTGTATGACAATTTAATATGATGTCTGCATGCTTGCTTGTAAGATCTGTCATTAAAAATTCATATTTACAGTAATCTAAATATCAGAGCCAGGATTGTTCACTTTAACATAATTTACACTTATATCATACACGCTCAGGAAAGTGTCATACGATATTGGGTCTTATTACAGATAGCTATTTTGGGACAAGCTTTTGCATATTGTATGAGCTTTTCTGGAATGCTATCTGAATGAACCTGGAATTTATATTTTCAACTTTTTGCATAAATACTGACATGTGCAATGGACAAGAATTTAGGGAACAGTTTATTTGCTGAACGACAACAAAAAATATCTAGAATTGTATCCATAGGGCACTGATGCCCCTGCATACTGTGCAATTTCATATCAAGATTCTTCACCTATGCACCTTTCACAAAGTATGCAGAACTGATCACACAATTCTTTTCACTATACCCTATATGGTGAAATTAACAAAGGACCATAACACATGTCAAAATGGTCACAGCCCATCCTTTATGGTCATATTCAGATAAGGTTGTACATCTGAGCAACTTCAAATCCATTCCTTCAAAATGTATATGAGGAATTGAACACACCATTTTTTTTTTACTATGGCCTATTTTGTGAAATTAAGAAAGGGCCAAAATACTAGAAAAAAAATAGCCACAGAAGAAAGTCACTCATTTAAGGTCATCTTCACATCAACGTCCAGTCCTTTATCTGTGAAATGTTCAAGTATATCCTTTCAATTTTGTTTAAGGAGTTGGACACACAAGATTTTTCTCTATATTCAATATTATTTTCAAAAGGCTTAACTGCTGTAAAATTAGTCACAGCAAAAATTCCTTCCTTTATGGTCATCTATACATCAAGCTTGTTCATCTGTGAAAGTTTGAATCAAATCAGGCTAATAGTGTGGGAGGAGTTAGACACATGACACACAAGATTTCGGGACTTAGTAGGGACGTACATACGGCAGAATACTATATGTGTGGGCAATAAGAAACAAGACACAGTTACATGATTCGAAGTTGCTCTTGTGAACACTATATTTTTTTCCAAATGGCACATCAAATTTGCCCATAAAAATCTCACAAGTACCTGAAGTAGGCTGAGCTTAAACTATGCTATCGCTGTGTGTACCTGTAACACTCATTTTGACACCGTGCAAATTGTCAACAGTCTGGGTAGCATTAATTAGCGAGTGCAGATATCAAAGAAAATCAGGCGACTTGCATTTCGCTTTGAGGTAAGATTTGAGCAAAGTTTTAAGTTCCAAAGCGACTATTTCGCTCAAGTCGCCCACTCGCGAGAGCCCTGTTTATATTTTTCCCCCAATAAGAGAGCTCTGCATCCCTTACGCAGTGCCAGAGTACCTAATGTCATCTTACGGTTAAAATATATTCAGCAAGCCTAGCCCAATGGCATACACCTGTGCATTACAAAACTGAGTAATACTGAAATCGAAGCAAAGTAACAGCAATTTCTTGTACTATTACCTCTCAATATTTTAAAAGAAAAAAACGCATAATTCATAAATAAATTAATTACCGGACGCCTTGAAAACTCCTATAGGTGTCCACTTACTGGACGGGTAGTCAAAATAATTTGACAGTCAGATTGTTTTATATTTGTGACAGGCAATCTAACCATAAAAACTCCAAAGAACCAAAATAATGGAGGATAAATCACAGTACACAGTTGTGTAAAGTTATTGGTTTTATCGCTTGCACATATTGCCATGTAGACGCGGTAAAGGTTAATCAGTCAGGGGTGTAACTGTTTTAAGTTATGTAACCTATTTAAGTTACCTTTTCAAGCATTTTATAACCTGTATTAGTTATAAAATATAGTTAACTCAGGTAAGTTACTCAAAAAAAGTCATTTTGCTGTTCTCACAAAGTGACCTTTAAAGTGAAATTAGTAGCAAACTGCAGTTAATCAAGTTCTCTTTTAGTCTGATCATGACCTGATAAGCATAATGGGATGTTAAGAGTTTTATAGCTTTAAAACTTTATCAGCCTTGCGTAAAAATTTTTACTGCATAGCTGGAAAGATAAAAGTTCAAGGATTCAGGAAATAATTGCATAAATTAAATTAGTCCCATTCAAAATAAGGAACTGGCACAGGAGGGCTTTGTAATATTTTATGATAACTGAAACAAGTTATGAAAGTACAGTCTAACCTGTACTAACGGTCACCTCCGTTCAGCGGCCATTTAATGACGCCCCCGACGGATTTTCCTCTATTTTATCACTTTATTCAGCGGTCACCTGCCGTCCGCGGCCAGCGGCCACCGAAACTGCCTCCCGACCGCCGTATTTGACCCCTTTCAGCGGCCATTTTTCTTCCAAAACCAATTATTCTTAGGCAATAATCGCCGAAGATACCCGATTTTGAGAAGCACGTGGTTGCTAAGTTTCACGTGACTTCACCACAAGAACGACAAAATGACATGAGCTTCTCAATTAAAACTGATAACCAAAGGTGTAATCCCCTTTTGTTATGATCAAATGGCCAGTAATTATCGGCAATTAACGTGTCACCTCGTGTCAAATTTGTTGTTCACAGTTTGACCTCGGTTAAAGATAATACTCGATAACTAATTAATAGCATAATATTTGTGATTTTTTATACTTTTGTCATCAAAATACTATTAAATTTATACGAAATTAATTGTGTTTGAAAAAAAAAATATAAACCACTCTATCTTTTACGGAACGTAACGGCAAGCTTAGATTTAGCGTTGTCAATAAGCGCCGAGAGTAGCTTCCCTTACCAAAATGGCGAAAATTGTGAACAAACTTGTTTTGAAGTTGGAAAAGTGTCTGAAACAATTTTTGTAGTAAAAAAAAACACGCCGGAGTTTTAGATTGCTCAGAATACTTTTCGTATTGCGAAGGCAAATGAACGTCATTGTATCCTGGTAAAATAATAATGGAAAAGCCAAAAAGAAATGGGCATATAGGCTGTAGACTGGTCAGAAGTCTGAAAAAATACATATACTGGCTGCACCTCCGATCAACGGTCACCTGGCTTAAGCGGCCAAATTGTCTGCTTCCCTTGGCTGGCTGCTTAAGACAGGTTAGACTGTATAAGCAATAACTCAAATGGGTTATAAACTGCAATAACTTGAAACAGTTACACCCCTGACTGTTAATCGTGTACAGTACATACATAGGTTTAAATCACCAGAAAATTCTTAATTTTGGAAATTATTTGATATTTTTTACATAAATCAATGAGGAATTGAATCCAATTCTTTTACGTCATAACACACCTCAGTTCACAGATGAGATGTGCGCAGAGCGTGACCATAAATCCTCAGTGCGCCTTTACATATCAAGCTGAACGGACGTGGTCTTGTTCAGTATTGATTTTTACCTAAATCCTTGGTATAGCGTTCATTTATTTATACATGTAGGCTACATGTTGGCCTATTTGGGTTACGATGTAATCCATACTGTTTATTGCTCAATATATTTGTACATTATATTAAATTTCTATCTTGTAATTGAGTTTATGACGCTGTCGTAAACTTTTTAACGTGTAGATAATTATACACTTTGTACAGTTTTTGTTACGGTATCGTAACAGTTTCTAGATATTATCACAAAATCTCTTACGTAGTAAGCAGAAAATTGACAGTTCCTGCACATATTTTGTGTACATAGTATACAATTTATACATGCCGTGCGTAAATTGATGACGTAGTGCACAATTTTACCACATTTTTTACACAGTATTGTAAGATGGCAGATGCTATGTTGCAGCAACAATCTGTGCAAAAAGATGCGTCTACGGACGCTACTACGGTTAGTAGACAACAAGAAGGCTCCTCAAAGGGTGCAGGTACTGTTAGAGCTTCTGAATCGGGTAAGCCTAGAGGGAAACAACCCGCTAATCCGTCAAAAACTCCTGTTGTAAAGTTGACCACGGTGACTAATTCAGATGCATTTAATGCTGAGGCACTGTCCATTTTAAAACAAATGAATGCTAACATTAATAAAACAAATAAGACAGTGGAAGAATTAACCGGTAGAGTTGATGCCTTGTATAATGATTTTGATGGAGGTGACTATGACTTGTCACAGGGTAATGGAAATGATGACTATGACGTTCAAGATTGGGAGCAAGATGACCAGTATGCTCCTGATGATCAGAGGTCTTTTTCTGGAGATGATGATGATGTTTTCAGTCGATTTGCAAAGAAATTTCAGAAGTCGGACTCTGTTGCTCCTGAGGTGTCCGAAAAATTGGCTGCTGTTGTCAACAGTACATTTAGAGAGGGCATGTTGGATGAACATTTTTGTGAGGTGTCTAAGAACATTTTACGCCCAAGTAACTGTGAAGCCCTTAAAGAAACAAGAGTTAATTCAGGTGTTTGGTCAGTTTTGAAGCCAACCACACAGACAGAGGACTCTAAGATGCGAGGTATTCAGAATAGTATCGTAAAAGCAGCCTGTAACATTGTGAAAATTATGGATAAAGGCAGTCAAATGTTCGATGATGAGATGTTAGTTTGGGGTACTGATGCAATTGGTCTTCTAGGACATGCAAATCGATGGATTAATATCCGTAGAAGAGACTTGCATAAGAGGGATATGGATCCGAAACTACACCACCTTTGTTCACCCATGGTTCCTTTCACAGACCAACTTTATGGTGACTCTATGATCAAAGATATCAAAGATATCCAGGAGCTCAATAAGATCAGCAGAAATGTAATTAGAGGTGGTGGTAGTGGACGCTTTAGAGGTCGTCAGTTTAGAGGCCGTAGGTTTCAACCTTACAGCAGACGTGCACCTTCTGGGCGTATGAGATCTGGTACTGGTACATCCCGACAAGGGATGAGAGATCAGAAGAAGTCTTCCACTTTCCAGGCAGGTAGGTTAGCTCTTTTTGAAAATAAGTGGAGAAATCTTACTTCTGATGAAAGAATTTTGGACATTGCTTTGCACTGTCATATAGAATTTACTCAAAAACCTGAGAAACAAATTGTTTGGCCAATGCAGTTTTTTACTGTAGATGAGAGAAAAACTATTGATGTAGAGATTGAAAAACTGCTTGAAATGAATGTAATTGAACAAGTTGAGTTTAATGATAATGATGAGCAGTTTATCTCTCCAATTTTCACAGTACCAAAAAAGGACGGAGAATATCGCATGATCTTAAACCTGAAGGAGTTCAATGAAACATACGTGGTGTATCATCATTTTAAAATGGACTCCTTTGAAACAGCATTAAAGTTGGTTAAACCCAATTGTTTCATGGCTTCAATTGATTTAAGACATGGATATTACTCTGTTCCAATTGCTTCAGAACACAGAAAATATCTGAGATTTAGATGGAGGGGTAAGATTTACCAATATGCTTGTTTACCAAATGGTCTGGCCTCGGCTCCCCGTTTGTTTACAAAATTGATGACGGTTATTTATGCCAAATTGAGACGACTAGGCCATAAGAACTCTGGTTACATTGATGATAGTTTTTTGCTAGGAGATACTAGGTCTGAATGTTCAGATAATGTTAAAGATACTGTGAGTGTCATGGAGGATGTACGTTTTATCATACATCAGCAAAAGTCAGTATTTGTTCCTACACAGAACATAGTTTTTCTAGGAAATCACATTGATTCTGTAAGAATGATAGTATACTTAACAGAAGAAAGAAAACGTATCATAATTTTGGAGTGTTCAAGGTTAATTGGCATGACATTCACTAGTATAAGAGAAATGGCCCGAGTAATAGGTCTCTTAGTTGCATCGTTTTCTGCAGTTGAATATGGTCCATTACATTACCGTACCCTTGAGAGGGCAAAAACCTTGGCCCTTTCAGAAAGCCGAGGAGATTTCAGTGCCAAAATGTTTTTGGCAGATTCAGTAAAATCTGAGTTAAATTGGTGGACCAAAAATTTGTCAACTTCAGTCAAATATTTCTCACAGAAGCTTGTCATAGAAACAGATGCAAGTCTTTCAGGTTGGGCTGGTGTTTGTCAGAATGAAGAAATTGGGGGTCGTTGGTCAGAAGAGGAATCAGGCAACCATATTAATTACTTAGAGCTTTTAGCAATATTTCATGCTTTGAGAACATTTGCGAAAGATCTGTCAGCCACTCACATTCAGATTAGAACTGACAATACATGCGCAATGTCTTACATTAATAATATGGGTGGCATAAAGTCATTTATTTCTGACCAGTTGGCTTGTAAAATTTGGCTTTGGGCTATTAACAAAAATATTTGGTTGTTGGCAACTCATGTCCCGGGTAAACAAAATTTAGCAGATCATGGTTCTCGATTTTTCAATGAAAATGTGGAATGGATGCTAAATAAAAGGTTTGCTAAGACTATTCTGAGTTTACGGGAGACCCCTTCACTTGACATGTTTGCAAGTAGATTGAACAAACAGTTGGATAGATTTGTCTCATGGAAATTTGATCCAGAAGCAGAATTTGTTAATGCCTTTGGTATGAATTGGTCAGACATTTATTTTTATGCTTTTCCTCCTTTCAGCCTAATTCCTCGTGTGTTGATGAAGCTGAGAGAGGATGCAGGCGAGTGTATTCTTGTAGCTCCTTTGTGGATGACCCAGAGCTGGTTTCCGGCTGTAATGGAAATGTTGATTTCCAGTCCTTACATTCTTCCGAAGGAACGGAATTTACTGACGTTACCAGGAATGGTGAAGGTACACCCTTTGTACAAAAAACTCATACTGATGGTTTGTCGTTTATCAGGAAAACCCTCCAAAAATGAAACATTTCAGTCAGGTCTACAGACATTATTATGGCCTCATGGAGGTCAGGAACTCAGAAACAATATAACATGTACTTACGAAAGTGGTTTCAGTACTGTAATCAAGAACAAATTAATAGTTTTCAAGCAACTATAGGTAATGTTACTGATTTTTTGACACATTTATTTGAACTTGGATTAACATACAGTGCTTTGAATACAGCACGTTCAGCTTTGTCTGCTATAGGGATTATAATAGATGGGTTTACAATTGGGGCTCACCCTCTTGTCATTAGATTTTTGAAGGGTGTATATAATTTAAAACCCCCAAAATCCAGATACTGTGATACTTGGAAGGTCTCAGATGTGTTAAAATACTTAAAGACATTAACTCCTGTCACTGAAATCAGTTTGAAGTTATTAACTCTTAAATTAGCAATGTTAATAGCATTAACTACAGCTTCACGTTCCCAAAATTTACATTTACTGTCTGTTAGAAACATGAGGAAGGAATCCTGTAAATATGTTATGTTTTATAGTGGGTTGTTAAAGCATAGTAGAAGGGGTAAGGTTACCCCACATATTGAACTTCATGCATACACATTAGACAGTAGATTATGTGTGTACAATACTTTGACTGAGTATCTAAGTAGAACAAAGGGTCTACGAGGTAATCAGGAATGTTTATTTATAAGTTACATTAAACCTTTTGGGCCTGTGTCAAGCAACACAATAAGCCGCTGGATTCGCACAGTGATGTTCAGTTCCGGTATTGACTGTAGTAAATATAAGGCACATAGTGTTCGTTCAGCCTCCACTTCCAAAGCAAATGTTAACAATGTGCCAATTAATGACATTCTTAAAGTTGCAGGCTGGACAAATGAAGTAACTTTTGCTCAGTTTTATAATAAGACTGTAAAGGATGCTGGTGCTGAATTTAGTTCTGCAATACTGTCTACTACTGAGACTTAGTAATATATTTTACTGTGTGGAACATCCATGATATACTGTGAGTCATGCTTGTTAAAATATACAGAACATTTGTATGATGTAATGCGTCATGTATACCATAATGATGCGTGTGAATAAAATGACTGTGCTTTCTATTTAATTTTATTCTGGTCTTTCTACTGCAGTTGATATTTGGTGTTCAGCTTGGGTGACTGGTTTCTTTCCCAAAAGTTTGGGCTTTGAAATCTCATCTGTGAACTGAGGTGTGTTATGACGTAAAAGAATCCCCCCAAATAAACGAGACTTACCTTGGTTAAGTTGATGTTTGGTTGGGATTCTTTGTAGTCATAAAACACACTGAAGTGATCAGATGCCCACCCATTGCTAAGGTCAGTTCAGTAACCCTCCCTGATAAGTTTATTATCTAGAATATGTTCAATTTACCATTATGAACAATGAATTCAGAAGATAGGATTTTGTGCCTGTATGGAAAGGAAAATTTTGGGAAAGAAATTTCCGGCTTTGAATACTGAGGATTTATGGTCACGCTTTGCGCACATCTCATCTGATCACTTCAGTGTGTTTTATGACTACAAAGAATCCCAACCAAACATCAACTTAACCAAGGTAAGTCTCGTTTATTTGGGGGGATTTTGATACAAGTAAGTTTTATTTGAATTTATCTATTATTCACAACAAAATCAGCATTTAAACCAAAAATCAGCAGCTATGACAATTTCATCAGAAATTTCATCCACTATTTTGGAATTTAGGGTGTTTGATGCGAGTGGAGATATTGCCCATAAGAAAAATAACTCAATTTTTTTTAGGATCGTGTCAAATTAGTTTAACTACTGGACGGGTTCTGAGATATTTTCGTGATAGGAGAGAATCCCTCTCTTTAGGTCAAAACCATTAAAGACCTTTTCTCAGACCTGTGAAAGCAGATTTAGGTAAAAACATGATCAGGCAATATAGTTAACCGATGTAAACATCGTTTATTTAAATAACAAAAATAAAAACTGATATTGTCTTATTTTTAATTTTAGGTTTTAATCCAATAACATGAAAATCCATGCAAATTAATTAACAGCTATTAAAACACATATCTCATGTTTCCATATTGGCTTACCCCCGCTGTTAAAGCTATCGTCCGCCATTACATTCAGTACAGCTCCACAGCTGACAGTGTATTTGGTAGTTTTCGACCACGTGACACGAAGCGTAGCCATGTAAAATGTGTGTGAACTTAGGTGTGTGTTATTTAAAACAGTGACAAAATTGTGTTTTATTCACATTAACATCAATTGAATGAAAGGAAAAAATGGATATTCTTTCTTAGTATCTTAAAATTTCACTAATATTTTTGTTTATTAAAAATGCAATTTTAAAAAAAAAACGCCATGTAGAATTGCCGCGAAAGGTTCACCACAGAAAAGGTCTTTCCTATGTTGTACCTGGAGGAGAGATATTGACTTGTGCAAAAATTATCACAATATCACAACTCACGTACAATTGGTTGGACTACCAGACGGGTAGAGACTTCCTACAAACTTTTTATCAACATTTTTTATGCAGGAGAAATGTGAATGTTGCACTTCGAAGTTGGCTATGTAAATGCTTTTGGTTATGCCATAACTTAATGAATGCAACACTCAGAAAATGAAAATATCATCAGAAATGTTATCATATCCAGAACTAAGTCTGAACAATCAGGAGACGACTGTGTCCAAAAAAATCAAAATTCATTGAATCAAGATAGCAAAACTCGCATTTATCAAATATCAGTAATAACCACTACTTAAATGCAACATAACTGCCTTTAAAATATAACCGTTAACACGAATACGAGAACGTGATAAGAAAATTAACGATTTTTATCACAGCTACCCCTCCCTGTTCGCAAAGCAGTGCACATATGTCATCCATTATTTTCTATATATTACCGATGTGCGAATGTCTTTGTTCGTTGAGATTCGTCTGTGGAATATTTTTGCAGGTTCTGGTTCACTTTCGCTGTCTGAAGACACGTCAATGCCAGCGCTTTCCGAGTCTTTTTCCACAGCTCTTTTATCACCGACTCTGCTGGCAGCCATTTTGGATCCAATACAAGGGAAGCCACTCTTTTTATAAGATGTACAAAGAGTGAACGTTCTTAGAATTTAGGTTTAAGACTGCTAATTAATCCAGGATAGATACCCCTAAATACGTTGGTATAGACACACCACTTAAAGATTTAGTCTGTTACACTGATCTGTCTTAGCGAATATGTAGTATTTAACGCGTGGAAGAGTCTACACTTAGATTTTCAGTTCTATGGAGATTATTCTATGATTTGAACATATGATTCCCTTTTAAACTAAAATATAAATGATAAAAGTGTAAAATCTACTCCGAAAGAAGAAAATGTTGTTTTCATATATGGATTACAATCTGAAAAATGATTTTGTAACGATCTGATGTCATCAGTAACCCGTCACATGATAGCCATAATATTTTCTGTGAAACGAGATGCAAATAATGCAATTGCTTAGATATTAGCTACATTATATGCTATTTTTTTGATAATCACGTTCCCTTTATGTACGTTTGTTGAATACAAGTGCAAAGCAATTTTTTACATATACACTGACAGAGACCAGTAGTGTAAGATTTAATAGACCAGACTAGTCATTTCTAAAGCCTTTAGTTTAATTATATTTCGTTGCATATTCTCATTTCGGAATATAAAAACAACATTCAAAAATAACTAATCATATATTATTTTAAAACGATGACGAACCATATTCAAGTGAAAGATAGATAAGAAGTGAAAAATTGATTGATTCTAAATTTTTTGTTTGATATTTTTAAAATCATGTCCAATTGCTTAGCTATTCTGCACAGATGAAAACCTGAAAAAAAGTCTTTTTACAGTATTCAGACATGTGACATTAAATCAACGGAGATTAAGGACTCTGTATTAATTAACCAAACGAAATGTATAACTATATATAGCTCTTAGTTTCAGATATGACAAGATGCTAGGTATAGCACTCGATGGTGCTTCAAGAACAGCCAGGTATGCTAGTACGATAGGAAATCTGCTCGTTTGGAGGTGTCTCGAGTGTCGGGCGGTCTCTTAACAGATATTATTATAAGAAAAACAGATTTGTTGCCAAATATGAAGGCGATTATCCGTATGTGAATTGGACTGAAATGTTAATATACATTTCAATGACCGAATTCTTAAAATGTCGGAAAGATGTGAGTTAGTTAGTTTATACTAATTTATTTTAGGTGGATTGTGAGTCAATGAGTTGAAAGGTAGTAACAATAGTAATACAACTAAAATGATCTGTAAAAGAAAAAGAACGCAAACCATAGTAATGCTGTTAATTCTATACTCATTCTAAACAATTATCTTTCTGTCTCTTGATAATATACGCGATTAATTACGAGCATCAAGACAGGCGCTGTCGCTTGTATGGATAAAGCTTTGCAAAAATAAAAGGCTGGCTAGAATGATTAGTCTATTTAAAAGTCGTAGCAAAAGATAAAATTACACACAAGAAGGGAGTAAGGAGTTGCCATATCAGAAGTCGCACAGAAAATCCTGTTAAAAGTGAAATATTTGAGAAGATCTTTTGAAAGTACAGGACACAACCAAGCTAAATAATCATTTAGAAGACTGTAAATTGGGTCTATTCTTGGTGCAACACCCTTTACAAGCTCGATCCGTTGCACTAGATTAAGTGGACTCCTATTGTAAATATCCATGATCCGAAAGGACCAGAAAATACAATTTCAATTCAATTCAGTTCTATAGTTTATTTACGTCTCATCATATGTATGTCACAATAAAACATAATAAAATTATACATGTCATTTTATTTCTAAAACATTTTTAAAACAAGAGCTGTCAGTTGACAGCGCGCTTGACTATTCTCAGTGCTTGATAGTATAATATAAGCTATAAGTAAAACTTTAACATTACAATAAGCATATTCTAAGTCGAAAAGGGGCCATAATTCAGTCAAAATGCTTGATAGAGTTGTCTGCTCCTGTTTACAGAATGGGGTCATGATGGTAAACAAGTATGCAAAATATGAAAGCAATATCTCAATGGACTTTGAAAATATTTGGTGTGGTACGCAAACTTTAACATTACAATAAGCATATTCTAAGTCGAAAAGGGGCCATAATTCAGTCAAAATGCTTGACAGAGTTGTCTGCTCCTGTTTGCAGAATGGGGTCATAATGGTAAACAAGTAAGCAAAATATGAAAGCAATATCTCAATGGACTTTGAAAATATTTGGAGTGGTACGCAAACTTTAACATTGGGGCACACATATGGAAATTCACTAAACCAGATTGTTTACTCTTTTGCTTTCAGTTTCTATCAGATAAAAGTGCTTCTTCATATTCCAAAGCAATCGTGCAACATCGGGCATTTCCGTATTCTCCGGTAAATACGCGTAGCATAAAGGCCGAGGTGATCAGATTGTTTCAAGGGGCCAAAGAAAAGAAAAAGTTTGAAGCAAAGGCGCCGCATTATTTAATGATAACTGTGTAAATTAATGATAACTTAGGGATACTTCTTTTTATTATTTGTGAAATGATATTGCTTCACCAAAAACACGTATTTTTTCTTATGAATTCATAAAACTGTGTTTCTGAAATAATACTTCTTCAGCCAGCAGTCATATTCACAGCAATTTGATGCAAATTTTTACAGTGTCTGGAAAAATATTAAATATGTCCACCAGCAATAATCAAAATACTACTAGCAAAAATGATATCAACTAAATCATAGTGCGGAAGTTAACTGATTTTCTTAATTGCGCAAGTATAAAAAATCTTTCTCTAAATATTTATAATCAACATCTACGGACAATATCTTTACAAAAATTGTACTGTCAAATTGAAAAGCAACCAGTCATTATATATTGTACAGAGAAAATGTCCAGTTCGTAATTTCCCATGTATCATGTATGCCAAGTAGATTATTGACAGAAGGTCCGGTACAATATGTTATGAAGCCTTGTCGATCATGGCGAATTCAGACCTTAAAGCTAGTGAATCACGGATTAGACCGTAATTTCATTCCATCAAAGAGCATACATAAAGTTGGTTTTCCTTTACACCATTCGTTTCAGCAGCTATTGATTGTTCCAGTGATGTTTTCCAGTATATATATATATATCGACGAAAAATGAGTTCTACCCTGTTAATAAGGTGTAAGAAAAAAGATTCAGTTTCTAATGCAGTGTTCTGTATGCAGTACGTATTTTCCATACATTCATGTCATATATATTATACATTTGCTGCTGTTTCTCCCACATCAAACTACGTCATAACATGCGAGGCATCTTCACTGCATTTCATATAGATACATACAATAAGACTTGCTTCCAAATGCTCTAATGCTCTAGTGGATTTGATAATTACATATCCACATTCCCGAGATTCTGTATACTAAACCTTTGGTTTCGAGGATGATGGCACCATATCAGCATTTTGGAGGGGAAGGTAATATACATCCTCTCTGAGGATATGCTTAGGATGTGCTGGATTTTTCATTCTTTAAGCATTGCTAAACCCATGCAATTTAACCTGTAAATTCCCAATTAGAATTATGATTTCGGCGTTCTCAGGTTGTTTTGAAAATAACACTTACTTGTTACGGCCGTAGGTTGCCGAAAAAACACGGGAATAAGCACTGGCTTTCTGTCAAGGGTTTACAATCATAATAAGAAGGATAATCCAGGCAGTCTTACAATCAACGAGAAAAACGAATTACAGCTACATCGAAAGTGAAAGACAGAAATGAGGCATACATTTTCTTAAGTAGTTTAACTAGATAAAAGCAGCTTAAATATTGAAAAAAGAAAACAACATCAAGAACAAACAAATGTCTAACGAACTAACAGTGTAATTGAATTCAATTAGTATTTAGTGCTAATTTTTAGTGCTGGATTTTTCTATCAATATATAGTAATGGGTGCTGGATTTTTCAATCAATATATTGTAAATGGGTGCTGGATTTTTCAATTAATATATAGTAAATGTGCGCTGGATTTATTTTCGGTCCTAGGCTTGACTGTTTATCATATATTAAACGAATTCAATTAATGTATTGCAAATGAGTGTTGGATTAAAAAAAAAGTAAATGGGTGTTGGATTTATTTATGGACTTTGGCTGTTTATCATATATAGAATCATTATTAACTTAACAAATGTGCCGAATGCCTATGGGTATGGTAGCATTACAAATTCCGCATCCAGTAGTTTCTCATTAACTGATAGTAAGCATACAGAGGCATTCTGAATAATCAAACTTTTAATATCTGTTTAGGTTTAGTTGTTGAAAGAAACTGAAAGGTACCTTCATGACAGTATTTCTGGTGGTTTACGTAGGCAGGGCCACCTGGCCGAGTGACTTCGTAGTATGAATCGTTGGTGAGGGGATATTTATTTATATGTATTTTAAAACTTTCCACCAAAATATATCTAATGGCGCCAGATTGACAGCGTTATTCAAAATCCTTCCTCGGTTGCTTGACTAGAATCAAATGACGTATAGGTTCGCCTCTTTCAGCTCAGTGAAAGCAATACATATTTGTATAGCATTTCTGGCACTGTTTCTGATCGCCTTTTCCTGTCCTCCCACAAGACTTTAAGTTATTATATGCAGTACCAAGTACTAAACATATACAGTAAGATCTTGATTAAATGGGGCAACGGTACTAGGAATGTAATTATTACGTTCGTAGTGTCCATCAGACTACGAACCGCATCTTTAGCAATACAACTGCTTATCGGATACAACTACTCAAGCCGATATTACGAAAGGACTTACTGATGCGTTCTGTGCAATGGAAAGCTAAGATCATGCTATTGCAATATGTTAACCCAAAGAGACTCTTTCTAAAGGTTTCGTTTCGATATTCGTGTGGCATTGGTCTGCTGATGCGTAAAGTGTGGTGTGCTGTCGTGTTGTGTGCTTGTCACCTTCCGCTTTTAGCCTCCACCGCTGGCTAGCCTTCTGGTGAATAAGGAGCCGAGTGCGTAAGCCTTCCATGCCAGTACATAGCATCTCTGCAGACAAGCCCTTTTGCAGTGCCACCTAGTTGGCGCCAGACGGTAACTGAGCACCTTGCGGCCTCAGGAAGAACTGCAGGGGACTCGGAGGAGGTCAGCCCCCAGACATGTGGCATGCCAGGCCCACCGGTGTGTGGACACGCCCTGATGCCTATGAACAGACTCCCAGCTATGGGACAAATAGCTCCTGTGTTCCAACGATAGGGTTACTCGGAACTAAGGGTGAGGTAACCCCGAAAGAAACCTAGAGAGTTGAAGACAGAGGTGCTGGACCATTGGCATTCTCTAAACGAACTACAGCACCATGCAATATCGCTATGCGCGTACGAGAAGAAGAAGCAGAAGAAGAAGTTTCGATGTTTTACCAGTTATTGTACTTGACAGACCTTTCAGTCTCAGTATGCTGAACTTGAGCATAATAAACGGGCCGCTGACTAGTTTTTACAAAAAGCCTATTTTGTTAAATCAATAACATGTACCTAGGCAATCTTGATCATCGGTTCTTTTCCTCTATGTTAGATAAAAATAAACAGTTGCTTCGGAACCCTCTGCCGCTGTTATAAAGATCGGAAAAAATGTACTAAGTTTATGTTCAATGCATCTCCGTCCTGAACAAATGTTTAAACAATAGGAAAATAATAATCTACTTTAAATCTTAATAAAAAGTACTTGTTAAAGTAAGTATTGTAAAAGTGTATTTCCGGCAATGGTTAATGTAATTTAAATAACCAGTCGAACATCTTTGTCTAAAAATATTCTTGCTATGTAGCCTTGAAACATTACTTTTGCTTCGCATTCAACAGCCAGCTGTTGCTTGTGGTTAATAGTTTTAAAATTTTGAAATTTAATTCGATGCTGGATTATTTAATTTCAAAATAATCTGTAATCTTTTTCTCTTTTTTTAGGTAGAAACATCAGAAAGGTAAAAACATTTTTTTCAGATTATGCGGTATTTCTAATGAAACATGTAAAACGGGTGTTTATGGCATTATCAGTGTAGTTTGATTGTAGAGATCGAGAAATGTCATCAGGGGTCTACGACCTTCTGAAATTAAACTGATAAAGCTGTTTTAAAACAATAAACGTGATAAAAAGGATACATTTTTTTATATTTAGAAATACAATGACATAGTGTGACTAATAATAAACCCGTGATAGGGAGTTTTTCGAAGAGTACAATTAAATGAGCCGTGCCATGGGAAAACCAACATAGTGGGTGTGCGACCAGCATGGATCCAGACCAGCCTGCGCATCCGCGCAGTCTGGTCAGGATCCATGCTGTTCGCTAATAGTTTCTCCAATTCCAATAGGCTTTAAAAGCGAACAGCATGGAGCCTGACCAGACTGCGCGGATGCGCAGGCTGGTCTGGATCCATGCTGGTCGCATACCCACTATGTTGGTTTTCTCATGGCACGGCTCAAATGTGTAATACATTGTATTTGTTTCCTTCCGGTACGAATCTGTGTCACGGCCTCACTCATATGGAAATAAAGAAAAAAATATTGTGCTTTGTGGACTTAGATAATTACTGTTCTTTTTTTTATATAAAATAAGAAGGGATATCGAATGGTAACGACACATTTATATCATTATACCTGCAGATATAGTGTATAATTCTTTCTGTCAACATTTTTAATATCTTAAATGGAGATGCTTCTTGAGGATACAATAATATTTATATTCCATTTAGTATTTTACGGTGGCATAGAGGGGACATAGGAAATATTTTATTTATCACGTGCGCACGTGTTAGCTAACACGTGCAAACGTGTTAATTAACATGTGCGCACGTGATAACTATCACGTTCGCACGTGTTAGCTACCACGTGCGCACGTGATAAATGAAATAATTCCTATGTGAACGTGATAGCTATCACGTGCGCACGTGATAAATAAAATATTTCCTATGCGAACGTGATGACTATCACGTGCGAACGTGTTAGCTACCACGTGCGAACGTGATAGTTATCACGTGCGCACGTGTTAATTAACACGTTCGCACGTGTTAGCTAACACGTGCGCACGTGATAAATAAAATATTTCCTATGTCCCCTCTATGCCACCGTAGTATTTGTTTGTTTAGGAAGTAAAAAGTGTTCGTTTTCGTATAAACAATATCGAAGTGTGACCCGTTCCGCGAAATTGTACGCGCGATCTGACGTCATTCACAAAAGACATCTTCCAAAATTGAAGACCAACATCTCAAAAAGAAGTTAAAACTTTTTTTCTGACTGTATAGATCAAAACTGACCATATGAATGTTTCTTCATTTTAAGGATAATTTAAATAAAAAAAATCAGGAACGGAAGGCGAATCACAGTGTAGTTTTGGTGGGTCTCTGTAGATGTTATATTCACAGTGTATAGACTCTCTGTAGGCCTACGCCCAAACGGAAGTCGCCAATATTAACTAGGCGTTCACTTTCGTTTTTCTAATTTTTGGAAGCTGTCGGTAGTGAGTATTTTTATGTTTTTTCTGTGGCTATTTGAAATAAGTATTCTTGTTGTATATATTTTTCAATGTATGATAAATGTCTCTGCAACAAACTGCCGTTAAATAGACATTATCACATGAAATTAAAACGTATTTTCACCCAAAACCCAGCAGGTCAAAGCAAAAGACGATGCATTCAGGCTAAAAATGCCCATTATTTAGGAACTTCGAGTGAAATACGTGTCAGAACCGCTTCTGAATGTTAAATTATAAATCCATGTAAATGAGTTTATACCTATAAATATGAATTTACAATCCTGATAGTTTAAATATTGTTTAATTCAACATGCATCTGAATTATGCACTGACCGCCTAGTCGCAAAACTTTATACAAAACTGTTCCACTATTCGCCAAAACACTGTACGCCTATTCAATAAAGAAATGACGAAGTGTTTGGGCTTGTAGGCTCTATACACTGTACTTATTGAATTTATAAATATAAGTTTTGTATTGTATTTTACTTGCGAAAGTGAAACAGTATTTACAATGGTCTGTTTCACCAAAAATGTCCTTGTCTTGGACAAGAAATAGAATCTGTATACGAGTTTCCGTTAACATACGAGAAAAATATATATTTATTCCGCTCAACTTGACAGGACACTTTGTTGTTTTTTTTTGTTTTTTTGTATTTTTAGCTCGACTATTCGGGGAATAGCGGTGCTATTCTACTCGCCCCGGCTTCGGTTAAAGTTAAGTTTTTCGGCAACCTTTTTTCTGTCACATCTTTTTTTTTTTTTTACTTTTGCTTATATCTTACTGTAACTTCACATAAACATTGTGCAAACAAAGCCTTTTTATGCAGGACTGCCTATTATACCCAAGGTGAAGGTCACTCAAGGTGTTGTACTTGAAATTATTTTTTTGAATTTAAGCTCCGCCAACAGACAAACGCGCTGTTTACATTAAAACTTTGTACAATCAAAGTGTCCAAAACGAGTCTGCTCATCTATTTTACAAGACGGTGGTTAGTTATACGTTTAGAACAACTGATGTAAACATTAGGAGCCAGGTCATTTTCATTTTGTTCTGTAGCGATTACTGCAATAATTATTAATGCAAACGAAAAAGAATTGGATAATAGCTTCGATCTGCTTGATTTTGACTGATATCAGCGGTGATTTGGAGCCGGATATTAAAATAAACAGAAATTACCAATAACCGCGCCGACGGCAGCTGTTTCTTCTGTGAATGATGATAAAGTCCCCGTCTGATAAAGTCCGAACAAGTCTCTGAGATGCCGGAAATGGATCAAACACTGAGTTGTGCCACGTAACGATTATATGAATGATGCGTTAGTGATTTATGTGTAAAGAATCTAGTCATTATTATAATTTCAAACACTATGCAGGTTAGAGTTTATTTGTACGCATTTACCAAATTGAATTAGTCGCGCGGCTGAGCCGTGCTAGACTAAATTAATTTGATAATTACTTACTAATAAACACTAACCTTTACGAAAAGTGGATTCGAAACTGCAGTAATAACATATAAACTGGTCCGTGACTGTTACGAAAACGAAAGAAATTATAACTATTACTTTTTGTTTTGAATAGGCGTACAGTTTTTCGACTAAGCGTTCAGTCCGGATTTTAGAAATTGCGATTAGTGGGCCAGTAATGTATCGACTAGTGGGACAGTGTAATCGGCATATATGTCTCACATTTTCCTAAAAACGCATTCGTTACCATAGAGCCATGCTAGTATTTATCGATGCTTAAGATATTTATCTACGAAGAAGCAAAGGTTTCAATTCTTTGCAAAAGCTCAAGATACATGTATTTCAACTAATTGATAGTTTCATTACAAAATCGAACAAATACCCACACGTGATTTGACTTGAAATGAAGTATATTTGATAGGCGTGTTTGGTATCTACGTAAACAGTGGCTCTTAAACAATATGTAGATTAAAAATACTCTTACTTTGTGCGATATTAACGAAATAAACAATGAAAATCCAAGCCATCCGCGACAACAAAAATTTGTGTTTTGATTTCTGAACGCCTAGTTTTTGGCGACTTCCGGTTGGGCGTACAGAGAGTCTACACTGTGATATTTAGATGTTGAAAATGCAATGATAGATAGATACTCTGTTTAAATCCCTTGCAATTTTAGATGCATGTGGATAATATTAAGATGGATAGTACGCAGTTTGAGACTTCTTGCAAATCATCAAAGAATCACTAACTTTATGCACAGATTTGCAATGTGATTGTATACCCGTCTAAACACTCAAAATAGCATTTAATTCAAAATTATATTCCTGCAAATGATGGGTGAAAATATTTTGGGAACGGCTGTCCAAACATTAGTTGAAAGAGAAGTGTCTTGCCAGAATAATTTTTGTAAAAGTATGTATAGGCATATTAATATAGACAAGAAACATTCAAAATTAGGTAGAATAAGGCTTATGCAGATAAAGCTGAAGTAAATGTAGATGAACTAAAATAACTGACGCCTATCATATAAACATAATACACTTTATACAACAAATCTTCTCAAAAAATTACGTGTATTGTACTTTCGTAGTTACTTGAGAATATTGTCAATAGGTTTGCACTTTATCGCGGTTAGTCAAATGATTGGTTGACAAGTTTATCTTTATTTATAACCTTTTGCATTTGACTTTGAAAGTAAACCATTTCTTCCATATAACATGTTGAAACGGAAAATCAGACAAAACAGTAACTTTTGAAAATTGTTAATTTAAAGTGCCTTTCTTTTTCCAGATATGGCAAATTTCCTCATATTTTATGTGTTAATGTTGTCATTGACTGGATTTATCTTTTCAAAGTCCATCTCTTATGGGGAGCTAGGAAACCAGGATATTTTCGTCGAAATCGGTAATTTTTCTTTTATTCTTTTTGTCCTTATTTTGTCTAAACACATTCGCTGCTTTAGTCATGCCCATTATATTTATCTAGACGTACCAGTACACAAGCTACATTTAAACTGAGCGCTTTGTCACTTCACTCATTGCACATGACACAGCGTGAAGAAATTGAACACTTTCATCCAGCTAGTAAGACCGTTGCATAAATCTTTCGTATAGCTAAAATACCTATGGTACGTTACCAGTCAATCTGGTTTGTCCGCTTCATCATGACAACGAGCTTAATACGGCTGCGCCGGAAGAAAAGAAAAACAGCGCAAATAGAGAAAAAGTCACAGAAACAGCTATTACGTTTTCTTTTTCCCTGATTTCTCTGTCATGAAGAAAAACTTCGGGTTCTAGTTTCTTTATTCCCTCCTTGTCTCTTCCAGACAAAAAATAAACAAACAAAAAAGCAACAACAACAAAACAAAAAACAAACAAAACACAAAAAACAAACAAACAAACAAGAAACAATAGGGACTGAAATGAGAAAATTGTACTCAAATAATGTCTATTGGTTTCAGTTATTGCCCAAATAGCTATTCCAAATTCAGAATGTCGGTATACAAAAAAAACAACAACAATAAATGTATTATCTATTTATACATGTTTTGATATTAAATTACAGAACAAAATGGAATACTGGAAAATAATAAAGATTATTTTCGACAAAAGAGGGCTGCTTCGCAAGGGATACCACGGAACTTGGCTCGTTTAGAAATGTGCATACGGCAGCCATCCCGATGTTGGTATGTGATATTATTGTACAGCATTTTTGTAGTTACTAATATGTTGATTAAATATGTTAAATCTTAAATTAATCGCAAACAATCTCTAATGTCTCCATCAAAATATATTTATATGCTTTCTTTCTTTAAAGGTGGTTAATCAGACTTTTTTTTATCAAGAAAATGATTTGTTCGGCGCTTTAACATCTCATCATTTACACTAATTGAGCCGGGCCATGAGAAAACTAGCATAGTGCATTTGCGACCAGCATGGACCCAGACCAGCCTGCGCTTCCGCGCAGTCTGGTCAGGATCCATGCTGTTCGCTTTCAAACCCTATTACAGTTAGAGAAACTTTTAGCGAACAGTATCCGCGCAGTCTGGTCTGGATCCATGCTGGTCGCAAATGCACTATGTTGGTTTTATCATTGGGCGGCTCACTTTATGCTCACTAAGTGATTAACACAAGTTAAAGTTTCACTGGTAATGTTTTTTTAAAATTTGATTTTCCTATCCTGGTTGCTCAACCAATCCCTTTTAGCATTTTAAGCTAAAATTTGATGAATATACTTTGCCTATGAAATGATAAAAATATGCGATATGTTGTATGAAATTCGTGAAAAAAAATTGTACAGACAAATATAGCTGAAATTTATTAGAAATGCAAATTTGTGAAGGAATTAATGTTGGGATAACGCATGTCTTTTTTTGTGTTATAACATCTGCAGAATCCCGAGGGATTGGTTGGTAACCGCGCCCGGTAGAGGAGGTACCAACGTTTCCCGAGGAATTCTGAAGATGTTACAATACGAAATGAACATACGTTAACGCTATTCTATCATAAAACGCACGTGAGCGCGAGAATCCGTCTCTGTTAACACAATTCTTTTTGTCACTAAAAGTGATAAGAACAGCAGTTTTATGCTAGAATACCATTTTGCCTTGGCAGATAGAAAATAAATGAATTCAGAAGGTAGACATAGTATTAAAATGTGCACTTTGGTTTATATCAAATACAAATGTAACCTAGAAATTACAATGATATGTATCGCGTTCAAATAGTTTCTGGTGGATTGGGAGGGACAGGGTGGCGGTAATTACAAACTTTCATTAAAATCAATAAAATATATACTAGTATTTTAGTTAATGGATCGCTTTGCTTCATAAGTACATTTCTTACAGAATATAGTGTCATGAAATAGTGCTTACCTTAAAGAGAATTAAACGACACATAAAGTTTTTAAAAAAAGTTGTATTCCAAAGTAGTTTTAATTATCTAATAGCTTTGTAAAAACATGATTAGATATAACAGTGAATAATTTAGTTTTTTTTTTCAAACAGGAGGCTGTTCCAGACGTCTACACCGAGGGTCATTGTGCGGTTGATTAGCTCGTAATATACAAGCATCACGTGACTCCACTGACTTATGAAGTAACCACCATCTGACCAGAAAGTCGTGTACAGTCGGATGTTGAATACATGATATGTCATAAAATTGATTGTAAATAACCTGATATATTTTTATTATCATTAATACCTCTAAAGATGTTTCCTGTAATCTGGTGAATATCAGTTTTAGCCATACATTTTTATTTACATTTGATTAGTGAGTGGTTGTTATATAAAAGTTTATTGAAAACTCTTATTTCATTTATCCATTATGTAATTGTTAAGCATTGATAAAACAAAAAAGTACAGACATGCAGCTAGGCTGGTACAAGCTTTAAGCCATGGCGTTCTAGGTTGGAACTTAAATTGCATATGTTTATATGACCGAGGCTTCTACCCAGGATTATATTCATTTTTCAAGGGGTGAACAGTTTTCATACCTCTCAGGATTCCAGCACCGCAAACGTAAAAATGGTCTAAAATCATAATCACATTACAAAGTTGAAACCACAATGTCTGTACACATCAATTTAATTAAATTCTAAAGACATATTTGTAGGTTTTTTTCCCTATTGCATTTTCCTTGTTGCTACGCTGGGAAAGAACTGCATGCTCGTACGAGGGGTGTTCAATAAAATATTTAATACGTACACTGGCTCAACAGCTTTGTTCCTATTTTGTGCAATTTAGGGTAACTGATACCATTATAACAAGAAACATATTATTAGACCAGAATGACGTCACATAGTACACAATTAGAGGATTTCATTAGCTCATATGGTAACGCGCTTGCGACCAGGTTGACATTTTGGTGGCTTAGATGTAAAACCATCAATAACTGTGAATAAAATTACAAACAGTCATGCAGTAGAAAATCACACCAGCTCCGTAAATATAATTTATAACACTTAAAATTTAACGACGGTCCGATTTTTTATATACATTGTAGAAATAAGAAGGACAAGTACACGTTTTACTTCATAACAAAAATACTAAAAATAAGAATCCTTAGGTGCAAGAAGTTTATCCAGTTTCAACATTTTATTCATCAAATGCTATTTTTGAAATAAATTTTATCATTAATTTTCGATTGACCCACGCCATGATTTATAATGCAATCATTTCTTCATTTTCCCTCCTTTATTTTCTATATTAAATGTGTAAAATGTCATACATGCGTTTATTTAAGGCACTTTGTGTATGAAACCATTGAAATGAAACCTTGGGTGCAAGCTCCATTTATCATTATTTAATGATAACCATGTCCGATCGGTACTCCACCTAAGCCTATTGTTGAGAACTACGAGCATATCTAAATGCGATAGCTGATCCATTCCTATTTGAGTTTCCATGCAGCTCATTGATGAGAGTATTCTTTTAATAACTCATGTTTTTTTTACTTTAAAAGTCTTTATTCGTTTGCATACTTTAAAGTAAATCAAAATGAGCTATGATATGTTATGTTGAGTGAAATAGGCTTATAACAACACGATTAGGTTTTTTTGAAACAGTTAACGGAAGCACATAATAAGGTTTTTTTCACATTAATTATTTTGAATGATTTCTCAGTAATAAATGTTACTACAGTAATAACTTTTTCCTCTTGGCGGATGTGACTGAGTGTGTACTTCCTAGTGTAAATCAAAGTTTCAGAAAACTGGTGGGGTGGCTAAAATGTTTTTCAGGGAAAACGATATTTACAAACGTTATATTCGTGGGTTTTGTGTAAACTGTCTTGAACACTGGCGAATTTACATGTCTTTTTTTAATTCACAAATATTTTAATTATTTTTATCTAAAGACAAATTTATGGTAGATTTAAGGCTAAATGTCGTTCCAGGAATGGCTTGAATTGTCCCGTGAAGGTACATATATATATATATATATATATATATATATATATATATATATATATATATACAGAGAAAAGTTTCAACAATATACTATATATATAATAATTATCCGCTTTCTGTCGGTTTTCCAACCATGTATTTGGTGAATTCGTCTCGGATGAACGCAAAGTTTACATTACTCACGTACGACAACGATACATTATTCTCCGTCTGTACCGCTTTCCTGTCACCGGAAGCACACGACTCTATGCGGATACTCGAATAATGGTTATTATTATTTCGCTTTTTAATTCATAATGCCAATATTAAACGCACTGAATTTATATGATACACACTTTGTTCTATGCCTGTTAGATTAAGTATGATAGTTTGATTATGCCAAAAATTGTTTGTTGAAGGAGCTAGAACTACTTTTAAGCACTACATTGTTAGACTTTTGCATTGGTTTTTGAAAGTCTGTATAAGTTTATGTTAGCACTAAGGCGGATCCTGCGCACCAAAAAAAACAACAACAACAACAAAAAAACCCGGAGATTTCAAATTGCCTCACATTTCAAGGAAAAGTTTATATCCGGATCTCCGCTGTAATCATGGGCAAATATCTCAAAAACATACTCAAGGCCAGGTTATAGATCATATGTAAAAGTTCGAGATACATCCGGCAGTCTCTAGCATTACTGTTTCCAGATAAACTCAAGTAACATAAAATTATCGTTCATACAAAATGATATATAGTTGTAAAACTATTTCAGAGATTTATCGTTAATTAATACATTTTTATACATTGATTTTTCTGCTTGGTAATTTGTGTATTTTATGCAAAAAAGAAAAAAAGAAAATTATACTTTTGTGGATGCTTCCCGCCAAAAATCATTGAGGCGACTGCCTCGGTGTGCCTAATCGTAGTTCAACTACTGACAAAGTATTATATTTAACATTATTATACCTTAATTCATGTTGTTAAAATGTATATGTGTTAAAGGTATCCGATCCACAAATATATAATATTTCGATGCCTGGTGAACCCATGTTGTTGTTTTTTGGTTTCATTTGAAAGAGTTGTGTCAGCTAAATATGAATTAGTAAATAAGATGACCATATATAATATGCAAGAGTTATAATTTTGACTGCGAAATGATAATTCTTACACTGTAATAATTGCAATACTGTTGAAGTATTATTGAAGACTATAAAGTAAATTTTTATTTTAAAAATCTGTAATATATTTTGTCGTATAATTCATACTTCTTTTTCAGTAGATTATACACTTTCAAATGATACTAAATTATATTAGCTTACCAGGCATCATTTTTGAATATTTCAACCTTTAGCCTGCTAAATTTCTAAAATGAACTGGATTATTATTCAATTTGGGCTGTACCATTTATTATTTGAAGGGGTGTTCATTGAAACTTGCTTACCGGTAGCGAACAGAGCAGGCTGATTTTGGTCTGCACTGGTCGCAATGGCAGAATCACTCACCGCCAGCAGGCTATAGGTTATAGAACTTGCTTATTTGTGGATTGGATAACTAATTATCATTTTGTAAATGGAATTAATCTGTTTTCTCATATTCATTTGGCGGTTCATGTATGTTTCTTTACAGTTTCCCGCTATTGCGAGACTTATGCATTTGTTTAATAAATCTTGAAATCTTCTTTTTGGATTGTATGTGCAAATTCAATCTATGCTCACCTAGTTTTACATTTGGGCGGACTTAACGTGAAATATTCACCCGGTTCATATAAACTGAGTTGTGTATTAAAGAATACTATAAAGATATAACCAGAACTAATAATAATGTTTCAAGTTTGATTCTTTAGAAATAAATTAAGTTTTTGTCCAAATTCAGATTTATTTGGCAATTTTTTGACTAATAAAGGTAAACTGGTACTAAATGTTTCACAATGTCAGTAGTGCTCTTTTTTTTTTTTTTTTTTGCTTCCGGTAACATGCTAAAAATAGGATAGGTAGGTCGGGTTTTTTTATTATTATAAAGTGAGACTTTTCGTAAATTATTTTTGTGTCAAAAAATAAATACAAATAAGGGTGTTATGCCTTTAGAACATCAGTAAGTTGATTTCTAACATCACTGACCATGTTTAAAACATAAAAAGTGCAGTTTTGCAACTTTTTGTTAAAAGGTTGGAAAAAAAATTTCCAAGGACCAAAAAAAAAAGCAACAAAACATTTAGGGTCGAGCCAAAAGTTTAGGGTAGGTCGGAATACCGGAAACAAACATTTTTTACACCTAGTAATGGATCAGTCACACTACACCATATAGCGTTAACGGACGCCCAACGTATAGAAAATTTGCGGCAGAAAGTTATCCGGTGACGAAAGGCATCCCCTGCTGCTGCTCGGTGCCCTCGCGATCGGTGTATGGGGCGCATAAAACGGACAAGACGCAGAATGACCTTTGTCCGGTGGTGTACGTTCCAAATTTTGAACATGCTCAAAACCTTCCACCGGATGGAACGAACATCGCCGGGCAAGGAGCGCAGGCGCCGCATGGGAAACGGAAAAGAAACGCATGTGAACGGACACGGATTGAAAATGATGTCCGTTATCTCTCTACGGTGTAGTGTGACTGGCCCATTAACATTCATCATGTTAAACGGGTGCATAACGCAAATTCAAGCGCCTTGAATGCTGTACTATTCTACTATTTTATTCAACTATTCCAACACATTTTGAGAGGACATTATTTTTAAAGACGAGTCGTTAGTATATCGGACGCGTTTCTTGCTCTATATACCGACTAGATACAGAATATATCAAAAAGGATTCTCTTGCATTGTGCCAAATATTTTTTTTTTTTAAGTACGAATAGTGAATTACCTTTTAGCCTTTTTAAATAGATCATCTAGGGCAAATGAATTAGCTTGTCTTATTCTATACCATGCTTTAATCGCTTATTTCAACAGGCACATGGATTTAATGAAGCATTGAAATAAACAACTTAATTCATGCAAGGGCATGGCCATGCCAGGATCGAGTGTAGAAATAAAAGTAATTCCAGTTTGGATCTGTTCTGATAAACAGACACGCTGGATAAATGGGGAAAGATTATCATTAGTTTGTGCTTCGTTAAAATCGACCGGTTTCGTCCGGTTTTAAGGATGAATTTAAGTTATGAAAGTAAGGTCACCGATATTTGAATTCAGTAAAGTGAAAGGAATATTATCAATATAATTAATTTCATAACCAAATGGTAATGATATTGTAGATTTTGTCATTTTCAAGGGATGTTTTAGCGGGATAGTAAACATGTATTGACAAGGTGATCAGGAGCTGTTAAGACATCGTTTCAAGGCTAAAGCCGCTCTATTACGAATGTTTAAACTCTGAAACTTTATGAAAGGCTTAGTTTAGGCCAGACTCTGCCATTGATTTTCCCATACGCATTGGAAGAAATTACTCTGTAAGGCCCCCTCAAACATTTGTCGACTCATGATGTTTCAGTTCCCGTGTCAAACAAGCTTTCAGACACAAAAATACCTTTATTTCTACGGAAATATTAACCGATCCATTTTCTTTCTATTTCCACCCTTCAGTTGTACATAGAGTTAGGTGACGAAATTCCAACCATTACTTACTTTTTAAAACTCAAAATATAGCTAGGCAGATATAAAATACTTCAAATAGCACAGAAAACAATATATTTCAAGATTCTTAAGATATTTTTATGATCCTAGGTTAACCAATCAGCTGAAGCCTCGTTTACACTGTTTTTTTTTAACCAATCCCGAAGCAGCTATTAAATATCAACATTTTTTTTTACCTTTAGCTTTATATGCTTGTTATACTACAGTAGCGTGAACATTTCGCAGGATTCTGTGGATGTTATAACGTGAAGATTTACATCTTACTCGTTCCCTTAATGATTTCTTTTGCCTCTTACTGGGTCTCGCTCGAAGTTACGACCGACCCCTGGTGGACATAGTTTTACAACTAGACCACTGCATCCACTGTGTTTGGGTCAGGTGCTAGTAAACTGATACCGTAGCAAAAACGAGAGACGCATTTCCGTACTTAATACGTAAAAAAAAAAAATCAAGAAATTAGACGTTTCTAGACTGGGGCCGATGGAAAGCAATGACGTGTGCAACATCCTTTATTTTCCATAGCAACGGCATAATTTTGCTGTGTTGCAGAAAAGCATTGAAATTGGGACTCTTTGATTCAAAGGGACCAGGAACAGTAACAACACAGAGTCCGATAATCCATTTTGGTTAACTACATATATATATATTCTTGGAAAAGTGACAACGGAAATGTTAGGAACTGGAAAAAAGGGAAGACAATGAGATTTTAGAGGCAATGCTCTGCGAACTGCTGATAGATATGTGTTTTTACGGACCTGTATAAACGATATTGACCGAGGACTGCTTCCGAGGTCAATATCAATTTTACAGGTCCGAAAAAATACATATTGACCGAAACATAAGTCTATAATTGTTATATTATATGCCCTTTTCAAATGCATTCATTTGAATTGCCCATTTTTCATACATATAAGAAAAAGTGATATCATAAGAGTCATTATCACTTTTGCAGGTCAATATTGCTTTTTGCGGACCTGCGCGTGCACTCATTTCGACCAATCAAATGAGCGCATTTGAGAAGGGTATATAATATTGTGTATGGTCGGGCTGCAGATAGATATCATTGATTGGAGACCGTTTTTTTTTCATTTTATTTGATCTGGGTCCAGACAACTGAGCAAAAACAGGCCCAAACTAACAGTATAATCATAGTATGACATTAGAAGTCTTACTACAGGAATGTCATACTATAAAGCTACCGTAGATGGAGCCTGTGGGGCAATCAAACAATTTGAATGAAAATTAATAGATCAGAAAATTAATTCTATCATTTGAAGGGCAAATGGAAATCGTACTTGAATTTTGCACAGCTGAACGGTCTACCCAAAAGAAAAGACGTTTTCATTGTTGACGGAATAAAATGCTATCTTGAAATCAAAACACCAACAAAACTGAAATTTAACGATTTTATACAAAATATAGTCAATATTTTTAAAACAATAACTCCTTCATGGAAGGATAGGACCATAAAATTGAATAAAAAAGATTGGCCATTTAATTTGAAAATCCTAACATAGTGCACAATAAAACATGATGTAGAAAACTTACGGTCATATGTAGAAAAAAAGAAGAATAAAACTGTTCGTACAAAATATGTTATACAAGGACATACAACAATTCTTTTTAAACTGAAAACATATTAAACAGTTTTGATAATAATGCATGTACATCCTATTGGTAAGTAAAACAAAGATATTTTAAAGAACTACTTCTAACAACACCCCACCCTCTCTCCAAAATGATAGTCTTGCCGCAGTTTACCTTTATCTGAGGTAATGTACATACACCGTGTATCTCGTCCGAATCATAATGTTTTTCCCGCCTTTTTTTTCTTCCGTGATTAGTTATGTTAAAATGACGTCAATTTTAAAGATTTATAGATCTTTTAATCATATAGTCTTTCTTTCTTTAGATTTAATTAAGAATCAAAAGTTCAAGATCATGCTTACAAGTTAACAAAACTTTGGTCTTGATTTTAAAAATGGCATAGAATGGGTATGTACATTTTGTCAACTTTAATTGACGTTGTTTTAAAATATGGATATAATTGCAACGTTTTACACCGTTTTTTGTTGCTTTCTACATGCATATAGACCATAATAAAATATAATCACGCAAAAACATATTTTGCACGAAAAATCGTCAGACATATACTTGGATAAGAAAAAAATTGGCACAAACACAAAATAATTATACAGAATAAAATTCCGCCACATACAGTAACGGACACGTTAAATCGGCTTATTGTATTATTATTTTACATAAGACCAAATACATCACCCAATATGCCCGATATAGACTTAAACATCTAAAGTCTTATATTAAAAGTTTATTAAGTAGGTGAAAAGTCATTCAGCATTCACTTTCACTTCTTTATATACCCGTAAACAGACAATTTTTCAGGTGCTTTAACATAATATTCATCTAATCTGCCTTTTATCACTACATACATTTACTTACAATTATGATAATGAATATATTCATGCTCACAATATGTACTTTACTATATCATTTGGTACATTTAAGTGCTTATTTCAACTCGGATGGATATATATGCCATCGACAGTGCCCTATGAATAACAATTATGGAACATTTACATTATTTGCGACATTCAAACGACATTACTGGACATGAGACTCGATACCATTTTTCCGGATACGGGTATATCCGATAACTATTGCATTTACAAGACAAAAACGTAAATTACACCGGGACGTAAGTGCATTGACAGAACAAACAAACACAAACAGAAACAAATACGCAACGGTACGAAAATGTCGACTTTAATGGAATTCACGAGACTACTTTCGACTTGTACTCGACGCTTTGAAAATCACTCACAAACAAGACAAACACAAAAATATTGACGATAACAAGAATTTTGCGTTACCACAAATTGGCATCTAAAACGTTAAGAAAACACAAACGGACATATCACAAAACAATTTCCTCGCTGCACGCGTTCACATTCATACCTTTGATCTGTGCCACAACAAATACACGTGTAAGTTGGGGGCGCATGAACATGTACATATACCAGACATTGATTGCAAAAAAGTAACATATTACATTAAACAAAAAATAAAAACATATAAGAAAACTTCACACAAGCAGTATGCAAATATTCTATATTCGTGGCGTGGCATTTCTTTGAAACCTCTTATAATGTCCGGACTAACTTTCAATATTTGCAAGAAATAGAAGCAATGTTTCTTTTAAAGTACTGTTTTGATTGTTTCGGGCAAGCAAGAGGCTCGAACTTAAATGATAGAGCAAAAAATGATATTTAGCTGGTACTGCATGTGTGAAGAATTCGAGAGCAACAAATATTATACATAAATCTGAGAAATGGCGTTAGGGTCTCAAATAACTTCATATTTAATTCTAAAGTGTTTCTTTATTTGTAACGTACTAAAATATGATTTCTTTGCGTTCAAAAATTCTTCTCACGGAGTGCTATATCAAATTCCTTAAAATGTAACATACGTTACTTTACAACTTATATATTTCGAAGCAAATGTCTCGAGACCCTAATCAACATACTCTAAAAAGCTGAAGATGCCACATGTATATCACACATGTCTGTCACATAAAAACTGGGTAACCATGACAACGTGCGACAATGTTTGTCGTCATGGCAACGGAAGTAGATACGTGACACATTTGCGGTAACGCTAGTTTTAAGTTCTAAATTAATCTTTAACCTATATCTTGACTTTTTTTATTTGTGAACGTTTGCAGGACACTGGGGTTATTATTATTCCTTTTTTAATCGTAACGTATTTTAACAATATTTATAGCATGTTTATCATTTTTTGGTTAAACAAATCTTTCCAAAATATGTTACTCCGTTAACCAGTTGGGTTGATTTAACTCATTGTAAGTGATGTTGGCTAAAACTTAATGAAATTTTATCATAAAGTGTTCGAATTTATGTTGGCATCCTGCAAACTTCAAAGTCTGGTGTATTTTTATTGTCTTTTCAAGTCTTTTATGACATCATGATGTAATCCATTCCTTTGCAAAATACATCTGTTGGAATTTGAATGTTACTTCATCTGTTCTAGCACACAACGTTCGTTAGTGTTTTAGTTAGTTCATAGTCTATGCGTATTGATGAACCGTTTCGTCTCGTCTCTTCAAATATAAATGGATAAAAAAATAGTTCCTCAATGGATAAATTGTAAACATGGATAACTTCATCACAGTCTATGAGATCATCACTTCTTGTGAATGAACACATACACTTTACTTCAGGTGTAAAGTTCTCTCTAGGATCGTTTGCTGCCCTCGGAATTGTCATTTTTTAAGTTGCCATGACAACAGTAAAAACCGGTTTACTTCTCAATCACAATTACGCGGAAATCTCTAGACTGGTTTCGCATCCTTCTCAACCGCTCCACCTCTTGCCTGAAAAGGAGAAGAGAAAAATGTATTCTTTTGTAAGCAACCCGGAAGTGTTTGTGCTGAAACGCTACCAGCGTAACTACAGTGTGTTATCTTTGATTTTTAAATAAATCAAACTGTATATATGTATCTATTACCCTACGAATACCAGTAGGGTTTCCCTGGCTGAGTGATTAAGGTCGCTGACTTCACGTGCCTCTCACAGATGTCGGTTTCAGCCTCACTTAGAATTCTTCAGATGAGGAAGCCATCACGCTGGCTTACGAAAGGTCGATGGTTCTACCCAGGTGACCGCTCGTGGGGAAACAGTGCCTGAGAAGGGGCACCTGGTATCTTTCTCCTGCACGAAAACCTGGACATTTGCAATATGGCCGATAATGGTGTCGGTATGACGTTAAACTCAACAACAACAACAACCAAAACAAAACAAACAAACAAAAAAAAAAAAAAAAAACAAAAAAAAAAACGAATATCAGTGGTGCAAAAGTGACAGCATTTTTAAAAACGCTCCTGAAAGATTTGTTTGTTTGTAAAACTACTTATTGTCTTTTTTTATGTGCTCTTTCCTTAAATAGGTGCACAATTTGTGGAACTGATAAATGGAAGGTTACTTCTGGTAAAAATGGCATAAGTGCTTTTATCTTTTTGTATTTTCGTTTAGAGATAATGCTGTGCATGTTGTGAATTAATATTAATATATCCACAGAGGTAATAGCTAATAGCAATGTACAACATGACTGTCATCAGTTGCGATCTGCAGAAATGTACTTTTTTTCAAGGCCTTAAAAGTATGCTACAAATAAATCGTACAAAGTTCAGATTTAAAGATAACACGAAATGTTTGAAATGACATTTTCTGGACTAGACCCAAAGCGATCGACATTTTGTAGCTTTGTCTAACATTTTGTCAGTTCCAAATATTTACGACTTCTGTAAATCTGTCAACATAACAAAAATATTGTAACCTCTCAGTGGCGCCTGATCGAAATTTAGGTCTGGCTTCACTTATGCAAATTTAGCTTACACAAGATTCAGTTTTATATTGCCATGAACTATGTATGTACATTGTTGTAATAGGGAGAGGACAACTATAAGCTTATAAAGCTTTTTGTCCAGTCCTTCATTGTATGTTTGTAATCATGTTGTAAAAAATATTGCAAAATAAAATATGTTTAAACCAAGATTCAGTTGTGCTTTGGGCAAAACCTGAACTTGAATGCCGTTCTGTGTGTTTTCGTTTCTTTAAAAAGTTTATTGCTATTGTTTTGTAAAATTTTCCCAAAGACATTCTATAATTTTTGAAAATTAACTGGAAAAACATCATGTGCTTTTATTTTTACTTTAAGTCTCTTTGGTTCTATCAGATATAAATGTAAACATGGTAAGAATCAGTAAAATATATCAAAATAATTGGTAAACAAACCTTTGTTTAAAATAAAGGTTTATAAAAACAAAATAAAAAAGATCTGTAACTGTTGTAAGAACCTTGTAAAGTCTTGTGATAGCTGAATGAGAACTTGTTTTTCGTTACTGGCGCTTTTCATATTTTATTCAAAGCGTCTATAGGCGTATGATGATAGATCAGGATGAAATATAATTCTTTTCCCCATTTTTTGCTAGCAGGATGGTTAAAGAAGCAATGTTAAACAGGAGCAAACCAACGCTCAACTTACCGGCAGCGATGAGGATACGTAAGACAGTATTCCATGAGGGCTAGCTGCCTTGTCTGTAGATGCCGGCGCCTCCGTCGGGAACTTTTGTGCTCACTTCTTATCAAGCGTTCATCAACTAGAAATACGAAATGCATAATGAACAATTTATGAAATGTGTTTTCATGCTAAAGGTCACAGCTAGCTTTATTTATTAAGTAAAACAAGGTATATATCATATCGAAAATTACGAGTAACAATTTAATGTATATACAGACGTTACGACTTAACATAAATGATATTATTTTTATTGTTTATGAAAGTATGATTATGATTAATGTTCAAGTTTGCTAATGTATAATGTCAAATAAATGCAATGCACGAGTCATTTTCAGAGAAAGGTAGAAATACTATATGAATTAACCTGGCTTATGACACAATTGATAGATGTTGGCGTTTTCTGACAAAAGGCGGTTTCATTCCACGGTTTGCATATTACAACATTAATTTCTGGTAATTGCCAAAAAGAATAATCTAAAATGGCATAAATGGATTTATACGTTGACCTAAATTTAAACTCTGTTTTTCTGTTTGACTATTCCTTTAATGAAACTTTCAGAAATAATGCACTATCTACAAAAAAAGAAAAGAAAAATAGACGCATAAAATTTCAGCAGCATGGGTGTAATTTAAACATCAGATTGAATAGATTTTGTCTGAGGAATAATTGAAATTTCGGTCATTTGATAAATACGGACCCAGCTCAAAGTAGCCTGACTACAAAAGGACTACAAAATGTACATACTGTCTTTGACTAAAGCGTCCATTTCGGTCGTTCTTCTGGAAGGTCTACAAAGGACAACCTCCGTCATGATGACAAAAACCAGGGCACAGCAAACTAAAGTCTTTGTAAGTTCCATTTTTCAGTCTGCAAATAATAAGTAAAAATAACAGGATATCTTAAAGATAACTGCTACTCCAGAAACTAAGCGGGTTCATTTTTGCCTGCATTTACTTGCTGCGGAATACCGCTAGATGCTTCGGAATAACCGACACTTTGGAAAAGCGAACCATGCTTCAGAATAGCCGACACTTTGTAAAGGCATACAAACACTAAATAGAAAAATGGCGCGAAAAAAATGGCGGATACAAATAGTCTCAGTTTTTTTCGCTTTTGTAAGCTATTTTTCTTTATTTCTTTTCAATTTTTTTGGTAAATCACATGACGATTATCTTGACATGAGAATAGCATTTTGATCATGAATATAAACACCATGACAAAATTTTCATTGAAACTTAGATCATACACCACCAGTATAATTTGGGGTCTCATTTTTTAGCTGATTTTGCAGTTTGTGTGTTTGACTGAAATTATTTTTCTTGCATCAAACATGACCCCCACTTTATCTTTAATTTTTAGTATTACTGACAATATCTTCAAGAAATTAATTAAAGAAATTTAAAATGGTCCTGATGTGTCTGCGGTCATTGGTAAAATGGTCAATTTTGTTACGATATAAGAACAACAACTATTAGTGTGTATAACCTATAAATGACATTGGAAAAAAAATGAAATCTGGCCAAATATGGTGAAAATGGGTAGTTTGATTAAATTTGATAGAAAATGACAAAAATTGCAGTTTTGTTGAAAATGACAGTATTAATTGTCACAGAATATTAATTATGTCAGTATCCTCTAGTGTCGACCTCAATGACGTGTGTTTTAATTTAATCAAACCCACACCTTAACTGTCATAGTAAACATGTTTACGAGTACAAGATATTTTCAACGAAATAATACAAACGTGTATCAGCAAAAAAACAAAGGTAATAAACAGCTGATAAACAGCTGATAGCGCATTTGCTGCGCCCGGCCTTCTCAAATTTAGGGTAACTGCTTCAACATTATGTTGCGACAGCTATTTTTGACAAAATCTGACGCTTTGTCTTATGGTACTGAAAATGCCATTAAAACTTGGAAACTGTTGATATCAAGCTAAAACCTTGTATTTCTTCATGCATTTGGGTTTCTTGTACATTTCAAATGAAATTGGCACACTGTCGGAGAAAAAAGTTTTTCTTATAGGCATACAGACACTAAATAGAAAAATGGCGCGAAAAAAATGGTAGTCGCATAATGGCGGATACAAATAGTCCTCAGTTTTTTCGCTTTGTAGAGCTATTTTCCTTATTTTCTTTGCAATTTTTTTGGTAAGATCACATGACAGATCTATGTTTGACATGAAGATAGCATTTTGATCATGAAATAACACCATGACAAAATTTTTCATGGAAACTTAGATCATACACCACCAGTATAATTTGGGGTCTCATTTTTTAGCTGATTTTGCAGTTTGTGTGTTTGACTGAAATTATTTTTCTTGCATCAAACATGACCCCCACTTTTCTTTTGATTTTTAGTTAGTACTGACAATATTCTTCAAGAAAATGTAAGTTACAGAAATTTAAAATGGGTCCTGATGTGTGCTGCGGTCATTGGAAATGGGTCAATTTTATATAGAATAAAGAACAACAACTATTTAGTTTGTTATAACCTAAAAGCATGCATTGTTTTGGAATAGCCAACACAATGGAAAAGCGCGCGATGCCTCGGAATAGCCGACACATTGGAAAAGCGCACGATGCTTCGGAATAGCCGACAAGCTGGAAAAGCGCGCGATGCTTCGGAATAGCCGACATGTTGGAAAAACGCGCGATGATTGGGAATAGCCGACACGTTGGAAAAGCGCGCGATGCTTCGGAATAGCCGACACATTGGAAAAGCGCGCGATGCTTCGGAATAGCCGACACGTTGGAAAAAGGCGCGATGATTGGGAATAGCCGACACGTTGGAAAAGCGCGCGATGCTTCGGAATAGCCGACACGTTGGAAAAGCGCTCGATGCTTCGGAATAGCCGACACGTTGGAAAAACGCGCAATAATTCGGAACAGCCGACACGCTGGAAAAGCGCTCAATGATTCGGAACAGCCGACACGTTGGAAAAGCGCGCGATGATTTGGAATAGCGTGTGACTGTAATAGTTATTGATACTTCGCAAAAGCGATTAATTTTTTGCTAATTATGTAACGGCTTCTTGGTTCAGTTTACGGTATCAAATTTTAGTACTTAAACTTAGTAGGTCTAAATGAAGTTTAAAAGGGTTTTAACTCGCATTTAAAATATTGAATAGAATTCTTATTATAATTTTTATTCTGGTAAATGAACACGCGAAAAGTGCATTATGTTCAACACTTTTTAAAACTAAACGGATTTATAATGTACAGGTACATATAGGTAGCAATTCACCATTTCATGTAAGATTTAATCCGCCAAAGTGGCTTAATCACTAATCTCTTCGACGTAATCTGTGTTAACCTTGAGTTTAATTGCTTCGCTTTATGCAAATTCAGTCAACTTTATATATTTTTAAAAGATGTTAAGATTTTAGCTATTGTCACGCACATCGGGACATTCAATTTGATTTTGCCAGGCGAGGCATTGAGATCAACCTTGAATGAAGGCATGTACCTTGTGTACTCTTTTTAAAACTACGATCAGATAATTTTTGTTTACGCTGACTGCCATAATGAAACGTTCGATTCCGCTTGTGTGGTCAGATGGTAAATGGGTTGATAAAGATGGCAAAAAAAAAAAACTTGCCCTAAAACTGATCTGTCGCATGAAAAAGGTCACCAGGGATGTTGTGTATTGTTACAACAGGTTTATTCTAAAAAAAAAACAACACGACTTTATAAAAATCCAAGGTGATATCAGTATTATTCAAAAGTAAGCCTAAAATTAAAGATGATTTATATATGCTAAATTTCAAACAAATTTATGAATGTGAGCTACATTTAAGAAATTATCAAGTTTTTTTTTATATTTCTAGCAACAAATTCAAGAGGAAGCGCCAATATTTCTTCTGTTTATTATAAGTATAACGCTCGTGCGCGACATGTGCAATTACGTGCTCATGTGCAATTAATGCACTTATATACATTGTAAGGCCTAAGATATAAAGAATAAATGGCGATGAGTTTATACAAGTTTACTTCACGCGATCACTCCGATCGAATGTTCACTCCGTTGAACATTTTGTCTGTTTCCGGTTCGTAAGTACATGTTTGCATTCTCGTCGTGCTCCTGTAGGTACGCGCGTGGTTGCTGTGTTCGCCTGTTTTCGTGCAGGATGGGAAAAACGTAATAAGTATCTTGTGATATGCATCAAAAGTCGTAAACAGTTTTTGCTGACGTTGACAGTATTAATTGTCACAGAATATTAATTGTGTCAGTATCCTCTAGTGTCGACCGCAATGACGTGTGTTTTAATTTAATCAAACCCACACCTTAACTGTCATAGTAAACATGTTTACGAGTACAAGATATTTTCAACGAAATAATACAAACGTATATCAGCAAAAAACAAAGGTAATAAACAGCTGATAAACAGCTGATAGCGCATTTGCTGCGCCCGGCCTTCTCAAATTTCTGCACATGATTAATGTATGCACGCTATCCAGGAAAAAAAAGAACAAATGGACAAACTAGAAGATTAAAAACAATTATATCTAGATTTTAAACTATGCATTGTCTGTTTATTTTCTCTCTCGATTATTTAGAGAGAAATATTTTGAGGCTATCCTGCCTTTCTTCAAATTATATGCAACTGTGCAATCCTTAGAAGCTAAAACTTAGTTATTGCTGAAATGTAGGTAATTTATTTCTACTAATTTTATCATATGATTAAGAATGCTTTCTTGCTAAATGTTTTTAAGTAAAAAGTATCACCATTGAAGTGTTTACCGGCAATTCGATGTACTTTCAATTTTGTCGTACATTCACACCTTAACTTACACCAAAACCTGCTTTTCGGCGATATACGGCCTTTGTGTCGGTTCGCCGTAAATTGCAGCTCACACAAACCTGTTTATCAAATTAAAGAAAAAGTCGGTTAAGCCCAAAAGAATCGTTCAACGCGCTTAAGCCGATTCTGGCACTGTGTCCAATTGATTTCTAAGTGGACAAAAGATCTTAAGTATATTTATAAAGTGCAATATTTAATATATCTGTCGTACATTCGATTCCTTTTTTTGTTATATTTTTCGCATGATTTAATTTACATTAATTTAAATTACAACGTTTTTACAACGTATTATCTCGTGTTTATGGAGGTCAAGTATTAGTCCGCCCAGGTTATATATACATGTTATTTTGCAGGCTGTTTACACCTTATATCACGGACAAAGTCCGATGATACAATATTAGCATAATGGATCAACCAGTTACGTGGTAACAAATCACTGACCAATGTCAGATCAATAGATCGTTAACACGTGGATCAACAAAACAGCTGATCTGCAAAAAGACCGGCCGGCGAGATCTGGAGAATGCAGGAAAGTATGGCACATGTTTTGCAAAACCATAGACATTTGCATGCATCCACATGTACATTGTGTTCCAAACATGCAGCGATGTGCTTTCGCAAATAAATCTTTTGCACTATAAACGCAGCAAAAAATATTTGAAGACAGCGTATTCTTTTTCCAACACATTAACATTTTATATGATCTGATCAAGTTAACAATGCATGGAACATAGAGCGATCTACAGTCCATATCGAGACATGAAAAAGATTGCCAGATTTTTTTCTCGAAATTTGAAGAATAAATATGTCACGTACCGGTAAGTCGATACTTAATGTTGCAAAATTAATCTCTATAAGAATTATCTACTTTCACATTGCTTGTAGAAAACAAATAGACTTCTGAAAACAAAACTATTCTAACCGATTTCGTCCTTAAACCAATTTTTCCCATGAAATTACGAAATAAACATAATAGACATTTAATAAACAAAATAAAGTAAGCTACAATACTTTGTTTTGTTCACAAAAAAAGTTGTCAGAATTAAATTTTTATCTTTTTTAAACTCTTCTTCGTAGCAGCTGTTCATGAATCGATCACTGGTTTCGACCCAAAACGCCGTTTTATAGCTGCCATAACGGAAAGTTCACAATAGTTATTCAATTATGGACGTAATAGGACAGTAATTTAATTGATCATTATTCAATTAAAAGTATATAAAGATTTAATTTTTTCTATCATGTGTCTCGCTATTTTGTCACTAATGATGCTGCAATGATATTACAATGGAGATGGAGCGTCTAGTAGTTCGAACTATGGCAGTGCTTATTTCAAAACGGATCATCCGATTGGTTAAAAGAAGTTTGGTACTGAGGTTTTACAACATGTGTAAAAGCTATCTATATGTTTTATTATATAAAAAAGCAACAGTATTAGGACTTTGTCGTGCAATTTAAAGTCAATCATTTTATTGCACGTACTATGTAGCATGCTTTGCTTTCTCAACGCTAACGAATTGCATCAGTGCTTACTATATAATAGCCAACATAGCCTCTAATGTTTGATCCAACCAGGTTCCATACCTATTATTCATCTCAGTCTTTCTAATTAACACACTTTTCAAGTGCTATAGTATAATAATATATATTTAAAATTCAGAATATGAAAGTTATGTAACTAAATTTAGGTGTTAAAAACTTTAAAGATTTATATTGTTTGTGTCATATTTAGAATATCTTACGGACGAGACTGTAGCTCAAACTGTATAACTTGATCCGCTGTGATGAAAATCATGCATGGAATAAATTAATACTCCTTGTTGGTCGGGAATATACGGTGCAATGATCGGTGCCAACTTCCTCAAGTAAGTTCGAGCCCGGAACCGGTCTGTCGGCAAAACAACAACGAAAACGATAATGATTATCGAACACAATTTGCTTCAAAATTTATTTTGTTTAGAAAATGTATAATTATGCATATACATTTTGAATGGGTCTATATAATCTCAGGTACAACAAAACTGAATATGTAGCTTATAGATACAAGGAGATCTAAGTCAATGAAGGGAATAGAATTTCTTCACTTTTAAACAAGGCCTACAGCTACGGGTAACACCCTTTACCCAAAAGTTCTACTTCATTTAATACACTCTAACTTGTTTGAAGGAACGGTGTAACAGGTTTTTGAAATATATTATTTATTTTAATTTTAATACATTTTTTTGTATTGTTAATGGGGTACTACCGCTCTGTCAATACGCATATATAACGGCATAAAAATTTAAAGACAAATATTAAGACTATAATATAAAATAAAATAAATAAATTTTGGTACATAGGACAACCCCGGTCAAAAATTGATGACGGGTAAGGCATACTTCCTTTGGTGACTGCATGTATCCTCGTTTTGATTTTTATTCGCTCTGAATAGAATTTAAAAAAGATACACACTTTTGAATGTTTTGTGGGAAAAAAATGATAAAAGGTTATACGCCACCTTACGTTTTGTTTGTGTGGTCTAGTACAGAGTTAGGTCTATGGCGACTATTCCAGCAGAGCCAAGGTACCCTTCCGTGCATTGTTTCAGGAATGGGTGAACACCTTGGTAGAACCATCGGCGTTCCGTAATCTACTGGGGCGGGGGGCGTAGAGAGCCATGAAGATTTCGACACCCCAAACGGGAAAAGAATCCACATGGTGAAAGACAAGTGAATCGAAGTCTGCGACCTAAATTCTCGACCAAATGGGCACAGTAAATCATTCACTTTAAGTTAGTAGATCTATAATTTGTGGAGGGAGTGGGGGGGGGGGGGGGGGGGGGGGGGGAGGAAGGTGAAAACTTGGACGATCGTATGTTTCCATGGTTTTGATCGCAATTTATTCTATACTTCTCAGTCAGTGGTTTATTTAAGAAATAAATTATCCATAACAGTGATTTTGTCGTTCAGTTCAAACATCCTTAGTGAAACCCACCAGATATTTCTGATTTCATGATGGATTTGTGTGGTCTTCTTTTCCTGCGCATCGCTAAGACATTTTAATAAATCTCCTTCAGTGATTTGTCGTTGAATCTATCAACAGTCAGAAAATCTTTTTTAAGATACACATCAATAAATATAGCGAAGTATATGAGTAACTACAAAAAATGTAAAGATTTGCTCTCGATCATATCAAAATATAAAAGAAATGTGAATAAATATCTCAATGCATTGTGACTTCATATTGTGGCGTCATAACTTTGTGAGTGGCGTTGTGCAATGCAAGAGACGTCGCGCAAATATCCTTTGTACAACCCAGTAAGAAAAGACTGGAAATGAACAGAAAATTCGTTTGTTTCACATATAAAATTGAATTATCTTTCAACCATGAGCATCAGATTTAGAATTTTCAGTCGTGGCTGCGTCACTCGCGAAAAAAATATTGCGTCTAATATTCATTGAGTTGAAGATATTTCCATGTTACACTGAAACAAACATCTATCCTCTGTGAATTATAATTATAATAGCTTTCAGTCGTTTGGCTAAGGTCGCACTTCCGACCACTTTCGGCACTGGCCCCGAGTTCGGGATGCCCGTTATGCAAAGGCCGGTCAGCTTATACAGATTTTGTAGTGCATGCGATTTATAGCCAATTGATGGTAATGGAGAAAACAGAACAAACAGCTGATCTTTGTTCGCAAAAGTAAAATGGAAATTTGAAATACAAAGAAAACAATAAAAAGTTGTTTATCATTTTTATTGCAGGCAATTTAACAAACACAGTTATTACATTACTGAGACAGAAGGATCCCTAAACCTGGATAATTAAAGGCTAAATGAAATTAAAGACTAGATTCAAAAGTCCTACGTACTTTGAAGGTTACCTTTAAATTTAATAAAAATCGTGGCATATTAAAAGAGAAATATGAAAAAAACTTTAATCCAAAATAGATAAAAATGCAATTTTTAAATTTGACAAAAAGATATCCGTAGCTATATCGATCAATGTTGCTTTGATCACGTGCCCCACACCTCTGTAAAATCGAACTTCACTTAAAGTCAAGCCCGAATTTCAATGGAAGCTCAATCCCTCTGACTTGTGTATCGTTTGTTACTTTATTCGTTACCCACCATGTCCGATTTTCATCTACGGTCGGTCTTCTTGACCGTGATAAATCAAGATTCTACATTCGGCATGGGAGTATTTTTGACTACAAAACACCTAAGAATCTTTATCAATATGCTTGGCCCATGCCAGTAATGACATCCAAACGGTGGGACCAAACTTATTAACGAAACTTTGATTTAACTGTGGCAAAAACTGTCACTTTTATTTGTGTTACTACTACTTAAAAATAAATATTTTCTGCCTATTAACAGAAGATGATGGAAAAAAAGTATTTGAAGACTAGTCATTTAATCATTTAGCCATATTTCTGAGGCACATATCATAATATGAAACAATTCTAAAATAAACAATGAACAGTTATGGTGCATATACGATGTAATGATTTCACATAATTGATACCGACGGCAGTTACAGCAGTTATACACAATGCACTGCACATTCTTGTTCAGCAGTAGCAATGGAACAGTATTCACAGTGCCAAAGAAACCCATTTACTCTTATCTGTACTATTCCATTCTTTGTACCGAGACAGGTAATTCAAAATATATTCCTTTACATCAAGACTTCTCTGACTTAAACGTCGCTTTTTTGTCTGTATAATATTATGTGTATTAAATGGCTTTTACATAATTTTCTGTATAAACTGTATTTTATAACCAACACTTCCATGTCCTTCTTAAAGCACTAAATGACAACACTATGTTAATATCATCCTTTCAAGTTTACATATGTACAACTTTAAATAGAACAATAAGAACTTAAGATACTGAAGATATAAACGAAACTATAATCGTTGGAAGAAAGGTTTAAAGGGGCACACCTCAAGATTTATGTCAAAATTTGAAAAAAATCTTTTCTATTACGTACAAACATAGTGAAGTGACTCACTGAATTTTCAGTAGTATTATTCATTAATGTAAATTCTCATAAAAGCTATAAAGCTGGTAGAAAAACTCTGATTCATAAGTCACACTGTCATAATCTGACTAAAGAAGGAGGATGTATGTACATGTATATCATATCATACACTTACTGAAAGACCGAGGGCAAATAGTTTTGACTATTGACTGGCCAGTCATTCAATAAGTGTTTTATTACATGATGTCAGGAATGAATTTCAAACTACTTTTCACTCAATTTCTCACTTTAGCCCAACCAACCTGTGTCAAACTATAGACTGGTTACCAGCAGAAAGTACTGACTCACGATTTATATGAGGAGTCATGTAATTATATGATTTATTATGTACTTTGCATCAACTTAACCCTTACACTGCTAAATTTCTTTAATGAACTTGTCCATCTTTCAATTTGGACATTACCATTAACTGTTAAAAGGGGTGCTAAATACCAAAAAAATACTGGCTGAATAGCGAACAGTGCAGATCATCAGTGCAGTCTGATCATGATCTACACTGGTCGCAAAGACAGAATCAATCATGTCCAGCATGGTAAGGGTTAAATGCTATAATGTGGACAACATTAGGAGGTATGCCCCTTTAAACAGTAATAAGTATAACTTATAAAAATGTACAATATGTCTATTTTTATACTAAAGCAGCAGTTTGATCAAGGAGGGTAAAAATGACTAGGAAAGCATTTCTGCAAAATTTTAGAAACTGAAGATTATTTTCAGAGTGTTACTGTAAAAGCACATATTTTCGCGAGGTCAAAATTTCGCGATTTTGGAATTATGACTATGTTTGCGAGGTTTAATATTCACGAAATTGTAAATGGTATCTAACTTGAATTCGCATTTTACAAACGTTGAATATGTATGCGAGGATTAATTTTCGCAAGATGTAGGGCCTCGCGAATATAGCGAAAATTAAACCCTCGCGATAATTTCTGCTTTTACAGTACTTCTACAACTAAAATATATGGCAATACAAAAACTTTAGGCATCAGTAAAAAAATTCATATGCAATCAGTACACAACCACTTACAGGCCAACCATTTCTGTTGTTTTTTAATACAGACTGATTTCCTGCTAATATATAACAAAAATGAAATAAGAAAAACAACATATTTTGAGACATTACACATACAAAGCTATGTTTAAAAATGTAACTTATAAGCGAAAAAGAAACAAGAGCTGTCAGTGGTCAGCGTGCTTGACTATTCTCAGTGCTTGATAGTATATTATAAGCTATGAGTAAAACTTTAACATTACAATAAGCATATTCTAAGTCAAAAAGGGGCCATAATTCAGTCAAAATGCTTGATAGAATCACCTCCTCCTTTTTACAGATTGAGGTCATGATGGTAAACAAGTATGCAAAATATCAAAGCAATACCTCAATGGACTTTGAAAATATTTGGGGTGGTATGCAAACTTTAACATTACAATAAGCATATTCTAAGTCGAAAAGGGGCCATAATTCAGTCAAAGTGCTTGATAGAGTTGCCTCCTCCTTTTTACAGACTGGGGTCATGATGGTACATAAATATGCAAATTATCAAAGCAATATCTCAATGGACTTTGAAAATATTTGGGGTGGTACACAAACTTTTAACATTTGTGTGACCCTCACGCTAACGCTCACTTTCACGCCAACGCTAAGGCGAGTAGGATAGCTCCCCTATTCTTCAAATAGTCAAGCTAAAAAGGAAAAACAAGAATGGGTAAAATTTATAATTGTTAATTATTACTATCCTTCTTTGCTTGTAATAGGTAGGCAGTATATCTTCAGCCACATCACTGCCTACACAAAAAACATTAGTAACAAGAGTGACAGACTGTCACAAATTATGCCCATCATCAAACTTGGCCTAATTCAAGGGCTACAGTCAAGGAGTACCTGGGGAGATTTGGCTTATCGAAATTGGCCGAGATATTATGCCCATAAAATTAATATTGTCAGCAAGTTTGGTGAAGATCGGATGAAAACTGTTCGACTTACTGAACAGACAAGGCTAAATTTGCAGATTTTGAGAAATTCAAGGGCTATAATCCAACAGTGCCTGTGGCGATTTGACTGGTTATCGAACTTGGCTGAGATAATATGCCCACAAACATTATCTGGAAGTTTGTGGAAGAACGGATGAAAATTGTTCGACTTAGGCAGTGGACAAGGCTAAATTTGCAGAGTTTGAGTAATTGAAGGGCCATAACTCAAGAGTGCCTGGGGCGATTTTGCTGGTTATCAAACTTGGCCGAGATATTATGTCCACAAACAATGTCACCAAGTTTGGTGAAGATTGTATGAAAACTGTTTGACTTAGAAAGCGGACATTCTTTTGGACACTGACCGCCCGCCTCTACAGGTGTTCACATAATACGCCCCGCTCTTTCAGAGACCGGCGTATAAAAATGTAGTAAATTTGCCAACTTCCTGTAACAGCCAAAAAAGTAATGCGCACACAAAAAAACATTTTACCAGCACAGTGCTACCTAGAAAGCAGCCATCTCTGTAGTATTATAGACTATAAAAGGATCTATTCTACAGTATTGCACAGTTTTGATGTGAGTTTGTACATGTATATCATACAGTGAAATGTTTGCCTAAATCTACTATATCCAAGCACGAGTTATGCGGAAACTAAACTAGCGGTTTTGTTGTTCTGTATGTATTTTCATAGATCATTTGGTTTTGGTTTACATGCCATTTTTCATCAGTCTTTCAGTTTCGTAACCAGAGTTCATGGACTCTGTATCAGAACTGACATGTTTTCTGCAAGTAACTGGCAACTCCACTACTTAAATTAGCAGCAGACGACAAATGACTTTAGACATAAACTAACATGCAGAAAATTCTTCTTGCCCTGGAATCAAACATGTGAGATGTGAGAGCTACCTTATAAGCTCTGGAAGTGTACATATACAGGCTAAGAAGTGAAATAGAAACCAACAGGATGCGAGTGTAGTGACCAACAATTGTTTCATAGTGATGAAGATTTCACTAGATAGTCTCCATTTGATTTGTTTTAATACCTTTCAATAAGCTATAAATAGAACAGCCTATTATTAAAGATATTTTATAATTTGTAGATTTTCATGAAAAAAGCATTAAAAACAAGAGCTGTCTGATGACAGTGCGCTTGACTTTTCTCAGTGCTCGGCTCTGAATTAGAGCTTTGCCAGTAAAAACTTTATAAAACTTTAACCGAAATTATCTCAGTTAAAAAGGGTAATAACTCTGTCAAAATTCAATTCAGAGTTATGGGAATTGTTTCTCCTTGTGTAGACTTTGATAGTAAATAACTATTTTAAGTTTCAAGTCAAAAGCTTTGATAGTAATAAAGATCTTTGACTTTATCAAAAACTTTAACAGAAAAAACTATAAGTTAAAAAGGGGCATAACTCTGTCAAAATTCAAATCAGAGTTATGGGGATTGTTTCTCCTGATGTAGACTTTGATAGTAAATAACCACTTTAACTTTCAAGTCAATAGTTTTGATAGTAACAGAGATATTGGACTTAATCAAAAACTTTAACCAACGGCGATGCTGATGCCAATATGTTGTCAGTACTTCTTTTAATGAAAACTACACAATAAAATACCTATCACTCAAGGAAGGGAATGAATGTGATCCTTGTGTTATCTAGGATTTTGAGTGGTTCAAAGATAGTAAATATAAAGAAAATAATCAGGAGAACTTGACTACTTAAGTGGGCCCTGGAGCTTGAGTCATCGATTCTCCAGCATGCAACTTCACATATACATGACAATGACAGGAAATATTCTTGATATTCCTCTTTTAAAATTAAAAAAATGTTATAATTAATCCAGTACACTATAAAACAACAAAAATACACTACATAGTTTCAAACTGAAAAACAAACTCTACAAACTAAATGGCCAAAACAATCACCGTGCGTAAAATGGGCAGCTAAGAGTACATAAGTTAGGTATATGCACTATAAATATAATACTGTTATATAATAAAAAATATATATTAAGCAAAAATTATATGTTACTGAAAATAATACTCTTTAACAAAGAAACTGGTAAACAAGGAATATTATTTCACAACAGATGGTAAACAACTACTGCATAATGATAAACAATATGTTTATCACTGTTAATTGGATGCATCACCATTAAAAACATGCAACCACATATATGAACAACAAAGCTTAAAAAATATAAGTAAACTGCAGACTTGACAAAAATTATCTAGTTAAAACATAAAGTCACAAATTACAATTACAAGCACATATATCTCTCAAGTTAAACTGTGTGGCTATTTTAAGTATCCACAGTTCAGGGGAGACAATCCAGATTAATTTATAAGCAGCTACACAAGTAGAGTGCATAAGTAGATCTGAAGCAACTTTGTGAAATAGGAAGTAGAAACTCTAAACTAAAGGTGATTTCAAACCTGGCAGCAATGTGAAAATTTTCAAACTCAAAATTTGATGAAATGACTAGATTAAAGATATTTTAAAGAAAAAGGCTGATATGTTTTAAAGATTTTTACAATTTGTTTTGCAGTAAACAACTTTTTTTTACCGCAAGGAACAAACTTCTAATATCATTGTTTCTATGTGTAATATGGTGAAGGATACTTTGACTTTCACATGTTAATAATCAATACAAAAAAATAACAAAAACTTGTTGTATTTTATGTTCCTTTTGATAACCTGATTTCTCAAAAATAAATCTAAGAGTTTCTTACCTATGTAATTTTGATATCCTTTTAGAATCTAGATAGGTTTTTAACCTTTAGCCTGCTGGCAGCAAGTGACTCTGCCTTGCGGCCAGTGCAGACCATGATCAGCCTTTACATCTGTGCAGTCTGATCTTGGTCTGTATACCGTTCGCTATTCGGTCCATAAATTTTAAGTGAAAATCCCTTCAAATAATAAATGGCATTGCCCAAATTACATGACAGACCAGTCCATTTTAGAAATTTAGCAGGGTAAAGGTTAAAGAGGAGACATTGTATGATGAACACAAAGAAACATAACATGAACACAAATATACACAAAAAAAACCCTAAAACACTTGTTACACTGAAAATATTACTAAAAATACATGTACAAAATTGTACATGATATATCAACCTGTCAAAAATATTGTATAATTTTTAATATTTTCCCCTTCTTTACTTATTTAGCTGTTGTCTGGCATTACTGAAAAGAAATGATGACGAAAGGAATTTTCATAGAAAGGGTCTGGAGAGCAGGGCAAGACTGACCAAATACCTACATAGCAATGTTGACAGACAAGAAGTCTGACAGTGCTTTACATATTTATATCTGACAACCCTAAAACATTTATGAACAGTGCAACAACAAAAGGCACTTCAGGTGATAAAAACAAACTATAAATAATATATCTTTAATGTTAAAGCTTAACTTATAGTCAGATGATACTTTTCTTGCCTACATAGTGTTATTTTGGTAGTAGATCACCTCATCTTTTCCCCGGAGAAAAGAATAACTACCGGTAGACATGCACATTGTGAAGACATATCATTATATCATGAACTACACATGTTGTGGTTTGTAAATTACAAGTATGTTTGAACATATTTCAATAACATTAAAGGTAGGCAAAGAAAAATGATTACATGCCCCCTGTGTAAAAAAAAGGTTTTTACGCAGTCCCCGAGACAAATCAGGTAATATCATTGCTTATTCTTTAATTTTCTCATTCTCTTCTGTCCCTCAAGTTGGAAAACTCCTGTTTTAAACATGCAGGCATAAATTCTCTACACGTTTTCACCCTTTTTGAGAGAGAGTGAGATTGTAGTATGTACAATATAATTTTTATCATAATTCAATAACAAAACATATCACTAAACAAAAACAAAAAACACAGCTATCACAGATTATGATGGATTTATCACATGTAAGTATATAAAAATAAATTACATGATTAAATGAATATAGGCACTATATGATATTTGGTAAGGTATGGCTGGCACTACGACTTCTACATAAAAACAAAAATCACAACCAGTTCTGCTGTTTGTTTCACACTAAAAATATAGCCAAAACGAGACAGACAGAAAATTTGTACAACAAAATTATCAGCCTTGATACCATGGGTAGTGTAAAATTATTATGCATGTAGAAAAATAATTATTTAAAAAAAAATCTTCATTCAAACTTGATAAAAACCATTACTCTTTCATTCTGATGATGAAATTTCTCTCCATTGAAATTTTAACATAGGGTTGCTAAACAATACTAAAACATACAGCTTTGTAAACAATTCCTTTCTGCAAAATATCTTGCAGAAACTGCGGCTATAAACCAGCGTTTGGAGACCAGTTTGCAATCTGAAGCACTTGACTGATTGTTTTAAAACATTGTTTTAAAACTGACCAATGGCAGGTCTGCATTTCAAGACTGGTATCAAAACTCAGTTTTAAAACTAACTGTACCTAGCTTTTGCTATATTTGTTCAACTGACTGGTTCAAATATTTCCTAGTGTTGTACTGCCAGCAAACTGCAGTGTCTGTGACATAGTCATAGACTTTAAAAAAGAACTCAAAAGAATTCAGGCTCTTCTTCAGCACTATCAAACTTTTTCTCAAGATCTTCATATGTAACAGCTTTAATTTGTTTCTCGGCAAGTTTCTGGCCCATGTGTCTCAGCTGCATGAGATAATCAGAGTGGAACATTCCGTCTGTGTAGTCCATAAATCTCCGGTAATCATCTTGTAGTTCCTAAAAGCGGGAGAAGAAATGAGTTCATGTAATTCTAAAATCTAACTAAATTCCTGAAAACAGTATCCTGATAGATGTAAGTTTTGCCATTTTTTTATTTTGAAACAGAACAATAAATGTTTCAATACTGTTTTTACCCTAAGGGGGTATAGAACGTTCAAAGAATTTATAGTTTTCACTCTGTTTTATTTCATTAAAGTTTCTGCCTTATGGCCTTTATCAAAGAGACAAATTTTGAGTAATACTCTACATCATTGCATTATACCAATGCAATTACAATTGAAATAACATTTTAATAAAGGCCATAAGGCCAAAACGTTAATGGAATAAAACAGAATGAAAACTATAAAATAAATGTTTCTTCAAGCTCTGGATTATATTACCATACATTAACAACCCTTAGTGTTATATAACAGTGCAACAAAAAAACATTTTTTCTTAATACAGCTTCTTAGGAGTTTTTCTCTATAATATAAATTAAATCCTACAGTTTATAACTTTTCAGTTACAGGTAGAAAATTATTATGCCCATAAATACTGAAAATTATTGGAAGGAACAGCTGATTCTCATCAAAAAAGTAGTGAGAACTTAAGAACATAGAAGTAATTTTTAAAGCTGTCAAAGCTTGTTTTAACTCTTACCATGCTGGATATGATTGATTCTGCATTAGCGACCAGTGCAGATCATGATCAGCCTGCACATCTGTGCGGTCTGATCATGAGCTGCACTGTTTGCCATTCAGTCAGTATCTTTTTGGTAAGCACCTCTTTTAACAGTCAATGGTACTGTCCAAATTGAAAGACGGACAAGTTCATTACAGAAATTTAGCAGGGTAAGGGTTATGCTTTGAAAAGGCGTAACTGATACAACTAAACAAATTTCTTCATTACAAAGTACATTTTACATATCTTGTTTTCATGAAATAACTTACCCTGAAATCTTGTTCCACATTTTTTCTGTGTTCTATTTCTCTCAACCATTTTCTTTCTAACAAGTTATACCTGAAAATATAGCAAACAAGAACTGGGTGACCTTACAAGCTGCACAGCTAGTATACCAAAAAAAAATACTAACTGCTTGAAGTTGTAAAGGGAAAGCAAAGCATTTAAGTTATCCTGGGACGATTCATACATCAAAGTAGACCAAATGAATCATATAGGTCAGTCCTAGTGCTTGAGCCATTGCTGTCTGAATGAGCTGTGTCTGACTGCACTTTGAGAGCTATTCAAAACTCCACTGGTGAAGGGTGCCACTGGCTGAGTCTGGCTTACTGTTGAAAATGAATTCATAAAATTTTGTCAAAAACACACATTACTGAATATGGTAGAAATGGCACTAAATCTGTTTAATACTATAATTTGTTTATAAATGTTAATCACAGAATTCAACTGGACAGCTTATCCACTAGACAAGTTTACAGGTACTTAGTCTAGCTGTTCGCGGTGTAAATCTATATTTTAATGTTACTGCAACATCTTTTCAGCATTGTAGTTATTTTTATCAATACAAATACAATTCTTTATGCATTTACATAGGTCTAAATTATTCTCTTTAAACAATGTTTTAGTAAATATAGCCATATTGAACAGCCCAGTACAAAACATGGAATCATTGCATCATCATTGTATTACAATTTGTTTGATTTCTGGTTAAATTTAATTTAAAATTATGAATACAGCATTATATCTGTTGATCAAAAGCATATGTTCTTTATACAAATGGTACAAGTTTGTAAAACTGGATTTTCCATAAAATATATCACATCTGACACATTTTCTTATATAGCTTGTCAAATAGAACAGGAACAAGAAAGTTCAGGAGCTGCCTAGCATACATATCCAAAGTCAGCTATATAGGATTTTTGCCTTAAAACGTACTTTTTACATCACACTGTTTGAATAAATTCCCATACTTTCTGTTATGTAACCAGGATGACATCTTAATCACATAGAAAGTGTAAAAAAACATTATTGAAAAGTTACCTTTCATTGCATCGATCAATATCTTGTTGGTGTAACTTTGCCACCCTGGCGGCCTCCTGTCTGGCAAGTTCCTCACACTCTCGTCGGGTCTTCTCTATTGTGTTTCGTTCTCGTATCAAATACTTTTCCTGTAAAGTAAATACATTTATTATGACAATGTTAGAGCTAGGATGATTACTCAAGTATCCTGGTGTCAAGTTGGATAGTGTCTCATCTTTAGATATTGTTTTCACAACCTTAACATGATAAGCTCGGTAAGATATCTGATATGTGTTATGTAACATTAAAAAGTTCTTACAATTATATGTTTTAAGAAAAAATATTACAATGCAATAATTTAATTAATGAACTTTTTCAATTATGTTAAATTGTTGTAAATGTTTTTCTTACATAGCTTTAAGCAAATATACTAAACAAAAGATCTATCAGAGAAAGGAAATCAAAAGACCAGGAGCCTGATCTGCTGGTGGATATTTTAATCAACACCATTCTTTTGATATATTATTTACAAAGATAAGTCATGCTCATAGCCTCATTTGCATATTTCAAATTCAGTATATTTATGCATACAGACACTCTGAATATTATACCAAAAGTATCAGAACCATAGACCGGCTAAAAATACTGCTAGAGATGTTTCTTATATAAGAGGGTCATGATGACCCTGGATCGCTCACCTGAGTAATATGAGCTACATGTTTCAAATGTCAAACTGATGATTTTTAGAATTTTTTTGGAAGATTTTCCGATGTACAATCAAGTAACCCCTGGGGCAGGGCCAATTTTACCCTGGGGGTCATGATTTGAACAAAGTTTTAGAAGTCTACTAGGCAATGTTACATATCAAATACCTAAGATCTAGGCCTTCTGGTTTATTTTTAGCAAATTTATGAAGATTTCCCTATGTACAATCAAGTAACCCCTGGGGCAGGGCCAATTTTACCCTGGGGGTCATGATTTGAACAAAGTTTTAGAAGTCTACTAGGCAATGTTACATATCAAATACCTAAGATCTAGGCCTTCTGGTTTATTTTTAGCAAATTTATGAAGATTTCCCTATGTACAATCAAGTAACCCCTGGGGCTGGGTTAATCTGACCCTGTGGGGGGGGGGGGGGGAGGGGGGTCAAGATTTGAACAAATTTTGTAGAGGTCCACTGGGCAATGCTACATGTCAAATATCTAAGCTCTAGGCCTTCTGGTTTATTTTTAGAAAATTTTGAAGATTTTTCTATGTACAATTAAACTGGTAAAGACAAATGAAATTTCAGTTAAACATACAAAATTATAAGAAATTAGAATAGTATTAATGATTCCAGAATCTGAATTAGCAGTTCAACAAATAATATATATCAAATATCAAGTTAACCTTTGCTATACGTAGTGCCTCTGCTACAGCCTGTTCCTTCTCATACGCAAACTCCAATTTAAGTTTGTGCGTCAGTTTTTCGCAGGCCAGTGCTACTGCCTCCTCTTTACGTTTCTCACATTCCTGCCATTGTTGATTTAGGGCTTCTTCTTTTTCTTGCAGAAACCTTTTGGTGTTTTCTCTGTCGCGTTCCTCCTCTGCTCTGTTGCGTTGCTCTTCTACACGTCTTTGGATCTTTTCATAATACTGAAAGTTGCGCCATAGCAATTAGATAGACAGGCATCAAAATTGTCATTCTACATGTAGTTTACCTGAACTTTCCATACTTGGCCCTAACTTTAACTTAATAAAATTGGACCAGACATTTAACATGACAGTGTTAAAGTTTAAACTTTGAGATTGTCTGACCAGAGCCCATATTCCTCAGCTTTGAAGTCAGAAAGATTTTTAAAACTCAGTTTTGTTATTCTTTCCATATTTTTTCTGAAATAAATTGAAACTTTCAAGCAAATATTCATCAATGAAACTACAGTATTTGAAACTTATCTGCAGGCTAGACCAGGTGTTAATTCATAATCTAGCGCTACTAATGGTTCTTCAAAAAGAAAAAAAAAACTCAATATTTATATCAAATTTTTAACCAGTCCATGGCAACAACCTCTACACAAAACACATAACTATAGTTTCACTGAGTTGTTCTGCTCTAGAAACTAGTAGAGAAGTTTCACTGTATATTTGAATCTACAGTTATCAAAAGTCATTTCATTCACAATGCATATATACCTCTTTTTGATTACGCAAAGCTGTATTTTTTTCATGATCTTTATCTTCACGCAGGCGTTTCAGGGCTGCTCTGAGTTCTCTAGTGGCCCTTTCTTCTGATTCGTCAACAGCTGTCTGTAGTTCCCTTTCATGTTCTTCCTGAAAATCTCCAGCCTTCGTTGATACCATGTGAGCTCCTAACTCTGAAATAACAATGGATTATGTGCATTAAATGTGTGCTAAAGACTTTCTATACCTCGCTCTTAAAGTCCACTAATTTTACTTCCTGTTTAAACATTTAAAGTATGATTAAACCTGTGAATGAAGACCACCTATAAATAAAGACAACTTTTAGGTACATAGGAGTATGGTCGTTTAATGACAGGTTTGACAGAAGCTGTTCCCACTCTTCAGATTTTGTACATTTTTAACCTTTCTTAAAAATTTCACTGCAGCCTCCTTTAAAAATGACTCAGGTTTCATGAAAGTGACATTACTGTATTTTTACCATTACAGACATTTATTTTACTGAGATTATAAAAAGTAAAATACATGTACAATCATTCTCATCCATAAGACCTGGTTTGTCAAAATCAAAATACGAACTTAAGGGAACCAAGTTTAATCTCTGGTATATGAGAATGATGTACAGTATACAAAACTTAGTATACTCTGCTAACCTTTCAGTTTGCTCTGTAAAATACCAACAAATTATGTAACTATAATTATAATTCATACTTCCTGTATGTGCAGTAAAATGTAACATTTTATAAACTGATTGCTGTGGTTATTTTCATCAATCAGAGGTTTGCTATATTCCAGGGAACCATGCTAGACCTCTAGTAAAAATGTGAGAATATTTGTTATATAAAGCATTAAATGCCTGTGGCAAAAATAGAAATGGTCATTTACAAATCGGCTACACAATTATATACTGTAGTATTCTTTCCACTGAAAAAAGTGACTATCGGTTCTTAACCCTTACACTGAGCACTGAATTTCTATAATGAACTTGTCCATCTTTCAATTTGGACAGTACCATTAACTGTTAAAAGGGGTGATTACCAAAAATATACTGACTGAACAGCGAACAGTGCAGATCATGATCAGACTGCATGGATGTGCAGGCTGATCATGATCAGCACTCGTCTTAAAGGCAGAATCAATCGTGTCCATCATGATAAGGGTTAAAGTGTCAAAGTTTAAATAAGTTTATACTGAATGAAGGCATTTAAATAGAAGGCAAAAGTTGTAGACAATCTGAATAAGAAAACTTTGATAGCTAGCTGTAACTATATTGTTTATATTTGAAACCTTTGCATAGTCATTAAAACTTACTTTTATCCTGTTTGTCTGATCTATTCTTGTTCATTTGTGAATATTTGCATGACTTTTTGTCACTCATGTTTGTCACATGACATTTGAAAGTAACAACTTTATTTGACATCATCATGAGGTAAAATTGTTATTGCATGTTGTTATATGCTTATCTATTCATTAGCCATAGACAACTGTTAATCATACATATATAAATAATTTCATGTTTACAACAACTACAAATACTAGCTGTTCATATTTATCAAATTTGGGTCTACTAATATACCTTCAAACATATCTGTAGTGAAATGTATAGAGAAAACATCTACAATATAAAATTTACATTTTTCCAATAAATGATTTCAAGATTCATCACTGCTCTGAAGTTAATACCCTGTGCATCTACTTTAATTAAACTTTATAAAAAGGTTTTAAAAGAGAACAAATTGATTCATCTTAATTTCTATGCTAATATCAGTTAACATTTTAATTGAAATCTTGATTAATGGAAAGTCACTTATATTACACAATAAAATATAAAATGGTCTTACTCAATGCGCATATTTCAAAAGCTCAAGAAACATAATTATTTTTTAATTATTTTTTTCATAAAGTGCCTAAAGTCTATATCTGCATGTGTAAGTTAATATCATTGAGTTTTGTGAGATATTTTATCAATGAAAACTTTTAAAATAGCCCTTTAATGTTATATTTGAAGTAATATTTAATATATTAAATCATGTTCCAGAACAGTATTACATGTTTCTTTAAATTTTTTTAATTATTACACTCATTATTTGTGTAATAAATCAATCCATTATTACTGTTATTCATTCATCATCATCATCCTCATCTTGAGTGATCAGTTCACTTAAGGAGAGTTAATATCTGACTATTTATAAATCAGAAAAGCTAAATTCAATTAACTTATATAATTATTTTTGTATTGTTTTGCAGCAACATTTTTACTGTCATAAGAATTTAAATAACAACCAATTTAAATATTTTAAATACATTTCAATTAATTCAAAATTCATTAAATGTTTTATTCCACTGATTTTATATTCCAAACATGGTTTAAATATCACTCTGTGACCAAGCTAATTTTTTTTTATCATGTCCAATGCACAATTTGATGAATATATAATTCTGAATAAATTAAATGGTCAGTAATTGTCAGTGATATCCAATTTGAATAAACTTAAATGTATTTGTTCATGATAAAAATTCTAAACACATTCAATAGGAAGGTAAACATAAAAACGCTAAATCACACTCTTTTACAGAAAATAATTTCACCTTTGTTTGAATAAGCCGACTCCTTTTGAGAATATTCTTCTAATCGCCATGAATAAATTAGATTATAAAAGTAAATTTTGTTCAAATAAGGAATTAGATATGACACAGGTGGGACTCAATGTTATCAGCATATTTTTGATAACATTCTTTACCCGGTGAGAATGAGTTATCTCACTTCTACTGTCAGCTTACCCACGATATTTGAATGGGCTATCCGTTGCGTTGATAGGGTCGTTTTATTCAGCATTCGTTCCAGGGTCTCGTACGGGTTACGAGCCCTTTTGCTCATTGCACTATAGGACATATTCGTTGTTAGTAAAGCAGTATTTGTATTAAAAAAGATCCATTTCCGAAGGCAGGAAATTAACCGGAAGTTTACATGTTGCTTAGTTTTGGCGGGTTTGTTTGTTTTACCAACTGGATATTTAAACGAAATATTTTCTCACTGCTACATAGCATATGGCACACTATATATAGTAATATCGTAATAGTGAATGTTTCTAAAAAAAATGAAATACATATTATTTGGGATAAACTTTCACATATGATTCAATACAGCATTAATTAATTTTCAATCACTTGGACATTCTAGATCTATATAAAATGAACAGTCTTCTGAGAGCTGTCACACATAGGAAGGCCCATTTAAAAAATAATTGCTAATTTGATGATCATAAATTACACAAAAACCATAAAATAGGTAGGGATCATGTAGATCTATCTGTTAAAAGACAGGTTGAATTTTAAACACTAGATCTATGGAATATCTTCCAACCAGTCTGCAAGCCTATTAGGCCTATTTTAACACATAGGTTACATTTAGGAAGACCGAGTACCGTTTAGTCAGGTTGGGATATGCACACATATAATGTTATAAAATTTGTTAACATTTCTATTAACAGAAAAAGACTCATTGCAAATGCTTCCAAAATGTCAAGTCACAAATGGAAAACGAAAACTTACCGTTAACATTTATTTTATTAGGCGTAAAAAAAATGTTTGTTTCCGGTATCCCGACTCCTACCCTAAATTTTTGGCCCGACCCTAAATGTTTTTATGGCCTTGGAGAATATTGTTTTCAACTTTATAACAAAAAAGTTGCAAAACTGCACTTTTTATGCTTTAAACATGGCCAGTGATGTTAGAAATCAACTTACTGATGCTCTAAAGGCATAACCCCCTTATTTGTATTCAAAAAATCACAATATCAGTAGATCTATTGCATCAGATCAAATTCAAAGTTGCGGTTCTTTTAACACAGTAAATATTTTTCAGTGATACTGTAACCTTGTTTGACGCAAATCGAAACCTGTGATTGTAGGTCTGAAGTGTCGTGTCTCCGACGTCTCGCAATGATGTTTAGTGCAATAAATTAACTTGACAGGTATGCAACTTAAGTTTTATCTACTTCTTTTTCATTCATACTTAAAACATGACTATACAACGTGATTACATTTTGACTTGTGACCTATTTCAAGATTGATATCACAAAAACTGATTATCATACCTTTAAACTGAAAAACTGAACTTATCAGTCTTTTATCTTTGAGCTATAGTTATGTTGATGTGAAAATCATCTTATGGACGGATTTCTATCTTATATGAACGGAGGAAAAGACGACGTTCTAAAAGGCATAAAATGCATCAATAAAAAGATAAAATATTTAGCTACCCAAAGGCACATCGACAGCCGGGCGACCTAATAAAGTGAACTTGATTTTTAAATTGAATGATATTATGTACTCCATCACAGGACACGTTATATCAGTACCTCTTCTCATTCATTACATTATCGTGCGAGGTAATTTGTTGGGTATGAAGTCTGTTCTGCACCATACATGAAATGTTCGAGAAAAAGAAACAATGAAAAGCTGAAGAAGACCAAACAACAAAGCCTTTTCCTATTTGCTTCATCTGGGTGGTGGGGGCCTCCGTGGCCGAGTGGTTAAAGGTCGCTGACATCAAATCACTTGCCCCTCACCGATGTGGGTTCGAGCCTCACTCGGGGTATTGAATTCTTCATGTGAGAAAGCCATCCAGCTGGCTTACGAAAGGTCGGTGGTTCCACCCAGATGCCCGCTCGTGATGAATTAATGCACGGAGGGACTCCTGGAGTCTTCCTCCACCATCAAAGCTGGAAAGTCGTCATATGACCTATAATTGTGTCTGTGCGACGTTAATTAAAAAAAAAAAAAAAAAAAAAAAAAAAACAATATCGGGATATTACTGTTAATTAACCATAATTGATGCTACGACTCTTGTTATATGATATGGAACATGAATTTTAACCACATGTTTTTAAAATGAGGAGCACATTCAAATCCGCCAAACTAATGGTCCCCGCTACGAGAAACTGAAACTTACTTTTGGAATATTTAGAGTATTTCACCAACTCTTTAAGCACGTGCAACTTGTGCCTCCCAAACAGCCGGAGCGGGTGGTCATATTCGTGAATTCTGTCAATATTTTCTTTCACCTTTCTACTAGCCATTTCAGCAGTATAAATCACTTATATGTATAACGTAAACAGAATCACGAGAAGTTATTTAATTAGAATCACAAACAGTTTAATTTTAGTTATCACTTATCTACTTCCACCAGATAGGTTGTTGCTGCTCACATATATACATTTACCGACGATTTATTGACAAAATTATAAATCATCAAAAATAATCCATGTACACAAGTAAACAAAATGTTCTTTTTGAGTCAAAATTTCATCAGTATGTATTTCATCAGTCTACAAGGTGTCCATTTCATAACGATTGCCCTGTTGACTTTTCCAAATAAACAAAGCACGTGTTTTCTTAATGCAAAAAGCGCATTTGAATTATAACTTTATAATACTATAAACTTCAAATCCTATAAAATTTTGATTTTCTGTGTCAAATAAACTTTTACAATAGGTTCATACCCAAAGGAGATTATTAAAATCGAACCTGATTTATTATAAGCGACCTTATCTTAAGACGACGGGGATTTAAGATTTTTTCATTAATAATTTTATGAGATAGTGGCTTAAATCTAAGTAAATCTCTTGTTTGTGTTTTAGGTGTATTATTTTTTATATCTTTTTAATACTTTTATTATGTTCTATAGCTTAATACCTTGTCCCCAGCGGTGAATTTATTTGTTCTAAAAGCACGCTGGTCAGTTATTTACGGCAGAACATTAGTGGCAGGTGCGTTTTATTTATTAACTCGAAATTTCGAGAATTGGCACTAATGCTCTTCCGTAGTTTTACGATGTTTTTCTGAAATGTTTCGTCCTTCACCTCTTATTCATGTGGAGAAGTTGTCCGTTACTAAGGTACTAGTATGGAATCCAGGAACAGTAGTTAGGTTAACTGCCTGCCGTTACACAACTGTAATACTGTTGATAAAACGTCCCTTAACCGAAAACAAACAAACAAGCAAACAAATTCCCTTGACGTGCTGTGCAAGTCGAAGTCAAAGTCAATGTCAAAGTTAAAGACCTTTTATTTCACTCATTTCGTAAATACTTGAATCAATGAGGTGATTATTTAACAATATATTTGAGGATCAGATATAATTTGATTTTAACAATATAAGAAGAGTTCTCACACAAACGTCTTTCATATCTAAATATTATATGCCATATAATACATAAATGATTTACCCATTCGGGCATCTGAGAGTCACAAAATATATAACTATAGAGATGAAATATATCTTAACTGGGAAAATATGATTTTAAAAACTTGCACAGTTTTGAAACATCTTTTTTTTCTGTTATCAGTGTTTGTAAGTCGTTCCAGTTTAAATACATGTGGACTTCTAAAGAAATATGGTTTGATAAAACTCCTGTTGCATTATTTTCTTCCGAAAAAACAGGCGGAAGAATACTAGCGGTATTCACGGAAAATGAACAAGCACTAACATGCAAATTAAGAAAACTTCACCATATGACGTCGAGGACGAATGACTGTAGAATATTTCTTTTTAGAAGATTATCTCGAACAATATATGCAACGCTCGAAGGATCAAACTTATGTCATCTACTGAAACATATTGCTAACCTGGGGAGGATCCTAGATATTGTTCTGACAATGTCTGTTCCAAATCACATGTATGTAGGTTCGGATGCTTGTCAGTTTTATACACATGACCGTGACATAGATATTATAAAAACAAGCATCCGAACCAGTTTTATTTGATGACTATTTCACTTCGTTAAAAGTCGATAATTTGTTGTCGGAAATATTTTATAAGTTAATACCTATTTGGATTTATGATTAATTATTATAACCTCTTCCGAAAGGCTTAAGTCAATATTTTTCTGTTCAGACAATGATTTTCAAATGGTAGGTTATACCCTAAGTAAATACTTATTAACATGTAACAATATACAAATCAAAGAAAGACAGGGTTAAAATTGCAATCAAATTTATCTTTTATTTGCTATGATATCAAATTTTCGTTTAAAGTAAATATTTTATTAATTGTCAATTAAGAGAAATAAGATTTTAGTACATGTATTTACATTTCAGTTTTATTTAACCTTGACATTTACATGTTTTTTACAGTATTAATGTAAGTCACAACTCTGTTATATAGTGTTAACTGTATAACCTCTTTCACAGTCTTACTTCTATACCCAACTTTCCTCTGTGACAGTATTTCAGCATTGCATAATTGTAAAAAGAAAAGGTTTGAGGCCGTTTACCAAGTGAAAAGATATTCTGATTAAAAAAAAAGCAAACAGCAAAATCTAATTTTCTTATAAATGGCCGTTTTGGTCGCAATAAGTGGTCATCAGATGGGAAATTACTTGAATTTGTCATAAACACAAAATATTATTTCGGTACTTAATGCATTAAAAGCGTACAGTACCACAGCCACACGTGGCGTGGAACACTGGCCCCCACCCCCAAGCCCCCGACATGAGACGGTGAGGGCTGATTAAAAAAAAACCTCTGTTGTATGATTAGTGTCTGCATCGGGATTTACAAAGGTTATACAGGTGCGTAGAAGTTGGGGGAGGGGGTGGGGGGTGGGGGACGACGTCAAGTGTTCCACACCACAAGTGCCTCTTTGGGCTTACAATGTTTAGCGCATATAATACATATTTCAACGTTTTCAGTTTGATAAATACTGTATTTGAGGTCTGTTTTATTCATGTAACGCTATGCTACAGTACATCTTATATAAGGCTGAGGCAAGAGCAATACATCTATATGACATTGGATCTCTTGGATCAGCGGTTGAAGATTTAGCAACTGGATTTTTAATCGATTTACTCCTTATGACTGGAACAATACCCTTATTATAACATATACTGAACAAAACATGTAAAAACATGACTGAAGCATCATTTTAATAACTTCTGCTGGTAGTTCATCCACACCACCAGCTTTACCCGACTTTGTATCCTCAATAGCCTTCTTAACCTCCATAACACTTATACAATTATCGAAAAAAGAAATAAGTTCACTGATAAGAGTGGTATTGATTTCTACAGTTGAGGTGTTAGTATATCCAGCGCTAAACAGAGAGCTATATACACCATCAATATCGTTCTGGGTTTGTAAACCTTGTTTAATCTATCAATGGCATAACAATTAATTTTTCAAAAAGTACTTGTATCTGACATAAATAAGTTCGGAATTTTCGAAAGATCAGTTTTGTAAAAAAAAACAAAAACAAAAAAACAACAACAACAAACAATACATCATCTGTCGCTATAGGTTCATGTATCACATTAACAACATCATTGTTCCAGGACAAAACTTAGTAGTCGGGCATTGACATAGGTGCAATACTAGACAAATAACCTGCTTTATTAATAACGTCACATGTTCTAAAAACATTGAACTTTGAAAATCTATGTAAAGTGTCGTGACATACCAAATAATAACCAACTACAGAAGATCTTCTGACAGACACAGAGGTAAAATCATTTCTTTCAAAATTTCCATCATTTAACATATACATACATTTGTTCTTAATTAAAAAATCAATTAAAAGTTCACCATAAAAATTGTCTTAAAATCAACAATGTCCCTTTCCTGAATGGTATCAGCTCCTAAAATATAATCGTTCAAGTTCCCGATCTGCTATTAAAGTCTCCGCACACAAAAACGAGACCATCATTTTGATAAGAATAGATATCTGTCAGCATATTATCAAAAAAGTATTAACATCAAAATATCTTGAAGTGTTTTAGGAGTGTAGAGAAGACAAAAACTTAAATAGGTTATAACATAGGGCAATAAAATCTCCAAATATACAACAACAACAAAATCTGATCAGTATCAAGTTCAAAGTTTCAAAGAATGTTCTCAAAATCATAAATTATCTCAAGCTTTGTTTTTCTGTATCAGAAATTAGTTATCAGGGTATTATTCTTCAAGAATAGTTGGGCATATATCCCAGAGAAGTTGTGCTAACATAGTCAAAAGATTTGTTCCGGGAATGCTCCATCCAAGGTGCACAAAGGGAATGTACAGAACTAATCCCGAAAGTATGAACCCTACTCCGTACAAGAACTCTATTCTTGGGTTAGAAACAAACGGCGAAATTAACATAAATGCGCATATTGCCAGTGCAATTACAGGAATAAAAAGTGGAATTCTGAATTCACCTTCGTTTCTTTTCACTTTGCGACGTTGGTATCGAATTCTAAAGTACGCAATGAATGTTAAGCTTTCAACTAAAAAACCGACAAAACTGACCAAGTTGATCAATTCACCGACATCTCCCGGAATCAAAAAGATTAATGAGAAAAGTGTATTGAGGAAAAGAGAAGCCAATGGAATCCGCGATTTATGATGCAGAAATGACAGCACTTCCGGTAAGTGACCTGCGCGCGCAGCCGCAAAACGAACTCTAATTTCGGTGAAAAATCCACCATTTGCATTGCCGTGGACAGAGCACATAACACCTATTGGTATGATTATAGCAGCCGTTCCAAGAATTTTCTCGCCCCAGCTATATGCTACAGCAGAAACTGTCAGGAATTCAGATTTGCTCAATATTGTAAAATATGAAACATTTGTGCACATGTAGATCATAGTTATAAATGTCATTGATAAAACAATTGCTCTTGGAATATTTTTCTTCGGTTGAATTAGTTCTTCAGCAATCTCATTGAGGTTTGTATATCCGCTATACGCCCACATGCAGCTGTAAATTGCCAGCGATATGGAAGTGACGTCATTGGTAGAACCTTGAAATGCATCATTAAAATTTTCAGTCTTGCCTTCGAAGAGGGAGACAAATCCACCAACAATAATGATAACAAGGACCATAACTTTCAGAACTGTGAAAAGTCCCTGCATGGATGAAACGAGCCGGACGCTGATAGTGTTTGTTATGGCAAGAATCAGAAGTTCTGCGGCAGCAATAGACTTCCTTATACTGTTTGGAGCCCCACATTTTCCGAATATGGGAGCACAAACATAGTCCGCAAAAACCAGCGCCTGAACAGTGCTGCCGCCTGGAGACACAATGCATTTCGTCCACGAAACAAGGAATGCGGGGACACGTCCTATTCCAGTTTTAATAATGGTATAATCTCCACCAGATTTTGGGAGCATGACACCTAACTCTGCATACACAAGTCCTAGAATCATAGACAAAATACCACACAGTGCCCATATAAGCAAACACAACCCGATTGATCCAGAATTCTGCAAGGCTCCCTTTGGAGAAATGAATATCCCAGAACCAATTATCGCTCCCATAACAAAAGAGATGCCTCCCGCTAAACCTATCCTTTCCTTTACTTGAATACGATCTGTCTCGATTACAATTGGCTTCCCGTCAACCGTATCTAAAACCTTTCTCTCTATTGCGGTATCGTCCGCGACACTGTTTTCATTGCTTTTGCCGAAAATCGAATCCCCATTCAAAATCCTTCTTACTCGCGTTTGTTTACCTTTGAAACCATCCTCAAAACGTTTGCCTTCTAGCGTACCCTTTTCCATTATAAAAAGTGAATGCACAAGTGTCACAGAAGTGAAAAAGCTTCAGAATATTTTTTAGACTAAACTAAAAAGGATGATTGGTAGTGGTGGGGCATTACGATAATTAAATATGTATCATCAGGTTTACTGACACTTTCAATTATCTTCATCAATTATCTTGTCATAGGACATTTTGCCCCAGACATCAATGCCTAATTTTTAGACAACTAAAAAAGGTAGATTAAACTGAATATTTATAAGTTATTTTAGCTGCCTCAAGTCGGAAAGTTTTCAAACAATGTTTCACGAAGAGGTCGGGAATGTAATATCAGACGGTTTTCAGTATACATCGCTTTAAGATTTTGTGCACAAATGGTATCACAAAAAACAACGTTCGATATACTTAAAATAAACACTCAATACGAGTGCCGAATGTATATGTCTGTTCATGTTATTAGTTGTGTATCTTGTTCCATACTAAGTGTACGTATTATTATGTCGAAGATGTTTTAAGTTAATTTCAAGCTGATAGCAGATTAATTTGTCCAAACGTTCGATTAAATATTTTCATTAAGAAGCATTTGTTTATGCAAAGTTATTTACTTTTATGTTCTGTTTGATTGTTTTGTTTCGGTCAAGGTTATACCGACACAGTTTATTTTGTAATATGATTATAAAACATTGTAAAATAAACCCCGGCAAGGCTTCTAACGCTCAAAATCTTCCCCGCAGTTACAAATGATCCAACCCTCGACAGGCCCTTGCTCATGAATTTCATCGGGTTGATATACTGGGGCATAGTGTAGTTCTATAAATGTCAGGAAAAACTAGCCAGATACAGGTATTTCTTTTACAGGATTACGATTGTGGTTGAAAAAAGTAGCATGAATGAAGGGCAATGTGGTTCCAGTTTAAAACTTTCGTAAATCTATTAGTTATAGCAGGACTAATGTGTCAATTTTTAAAAAGAATAATAATGTGAAAACGAACATTAAACGTGGAACTTTAAATATTTCTCCAATCAGTGTCTTCTTCATAAATATATGCCATCCTTTAATGTAATGTTCGGAATACGGTCCAGAGTTTTACAGGCAAAACACCTTATTCAAAGAAGCACGACATGATGACAAAAATGTGGCGGTATTGCAAATATATTTGCGTGGCGCGGAAAGGCAGTTTAGTGCATTTTGTAATTCTAGATCATGTAACTACAGATCATGTACAATACCAAATTTGACACCAGCGTTTGGCCCTGTTATAACTTCGTATAAACCTACCCACGCTGAAAAAATGGATAAACATGATATCTGGACGTCTCATGATTTTTGATTGTGACGTTGAACATGTAGTAGACCTGATTTTAAGGGTATGGACAGTAACATTTTAAATCAGAGTTATCTCCCTATGTCTGTTTTTTTGTGTTTTGTATGCCTCCATGTGTATTGATCCTGGGTCAGAATTTTCCCTCTGATATGCTTTAATTTCATTGGTTTAGGCTTTGATGAGACACCATTGTCTAGATAGTCATGTAATTGAATACATTTATTGGGCTTTTCATTTTAAAACAGTTGGATTAAAATCCCCATCCACTAGATGCTGTCGAAACGAAAGGGGCAACCTCTTGTAAGACGACTATAAAAAAAACTACATACATATGTAGGAGAAAGTTCATGAACAGATTATGAAGCGGTCTTTGATGCTCGACTTTAAATGGCTTGGATGACACTAAGGACACATATCTGTCTGTAATATTTCCGCACCCTGGAAGGCAGATTTTAGCAGCATTAATTCAAAGACAATTGATTCAGAAGGAACTAGTTAGAGCATATGTTTTCACTGAGATATCAAAGCGAATTATGCTGAGTTCAGTTAAGATGCAGACAAAAGAAAGCTACATAAAGTGTTGCCGATCTGGAACAGGATATCCGGCTGTCTAGATAACTTGGCCTATCCAAAAGCCCCGACTAACGTTCGCGAAACATAAGTTAAATATCAATTTATCGGCGCCTTTGTAAATTCGGAAGTACGTGTCAGTATGAGGCAGACCGGATCAGCCATCCTGCCGAATAGAAAGTCTTTTTATTGTAGCAGGAGAGAAACAGCAGAGAATACCAAAAAGTACAGTCAAAGGGGCTTGAATAACTCAAACAGGTTATTTCTACTCTGAAACATTGCGAAGATAGTTTTAGCGTGTATGTTCGGGTTTAGCGTCATTTTGAACAGTTTTTCAGTCGTATAAACGACGGTGTCTACTTGCGCTTGAGTATAGTTTTAAGCGCTTAGGAGGATACAACGAGGCAGATAGCAATTCTATGCATAAATCAATGCCTATGATTACGATTAACCTCATCGTCATATATCTAAAGAACGAGACTTTCATTCTAAACCGTAAATTAGAAATTATGATGTTATTCATTTAAACTGTCATAAACCAGTCAGCTCAGGCCAGTCAGCTCAGGGTTCAGAGTCAAATGTACATACGGAAATTGAACACAGCTGCGTTCAAAAATCTGAGTTTTTTATACCACAGTCAGTATTGGTACTGGAGCAACTTTGACACTCCTTTTCAATAAATGATGGAGTTATATACAACATGAACACACTGCAACAATTTGATCCCGAAGCTCAGGGTTCAGAGTCAAATGTACATACGGAAATTGAACACAGCTGCGTTCAAAAATCTGAGTTTTTTTATACCACAGACAGTATTGTTACTGGAGCAACTTTGACACTCCTTTTCAATAAATGATGGAGTTATATACAACATGAACACACTGCAACAATTTGATCCCGATGCTCAGGGTTCAGATTCAAATGTACATAACGAAATTGAACACAGCTGCGTTCAAAAATCTGAGTTTTTTTTATACCACAGTCAGTATTGGTACTGGAGCAACTTTGACACTCATTTCCAATAAATGATGGAGTTATATACAACATGAACACACTGCAACAATTTGATCCCGAAGTTGCACCAGTGCCACTATTCAAACATTATTGTGAATTTTATTTGGTGACAGATATTGTGGGATTACTGACATATTTACAGGGTTTGACATGACCTTGATTTTACGCAGATATACGACGCTTACAAGTAAAAAGATATTTGCGAAACAATGACCTGACAGGTGCGGAAAATTACACAAAATAGAAAAGTATTTACACAAAAATAAATGGCGCAACAAAATCCTCGCAAACAAATGATAAAATTAATAAGATGAACTAAAATACTATTTTCTTTGCCGGTCATTTATTTATAAACAGGGTTTTTCAAGATCAGTTAACATTTAACCAATAATTTGAGTGTCCGAAAGATCTTCATTCAACAAGAATCCGCTGAATGTACTGTACAGATCTCCATAAAACCCTCTGTTTATTTCTGTATTTTGAACCGAGACGTCGTCACCTGTGCTAAGGTTAACGACAATGGTCTGTGACGCACCCTGGCCAGTTTTTAAATATAACTTTGCCACGACTGCCCCATTCACCACAAAATGTCCCCAAGTAGTTTCACCATCTTGCTGTAACGTCACAGAGAATACGTACGTCCCGCCGACTGGTGCCACAAACGTCCCATGGTGCTGGTTATATGCATTGCCAATATTTGTGACAACGTGGTCAAACACAATATCCTGATCTTTTCCTAAGTGGTGAATACTATTTGTAATCGATGCAAAGAAGGCTACATTTGTCCCAACGATTGACCTTCGTATACGGTTTTGATGACCTACAACAAAAATAAATAATCTTCTGACATATTTCAATAACGTGCTTAGGGATGTCGGTCAAACAAAGAAATTGTTTCGGACGAGCCTTCATTACGGATCTGTGAGCAATGTGTTACGGGCTTTAGGAAAATTTCTGCTTCATTATATACCTATATCAATTCTGTAAAATATTCGGCTTGTATTCCACAAGTAAATATGAACAGGCAGAAACAATTCCGTATTGTACCTTTTAAATTCCGTATTGTACCTTACCGTATTGTATGCTGCCGGACTACTTTCATTAATATGCATGACCTGACACAGTTCTATAAATAGCGCACATAAAAAACTTCATTTAGTTTCATTTAAATATCGATAAACATTGAAGATTTCCTTCAAGAACAAAACAACAAACAAAAAGGTAGAGGTATATAATAAAAGGGCCATTATAACAGTAGCTAGATCTGGGATTTTGTATTCGGCTCTCGTGAATTTTGCAAGGTCGGATCACACTCGGCGCTTGCGCGTCTCATGAGATCCGATCTGGCAAAAATCTACTCAAGTCGAATACAGCATCCCAGATCACGCTACTATTATAACAACCCTATTTTATTTGCTGTCACTGAAAACGAAAATAGGAGAGAATTTCACATAATGAGACGTCGTTTCAATTTTTAACTTAATTTTGACGATATAGTGTTTTTTTCGGTCTAAGATAAGTGACAAACATTGAAAAGATTACATGAATAGCAAAGTATACATTTATTGGTATAAATGCACAAGTATTTTCGTTTAAAAAAATACAATGATCGGTATAAATGCACATTCAAGTATTTTCATTTTTAAAGATATAAACGTCTTAAAACTCGAAAACAAGGAAAGTCTTCAGCAAACCAGTTTACCAATAATAGTACTTTTAATAGATATCCGACATTTATAGGGCAATATCTTTGCATGGCGGTTTGTACAATCGTACTGAAATGCTGATTAACGCTTTTAACTAAAGTTTATATTAACACATTTAACTAAAGGTTTTATTAACATTAACTAAAGTTTACTGAAATGCTGATTAACGCTCTAAACTAAAGTTTATATTAACACATTTAACAAAAGGTTATATTAACACATTTAACTAAAGTTTAAACTATGGTTCCCTTACAATGTAGCTGTACATTAATTCACGTTCCGGGTAAGTTTACCTTCTTGAATAAAAATGTCAATAACATCATACCAGTGGATCCCAGAAGCACGAAGCCTAAACCAAGCATTTGCCCAACTTGGTTGTTTGATAGTACGCTTGATTTCTGCTGGAGTTATTCTGCTTTTCTGCTATTCTGCTAACCGTAATTTTCAGACACGAATTTGTCATACGTGTGAACAACTCTTACGAATTACTCACACATGTATAACATATTTGTGAAAATTTCGTTGGTACTAAGAGGTGGCTTCTATATGGATCAGAGGTATGGGGTATTTATATATATAACTACAAAGACGTTGATAAACTGCACATTAGATTTTGTAAATATGTAGGTGTAAAACAGCAAACCCTAAGCTGTGCAATTTATGGTGAACTCGGACGACTCCCACTATCAATTATTTGTAAAGAAAGATCTATAAAATTTTAGTTAAAAATTATGAAAAATTCTGATACTCCAATGTCTTGGATGTATCGAGATCTTTGCAATCGTGTAAATACCAATTGTTGGGCATCTAGAATTCATTCAATTATTGATCATCTTGGCTTTACAAATGTACGTCTTATTTATGATAGAAATGTAAATTATATACATATGTTTAAAAGGAGGCTTCGGGACCAATACATTCAAGAATGGAATCATGCTATTACTACTATGCCTAAATTATATTATTACTGTAAATCTAAAAAGGAGTTCGAATTTGAAGAATATCTCAACACTATTGTCAATGATAATCTGAGATAAAGTTACACTTGTTTTAGATTAAGCTCTCACCATTTGGAAATAGAACGTGGAAGATTTAGCGGAACTGATAGAGAAAATAGATTATGTAAACTATGTAACCAAATGTTATTGAAACTGAGTACCATTTTATGTTGTGCTGTGATAGATATGAACAATTAAGAAAGAAATATTTGGGAACCATTACCTGGCCTAGTATACAGAAATTTAATAATTTAATGTCAACGAAAAGTAAAAGGAAAATACTGAATATAGCAAAATTTGTCAAAGAGTTTAAGTCTTTAAGGAAAAACTACATTGAAAGTTTATTTGTTTCTTAATATTATGCACTTGTGTTATTTGTGTTGTATAATCTTGTAATTGTATAATATACTGTGTCTGTTTTATAGTCTATTGTATGACTATATTACAGTGTGTCTTTGCCATAATTTTTTATGAATGTAAATGGCCAAAGGCAATTTTATTGTCGATATGCCAATAAATTTGAAACCTTGAAACCTTGTTAAAAACGGGGCTCGAAAATTTCACAATACCTACTTGTGACATATTCGTACGTACTTGTCACGCAGTGAATTCGTACAGATTTTTCACGCGTCTGACGAATTCGTTTGTGTGAAAATTAGGGTTCAACACAGCTTGATTACCTATTTAGTATACTATTGTGCTATTACTGTCAAACTGACCTCCACCTCCCAAGCCCCAAAATACTACGCATGTATATGACAGTGAGGGCTGATTAAAAAAATTCTAGCTTAGATAAAGTTTATCTCTGTTGTATGGTTAGTGTTCAAAGGTTATACATGTGCGTAGTAGTTGGTGCTGGGGAGGAGGAGGGGTGGTGGGAGTAGGCCAAGTGTTCCACAACACAAGTGTCTATGTAGGCCTACAATGTTTAGCGCATATAATACATATTTCAACGTTTTCAGTTTGATAAATACTGTATTTGAGTCCTGTTACATACGTATGTTACCAAGCAAAGTGATTTTTGCGCCAAATCTCTAATCGACTAAATGCAGGGTAAATAAGGCAAACATAAACAAATTTTTTCCTATCCGTCTGTTTTATATAAATAGGCCGGATGACGACACAGATCAGAGTTAAGAAAATATGTTTAGAATATTTGCAGATCTGTGTTTAGGCAATTTCAAGTTCAATGATACTGAAGTAATGCCATATTTTCATGATGGCTATAATACTTTGCCGCGTAATTCAGCTGTTGTTTATTTTTCAAGATAAACTCGGACGGATGCCTTTCGGACTCATGCCCTTGTTTTCTCTTTTTGTGTTAAAAACCATGTACAAACGTCTCAGTCTTTAATTATGGCTTATATTAAGAACGCTCATTCTAAATTGAAATAAATAGTAAAAAAGAATACAACTAGCACCGACAATGCAACTATTCCGACTTTATTTGTTTATGTTTAATTTAAATGGTGTAATATCATGTAAATAGGCAAAACGCAATAAAGATGCTTGGATTTATATGCAGAAGTACAGTTATACATACAAATACTGCAAAAATTATACACAATTTGCATACTTCATCATTGTTCTGGATTTTCTATGCGAATATTTGAACGTCAGTAAAGAAATTCAGAACAAATCATTTAAAGACTGATTGCGAATTATAGTCATATAACAAAAACAACGCTGTTACAATTTTTTAAAGGAGATAGATTTAGTCCATCCTTCAGCAAATGCACAGTTCAGGCTCGGTAAGTCGTCCGCCTAATAATTCAAATGCTGTTATTCATTATGATCAATTTTGAGATATTCGTCTTAAGCGCTCCTGGTTTGATTTTTTATCTTCTTTACGCGTGATGTAATACACAATTTAGCTGTCTTTGGCATTCTTTCGACCGCCGAAAACTAAAGTATTGCCTAATACCACTAATCTATATATGTTTCCCATCACTCTTATTGTTTTCTGTAAAACAAACGTTTCTAATTTGTTAATTTTCCTTACATGTGTGTAGAGAAGACAAAAACTTAACCAGGTCTTAACATAGGGCAATAAAATTACCAAACTATTAAAGCGATTATATAAATTGCTCTATCTCCAAATATACAACAACAAAAAAACAACAACAATATTTTGTTTCAATACAGGTTAGTTTCATTAAGAGGCTTGCAAGCGTGTGTTTCCAAATTCTCAGCTATTATATATCAAACAGGACAACATCTGATCAGTATCAAGTCATAATGCAGGTTGAGCACCACTCCATTCAGGCGACGACACTAAAAAAGTGTTTATAGCATAAAAGCTATTCACTTGTCTGTAGATCACACTAGGTAACCGGGTATGTTCGGCGCAGGATCAATACATCGATTTGAAAACTTTAGTGGGGTTAGTATTCTACTCATTTCGGTCTATAAAAACAAATAACCAGCAAAATCACCTCACTAGCCTTATCACGTAATAAATTAAGTTTCCAAAGCCGATTTAAAATCCTGAAAAGATGCCATTTTAAGGAAAAACGGTGAAGTTAAACGTTAAACTTTACGCCAATTTCGACAATTCTAAGTTTATAGCCACATTTCTTTGAAAATATTGCAAAACAAAGCCAATATCTTTATGGACTATATTTATCAATCTTTTCCCTGTCATCCTTCCAAATCATAATGTCTAAATCGGTGTTTTAGGGGAGATTTTTAAGTTTGAAATACAGATAGAGTGCAGTGACCAAAAGCAATTGTGTCTATTGTTTTTATCCGATTTCTTTAGGATATTACATTATTTTTCATTCATATGTCTTTGTCCATAATTCAATACAAGAAGAGTTGTGTCAGCCAATTAGTGAGACCATTAAATATAAACATTAAGTTCTCCGCCCTGATCGTTTTAAGACTTCCGAAGCATGTAAAGATTTATCCAGATGATTTTTTTTTCTAAAAGAAATGTTACAGTTTTAAATATTTACGCAGGTGCCAGAAAATGTTCAGCATTGGCATATATCATATATGCGAGAGTCACAAAGTGACTGTCTAAAATATAAGGAAATGAAACTAGATTACTGTATTGTATCATAGCTCGGTGTTTTTCTTAACAAATTTGGTGCAGGTAAATCGTATACACTGAGCTCAGGGTGCGGTAACTATAAGTGTGCAGGTATTAAATACCCGCACGCTAGTTACCGCACTGTTAGATAGGAAAGTATGCCAGCGTGTATGGGCGTGTCTCTAACAGCAGACAGCGAAGTGCATTTTATTGATTTTCTGCGCTCACATTGGTTTATCTTACCTGAGCTTTACATTTGTAAAGCAAGGATTTTAAGTACTCACTGAACTGCTGTATATGGCAATGTGGAACGCCTACTGAACTACCATATATGGATGGCTATGATACAAAACAGAAAGAACATTAAAACTCTTGGGTAAACGATTTATACTCGGGGGCTACGCCCCCTCGTACAAACCGTTTACCCTCGAGTTTCAATGCTCTTTCTATTACTTGGACAACTGGGGTATCAGACAAAACTATTCGATAATGTGCAACCAGTATCACCTGACATACAGATTTCTGAGGACGGCAAAATACATGTTAACCTAAAAAGAAGGGATACAATTCTTGTAATATCACAAGAACATGCCCAAGACAACAAAGATTTATTACAATTGCCTACAAAAACAGCAGATTTTGAACACAGTCCAAAAGAAATCCGTACACGTATGACGCGACAGAGAATGATTAACCGCAAATCAACTGCGAAGGAGAAAATATCAATGAAACTAGAGATTTTGACGAAATATAAAACAATTCCGGGCGTTATTGACACACTCAGGGAAAACGGTCAGTTTCACTTGTGCAAGAAATGGTGTTCATTAGCAGCAAACAAAAGTTTCTTATGGAAAATATATGCTATATCTACTCTTTTTTAGACGTTGTCGATTAGTTTTTATAACACAACTTCGTCCCAGATGAGATACATGCAGGACATGGCATTAAAATTCTTGAAAGTTGGATACAAATTGAACTCTTTAATGGTGATAAATCTGATGTGAATAGGTCGGCATCCATGTTTAAACACTGAAAATATATTTAAAAAAATAACAATAATTTCAATGAACATAGATTAACCTGGTATATGTTGGCTTTGCAAGAATATAAGGATCTTAGATGCCTGGCTGTAAGACAGACTTTTCCCTATCCGAGGGATTTCCTAAATGATAACAGAAACTACAGGCAGCAATACATGTATTATATTAAAAAAAGATGTATCACTTAAAACTGGCTGTATATTCTTAGATATACACGTCCTACTCCTGCTGAATATAATCGTAATTTGCCTGTCAGCATCAAAAACGGTCATTGCGCTATCGTAAAGTATACAATAACCTGCTCCCGAACATCGCCCAAATATTTTCATCCTGCGCCAAACATCGCCTTTTTTCATGTATATGGTGTATTTCAAATTTAAAAATCTCCCCTAAAACACCGATTTTGACATTATGATTTGGAAGGATGACAGGGGAAAGATTGATAGATATAGTCCATAAAGGTAATGTCTTTGTTTAGTAATATTTTCAAAGAAATGTGGATATAAACTTTAGAATTGTCTAAATTGGCGTAAAGTTTGACATTTAACTGCGCCGTTTCCTCTTAAAATGGCATCTTTTCAGGATTTTAAATTACCTTTGGAAACTTCATTTATTACGTGATAAGGCTAGTGAGGTGATTTTACTGGTTATTTGTTTTTATATACCAAAATGAGGAGAATACTAACCCCTCTAAAGTTTTCAGATCAATGTATCGATCCTGCGCCGAACATAGTATCCTGCGCCGAACATATCCGGATACCTAGTGTGCTGTGTCAGGTTTAGTTATCAGGATGTTATTCTTCAAGAAGAGTTGGGCATATATCCCAGAGAAGTTGTGCTAACATAGTCAAAAAGTTTGTTCCCGGAATGCTCCATCCAAGGTGTACAAAGGGAATGTACAGAACTAATCCCGAAAGTATGAACCCTACTCCGTATAAGAACTCTATTCTTGGGTTAGAAATAAACGGCGAAATTAACATAAATGCGCATATTGCCAGTGCAATTACAGGAATAAAAAGTGGAATTGTGAATTCACCTTCGTTTCTTTTCACTTTGCGACGTTGGTATCGAATGCAATGAATGTTAGGCTTTCAACTAAAAAACCGACAAAACTGACCAAGTTGATCAATTCACCGATATCTCCCGGAATCAAAAAGATTAATGATAAAAGAGTATTGAGGAAAAGAGAAGCCAATGGAATCCGCGATTTATGATGCAGAAATGACAGCACTTCCGGTAAGTGACCTGCGCGCGCAGCCGCAAAACGAACTCTAATTTTTGTAAAAAATCCACCATTTGCATTGCCGTGGACAGAGCACATAACACCTATTGGTATGATTATAGCAGCCGTTCCAAGAATTTTCTCGCCCCAGCTATATGCTACAGCAGAAACTGACAGGAATTCAGATTTGCTCAATATTGTAAAATATGAAACATTTGTGCACATGTAAATCATAGTTATAAATGTCATTGATAAAACAATTGCTCTTGGAATATTTTTCTTCGGTTGAATTAGTTCTTCAGCAATCTCATTGAGGTTTGTGTATCCGCCATACGCCCACATGCAACTGTAAATTGCCAGCGATATGGAAGTGACGTCATTGGTAGAACCTTGAAATGCATCATTAAAATTTTCAGTCTTGCCTTCGAAGAGGGAGACAAATCCACCAACAATAATGATGACAAGGACCATAACTTTCAGAACTGTGAAAAGTCCTTGCATGGATGAAACGAGCCGGACGCTGATAGTGTTTGTTATGGCAAGAATCAGAAGTTCTGCGGCAGCAATAGACTTCCTTATACTGTTTGGAGCCCCACATTTTCCGAATATGGGAGCACAAACATAGTCCGCAAAAACCAGCGCCTGAACAGTGCTGCCGCCTGGAGACACAATGCTTTCCGTCCACGAAACAAGGAATGCGGGGACACGTCCTATTCCAGTTTTAATAATGGTATAATCTCCACCAGATTTTGGAAGCATGACACCTAACTCTGCATACACAAGTCCTAGAATTATAGACAAAATACCACACAGTGCCCATATAAACAAACATAACCCGATTGATCCAGAATTCTGCAAGGCTCCTTTTGTAGAAATGAATATCCCGGAACCAATTATCGCTCCCATAACAAAAGATAAAGCTAAAGCTATCCTTTCCATTTCTTGAATACGATCTGTCTCGATTACAACTGGCTTCCCGTCAACCGTATCTAAAACCTTTCTCTCTATTGCGGTATCGTTCGCGGCGATGTTTTCATTGCTTTTGCCAAAAATCGAATCCCCATTCAAAATCCTTCTTACTGGCGTTTGTTTACCTTTGAAACCATCCTTAAAACTTTTGCGGTCTTCTAGTGTACCCTTTTCTATTATCAAAAGCGAATGCACAAGTTTCACAGAAGACTTAAAGCTAGTTTGTAATTGCTTCTTTATGTTTCCCTTGAGACTATTTTTTCAGACTGAACTAAAAAGGCTGATTGGTATTGGTGGGGCATTACGATAATTAAATATGTATCTTCAGGTTTACTGACACTTTCAATTATCTTCATCAATTATCTTGTCATAGGACATTTTGCCCCAGACATCAATGCCTAATTTTTAGACAACTTAAAAAGGTAGATTAAACTGAATATTTATAAGTTGTTTTAGCTGCATCAAGTTTTCAAACAATGTTTCATGAAGAGGCCGGGAATGTAATGTAACGGTTTTTAGTTTATTTACATCGCTCTAAGATAATAAATTTTGTGTACAAATGGTATCACAAAAAAAAAACAAACATCCGATATACTTAAAATACACACTCAATACGAGTGCCGATTAGTTGTGTATCTTGTTCCATACTTAGTGTACGTATTATTATGTCGTAGATGTTTAAATGAATTTTAAGCTGATAGCAGATTAATTTGTCCAACCGTTCGATTAAATTTTCTCATTTGGAAGCATTTGTTTATGCAAAACTTTATGTTCTGTTTGATTGTTTTGTTTCGGTCATTGTTCTACCGGCACGGTTGTTTTTTGTAATATGATTATAAAACATTGTAAAATAAACTCCAGCAATGCTTCTAACGCTCAAACGCTTCCCCGCATTTACAAATGACCCAACCCTCGGCAGGCCCTTGCTCTTGAATTTCATCGGGTTGATATACTGGGGCATAGTGTAGTTCTATAAATGTCAGGAAAAACTAGCCAGATACAGGTATTTCTTTTACAGGATTACTATTGTGGTCGAAGAAGTAGCATGAATGAAGGGCAATTTGATTCCAGTTTAAAAAATTCGTAAATCTGTTAGTTATAACATGACTAATGCGTCAATAAACAAAATAATAATGTGAAAACAAACATTTAACCCGGTATTTTAAATATTTCTTCAATCATGGTCTTCTTCATAAATATATGACATCTTTAAATGTAATGTTCTGAATACGGTCCAGAGTTTTACAGACAAAACACCTTATTAAAAAAAGAAGAGCGACATGATGACAAAAAGTTTGATGGTATTTCATAGTTTAAATATATTTGCGTGGCGCGGAAAGGCAGTTTATTGCCTTTTGTGATTTTAGACCATGTAACGCCAGAACATGTACAATTGAAAATTTGGCTGAAACATTGGGCCCTGTTATAACTTCGTATAGATTTATCCCCGCTGAAACATAGATGAACATGATATTTGGACACCTCATGATTTTTGATTGGTGACGTTGAACAATACAGGAAGGTCGCTAACAAGTAATAAAATAAATCAGATGAACTAAAAATACTTTTTCTATGCCTGTCATTTATTTAAAATTAAACATTCTGTTTCAAGATCTGTGAGCATTTAACCAACAATTTGAGTGTCCGAAAGATCTTCATTCAACAGAAACCCGCTGAATGTACAGTATCGATCTCCATGAAACCCTCTGTCTGTTCCTGTATTTTGAACGGAGACGTCATCGCCTGTGCTAAGGTTAACAACAATAGTCTGTGACGCACTCTGTCCATCTTTTAACAGTAACTTTGCCACGACTGCCCTATTCACCACAAAATGTCCCCAAGTATTTTCACCAAACTGCAATAATGTCACAGAGAATACGTACGTCCCGCCGACTGGTGCCACAAACGTCCCATGGTGCTGGTTATATGCATTGCCAATATTTGTGACAGCGTGGTCAAACACAATATCCTGATTGATTCCTAAATGCTGAATATAACCTGTCATCGAAGCAAAGAAGGCTACATTTGTCCCAACGATTGATCTTCGTATACGGTTTTGATGACCTATAACAAAAATAAATAATCTTCTGACATATTTCAATAACGTGCTTAGGGATGTCGGTCAAACGAAGAAATTGTTTTGGACGAGCCTTCGTTCTGGATTTGTGAGCAATGTGTTACGGGCTTTAGGAAGATTTCTGTTTCATTATATACCTTTATCAATTCTGTAAATTATTAGGCTTGTATTTCACAAGTAAATATGAACAGGCAGAAGAAATTCCGTATTGTACCTTTTAAATTCCGTATTGTACCTTACCGTATTGTATACTGCCGGACTACTTTCATTAATATGCATGACCTGACACAGTTCTATAAATAGCGCACATAAAAACTTCATTTAGTTTCATTTTAATATCGATAAACATTGAAGATTTCCTTCAATAACAAAACAACAAACAAAAAGCTAGAGGTATATAATAACAGGGCCATTATAGCAGTAGCTACATCTGGGATTGATTTTGTATTCGGCTCTCGTGAATTTTGCAAGGTCGGATCATACTCGGCGCTTGCGCGTCGCATGAGATCCGATCTCGCAAAAATCTACTCGAGCCGAATACAGCATCCCAGATCGCGCTACTATTATAACAACCCTATTTTATTTGCTGTCATTGAAAACGAAAAAAGGAGAGAATTTCACATAATGAGACGTCGTTTCAATTTTTAACTTAATTTTGACGATATAGTGTTTTTTTCGGTCTAAGATATGTGACAAACATTGAAAAGATTACATGAATAGCAAAGTACACCTAATGCCATATTTTTGTCTTAAATATCACGAGTATCATGACGGCTCACTTCTGTTCGCCATAGGTTTCTGTCAGCAGTTTAACAGATTTATGACAGATGAATATTGGTTATTTGGACATTTTCGTTATTGAAAATTCGTCTGTGATACATGGAACTACGGTGTTATGTTTAGGACATGCATTTTTTAAAGATTAAATTATCTCGTGGGTACAACAGCTTATCTCGAGCGCACGACATATCACCTCGTGCGCTGGAAATATTATCTCGTTCGCTCGACATCTAATCTCAAGCGCACGACATCTTATCTCGAGCACACGGCTTCTTATCTCAAGCGCCCGAAATATTATTTTGTGCACCCGAAATATTATCTCGTGCGCTCGACATCTTATCTCGTGTGCTCGACATCTTATCTCGTGCGCACGGCGTCTTATCTCGAGCGCAAACATCTTATTTCGTACTTTCGACATCTTTTCCCGCGCGCACGACGTCTTATCTCGAGCGCACGACATCTAATCTTATATAAATGTATATTAGTGCTCTTTGTGTGTATTCAGATCATCAGTGACTCCCGCCGTTTTTGCTTTTGTTTGTTTATACTTATAACCGTTTCAAGGGTTTGCAGGGTAGTAAGTTAAATGCACAAACTGATAAAAAGATAGCAAAAATTCAGTGATGACACAAAGGAATAAATTTAAGTCCTTGAAAAACATAAAGATTTAGGATGTAGGTTTCGCCCAAATGACCAATTTTGTGCACTGCTCTTGTACTTGTGGAAAGTTTAAATAACGTAATATTTATATATATAAGATGGGCACGAAATTATTATGTCCTAAACATATCACCGTATACGTAACAGACATTTCATGTATCAGTAAACGAGCGCAAAAAGTCAAAATTAAATTGTCAAAAATAAGTTAAAATATTGAACAGGCGTATCAATATCAGAAATTCTAAACTACTTTTTTCAATGACGGGAAGTAACTCAGAAGTCGTCCTGAAACGCGTGGCACTTTGCTCACAAATCCGTTACTAAGGCCCGTCCGAATCCTATTCTTCGTGTAACCGACATACCTAAGCTTGAAAAATGTAGTTTAAGCTTTTAAATCTGATTTATTACATTGTACATTTTAAAATATATGTTGCTTCGTTGCACAAAAAAAGAAACTATATCTACTGGCCCTCAGCAATGAAATTATCGGGTTGAAATATTTACACCGCAATCAAATTGTTATAAAATCATTCGTTTTCAATCTAGCTATTTCATATTTACCTGTCTTATCAGTTTCATATATGATTATTTCATTCAGGTGAATCATTTTACCAGTACCCTTTTCTATAATGTATTTGAAGTTGTACAAAGAAGGATTTTCGCTAACCTCTGCGTTCCTTTAAGGTAGAAGATCTTAGATTTTGCGCTGATTCCGATCTCCGTTGGTCAACAGTATTGGCTGCAATAACTGATTCTTCAGTTGACTTCCTCTTATTTGAATTGGTATCACATTCGACTTTAACGCCATTTGTTTTCATTTCTTCGATTTCTTTCTTCAGTTCACGTATGATAGAAACATATGCTAAGTTATCCGACTGAAGTGTTTGTATTTGCCTTCCATGGGTATCGATTAAGTTCTTGAGTCCTTGCATGTCATTAGCATGTTTTGCGGCCATATGTGTTATACTTGTAGCCACGTACTCTTTCAATTCTTCAAAATCTCTGCTTTCTGGTGCTGTCTTAAGTTTGTTATTAACATCCTCAGCCAGTGAAGAAGACACAAAATTTAAAAATAGTATAATCAGTAACATATATTCCATTTTATGTCTCTGCATTTTTGACTGCAAATATGTTATGATTCATGTGAGAACACCTGGCTATGACCCTTTTGAGATAATGACAGTACTTGACATGGAACGTTATACGTATCTTACTTAAAATGTTTATCTATGATTTCGAAAGTCAAATATTGTAATACAAAATCCAATGACTGACTTATAGATCGTTTTGATACATCAGCAAATCAATCTTATATGGTACTTAGCCAACAGAATACATGTCTTGGGGAAGTGTCAAACTCATAACTTGGAAAAGATCGGCAAAGGTAACACAGTATACTTGTTACTTGTCAACAACCCGTCCGAGTCAACCGTTCATGTATTTTTCGGCTAACAATAGTCATGACATGCGCATGTTGCAAATGGTTAATAGATTAAACAACATATAAATTACACACTATATGTCCTCCCTCATACAAGTGATATTTACGATTGTTGGCACAGTAAAATAGTATAAAACTTTATTTTTGTTTTGATAGGTCGGAAACAATTCCATGTTGTCAAGTAATCAAGTAATTGTGCTACTAATGTCAAGTTACGCATTTAAGCCTAATATCAATGACCAGTAAAACACATATTAAACAGATTCAGTGACTTTAGTGTTTTACGCTCTTCAGATTTAATCACAACAGCTATAGGTGAGCAGACGCTAGAAAATCATGTCTTCCCAGACCATTCTGTTCTGGTATGGAACATTACACTTAAACACGTAGAACATAAATCAAGGAGAAAACACGAGCATCCAGTGGATGATATTTCTGTTTGAATTAAAGAATATCTCGCAAGAGTTTATAATTAAAACCTGAAATATGTCAACTTTTGTTAGAAAAGATTGACAGTTTGGAACAAAACCAACACGAACAGAAATCTATCGGCAGTTCATATGAAAATTTCGTCGATAATATGAAAACTGAAATGTCAGCATTTCTTAGTCCTAAGGAAATCAAAATAAAGGGAATATGCAATTTAAAAAAAATACGCAAGAAAAAGCCATGGCGGACTGAAGATCTGAGCAAAATATAGGAGAAAATGCGCGAAAGTGAAAGGAAATGGCTGAAGTATAAAGATATCCGAAATAGACAGACACTCAAACATGATTTTGTTACAGAACGTAAGCAGTTTGATAGAAAAGCTCAAAAGCAAAAACAAAGATATTGCAAAGACTCACAAAATGCATTTTTAGAATTGAGCAAAATACAGACTTTTGGAAAACAATTGGTAAGATAGGAGTCGGTAACGAGAGAAAAAAGATTAATTCCAATGGAAATCATTCGTAACGATGGATCGATAAATACACGTACAGAAGACGTACTTGAAAAATGGAAATCATGTTTCGAAGAATTATTCAAAACATCTGAAATAAACGAGACCAGTGACTTATTAACAGGCATGCAGCAAGAATGTGATTCCAACGAACTAAACTGTGGAATAACAATTGTTGAGGTTGAAAAAGCGATAACTGCATTTAATATGAATAAAGCGCCCGGGTCGGATGAAATACCGGCGGAAGTAATCAAGTCGCCAAGCAGTATTGTGTATCTGCATCGTTTGCTATCTGTTTGTTTCAACATTTGACGAATTCCGAACTCTTGGGAAAAAGGAATCATAACCCCTATTCTCAAAAGCATCACATCAGACTTTCGTGACCCATCAATTACCGTGGAATAAGCGTATTGTCATGTTTTAAACACTAGGCTTACTAAATGGCTGGAGGAAAATAATAAAATATCGGATGCACAAAATGGCTTCAGGAAAAATAGAAGCACTCTTGATCAGATCTCCCCTTTAACGAACATAATAGAAAATGGAAAGAAAACAGAAAAAGAGTACGTTCATAGCATACATTGTCTACAGTTAAAACATATGACAAAATCACGACTATCAGAGATGGGAATAAGTGGTTATATGTATAGAGCCCTGAGATCGATTAACGAGAACGTAAAATTTGCCGTGAAAATAAATGAAAATTTGACAAAGTATTTCAGTGTGCAATCAGGCCTAAAACAGGGATGTTTATTAAGTACTACAATGTTCAACATCTATCTGAACGATTTAATCAAATTCTTGAAAACATGTACATTGGAATCACCTTGGATGCAGACGATCTAGTACTAATCGCTGACAATGAAAGTTATTTACAATTAATGTTAAATGTTCTTAGCAAGTGGTTTTATGAAAATAAAAAGACAATAAATGCTTCAAAATCGAAAGTTACACATTTCAGAGCAAACTCAGTTCAACAAACATCCTTCTCCTTCATACTTGGATCTGCATTACTTGACATTATTAGTGAATATCGTTACCTTGGCCTGTTTATAAATTACTCTCTAGACTACTCAGTTACAGCAAATTACGTCTCACAGCACTAGGTCTGCTTATCTCGAATTTCATTTGGGTGGAATGCCGTTTGAAGTGTACAAAAACTCTATGACACAATGGTTTGGTCAGTCATAAACTACGGAGCAGCAATATGGGGCACAAAAGAATATTCATATATAAATGCTGTCCAACACCATACTTGCAGGTTTTATTTAGGAGTGGACAAATATACACCGAACTGTGCAATAAATGGAGACATGGGTTGGCTCCCACCGATCGCAAAACATTGGAAAGCAGTAACAAACCACTGGCTCAGACTTAAAGGTGGTCAATCACATTTAAACAACATTTAATGACATTTTTTACTTTTTGTATATTCTGGTAGAGAATTATTTAAGGAACAAAAAGACCGATTACATAGAGTTAGATTCCTATTTGAAATGTATATTTTAATATTTTTATAAAAAAAATTGATTACTCCCCTTTAATATGAAAGAATATAAAAAGCTGGGTATTTCTTTTTATTTCGATACAATGTCTAGTTTTACATTTGCATTTGATAGACATATCAACTATTGAACAATCTGAACCAAAATGCAAGTTTAAAAGCTGTGTGTAGCTTCTGAATTCATTTATTTCCAATCTATCTTGGTTGCGCAACCAAGATAGGCAAAGGGAGGTAATAATAATTTTTGAAACTTGCGTTTCTAATGAATTCCATCTAAATACATAATTTTTAATACAAATATTTTACAAATATATTACAATATGTCTAATATTTATACATTTCCTTAGGCAAAGTGTGTTTATCAAATTTATACTTATGATAAAATAACTCTATCTTGGTTGGGCAACCAGGATAGGGAAATGAAATTTTAAAAATACCTCCAGTGAAAATCTAATTTGATTGAGTGTTAAGTGAACATAAATGAGTGTAAATGATCAGATGCTAAAGTTTCGAACAAATCCGTTACATGGCCAAAATCTGATTATCCACCTTTAATAATATGCCTAATTAAAGTATTACCAGCAAAGTTTTCAAATTTCAAATGGACATATCGACTGAGAACATCCAACTTGATAAGTGTAATGTTTTGATGTCGATTGGCGGATACAAAAGTAGAAGCCTACGCAAAAGAATAGCGAACAGTGTGACAAGAAATGTATTTAAAGATTATAAACAGAATTGGTTATGTATTGTGAATTCAGACACCGGTCTTAACAGGCAGAGTGGTAACAAGTTACGGAGTCCAACGTATAAATCGTTTAAAACGGGATACGAAACTGAGAGTTATGTAAAGAATAACGTTATTTATCAAGAAATAGTAGTGATGAGCGTGTTTTCCATAAACTCTAAAATAAAATGTTAGCGTTAAGATATACATAAAATTTGTATGTAATTGCAAACACTGATATTTTCTTGATAAGCTCAATATTCTTCAACATCACTGACCATGTTTAAAGCCTAACAAAAAATGTTTCTTTCCGGTAACTTGCTCAGAACAATTAGGGTAGGTAGGTCGGTATTTTTATATGGAATATTTTTTATTAAGTGAGACTTTTCGGAAATTATTTTTGTGTCAAATATGGAAACAGATAAGGGGGTTGTTCCTTTAAAGCTTCGTTAAAAATCTCCAAGGCCATAAAACATAGAATCGGGCCAAAAACATAAGGTAGGTCGGAATACTGGAAATAAACATGTTTTAGGCCTAGCCGTTATATATATAAAAACGATTAAATCTCTTATACAATGTTCTATTTGCAGTATTTTTCATACATTCACATAACATTTTTCTAATACTCTTAGTAGTTCGGAACATCTTAAGTAATAAGGCTTGCTTCCAAGGGTTCTTCTTATAGATTTGATGATTAAATATCGAGCTTTTAACCCGACAGACACGGTTTTATACACAGAAGGACAGAGGGTAAATAGTTTTGACAATTAACCAATATCAATAAACCGGTTTGTTCGTAATGTAATTGCATATAATATTTACTATCGGCAGACAGTTCCTTCGATGAATTTATATATATTTGTTGGATTGATTTTAATAATTCGTCACCTCAGTTAAACGATGTAAACTAACATTTTGAGAAAAATGGAGCTATGTATATCATTACAAATTAACACTTAATATTAATGAGTAGGACTGGGACGATTACTCGGTTAATCGGATCCGATTCGATTACTAGGTGAAACCATTTTCAATTTTGCAAAACCGCTAATCGCTTACAAACAATCTTATAAAGGCCGTACGTTTCTAATGAAGTCAGCTGCTGGAAGCACCTTGACGCAGTCGTCAGGAAAGAAAACAACATTTTCAATATGGCGGCCGATTAACCGGTTCGATTCGATTTCATACAAATGATTAACCGGTTTCAAAATTTTGAAATCGTCCAGCCCTACTAATGAGGCAGATAGCAGCTCTATGTATAGACCAGTGCATATGGTTATGATCAAACCTCATCGACCATAAATTATGATAATACATCTAAAGGACTATACTTTCATTCTAAACCGGAAATTAGAAACTATGATCATTTTGATTTAAACTGTCATAAACCAGACAGCTCAAAGTTCAGAGTCAGATGTACATATGAAAACCGAAAACAGTTGCGTTTAAACATCTGAGTTATATACCACAGCCAGTACTGACGAGATGCAAGTTATTTGTCCTATTGATATTATTATAATTATTATTATACCAGATTTATATATATGACTCCTATGTAGTACTTAATATCTCCTATGTAGGAGATACTAACACCTACCTAAGAGATACTAAGTCCTACGTAGGATATATTAAGTCGTATATAACACAAATTTAAATCTCTCTCCTGGCACCAGGACGCTGCCATATGTACCTGAGCAACTCTGACACTCATTTCCAATGACTGAAGTTATATACAGCCTGTTCACACTGCAACAATTTGATCCCAAAGTTGCACTAGTTAGTGCTATTTTTCAAACGTTATTGTGAATTTTATTTGGTGACATAAACTGTGGGATCACTGTCATACTAATAGGGGTTGACACGACCATGACTTTACGCAGTTGCACGACGCTTACATGAAAGCAAGATCTTTGCGAAGATAACCTATCTGACAGATATGTAAAATGGGTTGACCAAACAAAATCCTATCCTCGCTAACAAGTAATAAAATAAATCAGATGAACTAAAATACTATTTTGAATGTCTGTCATTTATTTAAAGTTAAAACTTCTATTTCAGGATCTGTGAGCTTCATTCAACAGAAACCCGCTGAATGTGCAGTACCGATCTCCATTAAACCCTCTGTCTGTTGCTGTATTTTGAACCGAGACGTCATCGCCTGTGCTAAGGTTAACGACAATGGTCTGTGACGCACCCTGTCCAGATTTTAACATTAACTTTGCCGCAACTGCCCTATTCACCACAAAATGTCCATAAGCAAGTTCACCAAAATGCAGTAACGTCACAGAGAATACGTACGTCCCGCCGACTGGTGCCACAAAATTCCCATGGTGCTGGTTATATGCATTGCCAATATTTACATCAACGTGGTCAAACACAATATCCTGATCTTTTCGTAAGTGATGAATATCATTTGTAATCCAAGCAAAGAAGGCCACTTCAGTCCATACGACTGACGTTCGTATACGGTTTTGATGACCTACAACAAAACAAAAAATGAATATTTGATGCATTTAGCGCACTTCTTACATATATCAATAACGTGCTCAGGGATATCGGTCAAACGAAAAAATTGTTTCGGACGAGCCTTGATAATGGATTTGTGAGCAAATTGTCACGGGGTTAATGAAGATTTCTGTTCAATTTGCTGTCATTGAAAACGAAAGCAGATTAGAATTTCGCATAATGATGCGTCTTTTCAGTTTTTCACTTAATTTTGACAATATATTGTTGTTTTTGTTTTGTTTCGGTCCCAAATATGTGACAAACATTAATAAGATTATATGAATAGCGAAGTACACATAATGCCATTTTTTTCTTAAATATCACGAGTTGCATGACTGTCCACTTCTCTTTGGCACATGTTTCTGTCAGCAGTTTGACAAATTCATTACAGATAAATATGGATAATTTGAACAATTTCGTTATCGAAAATTCTTCTGGTATGTTTATGACATGCATTATTGTAACCAGGTTGGATTATTTGCATAATCCAGTACTAGTTATCTCCATTGGACAATCATGGGCAATTCTCCCGCCTTTTATCATTGTTATAAGCGTCACGTGAGATCAGTTCCTAGTCAGTTGTAGAGGAGGACGGGCATGTTCATTTGGTTCCCCAATTTGATTGTTTCGTGCTATAATGGTCATTGTTACAGGTTAGGAATGGTTTACTCTTGTTTTTATTTGTTTAAATATGGACTGCAATCTTATTTCTGGTATTTTATAAGTAATGAAATATTTGGAATACATGTAATTGTACATGTATATAGTTTCCAAGATGGCGGCATTCTTAACTGTCTTACTTTCTATAATCTTATTCTTAAACCTAATTAATACCTATGCAATAACAATAAAGGATCTCAGTCTATGGTACTTAGTTGCACTTGGCATAAGAGCACCTTCACGAGAGAGGTTGTTGGATAGAGTACAGAGAAGTTGTAGAGACGGTGTGAGTATTGATTCGATCCACAATCGGTATGATTGTAAAAGGCTTATTTAAGGTAATACTTAGATGGCTACTTGCTGATGTACGTTGTATATTTTTAGAGTTATTATGAAATACACAATATACTATGTTACAAATATTTGTATGAAACCGGATGCCTGATACGGAGTCGAACCTGACCTTTTCCTGTGAGAGTTTGTATTCAAATTTGGTGTAATACTCCTGTCGGAGTATGATAACTGACTGAAAAATAATTGTCATTAAGTCTGTCCGGATTACTATTGTTTTAGTTCATATTACCGCTTATGTATCTTTAAGGTCATAAGTATTTAGTGTGATTTATTGTTTACTTTCAGGATCACGACATTGTCGACACTTAGGATACTTGTATTATCATTTCGGTGTACCCTGCCCTGCAACCTTATGCTATAAATTGTGAAGTAAAAAGAAATAAAATGATGAACTGTACCAGTGTTGTGGTTCAAGCATATTAGCTGCAATTCTAGTTTAGAAGTAAAAGAACCAAAAGGGTAACATTATTTCTTTAAAGATCAAGTTATCTCGTGCACACGACAGCTTGTCTGGAGCACACGGTATCTTATCTCGTGCGAACGACATCTTATCTCGTGCGCTTGACATCTTATCTTGAGCGCACGACATCTTTACCCGCGCGCTCAAAGTATTATCTCGTGCGTTTTACATCTTATCTCGTGCTCATAACATCTTATCTCGTGGGCACGACATCTTATCTCGTGCGCTCGACATCTGATTGATATATTTTGGGGCCCTTAAGTCATGTCATCAGTAAAAACATGCAATTATTACCGTTATTGCTTTTGTTTCGTTTATACTGATAATCGTTTCACGGGTTTACAGGGCAGTAACTGATAAGAAATAAAGATTAAAAAAAATCCCTGTTTCCCAGGCATACATCAAATTTTATAATTTCTACGAAAAATGTGCAAATTGATACTATCATCCGAACAGCGTTTTTTCTTTACTATTCCTATTCTAACATGCAGTAAGCATCATTATGTTCGTTTAATTTTGAAGATAGGATAACCAATTATGTGCACTGCTCTTTTTTTTTGTGGGAAGTTTAAATAACATTGGAATAAGCGGGACCCTAATTATCTACTTTTACTGATGACCTCAATATAACAAAGGGCTCGTGCGCTCGACATAAGATGACGTGCGTTCGAGATATGATGTCGTGCACACGAAATAATTGAATTTTAAAGGAAATATATGCATGTCCTAAACATACCACCAAATGTGACAGACATTTCATGTATCAGTTAACGAGCGCATTTCAGTTACAAAAGTAAGTCAAAACTAAATTGTCAAAAACAAGTTAAAATATTGAACAGGCGTATCAATTTAAGAAGAAATTCTAAACTACTTTCGTTTTCAATGACGGCAAGTAACTCAGAAATCGTTCTGAAACCCGTGTTACTTTGCTCACAGATCCGTTAACGATTCTTCGTGTGACCGACATTGCTAAGCGTGAAAACTGTAGTTGTTTATGTGAAAACATATGTTGCTTGCGTTGCAAAAAATATATATACTGTTTTTTTTTACGACATGGCCCTCAGCTATGAAATTATCGGGTGGAAATATTTACACCGCTATCAACTGTTGATAAAGTCATTCGTTTTCAATCTAGCTATTTGATATATAACTGTCTTATCAGTTTCATATATTTTTACCAGTATCCTTATCCCTGTTTGTTTGAAGTTGTAAATAAAAAAGGATTTTCCCTAACCTTCGCGTTCTTTTAAGGTAGCAGATCCTTGATTTTGCGCTGATTTTGATCTCCGTTCGTCAACAGTATCGGCTGCAATAACTGATTTTTCAGTTGATTTCTTCTTATTTGAATTGGCATCACATTCGATTTTAGCGCAATTTGTTTTCATTTCTTCGATTTCCTTCTTCAGTTCACGTATGATAGAAACATATGCTAAGTTATCCGACTGAAGTGTTTGTATTTGCCTTCCTTGGGTTTCGATTAAGTTCTTGAGTCCTTGCATGTCATTAGCGTGTTTTGCGGCCATATGTGTCATACCTGTAGCCACGTACTCTTTCAATTCTTCAAAATCTCTGCTTTCTTTTGCTATCTTAAGTTTGTTATTAACATCATCAGCCAGTGAAGAAGACACAAAATTCCAAAATAATATTTTCAGTAACACAAACTCCATTTTATGTCTCAGCATTTTCGACTGCAAATATGTTAATGATGATTCATATAAGAACGCCTGTCTAAGACTACTTTTGAGATAACGACAGCGATTGACATGGACCGTTATACATATATCAAAAAGTTTATCTATGATTTGGAAAGTGAAATATGGTAACACAAAATCCAATGTCTGACTTTCAAAATGTTTTGATACATCAGCAAACCAATCTTATAAGGTACTCAGCCAACGGAACACATGTCTTGGGGAAGTGTCAAATTCACAACTTGGTGAAGTTTGCCGAGGTAACACAATATAATTGTCAACAACCCGTTCGGTCTGTTTAGAGAGTCAACCGTTGCATTTTCGACTATCAGAATTCATGACATTAGCATGTTGCAAATGGTAAATAGATTAAACAACTTATAAATTATACACTTTATGACCTTTATTGTTGAAACAGTAAAATGGTATAAAACTTTATCTTTGTTTTAATAGGTTAAAAAACAATCTCATGTAGTCAAGAACTTGTGCCACTAATGCCAAGTTACAAATCTATACCTAATATCAATGACCAGTAAAACAAATGTTACCTGTGAGTGAGCCTGACCTTTTGACAAGTTTCTTTTGAACGAACAGTGAATTATTCATAGTGTCTTATTTGTTAGATTATTAGCAGTTAGTATTTAGAAAATGACTGTAACGCAATAGGTGAAACAGTAATGTTTGGGATCTATACAAATATATTAAGACCGCATTGTTTCAACTTCAAACAAACATTGCTGAGTGATTTTATGAGTATAATAATTTTCTAGTGTATGACTATAACAATATTAGAAAACTTATATATTAAATCTAAAAGTAAGTCTTTTTTAATCTTTTTATAGGTCTGTAACCAATATATGAAACGAAGCAGAAAAAAATGATGTAGTGTACACCTATTAGTAGTTTAATTATATTTTTTTGTATTTGTTATTAGGCATATGTACAATAGTATGAACACAAAAGTAACATATACAAATGGCCCGTTCCACATGAAGTCAAATTAACAGCTCTGTAAACAAAGTGATAGGTTTATATGTCTATGATTACTTTTTAACTATGGATGATAAAAAAAGAATATGCTTTAAAACTTATTAATTTCTGATCAAAGAAGTGAGAAAACGGAGGAGAAAATAAATGTAAAGAAGATGAGAAAATTAACTTTGAACTGAGATTAGATAGATCTACACATCATTGTTTCACACAAAAAATTATTTTAATGCTTGAAAAATAATCAGAAATCCAGTAAGAGAAAAAAGTGTACACTTATTGATTGAATAGCCGGTCTATGGTAAAAAACTATTTACAGAGGCCTGCAGAACTTCGGAAAACAATTTCAATGTTTTTTTTTCTAGTTTGACTTTAGCCCAGTAAATCTGTGTTGAACTATAGACCGGTCAATAGCCAAAATTATGGACCGGCGATTTGTATAAGTAGTCATGTAATAGTAGATTTATTGAATGGCTTGCCGGTCAATAATAATAGAAAACTGTCCTAGGGCCGAAGAACAGATGCTTAGATTTTTGGCTATCAGCTAATATAAATACACCGGTTAGTTCGCACTTGCAAATAATAATATTTACTCTCCAAAGACAACTATTATGTATATATGTTGGATTGATTTTAATAATGCGTCGCCTCAGTTAAACGATGTTCTAACTAACATTTGAACAAAAATAGAGCTATGCATATCATTACAAATTAATACTTAATATTTTACGAGTAGAATAATTGAAAACTTTGACTATTAATTTTAACGAGTAGAACAATTGAAAACTTTTAGAAATTGATATCTCAAAATGAACTTTCGAGATGCTGGAACAGTTGAATTTAGGCAAACAATTGTAAATCGAAGACATCACCAGGTCAAAAGGTTCGAGATTAATCACACTCGTTTATAAGAATTATATAGTGCCTGCTCCAGCGCACAAGCGCACCAGCAAGATGTTACCAGTAGAGCATGTTACTACTACTGGAACCTTATAGCAGTATTATATGTATTAATACTTTTACTATATCAAAAGTATGTTTGCTATTACTGTTATAGCTACCAAAAACAATGACATCAGTATTACCTGCTACTGCTCCTGGTATTTTACTGTTACAATTATGCACATTTCACATGCTGTGAATTGCATCCAAAGTTTTCATCGGAGTTTATTTTCAACATATCGCGAACATTTTTAAAAAAGCTCAAATACGACCTAGGGTCTTAAGCATTAGTCATCATATGGGGCTGGATACACATTGAAATCATTTTCAGAAATAATGCATTATATGCCGACGAAAATCGGTCAAAGCGAATTATGTAGAGTTCAGTTAAGATGTAGACAAAAGAAAACTATATAAAGGTAGCAGATGCCAGTTTTTGGATTTTTCGCAAGCCAGTCGAAGCCCGTCTTTCTTCGATTCAGCAGAAGTCAACTAAACAATGAGATTTGAAAGAAATAAAGCAAATAGTTATTATATAATTGTATGCTTTCTTAAAATCCAGTAGAAATATTTACCATTTATAAGACTCTGTAGTCCATAGGTAGCTAATAGGGAAACATAGGTTCGCGAAAATATGGACAAATTTTCAAAAATATTGCAATATTTGGCCTTGTGGCAAAAAAAGTTATGGGAAAAGCAGGAGTCCAATAATGCACAGTGCCTTGAACACAAGCCTCTCCTGTACCTATTCTGCATAACAAAACTATCTGTCAACTGATTACTGATTACTTTTTTCAGTACTCCTTATTGAATTTGTTTTGACATTTGCACATAGAGACAGCCATCAATATTCGCACTTTCGGATCTGACCAACTTCAGGACACTAATTTCGTTCAGGTCGGCTGAAAACTTGTTAGAAGTTTTTAAATGTCCATCACACAGCACTAGGGAGGAAAGAACCAACCAGTCAGTTTCTTCCTCCTTCACCTTTTATTCACCATTATTCACACATGCAGACACATATATACTAGGGGAAAGAACCAACCAGTCAGTTTCTTCCCCCTTCACACAAAATCACAAAATCCGCATTGAATTTCATTTTGAATGAAAACAGGGCCTTCAGTTTTGACACTTACCTTTATTTTAAGATTTCGACCCCGGCCAATTCGCATCTAAGGCTGGAAACTACCAACTGCTACCAAAATGTTGCCGATCTGGAACAGGATATCCGACTATCTAGATGACTTGATATATCAAAATGCCTAGACTTTCGGTCGTGAAATATTGGTTAAAGATCAATTTATTGACGTCTTTGTAAAGTCGGAAGTGCGTGTCAGTATGAGATTCCGCCAGCCATGTTGCCGAATAGAAAGCCTTCTATATAGGAGGAAAGAAACAGCAGAGAATCCCAAAAAGTAACATGATGGAGGGACAGAATAACTCAAACAGGTTATTTCGACTCTGAAACATTACGAAGATAGTTTTAGCGTGTATGTTCGGGTTTAACGTCTTTTTGCATATAATCGACGGTGTCTACTTGCGCTTGAAGAAAATTGTAAGCGCTAAGGAGGATACAATGAGGCGGATAGCAGTTCTATGCATAGATCAAAGCATATGATTATGATTACACCTCACGTCATATATCTAAAAACGAAACTTTCATTCGAAACTGGAAATTAGAAGCTATGATGTTATTGATTTAAACTGTCATAAACCAGACAGCTCTGGGTTCAAAGTCAAATGTACATATGGAAATTGAACACACTTGCGTTCAAACATCTGAGTTATATACCACAGCCAGTATTGGTACTGAAGCAACTTTGACACTCATTTTAAATAAATGAAGGAGTTATATACAACATGAACACACTGCAACAATTTGATCCTGAAGTTGCGCCAGTGCCACTATTCAAACATTATTGTGAATTTTATTTGGTGACAGACATTGTGGGATTACTGCCATATTTACAGGGGTTGTCAACTTGACATTACCTTGATTTTACGCAGATGTACGGCGCTTACAAGATCTTAAAAGATCTTTGCAAAACAATGACATGACAGTTACGGAAATGTACACAGTAGAAAAGTATTTACACAAAAATAAAAAGTAGAAAATCGCTTCTAGAATCAAGTATGCTAATCGTTGAATAGTTATAAAATTTCATTTGGTATAACACCAGGTCCTTCAAAATCCTCCCTAACAAGTGATAATCTTAAATACTATTTTCTATGCCTGTCATTTATTTATAAACAGGTTATTTCAAGATCAGTTATAGCATTTAACCGACAATTTGAGTGGTGTCCGAAATATCTTCATTCAAAAGAAATGCGCTGAAGATCTTCATTCAACAGAAATCCGCTAAATGTGCAGTACCGATCTCCAAAAAACCCTCTGTCTGTGTCTGTATTTTGAACCGAGACGTCGTCGCCTGTGCTAAGGTTAACGACAATGATCTGTGACGCACCCAGTCCATCTTTTAACATTAACTTTGCCACGACTGCCCCATTCACCACAAAATGTCCAAAAGTAGATTCACCAAGTCGCAGTAACGTCACAAAGAATGCGTACGTCCCACCGACTGGTGCCACAAACGTCCCATGGTGCTGGTTATATGCATTGCCAATATTTGTGACAGCGTGGTCAAACACAATATTCTGATCTTCTCCTAAGTGATGAATATCATTTGTAATCGAAGCAAAGAAGGCCACTTTAGTCCTAACGATTGACTTTTGTATACTGTTTTGATGACCTAGAACAAAATTAAAAATAAATTAATGCATTTAGAGCGCTTCTGGCTTATTTCAATAACACAAAAACGAAAGTAGGTTAGTATTTTACATAATGATACGTCTCTTTTCAATTTTTAACTTAATTTTGACAAAATATTGTTGTTGTTTTTTCGGTCTCAAATACGTGGCAAGCATTGAAAAGATTATATGAATAGCAAAGTACACCGTTTCCCATATTTTTGTCTTAAATATTACGAGTTTCATGACGGTCAACTTCTCTTTGCCACAGGTTTCTGTCAACAGTTTGACAGATTTATAACTAATAAATATGGGTATTTTGGACATTTTCGTTATTGAAAATTCGTCCGAGATACATATAAGTATTGTGGTATGTTTAGTACATGCATTTTAATATGCTGCTTTAAGATTAAATTATATCGTAGGTACGACAGCTTATCTCGAGCGCATGAAATCTTATCTCGTCCGTTCGAAATATTATCTCGCAAGGTCAAAATCTTACCTCGTGCGCGCGACATCTTATCTCAAGCGAACGGCATTTTTTCTCGAGCGGCGCTTGACATTTTATCTCGTTCGCACGACATCTTTTCTCGAGAACCCGAAATATCATATCGGGCGCTTTACATCTTATCTCGTGCGCTCGAAATACCATCTCGTGCGCTCGATATCTTACCCCGTGCGCACGACATCTCATCTCGAGTCCACCACACCTTATCAATCCTCAGATCGGGGGTTCGATTCCCGGCAGCTACTCGGGAATTTTCAGAAACGCATTTCAGTGTTTCCCACCCAACTAGAGGTGTACTATATCAGTGCTATACACTGGGCACATTAAAGACCAGGCTGTCTATTCGCAACGAGCTAGGCTAAGTTAGCCGGACAAGCCTGTATCTGAGTTCTGATCTCTCTGTCATGGGGGCTTTGTCTCATTCTGTCCCTCTGGTCAGATCGCTCTGTGTCTGTACTAGTAGAGGATGAATTATGTGCCCTGTGTGGCTGCATTTGAACTATGTAAAGCGCCTTTGAACGTGAAATTGATCATGAAAAGGGTGCTATATAAATCTGGTATAATAATAATCTCGTGCACTCGACATTTTATCTCGTGCGCACGACGTCCTATCTCGGGCGCACGACATCTTCCCTCGAGTGCCAGAACCAGAAATATTATCTCGTTCGCACGGCATCTTATTTCGTGCTCACGACATTTTATTTCGTGCGCTGGACATGGTATCTAGTGCGTACGACATTGCAATTTTGTTACTATTCTAACATGCAGTAAGCCGCACTATGTTCGTTTAATTTCTAATATAGATGACCAATTATGTGCACTGTCCTTCAATATTTGGAAGTTTATGTACTTGTATGAAGTTTAAATAACATCGTATATATAAGATTTCGTGCGCTCGAGATAAGATGCCATGCGCACAAAATAATTTGATTGTTAAGAAAATAAATGATTGTCCTAAATATGTCATCGTATATGTAACATACATTTCATGTATCAGTAAACGAGCGCATTTCGGTTGCAAAATAAGTAAAAAACTAAATTGTCAAAAACAAGTTAAAAATTTGACCAGGCGTATTAATATAAGAAATTCTAAACTATCGTTTATACGGACGGGAAGTAACTCAGAATTTGCCCTGAAACCCATGATACATGCTCACAAATCCATTACAGAGGATCCGAATTATCCGAATCCTATTCTTCGTGTGACAGACATTCCTTAGCGTGAAATTGTAGTTTAAACTTTTAAATCTGATTTATTACAATTGTTGCTTGCGTTGCAACTTTGAAGAAAAGCTATATATACTGTACTTTTACGACATGGCAATCAGCCATGAAATTATCTTGTTAAAATATTTACACCACTATCAACTTTTGACAAAGCATGTCGTTTTTAATATATAATTGTTACATTTAGGTGAATCATTTATACCAGTGTCTTTTTCCATGTTTATTTGAAATAAAAGAAAAAGATAAAAAGGATTTTCCCTAACCTCTGCTTTCCTTTAAGGTAGAAGATCTTAAATTTTGCGCTGATTCCGATCTCCGTTGGTCAACAGTATTGGCTGCAATAACTGATTCTTCAGATGATTTCATCTTATTTGCACTGGTATCACATTCGACTTTAACGCCATTTGTTTTCATTTCTTCGATTTCCTTCTTCAGTTCACGTATGATAGAAACATATGCTAAGTTATCCGACTGAAGTGTTTGTATTTGCCTTCCTTGGGTATCGATTAAGTTCTTGAGTCCTTGTATATCATCAGCATGTTTTGCAGCCATATGTGTTATACTTGTAGCCACGTACTGTTTCAATTCTTTAAAATCTCTGCTTTCTGGTGCTATCCTGAATTTGTTATTAACATCCTCAGTCAGTGAAGAAGACACAGAATTTATAAATACTATTATCAGTAACATAAACTCCATTTTATGTCTCAGCATTTTGAACTGCAAATAGGTTATGATTCATGTAAGAAGACCTGTCTATGACCCTTTTGAGATAACGACAGTACTTGACATGGAACGTTACACGTATCTCAGAATGTTTATCTATGATTTGGAAAGTCAAATATGGTAGCACAAAATCCAATGACTGACTTACAGATTGTTTTGATACATCAACAAACCAATCTTATAAGGTACTCAGCCAACAGAACACATGTCTTGGGAAGTGTCAAACTCACAACTTGGTGAAGTTCGCCAAGGTACATGTAGCAGTATAATTGTCAACAACCCGTCCGGTTTTTTAGAATCAACCGTTCATGTATTTTTCGGCTAACAATAGCAGTGACATGCGCATGTTGCATATGGGAAATAGATTAAACAACATAAAAATTACACATTTTATGACCTCCCTCATACAAGTGATGATAAAAATTGTTGAAACAATAAAATGGTATAAAACTTTATCATTGTTTTCAAAAGTCGAAAATAATCTTATGTAGTCAAGTACTTCTGCTACTAATGCCAAGTTACAAATTTATACCTAATATCAATGACCAGTAAAACACATATTTTATTTAATCACTGACCTCTGGGTGAGCCTTACCTTTGGACACGTTTCTTTTGAACGAGTAGTGAAATATTCAGACTGATTTAGTCATACATCAATATTCATAGTGTCTTATTTGTTAGATTTACAGTTTGTTTTTGAAAAATGACTGTGAAAGGCAACAGATCAAACGGTAAACATTGGGATCTATACAAATATATTAAAATTTCATTGTTTCAATTTCAAACGAACATTGCTGAGTGATCGTCTGGGTAATACAATTTCTAGTGTATGAAAATAATAATATTAGAAAACTTTTGAATTAACAAAAAACAAAGTAAGTCTTTGTTAATTTTTTACGGGTCTGTAACCAATAGATGTAAAAAGCAAAAAGGGAAAATATTTGGAATATACCGGTAGTGTACACTTATTGAATGAAGAGCCGATCTATGGTCAAAACAATTTTTTCTAAAAGTTTGACTTTAGCTCAGTAAATCTATGTTGAACTATTTTCCAGGTCAATAGCCCAAATTATGGACCGGCGTTTTGTATAAGTAGTCATGTAATAGTAGATTTATTGAATGGAATGGCCTGCCGGTCAATGATAAAAAACTATCCAAGGGCTGAAGGACAGAGGCTTAGAATTTTACCTATTAACCAACATCAATAAACTGGTTAGTACGTAATTACAAATAATAAATGTAATGTTGGATTGATATAAGTAATTCGTCACTTCAATTGAACGATGTTCTAACTAACATTTTGACAAAAATGGAGCTATGCATATCATTCAAATCAATACTTAATATTAAATGAGTATTTTATCACTCACTTATATTCCAGCAGTTGAACAGATAGAACAATTGAAAACTTTGAAATTGATATCTCAAAATGAACCCTTGACCGGCTAGAACACTGGAATTTAGGCAAACAGTTATACATTGAAGACTGGACATCACCAGGTCGAAAGGCTTGAGATTAGCACACTCGTTTATAAGAATTATATAGTGTGAGCTCCAGCGAACAAGTTTATAGCTGTATTATATGTATTAATACTTTTACTATATCAATAGTATGACTGATGTTACTTTTATAGCGATCAAAAACAATAACATCACCATTACTGCTACTGCTCCTGGTATTTTATTGTTACAGTTATGCACAATTCTGAATTCACATGCAGCGAATTACATCCGGATTTTTCGTCGGAGTTTATTTTCAACACGGACGCAGACATTTGTTAAAAACTCAATTACGAAGAGTAATAAAGAATATTTTTGTGTGTCTACACCTAGGGACTTGAGCATAGGTCATCATATGGGGCTGGAAAAGATACAATTTGAAAACATTTTTAGTAAATAATGCATTATGTGCCAATAAAAAACGGTCACAACTGTTTGAAGTCGTGATGGTTTTTCTATTTTCGTGAACCGTAAAGTAGGTTTGAATCTTTTTTTCTGCTGTTATCCACAACGTTGCGGAGGTCTTGAGTATACGCTGCATATATTTACGGTCGATTTTCAATATGCCGCAGCATATGTCCGAAGAAAGCCGGAGTATGAAATCTGAACATTTTGTCTGTTTATTTGTTTTGGGTTTAACGCCGTTATTCAATATATTTCAGCTATGTAATAGTGGGCAGTTAACCTAACCAGTATTCCTGGATTCTGCACCAGTATAAACTTGTCCCCGCAAGTAACTGTCAACTTCCCCACATGAATCAGAGGTGGAGAACGAATGATTTCAGACACTATCTATGTCTTTTATCAAATCGTCACGGAGAACATACGCCTCGCCCGGGAATCGAGCTCACGTAGATTGCTACAGAGCTAAATGGCGGGAGAGTAATTTGAACATATTTTGGTCTCAGTTACAGCTTTATTGTATCTACACGGAGATCTTGATCATCGTAGGGGGACGGGATGAGATAAACTGGGAATAATATTGAGCAATTATTGCCGTTCCTTTTGCTGATGGCAAGACATTCTGGAACTAAGATTTTTTATTTTAGTATAGCGAGAATATGTTTTTCTCTGTATACAATGATACGTACAGTACAAACCTTATTTACTATTTTTGCTGCGAAATCAAGAATGCGCGCATCTGCCCACAAATCAATAAGTCTGTTCTTTCCTTCCTATTGCGTTAATGAATTGATGTAATTGAAAATGCTTCTATTTTTTTTTTTATCTATTTTACATATATGCATATAATTAATTTCGTCGCTGCCTGTGGTCACGTTCGACACTTCTAAGTGTCGTTATATTGAGTGTATTTGATTAACAGTTAAGGGTTTTTCTAAGTGAAATTGATAATTTCTAAATTTTTTGCTTCATTTATGAATGTTCCGGGTTGACGTGTTTGAAGTAGCGACAGGGGTAAGAGTCAATATTTCTCGCGTTTGCGCGTCGATGTGTTGTTGTTGTGGGCGCCAGGATGAAAATAGTGACTTTTTATGTAAGTTTGGCACGGCCGCTTAAGTGAAATGACAAAATTTGACTGCACAATACAACGAAATGCGACTTATTTAACACACCAGTCATGGCACGTCTTGCTGTCTGGCGCCGACGAAAACACGCCAAAGCACAAACGAGAGAAATATTGTCCGTTTGTCCAGTTGGACGCGCCAGCACATGAAATCTTGTTTTTTCGCTCTGGAGCCTGCGCAAGGACTCCAATACAAACCTGACAAATTTAGTTCGGTTATCTAATCGTTTTGACTTTGACAAGATTTCTCATTTTGGCGGATGCAAGGACAAAAAGGAAAGATATTTCGTTATGCTGGAGTGCTGTCGCGGTTCCTCGACCTATTTTAATTTGTTAAAAAGCAAAATGTCGCTGATTGGCTGAAATGTAACCACACTTAAAATATCGAGGAAATGTACCAGATTTAAACAAAGAATCTATGGTAGACCTCTTGTATGCGGGAAATAAAGGTCGCAGACTGACGAAATAACAGACGATAATACGAAATCACACGAAATTGCCAAATGCAATTACGTGTTAACTACCTTAAAACAAGTTTATCACCTTAAAGCAAGTTTACCCTACAAAACCTTATTATCTATAGTGAAAAAAAACATATAAAATAGTTACTGTTTTGCCAATATACTGTCAGACCTGCTTGGAAAGGCCATCCTTGGGAAATGATAGAAGTGGTATATTTGAAAGGAGGTCTTTTAACACGGGTTCATTCACACTACATAGTTAAAAATGAAAAGAAAACAGCGCCCTTTATAAGATTTTTTAAGTGGTCGTCACAGGGAGGTGGTCTTTAACACTGGTTTTGGTGTATATCAGACAGACAAGTTTTTAAAAAATACAACTTAAAGCATTCTATTTCTCAGTACCTGCATATGTCAGTTTGAGCAAGCTGACCTTTTTGCAAAAATCTATAATTAAAACAAAATTGTATAGTTTCGGTATCACAGTCCATTGTAAGATTTACGCTCATTCGTGTACAACTGCTAACTTGTTTTAAACAGTTACTATTATCTAATGTAATTGCAAAACAACCTAGGATAGTATATATAGATAGTCTAAGTAAATACGAAATACAGAGATATCTCGGTATCTACACTTGACCCACCTTCATATTTCACGTTTATTTTTGAGTAGTAAATTAGCTAAAAGATATTTTGCATGTACTTTCAGCAAATACTTTTTTACTTGTTAACTGATACATAATTTACAGATGCAATAAAAGATGACAGTTTAAGTCGAAAATGGAGAGTTTCATTAATATGTTTCTTTTTTAAAAGGTTGACTTTATCATTAACGCAAATAGATTTTAGAGAACATGACCGAGAAAGAGCCAGACACACATATTGGTGTTAACGGAGAAATGTTTGACAGAGATGACCGAAATGACCAAGCTTCAGTTGATGGAGATTCCGGTATCGACGGAATGGAAATAAATGGAACGGTTGAAGACGATCACAGTGGAGCACCCATAGATCGAGGATGGGCTTGGGTGGTTCTTGCAGGTAGTATTGCCGTGTGTCACTGTATGTTTTCATACCATGAGGTAAAAGTATATTAGTTCACCGCGTTAGACTGATTACTAGATTACTAGATTGATTTTATATGACTGACGAATTTGATATATATGATCATGTTTATGTTTATGTATTGCAATTTAACATTATGTAATTTAAACTGTAATTGTGAGTGTATATTGTACATTTTGACCTTATATAATTATATCAAATGTGTTTGTATAGAATAAGAGCCATTCTGGCTCATTTCTGCAATTATGAAATAAATAAAGTATATGTTCTGTTCTATCATCATTGACTTGATTTGTATAAATAAAGTTTGGTTCAGATCTGGTTACTATAACAGACTTAAACCTAAATTTTATATTATGGAGTAGTTGGCCACTTATGTTAGTGCTTAGCTCAGTTGGGAATTATTTCAATACATTCACTTTTTTCTCAATAATTCAGGGATGGTTTACCTCATCTAGTTTAAACTTATATAGGTTACGGACCGTTCCATGACAGTATCCCTATTTACAATTTGCTTTAGTTTGTACAGTTTTTTGTGTGTTATGTTTCTTGTCTTGTATGTAAAACATCTAATTTTTAACCTATTTTACATTAGTTTCATTAACATAGAAATATATCATACCTGCAGTAACTTTCTTCTACAGTATTACTTTGTGTGTTGTCGTCTACCTTGCCGTGTGTGTCAGCGGATAGATTTGCTCTTTCCAATGCTTCAAGAGATTCTACTCCGACTTTTAATATCATTTTGCGTTATAATCTGACCTATTTTTGTTTCAGGAGTCTGTTAATTTTTTTCATCCGAAAGGGAGGATACATTATTGATTTTCACCAGTGAATAAAATCTATAAGAAGTGCCTTTGGAAGCATAGATCGCATTAAAGCAAAGTTATAGACGGATTGATTGAGCATTCTCACGAGAGGTTATAAATAGTGCAGCACCCTTCATGTCCATTAGCACCGGCATTACGCATATGGATCAGAAAGTACAACACCACTTTGAATACGTTGTATTCTTGAAATGTCCTTAGTTTGTCGTAAATTTAGAGGAGATCTTTTGTGTATTTAGTCATTACAGGATATGTGTTATGGTACTTTGAGTAGCATATATTGTGTACTTTGTATTTGTGAGTTTGAAATTGTAGAATACTGAGAATATTCTTTGATATGTTTCTCTTAAGCACGTTTTATGTTTGATTGTACTAGCATATTAAGGGGAGGGATGAGATACCTTCTTTATTGACAGGATGTGTAACGGAGATTGTAGAATATCGAGACCTGATGCTTCTTTATTTTCACGAGGTGTGTTTAGGATTGTAGTATATGATAGATTAGAAGATCAAGCGGTGTTCTCATTATTTTTAGCATGTGTATTTGAGATTTTGACATATGGTAATCTGATAATATAATTTGGTATCATCTGTATTTTCAGGATGAATGTTTGACATTTCAGTTTATAGTACATTACATGTATATAAGCCAATCAGTGTTTTCTTTTTTTCAGCATGTGTGTTTGAGATTGCAATGTATGGTGGCCTGATGAGATCATTTGGCGTATTTTTCCTTCAGTACCAGATGAGGTTTAATTCAAATGCCTCAGAAACAGCTCTGATGAGTATGATACAAAATATAATGATCAGCACTACAGGTTTGAATACTTTATATAATTTTATACGTTTGAGAAAAAATAAGCAGTCAGTCTCGAAGTAGGGATCTTTGTTAACAGTTCCGATGCTTTATTAACACAGTTAACACAAATACATTACCAGCGTTCTAACGTTTATTCAGACAAAATTTAGACTGGATAGACATTCGATTTTACACAAGTACAACTACCACCACGTAATTACAAACTGAGGTTAAAATAGCATGGCTGTGAAACGCCTCAGCACAGTCGTAACACAAGACGTGAAATTGGTTTACAACAGAATCGCTGTAACTGAACAACAGGCAGCTTTTCATACAGTTTTAAGCTTTAGAATGGTACATTTCAACAAAAATCTATTTTATCTTTATTAAAATTTTCTTTCAGCTCTATTTGTTATGACAATTGGACTTAAAAAGTTCAGCAGTCGTGTTGCTGTGTTCACAGGTGGTGTTTTCACAGTTGCTGCATACCTTATCACTGCTTTTACCACCGACATAAGAGTGTTTTATTTCGCTCAAGGCGTGCTTGGAGGTACACTTTCAGTTATATAATTATATTATTTAAAGGTCAAAAACTATCCATGAATATTTGATGTAACTATTAACTGTAAATGCTTCAACTCTTTAAGAAACGCATCAAGTAGTCGTATTTAAGAAGAGCCTTTTCTATTTTGTTAGAATAATGCATGTAACATATACATTGAAATTGAAAATCAGGACTTAAGCTATTTAAACATGAAATTTATTTATTTTATTGGGTTTAACGTCGCACTGACACAATTATAGGTCTTATGGAAACCTTCCAGCTTTGATGGTAGAGGAAGACCCCAGGTGCCCCTCCGTGCATTATTTCATCACGAGCGGGCCCCTGTACGTAAGCCTGCTGGATGGCTTCCTCATATGAAGAATTCAACGCCCCGAGTGAGGCTTGAACCCACATTGATGAGGGGCAAGTGATTTGAAGTCAACGACCTTAACCACTCGGCCACGGAGCCCCTTTTAAACATGATAAGACTGACGTTACGTATGTATATATTTTGAAATACTTGCAGTAATTCTGCCAGTTAGGACTCATTAATTAAAACATAATTGTTCTAATTACAGGTGTTGGAATGGCATTTATACACCCACCCGTGCTTGCAATTTTAGGAGTGTATTTCAACAAACACCGAGGTCTCGCAAACAGTATTTTTATGGGAGGGGGTTCCATAGGCGGCCTCATCTTTGCTCCCGTCGTCGTTAAATTATTTGATGAATACCAGTATACAGGAACGTTGTTAATTTGTTCTGCGTTACTAATGAACATCTGTGTGTCTGCGTTACTTATGAGGCCGATAGAAAGTTACTCTAAGAAGAAAATGAAATTTGTAGACGAAGGCACTGAAATTACAGCAGAAGACAAACTTTTATTGAGAGAAGACAGTGACAAAGATGACATTGATTCGGAAAATTTAAAGTTTGATGAAATTAAACTGGAATCAGATGTATTTCATTCAGACACTAAGAAACATACAAGCCCTTTAAATCATGCTCTAGAGAAAACAAACAACTTTACTCGCATGCAGTCATATGACCCGGATCTGGTTAATCGCAGGGTTCAGGGATCACCTTCGCTTCAGCGCTTGCGGGCCCATTCGTTTGGAATTCGACAGAGAACTATATCTGAAGATAACAATAGAAATGAAAGTAAAAATAGATATGATAGTGAAAGCAATATACACCATAGTACAAATGTTCTGAAAGGAGTAATTAAAGCTATATCCAGATCACAAGTAGCTTTATATACAAGTGGCGAAGGGATATGTGGCTCATTTATTGATATTAATATTCCTTCCAAGAAAGACTGTTCACAGAGCAATATTGCAATGAGTGAAACAAAAATAACTGATACAGAAAATATTGCTGTTGGATGCTGTTTGAACATGAAATCATGTATTTTGTCAGTGCTATGCACAGTATTTGACTTAAGCTTACTGCGCAATCCAGTTTTTATCACTTATCTTTTTATGGCTTTCTCTATAATGTCTGGTGTAGCGCTAATACCCGTGTACGTACCACCTCATGCAAAAGATATTGGAATAAGTAATGAAAAAATTGGACTTATGATTTCTTTAATGGCTATCATTGACTTAGTATCGAAAGTTACGATGGGTGTGGTCGCAGACAGAATGTGGATCAAAAGGTCGACGATATTGGTCATTGTAACGTTTATGCTCGGGACCACATCACACCTTATGCGTTTTGTAAATTCATTCCCAACAATGATAATATTTGTGGTAATAGCAGGTTGGTATGTTACACAAAAATCGAATTATTTACTAAAATGACATTTCAAATAACCTGACTAGATACAGACAGACTCTGATGATATTTTTCATGATTTTATTGCTTTGTATTATTGTTCAAAATTTCAGTCAGCATTAAGTATATGATTTTCCCCCTGTTGACATATTTTATTTCATATTTGATTAATTTCCATGCAGGTATCTGTTGTGGGCAATATATGTCCGTGTATGCGGTGCTGCTAATGGAGGTGATAGGACCTGAAAAATTCAAAAGCTCCTTAGGGTTTGGCACACTTGTACACGGGACGTCTATAGCAGTGTTCTTTCCAATTGCAGGTAGTTTTAGATCTGATGATAAAAAGTTGAGTAGTACATTACAGCAGTGTTTTGTAATTCGTTTGTTTCGTTATTAAGAATTTTACTATGTCTAGCTTACACCTGGTGTTGACACTAACTGAAAATTATTTTGCTAGAAAGTTCTAGATATGAATTAGTTTATGTACAAATCCTCTTTGAAAACATTGTAGAGTATGTTTTTCAAACACACCAGAGACGTAGATAACAACTGAATTAAGCGAGGCACCTAACTAAAGTTACAGACTCTCATTTTGAATCATTTGTCCCGCACTGGGCTCTAATCCTTAAAGGGATGTAGATTTCTTTTCCTGTAAGGGAACTTTCTAGTTTGATTATTTAAAGTTCGTAGTTTTATTTAGGTATCACCTGTGACTAGTGAGGCTTCTGGTGTCTTCATGCAAACGCTGGAAAGTCGGCATATGACATAACGGATGTTACCTAACGAGCATACAGATACAATTACTTTATGTATTAGATGCAAACATTCGCGATGTTCAAGACAAATAATAAAATGAAGTTTTAAATAGAATCTGAGAACCGAATTTTAATCCCGTTCTACTTTGAACAAATTCAGGCGTATTTTCATTAAGACGTGGATATATTGACGTCAGATCGATATATTATTTGGCACCATACGAGCACTGAGAAACTGTGTTACCACGTTTGATCTATATTTTTACATTTACATTTTAGAAATGTTTCATGACAGAAGTCATATTACAGAATGGTGCTGCACGTAATTCGATTTCTAGGCGCGCAGAATAACTCAATCGACGGCTGCGAAGTTATTCCACGGGATCTGTTAACTCCTGTATTTTAATACTGCTAAAACAGGGTTACGCGTTTTACTAAATTTGGCGCCGTATCGCCATGAAATAGTGCTTCACTATTCCATCTACTTGTTTACAAAAATCATATTTATATCAGGATCGAAATGAAATATAACAGGACCATGTTTCATAATCTCGGTTATACGATGCGTGTAAAAATTCACTCGGGGCTACACCGTCGTGAAATTATTCCGCAGGCATATAACCTCTTCGTATTGTTTTGATGTCTTAAAACATGGTCCTGTTATAATTCTGGTTTATATATTTTATACATTGATTAACCATATGAGTAGGGAGCCATGAAAAAGCAAGTTAGTTTATGTATTATATATAATGTATTAGGTAGTGCATTACATTTATGAAGCTTTCGCATGGGATAATTGCAAAGCAAAAAAAAAAAAAAATGAGTCCAACATTTAGAGTCTCATTTGAAAGTCCATTACCAATTGTTGTTGATGTATCAAGGACTGGGACTTGCAATATCTGGTTCTTACCACTGGACAACAGATCAACTGTTTATGCCATTTGTCTTTGAACAAACGCTGGTTTATTCTTTTTTCAGGTCTCTTACGTGATATCACCGGATCATATGTTGCTTCTTTTCATCTGCTTGGTGGACTTGCATATCTGGCTGGTGTGCTCGCCTTTATCATTCCAATCGTGAATAAAAGGATAAAGAAAAAGAAACAGGAAAATGAAACAGCCGTTGAATAGACAACGGTGTGCAATATCTTAATACGATTTACAAAAAAATAATTACTTAATATCCTTTTAAAGTGAAGTTCGAGTTAAGAATTATGCTTCAGATAAAAATTTACTAGAACTGCTTTAGAAGGAACATGGATAATATAACGACTGACTACCTTTTACATTGGATAATAATTACATGTTAATCCCTAAAAACTGGCTTTTATATTTCTGTTGTTTAGATATCTTACAGAACGTCATTGCCCTTGCCGCACCGATGTCATACAGGTTAAATAAAAAATTAAACAGCATATAAAATGCAAGCACGTCGTCCTATTTATTTATATTTAATTTCATAACTGATGAATGTTTACTGTATGTCAAATGTCTTTGTCCAATAGTTAAAATACAATGTGTTCAATGTCGGATTTTTTAAAACTCTATTGTTTTTGTATAGCCACACACTGACATAGATAAGAAATCAAATGAGATTTCCATCTTAGGTATTTTTTTCGCAAAAGGACAAAGAGTAATAATCTTTATGTGATGTACAGGAAAAACAGGCGGACTAAGTATTGTTCTTTTGCCGGTTGATCCACGACAATTAATTCAAACAATACCATATCGAGTTATTAGTCACATTGTCTTTGAAACGGTTTTGCCATATTCAACTAATCCTTGCTACCAAAGAATGACTTCTACATCAGTATGTCTAATGTTTGACACGTGCCCACCACTGTACCGCAAAAACTGTAAAGCAAAATTTGAAACTGATTTTTAAAAGTTTTATTAAAAGTTTTATGAATATATGAGCCGCACCATGAGAAAATGAACATAATGGGTTTGCGACCAGCATGGATCCAGACCAGCCTTCGCATCCGCGCAGTCTGGTCAGGATCCATGCTGTTCGCTTTCAAAACCTGTTGCAATTAGAAAAACCGTTAGCGAACAGCTTGGATCCTTACCAGACTGCGCGGATGCTGGTCGCAAACCCATTATGTTGATTTTCCCATGGCGCGGCTCATGTATGCAATAAAATAAAAAATAAAAAATGCGATTGCTATTATCTGACTATACACCAGAAATGCTTTACTATTATGCCACCACACCAAACAGATTCGAGATTCATATTTCGTCTTCATAAATTTTGTGCCTATCGGGCGTTCTATAATTACTAGTTGCGAAAAAAAATGTTTCTCAGAACAAATAATCTGCTGATTTGCCATGCTTTCGCATCTTTCCATTTCGTGGCGAAGACACAAAGTCAAAAACATTATTATGAAAAAAAAAAAAAAAAAAAAAGAAACCTGATCGGTGAACACAAAAATGTCAAAAGTTTGTGTATGTTTTGTCGTCGCCAATTATTTGTTATGTCGTGATGACATAGTTGTCGAGTTGGTACGACGTATTTGTCATGTATTTAAGTAAAAATGTTTATCCTCTTTTCACGTTAACACACCCTTGCAAAATTCAGCCACCACATTAGTACCGCACAGTATATTGGCGTTTCTAATTTTAGCAACATGCAAATAAACAGTCAGTACTTAGCACTCTTTTAAAAAGTAAGTTCAATAGTTGGCTTGATAGCGTAGTAGACATGTAATCATTTCGTACGTAGTGATAGTTTTGATGGTTCGAATCTTGTATCCGTCAAATACTTTTTTTCATTTTGTTTTTAATTTACGTACTTTGTGGAAGTTTGTTTTTCTCTGGTTTCTAATTCATTCATGACACCTCAAAACAGAACATATTAAAGACGAAGTGTATTCAAACATAACTACGTTATATCAGTTACATGTATAAGTAAGCGAACATGTTAGTATTAGATTAACCAACTCGTGCTGTTTCTGTTGAATCGTATTGGAAAAAGAAAGAAATTATATACTTTATTAATATTTTTTACGGGCCTGGGAAACGATCTCCCGACGAAAAAGTATAACACGAATACTGTTACCGCTCGGCTAACGAGGAACTACTGAATGCATCGTAAACGTAGTGTATTGACATAATTTATGCTATTGTTTTGTTTGTTTACCGATAATCAATGCCGTCCCAAGAGTTGACAGAGTATATATATTTACAATGTCCCAGTTATTTCAGATATCTCAAAATTATATTGTTATATGTTCGTGATATTATGCAAACGCTGATCACATTGATTATGACATATTACGTAAAGAATTGGGACTTTCCTGCATTTTCAGGTTCCGCCATTGTGTTCCACTATCCGTATGTCAGTCTCAAAATACAATTCAATGCCTGCTATAATATGGCGCTTTTGTCTACCATTTGTCAATTGAATCTTTCAATTTATATTTGTATCGGCTGAATATTTGAGCCGCGCCATGGGAAAACCAACATAGTGGCATTGCGACCAGCATGGATCCAGACCAGCCTGCGCATCCGCGCAGTCCCGTCAGGATCCATGCTGTTCGCTAACGGTTTCTCTAATTGCAACAGACTTTGACAGCGAACAGCATGTATCCCGACCAGACTGCGCGGGTCTGGATCCATGCTGGTCGCAAACCCACTATGCTGGTTTTCTCATGGCGCGGCTCATTTAAAATTTATAATGCACTCAGTTTTGGATACGTTAAACAGGAAGATACACCCCCGGGGGTTTTGTTTGTATATGTTTCAGTTTCATTTAAAATCAAATTGCAATAATTCGAAATAGAACAATACATTTTGTAGATATTTACGGATTTTGTTTTGGTGAATACTGAATCATTTATGAATGCACACTGTTTGCCAGATCTCGGTGCAAGACATGCTTCATCGTTATTAATAGCTTTGTCAGTTAATATATGAACATAGACACGTGCATCCCGTATCTTTGTGAAATGAATTTCAAACAAAGCGATTTTTATTATTGACTGACTTTCTGTAATTAATAAATACAACCATTTGCCCATAGTTTGGGTGAAATTTTTCAACATGTTTATTACCACCAAGTTTAGCATAGAATGTATATGTGACATCAAAAAAATGGTAAAGTGAGTTCAAAACAGTGTTAGTTCTAAGAATATTGATATTCTCCATAATATCTAAAGCGTTGCAACAGTTTACTCCTGTCTGCACAATATTTTTGGTTCTTTGTAAGAATATCTTGCAAAAAACATTGCTCGATTTCATTGCCAGTTAAACAAAGAAGAAGGTCAAGCTATGTATATCCTGCAATATAAACAACGGTTGACGGGCGGACCGGTAAGAAGGCATTATGACGTCAGTTATGACGTCAAATTGTCACATGACGTCCGGTTTACTACTCATATAAATGAAGTCCAGGCATAATTCTTATCAAAATATTTCAATGAGCATGCAAGTATGGAAATAATCGAAATCTTCTTGTGGTTTATCGTCTGATCTATCACGGTTCAACGTTCAGATGGTTTGATATTTAACCACTCGGGGTTCGATTCATGCCCATCTGAACACTGAACAGTGATAAATCAGACGATAAACCACTCGGAGGTTTTGATAACTTAACCTAAAGTAATTACTTCGAATTGATAGTGTTATGAAAAACGTATATTGCTTAATACGACGACTTATTTAGGAAACTTTTATGCGAAAGAAATTGAACATGATTATAAGGTCTATCGTCATTTTCAGATTTAAAGAAGTAACATTTCGCATTGTATCATATTATTGTTTGAACGGGTCATTAAGGTATACTTCCGCGTTATTAAGGTATACGTGTCTTTGATCAATTTAACAAAGCATTACCGAAACTACTGGAAAAAGGAGTGGCACCACTGATTCATAATTAGCAGAATTGACTGCTTAGTTTTCCCCTATAATGGCACTATAAAAGTGTAGTTATTTTACTGTTGGGCCATTGTTGAAAATGGGGACGTGTCAAAGTGTTCAATGTTGTACTCCAGATGAAGTCAATTCAGATACGGAAGAAAAGCAATGCTGCTCAAAATGTTTCATCAAGTGTTGTTCGCTTAAATGGAAAATAAAGCCCGTAGAGGTAAGTTAATATTATCATATTCTTCATTCACTTAATCTACTACATGAAACTTTTATTCAATATACAAGTTTAAAAGCTGGAATTGTTTTAAATAAAGTAGTCTTGAAACTTTTTTTCCAACGGGTATCGTCTTTACATAGGCTTATATGTAATGCAAATGTTGGAAAATATATAAAACAGAAGTTGAGGTTGGAATACATATACTTGAGGAAGTATATACCATGTACTAGCATAATATACTAAATAGCTGACCGTTTATATCTTTTATGAAAAGAAGACATCTCTTACATTTTCAAAAGCTTTTAAGGAGGTAGGAGCCATCTGTTAGGATATTCGCTATTTTGAAAAATGTGTCTTTGAATATTTCTTTCTAACAAAATTTATGCAGAAAATAAATGCTTATCATCAAAATATGGCTTATAATGTACCATGTAACCAAATAGTTTTTACTTGTTTTGATAAAAAAATCACCCTTATTTAGTTTAAACATAATTTATTTTACGTCGATTGTGAAGAAAGTTATACAACTCATATTAATCACTCTTTACACCTCATTCCTGATGGAATCCATCAACACGAGGGTTTTAGGCCAGCATTTGCCTTAATCTGATGAAGATGCAGAACGGGGTAGGGGGTCGATAATGTCAAATATCTGTTTAAGTAGAACAAGTTACGCTCTGATATTCTTCAGACTGATATATATAATAATTAGCTTAAACTGAAATAAAAGTTTTCAGCATAAGACTTTGTATTATCTAGGAAGTATAAATTAAAACAAAAACAACTAAAAACATCAAAATTTGACAGTTTTTAAAGTGTGTTTTTTTCTAAACAACAATACTAATTCGCAATGAATGGACTGTTATGTCATAATCCACTTATTGCCACTCTGTATTTACTCCGTAAAAAGTCAAGGGTTATCATAGCATTGCATTGATCTATAATGCTTTATTTAGCTCGAGTGGATATTCGCCAGACCTAGATCACATGAGTCGCTTCAGCCGAGTGGGTTCCGACTTGGCAAAATGGAAGAGAGCCGAATGCACCATAACTGCACATCAAGATTCTGTTTAAGACCCTTTCAATATATACATATTACTATTTCAAGTATTATTTTTCAAACAAAACTGACAATAATTTTAAATAGATAAGCTTAAAACTAGTTTGAAACGGTGAACGTTTTGACGCATTGAACGTCGTGACGTCATTATTACGTCAAGGCTGATTAAATATTTACAGTATCCGATGGGAGTTTAATAACAAGGTTTTTTTATTCGTTAGACAGAAAATTCATAGGTATATAATAAAAGTCACTATTACGAGAGGTTTTCCTAAATAGAATGGTAAAATCCTATTTTCTTTTTAATGTAATTGGAACTGATTTTAAATTCAATTGTGCGTAAGTAAAGGCAGTTATATCAAACAAAGTTTGTCCGAATTCTAAATGCTGCCAATAGTAGAAGATATGCCATTATATGTAACACAAGTGTGTCATATTGTCATACTGGGAAATTGAAACGAAACTGAGTTTAAATGGGGTTCCATTCACTAACCAACAAATAGACAAAAATGAATATGTTTATACTATAAATAATATATGAAAATATAGATTCAAGACAAAAATGTATCGTTTAATTTCAGGAGAAATCCAAAATACTTATCCCACACAACAATGACGACACGGCCAGACATGATAACTTTGGGGCAAATCTATGCACCTTCAAGGAAAGCAGGACAGATGGATCAGTTTGTTATATACATTATATGGAAGACGTTGACACTGGTGAACCTGCCGGTCAAATGAAGATCAAGTAAACTCTTAAATCATAGCATATTGATTCTAGCTCGATCGGTAAGGAGTACAATATATTTGTAAACATGTGGGACTTTTCAATACAATCGGTGCAATATACAGTCCTTCGAAAGTGACACTTTTATGCTTAACACAGTAATTTTAGTTATAAATGAAATATATTCTGCGCAATTTCGACCAATACAAATTCGATCTTCTATGTCAATTTATACTATTAGTGTTCCTTTCTGATTAATCATCGTAATTTTGTTTTGTAGTAACGAGGACGAGTTTGTATTTGTTAATGAGGACTTTGTCCAAGACATGACACACCAGGAAGTGATGGATCGCTTTAGAAATGTGAAAGTGGACGGAACAACACAACTGAATCTGGTAGGCATTCTAACAATACACTTCTGTTATTTCGTATCATTATGGACATTTATAGATCGAGTTTCAATGGAGTTTGATACCCTTTTCTGCTTCTCACCATCAAAAGAACTTATTTCCGGTGTTAGATACTAAAACGAGTTTGATGACAGCTATTTTAAAGTGTCAAATACTTAAACCTGTATATCATAGAGTTACAAAGTTTTATTTTATGGTGAACTGTAGGTTCTACGGAGGAAGAATATATGGGTAAAAAGTAATGCTGTTCTTGTCCCAGATGGATCAGATGGTAAATACATTTAATTTAGAATTAATCTTTATTTTTCCATTTGTACCGTTTTGAAATTTGTTGATGAATATATAGCTATGCATGTACATGTTGTACAAATGCCGCGTATGCTCGTCCGTGGTCCGCGTAGATTTAAATTCATATCGATAGCTTACAGACAATATTTGAAATTTTCTTTTGTATTTTATATTAGTATGAGGCTATCTTTATTTGACAATTTATTAAGTCTGTTCGAAGCGTCAGCAAATGTTCATCAGTGAAACACAACGCAGACAAAAAACTTCAAATTTTGATATGACGTTTTTATTATTGCTGTACTAAATAAAAACATACATAGAAACAATACAAGATTATATGTACAAAGATTTTACATTGTTTATATATATATATATTTCAAATTAGATGGACATCCAGTTGCTAAACACTTGAAGTATAACAAATCAAAAACTTCGGAAGAATCTAAAACAAAACACCGGTACAAGGTGCCAGGAGAGCAGCATTTTTTGGATATTTCGAATGGAATAGTCTCCCTTGCTAAAATCAACAACTGCGAAGAAACAAGTATGTATGAAAAATACCGAATACTTTTATACGTAAACATATAATATATCCAAATATCATATTTGCAAACAATTATTGTATAAACATAAAAAATGTGTGTGTATAATGAGTGATACTTTGCATTAGGTTTTAAAAGGGCGTATAATAAGTTCGTTCCTTTTCTTAGGGCAAAAGTTAAAACTGAAAAATAATTATTGCACATTTATATTACAATTCTGTCAATACGTATGCCGCTTCAAAAACTAAAGAAGTTGTAGCGCAGATAATAAAATCAGTATTATTTGCATCGAGTTTACAACCGAGTTTGAAGAAGTGCTTAAAACCAAAGAGCCAAATAGCTTAGCGCATTAGCGAGAGCGCAGATCTACGAATCGCGGAGTCGTGAGTTCCGTTCTCGGGCGAGGCATATGTTCTCCTTAGCGATTTGATAAAAGACATTGTGTCTAAAATCATTCGTCCTCCACCTCGGATTCATACATGTGGGGAAGTTGGAAGTTACTTCCGGAGAACAGCCTTGTACTGGTACAGAATATCAAGGAACACTGGTTGAGTTAACTGCCCGCCGTTACATAACTGAAAAAAATTGAAATACTATTGAAAGACGGCGTAACACGTAATCAAAACAAAACCAAAAATGTCATATGTAAGGCATAACATATTGACGATGACATTGAACAATGCATTTTTGAGAGTAATGTCAAACGTTGCAGATAGTGCCGATATTTCTCAGAGTGCCAGAAAAAGCTTCAGATTCACCGGACAGTCTGGTGGATATATTTTTGTAATATAATAAAACAACTAATTTTCTTCATTTGAGTCTCTACCATCAACTTAATTTGAAATATATTGGAATCACTTTCTGCAAAACAAACAATTCAGAACAGTCCTTATAATGATGTGCCTTAATTGGTTATCTAGTGATTATTAAAACAAATTTCGTTTCATTTTCCTTTAACAGCCCTATAAATTATACATTGTTTTACGCTTCTTCAAGGTATATCTTGCACACAAACAACTTCTGATTTTGTCCACAAGCATGTAATATTGTCTTTAATTCGGGAATAAGTCATTTTTATTACACTTTGACAGCTATATTTTGGAGGAGAGAAAGGTACTTGCAGGACAATGGTAACAAAATGCCAATAATTTTTGAAGTTGCTCTTAGTGATGAAACAATGAGATGGTACATTGGCATCGAAGAAGAAAAGGTCGTTTTAAAAGAAGTAGGTGATAGACATTTTTTAATTATTATTACTTGATTAAATACATTATATTGGAAGGGATTACATTTTTATGAATGAAGACAGACACGCAAAGAAGTCATAAGTTGGAAATAACTTAATATGATGCTGATTTCAGGATAGTGTGATATCATTTAATTTCTTGCGCATGAATTTTCGCAGATTTGTATTAAACTTCTATTTCGTTCGGATCAAATTCTTTGATTTCAAAGTTTGAAGATGAAATAAATGAGATTATTATAGGATTAAATTTCATTAATTTATTGCAACAACAAAATCAACGAAAATTGGTCACGTTTTTTAATATCTAAAGCTTAAATAGAAGCATTCTCCGATCTGTACAGTGGTTACAAGTGCTTTAAAGGCATACGAGGAGATTTTAAACATAAGCCGTAGGAATACAAACAATCACTACGGACGTTTTTATTTTCAGAATGAACCATACTGGTTCAGGATGACACAGACGGGAGGTAACTATCATTTCCAGTTCAAAGGTAAACTATTTCTTAATTCACCTATTGAAAAATGCAGGCTTTTGAAGCTTTCCATTTGGTTTGAAGTTATGAAGAGATAATAGCAAATATGTTAACTATCCGTGCGTTTTTATAATATTGGGATAATTCATTACGCTTTCGACTGGATATCAATATAAATTCTTCAATAGCATAGTACTAAGCAAAACTGCTAAGTAAGAATGGTATAAATTACGGCTGGTTGAAGACTCGAACCACGTAAGAGACTGATTGCTGGTTACAAATAAAATATCAAGATAATATCAAATATACTGGTACTGATGATAAACTCGGACAGGAAATGAGTTTTTTTTTACCTGTATATTTTTTATTTCTGCAAATTGTTATCAATATTTGGTATCAAAATAAAGCTTAGCTCTTACTGAATAATTGATATAATTTAAATTTATATTTAGTAAGGAAACTCACAAGAAGTGAGGCCCTGAAAGGGTTATGTATAATGGGGACTGTACGAACGTTGAGTGATGTTAAATTCGACCACTTTGTCATTTTAAAAAACATCTCCATAGAATTATATTGAAACTTTCCCAAAAATATTGCAACAGTTATTCCCGATCAAGTAATGAAATGTCATCCAATGTCATGCCTTCATGTGTTGACAGTGAATATGCGCAAATAACATCCTCATCCCCAGCATTTTTGAATGAAAACTTTTAAATAGATAAATGTATGTCATTTATTTATACAGAATAGTTACGATTTTTTTCTGTTTACACCTGTTGGTGTTGTAAGTGCTTGCTATTAGATGGTGTATTCAATTATAAAAATAACCAATTGCAATCGAATAATTTCAAGGTGGTCGACTTTATTATCTGTTCGAGTTTATCATCAGTACCATTAAACACGAAGGTTGACATTAAATTGATGAACGTTATCCTATTGAGGACGCGAAACAATTGAATTCATATGTTTAAGATGATGAATTTTATTTACAGCTACAAGATCAATTAAAATCACTCCATTTCTAATATTCATGATTAAGCAGTAAATATTTTACCTGTACAATCATATTCTGATACGATGCGATATTTAGTGGTGTTTAATTAAAAAAATACAAACTAGTTTCGCGACGTTACATACCGGTATATATTTCAGAAAAGTGTCTTGGGTACGAGAAACGTACGTTCAACCAAATGAAATTGAAAGCACTCCCGAAGCATAAACCCGGAGAGACGTCCAATTGTGAATTTGAACAGACACCTCTAGATTGTTCATTTCCACGAGAGAGAGGAGACGATTTTGCCTCAACGCACAACGGCTGATTTATACGCCTATCTTTCAAGCATCATACATATTGTTTTAGCACCTTGATTTTGTTATACCTTTTCAACATATGTAATAATCATTTCGTGAAATACTCTGCTATAATACACTTCTGGTGGCGAAATCATTTTTCAGTCACATGCTATTTAGAACAATACAAGTGACATAAATACTCAAAGCTGCACATTTATTAGTGTTTACAAATGTTCTATTAAACTACTTATGTGTTTTCTTAATATGCTTAAAAGATTTCATCTGAACTGCACGCAACTTTGAGACAAATACCACGTTTAGATAAGAATGTATCTCCTAATTTTCCTCCAACAAATATTAAACACGTGAATGTTCATTTCAGTTCAGTTGGCAGTCATTTTTTTGTTTTGCATCGTCAACTTCCCAAGGAAGTTTAGACTCTGTTTTGCAGCTTTCTTTATGACTAAAGTGACAGTAACACAGTAAGACAGTAACATCTGTCGACAATGAGAATTTGCATTGATAAAGTCTGTCTTTTTCTGATATCTCTATGAAGAACTTTTACATTTAATGATTTATTTCATTGGCTATGCACTTCTTATCCCAGCTAAATTTTCTGTACATGCACTGAATTTACAATCCACCCGTTTTTGTCTGTTTAAATGACGTGGTTTCTGATTTGAAACCGAATCTTGCTTCTATCGAACAATACGTTTGACGTGCGTAAATGTTGTAATGTTAACTCCATTGATAACAACCTACCATTGCCTTTAGATTTGCTTGACTGCGGTTTGTACTTTCAGCATGTGTAAATGTTGAGTTCTGCTCAATCCGGGGTTAGAGGGCGTGGACGGTAGCACGCATTTCCACTACCGTCCATGAGCAGGCTCAATCAAACCGAGCCTACAACATTTTCGTTTTTGTCGTGTTGGGCGACCTGTGAATTTTCCACTTTTTTCTATTTTATTAATCATTATATTGTACAAAGTTAAACTGAGCACCATCATTTCCATCAACATTTATGTTAAAGTTCCACAAGACTTCAGAATTTATGTTAAAACAGATGTTATTCATAATTACGTAGTTAGAAAGGCACTACATATACTTTCAAAAATGCATATGAACAAATGGTGTAAGAGCCATAAAGGGAGATAATAAAAAAGAATGGGTTCAATAAAACCATCTGTCATGTTAATCAATACTCAAACCTAAAACATGTATTGGAGAAAAACAAACCTACTTTTTGTTTCCTCCTTTACTTTGAGTTACTTTTCATGGCTCCCCTTTATTCGGGCTGACGGAATCCTAATGAGGTACACAATTGTTTTTTTCATGGTTATATGGGTACGTTTGTGTAATTGTGAGTCTAAGACGGTGCCCTACTGTTTTCTATGTTTTTAGTAGGGTATGGCTGTGTGTTTGATTGTGGTACACGAGTGTCTGCGTTTACGTTGCAGTGTGACTGTTATTAAGGAACGTAACATTCCCTTTGTATTTCATCCTTGTTCTTCTTTCCTCTTCAAATTCCTCCCCCACCATTTTACCACTTCCTCACCCTCTATCTCTATTTCTAATAAAGTAATATGAACCTGTTAGATGTTTGAAGCAACCCGTCTGTAATGTTTTTCCATTACAGCTTCTTTTTGTTGTGGGCCTACTTTGTTCATGCATGGCTCTGAGGTTGTGTTTTAGGTGCTCTGTGGTTCCGAGAAATCTACCCTTACCTATTATTATCTTTTGGAGAAAATCAAATATCAAAAATAGGATTAAATTTTGACAAGTAATTAATACGTTACCTGACCATAACAAAAATTGTGTCAGCCACATCATCAACCAAAGCATTATGAGCCTTTAATAGTATACTTGACCAAGAATTTCATATTTGAATATATGAAAAAATACTGCATATAGGTTATGTAAACATTAACTGAAGAAAAAATTGTGCATAAATAAACAATACTGTCTATTAATTAAGTTTAGAAAAACGCACACGTTTTACAATGTATATGTATAGCTAAACACAGTATAATTATGTATATATATTTAGTAAGGTTAAATACTTTTGATTAAGACTTTCAACATTTGATGTTAATGTCTCAAGGTAAACATTTTAGTGGGAGATGCGCATAAAAATAATTAACTTATTAAATTATTTATATATACACAATATTTCTTCACTTCGAGGGCCAATACGACTGCTAGGAGACAAATACCATGCACAAGTGCAATAGTTCGGTACGGTAGGATACGGTACAGAATGGACATTAATGTAATCACGACTTCCAGAATTAGAATTTTGCGAATATAAGATTTAAAACCATCGTGAATTTGAATTTCTGACCATCCCATAGAAAAACCATAAAGACGAGACTTTTCATTTTTTTTTTAATTTTCAAAATGTTTTATCACAATTTCAGTGTACATGTCAATATCATTTCCATGTTAATTATGTCAGACATATTTTCTTTCTATCTGATACTCTTTGGTATATCTTTAAAATGGAGAGATTATACTCCTGATATCTTGTTATCGTCAGGTTTTCAAATTTTGTATTTATCATTAAATATAGTTCTGTTCCCTCCTTGATTGTTAATAGTAATAAAAAAATAGATAAAGGAATACTTAGTCTATGAAGTTTAAAGATTGTTCATATTCGTTTTGTTTTATATTTGATTGGAAATAAAATTATTTTTTTGTCGAGAATTGACTGCATTGAACTAGCATACTGTACTGGTTAACATTAGTGTTTGTCAAGAACAAAATTCATTAACTGTCTGATTAAATGTATAGATGAGAAAACCAACATAGTGCATTTGCATCCGCGCAGTCTGGTCAGGATCCATGCTAGCCCTGGTCTCTAAGGTTTTCTCTAATTGCAATAGGCTTTGAAAGCGAGCAATATGGATCCTGACCAGAATGCGCGGATGCACAGGTTGGTCTGGATCCATGCTGGTCGGAAATGCACTATGTTGGTTTTCTCATGGCGTGGCTCAGACGGTAAAATCATTTAGAAGAAACAATGTATGGTTCGACATTCCGATATAATACTCATTGTTTCAATTTTGACTATAAAACAACAGTCATATTCTTTTACATCGATGTGGAATAAGTACACATCAGGGTGGGCCATAATACCTGTGACTGGTTTTCGTGATGGGGCATACAGTCCATCCTCTTATTTCTGTCCACAGTTGCGCAGTAAGGCGACCATCTGAGTCATGACACCTTGTTTTAACACTGGTAATAGTTTGCCAGTTGTCAATAAAAGTTTTCTGGGTCTCACCCGAGCTTCAACAAATATTTTTCAAATGGCTCTGCTGCCAGTTCTTAACTCTACATGTGTGTTCTTCTCTTTGATATGAAGGTAGAATTGAATTAGTTGGCATCTGAAGTTGTATATGAGTGTATAATCATTACAGCTGACATTCGTGTATCCGGGTTTTTAAGGTAAAGTTTCCAGATAAAAGTTTACGGTATGTCCAGTGCTTGAGACAAATGACCATAGTGATATGTCTGTATATACACTTGACTGTATTAAGGTATGTGTCCTATACATTTAAGCTACGTATATTAAATAAACAAACGATACTTGAAACTGTCATTTACTGTCAATATACAATTTCGTGTTTTATATTACATTGTATAGATATTTTATTTTACAATGAAAGCGTTTCGCTGGTGTCTTTCTACATAACAGACAATGCCTTACATACATATCAGCATTGAAATTGTAAAACATTTAAGAAATAATATATCATGTTTAGTGATTTGTCGCTGAATAAATCATTGTTTGGAGTTCAGATGCGAAGGAATTATATCATGAGGGCGCATCCCGACTTATATAATAATACGCATCTGAACGGCAAACAATGATATTATTCAAGAGCAAATCACTAAATGAGATATATTATTTCGATTCTAACAAGTTCCCACGGATTTTAAAGTACATCCTTGACGGCATTCATTAAATATTTGCCCGTTTTCAGCTGGTTTCTTTAGAAGCGCGCCGCTATGTCGTTTGACGCTATGACGTAATAATTGTGATGTCAGAACAGTGAATTGTTGTATAATAATTCACTGTTTTCAGCCTTCTTTGTTTAATAGGAAAATGAATCGGATCGTGTTAGAATACTTCTTTTTTCTCTTCGACATCTCCAATACTTGGAAGAATATCAAACCCGTGCAAAAGACCACAGAAATGTATCTGGGCATGTTCCAGATCTCTTTCCTTTGTTTATAATATGGCTACCACTTCTCTGTTACGGTCATAAAATATGCATCCTGGTTCCGACAAACGTGTTCTCATTTATATCTTTGACTGCTTTGAATATTATAAATTAGCATATGTTACTTCAATGAATGGCAGAGACACGCATAAATTTTAGTTTATAAGTTTTTAGTCCAATATTGCTCTATCAAACTCGTACAGAGTTCTCGTCGGAACTTGTTTATTTCACAGCAAATGGGAAATATTGAGGCTACATTAATTAAGAGGCCGAAATGCGAAATATCACTCATCAAGGATTTAGTGCGATTTTCCGAGTAACTAAACGTGAGATTAAAACACAAATTTTACGAAGATTCTTCAAGCACCTGTCGATGTTAGATTTGAATAAAGTCAGATCAAACTAGAAGATGCTTTTGTAGAAAAGCGCATGTCTCCCCCAATGCATAGTCGTATAGGCAAGCAGTCAATAGGGGACAGGAGCAAAAGTCAAGAGACACTGATGGTTGGTTGCAACTGGGATCATCTACTTGGCATGTCCAATCATCCCACTAAGTTTCAAAATTCTGGGCCTAGTGGTTCTCATGTTATGAACTGGAAACGGTTTTTCATGTTCAGGCCCCTGTGACCTTGACCTTTGATCAAGTGACCCAAAAATCAGTAAGGTCATCTACTCTGCATTCTGGGTCAAATGGTTCTCAAGTTATTGATTGAAAATAGTTTTCTATGCTCAGCTCCTGTGACCTTGAACTTTGATGCAGTAAGCCCCAAAAACAATAGGGGTCATCTACTCTGTAAGTCCTATCAACCTATGAAATTTGAAAGTTCTAGGTCAAATGGTACTCAAGTTATTGACTGTAAATGGATTTCCATGCAGGAATGTCCAAATGGACATCCTGCGATCTTGACCTTTAATAGAGTGACCCAAAAACAAAAAAGGTCATCTACTCTCTCAGTCCTATCAACCCACGAAATATGAAGGTCCTATGTCAAATGGTACTCAAGTTATTGACTGGAAATGGATTTCAATGTTCTGTCCGCTGCGAACTTGACCTTTAATAGAGTGACCCAAAAACGATAGGGGTCATCTACTCTGTAAGTCCTATAACCTTATGAAGTTTCAACATTTTGGGTTAAGTGATTCTCAAGTTACTGACCGGAACTGGATTTACAAGTTCTGTTCGCTGCGACCTTGACTTTGAATTGAGTAACCCCAAAATCAATAGGGGTCATTTACTCTGCATGTCCAATTATTCTATAAAGATTCAACATTCTGGGTTAAGTGGTTCTCAAATTACTGACCGGTAATGGTTTTCCATGTTCAGGCCCCTGTGACCTTGACCTTTATTAGAGTAAACCCAAAATCTATAGGATTCATCTACTCTGCATGTCAAATCATCCTATGAAGTTTCAATATTCTGGGTCAAGCGGTTCTGAAGTTATTGATCGGAAATTGTTTTCCATGTTCAGGCCCCTGTAACCTTGATCTTTGACGGAGTGACCCCCAAATAAAACCAGTAACGTCCTTCCTTCTTTAATAAAGACCCCTGTCCAACACTATGAAGTTTGCAAAAGTTCTGGGTCAAGCGGTTCTCCGAGGTTGTTTTATGTATCCGTAACATGAATTGTTGACGGAGTGACCAAAACAGTAGGCTCTGACATAATGCCTTGAAGCTAAAAAAAAGGGACTTGTTTCGAAACTTGAAATTGAATGAACGTACTAAAAGTGCTATATCTTTAATCAGATCAAACTTCCTTTTTACCTTATTAGAGTAAACCCAAAATCTATAGGATTCATCTACTCTGCATGTCCAATCATCCTATGAAGTTTCAATATTCTGGGTCAAGCGGTTCTCAAGTTATTGATCGGAAATTGTTTTCCATGTTCAGGCCCCTGTAACCTTGATCTTTGACGGAGTGACCCCAAAAACAGTAAGGGTCATCTACTTAATAAGCCCTGCCAACCTGTGAAGTTTGAAGGTTCTAGGTCAAATGGTTCTCCAGTAATTGATCGAAAATAAAGTGTGACTGACGGACGGACGGACGGACATGGCCTCTGACATAATGGCCTCTGAAGCAAAAAAAGGGACTTGTTTCGAAACTTGAAACTGAATGAACGTACTAAAAGTGCTATATCTTTATCAGATCAAACTTCCTTTTTACCTTGAAAGGGAATATAGTCGTAGCTATAATGTCATTTAATACTACGGATAGGTCTACGGATTTCGAGGGAGATGAGACATACCAATACTGTCACTGAGTTTTGCTTGTGTCCATGCAAAACCCTTTTCATTGAAAATTCATTTACATCAAAATGACGAAAAACAATCAAAACAACTGTTGAGCATATATGTTTAATTTTTATACAAACATGATTTCTTCAACATTTTATAGCAACCTGTTCATGCGAAAAATATGTCAGTCGTAACGCATTATATTATGTACAAAACGTTATGAAGGCAAATTTATTGCACATGTACAAAACATAATAAAGATGAATCAAATATTTATCAATATCATGCAAAATTTATACTTATTGTAACATTTAATATGTACAAAACGTGATAAAGATGAATCATGTGTAAAATGTGATAAAGATAGATCAAATATGTACAATGATGTAGCGACAACAAGCAAAGACTTGACTTTTAGTATTACCACACATATATAAAACGTGATGAATCAAATGTTGATCAATATCATACAAAACACTACATATTAACAAAACGTGATGAAAGCAAATCAAAATATGTATCAACATCATGCAAAGACTACTATTTGTAACACTACATAAAGCATAAACAAGTGATGAATCAAATATGCACCGATACCATGCAAAAGACTACACTATGTGCAGCATTACATATGTATTAAACGTGATGAAATTGAAATATTTATTGATATCATGGAAAATGATACTTGTGATCATACTACAAATGTACGAAACAACATTATCATGGTCAGGTTGTAATGTATAATTATAATATTTCCATTTACTGGCAAAACATCAAAAAACATGTAATACAAATAGTAAAGTAGCAAATGAACAGTATATACATATAAACAAACAATCAGATGCAAGGTTATCAAAATTGAGATCTTTATAACAAAATAACATCCGTTTTTGACATTCGGTTCCATTAATTTAGATGTTCCGGTGGAGGATATTCTTCGAACATATATTTGGACCTCTGCGGCTTTACTCTATCTTCTTGATGATCATAACCAAGATAGAAACCTGCAAATTACATAATTGTAACGATATTATATAATTTTATCAATGTTTCTGCCTTACTTGTACTAAATGTCAATAAAATTTATTACCAAAAATGCATAAATCATTTTACATCAAAAATTTTGTTAGTTCGCAATTTTGAGTTTTTCCGACCAACTCCAGTTTTGTCCCCTACCTTCTTTACAAGTGGTAGACTTTCTAATTAGTATCTTGTTAAGTACTATTTTAGGAGAGATGTAAACATGCTAACTGAGTAATAACAACTCAAACAAACAAAAATGAGAGGAAACGATCAAAATTTCAGTAATAGTCACTTTCTGAAACACAGCTAGCAAACACGTGTAGTACCAGACAGTTTCGGACAGGGAGAGAGCAGAAAAGTTTCATAATTATCTGTAAAAAAGCAAATGTACATAAAAAGGAAGTTGAAAGCTTACCTTCTGTCATAAAATGTGTTCCATTACCAATTTTGCTCATCTGGAGCCATTGAGGATCTCCCTGAAATTACAAAATGCAATGCAGTGTTGTGTATATGGAATGTTTTTTTTCATAAATTATGCTATTTCTTTTTCAAATCTAAAGTTTGTGGTTTGAAATCAGTAGAATTTTAAAACAGAGTCACGATTTTTCCCATTATTGAGATCTGTCATTGGTAAAATCAAATCTTTAAGAAACCCCTTTAGAAGCATAAGACATGGTAATACAAAATAATTGCAGCTAAGGAGAAGCCACGGACTGTACAATACAAAACTGGTTTAATCGGAACCCTGCAGCGAAATAACATTGAATAAGCCTCTTGATTCAAAAGCACCAGAGATAATTGCAACACTAAGTCAGAGATAAGTGTGACTGATTACGATCGACACCCGACACTTCCCATTTGTGCAAATCTCTTAATGATTATAACCTATAATTATCACCGTTGGTTATGTCTTAAATTGGTAAAAACCAAGGTAAGAAGTAGACTTGTTGCTTTTTATCAATACTCTGCATAGACTTATCTTTTAAGGTTTTAAAAGGCAGTGATTGCAAAACAATCAAACACTAAGTCCTGTACGTTTATTAAGGGCTTTGTTACATATTATTTAACAGCATGTACATGAACATGCACTTAAATCAAAAGCACTCCATATTAATACTTACAGTTAAGAAGATCTCCTCATTTCCTGTGTTGATAGATATGTACCTTGACATTGCCTTATCCCTGAGCGCAACCTCAAAATGAATCTCGCCGTCACCATGCTCGCACATAATCATTCTCTTTTGAATTACCTCTGTAAACGGTTTATTAAGAAACACAAAATTAAAATATTAACTTAAGTTCGCTTTTCAAAGCCGACGTAATTACCCAGATGTCGTGCCAGAATATTACCCAGAGGGATATGCAGCCCTCATACACATTCAAGCAGTCACTAGAAAGTCAACATTTATTTTTGTTCTAAGTACTAACAACGAATAATACAATACTAGATACAATATCCCCCCCCCCTCCACACACACACACTCCCTGCCCCCATTCCCCCGAAAAAACTAAGGCACAAATTTTAATTTTTAAACATTTTTTAAACATGACCAAAACATTATTTTCATGTTTTAAAACATTTATACTCCATGTGAAAACTTATTAGTAAGTTAAAGTTAAATTTAAGCATCTAAGTATTACTTTCAAAAACACTTTCTTAAATGTATGTGGTAAAACAAAACACCTTTCATTAGGCAAAGGGCGGTGTATATTTGCAACGAATCCTAGAACACATTTTTACTGTCATGGAATAGGTCAACTTACTTGTTCTGTCACTGTCTTCACCTGACAATGTCTCTGTTCTTAGTCCTGTGTCGTCAATTACCAGATAAAGTTGGGATCCAGGAATTTTATAAACGTGCGAGCTCTCGGGCAATTCTCTTTTGAGCTCTTTCACTTTGTTACATTTTTGTTTTGTTACATTGACACCAATATCTAAATATTTATAAATAAAATATCTATTAACTGATTACTTAACACATATGAGAGTCGCTAATCTTACATGTGTGCTATTCATATGAAACTGAGATACCAAAATAGGGTTTAAAGATGTTAAATAGTGTGTTTCAAAATGATTTTCAAAGAAAAGCATGTGGACTTTTTTCACATGTAGCAGACTACAGAAGAATGATTAAATACTCTCAGAAAATATTTATTCACATAAAATATCAGATTTCTCTATAGTTTGATTTTTGTCAATTTTCGCGATCCACTAAGATAGCTTATGGCTCGCGAATATTCATCCCAAGAAATGAATATTGTCTCCTTGAAATGATTGAAATAACTTTATGAATCGCAAATTCTGCTTATATCTTCTGTCCGCAATTTAGAAAATATAGTTCAGTCAAACATATCGGGTTTAGCCTGGAAATATTTTATTAATTTGACATTCGTCAATTAACTAAAATTAAACTAAAAACTTCAATAATTGAAATGTAAGGTTACCTCAAAGAAAGTAAAAGTTTGTTTTTATGTTTATTGCATACTCGTTTTTTAGTCTCTATTTTACTTTTTACCGTTAAACTGGTGAATATGATAAGAAAATAAGGCCACGAAAGATTAATTTTATTGGTCAAATTACCTTTTTGTGTCAAAGGAGACAGAATGGAAGACAGCTCATACCATTTCCATTTATTATCCCTTTTCCTTCTACGTACAACCTTGAGAAAAACAAAACCAAAAGGCAGATCATACGACATTTGTTTGAACTAAGGAAATTATAGTAAAAGACTCTAATGCAAATTTTCTGTTAGGGTTGATGGAATCCATGTTGTTTTTAAAATTGTACTTAAAATATATCTACACTGCGCTGATAACCTATGTTCACAGATTGTTTACCAGTAGTCACTTGTCCTTTGTAATTAAATCATTGATAATTTTCCCTAATGTAGATCAGACAGACACATTGGCATCACTTCTAACTTCTTTTAATTTATTACAAATACGAAAGAATAATTTAAAATGATAGGATGTCACTTCTTTAACGTTCATCTTTCTTATTTCTCCAAAAAAGAAAGAAAAAGAAACAACCAGCAAATTTGTACTAAGATGCTTTATGAATATGGTCTTAGGACATCAAAGATGTAAGCAAAGTTGTACTAATTACCAGTTTGTTCGTCGACTGTCTGTCCACGCTTGTACTAAGAAACAATTCCAGCACCTCTCGATTTGTCAATACGGGAACAAAGATTCCGTTCAGTATTAACAATTCATCTCCATTTCTGTAAACCGAGAACATTACCTTGTTATGACATCTTTTTATTACAGTTACATCATCATAAATAGCTTGCTTTTACGAACACATTTCATCATAAAGATATAACATTTTATATCCTTGAGTAAAGTGAAACTACTTATCATTTGCGAGATTTCTTAAACCATCGAGATGTTTTGTAGAAACATTTAATCAATACAATTTCCAGCCTTTAATATTGTTTTTACACAGTTTCTGTTTAAAGTAATGAGAGTGTAGGGAAAAACAATAACCGAGTTAGAAGTATTTAAAACTAAAAAAAAAACCGTAAGGTTTTTGCACGAGAAAAATTAATTCTAGGTTTCAATTTGTGACATGCATAGTATGTATAGTATAAACTTTAATTGTATACTTACTTTATTTTCATTTGCTTCGCTACTCTGGTATCTCCTGAGAGCTTAAGAATGTGCTGACATTTCAATAATACATGTTGCTCAGGATTCGTGTGCGTTTCAAGCCTTGCACCAAGGTATAGATTCCGAATTCCATCGGTGATCAGAATATCTGATTCTTCCGGGTTTGCTATATCACTATCTTCTACATTGTGAGCTGCTGGAATTCTTTCCCGATCGTCAATGCCTGGTCCCGGGCTCACATCGTGATCATTTGCATCTTCATTATTCTAAAAATCAATCAATCAATCAATCAATCAATCAATCAGGTCGTGGACGTTTGCGTAGTATATTTAAACTAAATGTCATGATATAACAAAAAGACATGACGAATGAGCTAAATATTGGAAGTCAGTATTAGAAGGTTAACATTTTACCTCTCTTTTTGCAATCACCTAACATCACACTGAGATCTAATATAATATACATGCACGTATTTAGACATCTGCAAATTATGACGTAGTGGAGTGTGAACTACTAGGACGATCTATATTTCAAAGAGCTCGTCTCAACATACATTATGCGTCACTATCTGGCTTATGTAACGGCGGCAAAAATAGATGTGCCTTTGTTCGCCTATCCGTCCGTCCATAGAAGTTGTGAACCTGAGTTTTGTCTTAAGCTAACCTTAGCGTAAAGTGCCCAAATGCGGTCTATTATATGTGTCTGTCGACCGTTGCTGTCCGTCATACATAAGTTCACTTTTTACACTCACATTTTAGCCCAATGATAATAAAACATAGCGAGAGTGTATGTTTAAACAAAATTTCTGCAGAGTTTGAGACTAGATGACTTTGTTCAAACAGTAGATTTCTATGTCAAATCATAGTTAAGCCCTTTATAGACTTTAGACGCCATATTTTCTACTTCATTTTCATAAAACCTTGTAGGAATTGTTGTGCTTTTTTTTATAAAATTGAGACCAAGTTTAAATCTGGATTTTAATAGAAAATCATCAGAGGTTATACTTTTTATTTGATATTTTTAAAACCTGTAGATCTAATGTAAATATGCTCTCCAGAGTTTTTTCTATCGCTTGAGCTTTCGATAAATTTCTGACACCAGATGACCCACTTACAGACTTGCCCTAGATTTCATAAAGACTTTGACCAGATTTCATAGAACGTATAGCCTCAAGAGTGTAAACAGGTTATTCTATGACTTTACCAAGTGACTTAGCGTTTTTACCTAGTTTCAAACTCGTCCAACATTTTGTTAGGACAAATATTCTGACCAAGTTCTATTACAATTTGGCAAAATATGTGATCTCTAGAATATTAAAAGTGGCCTTGATATACTTTCATTTAATTCAGGTTCAAACTTGTGCCAATTGTGGAGGGGTTTGCGGTGGCGGTAATGGAATACTAAAGCTAAAGAAGCGAAAAGTGATTTTCGTTTGTGGGGTTTATATATGTGTATATGTTTTGAGGAGAGGGAAGTTATTTTGATTGTTGACTGCTCCAGTCTTCTCAGTACCTATATTTCAAGTCAACAGATTTAATGGTTGTACTCCGGACACAAAATACAGAGGGCAGATTTGAACTTAATATGTGACATTGACCTTCGGCATACCAACCATGTTTATGCGCTCTGCACATCGTCGCATTGCCTACCTATTGGTCAAGATTGAAATGAATACCTTGAACTGTTATTAATTACGGTTTGGACACAAAATATAGAAGGCAGATTTGACTTTGCTGCGACCTTGACTTTTGGTCAACAGACCTGGTTTATTAACTCTGCAAATCATCTCATCAAGACCTATGCCAGGACTAAAGTCAATGTCTTTAATTATTACTACATTATGCTCCGGACACAAAATATGAGGGACAAATTTGACCTTTGAGCTCGATTTGTGACCTTGACCTTTTACCTACCGACTTAATTCATGCGTGTTCACATCGTCTCACCGCCACTTAACAATATCTTAAGTCTAAAGTCAATACCTTAATTTTTCTATGGACACAAAATATGACGTACAGACAGACGGACGAACGAACGTTCAATGGTATAATACGTTCGTTTCTTCAAAATTGGCGTATTATAAGGAGGGCTACATGGTTAAGGTCCTCAAAAGAGCTACTGAAAAGAAATCAGTGTATCTGTGATTTTAAACCTTTAAATGATAAAGGAAAGCAATCAAAATGAAGTTCTCTAAATATACAAATCGTGAAGTTGTGGGAACTTGCTGTAGGTTGGTTGTCCCACCCAGGTTTACGTCAGTGCATGAATTTATGTCCTGCTGAACTTCTTCTAGTACCACAAATGCTAGAAAGTCATCATATGGCTTGATGTAATGAGACAAGCAAGCAAATCATTTTATCATTCCATTACAATGATTACTCGCCGCCTCTCCTGTCACTAGCAATACTATCTGGGCTTTTATATGTGAAATTCGGGATTTTAAATGTCAAAACCCGTTAAACAATATGAATTTTCACCAAGTAGAAATGTTGTTAAACCTTATGTGAACAAAAACGTCATTTTATTTATAAACTTTTCAATATTTATACATTCCTAGTTGTGTATAAATAGGTATTGCGTGTTCAGATATAATGCTCGGTATCATATTACAGTTATGGTTGGGAGCCTAGCTAAAATTGTAAACCAATTGTGAAACATTGGGGTTTTCCGTATCCTCCGTATTATGACTTGCGAAGCATAAAGGCCAAGGTGATCAGATTTATTAGAGCATGTGCTAGTTATTTTTGTGCCAAAAAACGTACATAGGTGTTTACAAATTTTAAATAGATAAACTTAACACCAATATCAGGCTGTTACTGCGTCTATTGGGAAAACTTTACATCTATTTTAAGAGTGTTTATTTTTACATTACAGTTTTTACTCAAAGGGGTATCGAATTTTCAAAGACAAATGTTTATTTTTAGACTGCTTTATTATTTGCATGCCATCATGTTAATGCATATTTGCGAAATAAGTCAATGCATTTTTTACAATGGTAAAAGTAAATGTTATCCTACGTCATCATTACAGTTGAATGTTATTTTATATTTGATACCTTCTTCTGTCTTAGGCCTAAAAAAAGATTCTTTGTTTCTGGTAACATGCTAAAAAAATTAGGGTAGGTAGGTCGGATTTTCTTTTTTGAATTTTTTATTAAGTGAGACTTTTCAGAAATTATTTTTGTGTCAAAAAATGAACACAACTAAGGAGTTATGCCTTTAGTGCATCAGTAAGTTGATTTCTAACATCACTGACCATGTTTAAAGTATAAAAAGTATAGTTTTGCAACTTTTCGTTAAAAGATTGAAAAAATATTCTCCAAGGCCATTAAAACATTTAGGGTCGCGGCAAAAAATTAGGGTAGGTCGGGATACCGGAAACAACTAATTTTTTACGCCTGATATGATTTATACTTTACGTTGTTATGTAACAGTCGGTAACACTAAAGAGTTTTGTCAGATTGATAAGAATAAATTTTTGTCACAAAAAATCGTGTCATTGTATGCTTATTATATTTAGATTGTATTTAGGAAACACTTTGACATGTATTCATTAACGTTCTTAGTCTGAAATTAGTCAAAATAATAGAACGCTTTAGGACAGCGTGATAACTTTTAGCTGTCGCTGTCCCATAGAGAGGTGGCAACATGTATAAAACATCAGATCATAAAGTAAGCCATCCCGCTAAGCTGGAAGAGAAAAGCAAAGGCAGAATCAATCGTTTCCTGCGTGGTAAGGGTTAAATCGCTAGAAAGTTAAACGCGGCGCACTTCCCTCTGTTTATTCTTCTGCATGATTTAATTCTTTAATAGCCATTTTGCAGAGTTATGGTGTTAGAATATAGAATTTCAAATATTTGAATTAAATTTCAGACTTGAAAATATTGACGATCAATGAGCAGATCTTTTTTATTAATAAAACTATCCAAGTTTAACTCCTACTGCAGAACAACAAAAATACACGAACAAATTTCTTACAGTAAGCAAAATAAATTTCAAAATCAAAGCAGAAGAACAAAAATGTATTTGTGATCTTTTTCGAGTCAGTATACAGTCATACTTGTAATAATAAAACAGAAATTGTACTTTTAAACATTTAAACATACGTTTTCATGTGGAAAAATACTCGAATAATAGCTTTGATTTAAAAGTTAAAGCTTTTATACTACCTCTGTCCTTTTGTGAAAAATTGACAGCAACTTGTCATAACATGAATACTCCTTGTGTCTTTGTTCACTCGCCACACTTTGCTCCCTATTGTATGTGGAGCGAAACATTTTTAAAATAACTTTAATTATTTAGTTTAACTGAATTCAAACAAACACTGAATGGATTAACGTTGATTTGAACATTTATTAAATTCCAAATGTCTTATATGCGTAAATTAAATGCGCAAAGGAATTCCCCTTTGTTTATTTTTATCGGTTATTTTGAATGTACACACAGGTAATTTATCATGGTTTCCCAATATTAGAAATGGATACTCGTGTGTGTCAAGAGCCAGTATACATCTGAACTTAGGCCAAAAAAATTAATGTTTAGTTTCTCAGGCCCCGCCGCATACGATTTTGACCCGCCGCATATAAATTTTTTATCAAAGAAATATTGACGAAATTCGCGAAAACAGAAAATTCAACTAAAACTTGAGGACGAAAGAACGAAAATACATGAGTACGATTAAAGCGTCAAGAACGGTTACTCTGTTTATATCGGTTAAGGTAATAGGCGTTTGGTGTAAGCGTACATTATGCACTGATGAATCGTGCAAAAAAAACAAAAAAAAAACTAGAATGTCATCAATATTCAGTTTCCAAGTCCAATCTGGACTAAAAGTAATTGTTCCTTGGACAATTGTTGGAACGTACGGAGTGACAGATAAAACTGGGACGATCAAAAACTGACAATTTTGACTTGGTAGAAGTTGACGTAAAGGTCGGTGAAGCGGTGACCATGTTTGGAAGATACCTCAAATTCTACGCTGAGCAGTTGCCACCAGCATTTCAGCATTTAAATACAGACCCGAGCTTTCTAAGCTGCTTGAACATTGCACAACCACACGATCCTACTTTTTCTGCATTAAGAATTGTGGGGCTGATGACTGCTTGATTTGTGAGAAGCCGAGACTGTCCAAGGAAGTGTTTAACAGGCTAGTAACATTGCCCGATCGGGCTTTCGACATGAAAACTAATATTTCTTGAAAAATAATGAAGATATTTTCTTCAGACTTGGTCCATTTATTAAGCATTAAAAATGATACAAATTGAAATAAAAATAACTTAGTTGCCTTCAGTTTTGGTAGAATTATTTCCTCTTTTCAGATTTTTATGACGCATAATTTTTGAAGTCCAAAAACATAAGTTTTAATGCTAAGTTAAAATCTAAAAAAGGGAAGTAATTCTAACAAAACTGAAGGCAACAAAGATATTTCTATCTTAATATGCATCATATGTTATGCTTAATAAATGGGCCAAGTTTGAAAGAAATATCTTCATTATTTTTCAAGAAATATTAGTTTTTATGTCGAAAGCCCGATCAGGCAATGTTACCAGCCTGTTTAATGCTCTGCACGTCCTTCCAGACCCAGAACCAGGTACCTTCCTTTGTGTACTTGTATTTCAGGTTGTTATTATTTAAAACCAGCTCAGGTAAATCAGCTAGTAGGAGTTTTTTTATTCTCTGGTACTCATTCAAAAAAAAAACAAAAAAACATGAGGGAAAATATCCCCAGCCAAATAGAATCTATAGCAGACAAAAGACTATTAAGTTGAGTGAAATGATAGAATATTGTACAAAAAGCAAGGCTTATGTTGTACTCAAGATAATACACATATGAAGCTGTTGTATATATATTTACAAATTAAATGTTTACATTTTAATGATTCTCTTCATATTGTCACAGTCATACTACTGAAGTTTTAATCTGCATTCTTTCTGAGGTCAGTCTGGTTCGTTCAGGTCAAGGTTCTTCAAGTAAAATGATTCATTAAAAATAATTATTTCTCAGGGTAAGACGGTCACTACAAACCATTCCAGGAGGTATATGGAACAGACACAAGTGAGAAGTACAGACCATCTCTCATAGAGAAATCTCAGACCGGTCACCAGATCCCATTCACTCCCTCAGCACAGACAGCAAAGACGTGTCGTATGTTAGTGTAGTGTGTTGATTGTGAGAAGCCAAGGGTAATTATATTCAACTGCAAAGTTAAAAGAAACTGAAAAGGATGTCCTTAACAGACTTTTAGACTTTTTAGACTACTCTTATGGCGGTTCATTACAAGAACTCAAATCTCCGGATGACTCATCTGAAAATGAAATCCTTGAAAAGGTCTATGTGCGAGCAAACATTAGATGCATAGTCCAGTGGAGGTACCATACTACAGTTCAGCCTGTTTTAAAGATGTATGCTTTTACTGTGGCTCAGACAATGACACTGAAAAAAGGGAAGGTTCATACCCTATCTGTGTAAAATGTGTTCCAAAGTCTGGAAATAACGCGTTAAAAAGGAAACGAAATATGTGGAACGAAAATCAAAATTCTAAAAAAAGAAGACTGGAAAATAAATTGTGAATTGATGCGTCTGAGACGTTTGGTTATGTTTGAAAGCAAAGTAGTAGTATACAGTTGTTTTATTTTCACAATGGACCATATTGTAATACTTTTTTATATGTCCTAAAAATAATTTAAAAAATGTTAAATATTACAAATTTCAAGTTGATATCTTTTTATTGCATTGAGAACAATAATATAAAAGAAGTACTTGTATGATATAGGTCAGTTTCAGTGTTCGGTTTCACCCATTTTCAACATTATTTCCTTGGAAAGACCGGTACTAGACCCTAAAGTCTGTAAGCAACTGCCTACTTTCTCAAATAAAGAATCCTTGGTAGCAGGGCTCGAACCTTTTATCCTGTTTCAGTCAGATGTTTCAGAGATTACAAGTCGAGGACTGTATCCCCTACACCACGAACCCAGGATTAATATTGGCTGTCGGACATGGGTTGAGTCTGTCAACATTCCACCATAATGTTCCTACCAACACAATTGAAAAACATTATCAAACATATTATATACAAACTTTCATGGTGCTTTCATTCCAGTTTCTTTTATTGAATGGATACTTTGTTTTAGCTCAATTGTCATGTAGTGACAATGTGAGCTTTTGTGATCATGTTTTGTCTGTCTTCAATTTCGTCTGTTGCCATGCTTAAATAATTTCGTGTTTAATATATAAAGTAATGAATGAATCGAGTGCCAAATGCAACCTTCGGAACAAGTATTGATCTTATTAATTATTATCTACATAAGATGCAATGTCTTTAAGTGTGTTAAAAATGGATGTAGATCTCTAGATTCTATATAAAACAAGCAATGTCGTTAATAAAAAAAATCAAATAAAAATATAAAAAAAATCCGCACTACCCCATTGAATTTTGCAAAAAGTGGCCTGAGAAACTAAACATTAATTTTTTTTGGCCTTATGGATCTTTGCAATACTGTTTTCCTTCTATTTCTACAATAATCGAAGGGTCAATTCCATGCTTATTTCCTAAAAGGAAATCCTTATCCGAAAATAGATTCTTTATTTAGGATTAGTTCAGAATCACGCATGTCTCATATTACAACAAATTGCACAATCAAAAATTAAAGTGTTTCCTTTTCATTTTGTTCTAGCTTTTCTTTCTAAAATACCTATTTATCTCTTGCAAATGTAAAATCAAGGGAGCACTATTATCTTTTTCCAATTAACTATCATATAATAATCATATTATATTTTATCATAATATGCTCTAAAAGTAACCTAAATTTCATTGGCCGAAACCGCACATTATCTTATATATTTCATATTTTTAGAAAGTTATGTATAATCGGGAAAACCCACTAACCCTTAGTAAGTGGGGTTTCCCCATTATACATAACTTTCTAAAAATAGATTGGAACAGAACATTAAATATGTTGCAACAAATATTTTTTACTTATTCATAAACCTGAACCCATATAATAAAACAGTTTTTGACTCTTGAGCCATTAGGTATGATGTGATATTTACCGGAAAAGGACAATATTGACTTTGGCTATCGCCTCGGCTGAAGTTTGGTCAGAATGATAACCTTGATAAAATCTAGGCCGAGTTCGAAAATGGGTCATCTGGGGTCAAACACTAGATCACTATGTCAAATCAAAGAAAAACCTTGTGAAAATGGGTCATCTGGGGTCAAAAACTAGGTCAGATCAAAGAAAAACATTGTGTATGCGATTGAGGCTGTATTTTTCAACTGATCTTTATGACATTTGGTCAGAATGACTGCCTTGATAAAGTCTAGGAAAAGTTCGAAAATGGGTTATCTGGGGTTGAAAAGTAGGTCACTATGTCAAGTCAAAGAAAAACCTTGTGTATGCGATAGAGGCTGTATTTTTCAATAAGTCTTCATGAATTTTGGACAGAATGATTTCCTTGATTAAATCTAGGCCGAGTTTGAAAATTACCTGAGGCTACTCAATGTTACAGCAGGCCTACTGCTACTACAAACAATGAAAGGTTTTCACTACATTTTACCACAGATCGTCCAAACATTTAGAGAAATACAACACAAGCCTTAAAGACTTTACATAATACATACCCTGTATAAAATAGGGATTTAATTTAATAACTACGAGAAAATAATTGTAAAATCTGTTGAGGATGAAATTATTCAAACTTAAAAAAATGTGCATAGCTTTGCATTTGGATGGTGCGATGGCTACTGAAGTGTGTAGCACTGTAATGCTTTTCTCCTATATCCTTCGAAAACGGACAAAGGAATGGAATTTTGTCTTCCAACTTGCCTAGTCGGTGTCCTTTAAAGTTATGCTATTGATTCTCTGACAAGGTATTGCGTACCTTATTGTAAGATTGACCCTATTTACATTTTTAACTTCATAAAGTCTGGCATCTTGTCACAAATTCTAGAGTTTATCTCAGCAGGGACTTATTGTATCCACATTGTCTTGTCTAAATAGCTGAATTTAGGGTAGATGTGAGGCTATCTGCCCTAAAATTAATTCTCCAATATTCCTTTATATAGGGTTCTAAACATTTCAAGGGGATGTCCCTATTTCAACCCTTAGCCTGCTAAATTTCTAAAATGGACTGGTCTCTCATTCAATTTGGACAGTACCATTTATTATTTGAAGGGCTGTTCACTGAAAATTTAAAGACTGAATAGCTAACAGTGTAGACCTTGATCAGACTGCACGGATGTGCAGGCTGATCTTGGTCTGCACTGGTCGCAAAGGCAAAATCACTTGACGCCAGCAGGCTAAAGGTTAAACCTGCTTTTTGTCCTTTCATTTTATATGTTAGTGTGTGGGTGGTGGCTCTTCCCTTCACCAACATTTTATACCCTATACCTCAACATTTTGTGCTTCTCTCTTTTTACTTACATATTCCCTCAAACTTTTCCCAATCCACATTTTGAATGTACACAGTATATTTCATAAACATTTCCATCTTTGATTCTATTTTATATGTGATATCACTGGGTTAAATGTACAAAGTACGTCCATCTCCGTATCGTGTATGTAAAGGTATAATAGGTTAACTTTAGTGTGTGTGTCACGTTTACAAGCTGATTCCGCACATTCTATTTCTGTTATATTAGTGCATTGGTCTTGCCAGTTTGTATTCCGTAATGTTGGATCTGTTAACATTAATTACAATTTTAGATGTAGCACTTAAGCAAGCATTTTCTTTTATTGGACTTAAGAATATTATTGTTTGTCAATGGATCATCTTACTTCGTAAAAGGCTGCATATCACTTACTGCTTTTTCGGTGAGCCTTGCTGCAAAAGCTAGAAAGTCGCCATATGACTCAATGTGACCTTAATACCCAAGAAATCAAACACACAAACAACGGAAGAAATGAAATAATATCTTACCTCTTTATTGTATGTTGATCTTCTCTTAAAGTGGAAAAATGACAGAAACATTTCTAAACAAGAATATTCTCTACGTCTCCTTTCACTATTAACACTTTGCTGTCTTTTATACGTGGAATACGCCATTTTAAATGGATACAAATATGTACTTAAAACCTTTTAAATATCTTAAATACTTCATATAATTTCACATCAAGAAAAGCCAACATCTAGAACAGGATATTGTAAATCCGCTTGTTTGATACGGGAAGCCTATTTTAACATAGGTTTTCCCATATTTAGTTTAGGAATTTCCTTTTCTGCGTTGGATTTATTTTTGCGCGTACATAATACTGGGTATCATGTAAGAATGTAAAACGAGAAGGGCTTTTGTTGATGACGTTATTTTATTGAAATGTTTTAAATCATAGAATGTCTTAAGGTATTAGATCACTAATAGTAATGTTAACAAAATGGCCTTTGCTTTGTATATTCTGAAAGGTAACCGTGTTTTGCACTATTTTGCAATTTTTAAACAACTTTTACCGTGCCGTTTTTTTTATAAATTTTGTATAACTTATGGTATCTCCTCAAGCTCAAGTAGAGACAAATTTAAAAGTGATAGCCACTATCCAAAACGTTTGCAGAGAACTCATTTTACCATTAATTTCAATAAAAGAAACATCAAACTATTGGTAAACAATTATAAAACACAAAATAAAAATGTCAATATCATTTTTTCTATGGTGCCTCAAGTAAACGAATTTAATGAGACAGAATTACATACTTCAAAATTGAAAAAAATAAGGTTGAATGCTGTGTTTCTGTTTGAATTTTGTTTGCTTACTCCATTTAAAAATAACCTTAGGGCAGACGTAAAACCTACCTAAATTTCTTCCACAATATATAATCTAAGAGAGAAAGCAAAATAGAGAACTTTCACCGCGTGTAACTCAATATTTTTAAAGATGTGTAACTCTACCCCTTCTGTTTATGTAGTAAATTTACTTTGAACACCAAGAAATCGCTTGTAAGAAGTAAAAACTTACTAGAAAAAAAAGGAAAATAAGGAAAAAAAATTGGGTCCCAGTAGGGCTTGAACCTACGCCCCCCTAAGAATTGCAGTAAAAGTAGGTTTATGGTAGGAATTGAATACTCTTCAAAAAGGAGGTTCTCTATTAGTGATATAATACCTTAAGTTTTTGTCATCAATTGTAATTTGTGTGTGAAATTCACAAAAAGAAATGAATAAATTAAATCAGTAAATATTGCGCTTTATGATATAAGATTTTAGGATAGGTTTAAACATTCGCTTGAAGACTGTCATTCTGACACACATTTAAAATGTTTGCTTGTTGTTTTTTTTTGTCATATGCAAGTCAAAGCTATTCTGGACTGACTAAATCAGTGTGTCTGTAAATACATCAGTGAAAGAAAAGCATTTGATAAAAATTAAGGATACCTAATTATTCTGATTAACTAACTAAACAGACAGTATGTTAGGATGAAGTTTTTATCACTAAAAATGTATTGTCTTGGAATTAGAATGAAATAAAAAAAAATATTAGGTATCCTTTACACCTTAAAACACCGTATTGTTTGTTAACCCTTAGCATGCTGGCCTTTGCGACCAGTGCAGATCATGATCAACCTGCATATCCGTGCAGTCTGTTCATGATCTGCATTGTTTGCTAGATAAGCACCCCTTTTAACTGTAAATGGTACTGACTAAACGGAAGATGGACAAGTTCATTACAGAAACTTAGCAGGTTAAGGGTTCAGAGAAAGTACTGATTTGAAAAGACATGAAAAATGATATGTTATAAAACTTGTTTCACATACTAGTAGTTTTCTTTAAAATCGCAATTCGTAAAGAACGGAATTAAAAATCATGGATTCTTATATGCTTATTTCATATATTTTCTAATTCCTAACACTGTTCTTTTTTATGTGGAGACATCATTCTGATAGATATGTTACGATTTAGCCAAGAGATAAAAGATATAGATCTAAATTCAGTGCGAATATGGAAATACTTTGAACAATTTAATGGAAGGTCAGGTTTAGTTTCGACAGTTTCTACATATTTATCACACCAGGAATATGTAACCATTTGATTAATTAAAACAAGTACTTGTCACATAACTGGTGACATCATTTTGATCGCGTCAAATAGCTACCCTATTTTGATGTGACCACGTAGTTTAATACATTAGTGCAGACCTATTCTTGAGATAAAATCGTATTAAGTGACAAAAACGATCATAGAACAATAATTTTCACCCCGTTCATGTGCCATTTAGTTTGGCTATCAGTGATACATGCATTTTGTTTTCAATCCATTAATGGGGAAATTATCAAAACAAATAAATATAATTGTGTATGGGAAACATTTAACTCATTTTCTGAAAATGTATTGTATATCAAATCTGGTTAATATAAAACCTTTTTTTTTCATTCAAAAAAGAATAGAAAAAAGACTTGTCACGTAAGTTTGCGCTTTAATTTGCTGATATAAGTGATACCTCATGTCTACTGGCCATTGAACAAGAATTTTGATACCTTTTAATAACTCATTGATGATGATAGCGTCATGGCTTTATCGATAAATGACCAATTTGTCAAAAAATACTACAATACATTTTTGGCTATTTATTAACCTTGTTTGCCTCATATATTTTTCAAGTACAACGTACTTATACCTGTATAAAAATATGGAATTTGCAGCGACCTAATCCTCTCAGGAAATAATATATATATATCGAATCTCATTTGTTACCACATGCCTAAAGAATGTTAGGAGGCAAACATTCGTAATAAAAGATTAATTCTAGGATCGAGATAACAGTCAGTGATTGAATAGACCCTTATCCCTTTTAAATAGATATTCAATGAAATTGCCATTCACATTCCTCTTACATAAAAATCATTGGAGGAAAGACTTACCTAAATAAATGGAGAATTTAAGTTATAACATGTTACATATTTGTCCTAACAGTGAACAGCTTAAGGACTGATATTCATACCGCACATGTAATGCCATTGATTTGATGAATTCAACCATTATTTAGTGTCTTTTAATAAGGTAATATACGCTGTCGATATTTGCAAAGTGGTGGGGGGGGGGGGGGGGGGCGGGGTCCCAGTTAGGTCTATGCGCAAAATGTTTTTTAATTTCATTTATATTTTATGACAATATACTTACATGTTTTAAGTTTCATTATCATGTGTTACTGTTACCAGTTTTGACTTACTTTTATAGATATTCACATTTAAAGTGGGTGGGGTAATCTGACATGTGATCAACCAGGAACATAATTTCCGTTATTTTTTTAAAAATGGTTCTAATGGGACATATTCATATTCCAACGGAACAGTTTTTATCTGTTCCTACTGGGAACTAACAGTACTAACTATAAACAAAATCTAAGTATTTGTTTCTGCTGTAAACTATCAACTCATAAATGAAGGTCACTTGTGGTAAATCAGTTGTCCTCCCTAGGAATTTAAAATCTTATATAGGAACACACACTTATATTCTGATTATAGTAAATACTGTTAGTTCCCAGTAGGAACAGATAAAAACTGTTCCGTTGAAATATGAGTATGTTCCTACTTGGAACTAACAAGATTAGTTATATGTGTGATGTAACTTTTGTACTTGTTTGGAATAATATGTCCGTTCTCTCTTGAAACTTCCAGTGTCTGTTCCTTCCTGGAACTTATAGTGGCTTATTGAGTGCAACTGGTATATGTTCCTACCTGGAACTAACAATACCTAGATTGCTGTATGTTCCTGCCTTGGAACAAGTGTAGATGATGTGTTTGTTCCTTCCTGGAACCTACTTGATGGGTTCCTTCTTGGAACTAACAGTGTCAAAGTACAAAATTTAATGCAATTACATGTATACATGTAAGTATTTGTTCCTTCATAGAACAAAAGTACTTGAAGCTTGGTGCATTTATGTTTCTGCCTAGGAATTAATAACTAATGTGTTATGTACATGAAGGTAAATGACCACTGACTGCAGTGCATGTACTGTATATTTTATTTTTAGTTCCCGGTAGGAACAGATAAAAACTGTTCCATTGAAATGTGAATATGTTCCTATCTGGAACTAACAGTGCCTGTACTGCATATTTTATGCAGGTACTGACAAAACAGATAGAATACTAAAACTACCTGCACTAAGGCCACCTGAAAGAGACTGTCAAAGCTGCCAGTAAGAAGACCTATATTCATGTATATTCTAAACTACATTGGAATTGCGAATGAAGAAAATTTAATCTTAATATAAACAATAGCTTTCCTCAAAATATACTGCCTCAGGCAAAGCCTTTTGTTAAATACTTTTAGATTTCAGGGTTAATTTTAATTGTCTACATGTCTTGTTCAAGGTCTATGATTTTTCCATGGCACACTTGTATAAAGACGAAAATTGTTTGTTAAAATTTATCAACCAAGTCTGTACTTAATACAATTAAGATAGTAATAGACAATCTGGGGCCATTTCTTAACAGCTGCACAATTTGTGTAGTGTTGCTTCGAATGTTTATTTACCACACCCACTTTTTCCAAGTTTGAGAGTGTACCACTCTTTTAATATTAATCAGAGTGTACTGATATACTATCATTTTAATGTTTATTTAGTTTACAATATCTCCTGAAAATGACACCTGAATATCTCAACTAATAAAAAATGTTTTAGCTTTTTGGTGAAGTTCGTCCATTGAAAATCAGTAAATTTGAATAGACCACTTTGTGGCTCTGTGATGAAAAAAGTATTCAGTACAATTTAAAATGCAACATGTTGTGTGAATGTCCATTGCATAGTTATTTTATCATAAAAGTTTCAGGTAAAAAGTTAGAACAATTTTTTAAAAAATAACGGAAATTGTGTTCCTGGCTGGTCACATGTCAGATTACCCCACCCACTTTAAATGTTAATATCTATAAAAGTAAGTCAAAACTGGTAACAGTAACACTTGTTAATGAAACTTAATACATGTAGGTATATTGCCATAAAATATAAATAAAATCAGAAAACATTTTGCGCAGACACCTAACTGCCCCCCCCCCCACCCCCCACTTAATATCTTTACAAGACTTTATTAGTTTTATCTTTCTAGAACTCGTAGTTAACAATGTTTTCGTTTTATTTTAAAATTAATAGTTTGGGTATACATGCGAGGCAATGGAAAGTTGATGGAAACAAACACACTAACAAGGAATATCAATGATTTAGGGGTGTGCATGGATATGAGAGTTATGGAATAGACAAGAAATAAATCCTGTAAAACTGTGTCTCAAACGAGTGACTGTGAACTTAGCGGGTAGCCCATGACACTTTTTTGCTGATAATTGAAACATAGTTACGAAGTAGACAGTATATAAACCCTATAAATACCGAAGTATGACCTTGATCTTGGAGCAAAGGACCCGCGGGTAATTCACATTGCTCTGTTATGACAGGCAAATAGTATATCAAATACATGTAGTATATCTACATATTGTAGCGATAATTCAAATATATATCTTAAAATAACATTTAAACTGACATAAATTATACGTTTTGCTGATTTTTCTTAAAATGTATCTCTGTCAGGTCAGATTCAACTTAATTGGAGCCCATGTACAAACACCATGGCACTTTTCTTTTGGATCAGATATTTTATTTTGCAGTCCATACCGCTGATAAAATAGTTCAGCCTGCAAAACATTAGGTTACAAAATGTTATATTTTTTCGAACAATTTAAGAGAGTATAGGACATTCATTGTGTGTTTTATTGGTCAAAAGGTTTTGGCTTTGAAATGGGTCATATCATACATCACTTTTTTGTCTTTCATAATTATCCTCCTTATTGCTTCTAGAACGCAGTAAAACGCAATACTGTGGCAGCAGATTTTGGTAGCCCATATTTTGTTGTAAATTTTCCTTATAGGCTCAGAAAAGTGTACACATAACTTATATGAAGTCATAATGTCAGAAAACTACTTTTATTGTATTTTGGAAACATTTTGAGCAGATTTCTGGCTGTTTCAATTCGGACACGTTTTTTGTTTGCTTGTCACAAAATGAATGAGGCAATCTGACTAAAGTACATCTCCTGTTACGCTACGCATAGGATCTGACAACGAGCTATTGATGGCCTCGTTCTGACAACCCTTCCGCTAGCCAATCAAAAGCTAACTTACAACATTCTGCAAGCTTTGAAAAGCCTTGGTTTTTGATATCAACAATTTTTATGTCGAAAGATGTCAGATAGCCGGTTAGCTCAGTCGGTAGGGCACTTGCTCTGTAAGCGAGAGGTCCCGGGTTCGAGCCCTGGATTAACTGCAAATTTTTCTTACTCTTTGACATTCGAACAAGTTGTCTGATTGGTTCAAACGAAAATAGATTTGCAAAAATAAAAATAGCAATATTGGAAATCCAAAATATACAGAAGACGAATGTGAATGGGTCGTTCTCAGATCTTCGTTTAGAAGATCAAGTACTTTAGTCAGATTGATGAATGAGGTATCCATTTAGCTGTAATGCGTTTCACTATACTAGCTTTCTGTCGAAAAGTTAGTCTTGCATCAGACTTAACCAACTCGCATACGTCTTTGACCATATTGTTAGAAGTGACACTATAAGAACGTCCAGGTTTTGGTGCATCATTAATGGAGTGAGTCAAAACCGCTTTTAAACTTCTTAACCCATTACGTGTCTATGGCATACGACATTTTATTCTGCCCAAGAACAATTTCTCAAAAATTTTCTTCGCAGATACTATGCCCCACCGATAACTTGATGTTTTCAAACAAGATTGTAAAAGGATTCAAATGGAACATTTTTATCCTTAGAACATACAGAACTACCTAAAACATAAAACATAAAATGGTGCCGATTCTACTTTTCTACAGGTATATTACTTTAATATCAGTCCGTGATGGACACATTCAACCTACAATGAAATTCTATAACCAATACTGTTTCAGTATTTTCAGAACTATTAAATAACCATTATGCTACAAAGTCTTCTGATTCGTCACTTCTAATTTAATAGGTGGATGTTTCATCTGCAGTTAGGAAGTACAGAGATATCTTGATTATTTCCTATGAAACTGTAAATGGATGAAATATCATTCAAATCATCATTTGCAATTTAGTTATGGCATCTGCTTACAACGGGGAGATTTATTGTTTGATTAAAGCAATCATTTTCTTAATATATAATGAAGCTTTAGAAAATGAAGATTTTGTCAAATTCTGCCATATAGAAAACAACTTGATTCGACTATACTGACCTACCTTAATTATACTGCATATTAATTGGCTGAATAAGTGTCTATAACTGCTGTATACTAATTGATATTGGAGCTCGTCAAGCAGTAATTCTGACATTAAAATTGCATAACCAGTACTGTATCAGTAACTTCAGAATTGTTAAACAGCTCCAGAGATAAAAGCCTTCTAATTTAATGGGCGGATGTTTTAATATACGAATGAATTCCGACGCTACAAAGACAGAGCTGTCTTGGTAATTTCCGAGATGAAAGATCATTCACTTGATACAAGCATAGTAAAATAGTTTGTGTTCTCCAATTCAAAACGTAGAATACGAGCGTGTAATGGCATCCGTGAACGACTGAGAATTGTCTTTTGTGGATGAAAGCAATAGTTCAACGAAGGTTAATAACCATCTACTGCTCGTAGCTCTTGTGTTGGCGATTATTTCCTGTTTCTTTTTTTAACTTAATTATAATAGTAACATTAATGAATTACAAACTAAGGACACATCTAAAATTTGTCTTGAGCCTATCGTATGCAGATTTACTACTTGCGATATATTACATTGTGATGAAATTTCAAAAAATATCCTACTTTACTAAATTTCTTTTTTGATACTGCTATAATGGCATTTGATATGTTTGATCAGTTTAATTACTCGGTACCATTTGAAACAAACGCGACTCAGAAATTCAATCTAACCTCTTCGAATTCTGCTTTATTAAAATGACTATAACTATTACTGTAACAGTTTCATGCAATACCATCATAACAGGAGATATTAAAATTGCAGACAGAGCCAATGTACAAATGCCTTTCATCCTGATTCGAGTAAAAAAGTTTTGAGTTTAAGTGTACACTGTGAATTATTGCATTAGATGTTGGATCAAAGCATAGCAGGTACAAACATATGAGCCGCACCGTGAAAAACCAACATAGTGCATTGGCGACCAGCGTGGATCCAGAACAGCCTGCGCATCCGCACAGTCTGGTCAGGATCCATGTTGTTCACTAACGATTTCTCTAATCGCAATAGGCTTTGAAAGCGAACAGCATGGATCTTGACCAGACTGTGCGGATGCGCAGGCTGGTCTGGACCCATGCTGGTTGCAAACGCACTATGCTGGTTTTCTCATGGCGCGACTGAATGATTATTAGTAATATCCTGCGAGGATGATTTCTTCAAACTACATGAACAATTGAGTTAAAGTATGATCTGCCAGTTTGAGTTGTTCTTTGTGATTAATCTAGATCCGGAGACTAAATATTTATGACAATATCTTATTTTAGCAAACTTCTATGTGACACGTAGAAGCGAAGGAAAATACAAATATGCTACAAATTTCCTGAGACTGAGATTAAAATATTTGCAAAATTCATTAATGTTTATAACATCTACTAAGGAAACAGTTTGGTTTGATGCATTATTGTAGTTCACAAACCACTATTGTATACATTTAAATAGTATGATATAACATATTTCAGTGATTTAAACAATTAAGTGAATCTTCCCTTGAGTTACGAACACATCTATAACTGAACAATATAACTATTTATTAGATCGTTGTTTTCAATTCAGTTTGCTTGTGCGTCAGAGCTATAGATTTAAGAAATTATATCTTATTCTTTATTAACCCTTAGCCTGCACTGGTCGCAAAGACAGAATCACTTGCCGCCAGCAGGTTAAAGGTTAAATTTAGCAGCGATACTACTAACTTAGTAGTACTAAGTATGTATTGCTAATAGCTTGTGTTAGTCCAGTGATTAAAGTAAACATTGTATTTAGAAGAATATAATGTCAAATAATATAAGAACAGCTACAAAATATGTATCTATGTATGTAATATATTAATCTGAATGGTATTGTCCTGCTTTCCATAGTTATGCTTAAGTACGAAATAAGAATTCGAATATATGTAGTATATGATATTCAGTACATTGTAACGTATGCAGTGAATGATTTACAGAGTAGTGTAATGTATGTAGTATATGACTTTCAGTACAGTGCAAGGTATAAAGTAGATGATTTTCAGTACAGTGCAAGGTATGTAGTATATGATTTTCAGTACAGTGCAAGGTATAAAGTACATGATTTTCAGTACAGTACAAAGTATGTAGTATATGATTTTCGTAAGAGTGCAAGGTATGAAGTACACGATTTTCAGTACAGTGCAAGGTATGAAGAAAAACACGATTTTCATTACAGTGCAAGGTATGTAGTATATGAATTTCAGTACATACCTTCAGTACAGTGCAAAGTACGTAGTACATGATTTTCAGCACAGTGCAAGGTATTAAGTACACCATTTTCAGTGCAGTGTAGCGTATGTAGTAGATCTATATGATTATTTCTAGTTTATACTTATTTATTTCAGCTCGAATGTGACGAAAGCTTCACTCTCGACTCCGCTTCCTGATAAAAAAAACATTGCTGATGTCATAAAATAAGTCATGGTCGTGGCCCCAGTAAGGCTCGAACCTACGAGCCCTGGACTGAGTGGCCGACACCTTATCCACCAGACCATCGCACAGTACAGTGCAAAATATGTAGTACATGTGTGTGATTTTCAATATACTACTACGTCTACACATCACGAAATAGGAAACCTGTGTAAAAGTTACATATGAGACTAAGAAAGTGCAACCTTGTTGATAGGTAGCTGAAATGTAAGCGTGTCGTTATATATACTTAACACTACTAACAGTTTGATATTTGTGACTGAGCTCTCTCTAAAGTCACATTCAGAACCAAAAGTACAACACTAAATTGCAGTCAGTATTCAGTAGACGAGTGAGTCAACTTTAATTAATACGTGCTTGATATTCAATGCCATGCTTGAAAAAAGATACTAAAACAGTTTAAGAGTTACAGTTCTATTTCCTTTATTGATAACCATCCTGTAATGTAATCAGTTGTAAGTGCGTTTGTAACAGCTAAGCAAAGACCTGTTTATGGTGACGTCGAATTGTACAGTAGTTTTTCAACGTCTGATTTGACCGTAAGTCTCGCACTAAATGGTTTCGATGACTTCTGCCACGGTGACGCCACGCGTGGATGGCCAGGACACGGAAGGTTGTTTACTTGTTCCGGATATCATGTACTATTGATAGAGATGTTAAATATACGGCCAATGAGCCGCAAAATCAATAACAACAACTTCATACATAAGACTAGTCTAAATTTGACCAATGCTTTCGACGCTTTGGAAAGTCTCATTATGAATACGACAAAGACAGTATAAATTAAACACTTTCTCTGAAAAATGTTATAGAAACCCAAACAGGAAATGCATGTGCACAAGTAAGTACGTGATTATTGCTTTGAGAGGATTGGGTTTCAGTATCCGCTTTTATAACATGTTAATCTGTGTCACATAATACCAAAACATTCCATTACAAAAATTAAAGTGTATAAAATGCCAAAAAAGGATCAAATCTCACAGGAATAGCTTTGTTTAAAAAACATTGTCTCATCAAAACAAAATTATTTATGGACATATAAATGATAAAAATCTACACACATTTTCTACAAGTAAAAACAACAAATTTTGTGATATCCTCGCTGGCCTAGGAGTAACAGTAAAAGTGGTTTAAGTGCTTACAGATAGAGAAACCGTTTTGTTCTCAACCCTCGTGTTCATTTCCTAGACTAAATGGGGAACTATCTTAAGAGTAAGGTCCATGTTTCGGAGAAAAAATGTTTGAACATCACCAAATCATGAAAAAGAAAGCATTGTTTACATGAAAATGAAACAGCATATAAAACATGTATATTATTCACAAAACCATCGTCAATTAACTCATATAGGTATTGAATTCCGGTGACGGACTGCATGACGGGCCACAGTTCTGGATAGTTCAGCGCCTTTAAAAACTCACCAGTTTTAAAAAAACTGTTACATGTCTTCGTTTTGATACATTTGCAACAAATCACCAGACTGTGAATGTTTAAACTTAACATAACTAGGTAAAACATAGTTTTTGACAATATATTTTTGTTTACTTTTATTTCTTTTAAAATGGCATTCCTTTTAAAGGGGGACAACTACTTTAGAATATTTTCAGTATCCAATTCTATGGGACTGAACAGTAAAACATGTATTGGACAGATAAGTTGTTTGTCAAGATGTTGTTCGTTTACTGAACATTTCTGTTGTTTTGTGATATACTGCTAAACATTAAATAACTATGAAAAAATCTAACACTCTTGAAACAAATTCATTTACTTCAACAAATAATTATTTCCACGATAAAAATTTAACACAAAGTTCCAAATGTAAAATTAGTACAAAAGTGAACTTCAAATTAGCTTGGCAGACTCCGATGTGCTACCTTATCAAACATTAAATACTAGAAAAATAAAACATAATTTCAATGTAGCTGCTTAAAGCTCACTGAATAAAACAGTTTCAACATGTATCTTAACAATTAAAATAAGAAACTTATTTTAATCTAGCAGTATGAAAACATCTTCAAAAGAGTTTCAATAAAACATTTAACTTTAAACAAAAATAAGACTTAGCTAAGACAGAAATAATAAGGTGTCCTTTTTTCCTCTTTTATTGTAACAATTAAGAAGTATCTTTAGAATTTCAGAGCCGGAATGTGTATGGCTCTTTAAGAACAGAACCCTTTCTTAAGAGAACTTTAACTTACATGATTAAAAAAGACAAAGTATAATTTCAGGACATCAGTCACATGAATAGACTTAATTTGAATAGATTAATTAAAAACCATTGAAATTCCTTATTACCAACTTATTAACACCGCATGGGCATCCAGCGTCCGTAGTCGAAGGTAGTGTGAAAGATCTTCTCATTTATGACCTAATAGGCGATTGCTATGTCCACTCTTAAGACTGATTTAAGAGTCTGTAACCAAGTAATTAATCATAAAGTTAAAATTAGAATCTTTTAGTAGACCTTACCCCTATAAGTTTGTTGACTTTAAGCTAACATCCAAGGAAGACGACAGGTCTTAAGATGCAAAAACGACAAGATAATGAAAGTGCTTCTAGCTTATGTTTGAGCCCGAAATTTCTTTCCAAAAACCTGTCTATATTTCAAAATCAAAATCAAAATGACAATAAAGGATTAAAATTCTTACTGAACAATATATTAAAAAAATGTACGGGATCATAAACAATATACACAAAAATTTACTGCATAATAGTATCAATTCATACTTTTATTTATTATTATTTTCACTGGATCCGCCCATGTATTAATGGGAGAAAAGTCGTGTGCAAACAAGGCAATTCACGTGCTGTTAATACATTATTTCTATTTTTGAAATGCTTTCCCAGAGACGTATACGTATTTCTGCGCAGATTGACATCTGCTATCTGCGTCTTGTTTCTTTCATAAAAAAACCTCTTCATGAAAGATGCAATCTAATCCATATAATGTTTTGCTATATCAGTTTCAAACGCCAAAATGCACTGCCCCCAACAATGTTCGTACTCACTTCTCTCCTCTCCTTGTTTACTCCCCTTTTAGAAGTGAGCGTCGATTCAGTTTTTGTAGACAACCGTGACTATCTAAGAATTGCATGTAACTTGTAGGACTGTTTGTTTTTATGAATCATATTAATGATTTTGGTAAGTATCAGTCAACATGTTTTAATCTAATTTCTCGAAGAATTTATATATACAGCTTGAAAGCTTGTCACTACGTTCGTACTCATCCGTACTCTAAATGTGTTTGTACTCAAAAAACAAGACTGTAAAGTTATTAAGTAATATAATTTTGTCTGTCTGTTTGTTTTGGGTTTAACGCCGTTTTTCAACAGTATTTCAGTCATGTAACTCTGTACCAGTACAAACCTGTTCTCCGCAAGTAACTGCCAACTTCCCCACATGAATCAGTGGTGGAGGACTAATGATTTCAGACACAATGTCGTTTATCAAATAGTCACGGTGAACATACGCCCCGCCCTAGGATCGAACTCACGACCCCGCGATTCATAGACCAACGCTCTACCTACTGAGATAAGCGGGCAGGCTTAAGTAATACCCCGCCCTAGGATCGAACTCACGACCCCGCGATCCATAGACCAACGCTCTACCTACTGAGCTAAGCGGGCGGGCTTAAGTAATATGAGCAATTATTGGTAATGTCATGTTTATAATAACGAGAGATAAAAAATCGTTTAAAAACCTTCATATCGTGCTTTTTGTAGTGTTGTTGATTTCTGGGCCCCGGTTATGGATATTTAAAACATGTTTACCGTTTACAAGAACAACAGAATGGTAATTAAAAAATGTACCGGAATTGTAAAGTCATCACATATGAAAACAATACATTTAGTCGTCGTGTTGTGTTTTTTATGCCAGAATAGCAACAATACACGTCTGTTTTTTGTATTCGGTCTCGGTCACAAACCTTTCCGTGGGCTTCTGCAGACGTTAATACACAAAAAAACGTGTATTATCCCTACATTGTTTTTATTGGGTTTTATGTGGCACCGACACAATTATAAGTCATATGGCGACTTTCCAGCTTTGATTGTGGAGGAAGACCCCAGGTGCCAATCCGTGCATTATTTCATCACGAGCGGGCACCTGGGTAGAACCACCGACCTTCCGTATGCCAGATGGATGGCTTCCTCACATGAAGAATTCAACGCCCCGAGTGAGGCTCAAGTCCACATCAATAAGGGATAAGTGTATTAAGTTAGCGACCTTAACCACACAGCCACGGATGAACCGGTCAACTCATAAGTATAAACACACTTTTTAGAGCCTCGTACAATATATATAGTATATTTTACTAAAACCAAAGTATTAAAGCATCCACTATTTAGAATTATTTACAAATATTGAGGTATTAACACAAATATAATGTTTTAACACTTTCTAGCAGTTATCAATGTTTTAACAAATACTGTATTGACACTATTTAGAAGATATTGGAGTATCAGCTCGTTCAATATTTAGAATACTCTACATGTATCAAAGTACAAACACAAACATTTAGTATTAACACTTCCTAACCAACTCGTACAATATTCTAATATGTTATACACATTAACAGTTTACAGGAATCACAATATCAACCCACAAAATATATAATATTTTTGTATATCAAACTATTATCACATACAATATTAAAACTTTCTAACAAATATATGAAAAGTTTAAACACGTAGAATATTTACAATATGTTACAAATACCGAAGTATTATTTCATAAAACATTTTCAAAACGATACTTTTTGCAAAGCACTTACTCAGAAAATATCAAAATTTACAATTTACAAATTTCAAAAATGTATTCATTAGGCTTGCTATAAATTGTGTTTCTATGTTGAGTTCCTGTGTTCTCTTCTAGCGCTTGAAGAGCTGTTTTCTGCGCTGTGGCACTTCTATTTCTTCTAAACAAAATCTGTCAGCTCGTAGTCTAAGCTGGTTATTAGTGTGGTCATAAGCAAGGTAATTTCCTGCTGGAAATTGACAAAATGTAAACATATTTCAAACGTTTATAATAAATTATGATTTAGAGTATGGCTCTACTCTAGTTACTCATCTTCTTTTAACATATTGAAACTCAAAATCATTATATGAATCTGCTTGCAAAGTCATTTGTGTAAATTTGGTATATAGTGGGGAGAAAGACTGATGGAGTGTGCTTAATTAACTGGTTTAATATCTGCAACTGACCGTTCCGAGTGTCCTTGTTGTCTGTTTAAACTTTGTTTATGTATGTGTGTGTATGTGTTTGAGTATACGCACGCGCAGGCGGACGCACGCACGCACGCACTACTGTGGGGTTTTGGTTTGTGAACGCAGCTTTTTATATCACACATTTATTCTTTGTTTGAAGTGTAACATATGAACTAGATCAGTTTCAATTAAAGACCAAGAGCTGTGGTTATTAATCCGTTATATGATTTCTTTCTTATAGAATGCTGCAATTGCATATTTGTAGTAGTATATCGAGTGCTGCTTGTAAATGACCCTTGTTTCATCTTCATACATATTCCCATGTCTCTACAAAAATGTCTAAGAAAATAATAACATACTTCTTTTTGTTTTAAATGTGACGATACCTCCTGCACATGTAAAACCAAACCAGCAGGGTTTCCTCTAAAAAGGAAATATAAAATGACAAAACAAAAATACAAGCGATGACATGACATTGTTTAATATGTCTATAACATTGCTTATCAGAGAATTTCGTTAATAAAGGTAACGCTTGAAACATATACATGTGCTAATAATTTTGACTTGAATTTGATTCTTTATTCCTAAATAATTAGAATACGCCAGAAAGATTATGAAAATGGTTCATATTCATATCAAATAAGAGGAAAACATTGTTAGGAATAAATAAATACAAGAAAGAAGCATATACTGTAGGAAGTCAAGATTTAGAATTCTATTCTCCAAAATTTGTGAATGCAAAAAAAAACACTATGTGATATTAAAGTGTCTAACTCATAAATTCTTAACAATAATAATAATATGTGTCAGTATCATCTAAATGTATTGTTAATTCTTTTCTGTTATAGACACACAAAAGTTTATTTTTCTTTTCATTATGAAAAGACGAGCTACTGCCAATTTTCTTTAAATGTATTTGTTGTTGTTGTAAGTTCTGTTCTAACTGAAATTTAAAAAAACTAGAAACTTTACAATATTTAAGCAAGCAGAAATATTAAGAATTTAGGAACATCAACATACGTACTCTTAGAACAATTCTTCCTTTCTTATCGTCTGCAATAAACCAAGATCGTGTGTGGTCACTTAAAGCCACCGTGAAACTAAAATCTTCATTCCTGTACTGACTTACTATCTCGTGTTTCAAAAGTCGCTCTGAAACATATCAACACTGACCAAAACAACTTATGTTTTAAATATGCTAAATGTGACAGCTATAGCGTGTATCAAAATAATGTTAAAATACGGTCTAAGCGTTATAAACATTTACTTTCATGTAGCTTAAAGAATTTGTTAATTTCGAAACATTAGCTCTGACACGTTTATAATTATATAGGTTAGGCATTGACAAAAGAATGAAAAAACAATCCTACAATTCGGTCTTCCGAGTTCTTACGAAATTTACTAAAACTTATAGGGTCTCATTCTGATAGAAAATGTCACCGAGTTCAAACATCCCCTGCTATTTATATCAAATATTCATGATTATAATCCATGCACTATTTTCATATATAAGTGACAACTTGTATTGAATAAAGCCTTGATAAAGTTACTTCTGTTTCACCAACCATTTCCTTTGAACTCACCTGGTGGCCCTGATTCCAATTTTCATTCAATTTATTTTTCAATGAATACAATGCCATTTACTTTTCTTCTTATTTCATGTGTCAAATAGCGGATACGTAACAACAACATTTCAGTTGTTTGCCACAAATGATTTAGATAACATCTGAGGGTTGAACGCAATACTGTCGTAAGTCCTTCTTTATTTAATAGGAGTTACTACAGTATTGCGTTCAGTCCTCGATTTATTCATGTATCTAAAGGTACAGTCAACGAGAAACAGAAACCATCATTATTATTCAAAGAAAACGCCCTCTCCCTCACCAAAAAAAGGAAGACATACTCCATATAGAAATGTATGAACATCCGCCCAGCCCGTGTAAACATGTACACAAATAACAGATGAATGCAATAAATAAATGAAAATAGATTTGGCAACCTGACAGATTCACAACATTTATGTAGAAACAAAACAACAGTCTCTTGCTCCAGATCTCATTTCATTAATCCTCACCACTTTTAAACCACAAGAAAATGTACATAAATCTAAATGAATGTTTTGTATTGTTTTAAAAGAACATCCTATATCTCCTAAATGATTTAATCTCGCTAGGACTACTTTTTGGAACGTAATAAGTCACTATAAAGTAAGATATACCGAAAATTATGAATGTTGTATGTAGAGTTTACATATAAAAAAGTCAAAGGGTCATAGTTCAGTGATAAACCATTAATACGTGAAACTCATGCTGTAAGAGCAATTTTGCTCGCTTCTGATCATTTCTATGAATTGTCTCTAAAATCAAACCAATAGTAAGGAAGTAGTATTCAATGGGTAATAACTGAGCAAACAATAATAGAAGCGGGACTTGTCAATGGTATGCACAACCCAGATTTATTAGAAATTCTGTTGTAGTTTTTGACTAAAATCTAGACCAAAATTTTGGAGATGAGGCCTGAAAAAGAATCTTTGCTTAAATTTTGTGTTTACAATCGAAGGTCAAAATCACACAACCGTTGATTTAAATAATATATATATATTTGTTACTAAACCTTGCTACTTTCCAAATACGTTTCAGTCGGATTCTCCAGTAGTGTAGGAGCAGTAGATCGGATACTTCTCCAGAAATAAACTTTAAGCCGTCATTACAAGACATAGTACAGGCGGAACTTGTCAGGACTGGGCTTCAAGGAAGCGCATGCAAGATAAAAGCGGACGGACAGACAGGGAAGCAAAAAACAGTCTCCAATGAAATGGAGAGACATAATCACTCCCCGCCACGTGAATCCCTGACATACGTGACAAAATCACATGAATACAAACTTTAGCAGGAACATGTTCTTTCAAATATGCTATGTTCATCGACCAAAATTCGTTGAATACTTACTTGTCATATCACTTTCATCTCCAGCTAAAGTATCTGTGTATACGTGACCATTGTCTATTGTTATATAACGTTGTGTGCCTTGAATTTTATACAGGTACAAACTGTTAAACGACATTTCCATTCTATTCCTTCTCAATAACTGTGATTGTGTGACAACCTTTATCGGATGTTCTGGAACACATGTAAAAATTAAAAGATATTTTGAATGTTTCGCGAAAACATGCTCTAAGCAAATGGCCTTTGTCGAATCAACAGGTAACATATCCTACAAATTGAAGTTAAATGCTTTTTAAATTTCAAAGTCAACACTTTCAACTGCCAAAAAACAACACTTATTTTATAATACCTATTTCCCTCTTTAGAGTAAATGTTGTAGATAATTCTATCCATGTCCAACCAGAACCTCCGCAACAGCCTGGAACTTTTTTCCTTCGGATAACCTGAAAAAGAAACAAAATATATGAGGTTGAATTCCGCAGTCTTGAATTTAAAGTGATCATGCGTTTTATTTCCAGATAACCGAAATTCGACTTAAAATGACATTTCAGGCAAGTGCTTTCGGGACTGGACTTTAAAATGCCTTCGAGATAACAGGCATTTTGAAATAAGCAAGATCATGATATCGAGTTTCAACTGTATGCGTGCTTTCGTACACGCGTACGTGCGTGCGTGTGTGCGTTCATGCGCGCGCACGTGCGTGCGTTCGTATGTCAAGAAATCGAGAACTAAGAACATCAAGCTGACAATATAGGTACGCCAGTGGACACTTGCAATTCATCTTGCAGCTTATATGACTTTGTTTTGTCTGTATTTATTCGCCACGTTCGAACGGCTGAACAATTGTGCAACAACACACATAAAATTGTAGGCAAGACAGTTACCAGCAAGCAAGAAAAACCTTTGCCGTAATAATATGAAAAAACTTTAGTCAACACAGACCAAGAATAAATATTGTTTAGTAGTTCTGTTTACTTTGTAGACGTACACAGATAAAGATTGAATCAGAAGATGCGTATTACCTTACCAATGATTACTCGGGCTTGGTAATCCTGTGTCGTATTCAACTGTACTAGATACAGAGTTGATCGAAAGATGCGATTTACCAAAGATGACTAGGGTTTGGTAATCTTGTGTCGTATACAATATAATAAGTAAATTGAAAAGCAAACAATAAACATACATCTCAATAAATGGTAACATCATAAAATCGTCGTATGAACCTTTTCAGCAATTAACTGTTTTCGCCTAAAGAATTGTTAAGACTAATAAAAATATTGAATGGTTTTTACCATTTTAAAAGAAGATCTTCCGTCAACCTTAATCTTTAGGAATATCTGTAAGGCTTCGTTATGGGTAATGCTTGGAGCAAATACGTCCCCATTCATAAGTACTATTTCATCATCATTCCTGCAAAAAGTTACAAAAACAGTTAGTCAAAAACACACATTTTATAAACTTCTTAGCAACAAGTAACCATGATTACTAAAGTTAAAAAGAAAATGTTGTGTTTCCCACGCCATATAGTCACTGTCCTTCACACCGATGCTTTCAAGGTAGCCGTAACAACCACACAGTATTTGACCAGATAACAATGTTTTTATTTGTTTTATATTTAAAATATTTTCTTATTACCTTTAAACATTTAAACAAGATACTATCTTTGTTATACATTCTTATTTAGCGAATTAATGTTTGTGGTGGGTTGGAAATATGCATTTTGAAATACCCGTTTCCGGTAACATTCCATTGTTTGTTTTCAATTTTGCATGAGCTCCATGTCTATAACACTATTAAGATTGTAAAAGAGAGACTAACAGACAGTCGGGAGAAATTTTCTAAGACATAGAAACATTTTTCATGTGGATTAGAGCTTACGCAATGGTCCGGTGATATATTGCTTAAATACAAACCAGGTGTAGTGAGGTCTATCCCCAATTCTCCAACTAAGATAAATTATAATTACTATTAGGATGTATGGGTTCTTTACACTTGGCACTCTAAGGAGCAATGAACTTTTCTGCAATTCTGCAATCTTCTGTATATTACAGTATCCTGCAATTAACTATAATTACTAACAGTCTTTTGGAGAAGTCGCCGAATTTCCGATGGCGACTATAAACAACATTAAGTACAAACACCAAAAAATTAGTGATGGCTAAAATATTTTGAGAATAAAATTATGGATATAGATAACCTGTAAATGTTTTTTAATATAATAATAAATCTTATCTATAAAGAAAACACTCCCTGGTTAACTAAAGACGTGGTCTTAGATTGAAATAAGGTTGTTTATGCCAGAACTGTATAATGTGGAATGAAATTGACGGTACAAACATCCTAAAATATACAGTTTTTCTATTGAATTTTATAAGTGCACTAACTTTAGTTTCATTTCAGATGCAGTACCATCAGCATTAATGCCTGTAAACATATGTCTTTTATATTCTGAACATTCATCTCCATCCCGTACTTCAAAAGTTGATAATTTTGCCTCTAATCTATAATCTTGTCCGTGAGTATCTGGGTCACTTACTAATATATCGGACACTTTTTCGGGTACCTGAAATATATCAATTTATTCAATGCTTCTCTTTTCAGTAGTGTATTGAAATACAACGGTTTGAATTTTCAAAACGATAATTTTATTGGCACTACGTATTACGCTTAAAGATGTACATATAGATTAAATAAAATGTCCATCGTATGTTAAGTGCTGTGTGGCGGCCGTAAAATGTCGCCCCGACTTCATCTCAGTGTTGTTATATTTTCTGGTCCTTCGGGATCATTGATTTCAACTCATTTAGATTTGAAGATTGAATACTGCTTAAGCCGGTGCTAGGGGCGTGGGCAGTGTTGCATTTTCCATTACCGCCCATGAACAGACTCAATCAAACCGAGTCTGCAATTTTCAGTTTGCCTTGTTCTCGATGCTTCCGAGGGATCTAATTTCCAGATTTTATTAGAATGTATTAGGAGACAATCAATCTTATATAACTAATGCTTCCAAAATAAAGCACCGTGACGTTGTCATTTGTGCCATGCATCTGACGTTGTATGGTGTACGTTATGTTGGAAAGAAAAGAGAGAAGCTTTTTGTTTAACATATAAGATTAAAATAGCATTAACTTGAGAACTTTCATTTTTTCACCCGTGGTCACGTTACGTCACAAGTAAAATACTATTTTCACTTTGTGAAAAATATTTAAATCTTACAGTGGAACAAAGAAATATCCTCTATAACCCTGTAAAAACTAATTAATACTTATTCATATTTCTGTTCTTAAAGTTTAACAAAGCGAAATTATAATCTGTCTTCTATTGGTTCAGATACGTTTAACATTCAACGTTAATCTTTAACAAAAGTGGATCAATTGCTTAAGTGGATCGTTTCTCACATTACAGTATTATGTTTTATTTGTGCAACCTACATAACATACTGTAATTGGTCCTGTTATGAAACTGTGTAATACTCAAGACCAGAAAATAAAGATGTGATCTTTTCTTTCTTTGTCTTAGACGGTGCTTTTCTGCTATAAGTTATTTTTTGCGTTCTTTTGTCGAAAATTAGGTTCTAAACTCAGTAAAAAATTAAACAGATTGAAGCCATGTGGGAAATTTCTTTTTTATATGTCATACTGTTATTTTATAAATTCAAACTGATTTTTTATGAAATGCTTATGATGATTATTATAAATAGTTGATATAACCACCAGTTTCCTAATTTCTCTAACTTTCCATTGGCACAAAACCAAACTATTATCATGTACCAAAGATGACTACCATATTTCTCCCGTGTTAGTTTTTATTAAGCATAGATAATGTTCTTCAAGAAATTGTGGGCTACAGACATTTGGAAATTGAAAAAAGGTCAAGCTGTGAATTGTAGCCCGTAGACATTTGTTCATAAAAAAAAGAAATAAAAAAGTCCATGTATAAAACAAAGGTGTCCACAGACGGTTGATTCTAGTTGTACAACATCAATTATCTCAAAGATGTACAATTGTTACATTCTGACAATATTCCTGTCTCATAAAAACCACAGAGATTTACCTAGTGAACATAGTGCATCAGGTACTGAAAAGAATGTAACCATTAATAATGAAAAATAATATTGACCTGTGTATTGATTTTCGAAGCTTTCCTTCAATACACAGGTGCTCGTCCAGTCTTTGTGACCGTATATGAGTCCCCCATAAAAAAGTAAAAAAAACTATTGTTTTTAATACTAAAACGAAAATAAAATATTAATTTTTCTTTGAAAAGGTCCCTATGTTGCCGTTACGTTATGGTGGTTTACTTGGACCCGCTGTGGAACAACCAAAATTTCCACTTCATATTTTATTCTGCTTAGCCTGCTGCCTTAAATAACTTACATTTAAACCCGAAGACGCAAAGTAAGGCATAGGTTTTCTACTTTCGTTTTGTAACAAAATGGCCGATTGTCACTGACAAGTTTTACAAGTGTTTAGACAAGTTGGCGGATTTGAATTTAAATCTTAGTTATTTAAGGCTGTTGGCTAGACAGAATAACATTGTTTACGATTATTTTTGTCCTATGAATCCGACTGCACATGATACAAATCAATTTACTTTTCAATGTCATCATTTTTCCATTATGTATTGGAAGCCATTTTGTTTTCAGATTTGTGTTGTTGTTTGGGCAATTATTTCTGGAATTTCATTCACTTGCTTCATTATCAACTAATAATTTACCCATTTGTTGCTTTCAATGTGGGTGGTACGTAATGCAAAACTAACGAAAGAGAACGTGTCCTAGTCTGTAAGTCAAAACTTAAGATTTACGAAATCAAGGAATAGCATCGTACACATGATAATATTTGGCTGTACATCTTACATTTCATTTGTGTTGTACAACTAAATCCTACCGTCTATTGAGGCCTTAAGATTTTTATTAAGCCAACCCGTGTACGCGCAACTATTCACATATATATCCAACTAGCAGCTCATTTTCTAACTCCGTTCTGGAAATATTAGTTAAATGTTCTTTATTCATTAACCTTTATCAGATCTTATTGCGTATATCAAAAACATTTTGGACTAACATTCCCTATGTATTAAGAATTTTAACAAAAATCGACTTAGCTCTTGGTGTATTGTATCAGCCGTATCTTCCAACGAATTGACACATGACGAGAATATAGGACAACATCCCCGTTCTTCAGTTTTATATAACAGATGAGCATCCTCTGGTAAGTCATCTGGAGCACTACTTAATGTTCTTTGATATCCGCGCCTTTGCTGTAGTTTCGACATTTTCGGTGATAAAATAAAATGCGTTTATTCAAGTTGATAATATAGATGGAAAACCTTCACTATCTATTAATAAGTCGTTATACACCTTTTAACCAATACTTCCGTAAGAATATGAATGTTTAACTTTATGTTCTATTCAGAACATTAATTTGATATGCGAAATGCAAAACGGTTTTACCGATAATCATAATTATATCAGAGTAATTAAACACTAGAGATATTTAGTGTTTGGATGCTATGTTAATCGGTTTTAATTTATAATAATTATCAGACAGACAGACAGACAGACAGAATATTTTATTGACGTACAGTTTTTTGTCATAAATACAATATATACACATACATCAAAATATTATCCTTACTTGATTCTTTCGTTGCATGTGCTTTTGAATATACTGGGCTGGTTTAGTCTACCTGGTGTTTTATCATCCGTTATTTCCTATGCCATTACTCAGTTAGCATGTAGTTAGTCAGAGTAATACATAAAAATATATCTTATACCTTTTAATTTCAGCATTTTCATTATATCATAGTTTTACAAAATGATAAAAAATTCCGATTTACTAATTACGATCTTCTTTTAAAATTTCAAGTTACTGCCAAAAGAGGTGCATTTATACTTAAAGTAACTGTTTAAGCACGCGTGCGTTTATAGCGTCTACCTTTCAAACATCGCCAAAGAAAAAGGTCTATGAAAAGACATCAAAATTAGTTTAATTAAATAATTTGTTGACATTTATCTGTCTAAGTTTAGTACTGAAGTCTTTTTTCTGCACTTTTGTCATATAACAAACATGTTGCCCAAATTACCGAGTGGGTTTAAAGCGACGAAAACTGCGCAGTTCTCTTTATATATACTTTCCATTCAGTGACAAAGTAAACACTTGTAGGTATTCAACTCACATCCTAATTCTTCTAGTAGTATTGGTTTTTCGAAGGAGTGATATAACATAATTTAAGATCCTTTTGTAAAAGGGAATCTTTATTATAGCATTTATAATGAGGAGTAGAAACACTTTGTAGAAATTATCCTTATGTATTTTGCTGTTAAAAAGGAAAATGACTTGCAGCTTTTTACAGTATAAGTAAATAATTTGAACATGAATTAAGATAATACAATATCAAATCATATGAGCCGTGCCATGAGAAAACCAACATAGTGGGTGTGCGACCAGCATGGATCCAGACCAGCCTGCGCATCCGCGCAGTCTGGTCAGGCTCCATGCTGTTCGCTAACAGTTTCTCCAATTCCAATAGGCTTTAAAAGCGAACAGCATGGAGCCTGACCAGACTGCGCGGATGCGCAGGCTGGTCTGGATCCATGCTGGTCGCAAACCCACTATGTTGGTTTTCCCATGGCACGGCTCACATATTCATTCGTATCCAAATTAAAATCAGCATATGAATCGGGGCAGAAACTGAGCTTTTACTTAATTAAAATAAGGGCAAGTGACAGTTTTAATGAAAATGTTTTGTTTTCTTTTTGTCGGGGTTCACGTCGAACCGACACAATTATAGATCATATGGAGACTTGCCAACTTTGACGGTAGACAGGAAGACATGAGGTGCCTCTCCGAGCATTATTTTATTACGGATGGGCACCTGGGTAAAACCATCTACTTTCCGTAAGCCAGCTGGATGAATTCAACGCAGCGAGTGAGACTCGAATGCACATCGGTGAGGTACAATTGATTTGAAGTCAGTGACCTTTACCGATCGTCTGCGGAGTGCCCTTAATGAACAAGTGCCTCTTTTAATATTAAGAGAGCCATCATGGCCATAAGATTCACTTGACCCTGAATATTTACGTTGAATATCATATTAACAACTGCGTTTAGGTCAGATTTAAGGGTGTACCTTACAAGGATATAACGAATATACTCCCAAGCGGTCATTCAAATATATCTCTATATATTGATTAGTAACCCCTTAAAGGGATAAATGCTGTCACCTTCCCCCATTTGAATACATTTAAGAACTTTTTTAAGAATGATACTTTAACAAATTTAGTATAAATCCATCAAGTGCTTCATGAGAAGAAGCTCTTAACATACAATTCTATTGTTAGCTCTTCTGGCTGTAAAAAGGGAAAAAGTGCCCCATTATAATAAAATTCAAATAAAATTAATAAATTAAAGAAAAAAAAAAACACGCACGGATACCCATGATTTTCATAGTTTCTTTCTGATGTATATGATATAAGTTACTTATACAGTAAAAAGAAAACATTTGTCCGTTAAAAATATTAAAAATATGTAGTATTTGTAACAGTTCTTTTTTTTTTCGAGAAATTTTCTAAAAAAAAAGCACATAACATAAAGAACAACATTTCTCGTAAAGTTTGGAAATAATGGTATAATAAATTAAAAATATTCAGCTTAGTTGTTTTATTCCTGAATATTTTACTTATTTGTCATTTACTTAAGTTCTTTGTGCACATATTTGAATACATATTTCGAACTTGACATGTGCTTAAATACTGTCCAATAAAACGGTAAGACAGTACTTGTAACGTATCCCGGATATATCGAAGGAGGTGTCAAAGAGGTTCAATGAATATAGTTGAATATGTAAATATAGTACCAAGTATTGGTGACTTCAAATACAGCGTAGTTATGTTATTTTGCTGTTAGTTATGTAGCTTTCTCAAATAATGTCAGCTACCACCGCTGAAAAAAATTTTGATTGTTTTTGAGAGGCAATATTTTTTGAGGTCTTAAGTTTGTGTTTGTGACCAAACACATTATGTGGCTTGAATATTTAAAATCAGATTGTTCTCAACTAAATTTTACCTCTAAAGGAATAACTATTGCTTTTCATTAACTCTCACCTCCTTTTTAGATGATATATTTTTCTGATGCTATTTTAGCGGCTTTTGTTTAATAACCAGTTGCGTACGGCTTTAAAGTTCATTCTTGCATAAAATTATTTCTGGCATGCACAAACAGGTAAAAAAAAAACGTGTACAAACTAGGACATTCTCGCTAGCAAGCGCTGTTGGTAAATGTTTTGGATATGCTGTTACGGGTCCCACGTAGACACACACAAAAAATGAATACCGAATCAGTGTTAGTCGAAGACGAAAAGTCGAAATCTTTTCATCTGCATTTCCATTAAATATCACTTTTTAAACCTACTTTTCCTTTAATCATGCAAAAAATTCTTCCTCTCTTGATACGCGACTGCACTGACGTTCAGTAGTATTGTATTATAACGCGTGTTTGTCTCAAAGTCATAATTTAGTCCCTGAAAAACATATAGAAAAATAAAATGTCGCTTTTTTAAATTAATTTCAATCGAGGACGTTGACATACATATATTATATCTTACATTAAAACATTTATTTTAAATGTTTGTGTATATGTAACACATCTATACAGCCTACAGATGCTGTGTAAAGAATTAACATGGCTCAGCTAGGTTTGTTTTGGTTTCGGCCCTTGGAAAATGCCGGACGTGTTTTTTTTCTTGGTGATAAATCCATGCCCAGAAAAGAGACCGTGTTTTGCAGAGTACTGTGCCTTGATTATTAAGCAAAATTGTTTATTGTGTTTCCCTTTAAACCACTGCGAGTATCCTTTTTATCTTGATTATCTTGACTTTACGCCGGTTTTGCTAAGTATTGTAACGACATATAATGAAACTTTTTAAACAAGCAGAGTTTATACCTTGCCCGACGCTGTTTGCAGTATACATAACATTGTAATTTAGATCAATCTAAAATTAGGGCCGTTCAGATTTTGGAGAAAAATAATGTGTCATTATGTACAGTGATCGACACGAGCTCAAAAATCGGAGTTTTATTGCAAGGTTTGAGAATTCAAGAAAAATTTGTTTGGCTAAAAGACAGTGACAGTGTCATAGCAAATGTTGTGATAAAACATTCCCTCCCCCCCAAACACACACACACACACACACACACACACACACACACACACACACGCACGCACGCACACGCACGCACGCGCACGCACACACACATTTTGAAATGTCGGATGAGACTATATATAAACAACTAATAAAAGGCGAAATGAAAACAGTCATCTTTTCCAAACCATTTTCACACCTGAAGATATATGCATGTTTATTATTGAAAAACGTACACTCGCGTTTAAAAGACAACGATAAGGAAACTCTTGAATCTGATAACATTAAAGAACTTGATACCGTAGTTTTTAGCTTTTAGAGCTAGTACATGTTAGCAACTTTACATTTTTCGATTGAGGAGAGATGATTTTTGCCCACTTCATTTGAAATAAGCTTGTACTGTTTGTTTCAGAATTCATGTATTCATAAGCTCATTTTAACAGTTAATAGTATTGTCCAAGTTGAAACAATGGACAAGTTCATTATAGAAATTTAGCGGTGTAAGGGTTAACAACTTAAAGAAACTAGTTGAATAAAATAAAGGTCAAACAATATCCGTACCATTATTATGCAATTACCCATAACTGACAAGTATTACGCCATTTCAAAATAGGAACCCATTACGTTATGTAATTTCCACTACGATATATATATCATCTTAATGATGAGAAAGAATACACTATCACCAATTTTAAACTTATCCCATTCGCAAGAGGTTAATAGTATACCATGTAACATGAGATTTCAGTCATGTGCTATGATATCATTGTTGGCAAGTTTACTGCGATTTAGGAAGATTAGAAAATAAAATATTGTTTTCGAAAAATGCAGTAAGGAAATAAAAATGTAACTATGTAGTTTCAGGTACCCCCCCCCCCCCCCCCACCTACCCCCTCCGACGAAAAGTCAGATATATATTGTAATAAAACAATACTGGTAGAACATATTTCAAATTAGGGACACGTTTGTCAACATTTGAAGATGTTCAAATTATAAAAGACATATATTTACTTATGATAAAACTGATTTCCGCTCCTGTGAAATGACAATAAAAGCGATACAATATTATAAGTTGTAAACTTGTACATTCATGAGACAATAAATGATCAAGGACATTTCTCAATCGTTATTACAATCACTTCCGTCTTCCTGGTTTGTTACTCTATCTATCTAAAATACAACCATTTAAGCCGTGTGATTATTAAACATACACTGTAGGAGTCAGATGATGCATTCCCTAAGTTATATGTACTTTAAATTGATTCACTAGGGGACGACCATTACAGGTTAAAAAGCAAATAAATTTCTGACGAAAATATGAAAGTACTTGTAAATCAAGTTTCAGTTTAGTGAATAAATAATCCGGTCCAAATTACAGGAAGAATGTTTTAAAGGATTCATACAAATTTGCCACGCTTGCAATAATTGTTCTACTGTTTTGCTTAATACATTCTCAATTCAGTGAAAGCAGGCATTTCAAAGTATTTATGTAAGTGTCAAATGGGCCTATGCTTCTAGTGTCTTTCTCAGATGTTGCGCAAATGTATTACTAAGCTACTTAGATGACCAACGGCTACAATCAATGATAATGTCTTAGATTAAAAAAGTAATCATTTTGTAACTCTATATAAATACATCGAAAAATAAAATAACGAAATGATAAGTTTTCTCACTAAAAATAAAATAAACTAGAAATGCTTTTGTAAAAAAGCGCATGTCTCCCCCAATGCAAAGTCCTATAGGCAAGAAGTCAATAGGGTTCAGGAGCGAAAGTCAAAGAGACACTGATGGTTGGCTGCAATAGGGATCATCTACTTGACATGTCCAGTCATCCCGCTAAATTTCAACACTCTTGGCCTAGTGGTTCTCGAGTTACTGTTCAGGCTCCTGTGACCTTGACCTTTGATCAAGTGACCTCAAAATAAATAGGGATCATCTACTCTGCATGTCCAATCATCCTATTAAGTTTCAACATTGTAGGTCAAGTGGTTCTCAAGTTATTTCCAAAAAATGATTTTACATGAACAGGCCACTGTGACCTTGACCTTTAATAGACTGACCCCAAAATCAATAGGGGTCATCTACTCTGCATGTTCAATCATCCTATGAAGTTTAAAACACTGGATCAAGTGGCTCTCAAGTTACTGACCGGAAACGGTTTTTATGTTCAGGTCCCTGTGACCTTGACCTTTAACGGAGAGACCCCAAAAACAATAGGGGTCATTTACTCTGCATGACCAATCATCCTATGAAGTTTCAACATTCTGGGTCGAGAGGTTCTCAAGTTATTGATTAGAAATGGTTTTCCATCTTAAGGCCCCTGTGACCTTGACCTTTAACAGAGTGACCCCAAAATCGTTAGGGGTCATCTACTATGCATGATCAATCATCCTATTAAGTTTCAACATTCTGGGTCAAGTGGTTCTCTAGTTATTGGTCGGAAATGGTTTTCAATGTTCAGGCCCCTGTGACCTTGACCTTTGACGGAGTAACCTCAAAATCAATAGGGATCATCTACCAATCATCCTATGAAGTTTCAACATTCTGGATCAAGTGGTTCTCTAGTTATTGATCGGAAATGGTTTTCAATGTTCAGGCCCCTGTGACCTTGACCTTTGACGGAGTAACCCCAAAAACAATAGGGGTCGTCTACTCCAGCAGCCCTACAACCCTATGAAGTTTGAAGGTTCTAGGTCAAATGGTTCTCCAGTTATTGCCCGGAAATGAAGTGTGACGTACGGACGGACGGACGGGCGGAAGGACGGACGGACGGAAGGACGGACAGAAGAACGGACGGACGGACAGGGAAAAAACAATATGTCTCCCCCAGAGGGGGGGGGGAGACATAACTACAATACAATTCGGCATTATTACTTTTTTTACAGTTTTCATGTAAGAAGGGTAACTACAGTACAAAGAACAGAAACACTCAGGCACACATAAAGATTGCATCCTCTAAAGTAAATATGTTGAAACTTGAAACTGATCTTTCAATGTCAAACAGTTTTATTTGCCTGTTCTGTTCGTAAGTACGGCAACGTAACTTTCCTGAAACTTTAACTGTTTTTTTCCCCTTTCTGCCACTTGTTGACGTTAATTTTTTCCTGTTTATAGTATTTTCTTCTACGTAATGAAGTATTACCATTGCTCAAAACAATTAAAATTGAAGTAACATTGGCATTTTAAACAGTAAGTAGAAAATCTACATAAGTATGAATATTTTCTTCCTGTTCAAAAATATAAGAATCTTGTATGACTGCCTGTGTAAAACAAGCAGTTCCCAACAATGTGGACTGGAAAACATAGCGCTATCTACGCAGTCCCGAAGATTGCAGTCCCGTGGATTGGGAAAACAGCAGACATGTTAGGTCTGTTTTCTTGGCTATCTTTAATATTATAACAACATTTTCAATGATATTGTAAATTAAAAATCGCTCATCCATTATGATGTCAACTTGCGCACGTGTAGCTCTTCCGACGGGAAAAGAAAAGATGATCACATACCTAGTCTGTCCCCACTAGGTCGTCAAGGAAAACAAGAGGACCATGATGGTCCTGAATCGCTCCCCTGTCCCAACATGACCCAGTTTTGAACTGAGTATGACATGGTTTTTCTATTATTTGACATAGTGACCTAGTGTTTGAGCTCATGTGACCCAGTTTTGAACCTGACCTAGATATCATCAAGATAAAAATTCTGACCAATTTTCATGAAGATCCATTGAAAACCATGGCCTCTAGAGAGGTCACAAGGTTTTTTATTATTTGACTTACTGACCTAGTTATTGACGGCACGTGACCCAATTTCGTATTTAACCTAGATATCATCACGGTGAACATTCTGACCAATTTTCATGAAGATCCATTCAAAAGTAGAGAGCCTCTAGAGTGGTCAGAAGGTTTTTCTATTTTTAGATCTATTGACCTAGCTTTTAATCGCAGTTGACCCAGTTTCAAACTTTACCTAGATATCATCAAGATGAACATTCAGACCAACTTTCCTACAGATCCCGTGAAAAATATGGCCTATAGAGAGGTCACAAGGGTTTTTTTATTATTTGACCTACTGACTTAGTTATTAATGGCACGTGACCCACTTTCAAACTTGACCTAGATATCATCAAGGTGAACATTCTGACCAATTTTTAAGAAAATCCATTCACAATTATGGCCTCTAGAGTGGTGACAATGTTTTTCTATTTTTAGACCTACTGACCTAGTTTTTGACCGCACGTGACCCTGTTTCAAACTTAACCTAGATATCATCATGATAAACATTCAGACCAACTTTCATACAGATCCCATGAAAAGTATGGTCTCTAGAGAGGTCACAAGGTTTTTCTATTATTTAACCTACTGACCTAGTTTTTGACGGCACGTAACCCAGTTTCAAACTTGATCTAGATATCATCAAGGTGAACATTCTGACCAATTTTCATGAAGATCTTATGAAAAATATGGCCTCTAGAGAGGTCACAAGGTTTTTCTATTTTTAGACCTACTGACCTAGTTTTTGACCGCACGTGACCCAGTTTCAAACTTGACCTAGATATCATTAAGATGAACATTCTGATAAATTTCCATAAAGACTCCATGCAAAATGTGACCTCTAGAGTGGTCAAAAGCAAACGTTTACGCACACACGGACGCACGGACGGACGACGGACGCTGCGCGATCACATAAACTCACCTTGTCACTTTGTGACAGGTGAGCTAATAAATGCTCATGTTTTACATATTGTTTCACTCTAGGTCATTCGAATGGAAAAGGCAACAGGCTAATGTAGATGACAAATTATAGCAAATATTTTAAGTAATGTATATGTAACTCTGGGCGCTACCTGTGCCGATTCGCTGTAAAACCAAAATCATTCGTTCATTTATTGAGCGTTAGAAATGTTATTCTTATTTATAAGACGTTGAATTTAACGACTCTAGGAAGTTATATAGCATTTTAAGGCAATACCAGTGACTCCCGTAGAGTTCTTAGTGGCCAGGTTTAGCACCTTCACTGTTAACGTTTTAGTTATTAATTCTGCTGTGTCACCGAATAATTCAAATACTGCTCAATAATCTTTGAGCATTGATATTGTACTTTAAGTACTTTGTCCACAAACACTTCCTTGTGTGTCAGGAAACCAAATGAGTTGTTTGTTTTCTGAAAATTCACATTATTTTCAAAACATATAAAGATATACATTGCAATATCAGATCCTTTTGTCAAAGTTGTTCTCATTACCATAGTTACCAAGACCAATTTAGATACAAATCAATGCAGATATAAATCTTATCTTAATATGAAACGAAAATGAAAATCCGCTATTAATATAATATTTCCAGCCTGAAGCAAACATGTTTAAATATAAATGCTGAATTGTCTTTTTTTTATACATAGTCATGGTATTTGTCATTCGGCATTTATTTTTAAGAGCTAGATCAGATCTCGTCACTGCGGCCAAAGTTTTACTAGAACACAATATTAACAGGTTAAATATTTTCCTACTGTTGCTGATTTTAATAATGATCGTAAGCTTGTGTCATATTTGGTGTCCTGTTCTTAGTTATAATCTGTTTCATTTACGCATCTACAATTCATTCGAATGTGTACATAAACGGGTATAATTTAATTGAATGTACGAAACAATCTCTTGAAGCGATTCTCAGCAAACGTTGAAAAAATAACTAGCATCGTATAAGTATCTCGATTTTATTTTGCATTTCTTTACATCAAATAATTAATACAGATATCAGTAGAATCATTGTTTAGAATAAAAATACCATATCTTGCATTTAATAATACACATTCTTATAAAAATATATTTCATAATGCACACATGTATCGCAAACGCTAAATTAAACAGTCGTTTCTTTGCGCTTCGCATATACTTTAATTGTGTCCAGTTTATCAAGTGACCTGGCTGCATAATTGTCAACAGAAAGAGGGTCCATCTGCTCTAAATGTATCGACAGATAACCACTAGATACACTGTCGCTGAAATTGAATGACGAACATATGAGCTGACTTTTAGTGTCATTCTTTTCATGCGCTCTTTTAAGATGCATGCCACTGGCGGAGATGTGGCAACTGCCAAGAGCTGAAATAAGTTTATCCTTTGGTGATTCTTCGTCGTCTGACGAAGCACTACTCCGAGAAGATGAAACATTGTCACTTGATGGAGATTGGCTTCTTGGTTTAGGTAGTTCAACGTCTCCAGGAATTTCTTCAAAGAAGAATTCAGACGGCTGGGCATCCACTTGATCATGTTGCCGGTTATATCCAAGGTACAAGTCTGTACAACAATAACAATGTAAGAAATACTAAAATGTTTGCGTAACAATACTAGCCCTATTGTGGATAATTTGATGCATTTAATTCATTGAAAATAATACGGGAATGTTCCTCACATCTAAAGAAGTGCAGATTCAATTAATCTTGTTTGTCTTTACGAAGAAAGTACGGTTTCTTATACAACAAAACATCGATAAAAACTATCAATTTTTCAATGGACACTGAAGTAGACTGAGTAGAAGTTTGCAAAATGTTTTAAAAAGTATTACAATGGACGAAATATCATTAATCATATGCATAAAACTCACCTTTTTCTTTTACTTTAAATTTTATGTCACTAGCAGTCTTCTGCATCTGAAACCATTCAGGTTCATTCTGAAAAGATTATGATCAGAGACATTGTCAACGATGTTGATATATGAGCCGTGCCATGGGAAAACCAACATAGTGAGTTTGCGACCAGCATGGATCCAGACCAGCCTGCGCATCCGCGCAGTCTGGCCAGGATCCATGCTGTTCGCTAACAGTTTCTCCAATTCCAATAGGCTTTAAAAGCGAACAGCATGGATCCTGACCAGACTGCGCGGATGCGCAGGCTGGTCTGGATCCATGCTGGTCGCAAACCCACTATGTTGGTTTTCTCATGGCACGGCTCGATGTCATATGTTTGTCGACAAAAATGCATATCTGTTTTTGTTTAAACCGTTTGAATGATAACGTTTGACTTTGTTTTCTATATTATTTTGTTTAAGCTCTGATAGTTGGTAATCGTTACATTTAGTGCAGTGTATTTGAGCCTACCTTAACGATTATCTCATTTTTGGAGCCAACACCGATATAGTTCTTACCACTCTCGTCGCAAAGTGCTGCATCAAAGTAAACTTGTCCCTCACAGTCCTGCCAGTACCTTTCGTGCTTACAAATTATTTCTGAAATGAAGACAATCATAACTGTGTTTGTACAGAAATCGATACTTATTTGAGGAATCTTATTCGATTTTTCGAAGGCGTATATTAAATGATTATGTGAGATACTTTCAATTATTCATCAAGTTAGGTGCTTTCTTCTACTGCAATAAATAAAACTGGACCGTCATTTTTATAAATTGTATGGTAATATTATTATTATTATTTCATTTATTTTATTTTGTTAATTGTTGGATGATTAATATTATTATGAGTAGTATAGCTTTATTTCTTCTCTTTTTTTTGTTTAAAGTAAACGTATTTTATCTTACTTGTACTGTCGTTAACCGTTCCAGATGCAACATCAGCAGTAACTTGTTGATTTTTTATGTCTAAGAAAAGCTGTGTTCCGCGGATTTTGTAGCGGTTTTTGGTTGTCATTTCAACATATTTATTGTCTGATTTCTTAAACTTCGCCTTTTCTACCACAGGTTGGCCCTCTGAAAATGATCAACTACAACATATACACGTGAATTAAATGAATTTGGTACAAAATTATTTTATCTATGTTAATTTGTACTAGGATTCTAATAACAACAATGATGTGTTAAATTCTCAAATAAATTTGTGTCAAAATAAAAGATATCTATATAAGTTAAACATATTTCATTCTTTTTTTGGTGTCTCAGATGAAAGGTTTTCTTTTATACTTTGCATAACAGGATACTCTATTAAAATAACTACCTCTCCGGTTTGTTTTAAGAATTATCTTTCTAGGAAAATATTTAACACTTCAGCGTCAATTGATTGCAGTTACCGTTTTGACTAGTTACATCAACGGCATACTTACTAAATGCTAGACTTCTGAACAAATCTCAGATCGTAGATATGTTGGCGAAGATCGTTGTTAAGTTATGTAAAAAGAAAGTATTTACCAGAAATCGGCGGAGATCCTGGAGCAAGAATGGCACTTGTTTCAATCCAAATCCATTTGCGCGTCGGTTTTCTACGTATGACCTAAAGTTCAAAAGTAATTACCACCATCATATACGTTATCGAGAAATTATCTTGTAATGACTCCAATTTCAAATGTAAAAACTAATTACTTAGATTATGAACGGTTATTAAAATTTGAATAGATTATAAAAAAAGAATGAAAAATAAAACAGATACGTTATTTACAATGATATTCATAAATATTCAGAAATTCCAAGACTCATATGAGCGTGAGTTTTTCCCGTCGAGCACGAATATCATGCACTTTTCGACATTGCAGCAATAATCAGACATGGTGTGCATTACACAGGCGTTATAATAGGAAGCAGGAAACCGAATGTCATGCATGCATTCAATTTTGAGAGTTGGGTATGTCAAACGCTTTACAGCGCTCACCCTCCCTTTCCCGTCCGATTGTTTGTCCTAATGATACTGAAGTATTTTCAAAACGTTATTTTTAAACATTAAATACATTAGAACGAGACAAAGTTGGTAGGATTTTGAAGTTGCAATGATTAATCATCCGCTGTTACCTGTGTTGACTTGATTGTTAATTCTATCAAGTTTGTGCAAAGTGTGTGATATCTGAGATATCAGTTAAACCTACCAAGGCAAATCTGGTTTGTCCATCGACCTTGACATTACGAAATAAGCCAAGAACTTCATTGTGCGATTTGTCTGGAACCTCATCATCATCCAAAACCAATAATTCATCATAGTCTCTGCAGAATTGAAAGAAAATACAATAATAAACAAAAAGGAATCAGTAACACAGTATAAAATATTCTACCGAAATATAAAATGAGGAACCTGATTCGTATTTGCCTGAACTTTGACTTGTTTTGTCTCCCCTTACAGTGTGAGAGGGAACAGTCACACTTTATCCATTGTTCCCTTTTGTGAATTCCTTGCTTTTTCCTTCATTTAAAATAACAGTAGTCTATCAGTTACCTCAAGTTATGCACTCGTTAAACAGTATTAATGTGGAACCTACTCTATTCTCATCAGTCCTGCTGGACCATTTTCTAAAATGTCAATGAGAAAATGTCTGTAGTATCTGCTGCCATCCTTTTGTCTTCTTTCGTATGTCCGTAATGTTGCCTCGAATTCCTCCTTTATATTTTCATGCAGTATCACAATGCGTGTTTCTTCATCTGGTGCCTTTAAAGTAAAGGTACATGGATAGGTATGTTACACTTAGTATGAATTAATTAAACTATCAATTACTGATCTACAGAAAAAGTAACTAAGACCAAATATTCATTTTCTGTAAAAATGTATCTACAACATACATATAAGTAAATTTAATTTGAAAGACGAACACATTAAAAACAACCCATACAACTGTAGCTGAATGTGTGCTATAAAACTATAAACTAATGAATGAGTATATATAAGGCATAACATTACTCGTAATTGACCCAGTTGTATATTTTGTAGGAAAGTGAGATGTGTTGGGACTTTGCTGTTCTTTTCAGGGATGGGATTCGTGTAATAAATGCCCATCGCCTTTGACTCACAGGAGATTGTTCTTGTTACCTACCGTCTTTTAACGAATACATACCTAATATTGATAATAGAAAAATGATGAAGAAAGGAAAACCAAGAATTTAAAAATAAATTTATATCGATTAATTACTTGCATACATTATATAAACCTATAAATATACAAGCTGAACGTATATTCTCAGACACATGGCATTGATAGATAATTTTTTAACACTTATAGTTTGAAGTCCGATATAACAATTAGGTCCGTAAGGAAATTAATTAAATTGAACCTTCTTTCATTATAATAACACTCCTTAAAATTCATGAATATTGTTGTGTGTTTCCTCTTTTGTGTTTATTCATGAAAATTATACTGACATACTTGACATACTTCTAGTTTGCGTCTTTCTCTTGACACAAGGCTATCACAAATTTGATCGACATTCTATTGTCATGGGAAATCTGGGTTTTGAACAGAAAATAATCTGAATCGATTTCTTGGGCGTAAAATGTATTTAAGCACCTCAAAGCCTTTGTGTTCTAATCTGCCTTCCATTCAAACAAAAAAAAGTATTTTTTAAGTTTTCAAGACATAATTAATTTTGAAATCAAATTTCAAAAATTAACTAATACATATCTGATCCCCTTTGTTGTTCACCACCACTTGAAAGATAGCTCCTGTCACTCTTACTAAACTTAAGCTTGAAATGTGCTAATCGCGTTAGTATATGACAACAATTTAATAGTTTTTATGAGATAAACTCTTAAACAAGAATCATGATAACCAAACTTTATGTCTCTTATATCGAATAGAAACAATCAATAAAAAAACATATATAAATTTTATTACCTCCTTGTGCAAACGTCGGTCTCTTCTGAAGACACGGATAGGTGGTAAACACCCAAAACATGTTTGCCCGCCCTTCGGACTGTCAGCGTCCTTAATATTGTGTGTTTGTTGTAGCACTCGCATATTTACACTGTAATAAATGTGTGATAAGTTTATATAACCATATGTCCCCTGGTCTAGGTTTTTCCCACTTATATCAGCCGTAAATAAATTTAATGTATGCTTCAATGACTAAGTATCTATAATATACATCCGCATGCTCTATGCTCTTCAAGAATGGAGGAAATCTATCTATCGTGGGAAAAGCTTTATCATACCACAACTGTACGCATGAGGCGAATAATAGAAACTATCCGCTAGCGGTTTATATACCGAGAAATGGATAGGCTTGTGTTTATACTTCGACGCGTAGAATTTAAAGGTCAAAGTTATGGATTTATTTGTTTTGTTTGAGGGTATGCCAGGATTTTAAAAATTATTGCAGTTATTTAACGGTACTCCTGGATTCTGTATACCAGTATTAAGCTGTTCGCCATTTCCCCACATAAATCAGCAATTGATGTCTAAAACATTTATCAATTGTCATGAAAATAATACGCCTCGCCTGGATATCGAACTCATGACCCCACGTTCCGTAGATCTGCCCTCTGCCTACTTAGCTAAATGGGCTGATCTAACGATGAAAATAATCATACTGAGTTAACTTTAGAATTTTAGATTTTTATGGGTTTTCAACAGAAAATGCCAATGTTTTGCAAGTGATCTTACTAAGTAAGATGGCATTAAAGGACATTTCAGTTATACACAAAACCAAAGGATCTCCAAACAAAAAACTGCATTAAGGTCATTTCACAAAGTAACCAAACAGGAAACGAATCTATCCAAAGTCACTACTAGATCTAGTGGCTAAAATTTCTGGATTAAGATTGTAGGAAAACTTTTTCTAATAAAAAGAAAATAAGAAATTATGTTATATAAATTTGTGTGACCCTTTTCCCTTTTAATAGCCAAATCGCCCCCCCGAAGGGGAATTTAAGGGGATCCCCCAAAAGAGATTTAAAGCTGGGGGGATACCACAATTTTAATTTTGGATTGCATGATATCTTTAATATTTTTTGGACCCATTTATAAAGACATATAGCAAAATTGTGAGAAAAAGTGGGCCTTTCCCCGTTTGGACCACATCGGTGTTCCAAAGTATTCTCTGACCCTTTAAAAAAACAAAATCGTAAAAGATAGTTCTCGGACCAGGGAAAAAATAAAAGACATAGAAAATGTTATGTAACCAGAATTTCGGTTATAAACTCGCCGCATTCCACATACATTTGTATACAATGAAACCGAAACGAAAGCACCTTGAAAAATATATGTGGAAGCCAAAAACGGAAAATAAAATAAAAAGTAAAATGGCATCATTTGAATTAGATAATTTCATTTTGGCCATCATTTGTTTACAAATATATGATCCGTTTCTCTAATAAGCACTAGAGTGATAGTATGGCATGCCAAGTACCCATTATCATCTCACATATTTGATATAGGGTACGAGTCAGGCTTTGTAAACTCTGTACTGCCAGGGTACGTAGTAATACGTATTTATAAAATACAGGCAAACACGTTGTGCACTGAAATGACATGTTAAAAATTTAAAAATGTTCTTGTACTTTCAATATTTCGTTTAAGTCTTTTCTGAAAGTATCTCAGTGCATATTTAAACCACTTACAACGTGTAACGTAATGTAAAAGGCGAAATCCCACAGCATAAAAATCCGACAACTGCGCAATACAAATGTACTTCCTGATATTTGACCCAATACTGATTCACATAAATTAACTTCCTCCTTCGTTAAGGAAACAAAGTGAATTGTTGGGTTTTAAAATAGGTGATTTAACGATTTGACAGTAAAGATATATGATGCAATTTCAGATATCTTTGCGAAAGCAATCTTAAAAATCATATTAACTATACCAGGACATATCTTGACAATTTATCTTTGACGAAATGAAAATATAAAAAAAAACTTGATGCAAACATATTTTGGCCTGAAACGACTGTGTTTGTTACATCTACGTTATCATTTAGCATGTCAGAAGTGTAAGTTAACGCTAATATAAAGCGTTTAACTGCATACAGACTGAATTATACTTTTTAAAAATGTATTTGCCCTCTTTATGAAACTAGTTACTGTTCCGTTTCTAAAACTTTCCTATAATCATATGCGCATCTACAATTTCTTTAAATTTTTAAAGAATAAGATCTGCCAACAACACGAAGCTCAAAAACTTATTTTGAATTTAACATTTTGTGAAGTAAGCTATTATACATTTAGCAATATTACAACGAACAAATACACTCATATTTCAAGACATGCAAATGTGAATTCAGAAATAAGTGACCGCTTCGTTAGTTAGAAATACTCCTTACCTTTGTTCAATTGATCTAATTATATGACTGCATAATTGTCACTGGTAACATGGTTCATATGTTTCAAATAGATCGACTAATAGCCGCTAGATACACTTTCATTCATATCGATGACCGAAAAATGACTCGACTCATATTGTCATTCTTTCGATAATTTCGCTATTTTAATTGTATGTGGTAGACGGAAATATTGCAATTTCCAAACGCTGATTTCTTGGACAATACGAAGAAAAGCTCTTACTCTGATGGAAACACACTAACAATTTCCCAATTTCTGTCAGAGCAAAACCACTAAGTAAAACATTGTGCGAGGAATCGCTTCTTGGTATATCGAAATCAATCTCCTGGAATTTTTAAAAGAGGATTTCAGAAATCAGGGCTTCCATTCAATGACTTAATACCGTTCTCGGTTATATTCCAAGTCTGTTAAAAGTGTTTGCATTATACCTTTGACTTATATAGTGACAGACATAAAATTATTAACATTTAAAAAATGCATATCTGTTGTACATAAAGATTCATAAGATAGACTGTCAAAGTTTATTGAAATGCAGTTTTAGTTAGCTCCATTTGTTTTCACATGAAGCGAGATGCTATTGTTTGCTCAGTTGTCTCACAAGCCATCTCTTTATCATTGCTTCTGAACGCTACTGTTGGAATTAATACCGATATAGTTTTCATTGCTGCCGTCGCCAAGCGCTGCTTAAAAATAACTTATCGCTTGGTATCCGTGAAGTACCTTTCACGCTAACAATTTCTTCTTTTGAAGTCAAACCGATAACTGTATGAAACCCGATATTATGTTGTTATATATGTTGGAAATTCTTCATAGCAAGATTTCAAGCAAAACAAAGTACTCTGATGCAAGTATCAAAAACCACAATTATTTTCACAAATAACTACTTCACATTCATCTGAAAATAATCACCCCTACGCAATTGACCATTGACTCTCCAGTGTCTTCTGCCCGGTAATTTACTAGTATTACATCGTAGATGACGTCACAGAAAGCGTATTAAGATACATTGTGTTCAAACGTATATTTACATCATTTGTTGAGTTTTTGCAGATTAAAATAACATACAGTTATCGGTGAAAGAAGGCATTCATTTTCCGACGTTGAACTTACACACGCATTGAATGTATACTAAAATCTTCGGTTATACCTAACCCCTAACCTTTAGTCAGTATATTACACACTCAAAGCGTGCGTTCATCCAGTAGGTGCGAATTAATGTTTGCATATCGATTTACGTCATTTCAGCCGGCCCTTTGTTTACAGTAATGTTATCCGTCGCTGTATATTAAAGATAGCAAATACTCGGTGCGCAGAATGAGATTAATCCTCTTTGTCGAAGGTACATTTGTACTTAGTAGAAGTGATCCTTACTGAACGGTATCTATTCTTAAATAACAATAGTGTATATAGCGATGTAGCTTCCCTCGTTTCATGTGCATGTGCCAAGTAACCTTGACATTAACCGTGACCTTGACCAATTTAGTACACCTATCGGGCATGAGGAGGGTGAGAAATGAGAAATTTCTCCAAAATTGCCAGAATATATAGAGGAGGTACTCCTCACTGCATCCTCCTACATTCTCTAGCCCTTCTCGTGCCCGAAAGAGTACACATGGCTGTGCAGGAGGTCAACCATCAGTCCCCTGAAACGATATAACACGTACAAAGAGTCATTGGTTATGATGGCAAAGCCCGCGTTTTAATAATCTGACTTCGTTTAGTACACCTATCGGGCATGAGGAGGGCGAGAAATGAGAAATTTCTCATCATGCCGCAATATATAGGAGGTACTCCTCACTGCATCCTCCTACCTTCTCTAGCCCTCCTCTTGCCCGAAAGGGTACACATGGTTGCGCAGGAGGTCAACCATCAAGTCCCTTGAAACGACATAAAACGAACAAAGAGTCAATGGTTATTTAATAATCTGACTTCATTTTAAGTCCGTCTAATCGGTCTATGGCTCGGAGCTTTCAAGAAGCGGTGCCAAGGGAGATAACATCACCCAAGTAGTCCCTGATTCTTTTAAAATTATTTTTATATTTACCCTTTAACTTTTACGTGGGGTATAGTAGTATGACTTACTTACATGGATATATATGTCTTGGAATCACCACTATATACTTCAGCTTGTCAATAATCGATACGTAGAAAATATATTACGTATTAAATATCAATATATATTTATAGAGATAAATCCATAAGCAGGGTGAATAAAATAAACAAAATTTTGTGTGATTCAAATAAGTCTTTAAATTATTTTTATATTTACCCTTTAACTTTTACGCGGAGTATAGTAGTATGACCTACTTACATGGATATATATGTCTTGGAATCCCCACTATATTCTTCAGCTTGTCAATAATCGATACGTAGAGAATATATTAGATTTAATTTATAGAAATATATCCATTAGCAGAGTGAATAAAACAACAACAAATTTTAGTATGATTCAGATAGGTGTTTAAAAGTTTAACGTGTTTATATTTAGACTTTACATATACTTCTTTATGCTCGGTTAAGCGTTTATTGTTTAAGCGCGCTATTTAAACCTCAATAACTAACGCCAATCTAACAGTTGCTATTAGTGACATGTATCGCGTGTAAAAGGGATACCCTAGAAACCCAAAAACGTATATCAGCACTAGGCCGTGGTGTGTTTCGTCATGGACGTTCTATATTTAGAATGAAGGTAACCTACATTTATCTAAGTCGGTCAAGGTCACTGTCTCGGTCACTGACTTTGGCACATGCACATGAAACGGGGCAGCAACAGCTCTATATATCCTATTAATGACTTTTTCTCAACTAAACTAGTGGTCACTATGATGGTCGTGAGTCTTGCCAAACAATTATCATGTTCTTATAAAAATATAAGGGTAGACTTTTGAAAACACTTTATTACAAGGCATCGCTAATTTATAACATTCATGCATACGTGTTCTGTTTTGTCAACATTTCACTAAACGGGCACTTACTTATTTATCTGTTATAACTTGAAAAGGCTCTTGTGTTTTCAATATTTCGTATAAGTAATTTCTTAACGCATGCCTAGTTAAAGCATTTAATAGATGCGGCGGAATCCCATAGTGAAAGAGAACCAGAAAAAAATTGGTAAATTTATGCGCAATACTTCTTTGAGTTTTGACACTGTACTGAATTCAACAGCACAAACACTTCCTTATTCCTCAGTGACTATCATAAAGGAATCCAAGTTAATTGTTGGGCTTTTGTACAAGTGATGCAATAACTTAGTAAGGATATGTGATGCAATTTCAGACATGTTTGCAAAATCAACTTTAATTATTATATTTACTAAGAGCAATTTAGATACAAACTGATTATAGGATATATTTTGAAAATATATCTTTTACAGAATGGTATAACGTTAGAAATATATTATCATTAAGTATATCAGAATTGTGTCTTATCGCTAAATAAGAATCAGAAATAGTGATTCGTTTAAAAGCATACCATTTTAAAATGACTTTACCTTCTTTGCGATAAAAAGTCGTAATAATTTTCCGTTTCAAAAATATTGTGTCGGCATTCACGCAATTTTCCTTTTAAACTGTAAACTTAGTTAAACAACTTTTTTCTTCAAAAAAAAGCATAAAGAGAGAAGAAATGATAATTAACATATTAAATTTGCCAGTAACACGAGGGACAAAAACTTATTTTGAATTTAACATTTTGTAAACAAGCCATATTACAACGATCAAATACAATGATTTTCATTCTTATAATAAAAATAAATGCAGATATGAATTCAAAGTTTCTATAGTCATCAATTTATTTTCAATTGTTACCAAATGAAACATATACTGCATAGGAAGTGTCACTTTATTGACCACACCTGTGAAAATGAATTTTAATCACTTCCAGGCAAAGATACTTCCCTGAATGATTTTATACTCCAGGCATTTCTTACAGCTACACGTCTGTCTTCTTGAGTTATTCATATATTCATGGACTGTATTTGAGGAGTATTTGCCTGGGGTTATTTTCATGAGTGCCTGAATCTTTTTTTTATTCGTTTTTTGTTTTGTCACATTTAATTTTCTAGATGGAACCAGAGATGCAACATATACGGTATACAAACATGACCATAAACATGTTTTGGTAAGAACGTGAATTAGATTATTTCTACGTTGGCATAGTTTACGATAATGAGATTATTGCTCAAATTACGAATTTCCTAAACAAGCTGTAGGAATTCATAAAACATACGAGTACCTAGATGAAACCCGAAAACTCTGAAACGAAACAGAAATCAGTTAGAATGCACTCCTACCAATATACGCCACGAAACCGAAATCAAAATGAAAAGTTAACCGAAACGAAAACATTTAAGAAATTAATTCTCGTCCGTCGAAGGTTTCCTTGCAAAAAGTAGTTGAAATCATTCATGGCGCTCACAAATTTCTCCATATTATAAAGCATATGAATCCAATAAAACATCCAAGCAATAACAGATCTTCATCAGCCTTATTACCTTATGAAGTAATTGATTAATTACAATCTAAAAATTTCGTGTAATTGTAATTTAATTGGAAAGTTCTTATTTTAATTGTAATAAGTTATTAATAACTACTTTTTAAAATAATGGTGACTATTAACTAAAAAGACAAAAAATATAAAGAAAGTCGTTTGTTTTATATGAAAGATTTAAATTTTCAATCATGGCTGCGCCGCAGTGAAAGAGACTTTGATTTTACAGGTAAACAAACAAACTTCCTGTGTATAATTACAATTTATTAACTGCTATAAGGAAATATTTTGTACAAAAATTGTTTAAACATCTATTTTGGAACTTTCAGTTGATCGCAAAATGTAATCGTATTGGTCTTTTACTGAATTTGATTTATTATTGTTATACATTGATCAACAAAACATATTATATTACATGACATACCGAGCGCTGATGCAAAAATACTGTATGTGACTGTGGATATAAGGATAAAATACATTAGTTTTATGTTCAGCTCAAGGTACTAACAGTGATTTATGACAATTGACGGTACATTTACACAGATTAAAGGGGTAAAACCATACTTTTCTAATATAGTCTTTCAGAAAAGATTACCCTTATATACATGTATTTATGAATACGTAAACGAAAGACAAAACCTATCAGGTATAAAACCTATATTTAAGACGCCTTTGTCACTTTTGATCCGTGATTGTGTTAGGGATATCTGGTACGAATTGTCAGATATCCCTTGTGATTTTCTACCCTCAAAGTTATTGTGCTGTGGCAAATTATTTAGTGTATGGATAAAGAATAATATCACTTACATCTAATGATATATTTACAAAACATACAAACGGGTTATTTTCAACAGATACAATTTCAAGACATTTGCAATTTGAACCATAATGGAAAAACCTTACTCGCACCTTTAAAAGTAAATAGTGTGCAAATGTTAGTTTGTACAGGTGTCAGAATAATGTATTAAAATATTTTCAAATGAATATCTGTGAAGGATAAACAATATGAAAAGAGTTTGCATGCGGCTGTTTTAGACAATAACAATTCTTTATGTAAACAGTTGATCGAGAAAAATAAAAATGTTGATATAAGAAATGATCAAGACGAAACAGCTCTGCATATATCGACGGGGTCAAAGGTTTCGACTGACATTGTTCTTACTCTTTTAAAAGGTGGTTGTAGTGTAAATTCAAGAAACAGATGGCATCAAACACCTTTACACTACGCAGCGTCAGAGAGATCTCTAGAGAAAATGGATATAATGCTAAAATGTGGTGACGTTCTAGTGGACCAGAAGGATCTAAAAGGATACACAGCTCTTCATAGCTTCGTTCAAAGTACTGAAGACGTCTGTAAAACCTGGCAAGAAGGTCTTAGACTGTTACTTCATGCTGGCGCTGATATAAATTCTCAGACTAACTTTGGCTATACCGTTCTTCACTTAGCCTGTAATAAATTCAACAACATTGCCTTGCTCGAGTCTTTACTAGCATCTTCCCCGGATGTCACTTTGGTAAATGAAGATAAGGAAAATTTTCTACACTCATTTGTAATGAGAGGACTTGATGAAGAAGCAAATGTATTTCTCAAAGAGAAAAATACCAGAAAAATGATTTCTTTATAACCCAGATTTCCTTATTGCCGAGTCCGCTATAAGTGTGTTTTGGGCGACCTGTGGCTTTCCATTTTTTCTATTTTACTGTACTAGTTTGATCCGTTTATACACAAACTGTCGTGATAGTGATTCATCGTCATCGTCTTATATCGAAACGTCCACCTAAGTTATCCTGTATAGTTCCAACATAGCATTTCAATCATTTTATGACCCAGTTTAGCCGCACGTTTTATAATTCCTGCATTTACTCACTGACGTTACAGCTCCAGTTCTCTGCTCTGCTCCTGGCATTTTTCGAATGATCTTTCCGTTCCAGCGCCCTAAATATTCCAGTTTATATCAGAACAGACATAAAGCACATTCCGGGCTTAAAGCTATTTCTGCACTATTGCCAACAATAGACTGAACCCATAGAAAGTCGAGAATCTCCGCAAATTCGTTATGGACAGAACTGTTTACAGAAACTGTTTAAAATTACCTAATAATTGTATCTTCGATGCACATTCTTGTGCTGATGCTTTTTTCCCTCTGTTTTAAGCCACATTAACACATATGACGGCATTCCAGTTTTAATAATGGATATTTGGGAAAAGAAAGAATAAATTCAATAATTATTAACCCCTAACAACATATATCACATATTTGACCGATCCCAGTGTATACCGAGTTCTCTTCGTAACAGCTTTTAAATAGTAGCTTTATCATGACACAACAATTATAACATCAACAAAAATATTGTAACTGCTCTTGTTTTAAAATCTTGACATGGATTTGTTGTTTCCGCTGGGTTAAAATAAAGTTTCGGTTAAGCCGGTGCTATAGGAAACGAGAGGATGTTTGTTATAAACAACCTTACAGATCATGAACAGATTCTGCTACAGTTGCTTGATTTTTATGCTTTCTAAGGATCTTATTACATATTTTTATATAAAACACAAGATCAATTACCATTAGCAAGTTTTTTGGTATTTTAGGATGAACATATAGTTATGATATACTTTGATTACATATGGCCATTATAAACTAATTCCTAGATCAACATCCAAACTTTTTTTTAAAAGGGAGGTGGAGGAGGGGGGGGGGGGGAGAGAAGGGAGAGGATTTTATTTAAAAAAACCTATACACAGGAATCAATTTGAAACAGTACGCGTTTTGACTATCGAAATTGGCAAAACTGTACATACTGACTCTTAGAAATTCAGTTGAAAGGCCCTTCCTATTAAAATGAGATATATTTCAGGTTAAACTGGCTAAATAAAGCCTTTTATATACCGGTAAATTTAATCTCTAGTTTTAGCAGCTAATAGACCCTTGATTAATTATCGAGACTTGTGCTGACACAAGCACAGTTAATGGATCCGTTTGTGCTTTAATAATATTGTTCCACTAATCTCTTTCCCCGCCAAAAGTAGAAGGGGATACAAAAAACTTGATATAGGCTCCTAGAATGACACCACATCACCTAATTTAGTAGCTGTGTTTGCGACATATCAACAAATCAACTTTAGCCCGACGAGCGAACTTTTTATGCAGCTCGTTTCGCGACGATCATTCGACACTTTATCATCAAGTTGCCCGAATACAAAGTCATTTTACGAGTGTGAACCGGGATAACTGTACGCTAACTCCATTGATGATTTTCACATTGCAAAACTTAAGGGATTATATACACGAGAGGGTGTATAGTTTGAAACACCTGACTATAAATAAAAAAAGTGTATCTTATATCTCGATATGAATTGAATACCGGTATTCCGTTGATATGTCGTATCAAACACTTGTATTGGTCAAAATATTGAATAATTAAAAACCAACAAAATGGACTTTTTTGTAACCTTTTCCGACCGTCATTTTATTATATTTTTTGCAACCTGAACTCATTGCTGGAACACCGCCCGTGCAGTAATTTTATTCTTTGTAATGCAAAAGATCATGTATATTTTGACTGCTACCTACAGTATCACATGAGGCGTCAGCACACTTTTTAGGAAACCAGTTTTTCATCGGTTATTTATTTTTATTCACGCACTCATGGGAATTTCCCCGTTTTCCACAGTGACACTGCAGATTTTCCATACTGCGAACACGTGTGACCTAGTTTACTTATGGAAATATGCCAAGTAGTACTTTACATTGATGTTATTTCTATTGATTACTTTTGGAGAATGGTTAAGTTTTGGGGCCTCAGTGGCCGAGTGGTTGAGGTCGCTGACTTAAAATCACTTGACCCGTACTCGGGGCGTCGTTGACTTCTTCATGTGAGGATGCCATCCAACTGGCTAACGGAAGGTCGGTTGTTCTACCCAGGTGCGCTCGTGGTGAAATAATGCGCGGAAGGACACTTGGGGTCTTCCTCTACTATCAAAGCTGGAAAGTCGCCATATGACCTATACGTGTGTCGTTCAAACGGTTACGGTTTATTTCAGTTTCATTAATTGGGACATTAAAACAATTAAATGGGATATACTTATTCGTCACCCAGCAATTTTCGATTGATTTTTATTAGTACATGCTTTTTTTTTAATAACCACAGGTTAGCTAACATGTCGCCTGCAATATTTTGGAAATCGATATTAATATCCTATCGACCATTGCAACCGATACACCCCCCTCCTGAAAACCATAATGAACGCTGTTGTGACCACTTTATTTTGTACCTCCTTCGCAAATACACTGGACCCATCGGCGATTCGTACATTATCACTTCATTTATTTTTGATAATTAAGAAGATCGGGGTGGCATAAAAAAGATGCGGTGGGAGGGGATGGTAATCTAGAAATTAATTTGTTATGGCTTAAAGGTCCTCCAGATTTGGGTTGTTGGGGGAACACATCATTTAAGACACGGTTACAACAACTGACCTTCCGTAAGCCAGCTAGATGGCGTTTTATGGTACTACGATGGTAAATGACAATTAATTAAAATGCTCGATAACAACTTCCGCTACAACAGGATAAACATGAATTAAATATCAATAATTTATTAAGTATGTACAACAATTTGTATATTCAACACACTTTCAAACATCATGTATCAATTTGTGGCGGTGTCACCGTTATCATATCTTTCGGCTTTTTTTCGGGTTCACTAAGCCATATTTCTGTTGGTTTGCGCACAGTTATATCTTCCTCAGTATAATTGTCGGACCTGTAGCCGCTAGTTGCAGATTTTTGAGACAATAAAAATTGTTCACCACAACTATCGGTTCCACTGAAACTTCTATGAAATTCAGCAAAAACTCCACCTGAATTCGTACTGACTCGAGATGACAGAATGCTACTATTGTCTGAATCTACACTGGTCTGTGATAATGCAACGCTTCTGTTGTCTAAATGAATGCAACTTAATGATGACGCAAAACTACTATGGCGAAAATTCTCCGATGGCGCTTCTGACATTCTCTCAATATTCTCGGGAATATATTCTTCTGAATGACTAGGTGGAACTTCAATGTTCGTAGCTGAAGCAGGAAGTTCTGCAAAAACACACTGGGAGACTTCTGGCTTCACTTCACCATTCTCCAAGTCATACCCGAGATATTTTTCTGAAATATGAGGAAATAATTCTTCTATTCGCATCTTTTCTTACACTGGCAAAAACATTTATTTTGAAATTATAAATGTTCATGGGTTACTGCTTTTTTGCTCTTACTCAAATCTCCAAAACCCAAAACCTAACTTGAATTTTTAGTAAATTTATGTTGCAAATTTGATTTCTGAAAAATCTGTGTCTGAAAATGTAGTAGTCTACTTCAAAAAGGCAATCATTGTTATAATTATCTTTTAGCAGTTCACAAAACCGCAAATTAATCTTTAACCTTTAGCCTGCTGGCGGCAGTCATTTTGCCTTTGCGATCTGCGCAGACCAAGATCAGTCTGCACTATTCAGTCAGTAACTTTTCAATGAACACCCCTCCAAATAATAAACAGTAACGCCCATATTGAATGATGGACCAGTCCATTTTAGAAATTAAGCAGGGCAAATGTTAAAAGAAACAATCTGAGATCAGAGATCAACTTCATTCCATTGACGAATTCGTAATGATTCTCATTATATAGGATTCCAATAAGGAACTACATGTAAGTAGAACAGTAATTGAGTTTATAATAATGATAAAAAGCTGCCATGCAAAAATCATTGTTTCCAGCTAAAAAACTGCTTTTCATGTTCTTGACATGTCATGATTTTCAAAACTAAATAGAAAGGTAAATGAATCTAGATTTTTATTAGAAAAAATATTGTTACTAAACCAAATACAAAAACACATACTGTTGAACTTGAAACGAAATTTACTTCCCACCTTTATCATCTTGAACCAAACTGGCTCGCGCTGAAATTGGAAAACAAAAAATTAAATTCCGCGGCAACAGTGGTCATTTATTTTTTTTGTAATTCTCAAGCATTTTTACTAATTCTAATAATGAGACAGATCATCTCTACTTTTAAGGCTCCGGTGTAAATACAAGCTAGTAGCTAAAAACATATACACAGAAGCTTAGATAAATTGTGTTTTGGATTTCATCCCTCCAGTCCTAAAGTCCTATAGTCTAATTGTGAAATAATGACATTAATTCGATATATTCAAACATCTTTTTCAGTTGTTTTACATTCCTTTCTTATAGCTACATGCTAAAATAACCACAACCAAGCTACTCTAGCACGTACTGTTGTGATCCGTTCTTTAACAAAGTATTAAATAGTCAAGGAGTTGACCGCTCAACCCGTGAACAGTGGATTTAAACCCCACATCTTAAACAATACCAGTACTGTTTATTTTTCATGAAGCAGGCCCGATACTTTTTCCAGCATAAAGATGTCATCACAGATAGCATAAACCAACGTATAGCAAAACATATTATATTTAGAAATCTAAAGAGGAATGTTCAGTGTCATAGTCATTTCTACGATTTTATAAATTTATAAATGCAAACTTATTCCTATTATAGTAAGGATTATTGTTATGACCTACTTTTAAAACGATTTTGTCTCGATCGAAGCCAATGTACCATTTCATTTCTTCATCACTAAGAGCGGCTGCAAAGTTTATATGTATTTGGTCACCACCGTCCTGCCAGTACTTTGCTCTCTTCGTTATTATCTCTGTCAGATTGTAAAACAGAAACTTATCACTTCGAAATGTACTGTGACGAAGAAACGAAATGAGATTTTGTTCACGAGCAAGACAGATCGTAACTAAAATTGTGTCAATAGGACACGACTGCCCCCACATACTTGGCCATCCTCTACATAGCAAAAAGTATCAAAGGGCCATAACTGCAGTAAAATATCCACAGAAAAATCAGTCCTTTATGGTCATCTGCACATCAAGGTTTTTCATCTGTGAAAGTTTGAAGCAAATCAGGATAACGGTGTAGAAGAAGTTAAACACACAAACTTTCGGGACGAACATGTACATACGGACGGATGTACGGACAGCAGCAACGCTATATGTCCCCACATAAATGAGTGGAAGCATTAAAAGAGGTTTGACACTGGCTTTCATGACTGTAGTTTCACTACAAATTTAACCATCAACTTAATCATGGAGTGCATTCATTTTTACTGTGACAGAATTCCGTTTAATCGGTGCTTGGGGGCGTGAAGGGTGAATCTTTTCATAGATTGTATTAACATAACAGCAGTGACATCCTACACTATTAGCATGCAATCACTTTTATTTTGTGGAATCGAAGTAATATAAACTTAATCACGAAAAAGTATTTCGTTTTTCGACGTCTTTAAGAAATAATTTACGAATGTTTATGGAATCATTAGAAATAACTTAACAAGGCCATGTTTAATAACAAGTGCTTTTAGAAAATACCCTTTTTAACAATGTTTTTGGAATTTTAACAAAAATTTAAAAAATAGGAACCTTTTCAGGCCACTAGAAATTCTGTTTAATAACATACAGTAATGAAACTTTACATCACAGATTTGCAGCCTGAAGTCAAAGGTCATATTCCATTGATTACTACAAACATTTTGCCAACACTTGAGTGGAGTGAAAAAAGTAGTGTTCCTGAATATTTAGAACATGTGCGGACTTATCTAAATAAAACCTTGTACAGGCAAAGCTGACATACGATAAATATTTACAATTTTAAGCAGGTCTTGGTTTCTATGTACGATCTCGAACCAGAGTAGAACAGTTTACTATTTGTTCCTTTGACAACAACTAGAGGAATACTCTAGAAATTTTAGAGCGCTTTTTTGAGCACTCGCAGGAATATGGCCAAAGATATTTCAACAAATTGTAGCAGTTGTAATGTACTACAATCATAATAATGGCAATGTGAATATTTCACGTTCTTAAATCTACTTCAAAGTTCAGACTAAAATCGTTGAAGAATAAGAGACATATCGTTATCAATATTTAGTTCATACGTACTTGTTCTATTGCTGTCGTCGTGTTTCAATGTATCGATGGATACTTTTCCATCACATATATCTAAATACTGTTGCGTTCCCGGAACCTTGTACAGATGTTTGCTTTTTGGCACTTCAATTTTTTCGCCTCTTAACTCTTTGAATTCAACACGTTCAACAAATGGGTGGTCATCTGAATTGCAAAATAGCATTTTGTTTTCTATCTATTATCTTCAGCTGTTTCAGTGCGAATATACCATCCTTTTTAACTGCTACACTGAATAGAAACTGCTATAGCTGTCAACATCGACTTTATTTTCAGCGACGGGTTTTATTTATGGAGATAGAACCTAGACCTACGTTTCCATATAAGTACAACACTTAATAAATTAAGGGACAGCACTGAACATGAAAAGCTGTACAGAACACAAATATGCGTATTAACTTTTAAAATTATATACACATAGCTATTTCCAAAATGTTCTCATTATTTTACTGACTGTGAAATTTAAAAAAAAAACTATAAAAATAAAATGTACAAGAAATCTAAACACGATGTATTTACCAGTGTGTCTGTCTGGTGCAAGAATAGCGCTAGTTTCTATCCATTCCCACTTTTTGGTACGAACTCTCCGTAAAACCTAGACAGAATAGAAAAAATGTTTACTATAAACAAAGCCCACTTAACTTTATTATACGTGGAATAATACAAAAGTTTAAATTCACAAAACTCGATTGCATGAAATGACATTATCTACGGGAGAAAACCTTATGCGAATCTAACATAAATGCACCTATATATATATATATGAAATATATAATTAAAACCCAAATTCATCAGAAGACTCGATATAAAAATATCACATGATCTACAGAAATATATTACAAGGATACAAACCAGTGTAAATCTGCTAATTCCGTCCACTTTCACACCTCGAAAAAGTGCTAGAACTTCATTATGTGTCAATTCTGGCACGAACTCCTCGTTCAAAAGTACAATCTCGTCATTGTTGCTAAAAATGTAATTATAATAATCAATAAAAATGGACTACTTTAACTCTTATACTAGAAATCTGATAAGATTAATGTACTGTCGCAAAATATCGGGGGAAAAACCGGGCTACATTTACAAAATAAAGAATCTAGCTAAACAATGTATGATAAAAATCTTACTCGATTTTCATTTGATAAACAGTTCCACCAGTCTCAATGTCAACCAGGAAATGCCTGTTATATATTGATCCATCCTTCAACTTGTCTTTGAAGGTGCATAAATGTGCTCCAAATTCATCACCCTCAAGCCTATCTGCACTGTTATGTTGGATGAGAATATCTGACTTCTGGTCCGGTTTCTGAAATCAAACGATAATACATTATTATCAAAATTGACCAAAATAATTCATTTTTTATATAACATCAGCAGAATTTGTCATTTTATTCACACAAATTTTGAATATGAATAAGTTTCCATAATTCGATTAAATCACATCTTTAACTGAAACTCTTTAGTTTATTATAGTATGAAACTACGAACTCATTCTGAATTTACCCGACATAAACGAATCCACGATTGCATGAACTTCAGTCGGGGACTCGCAGCAAATATGGGACACTACCCTCACAATACAACAGAAATACTGTGTTTTGGAGAGTACTGTTAGTTTTTACTCAAATTTATATGTATTTACCTTAATTTTAAGAAAATTCTTTTTCTTTTTCAAACACACTGTAAAAGATCCAAAACATGTACATGTTTTTCGATTGGAATTAACCCTATTTCCATTTAAATGACGTGTATTATCCGGTAAGTCTCTATTCTGAAGCGACCCTTGAGTCAGACTCCGGTGTATCTTTCCTAACACTCGCATATTGAACTTGGAATTGTTCTGAATTGAATCGCAGCTTATAAGTATATTAAATATTTAAGAAAGATTAATGGACTTATATATAAACCAATGATGTTCGAAAATATTTTATACGTCTTTGTGAAACCATGAGTCAAATACCTGTTGTAGGTGATTCAAATGTCGTCAGCAGTTAAACACAGTAAGCAAAATAAATAACTAGACTATTTACTACATAAATATGAAAGCATGAAAAGTAGGTTATCTAACAGTGCTATTTTTAGACAGGAAACTATAGAATCTGTTTACCTGTTGGAAATCCCAAAGAGCTATTTTTAAACATTACATATTACAAATTTAAATTTGATACTTTAATGACATTTTGTGTATTGATATATCATATACATTTTTCATAATTTAACAACTTCATTTGTACAGGGTTTGTTAAAATGTCTTCCATATTGTGTTGTTTTTTTTTTGCCACTGAGAGTTCTAGGGTAGTGTTATCTCCGTCTACACATTTTTGTATAAACTCGGCAGCGGTTGGTCGGATGTGGCAAGGACAAAGTTCTTTGAACATGCCGAATTCTGTACGGTCATATCGTGTACATCATATACTAACGGATTATAAACTAGGCTATAACGATGCGCTTAGAGCTGTCAACAAAACGTGGAAGGAGGAGTATTGGAACGGAGTCTGCCGTGACATTCGAGTCTAATTTTGGAGTGAGATTTTATAGTCAAATTATATATAGATCTAGTCATTCATAACAAAATGGGTAAGACGTAGTAATTGTGATTTTGGTTGCTTTTGCTGTTGTAAAATAAATTAATAACAAAAATGGTGATTATTGGAATGAAGAAACAAATTTAATGTAACATTAATATATTAGAGACTGGTAGTTATAATGATAATAAATAATTCTAGAAATGATGATGATTTGTTTCATGTAACTATGTTGCTTGTGTATTTAGAAAGAATAGGTTTATTAAAAAAGTGCATCAGCATCATTATCGTCGTCGTCATTGTTATTTTGAATTTAAATTTACCATCCTTGACGAAAAAGTCGTTGAATCTTCTAGGCGCAGCAGTCAATGAAGTCTCATCTATTCATTTCATACAAACAATTCCTTCTCAATATTTATCGTCACAGCAATCCTCCTGCTATAGCAGTGTATCAGAAACGTAATGATGATCACAGATTAAACTCGTTGTGAGGAGGAGGGTAATTGTGATGAGTTATGCGTGATGATGATGACAGTAACAATACGAGGCTATAGTGGTTGTGAAATGCCATGACGCTATAGACGATGAGTGCTGAGTGTTGCTGGTGTGATGAAAAGTTGAAACAGTGGTAGTGGTGTGATAATGGTTGATGAAAAGAGTGGATGAAAGCTGTTATGATAATTAAGTGGACACAGAATGATTATGAACGACGGAAGTTTGATGCGTCGAAGACCAATATGAATTATAATTAAATTATCAAATATATTTCTCAATTTAATACATTACTTACTTCAAAAATGAAGAGTTATTAGAGAAGACACTAAGGAAACAGTCTGCAAGTTAGGTAAATTGATCACGTGTATTAACCTTGAGCCTCATTTATTTTGGGCGCTGTATTGTATTGTTTACTTGGGTGACCTGAACTAAATATGTTGTTATGTGTTTTGGAGTTTCAACATATTCAGTCATGTTACTTTTTCGATTCGACAGTTAAATTGTTCTCCAAGATAACAACGTCCCATGAATCAGAGGTGGGACAAATGCTTCAGACACAAGTCTTATCAAATCACGAGAACATATAACACTAGATCGAACTCGCTGACCACGTTCCGTGACCAACGCTTACGTCAACAATCGAATGTTTGGTAATGCGTAATTATATTTATTGTATAGTAGTGAGCACTCGTCACCGTTAAACTGTTACACTTTACAAAATATGTTTCCGATGTGAAATGCTTAATGTTTTAAGAGAATATAATATTTGTACGTGCATGTCCTAACGGAGCTAATGACGATTACGACGAACGTTTACGACATACAATGTATTGTATTCTTATCTTCTGAAAACATCTGAATTTATCGACCTTATGACAGATAAAAAATTCCGCGAATTCAAAACAATGTTGCCTTAAAACACATGACAACGTACTGTCATTATGCGCAAAATAAATTATTGACAGTACTAATCTGACAATTCTTATGACATTTTAAACACAGCCATTATTTGGAAAATATTTTTGATCTTTGCTCTAATAATAAACAATATTCGTTACTAACTATGTAGTTATATGAATGTATGCGGAATGTATGAAATGAGATGGTAACAGTTTCATATGTTATGCTCGATGAAGTTATTGTACGGCATTTCAATAAAAATGCAGTTTGTTTTGATAACATTGTCAGTCGTTGATAATTGTGTATGATAGTATAAATAAATTAATGTCAAATTTATAACAAATATGTGGTTTTCTTGAATTGTAATTGATGCTACATGGAAACGAAGCGTGACCTATATATTAAAATGTACAATTGCAAAAGCGTTGAACATGGTTATTTAGGAACACTTCGTTTATTTTCTTAAATATCGTGATGATAATAGCAGCATGCAAAGTTTTCCATGAGAAATGCCAACAAGGTATTCCTGTAAGTATTTATTTAAATTGTTTGAAAATCAAATAACACCCAAAATTACATTCGCCAAATAATGTTTTAATCATTACTATAAGCTTTTTTCAATATTTATTATAAGAATAGAAAATAAGCCGATCTACGCGATTTAACATCTCGTTCCTGGTTTTATTTAAATATGCACTTCTACTTGTTTTTGTAATTATTCCAAAATATCATATCATTCAGAGAAAACAGAAGGTGAAATTTTAATACATATTTTTAAGAAAAGAGAGTAAAGCGCCATAAAAAGCCCGAAAATATTTTAATATAAAACAAGAATAGTAAAATTATCAATAATGCAGACTTCTACGAATGTCGATGGAACACTAAATACACTGAAACGTGTTAATATTCCATTCCTTCTTTTTTCAAAATATAAAGACCTTTGAAGGTATGTTCTCTCGAACCGGATAAAAATCAAATCTTAAGGGACAGAATAAACGAAATTAATTGTAGCTAAGATCATTCACACGAATACTAAAAATTACTGCGTTCAATAATTGAATTTACCCATGGTAACAAGCTAAACTACCTCTTAAGTAATTTATAAGATATTGGAAAAAAGACTTACTGTTGCGTCTAGAAAATTATAATGTGTACATAACCTTTTCTCATATTCCGTGCAACATTGAGAAAAAAACATTCGAGTGTTTTAAAAAAACATATTAGATCTCGATAGAAGCACGGAATGCTACTAAGGAGAATAACAGCTAACGCGGTTTGATTAAATATGTTTATGAGATGTAAAAGGAATGTGAAACAGTTCTCTCACTTTCTAGGACCAGACCTCTATAATGCAAATTAGTTGAATGTAAATCGTGATCCTAAATGGAAAAAAAAATATAACAATATATCTCACCTTTTTTTCAAATAGGTATCATACACAACAATGTTGTTGTTGGTTCAGTTGGCAGTTTTTTTCGGCTAATGTAAACAAAATCCTCTGAGACAGTCGTCGGAGACGTTGGCAGTACCTTTTCTTGAACATTCCTTGGAATTATTATGTCAATTTCGATTTCAAATGCCACTATCTTTAGAACAGCAAAATCTTCTGCATTATTAGTGTAATTGCTGAAGCTTTTACAATCTTTTGAAACAAAAGAAAATGCGAAAAATGAGAATATTTTCTTCTTTTCTCATACCATTTTGGTCTGCGTTTTTCTGCTCAATGGTCTCTATAGCAGTTTCAGCGCAAGCACCTTTGTCGTTTACACCATCGATTCTAAACTCACAGGCTTCTTATGCGAAACCAAATCCTGCTAGTAACTTCTGGTTGCTTTCTTGTTCTTTTCTTAGTATTTGGTCATGTCTTTGATTCGTGTCAATGTCCTTGCTGTTAACTCCATCTGTTTCAATATCTTCTTCACCTTCCATTTCCTTTTGTCTTTCCTTGTCTTCTTATAATCCGAACGGAACTTCTGTGCTCTTTAATCACGTTTTTAATGCAAGCGAATACTATATACTTTTTTCCGTCATACAATGAAATATAAAGATAACAAGTTCAAAGTATAAACGAGATAAAACAATCAAAACACTGAAAGTACTGACAGCAGGGGCCTCATTGCAGATCATGGATGTCAGTTGGACAAATGTATACACTCAGTAATACCAGCCTATTAAGTACCAGCATGAAAGTCAGATTCATTCAAAAACCCTCCTTCTTAGAGTAGAGTAGAGTGTGAGTCTCGACTCGTTACAACTTTCTCACATAAACAGGTCAATGGCCAAGTGTTCGTCATTCAAATGAGTAACAGAGATGGGCTCACTTTAGTCCATGATGTCTAACTGTTGAATGTTGACACTTTTTACCGCTGATGCGCAAGACCATGACTAAGAAATGATCACTCGTAATTACAAACTTACAGAACAATCAGATTAACATTAAAGCTATCCGACAAAATCAATCATTATACTAACTGTACAGTAATAACAATGAGACGACTACCTAATAATTAAAAGTTCGACAAATTACTTCCAGTGGTTTCTCAAACTCGTGGAGAGTCTTCAGAAGAGGAATCCCGGAATATTGTTTTCGAAAGGAGTTTTTTTTACAATTCCGAAACTTGCACCGAAAAACAAATGACCATATTGGCTATTTGTTATATACATTGTATTAATATTGGTAAATTAGATTATAATTTCAAAGCAATAACTCTGTTTTGGTATTACCTCTAATGAACAGACTTAATCAAAGTCTGCTATCCTTCTTCTTGGTTGCATTCTTTGCTTCAAAAGGATCTTTTTACAGATTTTATTTATTCTGTCACTAGGGGAAAGATTATAAATATTTTTTCTAAGTCTGATTTCATTTGAAGTCTGTTCCACTGATCTGTCTTAGCAATACAGTGTCAGTTATCGGGGCAAGGGACAGCAAATTTGAAAATTCCACAAATCTGCAGTGTTACCAGTGCGAAAAAATCATTGAAATTCCAATTTTGAGAAATTCCCGGAAAGTGTTTAGCGGACGTATTATGTATTGCATATATTTAACACTTCATCATGTGACATTTTCAGTCTGTCTTTTTCGTTGTTTCTATAATAAAAACGAGGAAAATCCCGGTTTCAGGACACTAAATTTGAGGCAAAAAATGACCCCAAAAAAAGAATCCTTAGTTCTATAAACACCATGAATAACCAGTTGAATATTAAGACCTTTAATGTACATCTAAGTACCAATGGAAATCACCCGAGAGAAATAAGCTGTTAAAATATTGTACATACATAATTTTAAAAAAATATGATATGTCTTCCTACGCGGAAGCGAGCTTCAACGAGTGGAATAATGCCTGAACTGTATGGGACTGCGATAAAACGTATGCGAAATTGTCCCCTGTCACTTAACAAACCAATTTCAAGCATACAGATTTCTGGCCGTGTGTAAGAAAAGGGAAGTAACATAGGTATCAATCATATGATCCACCGCGCTAATGCTAAGGTTTCCCCTAAGAGAAATGTAACACAATATAAACCTCGGTATTGAATGCTCATAGAAAATTGTCTTAATCCTCAAAAGCAAAGAACCTGACTTGCGTCTCGTCAATTCATAAACATAACATGTTAAACCTACGACTTTGAAGGTTTAAACAATACACAACTAATAAGCGCAGATAATGCCAGCGTAAGCACCTGTCCTATACAGTTCATGCATGATAGGCATAATTCCATTCGTTGAAGGTCGCTTTCGCGTAGGAAGACATAATTTTTAAATTCTGTAATCTCCCGGGTGATTTCCATTGTATAAATAATATCACTTCGAATCCTTTTTTTTTTAGCTGATATCGAAAATGCTTACCACTGTTTTCTCTTTTCTAAAGGCTTTCATCGAGTGTCCTTGCTAAAAATGAAACTTATTTCATCTCTAAACCACTTAATCCATCATATCAAATACAAGTATTACATGTAAGTAAACAATTAAATGTTTGTGTTCACAACAAACGTTCAAGACCAGAAAAGAGGGTATATATGCACAGAATAAGAAGAGGGTAATAGTATTTATGAGTCTGGCAATGGAAAACAAGACAAACAAACAAATTAAATGACAAATAAAATCTCAATTTCAATATGTTTGTATACATAATAAATTTAGGATGCCAACAATTGCGAATAATCGACCACATATTATTATGTTACATTAAGTGTCACATAAAAGAAGCATAATTAGTAGTAACTCTGACTTCTGTCTTCGGTCGTTTTAAGCATGAAAAGAAATCATTTCACATCGGCATCTACGGTTTTTTTTTTATCTCCTTAGACTAAATAAAGCCTGTTAGATTTGGCGCAATATTTAATAACATCCATACGAGCTTCATTTGTTTCCGATTTTAGTAAGCTTTAATCAATTCAGTCAAGTGAATTACCGTAAATGAAATAAATGTAAGAACAGTAAGGACGATCAGATAATGTTAATGCCTTGCAAAATAAGCTAAATAGATTTTTTAAACATTTGACATATATCAACTGTCGAAAACAAATACCTCACGTTGTCGTACTGCTATACGTCTGTCAATCAATTTTTGAGGTAAAATTTAACAGATATTTTTTTATACATTCTTGCATAAAACCAACTTTTTTCAATGGACCCACCCATATACTAAAGGGAGGAAAATCGTGTACAGGCAATTCACGTTCTGTATATACATATTTTTTATTTTTGAAATGCTTTACCAGGGACGTACATGAATTGTTGCTGAGATCATGACAGATGGACATCTGGTATCTGTGTCTTGTTTCTTCCATAATAACCTCTTTTTTGTAGTAGATGCAATCTTATCCATGTATGTTTTTTTCTGTATCAGCTACCAGACCCAAACGCACTGCCCTCTCGGAATCGTAAAGTCATCATATATGAAAACAATACATTAAGTCTTCGTGTCATGTTTTTTTTTTTTTTTTTTTTTTTTTTTTTGGTTCTTTTGCAAGAATGACGATAATACATGTTTATTTTGTGTATTAACATCTGCAGAAGCCCGCGGGAATGTTTGCGGAATTTTAGAATGAGTGTTTTTCTTTGAACATAATAATAAAATAATCAAAAACCATTTACAAAAAATGTGTTAATCATATATATATGGCCATTCAGTTACTTTTGGCAAACAGGAGTATGTGGATGCATACTTCGCTGAAACCAATAAAACATTAAAAAAAATCTATGCACTTTTGTGTATTATTTCGGTAATATTAATTTAATTTAATAATAAATGCGGCACATTTCAAAGTGAGAACTATTTGCGCTGTACCAGCTACTTCCGGCTTGTAGGGAACTTTGATAGCAGATTTAGATTTTTTGGGGGCGCAGGCCGGTTTTTGATTCATGTTTATTTCCTGTTTATATTTGGGTTGAAGGTCATCTAACAGCTGATTAAAACTGTACATTCTGATTAGTGGATGAAAAATTGCACAGGTTTGGAATAGATAATAATTCTTTAAGGGGTGTGCAGGTGCTTTGAGCTGCAATTAGACAGTATCATTCGTTGCAAGGCTCCTGTGTAAATAGCTTGTAAAACGTCATAAACCTGAATCTCCTGAGACAGAGTTCGATGCGGAGTGATCTCCCGTAAACGATTTACAGTTAACATGTCACCTATTGAACTTGTCCCCCAGTCAACTCGTCTCAATTGTAGTCATTTCATATCCATTGACGAGGTCATAAAATGGCATAGCGCGCGTAAGTCACTATCTCACCAGACAAGTGGTAAGAGCGTTACAACCTGATTTTGTGTGCACAATATAACCGCATCTTTCAAATAAAATAACAGTATGATATAAGCTACCATTCACTCTCAACCACTGAGAAACATAATAGTAAGAGAGATTGCAGTTTTAATTTTATTCTAAATGATTTATTTCAATACAACAGTAAAATATATCTGACAATTTCAAAGTGAAAAGAAAGATGATTGTTTGTCTTACTTGTTATATGAAAATATATCCTGTCACCCGATTTAACATTTTCCCTTATGATTACGCCAATCGTGAAAATATTACATATTGTGTTCACTCGAGGAGTTATTCAGATTTTACATTGAAATAAGATATACATGTATCCTCCATTCAATGAATTTCGCAAAGAGGGCAAATAAGTGTATATATAGACATCTTCTTGAAACATATAAATTCTGATCAAACTCTACAACTTGATCAATGAAGATTGTAAAATATGTAAATGCTACTAGCTATATAAAATGAGTTTGACGAGACGACACTATTTATTACTGTAACAACCATATTACCACTAAATGGTATTGGTACACCAGCCTTTCTTTCGGTTGGTTTTGCCTTTGACGTGAAACAAAGAACCTACATTTACAACTAGGCAAAAACAACGTAAAATAATTTATAACTTTTGTTTACTTTAGTTATAGACTATATTTCTTAATATTACTACAAAACAATATGAAAAAGAAATATTTCTATCATGTTCAATAGTTATTTTGCATGTTATGAGTATTGAAATAAATGAATGCTTTGAACAAATGTTAACTTTTACTCAATACAGTATGTTTTTCACTATACACCAAGACAGCATTATTCAAAAAAAAAAAAATGAAATTGAAATAATTTACGTAAGTTCGTTATAAACGAGTAAAATATCATGTTTATAGACATGTGTTCCTTATAGCCGAGTTTTCGCAATATCCGTTATATTCATATGGTTTTCATATAAATAAAAGTTGCTTCCCTTCAGCTTCAGAAATCTCAACCTACAGGTAATGGAGATTACTGTGTCGAAGATTTAGGAAAAGAAGTATTATTTAATTAGTCCATTTTTTTTTTATTTCAAAAGCATCAACTTCAAATACATGTACTTGTGCGGCACTATCGTTAATATACACATTTAAATGCACAGCAACTGAAAATTGCTTTTATAAAACATTCACCAAAAACACACTTTGGGCAGTAAATGCACATAATGCCATTTTAAAGGTTCTTGTTACATAGTTTGATATAAAACACAAAAGCAATCAAACTTTGGCAAGATATTTGGCATTTTATTTACAACTTTTAGACAACAAAATGAAAGAATCAAGTTCTCGTTTAAGAGGACAAATGAACGTATTTTTCATCAAGTATCCAAACAATGATTTACGGTCGTACTGATGTGACGTCCGTTTGTAACATTTATATGTCAATTACAGAATGTAAAATAAATGCTCAAAACCGTTTATTTCTTTGCTCATGCATAAAACTACACTAACAAAAAGGTAATTATGTTGGAATTCTGCTTTAACATAACATGGACCAGATTTATTTTTTCTTTTATTTTTGTTGTTTTTCTTTTTGTTTTGTTTTTTGTTTATTGGGCTTTCTTATGTGTATTTTTGTTTGTTTTGTTGTCGATATAGTTTCATCATATATAAATGGCCTTCCAAGTTTTGATTCTGGAGGAATACCAGGATATCCGGGCATCATTTCAGACCATTGACCTTCCTTAAGCCAGCTAGGTGGTCTTTTATGTCACTACGATGATAAATACTTTTTAATTAAAATGCTCGATAACAACTGTTGTATAACAGGTTAAAAATCAATTAAGTATCAATAATTTATTCAATGGTACAACAATTTTTATATTCAACACACTTTCAAACATCATGTATTAACTTGTGGCGATGGCGCCGTCATCAAATCTTTTTTGCTTTTTTCGGGTTCACTCAGCAACATATCTGTTGGTTTGCACACTGTCATATCTTCCTCAGTATAATTGTCTGACCTGTAGTCGCTTGTTGTAGATGCTTGAGACAATGAAGATTGTTCACCACAACTATCGGTTCCACTGAAACTTCGATGAAATTCAGCAAAAGCCCCTCCTGAATCAGTACTGACTTGAGATGATAGAATGCTGCTATTGTCTGAATCTACACTTGTCTGTGATGATGCAACGCTTCTGTTGTCTAAATGAATGCTACTTAATGATGACGCAATACTACTATGGTGAGACTTCTCCGATGGCGCTTCTGACATTCTCTCAGTATTTTCGGGAATATAGTCTTCTGAATGACTAGGTGGATCTTCAATGTTCATAGCTGAAGCAGGAAGTTCTGCAAAAACACATTGGGAGACTTCTGGTTTCACTTCATCATTCTCCAAGTCGTACCCGAGATACCTTTCTGAAATATGACAAATCATTTACTTACACACGTAAAGGCATTTATTTTGACATAATAGATGTTCAATTGTTACTGATTTTTGTAGAGTTTGCTTTTACGCGAATCCACCAAACTAAAACCCAACATATAAGTTGTCAATTAATTTATTTTGACATTTTAACATCGACACATTCATATCGCTGTGTCTTAAACAAGGAAATGTTACGACAGAGGAAATCAAATGAATCCACATTAGTATGGCACTTACTATAAAAACTAGTCTTAAATGTCACTTATGTTTCAAAATGTTTTACAATTTAAACCTAACCAAGACTACATCAGTCAATCCAAAAAGGAAATTATTATTCCATTGTAGCAGTTCACGAAAAACCAAGTTCTGCAACCGAACATTTATCTTTCAATGAAATAATCTAAGATCTCCTATATATGTCTGTAGATTTCGTTATGATTCTCATTATGTATGATCAAGTACGAACAAACTAGAACAGTATTTAAGTTTATATTTATGATTAAAAAAGCAGCCATGCAAAAATCATTGTTTCCAGCTAAAAAATTACTTTTCAAGTTCTGATGTCATGATTTTCAAAACTTTTCATGTTCTGATGTCATGATTTTCAAAACTGAATACAAAGGTTAGTGAGCCTAGATTTTTATTAGAAAATATTAATTGTTGTTACTAAATCAAATGCAAAAAAACTTACTGTTGAACTGAAAACGAATTTTACTTCCGACCTTTATCATCTTGAACCAAACTGGCTCGCGCTGGAATTTAAAAACAAATGTTAACTCATTCGGCAGTTGATGTTTATATTTTGCAATCTACAAAATGTTCTTTGTACAGCATTTGTATTAATCACAACAATGAAATAGATCATTCCTGCTGAAAAGACACATATTCTCAGAAACGTGAAATAATCAGTGTATTGGGACTTCATCTAATTTAGTTTATACTAATTTGTTTTAGCTCGATTGTGATCAAAGCTTTAAGCTTATTGTAACCACTCTCGAGTCCGCTTCCTGGAAAAACAAGTACTGGTGTCATATGAGAAGTCATGGTCGTGACCCCAAGACCCTTTAGTCCAATATCTTCCACTTAGTAACATTGTGACATTGATCTGATATTTTCAAGCATCCATTTTTAGTTGTTTATATTCAATGATACAATAATCACAACCAATTTGTTCCAGCTAGTTCTGTAGTTACCAGTTCTAAAGGTTTAGGTGCCGGCCACTCAACCCAGGACCTTGGGTTCAAATCACACTGGGGTCACAACACCAGAACTGTATATTTTTCAGAAGGCAGGCTCGAGTGCGGTTCAAGTAAGACTGAAGCTTTTATTACATTGGAGCTTATTTAGTGAATTAGTATAAAAATGTTTGCAATACATATTAAAGATAGATATTTAAGGAGGTATATAGTAAATATTTTTGCCATTACCTGGATTTTATAAATTCATACATTCAAAATTTTTTCTATTGTAGTAAAAATTGTTATCACCTACTTTTAAAACGACCTTGTCTCGATCAATGCCAATGTACCATTTCATTTCTTCATCACATAGAGCCGCTGCAAAGTTTATATGTATTTGGTCACCATCGTCCTGCCAGTACTTTGCTCTCTTCGTAATTATCTCTGTCAGATTGTAAATCAGAAACTACTCATTTTTATATTTAAGGCAACATTGACATACACAGTGACGAAAAAACGAAATGAGATTTTGTTCACGAGCAAGACAGATCGTAAAAAAGGTATGACACTGGGTTTCATGACTGTAGTTTCATTGCAAATTGAAATTATCACGGAGTGCATTCATTTTTACTGCAACAAAATTCCGCTTAAGCGGATCTACATAGCGTGAAGGATGAATCTTTTCATAGATTTTATAAACACAACAGCAGTGACATCAGACACTTTCGCCATGCCCTCACTTGTTTTTTGGAATCGAAATAATAGATCTTAATCACGAAATTTAATTTTGACGTCTTTAATTATTTACGGATGTTTATGGAACCTTAAGAAATAAGTTTCATAAAAATCAAAACTTCAAGAATGTTTAGAAAAAGTAAGGTACTTTTAGAAAGTACTTTTTGCAACGTTTTAGGAATTTTAACAAAAATCTTTAAGGCCACTAGAAAGTCTGTTAAATAACATACAGTAATGAAACTGTACATCACGAATTTCCAGTCTGAAGTCAACGGTCATATTCTCATGATTACTGCAAACATTCCGCCCACTCTCTATGTCAATAGAAATAAAAAGAGTAGTGTTCCGGAATGTTTAGAACATATGCGAATCATGGTACAGACAAAGCTGTCACGTGATAAATATTTACGACAATTTTAAGCAGGTCTTGATTTCTATCTACTACTGATAATCTCAAACTGGAGTAGAATACTGTACAATTATTACCTTTAAAAACAACTGGAAGTTTACTCTAGAAAATTTAGAACGGTGCTTTAGTAGTCAAAGGAACATGGTTAAAGTTATCTCAACAAAATTCTTGCAGTTGTAATGTACAACCAGAGCTCGTAGAACACGAAATGCCCCCCTTGATACATTCAATAATTGCACAAGAAACAGAAATTATTTGCTCACTGTAAACAAAAGTTCTACTGCTCTGGTTCAATGTGACCTTGGTCTTTGACCTATTAACATCAAATTCAAAAGAGGTCATCTGCTGGTCATAATCAACCTTCCTATTAAGTTTCGTGATCTTAGACTCAAGCGTTCTCAAGTTATCGTCCGGAAAGAGTTTAACTTTTCCGGGTCAATGTGATTTTGACCTTTGGCCTACTGACCTCAAAATCTATACGGGCCTTCTACTGGTCATGACAAACCTCCCTATCAAATTTCATGATCCTACGCCCAAGCGTTCTCAAGTAATCGTCAGGAAATGGTTTAACTGTTCCGGGTCACTGTACCCTTGACCTTTGATCTACTGACCTCAAAATCAAGAGGGGTCATCTGCTGGTGATGATTAACCTCTCTATCAACTTTCATGATCCTTGGCCCAAATATTCTTCAGTTATCGTCCGGAAACCGTTCAATTGTTCCCGGCCAATGTGACCTTGAACTTTGACTTAATAACCTCAAATTCAACAGGGGTCATCTGCTGGTCATGAACAACCTCCCAATCAATTTCACTGATCCTAGGCCTAAGCGTTCTTCAGTTATCTTCTAGAAACCGTTTTACTGTTCCTGGTCACTGTGTCCTTTACCTTTGACCTACTGATCTCAAAATAAATAGGGGTCATTTGCTGGTGATGACCAACCTTCTTATCGACTTTCACGATCCTAGGCCCAAGCATTCTTGAGTTATCATCCGGAAACCTTTTAACTTTTTCGGGTCATTGTGACCTTGAACTTTGATCTACTGACCTCAAAACCAATAGGGGTCATCTGCTGGTCATGACCAATCTCCCCATCATCTTTAATAATCCTAGGCCAAAGCGTTCTTGAGTTATCATCTGGAAACTGTTTAACTGTTCAGGATCACTGTGACCTTGACCTTTGACATACTGATCTCAAAATCAATAGGAGTCATCTGCTGGTGATGACCAATATCCCTATCAATTTTCATGATCCTAGGCCCAAGCGTTCTTGAGTTATCATCCGGAAAATGTTTAACTGTTCAGGATCGCTATGAACTTGACCTTTGACATACTGATCTCAAAATCAATAGGGTTCATCTGCTGGTGATGACCAACATCCCTATCAATTTTCATGATCCTAAGCCCAAAAGTTCTGGAGTCTTCCGGAAACGGATTGGTCTACATTCCGACCGAGCGATCGACAGTACGACCGATCGACCGACATCTGCAAAACATTATACCCCTCCTTCTTCGAAGCGGGGGAGGGGGGGGTGGGGACGCATAACAATCTTAATTATGGCAATGTGAATATTTTACGTTCTTTAATCTACTTTAAAGTTCAGATTTAAGTCGCTGATGAATACGGATCCTGTCGTTATCAATATTCTGTTCATACGTACTTGTTCTATCGCTGTCGTCGTGTTTCAATGTATCGATGGACACTTTTCCATCACATATATCTAAATACTGCTGTGTCCCGGGAACCTTGTACAGATGTTTGCTTTTTGGTACTTCAATTCTTTCGCCTCTTAACTCTTTGAATTCAACACGTTCAACAACTGGGTGGTCATCTGAATTGCAAAATAGTATTTTGTTTTCTATCTATTATCTTCAACTTATTCAGTGTCAATATTCCATCCTTTTTTTCAGTGAAGTGTTTTATGCATAGAGATAGAATCTAGGCTTATGTTTAAATATAAGCACAACAGGAAAACAACGAATTTGAAAATCTTTACAGAGTTTCTGCATGCTGCACAAATATGCTTATTAACATTAAAACTATAAAGTCAGCCATTAACGAACTAGTAACTACCAAACACACATAACGAATTGTCAGTTCTAAAATGTTCTCGTTTCTTACTGACTGTAAAATTAAAAATAAAAAAGTCATAAGAATTCTAAACAGGATATATTTACCAGTGTGTTTGTCTGGTGCAAGAATAGCGCTAGTTTCTATCCATTCCCATTTTTTGGCACGAACTCTCCGTAAAACCTAGACAGAATAGAAAAAGTCAACTTTATTATCTGTGGAATAACACAATGGTTCAAAACACAAAACGCTGTTTTGCGCACGTAATATAGATATATATGACATATATAATTAAAACAAAAATCACATGTGTACTGTCTTTCAGACTCGATTAAAATATCACATGATCTACAGAAATATATTATAAGGATACAAACCAGTGTAAATCTGCTAATTCCGTCGACCTTGACATCTCGAAAAAGTGCTAGAACTTCATTATGTGTCAATTCTGGCACGAAATTCTCGTTCAAAAGTACCATCTCGTCATTGTTGCTGCAAAATATAATTATAATGACCAATTAAAATGGACTACTTTAACTCTTATATTAAAACGCAGACAAGAGTAATGCACTATCGAAAAATATCGCAAAATAGTTCCGGACTACTTTTAAAAATAAACAATCTACCTAAACAAGTTATGATAAAAATCTTACTCGATTTTCATTTGATCAGCAGGTCCAGCATCATCAATATCTACAAGAAAATGTCTGTAATATACTGATCCATCTTTCAACTTGTCTTTGAAGGTGCATAAATATGCCCCAAAGTCATCCCCCTCGGGCTTATCCGCTCTGTTATGTGGGATAAGAATATGAGACTTCTTTTCCGGTTTCTGAAATCAAACCATAACATATTACTATCAAAATTGGCGAAACAATTATCTTTTATAACATGATAAGAATATGTCAATTAATTCAAACAAATCTTCAATATGAATAACTTTCGTAAATTCGATTAAATCATAACTTTAACTGAGACTGTTAGTTTATCAAAGTATTTAACTTCCTTTAGTATATGATAGTATTTAACTACGATCTCATTCTGACTTTACCCAACATAAACGAACCCATGAACTTAAGTCAAGGACTTGCGGCAAGTATGGGACACTACCTTCACAATACAACAGAAATGTTGTGTTTTAGAGGAGCACTGCTAGTTTTTATTCAAATTCATTTGTATTTACCCTAATTTTAAGAAAATTCTTTTTCTTTTTCAAGCACATTGTAAAAGGTCCAAAACAAGTCCATGTTTTTCTATTGGCATCAGTCCTATTTCCATTTAAATGACGTGTATTATCCGGTAAGTCTCTATTCCGAAGCGACCCTTGTGTCAGACTCCGGTGTATCTTTCCTAACACTCGCATATTTCAATTTGAAATTGTTCTGAATTGAATCGAAGCTTAAAAGTATATTGAAAATATACTTTAATATATAAACCAATGACGGCTTTTCCATATCTTTATATGTTATTTTGGAAAACCATGAGTCATATACACATTTTTAAAATATACGGATTACAGGTGATTCAATGGAAAAACCAATATATTACAACCAACGGGTATTACAACTGTCGTAAGCAATCAGACACAGGAAGCAAAATAAATAATACCATAAATCTGAAGGCATGAAAATTAGGTTATCAAGCAGTGCTATTTTTAAACAGGAAATATAGAACTAAAATGAGTTAAACTTCTGTTTACTTGTGGGAAATCCCATAGTGCTATTTTTAAACATTACATATTACAAATTTAAATTTGATACCTTACGGTGTGGAAATTGAGTGACAAGTTGTGTAATTATATACATTTTTCATAATTTATCAACTTCATTTGTACAGGGCTTCCATATTGTGCTTTTTGCCACTGAGAGTTCAAGGGTAGTGTTATTTCCGTCTACACACAGGCCTGGATCCAGAAATATTGACCGTGGGGGTGGGGGTGCACCAGTCTAGAATGAGGACAGGACCGCCCGAGAGCGGGTAGGTACAGGAGGGGGAGCCTCTGCCCATGTTAGGGGGTCGGGGGGAGGTCTCCCCTGCTGGCAATTTTTGAAATACAGGTATGAAATGGTGGCCTCTGGTGCATTTACTGGTAGGGGTGCTCCCCTCATTTTCGGCTCTCCCTCTGAAAAAATTGAAACACAGGCATGATTATGGCGGCTTCTGGTGCATTTTTTGAGTCTAAATTTTGAGGTAATGGGGGATTACTCTCTCTTGATTGGGGTGAGGGGTCAGAGGGCTCTACCTCTAGAAAAGTTTGGAATATAGTTATGAAATGCAGGGCTCTGGTGCGTTTCTGGGTCTAAACTTTGAGTAAATATTCCTTTGCCAAAATGGCAGGGCGCATCTTTGACGAGTATAGGTCACTTCCCAGCCAACTGGGGGGGGGGGGGGGGCATGAGTCCCCTTGGCCCGGCCCTGGATCTGGGCCTGACACATTTTTGTACAAACTAGACAGCGATAGGTCGGATGTGGCAATGGACAGCGTTCTTTGAACGTAGCGATTCCGCTACGGTCACTTTCCTTGTCCCTTTATACGTCACCAATTCTAAAGATTATATACTAGGCTACAACGAGGCGCTTAGAGCTGTTAACAAACATTGGGTGGAGTCTTGGAATGGAGTCTGCAGTGACCTTCGTGTCTAACTTTGCAGGTGTTTAAGTTTGGAGTGAGATTTTATAGTCAAATTAAATATAGATCTAATCATTCATGATGGGGCCTCCGTGGCCTAGTGGTTAAGGTCGTTGACTTCAAATCACTTGCCCCTCATCGATGTGGGTTCGAGCCTCACTTGGGGCGTTGAATTCTTCGTGTGAGGAAGCCAACCAGCTGTTGTAAAATTAAAAAAATAACAAGAATGGTGATTATTGGAATGAAGAACCAAATTCAATGTAACGTATATAAAATACTAGAGACTGGAAGTAATTATAATAATTATTCTGGGAATGACGAGTGTTTGTTTTATACATCTATAATGTATAAACCAACGTGGAATGTTGCGTGTTTAGAAAGAAAATGTTTATAAAAAGTGCGTAAGCATCATTATCGTCGTCGTCATTGTTATTTTGAATTCCGATTTAGCATCCTTGACAGACAAAATATCTACGCAGCAAGTATCTAAATCATTTCCATTACCTTTAAATAATACAAAGACCTCCATCCCCATATTCTCGTCAGTAGCAAATTATAACAAACCATTCAATGACTTTTTTCTAGGTTATCAGCGAATTATCGGTAAAACTGATGATGACAATGATGATAACGATGCGTATGATGATGGCAGCGGTGGTGGTGATTGTGATAATGATGTTGATGGCGATGATGATGATGATGATAGTAACGATAACGAGGCTGATAGTGGTTGTGTTGATGCTGATGATGATGATGATTACGCTATAGACGGTGGTGTTGATAATGGTGCTGGTGGTGGAGATGATGATGAAGTTGACAGTGGTGATGGTGGTGGTGGTGATGATAGTGGCGTTGATAAAGAAGATGATGATGAAAGCTGTAGTGGAAGAAATGATAGTGGTGGTCACGATGATAATGATGATGACGATGGGAGAGGTTATGATGCTGATGGAGACGACGATGAAGTTGATTATTATTAAATTAATCAAAACTAGAAAATGCTTTTGTAAAAAAGCGCATGTCTCCCTGTTGTAAATTTAGCAGCTAGTCTTATTAAAGTTGATCTATTAATTGATTCTACTGATGTGAAACTTTGGCCTCTGCTACTAGAGATGTCATTCACCAGTTACCCCCATAAATTGTTTGGGACTGGAGTGTGTATCATTTTGTATCATTTTGTCAGGGTATGTTGTCATCATGTACCATCGTAAACATGTCTGGTTTGTTAGAGTTAGAGGTGGTTCCATATTTGGGATGGTACCATCAGTCAACGGTTATCCTCATAAATATTAGGGGTAATCTTTGTCTTTCATCACTATGATACACTCCAAATATGGGAGGGTACATGCTTTTGTATATAAGCCTAGGTCAGAACTTGGGAGGGGAATTCTTTACTTTTGGCTCGGACTTTGAAAATGACAGATCATAGAAACAAGAAATGAAATATTTACAGTTATAATTATAAGTGACTTTAGACCAGAGGAATGAGAGAAATTATAATTTTGATGACTTATTTCCATCACATGACAAAATCTCATAATAAACTAACATTGAAAATTGGAATAAAGTGTATTTTATCAATGGAGTATAAACCCCCTCACCCGAATCTACGTTTTTCAACACTGGTGGCAGCGACGGAAATGGACTTATACACGTGCTTATAAGAAATTTGGACATATATTTCTATTCAAATATTTGTGGTGACAATTAAGTGATAATCATGGGACCTAAAAAGCAACACGAAAAAGATTCTGTCACAACTGAAGATGATGATAGTCATGAACAATTATTAGCTGAAGTTGAACTTTTGAGACAAAAACTTAAATCGGCAGAAGTTGATAACTTGACCTTAAGTGAGAGACTACGCAAAAATGAACAGGAAAGTACTTTACAAAGAGATGAATTAGTACGCAGTTACCAACAAAGAATCAATGACATTTCTATGGAAAAAGACAATCAGATAAGAAATTTAGTCAATGAAAGGGACAAAGCTTCGAATGAAAACAGCAATACATCAAGGCAGCAAAATCAACAGAGAGGCCGTGATAAATACGAGGTTCCTCTACCAAGGCAAATCATCTTTGATGGCAAATCATCCTGGGAGAGTTTCATTCACCCATTTGAAGCTATGGTTGATGCGTGCAAGTGAGACAATAGTGAACGTTTGTTCCGCCTTAAGAACAGTTTACGCGGTGATGCTGCGGAATACGCTTTCAAGCAGCTGGGAGCTGACGAATTGTCAAGTTATGCGAAGATAAAATCATCTATGGCGATGCGATTTCAGGAAAAGCGCTCCACTTCCTCCTATCTGGCCGAGTTAGAAAACCGGAATACAATAGGGAAAAAGAATCGTTGGCTGTAATATGTGGCAGAGGTTAAGAGGTTGGTAATAAAAGGTTACCCCACAGCAAACAACGAGACGAGGGAAACGATAAACCTTCGGCACTTTCTTAAGGGACTTCAGGATTCTCAGGCGGCTTTGTTCATTGGGATGCAGGACCCAAAAACTATCGATCAGGCAAGAGAATTGCTCGACAACTATTCCAGCATCAGAGATGACGTGAGAGGGGCGAGAATTAGGAACATTGACACGGGCAGGGAACCTTACGTAACAGAAGCAAGACTGCAAGAATTTGGTAGATATCTGAAATCCAACATAGGCAAAAAGATTGATCATCTCGCGAACCAGTTGAATGTAAAAAGTGGTAGATCAGCCTCGGATCGTAAAGTAAATCAGCGCCCAAGAAAAGATGTGCAGTGTTTCAGATGCCAGCAGTTTGGTCACTATGCAGCCGAGTGTAAGGCAAACCTTCAGGAAGGTAACAAGTCGGAAAACTAGCTTCGACCAAGCCTAACGGCCCAGACTTGGTCAATAACAGTGAAGTTGAATTTAAGACTATTAAGTGTAGGAGCGCTAATACAGATGGTGTTTCGATTATATTGCCTGTAAATATTTTTCAAACTGTGCGTGCGAACTTAGTCATAGATACTGGTGCCTGTACTACGATTTTTTCTACTGCATTATATCATAGAATACCAGAGGATGTGCGACCTGAGTTGTGTAAAGTTGACCCTTCAATACGTCTTGAAGTTGCGGATGACGGTTTATTAGCCATAGATGGACAATGTGAATTTTCATTTAGTGCATCGGGTCAAACTTTTAATTACACTGTATTAATTGCACCTATTCATGAAGATGGACTAATTGGATTAGACTTCTTGTATGAAAATGATTACAAACTTAGTGCTAAAAAGGGATTAAAATTGAATGGGAAAATGTGTAGAACTCTAGTTGAAAAAGTTCCCTTGAGGGCAGTCAGAGTGACCACTAGGTCAAGAGTAACAATTCCAGCGAATTCAGAAACAGTAATACCTGGGGAGGCTATAAATTTCGGTGCAATTAATTCATCATTGGGCATCATTTACCCTTCAGAGAATAAACAACCGGCTAACAATGTTTTGATGGGAAGTGTGCTCATTGCTCCAAAGAGAATTCGGGGTGATTCGATTCCCATTAGACTAGTTAACACCTCTGACAGAAAAGTGAAATTATCAAAAGGGTCATTATTGGGATATTTGCATGAAACTAAACAGGAGGATTTATTGAGAGAAAATGTTGATTTGAATGACTGTGAAATATTGGACAATAATATCAAAACAAGTGAAAATAACATTAAACATGACATGACTAAATGGAGTAGTGGGTTAAAGGACCTGTACCATAGATCCTCTGAAAATCTCAATGAGTCACAAAAAGAAGCATTGAAGTGTCTATTGGAGAAACATAAAAATGCTTTTTCCAGTTCCTCCACAGATTTAGGGCGTACTTCATTAGTGCGACATACAATTGAGGTGGCAGAAAATGTTCGACCTGTAAAAATACCACCTAGACGGGTGCCAAAAGCATTCGAAGGCCAAGAAGAAAAAATTATTCAACAACAACTTGAAATGGGAATAATTGAAGACAGTAATAGTCCATGGTCTGCACCTTTATGCTTTGTAAGGAAAAAGGACCCGCAGGCAGGAGTGCGTGTCGTTGTGGATTATAGGGGTTTAAATGATCTAAGTAAAAAATGTGCCTATCCATTGCCGAGAATTGACAGTTGTTTAGAAAGTTTGGGAGGAAATAATTATTACAGTTCATTAGATCTTTTGTCAGGATTTTACCAAATAGAACTGGATGAGAGAGATCGTGAAAAGACTGCATTTGGCACCAGCAGGGGCGGTCTGTATCAATACGTTACTATGCCGCAGGGCCATACAGGGGCTCCACATACATTTCAGCGGTGTATGGAATTAGTGTTTAAGAACTTACAATGGAGGACAATGATTATTTACATGGATGATATTTGTACTTTTGCTGAAACTTTTGATCAGGCATTGTTTAGGTTAAATGAAATTTTAACCAGATTGGAGAAAAATAACTTGAAATTAAAACCGAGCAAGTGCAATCTACTCCAAAGGCGCATAAATATATTGGGTCACACAATTGACAGTTCTGGAATACGTCCTTCAGAAGAGAAAGTTAAAGCTGTGAAGGAGTGGCCTGTGCCGCGGAATTTAACCGAACTCAGAAGTTTTTTAGGTTTTTGTAGTTATTACAGACGTTTTATCAAGGAATTTAGTGCTAGGGCGTCACCACTTAATCGCTTAACAGAGGCCGGTCGAGCGTTTATCTGGGGACCAGAACAGGATAGTGCTTTTATGGACTTAAAAACTGCATTGACAGGCGAAGAAGTGTTAGCATATCCAAAAGAGGAAGGCTTATTCATAGTGGATACTGACAGTAGCAATTTCTCGTGCGGGGGTTGCTTGTCGCAAATGCAATGGTCAGATACAGCTCAGGATTATGTTGAAAAACCAATTATGTTTGCGAGTAAATCATTTGACAAAACACAACGACGTTATTGTGCCACAAGAAGAGAACTGTTGGGCGTAGTGACATTTATAACCCAGTTTAGACACTTTCTGTTGGGTAGAGAATTTTTATTAAGGACTGACTGTTCAAGTTTAAGGTGGTTAATGTCGTTTAAGTCACCTACTGATCAAATGGCGCGTTGGCTAGAGGTTTTGTCACAGTATAACTTTAAAATCGAACATCGAAGTGGGAAAAAGCATATCAATGCTGATAGCCTGTCCAGAATTCCATGTGAACCAGAGGAGTGTCAGTGCTATGATGGGAATACAATACTTGAAAGTTTACCGTGTAAGGGGTGTCAGACTTGTTTGAAGAAACACGATTCCTGGTCAGATTTTGCACAATTCAATGACGTTGTTCCATTATTTGATAAAAACTTGAATACTGGGAATCAGAGTAGGCCAGTCATATTACGAGTGAAGGCTCAAAATAGTGGATTTTGGAGCAGTATTTTTGTGCTCATGCAGCTGCAAATCATGAAGTTGATTGGTTGTTTCAATACACTTTTCCATGGATTAAAACAGACTGGGAAGTACTTCCGAAATCGCGTTCAACGACTTCGATTCCATAATAGTCTGGATTTAAATGGTGTATTAAGTGGAAATAGCTTCAACTTTGGTGACAATAACGAGGAGGTGTTGAACAAGGACGTAAATGCTATACTGGATGAACATGTTGCATTATCCGAGGATGCAGCGCAAACATCTAACTTAGGTTGTCTCAAACAGTTTAACACAGTTAATTGTTCACCTGTCAAAATGGCCAAATTACAGAGGGCAGACCCAGATTTAGGAATTGTGATACAGTGGCTTGAAGAAAACAGACGACCCCTGAGAGATAAGGTAGCAGGGAATTCACCAAGTGTGCGAAATTATTGGCTAAATTATGACCTGTTAACTCTGATTGATGGAGTGTTATTTAAAAAGTACATTGTCAGTGCAAAGGACCATCGGCTTTTGTTGATAGTGCCTAGAGTACTATATAAGGAACTTTTGATATCTTGTCATGATTCAATTACTGGAGCACATTTAGGAATTTCAAAGACATATTCAAAATTACATCTCAAATATCACTGGTATAAAATGAAGGAATACGTCCAGTTGCACATCAAAAGTTGTGAAAAGTGTGCATTCCGAAAAAGGCCGAAAAACATACCGAGGGCACCATTAACGGAGTACACAGTTGGCCATCCTATGGATCGTATACAAACGGACATAATGGGGCCACTTAATGAGACAGAATCCGGAAATCGGTATATTATCGTGGTCATTGATGGATTTACCAAGTGGGCTGAGTGTTACGCAACCAGAGATCAGCTAGCAAGTACCGTTGCTCATAAGATTGTATATGAATTTTTGTCCAGATATGGTATGTGTTTGGACATACATTCTGATCAAGGGACAAATTACCAATCCAAGTTGTTCAGTGAAGTCTGTCGGATTTTGGAAATTAATCAAACTAGGACTAGTGGATATAGGCCAATGGCAAATGGTGGACCAGAGAGATTCAATCAAGTTTTGCAAAATATGATATCTACTTATGTAAACTCCAATCAAACAAACTGGGATGAAAATCTTAATTTAATCACCTCCGCATACAGAGGATGTGTCCACCAGGCGACCGGATTCACGCCAAATTATTTAATGATGGGACGTGAAGCTATTATCCCGGTTGACATTTCACTTGGCTGCATTTTAGAGAACAAGATAAGTTCAGTGGACTATGCCATTCAACTACAAGAGAAGTTGACAGAGGCGCATCAGATAGCACGAACTAATTTGCAAAAGAATGCTGTCAGACAGAAGCGTGATTATGACACCCGGATTTCAAAAACACATTTTAGTAAAGGACAGTTAGTTTTGTGCTTAGAGAAGTCTAGACATAAAGGAATCAGCAAGAAAATTGACCCTAATATTTGGAAGGGGCCTTACGTTATTACAAGGAAGATCACAGACCTTTTGTATGAGATAAGACTTTCCCAAATGGCAAATCAAGATAGTGCATCATGACAGATTGAAACCGTTTCATGGAAATAAAACAACCCATTGGCAATCAAACATGGTGAAGTCTAAGGAAAATAACCATAAATCAAAAATGAAAGGGTTCCAGCAAACTTCCAAATCCTGCCTGGACAGTACCAGTCAACAAGTGAGGAGAAGTTCAAGGAACAGGACACAATACAGACCATACCAACATGGTACACAATAGTAATAAATATTAAAAGTGTTAATTGTCCTTCATCGTGAGGGTACTTCAAAGGCTAAGTGTTGGGTATATATAAGGGACTTGCACATTTGGGCAATCATTTCTAGACATTTAGCATTTCTGAAAACACCAAAATATTGAAAAATTAAACCTGGATTTTTAAATTTTAATGAACACGTGCACAAGCTGCAATAGGAATTTTTCTTTTCGTTCGGGATTAACCAGGCATAAAAGGCAGTGTTCATACGTCATGAATGACAATATTTTTGAGAATCTCGCAGGGGGGACAGAAAAGAAGTTGCATCGTCCAGGATTCCTGCCAATTTCTCCAACACCCACCGGAGCAGTACCACAACCACCATACATGATGTACCTACCACCTCCAGGACATACAACATTAAAATCCGCTAGCATGCACTTCCAGCAACCATCAATTGGAAATGTGGACATACCAAGTGCGCCTCTTGAAACAATGCCAGCAAATGCCAAGCGGCCAAGGTCAATGCCAGAAAATGAGGACATTTCTTCTATGTTACACCGACTAAACGAACACCTAGTAAGCATAGACAGGAAGCTTGACACTATGTCAAGAGACATACACGTCATAGCCCAGAATGTACAGGGGAAGGGTATACCCTCAGATCTACTTTCTGAGCTGGATTGTCTCCGGCAGAAAATTCTGGATTTTAAGAAATGAATTTGTATCAAGGTCACTTTTGGACTTACTTCAAATTCCTTCTGGATTTTAAGTGCTAACTAATATTCATCCTGGATTATAAATGTATAATTATAAATTTCATTCTTTGTATGGATTTAATTAGTGGCTGCATTGGTAATAATAATCCCATTCAGCCTAAGTGTATACAAATGGATTTATTATTCTTTATATGGATTTAATTAGTGGCTGCATTGGTAATAATAATCCCATTCAGCCTTGGTGTATTCAAATGGATTTATTTGTGGGTTTCATTTTAAGATATGAAAATTTGTGCCATTTATTAAAATCATATGTTGTATAATTAGATGCTCTTGGCACACAGGACTTAAAACTTTGGTAGAGACGACTACCATATAGCCATATAAAATCAAACATTGTGCCTATTCCCTTTTTTTCTAATTAATTTAAATAAATTAAAGGCACCAGGACTTACATTAGTAAATGGTAAAGACGACTACCATATCAATGAAATTAATCAAAATTGTGCCTATTTCTATCATCATACTGTGTTAATGTTAAAATAAATAAAGGCACCAGGACTTAGTGTGAGTTAAATAAACATTGTGTGAAAGTGCTTACAAATATATATTCACCTTATAGATGAACCGAACTCAACACTGGATTTTATTTTACATGTGTTTTACTAGGACAGTTTGTGTTTTACTAGGACAGTTGGTGATTTTGTTTACACTTTTAATGTTTCATACACACATTAGTTAATAATCATTTTATATGTATACTACTTTGAGAAGTATTTATTCACTTAGTTCTTCCGAACTATAATCTTAAGTTTTATTAAAACACAGAGTATAGCATGTTTACTACTATTCATGACACTTTATCATTTATATTGAGGAGCAATTTCAATGATATAATAGTTTAGGTATTCATATTCTTATGTATCTTCACATAGTATTTGAGAGTAAGAGTCTGGCTCAGTAGTCACTTATATTCTAATGTTAAAACTTAATTGGGGACAATTAAGAAGCTAAGGGTGGGGGAGTGTTGTAAATTTAGCAGCTAGTCTTATTAAAGTTGATCTATTAATTGATTCTATTAATGTGAAACTTTGGCCTCTGCTACTAGAGATGTCATTCACCAGTTACCCCCATAAATTGTTTGGGACTGGAGTGTGTATCATTTTGTATCATTTTATCAGGGTATGTTGTCATCATGTACCATCGTAAACATGTCTGGTTTGTTAGAGTTAGAGGTGGTTCCATATTTGGGATGGTACCATCAGTCAACGGTTATCCTCATAAATATTAGGGGTAATCTTTGTCTTTCATCACTATGATACACTCCAAATATGGGAGGGTACATGCTTTTGTATATAAGCCTAGGTCAGAACTTGGGAGGGGAATTCTTTACTTTTGGCTCGGACTTTGAAAATGACAGATCATAGAAACAAGAAATGAAATATTTACAGTTATAATTATAAGTGACTTTAGACCAGAGGAATGAGAGAAATTATAATTCTGATGACTTATTTCCATCACATGACAAAATCTCATAATAAACTAACATTGAAAATTGGAATAAAGTGTATTTTATCAATGGAGTATAAACCCCCTCACCCGAATCTACGTTTTTCAACACTCCCCCAATGCAAAGTCCTATAGGCAAGAAGTCAATAGGGGTCAGGAGCGAAAGTCAAAGAGACACTGATGGTTAGCTGCAATAGGGATCATCTACTTGGCATGTCCAGTCATCCCGCTAAATTTCAACACTCTTGGCCTAGTGGTTCTCAAGTCACTGTTCAGCCTCCTGTGACCTTGACCTTTGATCAAGTGACCTCAAAATAAATAGGGGTCATCTACTCTGCATGTTCAATCATCCAATGAAGTTTCAACATTCTGGGTCAAGTGGTTCTCAAGTTATTACTTGGAACTGGTTATCAATGTTCAGGCCCCTGTGACCTTGACCTTTAACGGAGTGACCCCAAAAACAATAGGGGTCATTTACTCTGCATGAACAATCATCCTATAAAGTTTCAACATTCTGGGTCGAGAGGTTCTCAAGTTATTGATTGGAAATGGTTTTCCATGTTCAGGCCCCTGTGGCCTTGACCTTTAACAGAGTGACCCTAAAATCGTTAGGGGTCATCTACTCTGCATGACCAATCATCCTATTAATTTTTCATCATTCTGGGTCAAGTGGTTCTCAAGTTACTGACCGGAAATGGTTTTCCATGTTCAGGCCCCTGTGACCTTGACCTTTAATGGAGTGACCCCAAAATCGATAGGGGTCATCTACTTTGCATGTACAATCATCCTATGAAGTTTCAACATTCTGGGTCAAGTGGTTCTCTAGTTATTGATCGGAAATGGTTTTCCATGTTCAGGCCCCTGTGACCTTGACCTTTAATGGAGTGACCCCAAAATCAATAGGGGTCATCTACTCTTCATGACCAATCATCCTATAAAGTTTCAACATTCTGGGTCAAGTGGTTCTCTAGTTATTGATCGGAAATGGTTTTCCATGTTCAGGCCCCTGTGACCTTGACCTTTGACGGAGTGACCCCAAAATCAATAGGGGTCATCTACTCTTCATGACCAATCATCCTATGAAGTTTCAACATTCTGGGTCAAGTGGTTCTCTAGTTATTGATCAGAAATGGTTTTCAATGTTGAGGCCCCTGTGACCTTGACCTTTGACGGAGTGACCCCAAAATCAATAGGGGTCGTCTACTCTTCATGTCCAATCATCCTATGAAGTTTCAACATTATGGGTAAAGTGGTTCTCTAGTTATTGATCGGAAATGGTTTTCAATGTTCAGGCCCCTGTGACCTTGACCTTTGACGGAGTGACCCCAAAATCAATAGGGGTCGTCTACTCTTCATGACCAATCATCCTATGAAGTTTCAACATTCTGGGTCAAGTGGTTCTCTAGTTATTGATTGGAAATGGTTTTCAATGTTCAGGCCCCTGTGACCTTGACCTTTGACGGAGTGACCCCAAAAACAATAGGGTCGTCTACTCCAGCAGCCCTACAAACCTATGAAGTTTGAAGGTTCTAGGTCAAATGGTTCATCAGGTATTGCTCGGAAATGAAGTGTGACGTACGTACGGACGGACGGACGGACAGGGCAAAAACAATATGTCTCCTGGGGGAGACATAATAATGTTATTCAGATTTATGTGACACTGTAATTTATCATAGCATTAAGCTGTACTTCAGACTACGAACGAATTTATCAGGCAAACACTTAGGAACTATCTGTAGGAGTCAGGTAAATACTGAATCACGTGAGATATATCAGAATTATTTATCTTATAGCCTTCAAGTTGAATTTTATTTATCGTCGGTTTCTTTTTTACTGACACCAGATTTGAAGACATGGTACTTATGTGATTAAGGAGTTACCCAGCATGATGCACAGGAATGATGCAATGACTTGCACTGATAAGCCCAGTGTGTTTGAGGTAAAATGTTTACACAGTTAATGTTTTTATGAGCATACTTCAATTAAAAATTGTTGTCCAGTTCGGTAAGATCATTTTCTGGTTCTGACCAATCTTGATATATCATGGTCACAGGTCGCTATAACCCATCAGTAAAGTTAGCAATATTGGTGCTACAAAATTACAACAAATATTCATCATACCCTAAAGGCAGTTAATAAAAAGTATAAGTGAGAAAGATAAAGATAAAACCATTAAAGGTCCAGTAACTCTTTTAATTTACTTTCAGAACATTAATTTTTGTTGATAGTTTAGTGGTATAACTGTGTTTTATTTTACTTTAAAACAACGTTACCATATATCATTCTATGACATTTAAGTCATTTCTTCACGAAAAAAACAAACAATTAAATTGAAACATTTCTTATTTTTTGCAATACCGTTGAACAAATACTGTGCTGTATTTCTGTTGTATACTTAAACTTAAAAAAGCAATGCTGGGATTATATTTTTCAGCAAAAAAAAGCCGATATCGTGCTTGGTAAAAAATGCTACTTGAAATTATAACATCCAAAGTGTTTCTGGGACTTTAATACCCTTGGTAAACCATTATGTTACCAAGAATGACCATTGTCTAAAACACAGACTCTAGTAGAACATTTTAACAAGAAAAACCAAGATGAACACAGTTTTAACCAGTTTTTTTCTTTCTCCGACCATAAAATCAAGGAAATATTCCATTCCTCAATTCACCACAAAAATGATTAAAATTAATAAATTTAAACCGAAGACTTCAATCAAAAAAAAATTCCCAACATTAAACACCAGACTCATAGAATTCCTCAAGCTATACAGTAAATCTTGCTCGAGAGGCCACTTGTATTTAGAAACCATTTGTCTTAAGACCCATTTTATTAATCAAAGTATTAAAAATGAGACCTTTTCATTAAGAGACCACTGTTTAACGACTCCAGTCATGAGACTCCACTGCAGTGACTCCACTCCAAAATTGACACCAGACTCCACTCCGACACTCCACGCCATATTTTACACGGTGCCGTTTCATTTCAATTGGGTGAAAACTCTAGGAGGTGTTGAACAAACAAGAAAGTGTACCGAGCGGAATTACGGACGAACGGACAGTTCAAACACTATATGCATTTATGTTCTTCGATATCGGTCGCATAAACTTGTCAAATAAATGCATTTGTTCATTTTACCCATCTTTTCAAAAGACCCTTAACAAGACTTCCCCCATTTCCAATTATTTGAAGGTAATTTTCAACAAGAGGGTCATGATGACCCTGGATCGCTCACCTGAGTAATGTGAGCTACATGTTTCAAATGTCAAACTGATACTAAAATATTAAGAAAGTCAGTAGGTCACAATCATGGTCAATGAAATTCAGTATTACGATCGGTGTGCAAAATTGTACATGTCCAAATTTCAAGGCTGTATCTTAAAAAACAAGAAAGTAGGTCAGCAGGTCAAGGTCACAGTCAAGTGACATCATTACTTAGGGTCATCAGGTAATTATTATTAAACAGTCTTGGAAATAGGGTCAGATAATTTTCTAAGTATTTTTCCTTAAATAACTCATATAATAATTAAGTGACCCCGGGACGGGGCCTCTTTTAACCCCAGGGGCATATCTGAACAATTTTGGTAGAAGACTACTAGGCAATGCACCATACCAAATATCAAAAGCCTAGGTTGTGTGGTTTCAGACAAGAAGATTTTTAAAGTTTTTTCCTATATAAGTCTATATAAAGCATGGGACCCCCAGGACAGGGCCTCTTTTCACCCCAGGGGTACAATTTGAACAATTTTGGTTGAAGACCATAACACAATGCTACAAACAAAATATCACAAGCCTAAGTCTTGTGGTTTCAGACAAGAAGATTTTTAAACTTTTTTTCCTATACAAGTCTATTTAAAACTTGGGACCCCCGGGGCGGGGCCATATTTGACCCTAGGGGGATAATTTGAACAATCTTGGTAGAGGACTACTAGATGATGCTACATACCAAATATCAAAGCCCTAGGCCTTCTGGGTTTGTACAAGAAGATTTTCAAAGTTTTCCCTATATAAGTCTATATAAACTATGTGACCCCGGGGCGGGGCCATATTTGACCCTAGGGGGATAATTTGAACAATCTTGGTAGAGGACCACTAGGCAATGCATCATACCAAATATCAAAAGCCTAGGTCGTGTGGTTTCAGACAAGAAGATTTTTAAAGTTTTTTCCTATATAAGTCTATATAAAACATGGGACCCCCAGGGCAGGGCCTCTTTTCACCCCCAGGTGTACAATTTGGACAATTTTGGTTGAGGACCATAACACAATGCTACAAACAAAATATCAAAAGCCTAAGTCTTGTGGTTTCAGACAAGAAGATTTTTAAACTTTTTTTCCTATACAAGTCTTTGTAAAACTTGGGACCCCCGGAGCGGGGCCATATTTGACCCTAGGGGGATAACTTGAACAATCTTGGTAGAGGACTACTAGATGATGCTACATACCAAATATCAAAGCCCTAGGCCGTCTGGTTTTGTACAAGAAGATTTTTTTTATAAACTATGTGACCCCGGGGCGGGGCCATATTTGACCCTAGGGGGATAATTTGAACAATCTTGGTAGAGGACCACTAGGCAATGCATCATACCAAATATCAAAAGCCTAGGTCGTGTGGTTTCAGACAAGAAGATTTTTAAAGTTTTTTCCTATATAAGTCTATATAAAACATGGGACCCCCAGGGCAGGGCCTCTTTTCACCCCAGGGGTACAATTTGAACAATTTTGGTTTTTTCCTATATAAGTCTATATAAAACATGGGACCCCCAGGACAGGGCCTCTTTTCACCCCCAGGTGTACAATTTGGACAATTTTGGTTGAGGACCATAACACAATGCTACAAACAAAATATCAAAAGCCTAAGTCTTGTGGTTTCAGACAAGAAGATTTTTAAACTTTTTTTTCTATATAAGTCTATTTAAAACTTGGGACCCCCGGGGCGGGGCCATATTTGAACCTAGGTGGATAATTTGAACAATCTTGGTATAGGACCACTAGATGATGCTACACATAAGATATCAAAGCCCTAGACCCTGTGGTTTTGGACAAGAAGATTTTTAAAGTTTTTCCTTTCGGCTGCCATGGCAACCAGAGTTCTGCATTGAATTCAATTCTTTGAATAATTTTAAAAGAGGGCTGCCCAAGAATCATTCCTGTGAAGTTTGGTGTAATTCTTCCCAGTGGTTTTCAAGAAGAAGATTTTTTTAGAAAATGTTGACGGACACACGACGCACGACGGACATTGACCGGTCACAAAAGCTCACCATGAGCCTTTGGCTCAGGTGAGCTAAAAATGCTATTTGAAACCAAATGTTTAACGTAAATCCAATTCACCGAAAAAGAATGTGAGCGAGTTACCTAAATACATGCGATTGACTCATTAACTTTTAATTGCGCCTTTTTCAAAGTTGGTAAATGTATAAAAGTATGTAATATGATAAGACTCTATAATTTCAAAATATGTTTCCAGACATGTGTAAAATGATAAAAAAATGTTGATTTAGATTTTTATAAGATATTAGGAAAAATAACTTACTGTTGCGTCTAGAGAAGTGTAACGTGTACGTATTTTTTCTCATCGTCCATGAAACTTCGAGTAAAAACATTTCAGTGCTTTTTAAAAACAAATTAGGAAGAAGATCCTTTTGAAGAAAGGAATGCAACTAAGGAGAATAATAGCTAACTCGGTTTGATAAAGTACGTTAATAAGATGAAAATGAATGTGAAACATCCCTCTCACTTACTAGGACCAGACCTCTATAATGCAAATCAATTGATATAAATCTCGATTCCAAATGACAAGAAAATGTAACAATATATCTCACCTTTCTTCCAATAGGTATCATACAAAACCATGTTGTTGTTGGTTCAGTTGGCAGTTTGTTCGGGCTCATGTCAACAAAATCCTCTGAGACAGTCGTCGGAGGTGTCGACAGTACTTTTTCTTGAACATTATTTAGAATTATTGTGTCAATTTCGATTTCAGACGTCTGAACAGCAAGGTCTTTTGCATCATCAGTGTTACTGCTGAAGTTTTTACAGGAAAATGCGAACACTTTGTTCTCTATTCTATTACATGTGAGAATATTTTCCCCTTTTCTCATACCATTTTGGTCTGTCTTCTTCTGCTCAGTGGTCTCTATAGCACTTTCAGCACAAGCACCTTTGTCGTTTACACCATAGATTCTAAACTGACTGGTTGCTGATGTGAAAACCAAATCCTGCTTGTAACTTCTGGTTACTTTCTTGTTCTTTTCTTTGTATTTGATCATGTGTTTGACTCTTGTCTATGTCCTTGCTGTTAACTCCATCCGTTTCAATATCTTCTTCACCCTCCATTTCCTTTTGTTTTATTGTCTTCTTATAATCCGAACGGAACTTCTAAGCTCTTTAATCACGTTTCAAATGCAAGTGACACACTATTTACTGCTTTTCCGTCATATATCTTTTTTCCAGTTCTAAAATATAAAGTTAACAAGTTCAAAGCATAAACGAGATAAACAAATGAAACTTATCTAAACCACTTTGTCAACTATATCAAATACAAGTCAGTGATTTTGGAATATTAAGTAAATAATTGAATGTTTGTGTTTACAACAAAAATTCAAGAAGCTGAGGAGCGGGTTTATATGCACAGGATAAGAGTCTGTCAATGGAAACAAGACAAACAAATACTTAACTAACAAATAAAATCTCAATTTCAATATGTTTTGTATACAGCCATGATAAACTTAAGATGCCAATAATTGTGAATATCCGATCATATACGTTACACATTAAGTATCACATATTAAAAGAAACAAAATTAGTAGTACCCCTGACTTCTGTCTTCAGTCATTTCATGAAAAGAAATAATTTCACATCGGCATCTGCGGGATTTTTATCTCCTTGAACTAAATACAACCCCACCGTAGCTAGATGATGTTTCGAAATGATTACTTGAAACTAATCAAACAATAAGACAGCCTATTAGAATTGGCCAAATATTTAATAACATCCACACACGCTTCATTTGTTTCCGGTTTCGATAAGCTTTAAACAATTTAGTGAAGTGAATAACCGTAAATGAAATGACTGTAAGGACAGTAAGAACAAGTAAAATCAATTCTACGAGCTAAAATTTCACAGATTTTCTATACATTTTTGCATAAAAACTACTTTTTCCACTGGATCCGCACATGTATTAACGGGAGAAAAACCGTGTTCAAACAAGCCAATTCCCGTGCTGTTCATACAAATTTTTATTTTTGAAATGCTTTGTCATGGACGTATATGTATTGCTGCTCAGATCAACACAGACCTGTGTCTCGTTCTTCCACAATAACCTCTTTTTGTAGTATAAAAGATCAATTTAATCCATGTTATGTTTTGCTGAATCAGCTACCAGTCCCAAACGCACTGTCCTGTCCCATACAGGGTCAAAAATGTGCTAACTAGCTTCTACCTCAGTTAACTCCCTTTTGAACTCAGCGTCGGTTCAATAGCCATGAATGGATTTAATCGCGTTTAACTTGTGTGTTTTTATGAATCATAGCAATCATTTTGGGAAGTATCAGTCGGCGTGTTTTATCTTAATTTCTCACAGAATTCGTGTAAATCTTGAAAGCTTGTCGTACTAATTAGTACACTAAACAAGTGTCCGCACTGTAAGTAACTCGAATGTAAACTTGTTATTCTTGAAATTGCGTTCCTGTTTACCTGTTTATAATAACGAGAAATGAGAGAAAAATTCAATACATGCTCTTGCTAGTGTTGTTGATTTGTGGGGGCCCGGTTATGGATATCTAATGCATGTTAATGCACGTTTGCCAGAACAAAATGGAAATTAAAAAATTTACCAGAACAGTAAAGTCATCATATATGAATACGATACATTAAGTCTACGTGTGATGTTTTTATGCAACAACAGCGATCATGACTACGCGTTTGTTTTGTGTATTAACGTCTGCCGAAGTCCGCGGGAATGTTTTCGGCATTTTAGAATGAGTGTTTTCCTTTGAACATTATAATAGAATAATCACAAGCCCCTGAGGAAAATGTGTTAGTCATGTATGTGCTCGAAGGCCATTCAATTACTTTTTGCAAACTTTTTGCAGGGTCTGTGGATGATATGACTCCGCTGACCGATAAAAAATATAAAAAAACTGTGCTTTTTTGTACATTATTTCGGTTAAATGCGGCACGAGGGGAGCTGTGGTCTAGTGGATAAGGTGTCGGCCGCTCAATCCAAGGGTCGTGGGTTCGAGCCCTCTTGGGGTCACGACCATGACTTCTCATATGACACCAGTACTGGTTTTTCCCGGATGCTGACTCGAGAGTGGTTCCAATAAGCTTGAATATTTCATCACAATTGAGCTAAAAAATTAGTATAAAATAAATGAGGCACATTTTAAAGTGAAAACTGTTTGCTCTGTGTCCGCTACTTCCGGCTTAGAGGGAACTTTAGTAGCAGATTAAGATATTTGAACCTTTTCTTTTCCTGGTGTCATTGTCTTCTGTGGTTGTAAGGAATAAGTTCCTTATACCTCTTTCTCACTGATCCATGCCTTTTGAAAATTAGCTCTTGCAGCCATTTCCTGTTTTTAAATTTTATGATTGTTTTGGCAAACCATATGATAGTGAAAACGGAATAAAAAGAAAATAGAATCATTCACATTTAAATAATAATAATTTTGGCAAAAATTTGCTTAAATATCTAAAATCAATGGGATAATGAATAACTTTATTGTAGGAAATAGTAACCACTTACTGTAAAACATTTTGTCTGCAAACACAATTATATATGTGTTCTAAATTTAAAAATAGAACTTAAAAAAAACTTAGTTTTTGAAAGCTAGTACAAATGATCACAAATTTCGGTTCAACGAGAAAGCAGTTGGCTGTTTCAAAGTATGAAAGCCTGGATCATTCATTGACAACAATCCGTAGAATTTTTCTTTATTTGGATTTTTTAAGTATCAAACTATAGCAAAATTTCTTTTGAAACTTAAATCTATTCCTGACAAGAACTGAAATACCAGTTAACGGGCTCGGAATAACAAGAAAATGGCATAATAGTTTCGTCCTCTCTTCGAAATTTTATCACATTATTTCAATTATATTCTTTACTGTAAATTTTGTCGTTGGGTTTGAACGATGAAAAGAAATATAAATGAGCCGCGCCATGACAAAACCAACATAGTGCGTTTGCGACCAGCATGGATCCAGACCAGACTGCGCATGCTTTACGCTAACAGTTTCTCTAATTGCAATAGGGTTTGAAAGCGAACTTTCAAGACTTTTCATACATCTGTCCATATTTTTCTTAATTGTATCTGTCTTGTCCGTTGTTACAGTTAGGGTGGACGCATAACTCAAGTTTTCTACTCCCTGTTGAAACAAATGCCGACAGATAAAGTATGCGTTTAACCCTAATTATAAATGAAATAGAATGTATTTATTATTGTTAGTTAAGTGCATTTCAAGTCAATACACTCAAGACAGAAGCACTTACATCCTTTAACTATTCTCTTCCCTGTATCTAAATTGCAGTAAACACATCCAAAATCACATTCAAAATAATTTGCTTATTCTTTACACTATATTAGTTTTACCACACACAAGCAGGTTATAGTGAAGTAGTTTACAAACAGTGTATATGGCCTAGCGTGAATATAAATATACATATAAACTGATTAAGAAAATATTGAAAAATCGACTTTGTCAAATACCCGTGTATTTGTTACACAATGTTACACAATAAAAAATACATTACAGCACACACATTTAAATTTAATTGAAAGAAAATACACTTCAGACGTCACTTTAGTAGTTCAGTTGTTATAGACAATAAATCCACGTGATCAACACACATGTTAATCATCTACACAGTCATGCCAATTAAAACAAAATAGTATGGAATATTATCATATTGTATAAATTATCTTTCCTGTTTGTGTAGCAAACTGATTAATAATAAAGTAAAATTATATCTAACATCAAAATAAATAAAATAATTAAGGTGTACTTACTACAAGTTGTAAAATACCGATCCTAAATTTAGGAAAATCCAATACTTATCTTTAGAAACACACTGTAGCGAAGTATGTCTTCGTAAAACCGTTATTAAACGTACTGTACAAGCTTTTTCTACACAAGTAACAGGTTAAATACGAACGCCTTTAAATGCTCTATATTTTCTTCAGTAAATGTTTAAGCATTTGTGTCTGAATTATTTGTCCCACCTGGAGAGGTTAATTTGAATACTACCAGTCATTATTCAGAAAATTATAAACTATGCTTACGTGCGCAAACATGTTCATTTGTCATACACACATTACAGACTCATAATTATAGTAAACAACATATATTTAATGTTCATGTCACGTGATAATTCCATCCCTACAAAATCTTGTTTACTTAATACTAAGATCCGATGATAAATTAAAACGAGTCGATGTAATGAACCTTTTATTTGTCGGATTGTTTAAAGTATGTTTAACATTTTTATCTAAACAACCCCGACAGGTAACACGGCTACTTTTTTCCTTTAATAGTTAAAAAAAATTATTTCCCTCTGCTGTTTTAAGGCAAACAACAAACGCTTGGGTACCTGGAGGTCAACTTGGTGGCTTTTTAATTCGTAGGTAATGTTTTCTACACTGACTAAGGCGTTATATTTGCTTTAAAAAATCTAATGTCCCCCTGGCAAATGATCGGATCAACGTGGTGTAGAATTCTTTGTTGTGAGGATGCCATCCGGTTACGGAAGGTCGGCGGTTCTAATCAGGTGCATACTGATATACAATGATCAGGTTAGCAAAATAGGGTTTTCCTCCATCATTTAAAGCTGAAAGCCATGCGACCTAAAATTATTTCGATATGACTGAAACTGAAACTGAAACTAAAACTGAAACTGATTCATTTGATTTAATGCCTATTTCTATACAATGACATATTCAATGGCGTTGTACATTTAATTCAACAAACCTTGAAAATATAAATGATGAAATGTAAAAACTCACAAAAATTTAAAAAAAATAACATCTGCTGTTTTCGCATTTAAAACAATTATTCAAAAATTTAAAACAATGCCATAAAATGTCATATATGTTGTACATAAAGTATCATGTTTAATATACAATTCAAAATATTCAGCAATAATATAAAACTTGACCCTATACAGTCATTTATCGTGCGACAAAAACAATTAATAATACCAAATATCAAATGTAGTGTAAATAAAGCATCACGTTTTATGTACAGTTTGAAAAATATTCAGTTATGATTTAAAACTTGACTATATACATTCATTCACCGTACGATAAAAGGCAATTTACAATACAAAAAAATACGCATCAAATGTATTGTACGCAAAGCATCTGATCATGTTTTCTATAGTTTGTTCAGTGTTCAACGATGATTAAAAACATGAAAAAAACACAATCTATACAGTCTTTCCTCAAACTACAATACAAGTTACATGTATAAAATGAAGATCTACCATAAACGATACTCAACTAATATCAAACTCATAAAAAACTAATTTGAAAATATGAAACGTATGTTAAAGGTTCATAATGCCTTTGTTCATAAAGTGGCTGCCACTATTTTTGTTCTAAACATAAAACATGTTTATTTCTTTCAAAATCCTACTTTGGATAACTGTTTTCTCACATATTTGCCAAAGGTTTGAATGTTAATTAACACAGTAGAAAAACTATTATTGAATCCATTGTTTATAATTACCTGCCTTTATGGCTCTAACTGTATAAATTCATGTTCAATATTGAAAGTAGTGTTTTCTATCCATGTTATTATCCATACCATCTAAATAGCCATAGCCTAATTTCTTTTTATCAAAAAAAAAATTAAAAGGCTTATGAAACTTTCAAATACCAAAACAAATCAATACAAATTACTTGTATAAATATCATTAATCAACTTCAGAATTAGACTCTGAAGTTGATATATCCAAGTTTTTGAAAGGCGTTGTTGGTGTGTTAATAGGTGCCAAATGAGAGCTCCACGGAAACCCATGAGTAGGTGCTTTCGTCCAAGCATCGTTAGGGGAGCTGTCCGTAATTTCAGGACTTGCTGACCTGTATCCGCTGGATACTGACGACTGCGACGACATGACAGACTGACGATCACTATTACCTGTACCGGAGCTACTACTGCGATTGAAATTTAAGCTACCAGTCCCCGAATCAGCACTGGAGAGTGAGGCTACATCACTACTATTGCTAAGACTTAGACCGGCTACGGGCTGAGGAACGTTAATACGAAGAGACAGTTTGTGAGAGGGTTGATGCGCATTATTTTGGCCTTCCTCAATCAAGTTGTCTACTTTTTGACTAGCTGATACATCGTCTACAGCGTCAACAGAAGGTGCTGGGAGTTCTTCAAACAAACAATCAGTAACTTGCGCTTTCAGTTTGTTATTCTCTAAATCATATCCAAGGTACAACTCTGAAATGATATTAGCAAAGCAACTGATATTTGAAACTCAGTACAGTTCATTCAAAAATCAGTTCCATTCTGTTAATAGAAAATTCAATATTGAAAATATGGAGCATAACTTTGTGAGAACGTGTAATGTTTTCAACTCGTATGATAACTATTATGCCGGCAAATTAAGATCAATATATATCTAACATATTGACAGAACGTGTCTTTGTCACATGTTGATTATTTCATCTGGGTTGGACACTCAGGTTCGTTTTGCCAAATCTTAATGCAACTATCGAGCATAATTGATTATAAAACTATGTATATGTTTGATACCAAAATACTTGTATAAACGCGTATCTCAAATCATGTTATATATCTTTAAATTGTTTAACAAGATATTACTTACCGTGGAATTGAAAGCGTATTTTACTGCCAACCTTGAAAATTTTGAACCAAACAGGTGCACGCTGAAACGAAAGGTATAACATTGTATGGTAATCACATGGTTCAATCACTACTGAGTACATTTTATATTTTACTTTCCTTAATATTGATCTTAATATCCTTTACAACAAAACTCCCAAATCACGAAAACTTATGTTTTGAAATTTGATAGAAATTTTCAAAGGCACTTATGCAACATGGTAAATAAAACCTGACTTTTATGAAGATGTTGTTCATAACTTTGTTAACCCTTAGCCTGCTGCAGACGAATTTAACAGCCTTTGCAAACAGCTTGGAACCAGATCAGACGCCGATTAAATCGGCGTCTGATCAGGTTCCAAGCTGTTTGCTACTCTGACAATATTTCTTCCAAATTTGGAGCAAATTGAATGAATTTTACAATTTAAGCAGACGACATTTCCAGCAGACGACAATTTATCTAGCATGCTAAAGGTTAAGATTATGGGTCATGGTAATTGTCAAACTGCGTCTGGTAGAATTATAAAAATATGCAGAAGAATATTGCCAGACTGTGACGCACGACATGTTTGATGTTGAACGCCTATACAGTTGAACAATGCAGTTCTTTTTGACAGATGGACTAGTCTGTTATAGGGAGATCTTAAGTATGACTGATCGGTTCAAATTAAAACCTGTCTTCTGGTCTGTTCTTTCTGATCCTTAATGGTCTTAATATTTCTAAGTTGCCATCTGCAAAGGCATTATATCTATGCATGTTTAATTCTTCTTGTTTAAACATATATAGCATGTTAACATATTAAACATGCATAGTTTTAAAAAAAACATTTTATTTTCATTCTGTTTTACTTCAATGCATTACGGATTCCCTTGACAACGACATTTAAACAGACCTGTAATTTTTGGTGTTTGATGCGACACACTAAGCGGTTTCAACTCCCAATTGGTGCCTTTGCATGAACCGCATGATAATCATTTGCATGCTAACCAATATACATACACTGTTGTAGTGTCTCGTTTTGTGAGGTTGCATTCTTGAATAAAAACTCCTTCTCTTAGATCTCTGTTCCTTATTTAAAGCATTATGATAAAGATTCAAGCGTTTTATAGTCTCTCTATGGTTGTATTATTAAAAATAGTACAAACGTTTAAAGTTGAAAATTTAAGTTTCGGAGGTAATATTCATTAATGAACTGGCAGTTTGGCGCAAACTATATATTTAAAATATTCTAAAAGTTTTTTCAACAACCAAGATATTATTCAGAGGTATTTATAGTGTTTTATCCTTGCCTTAGATAGTAACAGGTTAATAGATTTTGTACTCTGATTTATATCGTATCCTTAAATTGCTACGTATATTATTCTTTTATCTCTGGAAGATCGTTTACTTCAGTCTATTCAGATTATTAATCAAGAATGATGCGACAGAAATAATGCGCGATTTTAACCTTTACCCTGCTAAATCTCTAAAATGGACTGGTTCATCATTCAATTTAGGCAGTTCCACTTTTTATTCAAAGCGGTGTTCCCTGAAAATTTATTGACTGAATAGCGTAGAGCTCAGACCATGATTAGCCTGCAAGTTCGTGCAGGCTGATATTGGTCTGCACTGGTTGCAAAGGCAAGGCAAAATCTCTTGCTGCCAGCAGGCTAAAGGTTAAGATCACTTATACAAAATTAACATGAACACAATTTTTTGAAAAGGAACACCACAGCTTACTTGAACTACTATCTGATCATTCTGATCTATTGCAATGAACCACTGCTTTGTCACGTCACAAAGAGTACTTGCAAAGTTTATATGTCCTTCACTGTCAACCTGCCAAAACTTTGTGCGCTTCCATATAATCACTGAAATGAGGAATGTAGTTAGTTTACAGTAATCAATAATAATAAGTTAAACTTTCGAAAACCTTGGTCTCACTTTTATGCTCAAAAAAATACATTTATGGTTATTTCTAAAAAGGGAAAAAACAAAAGAGTATACATGTACTTACTTCATAATTCCTGTATGAAAGTCAATCAAAATCAATTTCTTGGTATCTATTTCAAATAGAAAAACACAGTGATACGGAATTCGAAACTGAAATTTTAAAACTGAATTAAACATTTTTATTTCTGAGCTTTACACATGTTTTACACATTATCATAGAACAGCTTGATGCATTGAAGCAGATTTTGAAGTGACCAAATTACCATACGTACTTGTTCTGTTATTCCCATCATTCATTATGCCAATCTGAACTTTACCATCACGGATTTCTATATACTTTACAGTGCCGGGTATTTTATAAAGTTGTTTGCTCATTGGTCTTTCAATCGGTTTATCACCTTCAACTTCATTATACCATAAATCGGTAACTGCTGGAGGGTCTTGAAAAAAAAAGGATCAAGCGGTTGTCATACTGAGGTAGATAATTCCACGTGAAGAAGACAAAGTTATCTTTTAACAAGCATGTGCTGAAAATTGCCAGACGTTTGAAGGGCAACAGAAATCTACGCAATAGTAAAATAATATTAGAAACAATTTTGCTGAATATTGATGACACAAATTAGAAATTGATAATGGGCAGTGGAGAAAAACATACGAAAAGCAAAGTTAAGTTTATTTAAAATCAGGATATAAAAATCTTAAAGTCAAAAATACTTTTCTCTTTTTCCGGAGCTAGAACAGCACTGGTCTCTATCCATTCCCATTTCTGTTTAGACAACTTCCTTCTTATAACCTGAAATGTTTATCAGCAACACTAAATTAATTTATTGGGATGGTCGATCTGTAAATGTGAAATCAGTTTGCTTTTTCTTTTTGTCTCTGTATTGTATAAGCAATAAACTATAAATAAACTAACCTACTTTGAAGGGACGTTTGACATTACTTGTGCTTGCCTACCTTCCTCCATCAGTTTTACGAAAATATATTAGTATAGAATTACATTCATATTGAATTTGCAGCTGTGAAAATCTTTAATATTTTTTCTTAATGAATTCAATTGTTACAGTTTCTCATTTATTCAAAAATCATTTATATCTTGAAAAAGTTTACCAAAGACAACCGCGTTTTCCCATCTACTTTAACATGATGAAATAAGTTCAACACTTCTGTATGTGGCAAAACCGGAACAAAGAAGTCATTCACCGACACAAGTTCATCATCATCTCTGGAAACAAAGGACAATCTCTGTTTCACAAGGCTTACTGGACCAAAGAGAAAATGCTCCATCAAAGTCTTTTTATGCAGTTATTTTTTATATTTAATTTTAAGGCAAGTTATATCACCTTTAAAGCAAAAATCGTTAACCTGTACTTAGAAACAATTTGGTAATTCTATGTTGTGTTAGAACCTGACGAAAATTTTCAGATAACTGATGGTTTTTGTCAGAATTGAAGATAAAGCTCGTGTTTTTTATTAAACATGTCTTAATGAAACACTCATTCGAATGATAACACTGGTGGCTAAACAAACAAATAGATATCAAAAATGAGATAGCCGAATATTCAGTGTCTATTTGGAAGACTTCTCCTCAAACTGTGACGACTACTAGTACCTTGCATTTTATTCCTTGATTAAAAGTGACATATTATTACGATACAGACAAGTACGTCATCATTATAATACATAACAAAAGTCGCAAAAGAGTGTAAAAGTTCCTAGTTATTGCCTTGTGATATATATTTGAAATTATTGATTAATTTATAAACTTCGTATGAATACGAAGTACAATATATTTCTTAGGATGACTTCATTTGTAATTTCTGCAATGGTTAGTGATATGCTTTTGCCCGATGTAGCAAATGTTATTTACATGCTAAGATCATTTTAACCTTTTCATACATTGTGTCCTTTAGTGTTCTGTATGTTGTGTACGTTTCCAGGTTTTTGGTTGTTGAAGTTTCTGTGGGGTTGTTTTTGTATTAAGCACTTTGACCTTATTCTATAATATTGTGTATGTCTGTATTTAACATGGACATTTTCGTTCTGTCTGACATTATAAATTAGATGGTCTATTCTGTCCAGTTCAATTAGACATAGCTGAAACTCTGTTAAATCGTTCATAGACGAAACTCATCGACATACAGGGCAAACAAAACAAGATTGTTACATAAACACGCAAAATAAAGCTTAGAATAGCGAAATAGATATACTTTATCTTCATTTCTGAAGCCGGCTGAGCTGGCTCAACTTTCTCAAAGAAATGTCGGTAATATATCTTTCCGTATTCCAAGTGGTCTATGTAGGTACATAACGCCGCTCCAAAGTCATCACCTTCAGGTTTATCGGCGTACTTGTGGGGAATCAGAATTTTCGTCTGTTGATCTGGTTTCTGTAATAAAACTGTACGTTATTATTATAATATGAATATTGTGTTTGACGAAATTTGAATCAATGTAAAGCGCCCCCTTGAACGTGATTATCATAAAAAGGCGCTATATAAATCCGGTATTATGATAATATTTAAAAAGCAAATGCTTATTATAATCTTTTTATCTCATGCGCATGAGAGCGGCAAGAAAAAAATTCTCGCCGGATTATAGATAAACGAACGTTTCGGCATACGCCGGCCACGTGAGCTGCAAATACAAATAAATAAATTTCCAGTTTATTATGATTTTCTCTTGTTGCCTGTCCCAAATAAGTTAGCAAAAAGTTCTTGCAGTATGTTTCTACATTTACTGGTACTAACCCAAATTTCCAAATGTTTATCCGATTTTATATCGCGAAAATATATGATTTGCCGGTTTGCCTATCTCGCAAGACCGGCGCACATCGGCGTACGCTGGATAGACCAGGGCAGTGCAGGGAAGCCAAACGAACGCTGGTTGCACGCGGCGAAACGGCGTACGCCGTAAAAGTGAAACGAATTGGCCCATTATATAAGGTAGCAGGGTACACTTCGAATTTTGGTCCCCGTCAATATTTGTTATAATTAGAACTTCGTGATTTTGGATGTCTGTAAATTAAGGTGAGAGAAAATGATGTTAATTCTTTAGAAAATTTAAACAGCCGATACATGTAAAATTCTGATGTAAGTTGTAAAACTAACTGCTGCTAGCTTTGTATGAATCGGTGAGTCACCTTGGCGCGGGAAATTCAAGTCACGGAAGGGTTCCGTGCTTGTTGATTGGTACTCTGGAACTTTTCCGCTATTTTGTGAAAAAAACGAGCTGGATGGGCCCCCATTCCGTTTATATCCTGTAGTTCAGTAGGGACTATTAAATGGAGAAATGCAATAAAACTGGGCATTGTTCCTGCAGCGGGATCATTGCAGGCTGATCAAAAGGTGCAAAATTGATGATTTTGGCATGCTATTTTTAATGATTTATGTAAAACTTCCGTTTTGATTACTTTCTGTATTCTTGTATTAGAGTCCTGATCTTGCCATTTATTCAAAGCACAAAACATGCACGCAATTTATAAAATGGCCACCCTGAATCTGCTTATTAGGGAAGTGCAATATTGCGATTCGCTACATGTAAGCCTGATTGTGCCCAAAATATTCGACTCTAAGTGTACCCTGCTACCTAAGATAGATTCCAATAAACCGTGGGAAGTGTCTATCGCCACGGCGATCGGAGAGATCATATTTCTTATTCGCACAAGGGTCGTGCCAATTAGTATCCTTATCCGCACGACAGGTGTTTCGATAGCGTTTCTATTTTTGGCGTGAGGTATATGCAAGTTAAAACACTATTAGCAGCATGTTCGTTGTTTAAGATATTAAATCAATATACATTAATTGGATATTAAAAAAGCACTATAACAAATGATAATATTACATACCATCAACTACAGAAGAGAAAATCAAAATAATGCAAAGGAAGCTTATATCTGCATACCTTAATTAGTTCATTATTATACCTTTTTTTGTGTTATAATTCTTTTCATTTTGTTTTTAATTCAACAAATCAGACATAAGTTATTCAACATGTACATATGTCAAATTTAGAAAAGCTTTTCTGAAGTTTTTTCCGTGCTTATCAGATCTCCATAGTACCGATTTTTTGACAATTTCTAGAATGCACCTTTTGTTAAGTTAACACCCCAACAAGTTTCAGCCTTTAACAAAACCTGCAACAAAATAACCTTGTTGATTTCGTGCATTTGCTGCAATCAAACATTTAATAAGATAGATTCCATTAAACCGTTGGAAGTGTCTATCGCCACGACGATCGGTTCGATTATTTTTCTTATTCGCACGACGGTCGTGCCGATTAGTATCCTTATCCGCACGACGGTAATAACGAAAAAAATCCGCACGACGGTCGTGCGGATATGAAGAAAATTACCGGCACGACCGTCGTGCGGATAGCCTCAGCCTAATCCGTGACCGTGTGGTTAAGGTCGCTGCCATCGGATCACTCGCCACTAACAGATGTGAGTTCGAGCCTTACTCATTAAATTCTTGATATGAGGAAGCCATCCAGCTGACTTACGGAAGGTAGGAGGGGCACCTGGGGTCTTCCGCTACCATCAAGGCTGGAAAGTTGCCATATGACCTATATTGTTGGTGCGACGTTAAAGCCAACAAAAATGATTCCATTAAAATTACTTTGTTTTGCAAGACTATGATGTTTAGATTAGACTAAGAATTCCAACTTTAGTTTGTCACGCGGTTTACAAATAACTTACAATTTTGCTGAAAAGTCATTATTTGCTGCAGAAAATACCGACGAGTGATATTTGAAGTGCTTTACAATTGATATTTTATATCTTAGCAGAATAGAAATCCCTAAGGCACGTGTTTGATCGTGAAGGAAAAAAAACGGCATTGCGTTACATAATGGATAAAGTTTATTTCCAAAACCATTAGCAAATTTATCTCTTGATGTAATTGTGCACTGTGTTTGTAAGAAGTTTAGATTTCCTATGCTGTCTTATGTTTACTTACACCTCAAATGTCCAAATGGTTTCATTTTTTTGCGCATGCACCCTGAGCATCTTGCTGTGTTTTAAATAAAATGTAATTTCTAATGAATTAATATACTATCAATACAAACATTAACAGAAGGACATAGAAAACATTCTATCTATCTATTAATATATACACTTGAAGTTACAATACCTGTCTTTTTAATGACATGCCGCAGTATTTCACTCTTTGTTCGGTCGGCAGTTTTCTTGGACTCATGTCAGCATAATCTTGTGGGACCTCATTTGGTACGCTCGGCAGTTTCCACTCTTGAAGCTGTTTCGTATATATAGTGTCCATTTCAGGTATATCTGCTTTATTTTCAGAGTTGGTTTTACAATGACCTGCAGTCTTATTTTCTGTGTTATTTGTGTTACACGGATTAACTTTGTGCTTCTTTTCACGTTCTGGTGAAACGTTGTTTGCAGCTGGAGTATTTGCATGAAAGTGTGAAGTTTCCTCTCTGTGCTTTTTAGTTACACTGGCCTTACTAACTGTGTTGACCCTTCGATCTTTCTTTGGTTTAGGATGGCCACTTGAAGGAATCCTGTACTGAAAGGTTTCTTTGCCAAAGCCAAATCCATCTTCTAACTTCGGTCTTGTACCATCATTATATCTTAAACATGAACTGGATATCTGATATGTTTTGTTGGTGCCTGCTTCCTTTACACCATCTGTCTCTAAGTCATCATCTTCCATTTGTGTTGTTACTGTAACTTCTGTAAACTCATCAGTTTCACTGTCGTCATTATCTTCTTCTCGAATGATTTCAGGCGTAGACTTGCTGACTTCCATTTCTAACTTCTGTCTTTTACCTCCAATGTCTGCCTGTCTGTCCTGCCTTTTCATTTCAGTAATCTAAAGTGTACAGTTATGTGAATAATAAATATATTCAGAAGTTATTTCATCCCGTGTAATTGTATCCTAATATTACGTTGAATATCTTACAAAAAATATCTTCAAGTGAGATTTGACTTTTACAACAAGGAAGATAAGCAAGATAAACAATAATAAACAATCTGGAAGTTATTTATCGAAAATGAAAGAAGTAACCAGTCTTTTCTATCTGCTTTTCTAAGCTTTTATTTACTTTTTGCATTTATGGAAAATAAATTGGAATAAATTCTTCTACGCATAAAGAACCAATTGATTTCAAAACTGAAACTGGAACAGTGTTTTGTATTTTAAGTTACAGCTCATTTGTAATTTCGTAATGCGTAGTATATTGAGCCACAGAAATGATCTTAATGCACGCATATGTTATCAGTTTATACGTGCCTGTGCAAAGTATTGTTCACATCATTCTTTATTTCATCTGGGGAAGTGTGGGAAAATACGGGAATGATGATACTTTGAAAGCTAATCGAAACCGAAACTAGCAACATGTTCATTCATTTTTTACAAACGTTATCTTCAAAATAGTCTATTATCTGTAGTATTAGTCCGCAATACATCTTGATAAAACATTGTAATCTTCTTGAAATGCAAAATCATTGTTTTTTTTCTATAAATGTCCCCATGGAATAAGCATATATTAAACAGTCTAACATCGTATCCCAAACTGGAAACGAAAAAGATTCTTTTACAGCTCATGATTCAAAGTACAAATAAACTGCGTAAATACGTTAAGCCATTTATTTAACATGAGAATCAATTGGCACACACACAAAATTGTTTGGTTTTTCTTTTATGTCCATGATAAATTGAATATTATCAAGTTTAGTCCTAATTACTTAAAAGCTGAGCACTACGTTTTTAGCGAAATAAATTTGCATATTACCTGTCCTTAAATAGAAATCCTTTTTTTCATGTAGTTATATAGATAAATCCAACAGAATATTATATCAATGCTTTCAGTACATATTTCGATATTTAGTGTAGTTAGTTCAAGTCTATACACTGTAACACTTGATTATTGTTTTAAGAACGCGCTTATCTTGATAAAATGTTCGCATGTCCACGCACATTTCTTTGTTAGCATATACCTTCTGCTACAAAATATGGTGTCCATTTGTGTCTATTTCAAAATTACTACTTAATAAATTGGATTGACTAATTAGAATGATTTAATCGAAGATATAAGTCATAAATTTGCAATACCCCACGTTAAAAGCGTGCAAGATCGGCTAATCCTGTAAAATACGGGTTTGAGTTTTATATTTCCGAGATCATGTACGTATCGGGTGACCGAAAAACGACCGATATATATAATTATATAGACCAGGACACTGGCACCAGATCAGAAAGAAAATGCCTCCGTAACGTGTTACACCCTACCCCTAGGTATTCTATAAGAACCATGGTCATGAACGGGAAAATATACTAACCCATTTCAATCGCGTAATTCATACCTAAAACACGCAGGTCAGTAAATGTGTACTACTGATATTAAACAAGCGATAATTTATCTTCAATTGTGCACCAGTCACCTTGTCTCAATATTCCATATTGCAGAGATGCTCCGTATATTTTATGCTTTAGTCAACGTTACAAAAAAAACTTGCGTGAACTTCCCTAATGAACATCCGGTCTAGAGGTCACGACAGTGTGCACATGTTAAGCGAAATGTAAACAAACAAAAACAGAATGCAATATATTCACAGTTTTACGATAAGACTCGAAATGATGAATGAAATTCATCTTGTATATGGTTTTGAATTTGAAATCATACATAGTTATACATCTATTCTGTTTATTTAATTCATTTTGCACATTTATCCTGCATATAAACATTTTAGCGTACACGTGTAGTAAAATGACGACTGACATACATTTTCACATCAGCCAATCAGAGTGTGTCTATAATCTAGAACGGAACTTCACCAGGGAAGTTCAAGCAAGTTTTTTGTGTACCTGTGAAAAAACTGTAAACTACACGTTGTTTTTCTAAGATAAGAACTATTGAAAAAATGTGACCGGTACACAACGGAAGATAAATTACCACTTGTTTAATATCAATAGTACACATTTACTGAACTGCGTGTTTTAGATATGAAATACGCGATTGAAATGGGTTAGTATATTTTCCCGTTCACGACCATGGTTCTTATAGAATACCTAGGGGTAGGGTATAACATGTACAGGGGCATTTCTTTCTGATCTGGCGCCAGTGGACCAGGAGTAGATTTTACATTGAAGGTTCTTATCACACCAGTAAGAAGTTTTAAATTTCGGGTCAATAACTTGTTCTCTTTAGTACGTATTTTATATCTGAAAGCAGAAAGCGATCGAAATATATTTTTAAAAAAATGAATGAATCAGACTGAAATTTTTTGCACTTGTTTTTCAATCCTTGTATTCAAACAGTTATCAGTAAAGATCCATGTTTTAGTGTGTTTACCAATTACATTGTCTTTCTTTCTTCCTGATTATATCTACATGTAGTTGTGCAGACATTCGAATGCAATTTACATAAAATCGCTCTGTGACCATTTTGATCATTTTCAGAAAGTCATGTGCTGAACACTTATTTCTGGTCACAACCTCTTTCTTCCTTTGAGTCCCAGTACTCTGCTCACAGGCGAGTTTTTATTTGTACGATATATATATATATAACATATTTGATAAGTTTTGAATTTTTTTGTTGGAAACATACTTTTTTCGATTTGAAAAGATATATTTAATTTTGATGTCACTAATATCGAAGATATTAAAGATATATCAGACTTGATATCGGCAGGGAAAGCTGTTTGGTCGAGTATAACCTACGTTATCGAAGGGTTATGGGTGAGCCCAAAAATTCCAGATGGTTTAATGAAAACACCTCTATGGGGAGTTTTGATTTCTCAGAGTTTTTGCTGGGCAGTTGCTACAGGTCCAGTAACTGGATCTCCAGACTCTGTGTCTTTCAAGATACCCCGCACTCTATACATAGCGGACCCCTAGCATTAACCGCCCCTGTTTCAGTTTGGTTTTCAACACATGCCGATAATTAGTGACAACTGTCGACACACTACCATAATTAGATAGTTATTTGTTTACCGCCTTAATATATTTATTATTATTATTATTATTATTATTATTATAAATGTTAAAGCTGCAAGATCATTTGTACCCAGTACTTATGCCATATGAGGTGTGGTCGTGACCCCAGGTCGGCTCAAACCCACTAACCCTATGATTCCGTGGCCGACACATAAAGCACTAGATCATCGCTTTCGCTTTAATCGGCATCAAGGCTAGATAGCATCCTTACATTACCTTTGAGGTGTTAATGAAAGCAAACTATTCCCAAATGACAAGATGGATAATTTCACAGCAATGAAAATGAGTTATTTATCCCTTATACCTTGACGTAATAGTTTACAAAAGCACGATACTCAATTTTGTATCTCAGATCATTTTTCTGCTTTGACTTATCATATGATATTTTTATTACTCAGCGGAGTTTGTTATATAACCTTTAAGGCTGACTGAGTTATCGTTTTGTCCATTATTTTTTCCTTGTTTTAATAACCAGCACACAAACAACGCACATAAATCAAACCTTAAATTAAACCTTCGTAAGGCTACGGAATTTTTACATTGGTAATTTAGGATATTGGTACTTATAAAATAGTATTCCACTTTAGCCGAAGCTAAGGGGTTCAACGATTGTTTCTTAAGCGATTTTTTCTCATGAACAGGCTCAATTAAAGCGAGTCTGCCATTATTTTGCATTGTTGGGTTTAATGTTTCCAAAGGATCTTCTTTTTGTTTTGTATAGTACCAATTTCAGCCGTCTGTGACCTTTTTTTATAATCATGCTGTTTTGAAATGAAGCATGTTACAAGCTCAATGTTTATTTCTAAATTTATTCTTAGAAAACAGTGCCTTGAATCGATTACAGTGTATACTATAGAAAACATGTCGAGATATCATTTCCGAGGCCGTGACGTAATAAAACGTATTAGCGTATGATGGCCCTTTCACGCTTCCGTCGAATCAACATTTATTACACGAGATTCATTTTGAAAATATTTCTGAAATGTCTAGGTCTACAGCTCTCTAATACGGAACTATCTGACATCCGAGGCATATACTGACACTTTTAGACAAAATCAAAAAGGACCTTTTATCGATTTGACGAAGTTCCAAAAATCTCTATGTACCCTTGCTCCGTTACGGACCCCTGTCGGATTTGTGTTTATTCTGAGTGCAAATATCTTTTCATAGATAAAAAGCTGACATGTCGTGCTAAACCCCAGTTATTTTCAATTCGTTATAAAGTGCTGAAAAGTGAATCCTCATTAGCAAAATAAAGTCCACGCGCGTACATTATGATGGGGTGACCCCTGTGCGTGAACCCTGGCAATCGATCAATGGAAATTAGCATGTGTACTTTCATTTTCTTTAGTTCTGGGAAAGCTGAAGGTCATCTGACGTCATTTTCTGTACGTATGCCAAGAATGTGTTGGCCGTCGAAAGGATATCTGCATCCCTGATATGTTTGCAGCTGCAACTGGTAAATATTTGCTGCAAAAGTGCATTTAAAGGTTAAAATGCATAATTTACAAAAGCTGGTAATATTAAGTTAAGTAGGTTCTTGACAACAACTCTTGCCCACTAACCTGATACAGCCAGTTATTGTATATTAAAACTTGGAAGTTTTAGAGATAAAATACAGATTTCAAAACTTATAGAAAAGTAGACACTTTACGTTTGCCCTTTCGAAACGATACGCTGCTAGTTTCTGACATTGTTTATTTCCTTTGTAATAGAACATAAAAATGTTATCGTAAACAATATTACTAAGTATTCAATCAATGCAATTTACTCACTCTATGTCGTGAGTAAATCAATTATTCACAACTAATTGTAGGTACTGAGTCTGGCATGAAGAATCCAAATAATCTTATATTAAAATGATAAATGTATATCTGCCTTTAATGTTCTAATAATGCACGACTACTAAGTCAGTACTAAAATAAAAAGGTGGAAAACCACAGGTCGCCCAACACGACATAAACGAAAATAATTAATAACTATCAAGAAGCGGTTAATGCCTAAAACCCACAAAATATATGTATATACATTTAAGATGTGTTATTGTGGACTTTATTTTTTATCAACTTAAAGGAGATGTAGTGTCTGGCCTGAGGAATCACGGTAGCACTAAATGAATACTCTTGTTTAATTCACAGTCAAGTCAAATGCAAAATGTAAATCTGCCTTTAATATCCGAATAATCAGCGATAACTATCAAGAAACTGGGCATGCCTGTAAGGATGGGTGGGAGATAATAAACAAATAATCAAATTATCAAAATACTTGTTATGTTGTCAAATATTCAACCTTGAGTAAGAATTATCAGTTAAAAATCACTTAAATATTGCACTGAAAACATGAGAAAACGTGAATTGCAAGAAGAATACGTGGTAAAATAATTACCCGGGAACTGGAGACAAAAATATTTGGCAGACTATGGAAAACGTGAATAATTTCACTTACTCACTCTCTGTCGTAAGTAAATCATTTATCCATTAATTCCATGAACAACAAACAATAAATGTAGGATACAGGTCTTAGTATTTAACAGCATTTCAATCAAGCTAAACAAAGAAGGTAATTGTAGTGTGATAAATTCAAACGATTCGTTTAGAAATATTCAACGTTTTCATAGCGCTAACCAAATTAAACACAGCACAGCCAAAAGTAAATGTAACATAGACAAGGCCTTCAAAAGACAGTCAACACCATAATGCACGACTGAAATAAACAGCAAATGCTTTCACAGCACGACCAAATAGGGTCATTTTTTTCAATACAGCGCACGCTTTAACAGCACTATCCAAGTAAACGTTCATTTTTTCCAAACATCCACCGCTTTCACATAACAGCTGAAGTAAAATAACCATTTTTCTCAGGACATAGCTCGATATTCTAAAAAGTATACTTATCTTTCATTGCAGTTCTCACCAAGTCTTATATAAATTACATATCCGTCTTACTATCTTCATTAAGCTACAACATGCACACTATCTGAAAATATCAAACAAAACGTAAAAAACTTTCTTAGCAACATTGAGCTTACACAGGCAACACTTAACCGTACAAACACAATGCAACAACCAGTGCTTTCGCTAAATTGAAGCGACTCCATACAGTAGAAATGTATACTTCATTGTTGTTCTTAGTTAGCCAATCAGCTTCTGAAATACACATCCACCAAACAACGTAACACTGATCACAACATCTGAATAGAACATTAATAGATTACAGATTGATCTAGAAAAATAAAATTTATTTCACAACACAACTAAATTAAAAATGGTCAGTGCTTTCAAGCATACGTCAAAAATAAAAAAAGACAGAATCACTGTCGTTTTTAAAACAACACCATTTATCAAAATATAATAATCATTCATTGATGATGTACCTGCAGCTAAGGATCTCACAACACAGAAATAAGACATTCAACAAAATGTTGCCCTACTAATAACGACACACTCTCATAGCTACGGCGCGTAAATAACATACTAACTTTTCATTACCAAATAAGGCGCCAACGAATATGCACGACTAATAAACAGGCCACGCTTTCAAAGCACGGCCAGAGCAAAAGGTTACTTTTTCGCATATTGTAAGACAAATACTTATCTTCCGTCGCAGTTCTGCACAATCCGGTAGACTTTGAACATAATCAATCAACAATTTCTTATAATTAATATCTTGCCTGAACTATCAGCCAAACAATGTTACGGCTATCACAAACTCGAATAAATTAATGATAATAATAGTTATTTGGTGTAATAACCAGAATTAAAGAAAGTGCCTTATATTAAAAAAATTACATGAAACAAGCGCTTTTTTGTATTTAAAGTACAAATGAGTAGTATATAATAATCTGCCCAGAAGAACAATGAATTATTTATTATAACCTATATAATTCTGTAAAAATCGCCTGTATTTTACATTTATGACAGCAGAAAAATCGTATAGTACCTTTTAAATTCCGTTTTTTACTTTTCGGATGTACACTGTCGGAATCAACTTTCATTCCCAATGCATGCACTGACAGTTCATAAATAGCGACTAAAACGTCACTAGTTCCATTTATAGATTTATCAAGCTATGAAGATTTGTTCAAATTAAAAAACAAAAAGTAAGGGTATATGAAAAGGTCCTACAGTAGCCAGATTGGAATTTTGGGTATTCGGCCTCGTGGATTTGCAAGCCGGATAGGAATCGAATACAGCATCCCAGTCGAACTACTGTTATAATAACCTATTATATTTTCTAGCGTTTTCATTGATTTCTATATAGTTAGCCAAACAATTCTGAAATACATTTCACCAATCAACGTTATACTATCGTAACATCTGAAAAGATCAATCATAGATCAGATGTTTCTGCATGTAAAAACTCTATTTTCTTCATGTATACTGTCTCAATGGAAGCAACATGTTTTAACTAATTCTTTAGAGTATGTTCTAGTAGACAAGTTTAGATCTGTCAAATACATTCTGAATGTCTTTTAGTTTTCTCATTAAACAAGTGCAAGCAATCAATGATAGAAATTTCTTACTATTGGTCCTAAAACTGCGAATGAACTACCGTTAGAAACTATGCAAAAAGTAAATCACTGTATACATTACAAAAAAAATCTAAAACTGTAATTCAGAGACTTGTGCATTGTTTTATTTTTGTTTTGATAATTGTTTACGTGAATAGCTTTAAAACTGTTAAAAAGTTTTACATTCAACATGTAATTTCAAAGTTTTTTTATTATTAATTATTATTATTATGCACTTGTCTGTACAGGCCTATGGTACGGTAGTGCAGTGTGTAGTTTTTCTTTTTTACAATAATAAGTGTGCACCATTACCAGGAGTTTGGAACGTTGGCCGTACCATGTGAGGCTTTAGAGACTGTATTTTAGCAACAGGTGTAAACGGCCTCAGGGCAGGTTTGTAATCACAATTGTTTTTAAAAATGTTTTATTACTTGTAATTTTTTTGTACATTGCCACTGAATATGTCATTGTATAGAAACTGGCGTTTAATCAAATTAATCATTCTGTTTAAATTAACTCAGAATTAGATAAATCCAAGTTTTTGAAAGGCATTGTTGGTGTGTTAATAGGTGCCAAATGAGTAGGTGTTTTCTTCCAAGCATCGTTAGGTTTGTGCCATCTTTTCTGGACCTGTGAATGTATCCAGGGTTATGACGACTGCAACTCAAGACTGACGAACCGTTTCTGTTCCGGACTAATACTGCATTAAATTAACATACCCGAATCAGCACTAATAGTGAGGATATATCACTACTATGATAGACTTTTACCGCTATGAGCTGCAAACATTTAATACGAAGACTAGTTTGTGAAGGGTATGCGCTTTATTTGGCATCCGAGCAGTGGTTAATTCTTCCTGCCTCACCTAACTATGGTCTAAGAAACCACTGCATGGCTATCCTATTTGAAAAAATAAGACTGACCAGATACATGATTTTATAATTTATCTATTCACTGGTTGAAAGATTCCAACAATGATATACTTTTGTTTTCCATCTGTCTGAGTACAGAATGTTAAGCCAAATGCATGAAAAATACTTGAATTTCTTGATTTTGTTTTATTCTTTATGAACACATCACCGTTTTTAAAAGTAATCATAAAATCATAAATTTATCTGAAGGCAGCATAAAGTTATGACATTATAGCTGTAGAAAATATAAAAAAAAGGTTTTATGAATATAAAGCTTTGAGTGCATGGTATAAAGTTTCATAGTACATTCAACTTCATTTGCACGAACTCAGCCTGCTATACTCTTGAACTCCACCTATGGTCCTTATAAAACCTCTATCTCCATATGGTATACAATTAATGTGATTGCTTTTGAATAAGCATAAAACTGTAATTCATAGCATTTCCATACTTTCTTAAGTCAATTGCTTAGTAAGATGTGCAGTACATCATGTTTCTCTAGTAAGTCTTACTTAATTATATTTGAAATTCAGTTGATTCGAACTACCTTTAGCTCGAATAAATTTGAGGATTTCTTCTTTTTTTCGAGTAGTGAGTTTCGAGTTAAAAAGTGAGTTTCGAGTAAAAAAAGTGAGTTAAGGGAAGATAAGGAAACCACAAACTGTGGTTTGAAATGAAATGGAGGGGAACCTGGGGTCTTTCTCTGGTACCATGCATAGAGGGGCACCTGGGGTCTTCCTTTAGTACCATGCATGGTGAGGCACCTGGAGTCTTCCTTTAGTACCATGCATGGAGGGACACCTGGGGTCTTCCTCTGGTACCATGCATGGCGGGGCACCTGGGGTATTCCTCTGGTACCATGCATGGAGGGGAACCTGGGGTCTTCCTCTGGTACCATGCATGGAGGGGCACCTGGGGTATTCCTCTGGTACCATGCATGGAGGGGCACCAGGTGTATTCCTCTGGTACCGTGCATGGAGGGGCACCTGGGGTCTTCCTCCGGTACCGTGCATGGAAGGGCACCTGGGGTATTCCTCTGGTACCGTGCATGGAGGGGCACCTGGGGTCTTCCTCTGGTACCATACATGGAGGGACACCTGGGGTCTTTCTCCAGTACCATCCATGGTGGGGCACCTGGGGTCTTTCTCTAGTACCATTCATGATGGGGCACCTGGGGTCTTTCTCTAGTACGATGCATGGAGGGGCACCTGGGGTCTTCTTCTAATACCATGCATGAGGGACTCCTAGGGCCTTCCTTTAGTATCATCCATAGTGGGGCACCTTGGGGTCTTCCTTTAATACCATGCATGGAGGGGCACCTGGGGTCTTCCTTTGGTACCATGCATGGAGGGACACATGGGGTCTTTCTCTAGTACCATCCATGGTGGGGCACCTAGGGTCTTCCTTTAATACCATGCGTGGAGGGGTACCTGGGGTCTTTCTCTAGTACCATGGAAAATCATCAAATTTTTGTGTCAGTGTTATATGTCAAACAAAAACACACAAAATATGTAACTGTCTAATGCAAACCTTAATGCATGAATATTTGATCACCACCCGTAAGAAAATGTACCTACCTTCCAATGAAAATTTAACAGTGACTTAATGTTAATGAACTTTTAATGGAGACCAATTACAAGTGGTATTTGAAAACTTATTTTTCCTTGAAAAGATCAAATACCCAAAACTTTTATGCAGCTTCTTCTAGCCGCGTCCTTTAACAAGTACATGTACTTATTTCACATCTGCCAAATAAGTAGTGTATCTATTGTGAAAATGGCGAATTGACCCAGGTTTCCCCTTTTCAATAAAAACATACGAAAATGTATGAATGTGAAACCCCTTATCTAATGTATTGTTTTACAAGAAGACTTTAATATTTTTTACATGTTCACAAGCGCATACATTAAATTGTAGTCTAAACTGAAGTAAAACTCTTCAAAAGAAACCTTGAAAAATTAAACAAATTCCTTGAAAAACAGTACAAACTATTACCTCATGAATTGTTTTTCCACCGCTATAAACCATTTATCTACCTGGTACTAACAACATACCGGTAATTATTGTTTTTTTAACCAATATTTGCGCTAAGTTCAGTAATTTGAATATTACTAGTACTTTCGTTTCTTTAAAACAATGCAAAGAAAGCACTTTCATATCTTAAAGATGATTATCTCTAAGTGAACTGAAAAATAAGGCAATTAATTTGGATGGCATCTACTTAGTGTTACAATCATTCTGCTAACTATGTATCAATAACAAGAGCCGTCAGAGGACATACACGCTTCATTCTACAACTTTGTCAACTGAATAAATATAAAAGTCGAAAAAGGGGCTTAATTTTATGAAAATGCAAAGTTGAAGTATGAAACCTGTGAATTGCATGTCAGATCATCACAGTGAACAAGTGTATGAAGTTTCAATCCATTCCCATTAGCGAGTACTGATAAGCCAGCTTACATACACAAACTTAACCAAAAATTGTGGTGTTAAAAGAGGGACATCATTTTGTAAACAAGAGGGTTATGATGATCCTATATCGCTAATGAGCATTTCTATTTTTCGAGTAGTGATTTTCGAGTAAAAAAGAGAGTTTCGAGTTAAAAAAAAAAAAAAGAGAGTTTCGAGTTAAAAAAAAAAAGAGAGTTTCGAGTAAAAAAAGTGAGATTCGACTTAATTTTTAAAAAAGTGAGTTTCGAGTTTAAAAAGTGAGATTCGAGTTAAATTTTAAAAGTGAGTTTCGAGTTTAAAAAGTGAGATTCGAGTTAAATTTTAAAAGTGAGTTTCGAGTTTAAAAAGTGAGGAAAGGGAAGATAAGGGAACCACAAACTGTGGTTTGAAATGAAATGGTACGGCCTGAAATACATAGTTTGGCGTGTTATTTTTTCTGTTATTTCTCTTTTTATATGTTCTGTTACATTTGTGTACACGAATATCATTTTGTGCTGGTTTGTGACGCATTTACACTTTTGACACAGCAGTATATACCGTCATATTTTACGCGGATGCCAAGCATGTTCAAGCTAATGGAACTGTTTTGAAGCACTACAATACGACATTATTACATCATCTATCGAAGCAAATCTTTTAACCCTTACACTGCTAAATTTATATAATGAACTTGTCCATCTTTCAATTAGAACAATACCATTAACTGTTAAAAGGGATGTTTACCAAAAATATACTGGCTGAATGGCGAACAGTGCAGATCATGATTAGACGGCACGAATATGCAGGCTGATCATGATCTACACTGGTCGCAAAAGCAGAATTAATCGTGTCCAACCTGGTACACGGCCGAGCAAGTTGGAGCATTTGAACATAGTTGGACTGTACTATATTTCGCTGAACAATTAAGTTATAAATAAAAATTTATTGGTACATCTCAATATCAAAAATTTCAAAACAGGAACATCTAAATTAAAGATAAATGTTTTTTCTTCAAAATCATGTAAACTCCATAAATGATGTGAATCATAAGGATATTTATTCTTAATTATACCCCCACAAAACGAAGTTTGGGGTGGGGGTATATAGGAGTGAGCTTGTCGGTCGGTCGGTCGGTCGGTCGGTCTGTTGGTTGTATGGTTTCCGGATGTTAACTGTTGAAAGGCTTGACCGATTCAAATAATTTTTGGTGAACAGGTGTAACATCAGAAAATACAGGTCAAGATCGACTTTGAGGTCAGTAGGTCAAAGGTCAAGGTCAAAGTGACCCTGAACAGTTAAACGGTTTCCGGATGATAACTTGAGAACGCTTGGACCTAGGATCATATATTTTGGTACACAGATGTATCATCCTAAAATGCAGGTCAAGTTGGACTTTGAGATCGGTAAGTCAAAGGTCAAGTTCACAGTGACTAAGAAAAGTTAAATGGTTTCCAGATGATAACTTGAAAACGCTTGGGTCTAGGATCATTATTTTTTGTACACGAATCTATCATCATACAAAGCAGGTTAAGTTTGACTTTGAGGTTGGTAGGTCAAAGGTCAAGGTCACAGTGACACTGAACAGTTTAACAGTTTCCGGATGATAACTTGAGAAAGCTTAGACCTAGGATCATATATTTTGGTACACAGGTGTATTATCATTAAATGCAGGCCAAGTTCTACTTTGAGGTCAGTAGGTCAAAGGACAAGATCACAGTGACTCGGAACTGTTAAATGGTTTCCGGATGATAACTTGGAGAACGCTTGGGTCTAGGATCATAATTTTTTCTTCATGATAAAATACAGGTCAAGTTCGACTTTGAGGCTAGTAGGTCAAAGATCAAGGTCACAATGTCACAAAATAGTTAAACGGTTTCCGGATGACAACTTGAGATCGCTTGAGCTTACGATCATGAAAATTGATAGGGAGGTTGATTATGACCAGCAGATGACCCCTTATGATTTTGCGGTCAAAGGGTCACAGGTCAAGGTCACAGTGACCTGGAACATTAAAAACGGTTTCCGGACAATAATTTCAGAACACTTTGTAATAGGATAACAAAACTTATTAGGGAGGTTGGTCATGACCAGCAGATGACTCCTATTAATTACGAATTGCAAAGGTCAAAGGTCAGAGTGACCTGGAACATTGAAACCTTTTCCGGACAATAACTTGAGGACGCTTAGACCGAGGATCATGAAACTTCAAAGGGATGTTGATCATGACTAGCAGATGGCTTGTATTGATTTTGAGGTCAGTAGGTCAAAGGTCAAGCAAGTTTGGCTTGACATTGGCTTAGTTCTGTGACAAGGCCATAATGTGGGGGTATAATTTGTCACTCCTGTGACAACTCTGGTTTTAAAAGAATTCGCTCATCTGACTTTGACTGTTTGACCTTAATTGTATAATGACACGTTAGATCATAAACGGTTAGATCTGTAGGTTAGTGCCTTTAATACTTTTTTCAATAAATGAACCTGAAACACTGTTAAAACTAAATCGCTTTCTCAAAGGGACTGGACTCCAGATTTTGGCTAAAAAATGACTTTCTTTTAAAACTGAAGGTTTTGTCATATTACGACTTTTATCACATGAATGTTTATTTCCATTTTTTTTAAATAATCCACGTGATGCTCTATGCATTTGATTTAGGTCATGCAGTTTAATTAGGAAATAGAATATTGAAATTCATGTAAATCTAGTACTCTTTATAATATTATTTTTAGATGATATAAAATTTCAAACTCGGGGCTAAATTAGAAAATACAAAATGCTTACGATATATAATAATTTTACTTGAAGATTTCATTTGCCACAATTTTAAACAAACACATCTTTTTGAAATAAATTTCACAATATTGAATTGTGAAAAACACAGACTTCCTTTTGTAATAGATTCAAGCTGTAACAATACATGTACAGATCAAAAAGATCCAGATACAAATACATCACACTATATCACTATTGTGATGACCTGTTGTCCCATAACTCTACAGGGGCCAGGAATTATACTGCTATGATGATAAGGTTGATTGCTTCACAAGTAAGCAGGGGCCCTAGTAGTTTCTACTAGGAAACCTGGGCAAAAAGAACATACTGTAATGGTCTTAATCTTTCTAATTTGGTTCTGCAAAGGCATCTTATCTATGCGTGGTTGATTCTTCTGGTTTGAACAATGTATAGCCTTGCAAAAACCATTATTATTCTTTCTGTTTTAATGCAATGCATTCCCCTGACGACAATTTTTACACCGACCTATAATTTTTGGGGGTTTGATGTGACCAATTACGCGGTCTAAACTCCTTAGCGGTGCCTTTGCAGTGGATATTTCAAAGAAGATTCCCTCGACTATGTCCTTTTAGTTTTTGTTTGTCTTTTTATCTAATACGTTTCTATTTACTTAAAAGATATTATAAATAGTATATGAAAAACATGTTAATTATTTGCAGGTCAACGCATACATAAATTGTTGTAGAGTTTCGTTCTGTCTGGGGTGGTGTGTGGGGGGAGGGGGGGGGGGAAGGGGCGGGGCTTCGTTCTTGAAATAAGACTATTCCTCTTAGATTTCCGTTCTTGTTTTAAAGCATTATGGTAAAGATTTAAGCGTTTTTACTATCTCTATGTTTACATTACTGAAAAAAAAATACAAACACTTCAAGTTTTAAAATTTAAGTTTGCGGTGGCAATTTGCATTTGTGAATTGTTGTTTTTCGGCACAAACTATGTATTTAACAATATTCTAAAAGTTTTTAACAACCTATGTATTATTGAGAAGTATTCATAGTGTTTCATCCTTGCCATAGATAGGAAAGGTTATTAGATTTGTGATCTGATTAAAATCATATCTTTTAAATGCAAATAACAGGATCCTTATATATGAAGATCGTATACTTTAGTGAGATTATAAGTCAAGAAAGATGCGACGGAAATAATGCAAGACTTTAAGATCGTAGTAATATTCCGCGAAATAACGAGTGCAAAGGTTTAAATAATATCCTTTTTTTATTACATAGGCCCTATATGTAAATAGTGCACTAAGTCTAATATACTAGATTGGATCATGTAAATAATCGTTGTTTTATTTAAAATGTTCGCCACTTGTTTCTTTTGGTTTCAGACTGTTACCCTGTTGAAAGCTCAAATAAGCTGATTTTACGTACGAAAGGGGAGAAAGAGTCGTATCGACCCAAACGGGTTAAGCGGCCAACAACTCTACCGCTAGATCACTTCTCCTCTTATAAAATGAACTTGAGCACAATGTTTCGAAAGAGTAAACCACAGCTTACTTGTACTACTATTTGACCATTCGGATCTATTGCAATGAACCACTGCTTTGTCACGTCACAAAGAGTACTTGCAAAGTTTATATGTCCTTCACTGTCAACCGGCCAAAACTTTGTGCGCTTCCATATAATCACTGAAATAAAGAATGTAACTTTTTTACATTAATGATTGATGATAAGTCAAACTATCGAAAAGCTGGGTTTCACTTTTATACTCAACAAAATATATTTACGGTAATTTCAAAAAAAAATTTAAAACCCTAGATAGTTCACTTAATGAATGATTTCCGTATGAAAATCAATCAGAATTAATTTCTTGGTATCTAATTTGAATAATATATGGAATCTGAAACTGAAATCTTAAAATTAAATTAAACTTTTTTATTTCTGAGCCTTAATACATATTACTGAGTATATATAAATGAAATATCAACGCTTTTAAGGCTAACTAAACAATGTCTTATAATGCGTACGCATTATAAAACAATTATATTTGAATTTACAGATTATCTAAAAAGACCAAATGACCATACATACTTTTTCTGTCATTACCATCATTCAATAGTCCTGTCCGAACTTTACCATCACGAATGTCAAGATACTTTGCAGTGCCAGGTATCTTATAAAGGTGTTTGCTAATTGGTCTTTCAATTGGTTTATCACCTTCAAACTCTTTGTACTGTAAATCAGTAACTGCTGGAAGATCATCTTGAAAAGATCAAGCGGTAGTTATAATGAGGTAGATAATTCCACATGTAGAAGACAATGTTACCTTTAAACAAGCATCTGAAGGAAGCTGCCCAGAAGTTTCAAAAGCAAATGGAGTTCCAACAATTGAAATAATATTACGAACAATTTTGCTGATTTTTCATGACACAAATTAGAAACTGATAATGGTTAGTGGATAAAAGAATACGAGAAACAATGTTCAGCATATAAAATCAGACGAAAGAAACTCTTCATGCCAAAAATACCTTTTTCATTTCCAGGAGGTAGAACAGCACTGGTCTGTATCCACTCCCATTTCTGTTTAGACAGTTTTCTTCTAATAGCCTGAAATGTTTAGTAGCAGGACTTAGTATAGGTTAGTGTTTACTGGTAAGCATTTATTAAACTAAGTTTGTTTGGTGCAGTGCAGTCGCGCGACCAATATAATTTGATAAATGCTTACTAATAAACACTAACCGGTTTAGAGTTTAGAATTATTTTTGGTTTACAAACATAAGCTCCGCCTATAGTTTGTGACTTACCGGGTTAATAAACGACTGGAATTAAATGTTGACTAACCAAAATAAATTTATCGATAATTTGAAAAATACTGCAATGCCATTGGACAAAAAATAGTTTCAAACATTAAATAAATTTACCGGGTTGGTTGATCGGTAAATGTAAAATCAATTTGCATTTGCCATTTATCTCTGCATTATATAGACCTGTATGTATTAGCAATAAACTATGAATAAACTAAACTACTTTGAAGGGACGTTTGACATTATTTGAGCTTGCCTATCTTCCTCCATCCGTTTTATGAAAATGATATAAAACATTAATATAAAATTATATTCATATGGAAATTTTGCAGCAGTGTAAATCTGTAATAAATCCTTTCTAACATTTCTCATTTATCCAAAAATCAATTAATTATCAAAAGATAATACCAAAATCAACTGTATTATCCCTTCTACTTTGACATGTTGAAACAAGCCCAACACTTCTGTGTGCGACAGTTTCGGAACAAACAAGTCATTCACCAACACAAGCTCATCATTATCTCTTGAAACGAAAGAAAATATCTGTTTCACAAGGTTCCCCATTGAAGTCCTTTCATGTAGTTATCTTTGATATTTAGTTTTCAGACAAGTTGTATCACCTTTAACGCAAAACCCGTAAAACTGCACATAAAATCATGTGATAACCTGACAACAATTTTAAGATAAAGCTGATGGGTTTCATAAGAGTCTAAGATAAAGCACAGAGCAAATGTTTTTATTTTTTTAATTTATTTATTTATTTTTATAAAACCTGTCCCAAACTACACGAATAATGTAATACTCATTTTAATGTAATGATGAAATTGATAGCTAAACAGACATCTTATTTCGATACAGACAAGTACGTCATTATATATATAATACATAACATAAGTAAAAAAAAAGAATGTAAAAGTTCCTAGTTATTGCTTTGTAATACCTATTAGAAATTATTGATTAATCAACACTTAGCCTGATAGCAGCAAGTGATTCTGTCTTTGCTACCAGTTCAGACCAAGATAAGCATGCACATCCATGCAGTACGATCATGGTCTGCCCTGTTCGCCATTCAGTCATGAGTATTCTGGTAAGTACCTCTTTCAACAGTCAATGGTACGTCCAAATTAAAAGACGGACCAATTCATTATATAAGTTCAGCAGGGTAATGGTGTACTGAGGTGTACTGGTCAGGAACCCAGGCAATCCTTGCGTGTATCAGTGCTATACACTAGGCACGTTAAAGAACCAGGCTGTCTATTCGCAACGAGCTAGGCTAAGTTAGCCGGACAAGCCTGTATCTGATTTCTGATCTCTCTGTCGTGGGGGCTTTGTCTCACTCTGTCCCTCTGGTCAGATCGCTCTGTGTCTGTACTAGTAGAGGATGAATTATGCGCCCTGTGTGGCTGCATTTGAACTATGTAAAGCGCCTTTGAATGTGAAATTGATCATGAAAAGGGCGCTATATAAATCTGGTATAATAATAATGGGTTAATGACCTTCATATGAATACGAAGTACAGCATATTTCTTACGGTGACTGGATCAGTAGTTTCTGTAGTGATTAGTGATACTCTTTTGCCCGATGTAGTAAATGTTATTTTAACGCTATGGTCACTGTTACCTTTTGTTATTTTAATGTATTGTGTCCTTTAACCTTCTCTATGTTGTGTACGTGTCCTGGTGTTTTTGTTGTTGTTTCTGTGTGTATTTTTTGTATTGAACAACTTGACCTTTGTCTTTATTACTGTATATGTCTTTATTGAATAGGGACATTTTGGCTCTGTCTGAAATTTATATATTATATGGCTTATTGTGTCCAGTTTAATTAGACTTTGCGGGAACTCTCTTAAATTGTTCATAGACGAAACCTATTGACATACAGGGCATACAATATAAAAGTAATACATGGACACACAAAAAAGGAATAGAGAAAAAGATTTACTTTATCTTCATTTCTGAAGCCGGTTGATTTGGTTCAATTTTCACAAGGAAGTGTCGGTAATATTTCTTTCCGTATTTGTAGGTACATAATGTTGCTCCAAAGTCATCTTCTTCGGATTTATCGGCAAACTTGTGGGGAATCGTTATTTTCGTATGTTGATCTGGTTTCTGTAATGAAACGGTACATCATTATTATAATATGAATATCCGTTTAAGAAAAAAATGTAAATGAATGTAAAGTGTCTTTGAACGCGTTAATCATAAAATGGTCGGTATATAAATCTGGGATAAAAATATCAAATAAAATACATATCAAAGACCCCACCCACCACTTCCAAGTTGGCTGAGAAATGATCCATACTCGTCGAAGTTGCATCAAACTACATTTTGGCAAAGATTTTTTTTTCAAAATGTAGACTAAAAATGCACCATTGACTACCATTTCATATCTATATTTCAAAATTTTCAAGGGGAAGAGCTCCCTGACCGCTAAAAATAAGGGGAGAACCCCTTCAGTACCTCAACATTTAGACCAAAAATATTCACCAGAGGCTACCATTTTCATACCTGTTTTTCAAAATGTTCAAGTGAGAAAGCCCCCTGAACCCTAAACATGACATCGATACTCCCTCCTATCATGTATACATCAAATTTTAGACCACATTTCATCCAGACCTGTATTTCAAAATTTTCCAAGAGAAGATCCCTCTGACACCCCCTGCAGTAGTGGGGTATCCTTCGAGTACCTCAGTTTTTTATAAAATGCACCAGTGGGCACTATTCCATACCTTTATCTAAAAACAAATATTGAGGGAGGAGACCTCCCCACTCTTCCGTCCAATATGGACAGAGTAGCTCTCCAGTACCTACCCTCTTTCGGCGCTATGCACCTTGCCGGTGAAGGTTTTGTTCTTCACAGGTGCTCCCCACCCCCGTAAAACATTTCTGGATCCAGGCCTGCCCATGCTGAGTATCATCACTTTTATCTCATGCGCATTTTTATTGGTTGACTATTAGACAGTTACAAACGGTTATGTTTTCAATAATTAACATTACAGACATCCGCTGAGACGCACTAAACTGAATTTCAGCCTTTAACAAAACCTGCAACAAAATAACCTTGTTAGTTTCATGTATTTATGGCAATCAAACGTTCTATAAGATAGATTACATTTGAAATTAATTTGTTTTGCAAGACTATTGTGATTTAGATTATTGAACAACAAGCATGACTTACCGACTCAGTGGTTAAAATGTTTATTGTCACGCTGCTTTCAAATAGCATAAAATTTTCCTGAAAAGTCACCATTGGCCGCAGAAAACAGCTAAGAGTGATATTTGATGTGCTTTATGACAAGTGATTTTTCATATTTTAGCAGAATAAAAAATCTCTAAGAAATATGTTTGATCGTAAATGAAAAGGGCATTGCGTTACAAAAAAAACACAACTGTCTTGTACTATCGCGACTGATTACGTCCCAAGTCCGCAGAGCCCAAACCGCAAAATAATCAATCTATGTAAAATACTTTCTTCCAATTGCCCAAATTAATTTAAACACAAATGTGATCTGCCACAAAACATAGTAATGATTAGCATATAATACCGTTTCGACCATTGTTCCTTTGGTATTTTCCTTGACTACTGAAACCGTTCGGTGCACGTTATGTTTAGATTTATTTCCAAAGCCATTTGTAAATTCATCGTTTGGTAAAGCTGACTGTATTCGAATAAATTTAAGACTTTGTATACCGTCTAAGTGTACTTATACCACCTAAAACGTCCTTAAATTCCATATTTGCGCGCTTAGCCTATTTTATGTGCTTTCTAATTAATTGATATACAATCAATGCAACTATTTATGATATATCAAACTGCATCTATATACTAAAATGCGATTCAACTATAGGTGGAAATGTCATTAGAAATATATGACCAAATATACAAAGACTAAAACTTGGCACTATAAAGAACAGAGGAGTTTTAAGTAACAGTAATAGTTTTATTTAAATAGATCTCGTAAGGTACATGCTATATTAAAAGAGCAATAATTTTCCTAGCAAATGCGCGCCTCTCATTTGTGTGATGTAGACAGAAGGAAATTAAAATGTCTATCAATTATTATTTACAATTAAACAGTACCTGTCTTTTTAATGGTATGCCACAGAATTTCATTCTATGTTCGGTCGTCAGTTTTCTTGGACTCATATCAGCATAATCTTGTGGGACCTCATTGGGCACACTCGGTAGCTCTTGAAGCTGTCTCGGATATATAGTGTCAAAGCCAAATCCATCTTCTAACTTCGGTCTTGACCTGGATATCTGGCATGTTTTGTCGTTTCCTGGTTCCTTTTCACCATCTGTCTCTATGTCATCCTCTACCACTAGTGTTGTTCCCGTAACATTTGTGAACTCAGTATCCTTTTTGTCATTATCTTCTTCTAGAATGGTTTCAGGCGTAGACTTGCTGACTTCCATTTCTAACTTCCGCCTTTTACCATCAGTCTTTGTCTGTCTGTGACTGTCCTGCCTTTTCATTTCAGTTATTTAAGTACACGATTAAACGCATTAGAAAGATATCCAGACAATATCAAAAATGAAAGAATAACCAGTCTTTCTTCACTATCTTTTAATTTTTATCTTTATTTCTTAAAACTGAACAGATATATATGCTTCCACGCCTTAGTTCTACGAATCAATTCTATTCACAACTAAATCTGAAAGAGCTTTGTATTTCAACTGAGTTCAATAAGTAATATATTGAGCCACACATGTTATCAGCTCATACCTGCCCATGCCAAGTATCATTCACATCATCTTTTATCTTATACGTGGGAGGTTAAAAGCCCAACAGTTATCTGCAAATAGTCCAGTATCTATAATGTACATGAGTAATATTTGGTCTAAAATGAATCTTGATAAAACAAGGGAAGTAGAAGTATTTTCTATTGTTCACTGTGCAAAGTATGTCCCCATTGAATGAGTATAAGAAATATAACAAAACTCTGTCACATCATAAACAATCTTTGTATTCCAAACTGGATCCGAAAAAAAAGAAAACATTCCTATACAGCTCATTTCGAATTTTATTAATTACAAAAAGACAGCGAAAACACGTTAATCCATTTAATTCACATGGGCAATCGACTGACACACGCACGCGCGCGCGCGCGCGCACACACACACACACACACACACACACACACACATGCGCGTGCGCACGCACTCAACAACAACAACAAATGGAGGTTTTCATGTCCGCGATGAATTGAACATTAATTGTAAGTGACTGTTTTAATCGTACTTAAATAAAAACTGAACACTATTTTAGCGAAATAAATTTAATATTACATGTCCTTATAGGGACAATTCGCTTTTCATGTACGGATGGTTATATAGAGTAATCCAGCAGAATATTATATCAATGCTTTCAGAGATACATGTACAAATTGCGATATTGGGTTGAGTTAGTTCAAGTCTGTAACACTGTAACACTTGATTATTGTTTTAAGAATGCGCTTATCTTTATAATATGTTCGCATGCCCACGCACATTACTTTGTTTGCATGTACCTAATGTACAGTATGGTCCGTTTGTGTCTTACTAAATTACCACTTAATAAAATTGGATTGACTAATTAAAATGATTAAATCGAAGATAAAAGTCATACATTTTGCAACTCATCACGTTTAAAGCGTGCAAAGTCAAAAAAAAGAAGAAAAAACAACGATCGGCTAATCTAATAAAATACGACTTGGAGTTTCATATTTCCGAGATCATGTGGGAAGACCGCAAAACGACCGATATATAGACGAGAAATAGATTTTAAACTGTAGGTTCTTATCACACCAGTAAGTAGTTTTAAATTTCAGATCGATAAGTTAAAACTTCTTCTTGGTACTTATATATGGTAGCAGATAGAGATCGAATGATTTAGAAAACAAAATGCATTTCAATGTTGAACAGATAGAAACAGAAGTCAAAATAATGCATAACTCGGGCTAAATTGTTAAGGTTTTCTTTTTTGCCCGAATATTCTATCAGTTATCGGCAGAGGTCTTAGTTTTAGTCTGTTTGTCTTTCTTTAGAAATTTAATATCTGATTAAATCTAGTTGTGCAGACATTCGAATGCAATTTACATGCAACCGCTCTCTGACAACATTTGTCCGCAATGGTTTTCAGAAAGTCATGTGTCGAAGACTTATTTCTGGTCACACCCTCCTTCTTACTTTGAGTCCCAGTACATTTGCACTCAAGCATTGTTTTGTTTGTATGATATAACTTAATTGATAAGTTTTGAAATGTTTGTTCGAAACATATTTTTTCAATTAGGAAAGATACATTTTATTGATGTCACTAACATCAAATACAAAGAAATATCAGACTTTAATGATATCGGCACGACAAGCTGTCTCACCGAGTACTACCTACGTTATCGAAGGGTGCTGGATGAGCAAACAATATCCAAATGTTCTACTGGAATATAAAACACATCTATGGTAATTAGTGTTTTGATTTCTGAGAGAGTTTTGTCGGTAGTTGCTACAGGTCCAGTAACTGGATCTCGAGATCTTTGTTTGTTTGTTTGATTTGGGTTTAACGCCGTTTTTAACAGTATTTCAGTCATGTAACGGCGGGCAGTTAACCTAACCAGTGTTCCTGGATTCTGTACCAGTACAAACCTGTTCTCCACAAGTAACTGCCAACTTCCCCACATGAATCAGAGGTGGAGGACTAATGATTTCAGACACAATGTCGTTTATCAAATAGTCACGGAGAACATGCGCTCCGCTCGAGGATCGAACTCGCGAGATCTACGTCTGTAAAGATACCCCGCACTCTCTATATAGCGGACTCGTAGCATTTCCCGGGTCATAAACGCATTTTCAGTTTGGTTTTGATTATTAGTGAGAAATGTCAACAGTAGGACCTTAATCCAAAAATGGTCACAAATGCGAAAATGGTTACAAATGTGAAAGCAAAATGTGCTACATGTGAAAAAAAAACATTCCAGAAACGTGAAAACTAGTTGATATAAATGTAAAAATGTCGATGGTCACATACGTCATAAAAAAGCGTCACAAATGTGAAAACATCGTTTTAGTCACAAATGTCAAAAACATATTCCTACAAATATAAAACTTATTTTGAAACTCAAATTTGATGGCAAAAACACAGTACTAGATAACAATATGTGAAAAGTTGCTTCAAAACAGGTCTACACAATTATCATGTCTACATCACTGACGTGAATAGAAAATTTGGAAGGATGTGAACCGACTCGTACAAACATGACGCTACAGTAGTGAAACAAATGTGTGGTAGATATCGCAAAGCTGAATAACAACAATTTAGGAAATTTCGGCAAATGTTTTAATCATACCATGCATGCTTAAGGGGAAAGCAGATACTAGTATAATAGAATAAATTGAAGGTCAGTTTTTATCAAACATGAAATAGGATGGAAAACTACGCGTTTGTATCCCACCATATTCGTTGGTTATTTTGCATCACTTAGACGAGTCCTTTCATAGCTACTGACTTTAAAGTTTAGCAATTTAGACGTTGCTTTTTTACAGTGGCATGTTTAGGACATCTTATCTCGAGCGCACGGCATCTTATCTTGTGCGCACGATCTTATCTCGTGCGCACAACATCTTATCTCGTACGCACGGCATCTTATCTCGTGCGCACGACATTTTTTCTCGAGCGCTCGATATAAGATGTCGTGTACACGAGATAAGATGTCGAGCGCTCGAAATAAAATAACGTGCGCATGAGATAAGATGTCGTGCGTTCGAGATAGATGTTGTGCGCACGAGATAAGATGTCGAGCGCTCGAGATAAGATGTCGTGCGCCCGAGATAGGATGTGCGCGCGAGATTATATAGTCTTTAAAAAATACATGCATGTCCTAAACATACCACCGTAATTTTCTTTTGTTACAAACTGTCAGTATAAATTTCAAGATATGATGAAACACTTATAAGCATTTATCAAAGACACACCACAAAAAAGTGACCTACTTTTCCCGCCATATGAACTCCATGGACAGCTTGGAGTGTTCTGTGCGTCCGGGAAGTCTATCCTTAACTTTCATCTTTCATGAACACATTTTAATAACAGCTTTACTACAATACAAACTCACGTGTGGACAATATAAGGCCCTGACTGAGTAAATGTATTTTCTCAACTTGATATTCTTACCCTTATACATAAAATTGTTAGATAGCAAAAACACCCAAGTCTTGACCTCTTAAGGACATTTCCAGTTGTTGCTGCACACCCTTTTCGCAGTTTCTGGTCTGTAGTATCAATGTAATTGCACTAATCCTACCTGTTAGATCCTACAATACCTGTTCATAAATGTGACATTTTGATACAAGCAAAACAGTTTTATCCTCATTATAAAGTAGTAAGTGATATTTCATTTTATCATAGGCTTGTTAAAAGTTATTTTTTTAACATAAAGCAGTTCTTTATGGGTAAATCGAACACATGAATATATCCAAATTGTCTTTATTGTAGAAAAAATATGATATGAGCCGCGCCATGAGAAAACCAACATAGTGGCTTTGCGACCAGCATCCGCGCAGTCTGATCAGGACCCATGCTGTTCGCTAATGGTTTCTCTAATTGCAATAGGGTTTGAAAGCGAACAGCATGGATCTTGACCAGACTGCGCGGATGCGCAGGCTGGTCTGGATCCATGCTGGTCGCAAAGCCACTATGTTGGTTTTCTCAGGGCGCGGCTCATATTATGTCTGAAACCCTTTTCATTTTCCACTCAGTTGTGTAGCTGCAAGGAAAGTGAACTAATAAATATCTCTGCTGCTTGTATGCAAGAGTTGGAAATCATTCTTTGTGGTAACAACTTTAAATTACATATTAATACTTCACTTATTGATATAAACAAATCTTTCATAAATTTCAAGTTTGTAAACTCTTTTTATTTATTTAAAAGACTAAGAAATCATTTTCTAGACTTAATTGAATGTATTTCTATCTTTATAAATACTGGGTTCTGTCTCTATAACGGAATGACTTGCAAGACTGTTTACAAGCTTGGAAATGGAAAGTAAAGAAAATGCGGTATAATTATTTTGTTACTGATTATTTTTATGCAAGATGTACGCATGTTTTATTGATAGCTAATTTATACTGTTGTTATTTGTAGGAAATAATATTTAACTATTTAGGCTAAACGCGTCGTATTGTCGCGCGTTGTATCACATGTCTTGCGTCGACCTGGAAGAATTTCACTACACAACATAAACCGGCCGGAATCCAGAAATAGTTGATTAGGGGACCAGTTTAATGCAACGGCGTCAACGGCGAGATGCGGTATGTACGGGAGGGGGTCTCTGTCCGTATTGGGGTGGATGGGGGGAGTTTTCTATGTACAGGTATGAAATGTCGGCCTGTTGTGCATTTTTTGGTCTAATTTTTAAGGTATTGGGAGTGTACTCCCCCTCATTTTAGGGGGTTGGGATTTGTACCCTGGAACATTTGAAATACAGGAATGAAATGCTTGGCTTTTGTGCATTTTTAGTTATAAGCTTAATGTATGGGGGTATCACTGTCATTTTAGAGGGGTAGGGTCATGGGGCTCTCCCCCTGGGAAATTTTGAAATACAGGTATGAAATGGTGGTCTCTGGTGCATTTTTATCTTAATTTTAAGGTACTGGAAGGGTACTCCCCTCCTTTAAGGGGGTCAGGGGTGCTCATCCTTGGAAATTTTGAAATATAGGTATGAAATATTAGCCTCTGGTGCGTTTTGGGTCTAAATTTTGAGAAAATATTATTTCAATATAGTTGGGTTCAACTTTGATGAGTATAGGTTGATGCGAGTATGGGGTAGGAGAGAGAGAGAGAGAGAGAGAGAGAGAGAGAGTCTCGATTGGACTGTGTAAGGGTATTCTAGTTTTTGCTGTTATCGTTTTTGAAATCATCGCAATGTTTAATTTTCATGCATGACTTTTGCATCCGCATTTTGACAGGTTTTTTTATAAACGCGTTTACCCATAAATTGCGAATGTATCCGGTTTTATTGAATAACCATTGATATCTTTCTCACACGAAAGTTAACTTTTCCTAGAAAATGTAAACCACATCTATTTTTTGCAAACAAAAATCAAACTGCGTAAATTGCTTTAGTATTTCGGTATCCTCATCTAGACTGAATTGCACATCGATATTGACGTTATATTCTAATATGCTTGTCTCCGTTAAAACACACTTACGCTAGAATGACATCACGTTAACGTGCGGTGACGTCAATGTTTTTGTTGCGACCAAGAAAGAGCGCTATCATATTTTATCTACTGTTTTAGATTTAGGGAATGTTAGAATCGAAATAATTTATAGCAAAAGAGTGTTTAACACTATTTATGCTCTCAGGCGGTAATACGTCGCTGCGCCCTCGTAAAATTATTACGCCCGACGTATAACCCCCATCGTGTATAAATAGTGTTAAAGCACTCTTTTGCTATAGATTATTTCTTAATTAAGCGCTTTTTGTTCTCCCTTTCTATGCTTGAATACCAATGTTTTACTCGGGGCCTCCATGGCCCAGTGGTTTAGGTCGCTAACTTTGAATCACTTGCACCTCACACATGTGGATTCGAGCCTCACTCTGGGCATTGAATTCTTCATAAGAAGAAACCATCCAGCTGGATTAAGGCAGGTCGATGGTTCTACCCGGATGTGCGCCCGTGATAAAATAATGCAAGGAGGAGCACCTTGGGGGAAATTTAGGACCAGATTTCAACAGAAAAATGGTTTCTTAATACAATTAAGAATGAAGAAAAATATCGAAGTTGTTGCCAGTGCCCGTTCCTGGGCGGTGCCAACATTTTTCTTTTTTTGTTATCACTGTCTGTTTGTGTGCGTGCGTGCATGTGTGCGTCTGTGTTTCTATTTAAGGCAGGCCTATTTGGCGATGTGTGGCTCTGGCTGTATTTGCTATGCCTTATACTTGCAAAGAATATACCATTAACTTTTCCAAAATAATTACAGGAACAAATAAATCTTTTTCAAAAACGAATTTGATAAATCTCATGCAGATGATATTGTTAAAAGAAAAACTTGAAATAGCCGCCTAACTCCCTTTAGACTTTACATTAATTGCATTTTAAGGCCCTGATGGTAACCCCGTTTATTATCGCCGTAAATGGTATAACAGGGGTCGGAGAGCCATCCACCTATTAACCTTACAATTTATATAACATACAACAATATGTACATTTCTATTTTGAATTCCAGCAAAAACATGTACAAACACAGTAAATGCACATATGCAGTCTAAATCTACTTGATAAAAAAATATGTGGGGATTTCCTCAAATAAAAGGATTTTTTTAGGGGGAAATGGACCTCAAAAAAGTTTTCCTGAAAAAAAAGCAACTAAGCTACTTGGTCAGAGACCACCAATTCCAAAAAGTACAGAGAACTTACTGGGAATGAGGTAAGTGTATACCTGGGAATAAGGTAACGTCTGTGCGTTCTGATTGGTCATGTAAACAAACCCAGGAAGTGATTATTTTTCAAAATTGATATTTTTTCACTGCATTTACAATATTTTATTATACATTTTGACAAAATTTGCTACATTTTATGTGTATTGAAAAAAAGTTTTTTCAGAGGAATTTCTCCCGCCATGTCAATGATGTAAACAGGGGGTCATCTCATTTACACGAAAATTACATAAATAAAGTATCACTATTCATATGTTTTTCGTCCGATATTTTGGAAGAACTAAGATAGTTCTTGGAAAACTTGTAATTAGATATACACGTTTCGATGTGTGGAAAGCCGTACACGCCATAAACAATTGGTGGTCTCTAACCACTTACCAAAAAAATGAATGAATTAAAAAGATAAAAAATAAGCATAAAATGGGTATTGCATTTTTTCACACTTTTTCATTTCCCCGGTGTCGAATTATATCAGGGGTATACCTGGGCATACGCCGATACGCCTGTGTGTACAATTAGTACACACAGGCGTATCGGCGTATCCCCAGGTATACCCCTGATCGCAAACATGCGAAGTATGTGAGCTGCACCGAGGTGCACACGAGAGACTTAAACCTTCCGTGTCACTTATCATATACCTCAGCCAGTTAACAGAAACAGTGTTACTGTGTTTTGTACCAGTGTAGCTGTAGAAAACGAAAATTTTCTATTAATCAGTCATGTGTTCTATTTCTTTGTTGGAGGTTTACATTTAAAGTCATAAGGCGACTATCCAGCTTCAATGACGCAGGAGGATCCTATGTGTCCCTCTGTACATTATTTCAGGTAAGAGTGGGCATTTTCATTATTTTTTATATTTTACTTATAGTTTCTTAAAATTGTCTGGCTTAGTCTCATTCTTCCTGTCCACATTATCCTCCTTTCTCCGCCACCACACCCCACACATAATTATATAAACCCCCTCCCTCTCCCTCTTCAAAAAATGTAAATATATTTTCTATTAATTGCCTTGGTATTTGTGTCTTAGATTTCTGTGTCACCATTCACCCCGTTCCCCATTCATCCCCAACCCCGACAAACACACAAAACCATTATCAAATCGTGTTTAGTTAGTAGAAACTTCAGAATATTTTTGTTCTAAAACACTGGCCCTATTACAAAATAATTCACAAATATTTTTCTTGCGCGATTGTTCAAGCAAGGTTTGGAACTCAGGTGAGCTATCTCGGGCCACCAAGGCCCTCTTTTTTCTGTACGTAACAGCACTTATGAGGCTGACTTCCGTCGGGCTTAAAGCTAACACCACATTATTTTATTATTGAAGATTCACGTTAATTACGTAAAATAAAATTTTGAAATATACACAAGGAATTGTTTATACATGTATATGTCATAGTGTCAAATAGAAAGTGCGACATTTAGCGTTGGTTTTGCGAGATATAATGGTGGGCAAGTTTTTGCGACATTTAACGTTAAAGGTGCAACATTTGCTTTATCTTGCACATGCATGCAACTATTTGCCGAAGTTACCGGGAAAGGCTGTCCATCAGGTTAACATTATCCACCACACTTTTCCGATCACTGCTGTAGCTTTGCGTTTGTACGAATCGGCTTCACATCCTTTCAAATATTCACATAAATATGTAGACCTTTTTTGAAGTAGGTTTTCTCCCATTAGTGAGTACTAAAGTGTTTTAACAATAAAATTCGAGGTTCAAAATCGGTTTAATATTTGTATGAATATTTTTTTAACATTTGTGACTAAAACAATGTTTCTGCATTTGAAACGCTTTATGACATATGTGACCAGCGTCATTTCTACATTTAGAACAACTAGGTTTCACGTTTCTGGAAGGTTTTGCATACGTAACAGATTTTTTTTACATATGTTACCATTTTCACATTTGTGATCATTTTTACTTTTGCATGTTACAAACTCAATGTTTATTTCTAACTTTTTTCTTAGAAAACAGTACCTTGAAACGATTAATGTGTATACTATAAAAACCTAACAAGAAAATGCATACGTGATTTGTTTTCAACTACAACCGCAATGAACCGTGAGTGATATGCGCAGCCAGGTAAAACGAGCCAGGTAAAAGCCAGGTATTTGATAATATATCAATAACTCCATGTTAAGTGTATGGGAGTACTTGGTAATAAATAGTTACTTATATTCATATCAATATTTAGTGTATGATTCGACTGGACATCATTACATGACATTGGGACTATCGCTTTGTAATGACAGGTAAAGTATATCGCTCAAATTAAAGTAATAATAATGAAATTCATGTAGCAAAGAGCAAATACATGAATATCCTCCAAATTCGATTAATTTTTTGTCGTATTAACTTTAATTATGTGCAGATAAATTACTTGGGTAGGTAAAATGTTAAGTAAAATATACTGCTTCATTTTCAGTTTTGAAATGAATTTAAGTTCTAGACGGATACTTTATTATGCCTTACCTTTGCATTGGTTGTTTCGGCTTAACGCCCGTCTGTCCGTCCGTCAATGAACAAAAACAGGACACTGGTACACGACTAGTTGAGCATATCGTCGTCACGTTTCTGCCGTGTGTTTATTTGAATGAACATACTCAGTGGCTGGCAATATTATTCTTAGAAAGGTGGTGTCAAAAACATTAGAGGCTTTGCCTGTCATTTTTCTCTAACCTAATATAGACAGCTTCTTAATCGTTATGCACTTTCTAACATAACATTGGTGTACTTTACTGGTAAATTTGAAGCTGTTTCCATCTAATAGATTAACCAAGTAATTTGTCACCCTTACAAGTAAATACTTTTATAGCTGTGCTCTGTTCCTTACAGCATATTTTCCCATTGAAAACAAAATATATTTTAAAAAAAAAAACATAGCGTTAAGGTAACGGACCCGTAATGAGATCGGGAATTCCCGTGCGATTTCGTATCATCCGTATGCGATTTCGGCATTCTTCGGCCATTTGATATTGATTTTTCCGATAAGAACCGGAGAATGCCGAAATCACATTCAGAGAATACGTAAACGAACGGAAATCGCCGATTGTCATTACGGGTCCACTACCTTAAGATGATGAATCAATCTGAACTTGATATGTATTTTGCCTTTAAAAAAGTTATGACTTCATTTCTATGAATGTACTTCAATTTCTCGCGTTTCAGTTATTTTGACTAAAAAGGTGTTAAAATGAACAATGTACAATAGCTGGTAATATTAAGTAAGCAGGCACTCGCCTACTAACCTGATTATGCCAGCTACTATACCTTAAAACTTGCAAGTTTTAGAGAATCAAGCATAGGCAAAACTATAGATTTCAGTAGTATTAATTTAGCTGTATGTAGAGTGATGTTTAAGCATTATTTCAGAAAGTAAAAATGAAGAGACAAAGAAGTGATGAACAGATTCAGACTGAGGCTAAGAGACCGAAGTCAGAAAAATAAAAGAGTGATTCTCCGACTTCAGTAAGTCAACAACAAGAATGCGGCGGCGACTATGTTACAAAGATCACAGCAGAGGAAGCTGGAAAATCACAAACAGAACAAAATGTCTTTGATATCGACGACGAAAAGGAACTAAATACGAAAAAAACTTATCCGATATTCAAGTCGTTTGAGAATAGTGGAAATGTTAAAAGACCAAAGTTAATATGCAAATCTGGCTTTAACTCAGACATCAGGATCAATACTAGTGATAATTCCGAAGCTGTAAAAGATCAATATGTCAAGAAGTCAAGCAATGTTTGTGAAATTATAAAACACGAAGAAGAAACTGAAAGTGTTTCTCCTAGTACTGCTACAGCTAGTCAGATTTCACATGTACCATCCGCGCAAAATAAAATGAAGCATGAACAAAGTGATAATAACACAGTATATAAAAAGGAAGATCGAGCGGAAACTATATCCAAGTTTATAGAAGAGGTACCTAATAAAGCTATATTCACGAGTCAGATTAAAGAATGGACGCTGCCGGGCGCACCCAACCAGGTCCCAACAAACTATGAAGATATGAGTCCGAGTAAAATGCCGACAGAGAAAAGATCGATATACTGTGTGACCTCTAATAGACAGGTACTGCCATATGTTTTTAATGTTGCTTATTTTTTGCCCAGGGATACGGTAATGTCTGCTGCTTTATTCAAAGACAATAAAATGTCTCTTGTTTTGGCATTGTTTGAATAACTATTCAAACATCCACTGCTGCAAGTTTTACCTTTGTGTTGTTACATGTTATATTTGAATTATTAACCAAACATGTTTTCCATTTTTGCAGACTCGTTAGTAAAAACAAATTGGAATTTATAAGATATTTTACTGTGGAACTTGTATAGACTATATTGAAAAGAAAACTTAAATAGCGATATAATACTTTCTATGAAATTAACTTCTGTTGATAATTACGCATTAAGCTTCAAAACATTAAAGTCTACATAAACTTGAATCATGACTTTACGTTTACCTGTATATATGTCACAGCACATTTGATGTTTGCACAATAATGTATAAAGCGTGTTTCATCCAACCATTGATGGAAGTATTGCCCTAGAACATGATAATTTATTAATTAATTTATTTTGTTGGGTTTAACGTCACACCGACACAATTATAGGTCACATGGCGACTTTCCAGCTTTGATGGTAAAGGAAGACCCCAGGTGCCCCTCCGTGCATTATTTCATCACGAGCGGGCATCTTGGTAGAACCACGGACCTTCCGTTAGCGAGCTGGATGGCTTCCTCACATGAAGAACTCACCACCCCGAGTGATGCGGCTCGAACCCACATCGATGAGGGGGAAGTGATTTGAAGTTAGCGACCTTAACCACTCGGTCACGGAGGCCGCCTTGAACATAATAATAGATAAGTTGTAATGTTTGTAATACTTTTATTGTGCTAAATGCCTAAACACAACGCTAAAATTTAAATACAGTAATTCACATAATGTAAATGTATTTGGATAAAGTAATTTTATATTTTCTGATTCTTTGAGGTCATGAATTGTACTCAATATCCATGCAATAGAATTACGCGTAAGCCGGTGCTAGGGGGTAAGAGGGCGGGGGGGGGGGCGGTTATGAGGGTTGTTGCACCTTTAATCAACTGAAATCTAATGTACAGACTCAGTCAAACCTGAACTGCAATTGAGCCGTACCATGAGAAAACCATCGTAGTGGGTCTGCGATCAGCATGGACCCAGACCAGCCTGCGCATCCGCGCAGTCTGGTCAGGATCCATGCTGTTCGCTTTTAAAGCCTACTGCAATTAGAGAAACCGTTAGTGAACAGCATGGATCCTGACCAGACTGCGCGGATGCGCATGCTGGTCTGGATCCATGCTGGGCACAACGCCACTATGGTGAAAAGTAAAAAGGTTGATTTTGGTTAATTAAGGGCCACAATTCTGAAGTGCCTCAGGCGATTTGGCTAGTTAATGAACTTGGCCGAGGGGTTATGGTCAAATACATTTTGTTCAAGTTTGGTGAAGATCGATGAGAAATGTTCGACTTAGAGCGCGGACAAGAGTATAAAGCCCAATTTTCGCTAATTCAAGGGTCACAATTCCAAAGTGCCTGGGCCGATTTGGCTAGTTATCGAACTTGGCCGAGGACTTATAGACAAACACATTTTGTTGAAGTTTGGTGAAGATCGGATGAGAAATGTTCGACTTAGAGCGTGGACAAGAGTAAAGTAAAAAGGGCGATTTTCGGTAATTCAAGGGCCATAATTCTGAAGTGCCTACTAGGAGGCCGATTTGGTTAGTTATCGAACTTGGCCGAGGACTTCTGGTCAAACACAATTTATTCAAGTTTGGTGAAGATCGGATGAGAATTGTTCGACTTAGAGTGCGGACATGATTTCTTGGACGTATTCTATGCTTCATAACAATCTTTTTATATATATTCTAAACATTTAGATCTAGATTAAACCGCGTATGGCAAAATTGAGTGAATATTTTTTCTTCTGAATTTCACAAGTACGTCTATCCCTAAACGCAGTCTTGATAATTAAGCAGATAATGTAACGCATTATTTTGTTAAAGAAACCCGATCAACAGACGAACATTTTTATTCCCCACAAGTATACCGATAAACCCGAAGGTGATGACTTTGGTGCGCAATTGTGTACCTACATAGAACATTTGGAATACGGAAAGATATATTACCGACATTTCTTTGAGAAAGTTGAACCACATCAACCTGCATCAGATATGAGGATTCAGTACGTGTTTATTTAGCATTTTTGAATTACATTGTATACATTTCTTTTGTGGTTGACACCATGAGGCTGACAGAAAAGGTTATGGCCATCATGTCTTTCACAAAAGAACACAATTAAAGGGCATATTAACATTTTGTAGAAAAATGTGCAAGGTTAAAATGTCAATTACTGTATAGTCAACATAAAGTGTAGAAATAAGTGTACAGATCGAAATACATTTTATTAAAATGCTTAATTTACTTGACGACCGACGACAATAACATTTATACTAGAGCTGCTTTTGAAAATAGCGCATGTCTCTTACAACTGCCTAATCATCTAAATAGTAAGTCAGTCTTTATATACTGTTTACTCACTACAAATATACCTTTGAAGAGTTAAAAAGCTGATTTTGGGTAATTCAAGGGCCATAATTTTAAAGTGCCTCGGACATTTTGGCTAGTTAATGAACTTGACTGAGGAGTTATTTGTCAAATACATTTTGTTCAAGTTTGGTGAAGATCGGATGAGAAATGTTCGACCCAGAGCGCGGACAAGAGTAAAAGGGCCGATTTTCGGTAATTCAAGGGCCACAATTCCGAAGTGCCTGGGCCGATTTGGCTAGTTATCAAACTTGGCCGAGAACTTATAGACAGACATATTTTTTCAAGTCTGGTGAAGATTGGATGAGAAATGTTCGACTTAGAGCGCGGAAAAGAGTAAAAAGGCCAATTTTCGGTAATTCACGGGCCATAATTCTGAAGTGCTTAGGCCGATAAACTTGGCCGTGGACTTATGGTCAAACACAATTTATTCATGTTTGGTGAAGATCGGATGAGAATTGTTCGACTTAGGGTGCGGACAAGCTTTGTAAAAGACAGACACACAGATAGACAGACACACAGACAGGAGTAAATCTATATGTCTCCCACACCACTGTGTGGTGGGAGACATAATAACAGTACATGTAGTTATAATTACAATGTATATCACTTTGAGAAATTTCTGTTTCCTGCCAAGTATTGTTCACAAGCAGGACTTTAAAGAAGATGCGTGTGTTTTGTATCAATATATCATCTAGTATACATGTATCAACTAAAATACATTTCAATGGATTTGGAATGAATTTCTATAGATTTGTGGTTATTCTTATGCTTATATGAATCATAATTTTTTGTCTGCTTTTACCTAGTACGGAAACTACAGCGGATAGTTATCATCTTTAAATCTTTCAAAATGCTAAATGTACTTCAAAAGAAATATACGGCGACATCCCTAAGATATCTACCATGTATTGATACGTTAAATCATTCAAATCGGTGTTTTATCATGGTTGGGCCAGCTTACTAACAAAAGTATGAATTTATATTTTGTAATCTTAACGTTTGTCTGAAACCTTACATTGCCTATTTGGACATGTTTTAGCATAGAAGTAGTCAACTATCTTCGCAAAAATCCATCCTTTGGACAGAGTTATTAATAACAAAAGACTTGTCCGAAAATCGAAAAGAGCCTCTGTAAAAGAACTTTTATCAAACACCCTTTTCTAATTTTCAGTTGTTTCATTAGCTTGAGCAACAGTCTGAAGTCTTTCATTTTAGAGTTGATGATGAACTTGTGCTGTTACATGGTGTGTTTGTTCCGGCAATGCCTCATATGAACATGCTGAACTTGTTTCGACATGTCAAAGTGGATGGGAAAACACGGTTTTCTTTGGTATTCTGTTTAGTATATATGTTCTCAATTTTGCATAAATGAAACAGGTCATCTTAGCACAAACAATTGTATTTCAGATTTTTAAATTAGAAATAAGACTTTGCAAGTAAAAAAGCAAACACAAATCAAGCAAAATTCCCAACAAACTGATAAAGAAAATGGATTTATAATGCATTTCAGATTATAAGAAGGAAACTGACCAAACAGAAATGGGAGTGGATAGAAACAAATGCTGTTCTATCTCCGAAAAAACGGAAAGGTATATTTTTTGGGTTTCGAGATTTCTGCACACTGCTAAAATTTCTCAATTACTGAAAGTTTAAATTTTTCCTCGTCTTCTGAACTGTATCCATAGTATTGATTATGTGTGTAGATTTGACCGAAATGGGCCTCCGTAGCATAGCAGCCTCGTTAAGTTCGACGACCTCATCCAGCTGTAAATATCGCCTTGCGACATAAATATTAGACCAAACAAAAAATCGACTGAAACTAGTGACGGCAAAATTGTTCGTAATTTCAAGATTATATATGTCATTGCCTTATGACATGAACATGCACACCACTCTGTTTGGTATTTCGGAATGTTTTAGTAAGATGATTACTTAAAGTATATAAGTACACATGATTACCAAGAAATTTCGTCCTGTCTCAGTCTTAACTACCGCTTGATATTTGTTGTGTTTTTTTTCAAGTCTCTCCAGCTGTTGCTGATTTAAAATATGAAGAACTAGAAGGTGACAAGACAGATTATAGACCAATGAGCAAACACCTTTATAAGGTATCTGGCACCGATAAGTACATAGATATATGTGACGGTAAAGCACGGATTGGTTTTATGAATGATGGCAGCAACAAAACAAGTACGTACAGCAAATTTATCGTTTATAACTACCTGCTATAATATAGCAAATTGTTCTATGAAAACTTGACATTTTGAGATAATTGAATCCATTCATCATTAATGTTTTTAGAATTAAGAAAAAATAGTTTAAAAGATATTTGAAAATAAATTACATATGCCATTTGTTTTTTCTTTCTTTGTCATGAAAATCAATGGCTACCTTTTTAATCAAATATTTAAATGTTCAAAAATGTCTCATTTAAGCCAGTTTTGAAATCGTTTTCAGTGTCTGTAATGATTCAAGAACACCCAGCAGGCATGATAATCATAAGAACAATGTTGTGCTCCCGTTCGAATAAAGTAAACAATTCGGATCATTTCTCGCTCTTCTTATAGCGCTAACCCTTAATTGTTTCGTGGAGTAAAATAGTATCAATTAAGTGCATTGATAAACTTATCATTACAGCTTTTTATAAACATTTGATTATTACAAAATTTCAGAGATAATATGGAAGCATCCAAGGTTTTTGCAAGTTGACACTGAAGGACATATAGACTTTGCAACTACTCTTTGTGATCTGACAAAGAAATGGTATATTGCAATTGATCAAAAGGATCAGATAGTTGTAACAGTAAGCTATAAAATTCAATATTAAAAAGACATTTTGTAAATGATCGTTTTGAAATTCTGTCAGCCGGAAATCAAATCGTTTAATGCTTATATGAATATACTAAACTGCTTCTTATTATAAGAGCTTTTAGCAGAGCCACAGCCTAAACAAAAAATTTGACATTTCTAAGGAACAACATGGGAAAACTATTTTCAGTTATGAATTCATTGTATCTATGTTGCATCATTATTGACAATACACTACTATTGTTTTAACGGAAAAGTTAGCTATCGTGAAAGTGGGTGTAATAATAGAGAAAAATGTAAACAAAGAAACAATAAGAAAGTTATAATGGGAAGAATGATTTGAAAAACAAAACCTTTAAAGGGGTGAGGACGTGTTAGATAGGAAGTTATTGCAAGTGGCCATCATGTGCATTTGCGGCCACTAAACAAATCTTTTCTTGCCTCATTCTTAGGCCAGTTCCAACATGAGGTTTAATGATAAGTCTATACTACAAGACGTTTACTAGCGCTATAACACTTTCAGATCATAGCGATCTTGAATTCTTTGGTTTCTGTACCGAAACTAGATAATGTCTGCTCTGTACCAAAACTAATCCTTTCTTAAGATTTGATGACTATATGGGCAGTACTTAGACAGAAATAACAATATGAAGAAACTTGCCATAAATCTTCAACCAACACTCCTATAGCATCTAGTCCAATTGACCTGACATTGTAGATAATTGATCTTTAACGACAAGCCCTCATCAAAACTTATTATTAGTAATGATAATACAATGAGATTTGAGAAGCGTCCAATGAAAATTTAAACCTGAAAACAATGGTGTCGGCGGCGAAGCTGACGATAACAAAAACGCTGTCGGCAAAACCGACGCCGACGCAAGAGCGAGTACAGCCCCCATTATTCTTCGAAAAGTTAAGCAAAACTCTATCTTTTAGAAGATACGAGGGTGGTATCAAAAGTAATGCAACCAATGGTGTTAAATAAGAACTAAAGGTTGCATTAACAAGATCTTTATTTCAAACCTTAAAAGTGATTTCCTTTGACAGATACACAACGTCTTAATCTTTTAATCCAATCCTTAAAAGCTTTCTGATAGTCTTTTTCAGGTATATCACTAAGGTGGTTAAATATGGCGGCCCCCAACTTTTGGCGGGATGTATATTTTCTGCCTGCAAGCATTTTCTTGAGACGAGGGAAAAGGAAAAAGTCACAGGGGGCTAGATCCGGAGAATAGGATTGGTGTTCTAGAACATATACTTCCTGTTCATTCAAAAACGACGTCACAATCCCAGCCTTGTGACTCGAGGCGTTGTCATGTAACAAATGGATGCCTCGGATACCCGTCTTTGGTCGACGTTTCTGGAAATACTTGAGACTTTTTAAGAACTTTTTCTTATAAAACTTGGCATTCATTGACTTGCTTTTAGGTACAGGAACCTGGATGGCGAGACCTTTAGTAGTGAAAAGTAGGGCATACATAACCTTTTTCACACTTGCAATCCTTTTGGCAATGCAAGGCCTTCTGGCATTTTTGGTGAGCCTTACTCGGTTACTAATTGTTCGATGCGGTTCGAAGAAATGTATCCAAGACTCATTACCTGTTACTACATTCATAAATTTTTTTGATCTTGGAAACCTTTTCAAAAGCTTGCGCGCCATCTTAACGCGCATGAGTTTTTGCTCATCAGTGAGCAAATGCGGGACCCATCTAGCACTTTTCTTCTTCAATTTCAAATTATTTCGCAGAATGCGCAACACAGATGCTTTTGAAATGCCCACCATTTCCGCAATCTGCTGAGAAGTATATCTTGCGTCAGAAAGTACTATTTGTTTGATTTTTTCAACAATCCTTGGACTACTTGCAGACTTAGGTCGACCAGTTTTAGGCGCATTTTTGACAGACTCAACGCCTGCACAAAATTTCCTAACCCATCTGCAAACTGTAGAAAAGGACATTTCATTACTACCATAAACAACGCGTATGTCAGCAACCTCTTCCGAGTGAAGCGCAAGTCTTAATGTAAAACCTAATTTCGTTCGCATTTTTTACACTTTTACCAACCATTTTGCCTAACCGCCTACGAGTAGGGTTTGTGCAAATGTGAATTGTGAGCGAGATATTGTGTCTACCTGTATAGTTTATACGTCGATTGAAAGCTATTACAACGGGGAACACTTGCAAGGCGTGAATTTTGTACTCGCGCTAAAATAGCGGTTATCAATAGCCAGTGGCATTACTTTTGATCCCATCCACGTATACCGCTTTTAATGGTATTTTGATTTTGGAAACTCTTTTCAGTGTTACGAATGCTTGGAAAGTATTAACATATTGCTAGGTTTAATTCCACATTAATACACCTGAAACACCCTTTTTAAATATTCTTAGTTGTTGTAAATGTTTCATTCTGAAGAACCCAATAAACATTTTATCACTGCAATTTTGTTCTTAGGAAGCGTTTGTAGTATCAATAGTTTGTTTAATAGAGTATTTTTAATCACAATGCTTATAGTATAGCGGTCTTGTTATAAGTCCAGATGATTTTCGAAAAGAATGTAAATAATAGATTGGAACATTATATTGAACGGTTATTATAATTGTTTTCTTTACAGCGTAAACCAGTCTGGTTCAAAATGATCAAGTTTGGAAGTTAAGTACGTTTTAAGTTTCAAAGTAAGCAGTGTAACTTCTGTTGATTCACATTTAGTGACCGCTTGAACACATAATGTATTGGTCGTAATTATCCAACAATTTGATATTTTATTAACCCGGATACTGAACTCTAATGAGATTTTAACTGAATTAAGCAACCTTGGCTAAAACGATATTGAAGCTACGACGATTGTTCTAAATTTACACAGGTAATATTATTAGCTATAGGTTATTGCAGTTCTCAAACTGAGTTTATTCCTTTCCCTCAATCCTTTTTTTTGACATATGAGAATATAGAAGTTTCTAAATTTTTCATACAGATTTTTAAATTGGCGTAAAAGTTATCAACAGGGAGTTGTTGAGCATCAGTTTTTTTACTAAGGTTTGCTTGTAATATAGATTAAATATAAAGTATTTTTCGGAGGGGAATAAAGTTCTTAAATCAGACTGCTTGTTTAATAAGTGTTAGAAACATTCGAATCAAATTTGGTTACATTGTGCCTTTCCAATTTGATGAGTAACAGGTTTATACAATATACAGACACAGTTATGTCTTTTATCTAAAATTTATAATTTCAGAACTGTATCTGGGATATGACTTAAAGAGTGATAAACTTAAGGCGCAAGTTACTGACTGTTTGTTCGAAGAACTTCCAGCACCTTTTGTTGATACTGAAGACAATGTGTCAGAAAACCAGACTGCAAATGCTATTGAGGAAGCCATAAACAACACAGTGCAACCCTCTGGAAAACATTCTCTTCATACAAATGTTGAGCCGTCACAGAGTGGCTGTAACTCTGCTTAAAGCAGTGATGTATACTCACTGTCAAGTAACGATTCAGGAATAGGAGGTTTGGATTTTACTCCTTAAAGTGTGATTAACAATACTGTAGTAGCTGTTCGTACGGATTTCCACAAAGTTCTCAGTTGTTACCTATATATTGACACATGAACAATATAGATAAACATCGCCTATAAAACATAATTCTGTTGAGTCTTTCCACACTTATCATTTAAGATGTCGTTTTATGCTTTTTAAAGCAGTGTATGTGCGTGTGTGTGTGTGTGTGTGTGGGTGTGGGTGCTTCCGTGCATGCGTGTGTTCATAATCGCTCACCTTCACACTCGCTTACCTAAACACTTTGCAATGCCTCAACTGTTGTTAACTTAAACATTTATTTGATATTTATGGTAATATGTGATTTTCTAATGATCATCTATTTTACTTAACCTGCTTTCTTCATTTGCAATTTAAGTCTTGTTGTTTCACAGTTTATTACCTTTAGGTTACCTTTTAATGTCCGTGTGTTTAATTGACTTAGTAGTAATATGGTCGCTGTTTAAATTCGATAAAAAAGGTAACGTCACCACTGTTTATCAAAACATTACGCAATAAGTGGTATTTTGCATCTATGATGTTTTGTGGTATTATAATTTGTTGCTGGTTACACCATTTTATAGCAAGTTATCGGAGGGATAAAAGCAAAAATAATAGCTGTATAATATTGTAAAAAAATACGTACATGTTCTTGCAATGACTAATCAGGATACCCTATTTCATTTATATTTTGTACCTTTTAACCTCCGTTACAGTTCCCAAATTTAATAACATCACCGCTTAATTTTAGAAAAAAAAGAACAAACAGACTGATATGGTGAACTTTTTTATTTATTTACCTGTCAAAGCCAAATGTTTTGTTTCTTTTGTCGAAAACATCAGCAAACTAAAAAAACTCAAAACCATTTTTATGATGTAGGTATTTATTAAGAATTGTATTTCTTTTTCATTATTTTTTTTTTAGGTGTAGAGCACTATATAAATAATTTTGTAAGCCCTAGTATATTATACAATTAAGTACTATCATATGAAAATCGTTAATAGAGCTTGCATGAATAATGTTATACATTTTCTTCTTTTACAGACCTAAGAATCCAGGTACGAATATTAAACACCTTGAATTATTCGCGAGTGGTATTTCGTTTAGAGTTGGGGGACCTCCGTGGGTGTGTGGTTAAGGTAGCTTACCTTTTGAATGACTTGACCTTCGCCGATTTTGGTTTGAAACCTCGCTTTATTGTGTAGAATTCTTGAGGTTTGAAAGTCATTCATCCAGGAAACCAGTCATCCAACTGGCCTATGGAACGTTGGTGGCTTTACCTAGGTGCCCGTCCAGGCCTGAATCAATGGCTAGACATTTTGAGGTCTTCCACAACAATTAATTGCTGGAAAAGTTGATTTATGACCTAAAATATGTTTTTGAAACTCTTAAACTGAACTTAAAAACAACTCATTATGTCTCCCACATGTAGTGGGAGGCACATATTGACTTAATGTTGTCTGTCTGTTTTATGCACAGATGGACGGCTAAACAGATCAACGGACCTTCCGCAAACAAGGTAGATGGTTCATCACATGAAATAATCTACACACAAAGCGAGGTTTTGAACCCATGCCGGTGAGGGTAATGTGATGTTAGAAGTCCGCAAACTTAAACACTCGCTTAATGAGTCTTTAATCAGCTTAATGATAGAACAATTCGATCTTTTGAAATATTATTAGTCCTCGGGAAATGTTTAAGTCTTAGAGAAAAATATTATTTCAGTTCAGCAATTGTTAAATATTTACTAAAGGAATATAAATCTGTACCAGTCATAAAAGTTTTAATAAATACTAAGCGATAGTCCTCATAAATGAATTCTTTTTTTTTTTGGATTAAAGCGTAAAACATACTCAAATAAACTTGAACCTTAAACAAAGTTAAGATTATAGAGTGAAATTCGATGTCAATAAAGTAGTTAAAACTCTCCAGTTGACAATTGCAAGGCGGTGTCATATATGTGTCTTTTGCTGTAATACTTTCGCATTATTAGGAAGAAAAAACTTGAAAATATAATATAACACTTTATTTGACCTGCATTTAAGTGTTTGTATGATTGAGGCTCGTATAATGGAAGTCTGTACGATTAAGGTTTGTAATATTAAACATATTAAACATTTCACCATTTTATAGTCTTAGACAAAATTCACCTCTCCCAACATTGTTGATATGAGCGAAGTTACCAAGCAAGCATACAAACAAAATGTGCCAGAGGGAACACTCATTCTGAGACCTACTTCAGTTATAACTATATGGTCTAGAGTGGTAACTACTTTGAAAGTAAACATTTGGTCGTTTTCAATCAAATATGTCTATAAACAAAACATTTACCGAGTAATACTTAATTACAAAGGAAGGGAGGTGACTCTGTACATATATTTACATTTCCTATTCGCCACATTAGTTACCCCTATACCGAAACAAAATGTAAAAGATACACACGAACAAATTAAATGTATACAATTTTACATGATATAATGTTTCTATACTTCTTATGTTCACTAGACCAGTCATGAAAAAGTCCTAAATTCATATATCTATAAGTGAGTTGGAATAACAGTGTTTTATTTAACGGTTGCTTTACACCCACTCATGTCCGTATAAATTTCTGTGAAAAGAACATCCCCAAGAGATATACTATACAGCCTTGGAATAATGATGAGGGTATTGTTACTTAGTTTCCGAAGTCCAATTTCACCAAACGCTGATTCACTAAATTCTGCACCATTCACTGTTAGACTTTGCTCTATTGTCTTGACATTTCCACAATAAGGAGTTTATTCCGGTGTGATGACCACACATTTCGCATATGTTTCGCACTGTGTTGCAAATTTTAAACAATTTTTACCGTGCCGTTTTTTGAAAATTTTGTATAATTTATGGTATTTCCTCAAGCTAAAGTAAAGACAAATTTTAATATGATGGCCACTATTTTAAACGTTTGCAGAGAATTCATTACAGCATTAATTTTGATAAAGAAACATCAAACTATTGTTAAACAATTATAAAACACAAAATAAAACAGTAAATATCATTTTTTTCTAGCTTGAAGTAAGCAGATTTAACGAGACAGAATTCTAACTCCAACATTGAAAAATTAAGGTCGAATCCTGTGGGTCTGTTTTGAATTTTGCTCACTTCATTCAAAAATAACCTTGGGGCAGAAGTAAAACCTACCTGCATTTCTTTCACAATATGTAATCTAAAGAATGAAGGCAAAATAGAGAACTTTTACCGCATGTAACCTACGCCCCGTCCCCCACCCCTACGCTGAAAATTGCAGTCAAAGTAGGTTTATGGTAGGAATTGAATACTCTTCAAAAAGGAGGTACTCTATTACGGCTCCAATACCTTAAACCAAATCTAAGTAACGATAGTGAAAATTAGTTAAATATTTTCTCAGCTAATGGGAAAGGTAATCCCACTGAATCATTTTATGATTTCATACATTAAATATGTATTAAAAAAGACTACATGCGCTTTGTGAGAAATATATATTACACAAATGTATAGTTTTTAATATGATGTTACTGGGGAAATATCCGCAAGAGAGAAAGTTAAAATTAAATATCTTTATAAATTTGTATATTGATAGTGCCATTATATTTACAAAATCAAACTGTACGCTTTTTAGCTCAAAAATTCTAAGAAAAAGTAGAAACATTCGTGGGCGTCGGCGTCAGCGTCCTGATTTGGTTAAATTTCTGTATGTATGCTGGTATCTCTGTAACCATTTGTAAAAATGGATTGAAACTTCCCACACTTATTTACTGTGATATACTAACTTGCAATGTAGAGGTTCCATAACTCTTATTTTGCATTTTTTACAACAAAAAAAAATGTGCCCCTTCTTCGATTAAGAATTTTTGGCTAAGGTTTTGTATGTACATGTAAGAAAGGATTTCAGTGCCAACTCACTGGAATAGATTGAAACTTTACATATACACTTGTTTACTGTGCTGAACTGACAAACACTGCACGTCGTTTATATTTCCGGAACTAATTGAAGAATACTAATACTCGTATGGACTAGTATCCGGACAAACAAAAAACTTCGGTTTTCCCTCAAGAAACTGGACAGGAATACTAATTCTACCTGTTACCCAAAACATTTTAAGTGTTTCAATAGTCTAAAGATGTGATTATAGACTATAATTAAGAAAAGGTGATCTTGAAAAATTTCTTGATTACCTCGGCGCTATGACGTCATTTTCGGTTATCGCGAGATTTTGTTTAGAGATTTCGGCGAAAACACGATGTAAAGGTTGAACACCACTAAATCCGGCTGTTCTTTATTTCATATAAAATCCACTAACTTCATAATGGATTTTTTGGCATATTCTAGCATATCAGATTTTCACAGACTTATATTCCGATAAAGGACTATATCTCTACTTTAGAAAAACAAAAAGAAAAGGAGGTGTTTTTGTATAAGAATACTACAGTTCGTTAAATACAAACCGCTACTTTACTACTATATGTCAATATTATAGTGACTGATTTCCATATAGTTCTGGCGTGTTGGCGCGTTTGACTATGTAAGACTGATCTTCTTCTAGTTATAATAATATATGAGATACTCACTGGTTTTCAATTTCGCATTCACCTTTTCTTTGAAATCATTTGAGCCGTGCCATGAGAAAACCAACATAGTGGGTATGCGACCAGGATGGATCCAGACCAGCCTGCGCATCCGCGCAGTCTGGTCAGGCTCCATGCTGTTCGCTTTTAAAGCCTATTGGAATTGGAGAAACTATTAGCGAACAGCATGGATCCTGACCAGACTGCGCGGATGCGCAGGCTGGTCTGGATCCATGCTGGTCGCATACCCACTATGTTGGTTTTCCCATGGCACGGCTCATATTTTCATGATTTGTAGACATCACTCAAAAGTTAACCTATAAGAGTTTGTTTTAAATTTATAGCATTTCCTTTACCTTTAAAGAATGTAAAAGTGACAAATTATGTCAAATATCCTTGAAATATACAAAAGGACTTTGAAATAGCATATTGGAATTCAGCGTTTATTATAATTCTAAACAGAATATGTTTAGTACCTAAGAAAAAATGACAAGAATTACAAGTGTAGCTTTAGGCAAAAAATATTTTAATCACGATTCAAATCATTCAATTTTAAAGAAGGTATTATCTGGATCCAATGCATAATTATCAGTTGAAATGTAAAACTAGGTATGAGTGCCCATAGGACACTTGTACCCCATATTTCCTGCCGCTGTACATGGCTTCATGACTCAAGGTGAAATATCGTTAAGATATATGCATCACAAACTTTTAAATACATTATATTTTTTACTACGTAAAGGACCATAACTCTGGTCTGACTGAGTGAAATGTCAAACAAAACAACAGATGCACAACTTCGCATGCTATATAAAATCCTCTAATATTTTGAGATACATGGGACACAAACCACTATTCCCTTGATACATTATTTGGTCTTGATACTTGGAAGTATTTCAAGGTAAGATGAAAGCTCGTCAATCCCAAGCTTCATTACTATGGTGCCAGTAACCAGACATCCACAGCACTGCTCAAAATTATAGGAAGACATACAGACAGAAAATATATATGGGTCTATGATATTGCAGTCTACCTATGTATTTTTTTTTTTTTGTTCTAGAAATATTCTTAACTGTGTATTTCAACATATGACATACTGTTCAAAGTTTAACAAACACTGCATTTACCAAAAACTTAATTCACTGTCCAAGATTTATTAAAGTTTATGAATAAATCAATGCCATCGTCAAGTTCACATTCTATATAAGCTTTGTCAGAGCATATACACATTATTATGAAATAGCTGAAAAATATTTGAACCCATAGCTGAGAGAGAGTTTTCCGTTTTCCAATTTATAAACAAAAATGTCTCACAGTTTACCAATATTCAACTAAATCATCATTAGAAGCACACGGAAAGCAGGGGCCACTACCTGGAACGTGCTTTGAGTCTTATGATGTTTGTAAAGGGTACGCAGATATTTCCTCGAAAGTCTCGTTATATCCGACACTTCGTGAATGTCCTCTTAAGTTAAGGTTACAAAATTCACCCCTAAGCGTTCGTAACTTATAAAATCTAATGTATTTCTACCTATCTGAACTTGAATCTGTTTGTGTCTTAAACTGGCGGGAATATATTTATTGAAGTCGTCATTCCGTTCGTTTGTGTAAATGAGCATGGATCTATTTCATATGGATGGTTAAATTAACAATTTTTGTCTGTATTTTATAGATAAAAATGCATACCTTTTCATTTGTTTCACAGCGAAGGAAATACTTTTCAAAATACGTTAACACCTGTACGTTTGTTCATTCGGGGTCATCGTTTTAACTGTTTGTCAGATTTGCATGGCATCTGAATTGTTAGGACTATGCTTTTTCTCAAACGGCGCCGTCGGAATCAACTAAAAGTTGGCTTTTACCACATTTACTGCTGTGTATATTTGCCAGTTGGTGATATTCATCAAATGGTGTTGGAAAAGAACGCAAACATCACAGTCATTTCTCTATAAATCACACGGAAAACTTAAGCGTAGTCACATACATAAACGTTGCCTTTATTGAATTCCTTTGAGGTACGTATGTCACAAAATATTATTTTTATTATTTAACAGATTTTTATAGCGCTCTTTTCATCTATGAATAAACGTTCAAAAGTGCTGTACAAACTACATACCGCCAGAATGATATGTACACACAATACAACACAAAAAATTATATTTAAAAATACCGGTATATCAACATTAAAAGGTAGTTAGCTAGAATCAGGTTTGACTCTACATATTAATTATACTAGATATTTTAAAGAACAATAAACAGCAGTAAATAACTTCTATTGCACAGTAATACAACAGCTTGTTTTCCAGTGCAAAGTTGTTTCAATAGACATTGAAGAAAAATCGTGTTTTTAATGATCTTTTGAAAGCATCCAAACTTTTAGCGTCTCTAATGGTAGCTGGAAGAGTAATCCATCACTTCGGTACAGCTGATGAAAAACTGCGATCACCGTACCTCACCGTTTTTCTTTTTGGAACAACCTCTCCAGAGTGGCCCTCTCTTAAGCAAAAACCTCTCTATAACAACATCATCAAAATTTCCCTTAGCTGAAATATACTATCAAATTTACCTCTCCAGAACAACAACCTCTACATAACAGTCAATATTTGTATCTCCCAAAGGGTGTTGCTATACAGAGGTTGCACTGTAGTTGTTTTGAGTTGTTCTTGGATCTCAAATTTCTTGCTGGCTGATAGAGTTCTAGCAAGTTTTTAACATAGATCGGTGATTGTTCATGCAAGGCTTTGTATGTGTGAACTAGAATCTTAAAGTCCACTCTGCGAGTAACTGGTATCCAAATATGATTGAAATTGTCCGCATTACTATAAAGTGTAAGTATCACGGACTTACTGGAATCTTAGACATTTAGCCCGTGAACTGTAATCACCGGTGAGACTGAATTATGTTTCGGTATCATTTTCTGAACTGACCTACAGTAGAATTCCTAACAACGCAAGGAAGTGCATTGTACAAGACTATAAGACCATTTTTGCCCGATCATCATGATTGTTTTTTGTTTGGCGGTATATTTCTTAATAAGAGACGCCGCCTAAGAAAGTATTATGATTAAATACAGACTGAAACGTCTTTACTGATTAAAGACATATTGATATTTATGCTGAACGCAACTCGCAAGTTAAAGTAATACGAAGCTGATAACGCTTACATAGCGAGTACAAAACATTCACGTAAGATGTGTTTTTTTATTACGGATGAAATAACCAAATATCCGATTTTATGGCTTAATGTCTATTCAGGAAGACACGTTATAATATGAGCTAAAAGAAACTCTTGTTTTACCCAGAGTTTAACTGTTTCACTTTTTAAAACTGAACGTTTAATTTCTCTACTCCTTTTCTTTGGACTTTACTGATACTTTCTTAAGTCTAATATGTTCCCACCAAACATTAGTTTTATTTGTGTAAATTAGTTTTCGAAGTTTTGTTTTTTACGAAATAACCAACATGGACGCATTTCATAAAGTCTATACCTTACAGAGAGTAATATAAAAATCTTTTCAAATGTGATGAGACGAAATTAGCGGATTGACAGGCGCTTAATCCTGATTGGTCTTTACCAGTCCTAATCTGTTTGGTACTTGTGTAAGCACTGAGAAAATATTTAACGTAAATTATTGCGAACAACAAGTCTATGTGAAGGCAATTAGAAGGCAGGACGCAATCAAGCAACATCTTTGCAGATTAATTTTAATTCAGTATTTTATAAGAGGTAATGAAATGTGCAACATCCAGCTTAGCTAAAAGTAGTGGACGTGTAATGCCAATCGTTAATATCCGTTTCGTATGTAAAGTAAAAGTAAAGTGTTTGTTTATTAAAGTGTCTCTTCTACTCAAAGGGCCAGCCAAGTTGGCTTATGAGACACCAACATGCATTGAACAGCAGTACTTCCCGATTTCAATTTTTTAATAGTTTCTTATTTTTTTGATAATATCTAATGTCAGGCACTAGGCAGTGACCATTATTTAACTAGCTGTGGGCTCTCCAGTAACAAAACCCGCCTCTGACAGGGTCCGAACCTTCGACCCCACGATTGCGGGGCAGATGCCTTATCCATTAGGCCACCGCAGTGTGCTCGACATTGTCAGCTTGTTACAGAAATCATTGCTCATGAGTAACATTTACGGCTGAATAGTGCCAAAATAACAGACGTCATGGAAATTGCCTCTTGTTATAATTACGGATCAACAATGTTGAGAGAATTATCTTATATATAAGCATTGATTCAATTATCTTCAAATTGCCCGGAAACTTTGATACCGTCACACATGGCACGTGTAATGACATGTAGAGTAGTGTTACAGGACAACAGTGGGTATCACCGACGACGAAAGGACCTCAAAACTAATGTTGTGGATGTTAAATGAATTTAATATATAAACGACCCATTACTAGCAAGAAAGGAAAATGATAGCAGCAATGGTTTGATTTAGTCAGCTCATGGCATGCGACGTAGGAACCAGTAGTATTTGTTTGTGTCTAAACCTGAAACGGACATTACAATAAATGCTTAGGTGTTTCTCAAAATTCTGACCATATTTCTTCCGTGAAAGCCAAAATTCCCGCAATGTTTGCGAAAGGTCCAACTTAAATCTATGAATAGGAGTATTCAGTTATCAAACGCAGCAGGCCATTGACCACACTTAGTCACAAAGGAATTTCAGCAACGATTTATATGCTTTGCTTATTTAGTTTATTTCATATAATGTGCAATACATTGCAATTAAAACATTTCTGTCATTCGTAGATAATATCATCGCAAGAGGTTTGTCGACAAAAGATTCCTCCAGAAAAAGAAATAAAAGTTTCGTCACCCGGACACGGCATCTGTAAAAAACAACAACATTATCTCAATAAGCCTATAAGGCTCCTTACGGATTGTTTAAAAACACCCATTTACCTGCGCCAATTTTGCTACGAAATCTGCTTGTGCTGACAAAAACTAACGTTTATTTATATCGACATATCAATTTATTTGTAAAATGGGAACGTTCTCGGTTCCAGTTAATATTAAAAACAACTAGACCAGTAACAAATACTAGTATATTGTGTGCAATTGAGAATCACGTGCCAGTTTGATATGATTCAAGTTTTCACGGAAAATACATCATATATGTATATTTTTTGTGCAAAAATCACTCTTAATATGAAACTCAATACAATGCATCATAATTGCTACATCAAAGTATTGAAAGAAGCAACAACTTTTCCAGTATTAAAACTCACCATACATTTTGTGCCTACCTGGTTATCTTTACTCCGAGTGATGAAATTATTAACATTTATGCCTCCTTGCGACAAGTGATTATGCTTTTGTGACCATTGCAGACAAGATCAACCTGTGCATTCGTTCAGGCTGATCGTGGTCTTCACTGTTCGCTATTCAGTCAGTAAATTTTCAGGGAACACCCCTTTGATAAACAAACGGTACTGCCAAAATGGAATGATAAACCTCCATTTTAAAAACTTAGCAGGATAAAGGTTGAAATGGTCTAAAATTAGACTGAGTGGTGGTTTTGGTTTTTTTTCCACTTTCAAACTTTGTTCCTGTACTAAGATTGTTTATCATTGCTGTTTCAATGTTTTACATTGTTCATGTGCTTGCGTTAACACCTTCATACATCTGTATATACATAGTGACTACATGTATTTTGTTTTGAGCATTGTCGTTGTTTCAACTTTATAAGCTACCTACATACTTACATCAAATGTCAATATGTATTTTGAATTTTAACAAGACTATTTAAGGAAAAAAAGCACTCCGCGGCTTTGTATTCAAGCATTGCATCGGCTTCCATTATATCCAGGCGGACACAGACATACCGGTTCTTTGGGACAACTATATGTACCTCCATTCAAAGGTTATTATTGCGATGTATGTCTCCGCTATTAGATACCGCTATGTTTTACCAGTACTGTTACCAGACGGCGTATATTGTTTTGTGGTTTCCTTGGATTATGCATATGTAAATGAATCACTATCAATGATTCAAACACAGAATAGAACGGGTATAAAGGCTTAACCAATGCAACATTTCTGTTCTCTTACCTTGACAGGTAGTTCCATTATATCCAGGCGGACACAGACATACCGGTTCTTTGGGATAACTATATGTACCTCCATTCAAACACGGGTTTGGTAAAGGATCTTTGATGTCTGAAATATATTTAATGTAAACCAGTTAATACTTCTTTAAGGTCAACTCTAAACTCTAAAATGCCATTAAAATGCACGGTAGAATAACTGGATTAATCTGGTATGTAGTTTACATACTACAGACACGGTACCTCGGTCTGTGAGCAATACTATTGATTGTGTTTGATCCGTGTAAAAGACCTAAGTAGTATCCCCATGATGATGATTATACATAATATATTTCTCTATTTACAAGAAATTGAAAAAAAAAGATATTTCCCACTGAATCAATACATTTTTATAAAATGAAATATTTCATTTCTATTAATAGACATAAAGACATATCTTGGTCTTTTATACAGAAATTTTACTTGCTTATGTCGACAAAAAGTAAAAGTTGCAAATTAAAATATCTAGATATATTACAGAATGTATGTTAACAAGAAAACAAGAGGGTCATGGTGACCCTGGATCGCTCACTTGAGTAATATGAACTATATGTTTCAAATGGCAAACTGATGCTAAAATATTACGAAAGTAGGTCAGTCACATTTATAGTCACTCAAAGTCTGTTTTAAGATCGGTGTGCAAAACTGTACATGTCATTCAAATTTCAAGACTGCATCTTAAAACACAAGAAGTAAGTCAGTAGGTCACATTCATGATCACTGAAATTCAGTTTTAACATCAGTCTGCAAAACTGTACATGTCATCCAAAATTGAAGGCTGTATGTTAAAAAACAAGAATGTAGGCCAGTGGATCACTGGTCACTGAAGTCAGTTTTAAGATCGGTGTGCAAAAATGTACATGTGTTCCAAATTTTAACATAGGTCAGTAGGCCACATTCCACATGACCAAAAATTCGATCTTGATCTAAAGATCATCAACGTTAACATTCTGACCAAGTTTCATAAAAATACAGTCATAAAGGTGGTCTCTGAAGTGTGAACAAGCTTTTCCTTTGATTTGACCTGGTGATCTTGTTATTGATTCCACCTGACCAAAATTTAAACTTGACCTAAAAATCATCAAGATCAACATTTCTGACCAATATCAGAACGATATGGTCATAAATGTGGCCTCTGGAGTGATAACTAGCTTTTCCTTTGATTTGACATGATGACCTGGTTTTTGATTGCACATGACCTAAATTTAAAGTTTCATTAAGATATGGTCTTGAATGTGGCCTCTAGAATGTTAACAAACTTTACCTTTGATTTGACCGGTAGCCTAGTTTTTAACTCCAGATTTAAACTTGACCTAGAAATCATCAAGATTAATATTCTGACCAAGTTTCATTAAGATATGGTCATAAATGTGGCCTCTAGAGTGTTAACAAGCGTTTCCTTTTTTTACCTGGTGACCTAGTTTTTAATCCCAGATGACCCAATATCAAACTCATCCAAGATAACATACATTGAGGGTAACAGTCTGACCAAGTTTTATTAAGATGAGCTAAAAATTCCCTGGAAAATTTAACTGTTTCTTAACAGTATATTATATTAATATGTATAGAAATAGAGTATTCATTACCATTTGTGTATGTAAACGTGTCTTTGTCATAGTATTTTGTGTTTGTAATGACCAAAGGGAAATTGTTTGCTGATTAAGCCAATAAACTTGAAACTTGAATTAATCCTTGTTTGACATGATATATGTTACTTTCGGAATAAACCTGTTTGTTTATATTATTTAATCACGAAGCAATTATTTTGGAATTTTGTTATTTCGAATATAAAATATGGAACAAATAAATTCAATAAATGTACGTGTAGAATGCTGCATTGTTTGTAATTGCGTTTGAATGGTGCTGTAGTGGTAAGTACATAACCGTCTCATGGTAATTTGCCTATATCTTCAGTGAATAAACATTCGAAATTTCTTACGCTTGATATAACGTTTTCCATGAAATACGAATGATGTCTTTATATAACTAGAACTGTCACAGGAGTGACGAAAACCCCCACAAAACGGTCTTGTCACAGATAAATTGCAACCATAAGAAAGACATGGCCACAAGAAGGTCAAATTAAAATCGAACTTGACCTGTATTTTATGTTACACCTGTGTACCAAATTTTAATCAAATCTGTCAAGCCTATTGTCCGGCAACCATAAGTTTGACAAATTTTAAGTTGGTAAGGGGACATAACTACATATAAAATTGATGGTTTGTAGCCAAAGTTGAACTTTACCTGTATTTTATGATGTTACACCTGTTTACGAAAATATTTAGATCGGTCAAGAACTGTCACTGAAGTGTTTAATTATTCCAATGATGGATGAATATTGCACAATAGCTTGAGTCTGTGTTAAAGTTATAAAATAATAAGAGAGGTACAGATAAAGTGTATCAAAACACTATATAAGTATAATGCTAAGCAAAAAGGGAGCATAATTCAGGAAATCTTGGTACAAGAGTTATGCACCTTGTGTCATATGAAGTGGGTGATGATGTGGAACAACTACTTCAAATTTGAAACAAATGCATTTCGTAATAACTGAAAATGCATCAAAATTAGCCTTATATTCTAAGTAAAAGGGGGCATAATTCAGGAAAAATTGGTGTCAGAGTTATGCACTTTGTGTCACTTGATGTGGATGATAAGGCGGAACATCTATTTTAAGTTTGAATCTTATTCATTTTGTAATAACTGAGATATAGTGAAAATGCATCAAAATTAACACTAAGTGGATGTGTTTTTGCTTCAATCTATAGGTTTTCTGACGAGTTTTACGTTATTTCTTACGTTTAGCTGGAAACATCGAGTGAGATATGAGCTCACATATGTACTCTTGCAGTCGTAAACATCTTTTCAGTGCAATTCCTTGCTATTATTTACACACTTCTGTACAGTTTGATGAGGGACTTTCGTTTTTGTATAATTTCGATAAAAATGGTATGTAAATTTTAAACAACCCTGATTACATTTGCATAATAGCGTAAGTATGACACCAACAAACAACAACACGTTCCTATTAATCGATGAAATGTCATTGCAAACATCAAAAATATTCCAACCCAATTGCAATACATTATCGTTTATCCGATTCCTTGTCTACTTTTGACTTTTCCCGGGATTTTGACTGGGAGTACGACCATTATATCATTTTGACTACACACAGCAATTAAATAAAAAATCAATTTTTAGTCATGATATACTATTGATTTGCTCTTCCGTTTTCTAATTGCTGCATGAATTTACCCAAAGTAACCTATAAATTATGTTATTTTATGTAGTGCCAAGATCTAGCACCGTATTTTATCGTACCGCATGTATCAGCAATGTTCTGCATTTTGTAAGTTTATTTGAACGCAAGAAAGATTACTTTAACATTAATTTTCTCTAAAGTATAAACAAAACATCAACGAATAATATCTAATGTTTGATTAATGTCGATTTATACATCATATGCCATACAATCTTGACTTATACATAACAATGAATAATTCTAGGCATATATCAATAGCATGCAATTACAAATGCCGTATTGAGCTGCTGCGATATACGAGTTTATGTTGTTTTATAATTTGGCAGATTAATCTCTACTTTTACAACACATTTATACTCTTCTATTCAGATGTATATGACGAGAAAAAGATTTTGTTCTTCCAACATCGAAAAGTAAACGAAGGAAATAGTTTACTAACGTCTAATAAAAGGCAAACAGAAAACCATGCATGATACGACAAGTAAAAGACTAAAACTTCATTCGCCTCCTTACAATCAAACATTGGAGACTCTGAACTTAGATTTATTTTTGACATGGTAACACTTCTTTCATTGTTCTTTCGAAATATTGTTAAAATACCCTTTTGTACTGTAAATATGGATTATTACTCAAATTTCTATAGTCGAAATATAAAATACATTATAATTGTCACTTCAGTAAATATGTAATAAATCAAATCACGATAAGGCTGAAGATAGAATATTCTATGATTGTATCTGATACGGTTTTTCAACAGAACAGGCAGTAGTAGAATGTCATTCTGGTCAATAGTCAAATCTATTGACAATAGTTACGACTAACCAATAATTTTACTGCATGTTATGAAATAAATTCACAGTATAACCTTTTCATATTTGATTCATTAGCGCAGTAAAGATGTGTTGATTGTGGATCGATCACACAGCACTATTTATAAACGTTGAGTTACTGTAACGGCTATCTGGTGTAAAAGTGATGTAATGGTCGTACCCTAGTCAAATCCTGAGAAAAGTGTAGTTAAAATTACAAAACGGACCTTAATGATATCGTATAAATTGTAATACGTTGCAATTATATCTTACGCCCTCTGCGTTGGAATAATTTCAGGTCGTTTTGTTTTAAATGACTGCAGTGAAAATTCACCAGTTACGATGAAATTGTTGTTTGATAACGTCAGGGGTCGTTCTTTACAAAATTCTAACATTTTTAACTGAAATCCTACAAAAAACTACAGTCCTTTATCAAACTGTACAGAAGTATTTATACTAATGGCAAACAATTGCACTGAACAAGTGTCTGTGGCTGGAAGAGTACATATTTATCTTGTCTCGCTTATTGTTTCCAGCCAGACGTGAAACTCATTAGAAAACGTACCTATTACGGCGGAAAATCGTTCACCCAACCATATTTTCCATCGTTTTCTGCGGCGAGTCCTCCACCGTCGCGGCGTTGGAACCACCACTTTTGCGAAAGCTATATCCAAAGTGTATAGATGCTTTCTGTACACACCTATGCTTACCATGCCTCGGTATTCACGCACCACTGGTCTGTATCAAGTTCTCTTACCTTGGGAGCTGTTTTCAGCCGGACAACGACATATGTAGATTTCGTTCTTCTCGTCTACGTCCCAACTTCCATTCAAACACACACAGTTGTCACTCCATGTTTTCTGGTCTGAAAAAAAAATAAACAAATAAACACCTATACTTTACTACTTCATTAAAATACAAATAAGAATTAGATTGGATGCATCAGTAATGTAGTAATAAAGTAACTCATGTTAGTGAACATTTACAATCAGTGTGTACATACCACGTGGTTTTTGACGTCATTTTCGGGTATTACGGCAAGAAAATTGATAAACAAATCTGTCGATTCAAAACTTGAAAACACCGTAAGTATTTAATTTTTTCACCGATTCGAATAATTCTTTTACGAGGCTCAAGCCAAGATAGTGGGCTATAAACACAAGGCAGTGTTTTTCTGAAACTCTAAGCAGTTTTTGCAAAGGTCCGTTCCAACCCTGAAATTCGGCAAATTCTTGGAGGGTAATACGGCAAGAAAAACTCATGTTTTACCAAAAAATGCAGGATTGTTTTGTTTTACGTGGTTGTGCCTTTCGCCGCTAAGAAGGCCTGCGAATCACTTTACTGGAAATGAAATAGTGCGTTTCTCTGTGAAAACATGTCTTCGGAAAATGCTAATACGGCAAGAATGATACGACGGCAAACAGATTTATGAATACACCTATTGTCCCTAACAGCAGTTGAGACTTACTTACTTCTGTCAGCATGTAAGTAAATAGGGCCTGCCTACATAGTGCATGGTATGCTAAACTAGACGGAACCGTTTATAAACAGTAAAGCCATGTGTTGACAAAACATATTTCCGTATGCCTGAGATTTATTAAAAGGAAAAATTCAGCGGTCTGTTTTCAAAATTATTTTTGTTCATGTACCTTTAGTCCATAGGAAGGATGTGGGCGTTGCTGTACAAGCAGTTGTACTATTGTGAGCGATAAAGGACTGTCGAAGCCGCCTCGAGATTATTTTTTTTAAAGTCTGTCTGTTTAACACAAGTTGAAAAACGAACATTGTTGGCAAGTAAAGTGATTGTATATGCATAGTTTTACATTGTATTTTACGACCATGATTCTGAAATGATATTTCCCTTACCAAAATGAAAAGTTTGCGGCAAATTTGCCGCAAAGTTGCGGTAAATTTGCCGCAAACATTTTAGTTCACCAGAACAGAGAAATAAATGTTTGCAGGAGTTCGCCGGTAGCGGCGACCTTTCGGCAAACGTTTCGGTGACTTTGCTGCAAACTCACCACAGACTTTACTGAATTAAGAGTTTGCCATAACATCGCCAGAAACTTTATCACATGATTTTGTTCACCAAAACGTCACCAGAATCTTTTATCTATATTTTCTTCTCCAAAACATTCGCCATATGATCTTTTAAATATCTGACCAGATGTGAAAGTTCGCCAGAGGATTGCCAGAACAGTATCACATGACTTCTTCTTTGTTTTTATTGGCTGCATAGAGTTTGGCTCCATTTTCAAACTGCCAAACAGTAGTTGAACATCGATGTAATAACATGAATTACTTATGTTTCTTTACTAAACAAAAATTTCCACCAAAAGATGGATAAATCACCGAAGTATACTGTGTTTAATTCCGTGGATAAATGTTGCGATGTAAGGTTAGTTTTCACATTATTACGCATGCAAAAGCAGAATGATTTTTATACGGCTAGCCTTTGTTTATTTCAGACATGTGTCACCTAAAGACCATTATATACAATAGATTGCAATAAATAATTTAGTGAATCTGCAAATCAATTAAGACATTTGCACACAGAGGAAATTTTTGCAAATCAGTTATCAGCTTTCACAACAGTTCCTTTAAAATATTTAAAGAGTTTCAAACCCATGTAAGCATAAAATATATTTACTAACGACATACTTTATCATAATGATCTCGTGCATTTGTATTTTTTCTTTATAATTATTTAGAAAAGATAAATCATTATTAGCAGATGATATTTTGCTAATTTAATAGACCTTTCTTACTTTTCTTGAAAATATATCCTTTGTTCTTCAAAAACAAAAGGTCTGTTACTTTAGCGCCAAAAGTTTGCTGCAAATTAGCGGCAAACAAATTTGCATAATTGCTTGCTGCAAAGTCGCCGCAAACTAATTTGCATAAATAGTTTGCCAAAAGCTCGCAAAAACATTGCCAGAAGTTCGCCAGAAAGGTTTTGGCGAATTTGCGGCAAACTTTTACCATGCAAATTAGGTTTGCCGCAAATTTGCTGCAAACTTCATTTGCATTTTCATTTGCATAAATTGTTTGCGGCAAATTTGCCGCAAACTAATTTGCATGGTAAAAGTTTGCCAAAAGAAAATTTTACGGCAAATTCACCAAAACGTTTGCGGCAAATTTGCCGCAACGTTCGCCGGAAGCCTGATATTTTGGTAAGGGTTTGAACGATTGGAATTTTGTTCATAAAAGATATTTATCGTTTTTCAAAAATAATTTGATACTATGACAACATACGTAAAGGGGTCTGAAGGATGCATGTTATACTGTACAATTTTGATGAGATTATGCAAAATCTTAAGAAAATTCAAATTTATAATGTTACGTTTACCGAAGGTGATAAACCTTGTTTTCCTTTCATACTTTTACTTTTATGCCCCCTTTTTGGACATAAAGTTTTAGCACTTTCTGGTTTCATCATTTTATGATTGGATATATGATTCGTAAGTTTCATGATAAGCCCAGGTTATCTTCAGTAAACATTCTGCGATTCATACCATAACTAGGGTCATAACTTATTAAATAACTGTTTCATGACATAACCTGTATTTAGAAGGTGTTACACCGACCCTTGATTCCGTCTGTGACAACTATGTTTTATTTACCAACAGATAGTTATGCCTCAGGAGCAGATCAATATCGCACTTATGTGTGCTCTTTGGCTAATCACTGACGCTTTATTCAAAGGTCATGCAATAATTCTTTCTCTGGTCTTTATGAGATACAAAGAGTCGTTGGTTTACGCGTTGAGTGTCCAAATATTTAAGAAAATGTTTTAACACATTCCGTTTTGTACATTGTCTTTATTTTTTAAAGGTGCGTCTGCATTTTACACTCTAGTAAGACATACTAGAAGTATAAATACATATTTTTTGTAATTTAGAATTATATGGTTAACATTGATTAAACTGTGATCAATTGACGATACGACAAATGCAAAGTCGAGATGGAAATGCTCTGCACTTACAATAATTTTATATCTCATGTGCCAGTTTGCCCATCGTTAGTACATTTTTTGTTTGTATAAAAGATAATTTTGAAATACAATTTTATCACAAAAGGATGCTGCACAGTATTCATTTATGAATACTTTCTAATTTTCAATGTGCATAATATGTTGTTGCATGTATAGAAACTACAAAGCCAGCTTGGTGACCATATGAGCCGTGCCATGAGAAAACCAACATAGTGGGTGTGCGACCAGCATGGATCCAGACCAGCCTGCGCATCCGCGCAGTCTGGTCAGGCTCCATGTTGTTCGCTTTTAAAGCCTATTGGAATTGGAGAAACTGTTAGCGAACAGCATGGATCCTGACCAGACTGCGCGGATGCGCAGGCTGGTCTGGATCCATGCTGGTCGCACACCCACTATGTTGGTTTTCCCATGACACGGCTCATATGTTCATTTTGCATTTGTTGTGTTACCTTGCTTTCTTGGGTCTGATAAAATGAATATTTCCAATTTTACTTAAATTCTACTGTTATGTTCTACATTTCAAAACGTTTAATAAATTTCTAAAACTTGTAACTATCTGTTTATACTATCATAATTTAATGTGCTAATTTAATTATAATAAGTAACTTCTTTTGAAAATTTCAACTTCTGTATGTATTGTTGGTTTCTGTGTCTGAACACTGACGTCTTAGATCGTTTCTCAAGTTTAGTCTTTGTTCGAGTCATTACTCTGCAAAAGTAAAAATACGTCGTCCAAGTATTTGTCTTTGCTAGTAGAAAAGTTAAGTAGATGTATCAACATAATCTCAAAAATTCAAACACTTATTCCGATATACAGTTTCGATACATTATCAATTACTATTATTGATAGGCATTGTTCAGAGGTCCAGCTTTCACTAATGCTTGATAAGTAAACACATTGTGAACATGTAGGATAAATTTTCAATTTTAAACACTTTTTGTAGACTTTTTGGCAGTTTGACTCTTTAAAATGCTTGTTAGCATTCACGGATGCAACAGTATAGATACATAGGGGTTCATTTTAAAGATATCTCTTGAGACTATATATAAGTTAGAAATTAGGAAACTTCTCTTGAAAGCCCTATTTAGATAACAAGTAATGAAAAAGAAAAATTTTAATAGATCTACTAAACGATCTTAAAGAAGCATTGAAAACTTAAACCGTTCTCAAACTCAAAAATCAGTAAAACTGTTCGTAAAGAAACAAAAGGTGTATTCATGAATCTGCTTGCCGTCATACCATTCTTGCCGTATTAGCATTTTCCAATGGCATATGTTTTCATAGAGAAAACTACAATTTTATTTCAAGTAAAGTGGTTCGCAGGCCTTCTCGGAAAGGCACAACAATGTAAATGAAAGCAATCCTGCATTATTTGGTAAAACACGGGGTTTTCTTGCCGTATTACCCTCCAAGAATTTGCCGAATTTCAGGTTTGGAACGGACCTTTGCAAGAACTGCTTAGAATTTCAGAAAAACATTGTCTTATGTTTATAGCCCACTATCTTGGCTTGAGCCTCGTAAAAAAATTATTGAAATCGCTGAAAAAATGAAATACTTACGGTGTTTTTAACTTTTGAATCGACGGATTTGTTTATCAATTTTCTTCCCGTAATACCCGAAACTGACGTCACAAATTTAATCCACGTGGTATGTACACACTGACAATCCACAGATACAGCTGCGGTGTATATAACCGCTGTCTGAGGACACATGATCTGTGTCACAAAAGTAATTGGCAGTATCAAATGATGGTAATAATGCACAATATATTGTTCTCGTTAGAAGAAATTAAATAATGTCATATTTCTCATGGAATATGAAATATTTTATATCAATTAATATTTTATGTATTTTTATAATTAGATGTATGTTCCATTCGGAATATACGCTTGTTTACATCATTTGATTATGGAACAAAACATGTTGGTGTTTCCTAATAGTGTGCGTATATATCCAAAAATGGGGTTTATAAATTGTATGTGATACCATTCATTGTTAATGTTCATTACTAACTTTATTAAAACTGGAAAAGTTCAGAGGGAAATGTCTCCTTCTAAAGGCCATAATAAGGTCATGACATAGAGTCAAATGTCAAATAAGGGCATTTTGTTATAAAGTAAAATTTTCAGCATTCTTGTTACATTCTTTGATAAAAAATTCCATTTTTTATTAATTTAAGAAGTAAAACAACTTCGTGCTGTTTGATTTAATCTGAAATTAAAATAAATGACTAACGTTAATCCTATAGAAAGAGCTAAAACTGTCCCCTTTTTTTTCCTTTTAAAACGTCCGTTTCACAGGTCAACATTTAAATAAGACTGGCTTGTCATTTGTATGACCATTAAAGGAAAAAAATCATCAAAACTATTACTGAGATAGATTAGCTATGAATACATGTGTTTATTTCTTTTTACAGGTCAGCACTATGGAGTGTGCTGTTGTTGATTTTTATTTGTATGTGAAAATGATTTCGTATTTGCGAGAGGGCCTCTTTCATTATGTAGATCATTTGAGTATCCTACTGTTGATTTACCTGAGACCGGGCGGACACTGAAAGAATAAATAAAAAATGTGTAAAATGGTACATTTTAATAGATTATTTGCAAATTATTTGTATAACTTTTATTACATCAAGCGTACTGTATAGTGTATAATGCCTGATTTCTGCCAAGTCGTGTCGGCTAGGCGAAACACGAAAACACGAAAACAACATATTTTACACGAAAACACAACGTTTAGAGGGCACCGGCAAGACATATCTATTTATTTTGATGTCGTGTTGTCGTGACTTTGCCCCTCCGACATGAAAAAGGTGACTATGTGATTAACCAAAAAAATGTTGTTTGGTGGAGGATGTAGAACGATTTGTTTTGTTCTAATTTTTAGGCATTGACTGATACACCTAATACCATTATTGATGATTAAGTGTATCTATAATCTTTGCAGCCATATATTGATTCTGTTGTCACTTTCCCTCTGGAATGGTCTGTGAACATAACAATTACCGTGTAAAACAGTCGTTAACTATTTTTAAAGTATGAAATAATTATATAGATTTATTTCTCACTAAACCTCAGATACAGGAAATAAATTCTAAGCATTTAAAGACATTTTTTCATCTTTCAAACACGGTATAGAACTTATGTCACATTCTTTTTTAAAGCTAGAAATTGGCCTTCGGAAGACATCAGTAATATTTCTCATACAAATATCTCAGAAACATAGTGTTTCTTACCTCACACACCCGCTGCCTCCTTAACAACTACGCTCATTTTATCCCTCACAAACCAGGCCCGTGTGCAGGATTTGTTTGCTGGGGGGCCCAAGCTGGGGTGCGATTTTTTTTAATATGGCACATGAATAGATGCATTTTCCTGCTACCTGAAACACCTTTAAGGATGCATGAATGTATCATATATTTAAGGAAAAGTCTACTTTTTAATCATTTCATCAAGCCTTTTCAATGTATGTATGATTGTACAGTCACAGTGTATGGACTTATTTTTCTGTATAATACCCAGCTGAAAAAAATGTTGAAGTTTTAAGATGATTATTAAGTAGACTATGATAAAAAAAAAATTCACATTTTTATGATTTCATGTAGTTAACTGAGCCAGTCTATACACTATGTCCAATATTACAATTTTAACATCAGTCCTCTTAGAAAATCTCTAGAATAGACTGGCTTTTGTCTCTATGAACATAAAAAAAAATCATAGAAATATCGTAATTATCAGTCTAGTGGCTAGTCTAATTATTAAGGGTATCCTATTTGCAAAATGGCCGAATGTTTTTAGATTTCCAACAAAACAAACGATGTATTATGACAATTACTATTTACATCATAGATTTCAAATGACAATGAACTCTTAACTGTACCAAAGATCTATAAAAATAAATAGATGTGTATTTTATACTTCTTTGACTGTACAAACTATAACATCACAGCGCATATTAAATGATATTTTTATGTATAAAACCCCTCATAAGTAACGAGTTTTAGATGCGTTTTGTAAGATTTACTGAGAAACTACTTTTAAAACTATGAGAGTTTTTAAGTAAGGTTATTGGACCCAAAAGAGTAAAATTGATACAGTAGTTTCAAATTCATAATTGTTGTTATAAAAAGATAGGATAAATATCTATCAATTTAATAAATTTGGGGAATGTGCCTTAATGTAAAAACAAAATACAACCATCATAATGTTTCAATTTTCAGATTCATTTTAAGATTTACTTAACACACCAACAATGTTCTGATCATTTTATAACACTTCCAAAGAGTAAAAAACATAATAGTTTCTCCACTGCCCAATCAAGTACCGTTCAAGCGATCAATGAAGCATGCACAGATGAACTTTTACCTGTGACATGCCTGGGGCTAATTTCCTCTACTGGACACGGTTTTTTGGCTCCTTAGCCTGTGTATTGCTGTCAAATCAAGCCAATTGCGCTGGTGTATACATTTGTTAATTGAGGGGCCCATAGTAATAAAAATCGTAACTAGCCAGCCAGCTGGGGGGGGGGGCCGGACCCCCTGCCCCCCCCCCACCTGGACACGTGCCTGCAAACCCCCTCTGAAAATAAAAAAAATCACGCACACACACACGCACGGACAAACATTTTTACTTTTCTTACACCCTGTTAAATTATGTAATCTCTTAGGTTTTCTAGTATCCCTCATTCCCAAAATAAGTGCTAAAATATAATGTACATTGTACCCTATATCTGGATTTTTTGTTGAACGCTGCCACAGTACGTGTGCGTTTACCATAAAAATCAGGTACCATGATCGTAGTCCTTACATTAAGTTTCTAAGCATCGGCATTGCTGTAGGTAAAAGACTCGTATGACATCCTATTGATGAGATTGTAAACTAAATGTTTTCAAGGAGGAAATATACAGTAAATTACGTACAGGTCCAAGTCTGACTGATCAAAGAAAACTTTCCAAATCCAAGTGTTCAAAGCAAATGCCACAAAGAAAAGAAACAACATAACTGCAGATAACGGTAATGAAATGACTGAAGATAAATAAAATACCCGGACAGAAATTTATTTGGAACCAAATTTAAAATTGAAAAGCCTAAACATATGCATTTGACATGTTTATTGAATATACATGTAAGGGTTAAAGGATGTTTTTTACAAACTATTGTCAAACCAAGCATTCAGAGAAAGGAACAGTAAATAAAGCAAACTGAACTTAACCAAGAAGACAAATAGTTACACTAATGTACACGAAGTTAGAAAAGCAATTACATTAATGAAGAATATACACAAGACTAAACAGAAAAAAAGTTATACACGTGTAGAATCTACCCGAAGGCGGAAATGTAACTACATTAATGAAGTATATACACAAGACTAAACAGAAAAAAAAGTTATACACGTGTAGAATCTACCCGAAGGCGGAAATGTAACTACATTAATGAAGTATATACACAAGACTAAACAGAAAAATAAGTTACATACGTGTAGAATCTTCCCGAAGTCAGGAAAGTAACTACATTAACGATGAAGATACACAAGTCTAAACAGACTAATAAGTTACATACCTGTAGAATCTAAACAAAGTCCGAAAAGAAATTACATTAACAATGAAGATACACAAGACTAAACAGACAAGTATATATAGATACGCACGTGTACAAAAGGTTAATTTGAACAGATCGTTTAGAAAAGTAATTACATTCGTGATAATATTGTTAGAGCAAACCGGCCTAAGAACAGAAAGTTACGAATGAGCTAATGGGAAAATACATCAATATATCGGTTGTAAGTCTACTATTATGATAAGGCCAGGACGAACCGACAAAGGGAAAGTAATAACACACATAGAGGCGCGCCGACCAGAGTGGGATATCAATACCTACATACGCACATTCACGCGAGCTGGCAATAGAAAATATTTAATACATACATTAACATAAGTCAAGACTAAATAGCCATATAGAAAGTATTTACATAGTGTGCAGAGTCGAGGCGCATCAACCTGAGAGAAACGTAAAATATATTTACATGAACCGACGAGAAAGGAAATTTAATACACACATCGACACAGCGACGAAAGAGAAAGTAAGATTACATAAATGTACAGAGCCGAGGCGCACCGACCAAAGAGAAACGTATATACCTACATATGCATGTCAAAATGGACTGACAAGCAAGAAAGAAATGTTGATACATACATCGACACAAAATCATGAGAGAAAGTAAAGCTAAATAGATATAAAAGAGTCGAGGAACATCGACCAGAGAAAAACGTACATACCTACATAATGCATGTCAAGACGGACTGAACGGCCATTACAACACCAGCAAAGAATCAACACAGAAAGCAATGCTACATAAATATATACAGAGTCGAGGTTTACCGATCAGACAGAAACGTAAATAACTACATATGCATTTCAACTACGTTTGCATTTCAGGAAGGACTGTCAAGAAAGAAAGAAAGGTTGATGCATACATCAACACAAAATCAGGACAAACCAACACGAGAGAAAGTAAAATTACATAGAGTTGAGGCACCGACCAGAGAGAAACGTATAAACTTGTACCTATATATGCATGTCAAGAAGTACTGACAAGAAAGAGAAAAAAAGGTTTATTAATACATCGACACAAAATCAAGACGAACCAAGCTGAGAGAAAGTAAAATTATATAAATGTACAGAGCCGAAGCGTACCGACCAGAGAGAAACGCATATACCTACATAATGCATGTCAAGACGGACTGACAAGAAAGAATAAAATACAACGACATAAAGTCAAGAGAGAAAGTAAAGCTACATAGATATAAACAGGGTCGAGGCACACCTACCAGAGAGAAACGTATATATGTACAATGCATGTCAAAATTAGATCGCCGCTATTGGATGTACGCACGTATTGAATGTAGGGCCTACAATATACTGACTAAAGGTTAGGTTTATTATAGGTTCAATGCGTGCGTACACTCAATGTGGGAGAATTGATGCCGCCCCAGGACGGGCCGACAATAAAAACAGAAGGGTTAATCCATTCATGGACACAAAATCAAGACGTACCAGGAGTGGCCAAGAAAAGCGGGATTATGATTATTATTTATTTTGTAGTCAATAATAGCGGATACATGTCATTAATAACAAATAACCTTAAACAATAAATCTATATTACTGTTACATTACGTAAATGTATAACAGCGTGTTTCTTTTTGCGTTGATTTCAGGCATGAGTGGACCCCTAGGTAGATCCACCGACTTTGCAAAAGCCAACTGGATGGCATCCTCAATGAACAATTCTGTTACACTCTCCAAGGTTTCGAATCTACATCGGCGAGGGGGAAGTTATTCGAACCCAGCGATTTTTATCGCTCGGTTACGGAGGTCCCCAATTAAATGTGAACGTTTTAAATATTTTTAATGATTCATAGGTAACAATTACTAATTATTATATTGTGATATAATGGTTTAAAGAATCCATTATACCAAATACTTCTTAAGCATTCTTTTCAGTTAGCTTTACGGTCAATAATAAGTCATGTACTTTAAGAATATATTTCGCATTCCTTTTCACACTTAGCTTTACGGTCTAGAAATTAGTCATGTGCATTAAATGACAGGTTACATTATATCGCCCAGTTAATGCATTGTCCAGCAATGCATGTTTCAAAATTACTATATTGTTTTGACAACTGACTAACTGGATAAATGACAGGGTAATTATAAACACCCGGTCTTTTGATCACGCCGCATGACTCAAGTCACGAATCATTTCTTTCATAAGCAGAAGTTTTGAGACAACACTTCAGTATCATTCTGGTACTCAGTTAGGTTAGATGCGTATGTTCGATACTAGCAAAATGAATTAGTTAGATAAAGACCGAGGCAATTAACGTTGAAGTAATTATGTCGAAGAATAGAAGTTCTGTTAATAACTGAGGAAATGTTAGTGAACTATGTTAGAGAATTATGAAGAAAGACATTGTTGTATATATTATCTTAGAACTTAGTAAAATATTAAATAGTAGTTATCATACAGAACAGAGTTGTTGTTGTTGTAGCTAGAATAGTGAACTTTAGACCCTGTTACACCACACGGGTTGATTTGGTGCCTTAAAAGAACCAGGATTCGAACGAACCTTCGAAACGTCGCGGACACAACACAAAAGAAGTACTACCAACTACCACGAGGCCACCATGACGAATAAAATGGAATAACAACACTTGCGAATTGGCAGACGACTGGAAATGGAACTGACGACCGATAAACCTCTTAAGACAGCTGTTAGAACCCCCATGAACAAACGAAACGTACGGACAAGATGCAATTTAAGGCTCGGCAAGGAAAGAGAACATCCATGGTGTATGGTTATGGAAAAAGAAATCGATACTCCATCAGGTTAGTGACTGTTCATTTTAACTCGTATACCAACGATGCTATTCGGGAATTCTTTAGATACATTTTTGATTTGAAGAGATGTTCAGCTCTCTTTAACATTTTTTTACAATTTTACAGGCGATCCAAAAGAAACTTTATTCTTAAATTTTACGAATTTTCGTACATTTAAGTCAACAATTAAGATTATTTTACAAGAATATCATATAGAATTTTTCGAAAATGGTATATTTCATAAGGAAAATGCATTATTGTTGTAAAGATAAATTTCAAACAGATTACTCATTAAAATATAAAATTGACAAGCATATGTACATACATGTAGTCCAGCTTCGTTTTTTTTTGTTATATTAAGTGAGGAATACCCTTAGGGAAGTAAAGTTGTATAATTGCTCTCAATTACTAAAATGACAAGATAACATTGTATGAATCATAACCCAAATGCTCTGAACTCCATGAGATTTTGAGATGACGTTGATAACGTCTGTGATGTGTGTGTAACGCTATATGTATTATTAAAATGTATCGTTGTATGATGTGTCAAGAACCATCATAGAGCATGTGTAATGCTTATACATAGTAGAATGTCGCAAGAAATGCGACCGTTGATGAAACAATAAGTTTCTTATTTTATGAGTCTTAGGGGAATTATGTCGCTAGGAAAGCGACCGTGTATTGATATGGAACATGAAGTTTATTAAGTTGAGTTGTAGAGAATAATGTCGTTAGACATGCGACCCTTGCAATCAAACCTGGAGATTGCTTCTTATGTATGAGTCAGAGTAGTTGCGGTTATGTGTCAATATGAATTAGTATTACTTGTTAATTAGCTGGAAATTCATTAGTAAAATATTTCATTGCATTACTGCTATTAAAGGCGGAATTCCGTAAAGAGAGAGAATAAAACATGTTTTTATAAATCTAAGAATAAGATTTAATGACAAATTAGTGCGTGATAAATACATATTTTTTTCAGCGTAAAGATAACTGTTATTAGAATTATTTTGAACATTTATGAAGAAACTAACATTTTGTATTTTACAATAAATGTATCCCGAATAGTTATTAGAGGTTTACGGTGTTTTTAACAGTCCTGACTTAAGACGACGACGCTTTGTTACTAAGATGAAATGAAAACTATAGAAAATGAAAAACAGAAAACAGGAACCAGATTGGCATACAAAAGACAAATTTATAAACATTCTATTTAGAGATTCTAAGAAGGCATCATTAAGTAAAGTTCTTATATAGACAAACGAAACTTTTGACAATGTTAAATGATTGCTTGTATATTCATTAAACCGAGAGAATGCTGCTGGAGCAACACGCCAAACCTTCTATGAAAACGACCTTCTGAAGCCGGGCTAAGCTATTACTCAACAATGAAGGCTATAATAATGCGTGGTGACATACGAACATATTTCATGGCTTTTTGGAGAAAACTGACAAGTTGATGGGTCACCACTCTTACTAATTCGACTATAGCAACTGCGGTGTACAGATGTCAACCATGGAACTTGAAATGAATGATGTCGCCTTTCACGTAAAAACAAGTATCGTTCCGAAAAACAAGTATCGTTCCGATTGTTAAATATGATTCTAGAACATTGTTTCATTTTTTAGTATATACTAAGTTGTAGATTTTTATTATTTCATTATAATATAAAAACAGGTTACGGGATTTTCTTATTAATATTACTTTCGCATATTTAATCTTATTTTCTAGAGATTTGTGAACTTATATATATATATCATTACATATCAGTAATTGACATTTTACGCACGTCTAACTGTTACTTGAAGTATTTCCTAATGATGATATTCTTCTTGACAGGTATATTTTTGACAGTTATGTTGTGTATAAACAATTATTTTTTTTTCATTTCAGTTACATTCTTGAAGGCAAAACCCCTCTGGGCAAGGGAGGAAAAAGTGCATTTTAGTATTGTGAAAAATATTGTGAAAATTGTGTCCGCTAGTAATGCAGTGTTTTATTTAAATTAAATGGGGTTTTGACTTCAAAAAGCAAGAAAAACAATCTAGGACTGAAACAAAAAAGAAAACAAATTGAATATTCTAGGACTGAATCAAAAAATCTGTGAAATTGTGAAATTATATCTACGAATACTTTGTGTTTCATCTTATTCATTGATTGTGTATATTATATCATGCATTGATCTTATTATATTATATCATGCATTGATCTTATTATTTTTGATTTTATGAATTCAATTGTGTTCTATTCTACTTAAAGGCATTAATCTTCAGTATTACGGCTAAAACTTTAAAAACAAAATTAAGTATATATTATCAGCCGGTTTTATGTATTACCTCATGTTTAATTTGTTGATTGCCTCATGTAAATTTTTGTTTTTGTTTTTATTTTTATTCTCTTATAGATAATTAAAAGAAAAACTCACAAGAAAGGGGCGAGTGTGATATAATGGTTTAAAGAATCCATTATACCAAATACTTCTTAAGCATTCTTTTCAGTTAGCTTTACGGTCAATAATAAGTCATGTACTTTAAGAATATATTTCGCATTCCTTTTCACACTTAGCTTTACGGTCTAGAAATTAGTCATGTGCATTAAATGACAGGTTACATTATATCGCCCAGTTAATGCATTGTCCAGCAATGCATGTTTCAAAATTACTATATTGTTTTGACAACTGACTAACTGGATAAATGACAGGGTAATTATAAACACCCGGTCTTTTGATCACGCCGCATGACTCAAGTCACGAATCATTTCTTTCATAAGCAGAAGTTTTGAGACAACACTTCAGTATCATTCTGGTACTCAGTTAGGTTAGATGCGTATGTTCGATACTAGCAAAATGAATTAGTTAGATAAAGACCGAGGCAATTAACGTTGAAGTAATTATGTCGAAGAATAGAAGTTCTGTTAATAACTGAGGAAATGTTAGTGAACTATGTTAGAGAATTATGAAGAAAGACATTGTTGTATATATTATCTTAGAACTTAGTAAAATATTAAATAGTAGTTATCATACAGAACAGAGTTGTTGTTGTTGTAGCTAGAATAGTGAACTTTAGACCCTGTTACACCACAATATTATCATAAGATATAGTTTCAAACTTAATCTTCACAAAGCACATCTTAGAAATTGGCAGCATGAGCGCACGATTTCACATAAAACTTAAAATTAAACGCAAATTACTTATTACATTTTTCTCTTTGTGGTTTTTATTAATTTTTGACGGGCAAAACATAAGTATCATCCTTTACGCAATCAATTGTCAAGAAAAACTAGACTGACGTAACTAAATAGGTAAAATAGCATTGACTTATGTTTATGTTTCGCATTATAATAAACATCGAAATGTCTGAATGTTATAAGATACGAAGATTTCACTGAAATTTAAATTCATCCGTTTGACTCTGACACTTTTTCACATTTCTCCATAGCTTCTAGTTTACATTCCCATCCCTTCATTCTACACCTGGCGACATACACACACCCGACACGCTCTTAATTTCAGCTGAACCAATCTGCACCAGTACTGATATATTTTCTGCATCTTATTTCTAACTTTTCTACAAGAATATAACAATGATTTTATCTTTCTTCTTCCGAGAGGTTGTGATTTCATTCTTGTTAGGGTACGTGTACGATTTTATTCTTTGTTTTAATACCGTCTTGGTGTCTAGTTATTTTAAAAAAAAAAACACAAGTCCAGTGTATTCCTGAACATGTGTAAAATCTTCACTGTGTAGATGTGCAGACGTGTAATGCAACGCGATTAATCAAATAGATTTTGGCCGACACGTAATTATTATTAAATTTAGAGCATTTCTACACAATGTGTGCGCGTACAATTCTGTTAGATTAACCTCTCTAGATGGTTTTATTTAGTATGACCCTAAGACATGGTCAGATTTAACCTCAAGTTTGGGCTTCGTGAAGATTGGTTTCATGAAAGTATTTTTGGCAAAATTTACTTTGTCAAAATTAAGTTTTGTGAAACGGGCCTCTGGTTAATACTTTAATGATGCTATAAAACGACATTTAATTAAAGAAATACATTTAGGGGGTTTTGATTGCAGTTATATATAATGGCCGTTATAGAATTACAGAAACATTAGCGTTAAACACTGCCAGTTCCATTGCTTGAATGAAATTTATATGCAATATATATACAAATCCTACTTTAACCCGCATCTAAAGCGCTGCAATAAATTCTATATATATTTCACGATAACGATACTGTCACGGTATAGAACACGGAGAGACTGTGTAGGCGGCCCGGTAGGTCAGTCGGTAGAATATCGGAACGGTATTCCGAGGCCCCGGGTTCGAGTCCCGGTCTGGCTGCACATTTTTCTCACCCTGTGACATTTGGCGTCCAACGGGGGACAGTGACGGCATTACACTGGGTAAATCTCCGATGCCTGTATATATAATTGCTTATATATGTGAAGTACCCGCTGAAATTCGAGGACGAATTTCAAAATAGTGGGGCGATATGTCACGGTATAGGACTTGAATATTAAAATGAGGAGAAAGTGTGTAGGCAGCCGGGTAGCTCAGTCGATAGAGTGTCGGAACGGTATCCGAGGCCCTGGGTTCGAGTTCCGGTCTGGCTGCACATTTTTCTCACCCTGTGACAATACTACATATGATTTATACTTTAAATTTTGCATTTTTGAGTACAAATCTACGATAAACTAAGGCGGCCACCCGGTATATTAGGAAATTTGAATACATTTATAATATTACATTGTAATAAAAAAAAAGATTACATGTGCTTCTTTTCTTCATATTATCGAGACGACTTTTACGTTTTACATAGTTATACTGCGACAAATAAACAGACTTACTTTATATGCAGTTGCATCACAACCAGTCAAGCAGTATAATATCTAAAATATAAAAACACGTCATTACATATAACAAACGGTAAAATCTGTGCACCCACCCCCACCCCATCCCCGCCCCCAACCCTCACTGAAAACCAAACGACTTCATTTACTAGTCAGTGTTTCATATAATTTGCGCTCTTCGTTTAAAAAAAAACTATAAAATGCAAACAACAATCAAAACACTTTTAAACATATTGTTTAAAGAAGAAATGTATTGTTTTGAAAGCAGTCTACGAAAAGTCTCAGTTACTTACCAGAAAAGTTAAAAGCCTTTTCATATTCCTGTTTTCTAACATGCATTCACAGTAAAGTAATATTTACCGACGCCGTAGGCGCTATCAACACTTTTATACTAGTCTATTAACGGCTGGTGAATCTCATTCTCGGAAACTCATTATGTCATTTCAACTCAGTTTTACTAATCTATTTTTCTTGGTCATAATACCTCAACCTTGTTTACTTTTCAGTTTGTGTCAGTTCATCTTGATTGTATATCAGATCAGTTCGACTTGTCATACGAATTTATTTAAAATAACTTAATTGCCAGTCCAGCTTATTACCTTCCGTCGTAATATTCAATGACCAGACATTTATGCTTCTGATAGATGCATACTTTCATAAAGTTTTGTAATCATACAGTAATATAAGTTAATATATATTAATGCCAGAGAATGGCGAGTTTTCAGATTCATCAGTTGATTGATCCTTCCTACGTGACAGTAGCACTTTTCAATGAAAGCTAAGAATCCAATCTCTAAATTTTAAAATAGCTATTCCATAAAATATCTACAGCTTCCTTTTTTTTCTGGCAAATATTGCTCTAAATGTATTATAAATTCTACCTTTTCCGAAAGGTTAAAAGATATCTTATGATTTAAACCTCCGGCTGGAAACCAGGATTAATTCAGCAGATTTAAAACTAAAGATCTTATTCTGATGTGGTCTATTATTTCTTTCCTCCAAATTTCTAATGAAAATTCATTGAGGCTCGGGACCCGCATCATTGGAAAGGTCTTGATGAGTAGTTTCACAAAATATATACTTTTATGAGTCTATCACGTATGATTTTCGAGATAGCGGGGTTTAAAACAAAATCAGTCATGCGTTACAACTTGGTCTTTCTCCTTCGTTATTAGACAAAACCTAGGCAAGTGGGGTATCTAACGATATGTCTCGATGAGCACTATTTACTTTGAGACTCGAATCGAGGTTAAGACCCCTCACACATAAAATCCACTTTGGAACCCAAGTATGGGTTCGAACCTAGGGAAATGTGAAGGCGCCGCGATCACCACCAACGCCGCCACCAGCGCCTTGCGCAGCAGCAGCAGGAGCGCCGGAAGCGCATTTAGGGAGCGCTAGGAGCGCAGGGAGCGCATTTGGCAAGGCGGTTGCAGTGGCGGCGATGGCAAAGGCGCTGGCGGTGGTGGCGGTGGTGGCGGTGGCTCTGGCTGTGGTGGTGGCTTTGGTGGGGGCGGCGGCGGTGGTGGCGGCGGCGTAGACCTTTACAACGGTTTCATGCTTCACTAGGTTCGAACCCATCCTATGGTTCCTAAGTGTTTTTACGCATGAGTGGTTTTAACTTCGATTCGACTCTCAAAGTAAATTGTGCTCATCGAGACATGTCGTTAGATGCCCTACATGCCTAGGTTCTGTTCAATAACGAAGAAGAAAAACCGGGTTGTAACGCATGAATGATTTTAATTTAAACCCCGATATCTCGAAAATAATACGTGGTAGACTCATAAAAGTATATATTTTGTGAATCTACTCATCAAGACCTATCCAATGATGCCGGTCCCGAGCCTTTACGATGATTTTTTGAATTTTGATGACGTCATTTCCGGTCGGGAATCAGATTTTTGAAATGTACATCACTCGGGCTTACCAAAAATGTCAAATACTCAGAACGCCAAAATTGACCCTAATTCACTTTTCTTACGGTTACAGACCTAACCGCCTCGGTAGCCTAATGGTAGAGCGTCCGCTTCGAGTGCGGGAGGTCGTGGGTTCGATCCCTGGCCGCGTCATACCAAAGACGTAAAAATGGTACTAGTAGCTTTCTCGCTTGGCGCTCAGCATTAAGAGGGTAGTGCTAGGACTGGTCAGCCCGGTGTCAGTATAATGTGACTGGGTGGGATATCCTGACACGTGTCTACTGCGTGATATTCCATTAAGGCAGCACTATAAAGTTGGGCATTGTGCTTGCTGCTACAAGTAGACACCGTCGTTTATATGACTGAAAAATTGTTGAAAAAGACGTTAAACCCGAACACACACACAGTTTCCAGACCTGCCCATCTGACACATTATTGCCCCAATGATCTTTGAGATTGTTCGTGATGTGTTTGGGATCCCTTATGACTCACCCCAAAGGTCTTCGAGTCCCACAAAGCATTCGATACAAGTACACTAGGTTGACCTCACATACGTCGTCTGCACACCGTACACCGTTAACTCCACGCCTGATTGATTTCAAAAATTAACTCCTCAAAAAATAAAATGGCGGTTTATATAGATAAAGAAGGATCGGTTCCCTATTGTTAGGTCATCGTCTACTACCGAGGATATTAATTTTTCAAAACATTGACTCCACCAAAAACAAAATGGCAGATCTATATAGATCAAGAAGGAAAAAAATCCTATAGAGATGAGGTTAACTACTAAAAACATATTTGAAATGAGAAATCCTTCATTTCAATTTGTAAAAGATTTCCTACTTACTCATGTTCGATGTTTTCATTTCAGTCCACGAGCATGAATCTCCCAGGCAATAAGTCATGTTTGCTGTGTCCTGAAACAGGTCGCGTGTACAAAAAATACAATGTTAATGTGCTTGAATGTATTTTGTTATTTATAATAAATATAAACCAGAAAAAATATAATAATGCTTTGATAAAATAATTAATCAGGCATGCTCGGTATTTAACAGTCATGTTCGTGAACACGAAACAGATAAATAACAAGCTTTAAAATGATATATTTTTGCTACTAATAAACTTTGTTAATGTGGCAGTTGAGTCCAATAATTCCAGGGGTGTTCAAAGATAATCCGTCATAGATCAATTGTAAAGCAAATATTGGATTTACCTGTTTTGTAAAATAAACAGTGTCGATTGTGTTGAGGTTAACTGCCACATTATAAAAGTTTATTAGTATGTACATGTATTTTAATATTTATAATCATTTTAAACCACTAACACATGATATACTGCTTTAATAGAGTAATAACCGCTCATATTTGGTATTTACCAGTCTGTTCACGAACATGAATCAGATCGCCAGTTTTCTATTTTATATAAATTAAAAGCATTAATACGCTTGAATTTCAAATATGTTTGGTATACAGCAGTATTTTATCATAAGTAATCAATTAAAATCACAATCACATAATTCATTATAAAATATAGACGTACTTGTGTAAATTGATGTTGCATTGTTTCCAGTGCGACATGGAATCTATAGCGGGTGGGGTATAGGTCTATGAATTTTTTTAACAATCTGCTTAGGCATTGATTGTTTTATTCATAAGAAATGACATGCTGTAGTATGTAGGCTATTCGAGAAAAGATACCCCCTCCGTGCTTAATTTACCTCTTGGTACAACCAGTACCAATTTTTAAATCTCTAGTATGACGCGGGCCGAGGATCAAACCCCAGACCTCCCGCACTTACAGCAGACACTCTACCACTAGGCTATTGAGGGAGGGGATTGGGAAATAATTTACATAAAGGGAACAGTGGGGAGGTGGTCTTGAGTGACCCTGTCTCGAGGGAGTGAGGGGGGTGTATTTTATTCATGTATTGTTGAAGCAGGCCTCAAACCGGGGGAGAGGTATTATTTACAGATAAACCGGAGTGGAGGGGGTATTTTTTAGGAAGGGGAGGTGGTATTTCAAGGTAACTGGGATGTGGAAGGGGAAGATGTGGGGGTAAAAAGTCTCCGGGAGGTGACATTTTCTTTTAAAAACTCCTTCCAGAGTTGGGGTGAGTGGATTTATTCTGGAATAGCCAAGTTTAGTCGCACTTGTTCAGCTTATAATCAGGATGGGTTATTTTATGATCTGATATAATACTTGCCATTCCACCGAAGAAAAGACAGGCACGGACATATTTCACCATTCAGTTGATAGGTGTAGAAGCAGAGGTGGGGAGGGGGGTAAATATGGTTAGGTTTAGCTGGCCGACAACCCATACTAGTATTTGCTTCTCCCTCCAACCATGGTTTTCGCTCCTTTGATACTAAATGTCACGACAAAGATAAAGAAGTCAGTGCAATGTGTTTTACTATATTTTTTCTCAAAATCTTCATGTGAGGAAGCCATCCAACTGGCTTACGGAAGGACGATGGATGGTTTTTAACAGGTGCCTGCTCATGATAAAATAATTAAGGGGCACCTTAATTGACTCTTCCTCCACCATCAAAGATGCAAAGTAGACATATGAGCTATGATAGTGTCAGCGAAACATGAAACTACTGTATTACAATATCTGAGCAATAAATCTGTTTCAAATAAGTAAGGGAAAAAAACATGGCATTGCAATGATTGCTTAATGTATTTATAGTGATGACCTTGATTAAACTTTGGTCTTTGAACCCATAAATGTTAATTAGCATCTGTATTTTTGTGACATATATTTAACCTTCTGAATGTGAAAGCTGGAATAATATGTTAAGGGGAACCTGATGTCTTTCAAAAGTAACCAAATTATTTAGGAAACGTTTTGTTTATCCGAGCGCATACACTATATGGGTCCTGATAGTCCAAGTTACTTCCGTTTGTGTCAAATTGGCAATTTGCATGTCAATGTAAGAAAGTTATGCTATTAATGCTAATTCCTTTACACTTTTCAAAGAAAGTAATAATTTTGATAAAAGTAGATTAACACGCAGATGTATAATTTATGTCATCTATATAATTTGACAGTTGTACAGAAACTTAAAATTGTACCTTCTTGTCTTTTTTCAGATTTGTTTGGTTGGTTGTGTGAAGAAGATAGCTTTTCCTGTGAGTTTTTCAAAATATGTACAACCATACATACTGGTATATAGTACACTAGTAATCACAGAAATACTAAGTACGCAGTTTCCTAAGTATTTTGTATCCAATGCTTAGTGTGACATTTGCCTGATGAAATGATACATCCCAGAAGTAATCCAGTTCCGATCTGTAATTTGTACTAAATTGAAATCATTGATAATTACTTATTAATCAATGTTATTGATCTCACAAATCTGAGTTGTGAGACAATCCACATTTGAGTATAATAAGTAAGCCCTTAAGTATTATCTAATTCATGTTGTGTTATTTGTTATCACCCTTGAAACATAACCACAAAGTGACGGTGTGAGTAAGCAAATGCTGTTCGATCTTTGAAAGAACGATTGTCTTTCATAACGTATATCCAACATCTGCAGCATTTGAACTGCTTGTAGACTGGCAGTTATGTGTGTGTGACCATACCAATATATTCCATACATGTACTGGATGTTATTACTCAACTTCACAATACAATTTCCGTTACACATGTATATGTACTGATATGAAATTCATGTATTATCTGTATTTTCTTCAGTTTCAGCCTGTGTGCTGGAAGAACTGCTCCAGGTAATTGTAAAATTAGATTTAAAGGGAGTATTATCATTCCTTTTTAAAGTTATATTTCTATTTGATGCGCTTATTGCACTTATCTTTTGAATTTGATTTTCCTATTCTGCTTGCCCAACCAAGATAGAGTTATGGGAATGTTACTTTATGTAATGAGTCTTTTTGATCATTATTTGGTCATTATTAAAAAGGTGTCTGACAGAATATCTGAAAAGTGAAAATTGTATAAAAACTTTTTTATGTGACTGACCACCTTTAGTTTAACAAATAAAACTTCGGTACTTGGCCATGAGGTCAAATGTAGATACTTTTGTTTAAGTCTTGTATGATAGTGCTGTAATTTTGATGTTGGAATTAATGTGATGTTTTTATTCTTCTAACATATATTTATTGAAATCTTTTTTCTAATTCTGTTAGGTTCTGTCAAGTGAGAATGCAGGATTGGTAAGTAAATGTTCAGTAATATTTAATTTTCACAAGTTGTATGAAGACATTCATATCCCAGTGATGCTGTATATACTTTTAAATTGAAAAATTAAAGTTAAACGGCTTCTTCTGTGTACATATTATTTAAGGAATAAATTGATATAAATAAAAGTGATTTTACTAAATGATCCCAGTTATCAATTAAAGTGGAAATATGAGCATTTTTCAAGTAAAAAATCAGCTGAAATAGATGTGTGTGTAAGAAGGGTGGAAGAAATTATAGCTTTTAACCCAATAAACCAAACTCGTCCTGTTACCAGTACGAAATAATAACTTTCCAAATATGACTTTTCTTATTTTGACTGGGGCAGTCTTTTTTTGAAAAGTCAAACTGCACGCAGGAGTTGCTTCCCTTCAACTACAGAAATCTCTACCTTTAGGTAAGGGAAATCACTGCGTAGAAGATTGAAGAAAAGAACTATAATTTCATTTGTCCGATAACCTTATTTCTAAAGCATCAACTTCAATTACTTATGCAGCATTATCGTTAATTTAACACATTTAAATATACAGTAACCGAAAATAGCTTTTATAAAACATTCTCCAAAAACACAGTATGTGCAGTAAGATGCGCATAATGCCACTTTAAACAAGCGGCATTAGATTGTATGTAATAGTTTAACCGGACAGTGTCACATTTATTGCAAATACATGTGTAAAGGTCGGAAGTGTAAGCCTGTTATTGCTTCATTCGACAGGAATACACTTCAGACCAGAACAATTTGAGAACGTCGATAAATTCAAAACAACCTTGTAAAATGTTAGAAAATACAGACATACACATACATAACAAAACAAGTAACCCGTATTTGCCATTTCTTCAATATTTTAAACATTGCTGAATATACCTTTTATATTATCAACATGTTTTTAATAACATGTCAAATTTCAGAAATCTCAAAATGATGCAAAGATGCAACTTCATTCACATTTTAATACCACATCCCAAATTCTCAAAATCACAAAAATACACAAGAAATGGCTGTCTTTTGAAAACGGGTGAATACCGTTTAGAAGAATACAGAGGTGTCGATTTTGCTTTTTTACTATAAAATGGGCAAATATTTTACAAATATCAAATGATCTTCTCTGGATGTTATTTCGTGTTCTTAATAATTTCGTCCTCCGTAATGTTTACCGCTAGATTGTATATTCCAGACATTAAAGTGTACTGTTTCGACTTTTTAATATGGGTTGATGTTGTAAAATGAGTAGTATTCGATGTTTTTGTTTAATTTTCTTGAACTGTTTAATTTTGTCAACAATGTATTATTCAAAGCTTTTACTAAATTTCTAGAAAATACTTTCAGTAATTTTTAAGTAATTGTCAAAATAAAAAAATGACTGATTTCAGCTGTTGTTTTTTCAGTAAATACAAAAATATGAAATTGACCACAGATTGTAATGCGTTTAGTTCAATATGTACACTTTAAAAGTAAACATTAGGTCGTTTTTCAATAACGTGTGTCTATAAACAAAACATTTATCGAGTAATACTACATTGCAAAGAATGGGAGGTGACTCTGTACATATATTCACATTTCTCAATCCCCACATTAGTTACCCTTATACCGAAACAAACTGTAAGAGATACAAACGAACACATTAAATGTATACCATTCTACATGATGTAATGCTTCTATATTTCTTATGTTCACCAAACTAGTTATTAAAACATCCTAACTTCATATACATGTATCTATAAATGAGTTTGAATAACAGTGTTTATTTGATCCTGAGATGCTAAAGTTTCAATTATTATGGACGACGTGCGTCTGCAGGAGAAAATTCCATTGCTTGTATTTATCACCATTTCTCTTGAGACAATAACATAAAATATGCAACAATGTGTCATTAACGGTTGCTTTACACCGACTCCATGTCCGTATAAATTTATGTGAAAAGAACATCCCCAAGAGATATACTATACAGCATTGGAATAATGATGAGGGTATTGTTACTTAGTTTCCAAAGTCCAATTTCACCAAACGCTGATTCATAAAAGTCTGCATCATTCTCTGTTAGACTTTCCTGTATCTGACGTCTTGACATTTCCACAATAAAGAGTTAATTCCGGTCTGTGATGACTTAACATTTATATCAAGTGGTTCTTTTCCAGAGAATTGCTCAGTATTGTTTATTGATTACTGAACCATCTACAGTGCCAACAGAAGGTGCGGGAAGTTCTTCAAACAAGTAATCAGTAACTTGCGCTTGCATTTCATCATTCTTCAAGTTATATCCAAGGTACAACTCTGAAATAGAACATATTTAGAAAGGGTCACGAGTGGTACGTGCGAAGAAAATATGACAGCATAAGTGAGTAAACAATTTGAAATTGTAACTCAAATACATTCAAGGGTCGTGGAAATGATTGAGTAAAAGTATGGTGGCATATTTCTGCATACGATAATCATAAACTGTTCAAAAAAAATTCATGTCTCATGTGCTAATCTGCGAAAGTTTTGGATAACAAAATACATGTCCCGAATTAGGATTAAAACATTTCAAAAGTTTGTTTATATATATATTTTTAAATACTGCTTACTTCGGAACTGAAAGCGTATGTTACTTCCCGTCTTGATCATTTTAAACCAGACTGGGTCAGGCTGTAATGAAAACAAATACAACATACTTTAAGGAAACATGGTATACAATTTAATGCGAAGTGTGTGTAATGAGAATTTGTAATCGTAGCAAAAAATAGCAGATTCGGATTGAGTCGGTTTATGAGAGGTGAAAAAGTGTGAAATACCCCTCACATGACATCGTATTTATCTTCTACAATAATATTTGAATTGATACTATGATTCCAAAGAATCAGAAAATTTAACAACACTTGGACCAAATTTGGTGAGGCACCTTACAGTCTTACATCTTATTGAATTGTAATGAAAGTTATTTAAACCATTCATGGCACTGAAAAAAGGTTCCAAATTGAACTAGTAGTGCATTAGGTATGGCAATATGAACGGTCTTTGAGGCTGCCATTTTAGTGTTAATGTCCTTATATCCTATGTTACACACTGCTGAATTATATAAATATATAACGGAAATAGCACTTTAAACTGATCCCACGAATAAATATATTTAAGTGTCTTGAGTTCTTATCGAGAAAAAAGTTATGTATAAACATCATTAAACGCCATACTTTTGTTTTACAATGCAAGAAAACAGGGTAGTTGCAAGTTCAAAACGTTTTCACTTTAAGCCGATTTAAAACTTCTTTCACGGCTTCAATTTATTTAAGAACAAAGACAAAGACTCAATAGGGACAGCACGTTCCATGAACGCAGTCTAACACGACGAGGGATCCCCGTGGCCGAGTGGTTGCTGACTTCGAATCATTTGCCCCTCACTGATGTGGGTTCGAGCCTCACTGGAAGCATTGAATTCTTCATGTGAGGAGGCCATCCAGCCTGCTAACGGAATATCGGTGGTTCTACTCAGATGCCCGCCTATGATGAAATAATGCACGGAGGGGCATCTGGGGTCTTCCTCCACCATCAAAGCTTGGAAGTCGCCATAAGACCTATCATTGTGTCGGTATGACGTTAAACCCAAAAAAAAACGAATCCTAACACGAAACCCTACAGCAGTGTATTTATGGATGAGTTAATATCGACATTCACACAAAATTACACAGACAAAGTCAAACAATCATACAAGAAAGACAAAACAAATAAAGAAAGGAACACATTGGAGCGCCTTTTCGGAAAAGTTAGTTTACAAAAACACCAATAGGGAGTGAACCCATTTTAATGGTGCACGTCTAATCTCATTCTTACCACCTATCATTTTCTAAGTTTTCATGTTTGGAAAGTTACGGAACAGTGTCAATAAAGGTTATTCCTGCCAGGGGAATCCCAAACACACAAAATGGTAATAAAAATGTTAGAATGTAAACCACAAAAATGCTCGTGTAAAACTGCTTGTGTAAAATATAGGTTACATTCTACCAATTCAATTCCTTATTTATTTCATATTAATAACAAAACATTCAGACCTCATTTTTAGCACTTTTGAGCATTTCAATGATATGAAAACCATATATGGTCATTTAGTATAACATGTCTTCTTACCAAAAATAGAAAAATATTGACATGTTATGTTGTATATAAGAAAAATAATCTGTTCTGAAAAACATCACCCTCTGAAAATGCCCCCATGAAAACAGCCGTTTAGCAATTACGCGTAGGTAGACATTTTTCGCAAAGAATAAAACTTATTCCAGGAAATTTACAATGAAAATGGTCTAAATCTATTCTCAATACAATAAGCAATAAACATAAGCCAAAAATTTAACTGTCACCTCCTCATGTCACTCATTATACCAGATTTCATCCATAGCATGGAACTACATTTTGGACTACTTCACATGTAACACTGAGTAGTCACTTCCGGTTTGGTGTAATCCGTCCTATATATATATATATATATATATATATAACTAAAACAATACACTCAACGCCTTTGCAAAAGGTAGAACAACAGTATCAACTAACTGGAATGGATTTAAACTTCACACACTTGTCCACTGTGGTCAACTGACATGCACTGTACAGGTTCCATAACACTGCTTTTTCAACTTTAAAGTTTATTCAATTAACTTTCTTTAGTGAAAACGCTGTTGAAAAATCAAGCGTTACTTTTCCCCGTCAGCTTTTGCTTAACTGTAGCGAGCTCCTGCTACCACTTTAGCAACGTAAATCCATGTCATACCTGTATAGTGTTTAACAATACTACTTGTGAAAAATTACATTCAGGAAACGTATCTCCCTGGCCAAAATTTGTTGAATTATAGCAGTAAATTTGTCATCCAGGCATGACAAATAGAGTAAACAAATTTAAACAACGTTGCTTTTCCAATTAAGCGGAGAATGCCGAAGTCGTACACGGATAATACGGAAATTGCCGACTGTAATTACGGGTCAACTACCTTAAAATTGCCATAAATTGCATATATTTTTCACTGTTTAAAGGCATTATAAATGTAGTTACAATACATGGTCATTTCTCATGTACACATTGGATAGAATGAATTAGTAGCTTAAATTAATGTGTATTTCACTTCTCTTTCTGTGATATAAGGAACTGTGACTATGCAATAAGGGATTCTATTTTAAACGAACGGAAACCACAAAATGAACATTTACAAAATGTCTTCAGAACTTACTTCTACAGTGATCTGGTCCTCCGGATCAATAGCAATGTACCACTTCTTTGTCATGTCACAAAGAGTAGTTGCAAAGTTTATATGTCCTTCAGTGTCTGCCTGCCAAATCTTTGGATGTTTCCAGATTATCTCTGAGAAAACGTAAACCATTTGCAATAAACTTGAAAACGAAATTCATTATTAAACTGAGTACTGCTGAAAAAATGTCTTGTATTCCGCAGTAGTGCAAGGGACACTATATAAATAATATGAAAAATAACTATATAATAAATGACTCAAAAGTACCTTTAGATTCACACACTAACTTATTCAAAAGCAGCTCCTAAAGTTAATAAATTGAACTTAAACTTAAGGTTTATGAGTATTTCAAAAAACACAGAAATATTTGGTAAATAAACAATCTACCTGTCCACTATATATTCTACTGAATTGTCCCGTGTGACTTGTTACTTAAAATACATTTTTTGTATTCTCAAAACGTTGTCACCTTTAAAAATGAATGCAATTTGTAAAAAAAAATGAAATCAAACAATTGCTGAAAACTACGTTCCACTTAACTATGTGAAATTTCAGCACAGGGACATTATTGCAACTGCATCAAAACGAAGATATGTTACAGTTCTTTGAAAATTGTGAATTTTTAAACGTGTTGATCTGTCCGAAATCGTGCCCTCTTTATGCAGTCCTTTTCCGGAATTCAATGTATATAATTATAATTCAATATAATACAATTCTTTTGTAGATTAATATACATGTTTTATACACTGTTCAATTTTGTTACAAATTTATTTACATAAGATGATTATTAACAATGCATAGATGATATGAAAAAAAACTGATTATAAGAAAGAAAAAAAAATCAAAGTTCAGTATCTCCGGATACAAAAGATCTTTAAGTTCCATTCTAAAGTGACGTGTCACAGTTCTTTAATTTAATTGCGAACTTTAAGTAGCACAAACAATATATCAACGTATCTGTAAATTAAGTCCCTTTAAACCGTGAATACGTTGATTCCGTATTGGCTCCCTGAGCTGACTTCAGAGGATAACAAAAATCAGCGTCTTTGCGGTTTACGGCACAACCATGGGACGAAAGCTCTGCGCTGGGAATATCACATCGAGGCGAGTGAAGACAAGTGAACCTCGGGCATTGTACTTCCGGGTTATGACATCACCAGGTAAAAGTCGTCTGGCGGAAGAAGCTAAAATATATAACATATGGTAAGCACCATAGCAAAACAAATAAGTCAGGGCATATAATTGCTCCTTTGGGTACACCATACCTCCGTAGGCTCCCGTAAATAATACGTGCTACTTATACAAAACATATGTGCTACTAAGTTCAGATGTCACATGATTAAAATACGTCACTTATTACTTCCATTATTACAAAGATTACTTACTTAAAAGACTAAAGTTAAAGTATGAAAAAGATATGAAAAGTATATGATGAAACATTATAGATACGGACATGATAAACTGCAGCTATTATTTACAACTACAAATTAACAAAATTCAATATAAATCAAACGTTATATCATAGTTGGTATCGATATAATATCTAATGCCATACACTACAACGGACATTAATTAGATGTGCTTTACAATTACGATACAAATTTCAGTATAAATCTAACATCTTATATAAACGAAACGTTTAGACTCCTCTTTCTAAATAATCTACAAAAGTCTGAAAAATTTAATAAATTATCCTGACATACCGAAACTAGCCAAAATCATGTGCCGAAAAGTAAATGTTACAGAATTCTGTAGAATGAACAAAAATTTACCAAATAAAAATCGTAATGCAAAAATCATACAAAAATCTAACAAATAAACTTCTTACCTCGATCGAGCATAAATTTCTAGCAAGAAAAAATAATCAGACATAGATTCGTCTATAATGTCGGAAGGTGGTGTGCGCAAGGCATATCTAGTCCAGTCTATTTAAAGGGTAATGTCCCGCCATATACTAAATTTCATAGGATTCACGGCCTATGCGTAAACTCTTGACTATTTGTATTTCCACGGGATTCACGATATAGCCGGGAAATCTGACTACCTTGGCGCGGATTGAAATTGACAATTTGAGGCCCATTATAGTGGTTTTGGGGATAAAAACATGAATTACTGAAGTTTATAAAATATCAACTTTCTTATTACTGAACCGAATTTAATGAAATTTACATGGAAATTTAAGTTATGAAATACAGAAAAACATGAGAGGTATTTTATGCGTGAAATCTGACATTTACCTCAATAACTCAAAAATTTACAAAAAGATGATGCAATACCTGCATTTACACTACAGATAAATTAAGGCCCGTATGTCAATTTGTGACAGACACCCATAAAATTTGATACATTGCTACATTGTAGCCGACAGGTCAACTAATATAAGTCATAAAATGACCATACGTACTTGTTTTGTTATCGCCACTATTCATTGTATCAATCCAAACTTTACAGTCACGAATGTCTACATACTTCTCTGAGCCAGGTACTTTATAAAAGTGTTGACTCATTGGTCTATAAATTATCTTGTCACCATCCACTTCGTTGTATTTTAAATCAGTAACTGCTGGAGGGGCTTGAAATAAAGAGTAGAAGTTATCCTAAAGATTTTGATTTAAAAATGTGCGTGTATGTGAACGTCTAAGCAGCTGATAAGCAATAAGAGTGTCTATCGTTTTTATTTCAATATAGTCGTTGACATTCTAACGATGTCAAGTTTCTTCTTTTTTACATAGCAACCGCATGATTTACTCTTTATAGACATTTTCTCAGTTTTAGTTTGGGCTCAGCACCGTTTTTCATAAGTATTTCAGATATGTGACAGCTGTTAGCTAACTCAAACAGTGTTCCCGGATTCTGTACCAGTACTAACCTAATCAGATTAAATGATGGTTTGTATAATACATAATGCATGGAACTAACTCAGTGACTTTAATGTTTGTAATTATTTTACGAATGCATTTTCGAAGTTGCACAGAATGAAACATTACGTTTTGGCGTCCACATTTAACAACATATTAGGCAAGATGTTATTATTCTTTTAAAATGAATAAAAGATATGTTACATCGTAGTAGATGGACTGAGATGATCCAGTAACTAAACGTACTTCTTCTTTTGTTACCAATCCAGTCTTCACCGTCACGATAGCCTAGATATTTCTCGGTGCCATGTACTTGATAAGAGAGTTTGCTCATTGGTCTACAAATCGGCTTGACACGTGCTAATTTTCGGCATTCTAAATCAGCATCTTAAAAATATATCAAACAGTAGTTATAAGGCAGGTTAATATTTCAAAGTGCCAGTATGAACGTCTGTGTGTACATTAGATGTATACACGGTAATAAGCATCTGTAACAAATTTTCCATATTATCTAATTAATCTTTGAAGAAAATAGGATGCCAACTTTTTGTAGTAAATATGGCCAACGAAATTGTTGCGCTTTAAAAATCAGATTACTAATAATTTTGCTGCAAGTAGTTGTGGTATAATCTATACTCATATACAACATTATATATTTACATGGGGAAAAAAATGGAAAATTAGAAAGCGAAGACATAAACGAAATAAGATTAGCATGGTTTCGCTGAAAGGGTTGAACTATATAAAGTATTACATATCTGGTTTTCCGGAGAAAGAACAGCACTGGTTTCAATCCACTCCCATTTCTGTTTGATCAGCTTCCTTCGTATTACCTAAATGCATAAAATATCCGCTGTTCTTTTTTAATTTGTCAGAAATTGTTCCTTTAGGCCTACTTGAGCATGTCTTTCTCAATTAGATATGTCTTTCTGAAAATACCTTCATTTAAAACTTTTCATTAAAAATGTGTTATTAGTAATAAAATAAAGAAAATAAAGAAGATCCTTTAGAAGCACAGAATGCAAGCAAGCAAAATTTAGCATAACAGGTTTTATCTGTGTATGAAAGGTAAAGAAATGCACTGTGCCCAACTCAATCGCTCCCACCAAGAAAAGATCAAAAACTAGAATTGTGTACATAGTACATGGATGCCCTCACATACTGTTATATTCAGATAAGGTTGTGCTTAATATGAGCAACTTTGGATACATTCCTTCAAAACGTGTATGAAAAATTGAACACGCCAAAGTTTGGCCTTATTTGTGAAACTAAGAAAGGACCATAATCTAGAAAATATCACTACAGAAAAAAGTCCATTATCTATGGTCGTCTTCACATCAAGGTCCTTCATCTTTGAAACTTCCAAGCCTATCCCATCAAAAGTGTTTGAGAAGTTGGACACACAAGATTTTTATCTACATGCATGTTCTATATAGCGAAAGTATCAAAGGGCCATAACTGCGGTAACAATAGCCACAGCAAAAGTTCCTTCCTTTAAGGTCATCTGCACATCAAGTTTGTTCTTATATAAATGTTTGAAGCAAATCAGGCTAATAGTGCGGGAGGACTTGAACACACCAGATTTTGGGACGTACGAACGGACTGTCAGAATAATTTGTATATCTGATATATGGATAACTTAACACATGAGCACAGATAATGATTGACTCCCTTTTCATGCTATCATTGTTATAATCATTGTTGAATTACTGTTGATAATAGGATTTGGGTCATTTATGGACGGCTTGGGTTAATTATAGTGTTTGCTGGAGCCCAGCATCACACAATGGCTAAGTTCACGTCGGAGCTCTAGGAAAGTGTAGGCTTTTGTGTAAATGATACTTTCTCCCACCTGTAAAGCAACTGACCAATAAGAAATTTGGTCCTGGAAATATGTAAAACTTTTCTTTCCCTGCACATTGAGCGCTGTGATGAAAAGCCAGGAAACAATAAACCCTGCCTCGTAGCGGAGTTTGAGGAGTTCAGCTCTCTAAGAAGGAAGGTACGAATGGTGTACTAACTTGCACCGTTCAAGTGGGTTATCGATTATAGAGTCGGTCTCTACTCAACCCAGGAGTTCGTCGTGAACATAGCCATTATGTTATATAAAATAGTTAAAGGGAACCAATTATTTGTTAAAGCGAGCACCCGTTGTGAAATCCTATGTACAGATTTGGACCAATGAGGAACAAGTTCTATAAATAGCACCAATCAAAGCTCGCGTCTGCTAAGGTATAAATAGGTACATGGATGACAGAGAGATTATTATTATTATTATAACAGATTTATATAGCGCCTTTTTCATGATAAACACGTTCAACGGCGCTTTACATATAGCAAACACAGCCACACAGGGCGCGAAATTCATCCTCTACTAGTACAGACACAGAGCGATCTGACCAGAGGGACAGAGTGATAAAGCCCCCAGAACAGACAGAGAGAACAGACAGAGAGAACAGAGAGAGATACAGGCCTGTCCGGCTAACTTAGCCTAGCTCTTTGCGAATAGACAGTCTGGTTCTTTAACGTGCCCGGTGTATAGCACCGATACACGCGAAGCCGTCTTTCCTGGGAAGAACCAGTACAGGCCTCTTAGTTAGGTGGGAGACACTCAAGAGCATCTCAGAAAATTCCAGTTCCTGGACCGGGATTCGAACCCCGGACCTCTGGATTGGCAGTCAAGCGTGTTACCACTAGACCTACGGCCCATCATTCTGTATCCAGCAAATGAAGAAGACACATCGAAGATTCAACAAATTATTTATCCCAGTACCTTGATAAGGAAGTTATTGCAACTACCCTGTCAGGGCGGATAAATTATTAAAAAGAAGACGTTTGAAGTTCATAGACTAAAGAATAGTTGCAGAATTTCAACAAGGTTTCGAGCTATAGGGCCAGCACATAGGGAGTTTTACCATAAGGGTAGTTGAATGCTATAGACGATAACAAATATAGGCTGAGCATCGGAAAGCTTAGACAGAGACCCAAAGTTTGGTAATCTACGGAGATAGTAGGAGAGTTCCAGCTTATAGACGAGGTTCAGCGTTATTGGCGAAGTACAGCCAAGGCATCGGGGTTATACCTATATAGTTGAATGCTATATATGATAGCATAAAGGCGCTGAGCATCCAGGAGTCAGGGAAAACACATAGAGTTGCAGTTTTCATTAAGAGGACATAGGCTGAGCATCTATGCGATAGGACTCGTACGTTGTTGTTCAAAGACATTGTCTGACGGGAAAAAGACCATTCAAGTATAGTATCTCCAGCCTATAGGAGTTTGAGCTGAATTCATTAGTTTAAGGTTGATAGCTGAAACATTGAGTTATTTTTGCCTGATCTCTGAAATTATCTAGCTCATAATTGAAAATATTTACGAATCATTGGTACGCGAATCATTTAGGCAAGGTAGCCAGAGGAAAATTTTATGTACGAGGTATTTGGTCTCACCAGCTATACGTTTTAATAAAGGACATTCTACATCGTTTGTCAGCTAGTCTAAGACATAGTCATCTTAGCGATCGGACCCATTTCAAGATACTAAAGGCGTAGGCACTTCCCTGGGTCATATAACTTGTAGATCTATCCTAACACGGACGTACTGACAACAGCAACGCTATATGCCCCAACCCCACACATGAATGTGGGGGCATAACAAAAACACAGCTGGTATTATCTTCCATTGTGACATTTTCATATTAATGTAAAAGCTTGAAATAATTTGTTTAAACAGAATACCAAAGATAACCGTGTTTTTCCATCTACTTTGACACCGTGAAACAAGTTCAGTACTTCTCTGTGCATCAAAGCTGGAACAAACACTTCGTTCAGAAGCAAAAGTTCATCGCCATCTCTGAAAATGAAAGACATGGGCCCTTTTTGTTTTACGAAGCCAACTCGGGGCAAAGAAACATTGGAGTTTTCATAAAAACAATACTTCAATGTACAAATGTAGGTTTTTCATAATAAGTCATATTGCCTGTTATGCATTTGATTTCGGTGAAAAAAGTTTATAACCAGTCGGAAAAAAACGCTGCAAAATCAAACAGAACTTATTTTGGTTTTGTATGTGAAACAGGTCGCATGTCATGATGTAACACTGACTTGAATTAAAATGATGATTGTTACATGCAAAATATGTATCACAGCGAGCTAGTCAAATATTTTTGTTGTATAAGATGTGACTACTTTTTGTAACTTGGATGCCTTCCTGTCCTAAATAAACAAAATCGACATCGCTGTTATTATGTTTAAAAAACCCCAAAATGAATACTTCAAAGTGAAGATAAGATGAATTTTTAATTCTTCTATGTCATATGTAAAATAACGTTTGCAAATAAATATATTTCTAGACTGAATGTACCCAAAAAGACCCATGTCAACCACATGTTACATAACAGGCAATAAAAGGAGAAACAAATCTCTTATTTCCTTTGTCTTCTGTTTTTTGTTGGGTTAAACGTCACAATGACACAATTGAGCTGCACCATGAGAAAACCAACACAGTGGCTTTGCGACCAGCATGGATCCAGACCAGCCTGCGCATCCGCGCAGTCTAGTCAGGGTCCATGCTGTTCGCTTTCAAAAACTATTGTAATTAGAGAAACTATTCGCGAACAGCATGGATCCTGACCAGACTGCGCGGATGCGCAGGCTGGTCTGGATCCATGCAGATCGCAAAATCACTATGTTGGTTTTCTCATGGCGCGGCTCAATTACAGGTCATATGGCGACTTTCCAGCTTTTGTTGGTGGAGAAAGACCCCTGGTGTCTCTACGTGCATTATGTCATTGGGTAGAGCTACCGACCTTCGGGAAGCCAGGCATCTTGACAGAACCATAATGGAAAATGCACACTTAGAAAATTAACAAATGTATACTTTATCTTCATTTTTGAAGCAGGTTGGTTCGGCTCAACTTTCTGAAAGAAGTGTCGGTAATATATATTTCCGAAATCCAAGTAGTCTTTGTAGGTACATAATGCCGCTCCAAAGTCATCACCTTCGGGTTTATCGGCGTACTTGTGGGGAATCAAAATGTTTGTCTGTTGGTCGGGTTTCTGTAATAAAATTAAATACATATATTTAATGCGCAATTAGGTTTATACTAAAAATCGTTTGTGAAACTGAGTTTAATTTAATGTCTCATGCATATTCTTTTAGACAATCACATTAATTTTTAAATATTGAACTGCTGTCGTAAAAGATTGAAATAAGAATTATCTGTATTTATGATTTAACCCTTACCCTGCTAAATTTCTATAATGAACTGGTCCATCTTTCAATTTGGACAGTACCACTTATTATTCAAAGGGGTTTTCACTGAAAATTTACTGACTGAAAAGCGAACAGAGCAGACCATGATTAGCCTGCACGGATGTGCAGGCTGATCTTGGTCTGCACTGGTCGCAAAGGCAGAACTATTCACCGTCAGCAGGCTATAGGTTAATACAGAGTATAGTTATACCGGTATACATGTAGCGTGTAAAGAGAAACAGTAAAGACTAAAGCGAGCGCATTCAAAAGAAATCAAAAAACGCAATCAAGTATTTGTAAATGATTACAAGACCAAATAAGACTAAAAGTGTAGAAAAAGAAAAATTGAATTCATAATGTGTTTGATTAATACTTTTAGAAAGTCTGAACCATATTACGAGAATTTCAAAACTGAAATGAGCTCATAAATATCTCCTCTCATTCAAAATTGCCATTATATTCAAAATATGTATAATTGGACTTAGAAAAAAGAATATGTGTAAAAGCAGACGTCGCCCATCACGACATAAATGTAAATAATGCAGAATCCGTTTTATTAACGGTAGTGGAAATGCAAGCCAACGTACACGCCCTCTAGTCCCGGGTTAGGTTGAGTAGAACTCAACATTTACACATGTTTCAAAAACCAAAATATAATATAGTGACACCCGCAGATGTATGGAACTTTCAATGATACACCGTGTGCAATTCCATGAAAAGCGGCATGTGGTCCACAGTTAAAATAATGGGTTTGCACAAAACGAGAAAATAATAGACAGAACAACAAACTGGAATTTAGTGAAGGGATCTGTGGTTATGGAGCCTACATATCACAGAAACTGCCAAAAGACCAAATTACAAAGCAGGGGTGATTAAATAGTACCTATCACAGTGAAAGCGCGAGTATACGAACCAACCAAGCTGAAAAATGAAACATTACACTAACACAACATAAATGTCGTGCTGAACTATAAAAAATAGCTATTCATGAGTAAATATAAATATCTAAATATTCTTTATTGCACTTTCGTCCGGTGGTATGTTTAGGACATGCATTTATTTTTGAAGATTAAATTAAGGACCAGAAAAGCAATAGAACTAAGTCCAAATACTGCCCGACATTTTGCAGCCGCGACACGGCACTTAAAAAACTGCGACATTTTACAGCCGCGACACGGACTTAAAAACTGCGACATTTTACAGCCGCGACACAACCTTAAAACACTGCTGTTGTGATAGTTCATAAAATCTATAGGAACATTTCGAAGCATAGAATGAAACCAAACAAAACAATAACACACTCGGTTTAATTAAATATCTGTTCATGAGAGGTTATAAAATTTAATGTGCAACGCTCCCTAAGTGACAAATAATGAGATGAAAATACATATTTTTGTTATAAGGAGCTGTTTCGCCATTTCAAAATGTCTACCTGAAATGTGAATAAAAGGGTGGTTATCAAAAAGGTGCAGGTATTTAAATATTCATTGCAGTATAACAGAAGTTATCTGGTATTAATTGAAGTAACAAGTTACATAGTGAACATACAAAATTTGAGTTGTATTAAGCAGTTATATTTAGCTTACATTCAGTTGTTTTGATAAATTGTGTATTTGTGCTACCTCTCTATGAACAGTGTTGAGCGCATATAACTACGGCTGAAACTCGATATCATGAACATGTTTATCTGGAAATTCCGGCTATCTCAAAGACATTTCCTAGTACCGTTCAGAAAACACGTGTTAAAAATAGCATTTTAAGTCGAATTTCGGTTACCTTGAAGTAAAACTCTCGATCTTCGGGATTCAAGATATCGAGTTTCAACTGTATGTATTTTTGCCAGATCTGCCCCATGAGTAAATGATAATTTCAGCGTAAATGAAATGCAGTACGATATATAATGTCGTTTCAAACTTCAATTTAACAACGTTTTTTTGCCGTTTTAAAACTTAAATATTTTATTGATGAATTATGAAAGTCCGTGGTCCGTATCAAACGATACTTAGTTTAAAGCATTAACAGGATATGAAAATTGAGCCGCACCATGAGAAAACCAACATAGTGCATTTGCGACCAGCATGGATCCAGACTAGCCTGCGCATCCGCGCAGTCTGGTCAGGATCCATGCTGTTCGCTTTCAAAGCCTATTGCAATTAGAGAAACCGTTAGCGAACAGCATGGATCTTGACCAGACTGCGCGTATGCGCAGGCTGGTCTGGATCCATGCTGGTCGCAAAGCCACTATGTTGGTTTTCTCATGGCGCGGCTCAAATGTTAACTCAGTCGTTCAGTAATAAAAGATAAAGACGTATTGATCAGATTGTGAATCACACGCATTTTTCTCGTCTTGATTGAAGGACCACATTGCTATTTATAATGTGGCTGCCATTTTTAGCTCGACTATTCAAAGAATAGGTAGAGCTGTTGGATTCATCCGTACGTCGGCGTCCGAGTCAGCGTCCGCGTCTGCGTCGGCGTCCCGAATTGGTTATGTTTTTGTACGTAAGCTGGTATCTCAGTAACCACTTGTGAGAATGGATTGAAACTTCACACACATTCGCTGTGATAAACTGACTTATACTGCACAAATTTATAACTCTTACAAAATTATGCCCCTTTTTCGACTTCGAAATTTTTTGTAAAGTTTTTGTATGTAAGCTGGTATTTCAGTACCTACTAATTGGAATCGATTGAAACTTCACACACTTTTTTACTGTCAGCAGTGCAGTGCATAGGTTCCATAACTCTGCTTTGCATTTTTTACAAAAGTATGTCCCTTTTCGACTCTGCAGTTTTGGTAAAGTTTTTGTATGTAGTTTTTGAAGTAACCACATGTGAGAACGGACTGAAACTTCACATGCATTCGCTGTGATAACCTGACTTATATTGCACAGGTTACATAACTCTCACAAAAGTATGCCCTTTTTCGACTTAGAAATTTTTGGTAAAGTTTTTGTATGTATGCTGGTATCTCAGTACACACTAATTGGAATGAATTGAAACTTCACATACTTTTTCACTGTCACGACCTGACATGCAGTGCACGGGTTCCATAACTCTGCTTTGCATTTTTACAAAATAATGTCCCCTTTTCGACTCAGCAGTTTTTGGTTAAGTTTTTGTATGTAAGCTGGTATCGCAGTATCCACTGACTGGAATGGTTCGAAACTTCACACACTTGTTCACTATCATAGGCTGATATGCATTTTACAAGTTCCATAACCCTGTTTTGCATTTTTACAAAATCATGCCCCTTTTTCGACTTTTATATTCGTTCAATTGTCAAGGCTGTTGAATAGTCGAGCGTTGCTGTCCTCCGACAGCTCGTTTATAATGTGGTTGCGAATACATTTCTTGTTATGAACATAAAAAAAACTTTTTTCTTGTAAAGCGCTGTTTCTCATAATCATTTTTCTCATAAATTTGTCAGATGGTTTAAGTACTGATTAGAATATTAGATAGTGCTATTCAATCCGTTGATTTTTAATACCTCACCTCCGCACCTTTAACAAATTGAAGATTCTCATAGTCTTGGATTATTATTTGTATTTAATTGATTTTATCTTGACAAGTTTCATGCAACTTTTTTGCAACTAATGGTTCACACGAAACCTTGTTTATACTTCTACTATTTTGAGAAAAGCTTGCACTTCCCACTCCCCATTTTTTTTAGTTAAACTGGCAGTACTATTCTTCACCATAGATTTGTGTTTTAGAATGTACACTAGTTTGAAGTCATACTGGATGGTATCTAGATCAAAGACGAACAAAATCGTCTTTTGACTGTACTATCACCGTTATTTACAAACTACTAATAATATAAGACATGCTCAAATAGTGAATTATTTTTGTTATCTGTCTTTATTGTATGATCAATCAAAACGGTAACTGGGTTATGTATGGTGGCTGATTTAGGACAATTTGTTGTGTCGCCGGGCGGATTACGTAGCACATATCATTGTGTCACCCTTGCGCCCGCGCCAACGCCCCATTACGAAACTTTGAAAGGCTTTTTATCGTTTTGCAAAAAAACGAATCTTGCAGCGCGACATAGCGAAACACACGCCAGGATGACACCACAAAATATGCTACATAAACGCAACAACGCCAATGCGACATAGCGAAATGTCTACAATCAGCCACCATAGTTATTATCAAAGTCTGCAATAATCATTTGAAAGATTCACGTATAACTTAATATATTATATGCAATATTACCATTCCAAATGCAAATTAGAATCATCTTTAATCTTTACCCTGCCAAATTTCTAAAATGGACAGTGCAGACCATGATATGCAGGCTGATCTTGGTCTGCACTGGTCGCAAAGGCAGAATGACTTGCCACCAGCAGGCTAAAGATTAAGAAACTTAATAACATTATAAGCTAAAGAGTCGTTTCTCTTTATAAAATTTTGGGTCATGGAATGTTTCCAACGAAATGTCGCTTTAATGCTTACTGAAATATCCTGAAAGTTTTGTAACAATCCGTGAATAACTAAAACCAAATTTCGAACATTTAAACCTTACGATGTCAAATATGACAAATACTTTTCAGAATCGTTTTCATGATCAGTTCAAATCTAATCAAGGTATTTTTGAAAGTTTTAAGAATTATTTTTAACTGTTTTAGAATGATAACTATATTGTAAGTGATACTTCATTTTATTCAACCTTAAGCCTGCTGGTGGCAAGTGATACTGTCTTTGCGACCAGTGCAGACCAAGATCAGCCTGCACATCCATGCAGGCTGATCATGATCTGCACTGTTCGTTATTCAGTCAGTAAATTTTCAGTGAACATCCCTTTGAATAATAAGTTGTGCAGCCCAAATTGAATGATGGAACAGTCCATTTAAGACATTTAGCAAAAGGTTAAAGAGTACTCGGTAAGAAACCTCGTCACGCAAAAAGTGGACGAAGCTTCCGTTTACCTTTGCGATCTCATCCACATCAGTGTCACCATGGTGATCTTGTTGAGTTATTTCGGATTTCCAACCACTCTTTTCTAACGCTTCAACCACCAGTTCTAATTTCGGCCTCTGTCTATGTACATTAATTCTCTGTCGCTTCATTTTAATGATCTGGAATATGATTTATACTTCTGGCACTTCGTTATACTGGGTAAAGCAGATGTTGAGATGAGAATGGTATTGTTTATAGTGTGTACAAAGTAATTCAATCATGAATTTAACTGGAAACCGTAACATTTTGAAAGTCATCTGAACCCTTTGTTAACTGGTCTTTCTTTAAAAAATAAAAATTCTGTTTCCATTGTTGTAGAATAATTAAAATATAATAAAAGGTATCTGCATGAAACATAGATTTCATTTTAAACTGCACACGATAGAGTTTTGTTTTTAATATACATCTCACCGAGAGTTTTACGAGTATTAATTTACTGATTTAAACCACGATTAGTACAGTATTATGTAGTTATCTTCTTAAAATGGGATTTATTTAATGACCTGATCTAAGATACTAAAGTGATTTTAAGGTGTTTTAATATGTAAGTTTGGCTCCTTAAGCATATGATTGTTTTGTTGTGTTTAATGTCTCACCGACATAATTATAGATCATATGGCGACTTTCCACCTTTTGATGCTGAAGGAAGACCCCGAGGTGCCCCTCCATGCATTATGGCAGGAACTGATAAGCACCCGGTGAATAGAACCACCCGACTTCCGTAGGCAGGCTGGACGACTTCCTCACACGAAAAGTATTTACCCCAAAGCGAGGTTTCCAACTAACACCGGTGAGGAGCAATTGATTCGAGTCAGTGACCACTCGGTCATGGCAGGCGATGCATAAGACTACAGTAAACCGGCTGCGGACGGGATGACATTCTCCATGTCAACTTGGCATAAAAGAATATGCCTATAACTTTTCTTCTTTCCACAACGATTCGACTCGTGTGGGGAAGTTGTCAGTTAAATGCGGAACAGATACTAGTCCATAAACACTGATTCTATTCAACACTACCTAAACATATTTAGTGTTAAAAAAACTCCCATCAAACAAATAAAAGGTATAAAAGTTTTTTAAAAAAAGGAAGTTGAAACAAAATAAGTTTTCACATTACCTGTTCTGTCAATAATGTACAACAGTCACAATGTCTTACTTAATTCCTAAGTCATACAATCAGCCGTGTAATTTTAATCAAATTAATACCTTTAAAAGCAATACTTTTATGATTACTAAGTATCGTTATATGCACTATAAAACACTCGGGTTATTTTAAGGATGCGATTTTCTTGGTAATATATTTTATATGCAGACGCACGTTAATAGGTTTACATGAGCTAACTTCAGGATTTAGACTACATCTACACAAATACTTAAGCGGATATATGTATGACCAAACCAATGTTGGAACGATGGGTACGACAGACAGCTACATTATGAAAACGGTTCTTTATTAACAGGTTAATATACGGCTTGATTGTGCGGCACACCTAGTGCCATAATTGTCCGAGGGCTGTAGCCAGACGGGCCATTATGAAACTATGTCTGCCTTTATAGGCAGAAGGCATACACCAGGCGTTTCCTGACCTTTTTATTGTATAACTTCTCATCATTTTCATCTTGGAATTTTCTTTTCTCAAACTTTTTTACAACCTTAATCGTCAGTATCAATTATATTTTTTATCCACATTGCCATCAGTATTTGAGAATCGCTTTGAAAACGATTAATCACTTTTCAACTGTCATGATGACGTTGTTAATTGACGCTGACTTCAGAACGCGCCGACGTTCCGGTAACCAGTGGCCATTATGATTATGGCGCACGAGGTAGGTATCCGTCAACGGCGGCGGCCGTAATAGTCGTTTTCAACGGCTTTTGCGTTACTATTTATAGTAAGGATAAATAATAAAATTTGTTTCGTTACCAAGCTGTCAAATAGTAAGACTGACGGCATAATGCTGTATGGACTAGAATGACCGTATCTGGGCCCGTGAAGGGTAATCATGTCATGAAACAAGAAATATCCAGTCACTGTGAAAGATTTCAAATAAAATCACGTGTAGGCCAAAGCAAGGGAAAGAACAAATTCAAACAATGTATTTTATTCGAATGTGTGTGATTCAGCATTACATAAACAACGAGTAATAAGTGTGTTAACGTTCCGTGTGGATCGTCTTTTATCTGAAAATAAACAGAATGTTTATTAGTGATCTTTACGAACATTTTTCAATTCATCAGGTGGTTATTATAATTATGTTATGTAAATAGCATAAAAATGTAAACATTTTTTTTTTGTTTCTCAAAATAAAAACCATATATATATTACATAAAAAAAAAACTTTTAAAGTATTGCAAAATAAAATTATTGTTAAATAAAAATATCTTGATTTAAAAGAAGCATTGTGTAATATTTTTATGAATAACTAAAAACAAGTTCCTTTAAAGCTTCCCATATACATTTTTTAAAATTTCCTAATATACATAATGGTAAATGTAAAATGTAAAAGATATATAGATCTAATAGAATAATTGCGAGCAAGCATCTAAGAAAACCAAATTTCGAAACAACGAAAGAACGATACTGCGATATTGAAAAGTTGAAATATAGTAACTGCGATGGTGAAAAGACGAAACCACGATGATGAAACACTAAACTACGATGGTGAAAAGTCAAAATTATGTCGTCCTTTCATCCACATGTTTTCTTGTTTTGACTTTTCACCATCGTAATTTCGACTTTTAACCATCGTAGTTTCGAGTTTTCAACACCGTAGTATCGCTTTCCTGTTACCCCTGTGCAACGTATGTTTTACCATTACCTGTGGAAAAGTGCAATCATGAAACGCGATACTACAATTAAATTAAATGGTGAGAAGTCGAAGCTACAGTGCTGAAAAAGTCAAAATAAGGAACCAATGATGTTGAAAAGTCGAAACGGTAAAATGTCGAAGGTACGATGATCGTACTTTCGTTGTTCCGACTTTTCAACATCGTAGTTTCGTGTTTCATGATCGTTGTTACGATTTTTCATTATAGTAGTTTTGTTATTTTGACTTTTCACCATCTCAGTGTCGTTCTTTTGTTGTTTCATGCTCAAAATATGCGGCGAAGGCCCTAAAAGGCCAAGGTAGATATGTGAAGTAATAGCAATCTTTTAAACTATTTTTGTTGCAATATTTCACAAGCAAAAATGTTAATTGTCCAATAATTTACCAATCTTTATGAAAGATATGTGGCCAATAAAAGTCTGTCACACTTACTGTTACCAGTACATTGGAGGAGGTCCAATCGGCCGACGAAAGTAATGTCCGTGACCTCCCATAAATGGCATAGGTGGCCGCATTGGGTAATAGCCATCGGGCCCATTGTAATCGGGCCCATTGTAATCAGGTCTATCATAGTTATCAAATCTGTCCCCGTTGTCATACTGTCCACTTACAAGGCCCAGCGTCAGTGCTATCACCATGGCAACAAGGAAGCGGAAGATCATGGTTATCCTGAAAATAAAATGCCCCAGTAAAATCTGTACCACTGGGGGTCGTTGAAGTACATATTAAGTAGAAAAATGCACTTTATCTTTTTTAAAGGATTACTTTGTTTCTGTGTTAACCAGTTGCACTCACCTTTATTGTAATAGCATGAAAATGAACGACTGAGAAACGCATAATTTACTTGTCTAATTATAATACGAGTACATGATAGAAATTTCTACAGAGCATACTAAAATCACCATTTTTGTTATGTTGTTAAATGAATGTACAATAATATTCAACGGAAATTCTACAAATAAGATACATTTTTGTAGTTTAAGTTTTGTTTTATTGCAAATATTCATCAAATTTATTGCCTTTTATGTGACGTATCACCTTCGTGTCAAAGAGATATTAATTTTCAAAATTAGAAAGTCATGTTTTCGCTATGTCGATGTCTTTTTTAGAATACCTACAAGAGGACTCGTAAAATCTTTCCTTCGCGCTTTTATCAACTAGCGTACAATTAGACATTAGACATACATGTTTTAATACTGTCAGACCTTTAAAACTATACGTTGTTAATACTTGGTGAAACTTCAAGAAAATCCAATCATGCCATGAAATAACTTTACTTACTCTACAACCGTGACCTCTTTCTATAAAATTTTAAAAATGATCAAAAAATGTATTTAATTTTTTCATCAAAGTAAAAAAGTTATAAGAACACATGTGCACGGATGTTGACTTTCCGCTAGAAAATGGAAAATGGTAAAATATCAGACGACTACCAATCTAAAACACGGCAGCGACGATATTTTGTTAATAAACATTAAGTGTATGTGTAGTTTAGTGACTGCTAAAAAGGCGAACGTTTGTTGAGGGAATTTAAAAATATTTATAAATTGCGCTAACAGTATGCTAAATTTGAAAAAGAGAAAGTTCAGACGGCATTTTTAACATTTTAAGATACTGGCGATGAGAAGTATATATAGTGTGCACTTCCATTTTAAGAAATCAAACCTATACGAGAGAGAGAAAAAAATGCTACTTTGGTACTGAAACGAAAACAACCAAGAAAAGAATCTTCTTTATAACAATACATTGTGAAAAATAGCTATTGATTTAGCTGCCCATAATGTCCTAGCACTGAATTAACTCGATTTATAAATACTCTTGTGGCAGCCTGTAAAATAGTAATATTTTGCGCTACCTTTAATATTACTTTCTCACTTATTGGTCAAATAAATATCCAGATTGAAAGAATAATTTTATTAGAGAATAGAGAAACAGGAATTACGAAACATTTTGTACAAATTAATCTTGTTTACGTACCTCTGACTTGAAGTACCTCTAATCGGAAATTATACTTTAAATACAGATTTTTCATTACTTATTAAACACAACAAAAAATGATACCTTTAGTGAGTTACTAGTTAAATCCAGTAAGTTTTAAAGTAATACTGAACATAGAAGATTTTTTCTCTTTCTTATAGTAAATTGAACGATCTATCAAATGATTTTCACATTAAAATGTCATAAATGTCAGGAACAAAAAAACAACGCCTTTTAAAGCTCTACTGTTCAAATTAATACATGATCTTCATTTTAAGACTATACCTACTGTAGATCTTGGATTCGAACGTTGTCAGTCTCGGGGTCTCCTCAATTCATAACTACGACTATCCAAGTAACAACATTATAGGAGCAAGCAATCCAGGCTAAACTACGAGTACTTTACTGGCCGGATATAATATGAAAACTTCTGCGCGTTTTTTTTTTTTTTTTGTTGTTGTTTTTTTTGTTGTTTTTTTTACTTGAAAACCAGATATATTTTTGTGTAAAGCTTCTATATGAAATGCCAAAATTATATTTTAGGAATATGGTTACTATAGTTACAATTGTATTCTCAAAAGTATGTCTTTGCTATATCAACATCACTAACTTTTATCTTTTTTTAAAAAGAAAGAATGTCTATATTTGAACACGACAAAAACTATTTACATCTTATATAACATATCAAATCAACATAATTTCTTTTGGTTTTTTATCAGTCAATATCAAATGTTTAAGTGGATACCATTCTGACATATTTCATGAAATGCACATACATGTTACACGTTTATAAAATAAATACTGTCTTAAGCCCAGCACAGTATCACTTTGTTATTGCGTTTCAATTACCGCCAAATTTTAAAGAACTTAACACAAATCTTGGGGCAGATTTTCTTTAAAATACGACCGCTACAACCACGTCTGTCATATCAGCAGACGAGCGTTTTAGTCTTGCAGTGTGGCTCTGTCCAGTCAGTTTCAAAAATCGTTCAGATTGTTTCCTTTCGCTTGTCAAAACACTGTATAATCATGAATGATAACAACCACGAATCATTAAACAAACAGCTTTGTAGTGTTTTTTTCCCGTCACGAGAAAAAATGATGCGGTGACTCGAGCACTTTTGATGGGTGCATTTATATCATTTTCTAAAGGCTTTGTTGCATATGCCGCTTGTCATGACATATGCGGTTATGCATTGAATATGCATATTAGGTTTGACATATGACTACACTTATTGTACAGTTGTAGGACCAAAAGCCACCACAATAAAATCTATGATGTTTTATTGTTGTTGTTTTCCTCAAAATGTTACTTGAGTACATATATTATGTTTACAAAGCTGAGAGTAAATTCATGTTATTTGGGAAATTGAGACATTCTCTTAATTTGATAATAAGCGATGGAATTCCTGGTTTTCTTTAGACATTTATGTCAGATAAATTTTATCAAATGAAGTCTTCCGCGATGCATACTCGCTTCTTTTACGCGTGGAATTAGCCATTACTAATTGTTTATCCCAGGCAACACCACACCCCGCTTCCCCCATGCCCCTCCCATCATACTCACACGTTTCAACCCAAAAGCGATCATTGAGGTTAAAACTTCATGAGTGAGCTATTTTCTTGCTACATTTCGTCGAAAGCTTGACATATGAACGATGAAGTTCGCCTAAACCACAAGAATTATGGTATTTATATATACTTACAAATCAGTGCAACATAAAGGTCACATGTTTACATAAGGACGGAAACATAAACCATGACAGATGATAAGACACGATTCTTGGACCCAGTAATACGAAATGACAAGTAATTTTTTGACATTAGTGGGTATTGTAGTAGATACAAAACATTGATCATGAACTTATTTAACAATCAAGGTTATTTCCTCTTAAAAAGACACATGATGAGACAGAAATGTTTAACGTCGATGTACAATCTGCCTATTCCTTAAATTAACAAAATTTCTCCAAACATTTAATTACGAAATGTATTGTGCACATCGACCATTTTCTAACAGCGGTTGCACCATAGCGACAAATTGTAAATGTTTAAAATGAATTATTCCTACAATAATGACATAATACAAGGGTATTTATCAGATTTTCATAAAACATACGTTTGTTAAATATAGCGATAAAGCCGGTCAAAGTGTGTTTATGATGACCAAATCAAATGAATACCTTGATGGGGTGGGCCAGTCTGTAAATATATTACAAAAGATACATGTCCTATTCTCTGTTATCTAAATAATTACAACATCAACGGTATTTCAGTTCTGTTTTCAACTTACAAATAGTTGCGATTGATTTTACAACTCGTGATTGCACCAAAACATGGTATGTTGTACTGATTTTACTGATATTGTCATAATATTCTGCAATGATATGGATGTATGAGCTCGGCCAAGTTGACAGAATATTAAGGAGTGCTTTAGACTTTGAACAACTTTCCAGATCCTGGGCGTTGACTATTCCAATATTATACATATCTTTAGTTTTTGTTTCATTCGGTTCTGAAAGCTCATTTTTTGTCTCTTTTAACCTGGCGACGCCAAACAACTTGTATATAACTATGATTCTGCAAAAATTCAAAGGTAAAACATATACAAAGTATTTAGCTTTGCTGCATCCTTACGTTTACTGGGTTCAAAGATGTACAAAAAGTGATCTTTCACCTATTTATCCAACTATTGATATTGTAGCTGTGCAGTTACATTATCTGTATTAATTATAAATAACTCTGATGGCAAGACGACAATTTATCACAGGTCAGTAATTAAGAGCTAACACAGTTACTGAAAAAACCATATTTACGTCGAAAAGTTTGGTTAGATAGAACTAATTAACAATGTGTTACTGATCGCCATAAAAAAGATCATTATTTAATTAGTCAGTGTGACGTCATTAGTGTCTCATAGGAACAATATCCACAAATTAATTTCTTTCTGGCAAATTATACATATTAATATCAAGTTAACGTCACTGTGGAAGAAACATCTCACAAACGAAATAAATGTGTTACTGTCAGAAATATTGATCAATTGTTCAGAAATGATAGAAGTTGTCTTAAATGCTGAATTTAACATGTGTATGCCTCGATGGAGATTCTTGAATGCGTTTTGGGAGAGAATTAGCGTCCAATTTAATTATTTCTTCCCATGATCCATTGAAGCTTTGGATCAGCTTTATTTCGACTTGCGGCAACAATTCACAGCACTTGTGCAGCTGACTTTTTGCTTTTCTCATGAATAAGTAAATACCATAAATTTCATCGATTTGATGTAAAGACAGGCAGAGGAACCTTTGACATTCTAACGCAAAAATGTCTGTAAAACAACAAATTTACATAACTTATTTAAATTTTCAATTTTTATAGTGTAAAAAGTAGATTATAGATCAGGTACATCTTTACTTGTCACATGACCGGAATTTTACATTTACGAGGATTGCGTCTCCTCGCAATCAACGTCATATTTGCCCTTTTGACTTCATCGATACATTTAGTCATTTCACTTCATTAAATTATGGCGAGAAAACGTTCTGTACATGTGACTAAAATTTGATGTAGATATAAATCTTGGTTTATGCATAAAATATATTAAATAAGAGGTCTGTGATATTTATGTGAATGATGAGGTGTCATAAAGCACGATCAAGCGTTTCAAATCAGGAGAAAGACACTTGAAATTCAAGAGAAATCTAGCCAGAGTTTACCCCAAGTTCACTTCATTTTGAAGAAAATGCTCCAAGTTAACAAAAATTGTGCACATGTTGTCTTAACAGCACAAGCGCAAGCGCGTTTTGAAGTATTGAAAATGTATCTAGAATATTCTCGAAAACACTGTTCCCACTGAGACACTGGTGCGCTTTCATGAACCCAGAATGTAGCAGGCTAACCGTGTTTGCGTCACTGGAAATTCCAGGTGTCTTGTAATTGCAAAACGCCTACAGTCGGGGTGGAGGGAGGTGGGGGGTGTGTGTTGAGGGTTGTGACTTTTTCACAAAGCAAAGTGTTGCGTTGTTTATTCCAGTTCAAAACGGTAAATCAGTACTTTGGAAGTTCTATAAGCATTTCGTATTTAAAGAAAAATATCTTTCTTTTGAAAAACATGTGTTCCGACATAAGGCAGTTATTGTAGATCAGTTGGGTTTTTTTAAAAAGTCACTTTGATCCAGCTTTTTTCACTGGATCTAGTTCAAGTTGACTCTTATTTCCTAGACTGAGAAAATTTATGTCAGAGAACTGAAGCCTAGGGTTCGGGTATTTTTCGGTGTACATTGTCAAAATTGTTCTAAATCGTGGGTAGAGAGCCTGAAATTGTGTATACATAAAGTATAAAGGAGAGTTATTTGAAGGGTTACGATGAAAGCTGTTGCAAACCGTTTCTTTAATAAAAAAAAGTAATAAAGGATTTGCATTGGCTTTGGAACGACCCTGATAGAAGAAAATCAGCCCCCTGATCTAAACAGAACTGTAAGGGAAAACATGCTGTAGAACGTACTATCACAAAAAGATCCACATAGTCAATGGCTGGAGAACACACTTGATGGCCTCCATTCTCAGTTTCATTTATGGCAACCATTTTTTTATGCGCAACATGTGGACAGTATCTATACGGAAAGCATTATAATTGTTTAAATCTAGGTTTAGAGCTTTGCTGAATTAGAGGAAAAATCATTTTGAAATCAGTTATATGAAATAACTAATTCTAACACCATCCGCAGCAATTGGTATATAAACATATAGCGAAATCGCATATACATGAATCTACGATAAAATATGGTTGGCTGTTACATTTCACCCCCTATGATTGTAACATAAGAGATTCTACTTCAGTTCCATTACATACGAATTATTTCAGGGCCAAACGGTTGAAAACAGCATTTCAAAAACGTAAATATAATAAAAAGTCATAATGACTTATGTGTAGGTCCGTAAAACACGTACTGATCTCTACGAGCGAATTCAATTAGCTTAATTATGATTCAGCGGTGACGTCATAAATGTATGACATAAAGTATGACGTCATACTGATGTGACGTCATATAAAAGTTAAGCTCGTCATTCATAACACAGAGTCAACTCGCCTAATTTGTTGATTCTGTTCATAATTAGTTTGCGAGCTGTTAGATTACTAATTTATGAATACTACTCGAAATTCTGATAAAAAAGAAACAAATATCTATACGTTCCATTTGCTATGCAACACTCTCTAACCATAGGGGGTAAATTGTAACAGCATATGACCCGAATGACGTATTACGCTGAAAATGTAGTACTGTAAAATGCGAATACTTGCGTTGTTAGAATCGAAATAATAAATATGTTCCAATAATTTTATCAATTAATAAAACATGGGCAGTCGTTTGGATGCGAATAATTAAATCACTCCAAACTCCTGCCCATATTTTATTTAAGAAATAATAAATATGTGCCTATATTTTATCAGTTAATAAAATATGGGCAGGAGTTCGGATGCGTAATAATTAAATCACGAGTGCGTAGCACGAGTGATTTAATATTCGCATCCGAACGACTGCCCATATTTTATTAACTGATAAAATTATTGGAACATATTTATTATTTCGATTCTAACCACGTAAATTCTTCGCATTTTACAGCACTACATTTTAGCTCGATATGTCATTCGGCTGGCCATATGCTATTATAAAAACCTCCCCACGAATGGAAAGCGTTGCATAAAACGGAATTTTCCGATATTCAACAAATTTTAATTAAAGTATTAAGTAGTTACCTCGGTTAAAATGTTATTTTCAATAACATCTAAGGTCGAATATAGAAATCAGAAGTAAATACTTCGTTCAATGTTAATATATGGAGTTTCTAAAAATAGTGCACGTCACCTACATAATGGCACTGAAACATACACGCCAGAACATTGCGGCGGTATATAAACACGTAAACACTTCAGTCTGGAAGATTGGAACATGAACTACAATTTATTTACTGTCAAAGTAGAATCTAGTTGACATTTGTGGTGCATACAGCGCAGAAATTGTAAACTACAGACACGACCAGACATAGATGCACTGGTGTTGAAGTTGAAACTTACCGGGCTGAAACATTTACTTACGGTAAAATTAAAAACAAATAAATTCATCAGTTACAAATTGTTTGTTTCAGAAAAGTTAATGTACTTTTTATTACTAGTCTACTAGATCTACATATCACTGAAAAAGTCGAGTATTTAGTCGGTATATAACAGAAGCAGAGTAGAATCTCGCAGTCGTGTGACAATCGTAGGGTGGAATGGAAGAGCTATATTTTATCGTAGATTCATGTATAGGCGATTTTGCTATATGTTTATATAGCAACTGCTGCGGATCGTGTTTGAATAACTGATAAAATATAGGAACAGATTTATTATTTCTTAATTAAACCTCACAATGTAACTCTCTATCTTTATTTTCTGTAAAATATTCAATTTGTAAGTCCTGCCTTCAGACGCGTATCAGACTGTGAGCAGCTTCTTTTATCGTATTTAAGAAACTACTGAATTCCACATATTTAAGAATCGATACGATGTAAAGATATACAAATAACGAGAGGTTTTCAACATGGGGAATAATATGAACAAAATAATTATTTTGCACGAATCAGTTGTAAAAACGTGTAAACCCAGTGAGAGAACACAGATGATATTTTGGGAATTATCTGCTGAAGCAACTTCTGCTAAAACTACAATTGATTTTTGCCAAAAATTGCTTTTGTTCAAAGATGCATCGATTTCTCTATATTTGGAGCGCTATGGGAGTAATATCATCCGCTAGTACTTGGAAGTATATTGACTGTTTAGGCCTCACCAAATTAAAAAGTTGTTCATCGGATTTGCCGCTCGTATATTTTCAGAAACACAAAAAAATATTTTTTTTTGTTTTTGGCTTGCGCTCGCCCCATTGAAAAAAATCAATCCAAAATTTTTTGGTGCGCTACTTTTTACGGACGTAAAAGTGTATAAATGCTTATACTTCCAGTCCCAGATTGTTCTCAAATGGATTTTAATCAAAATAAATACATACTACGCACACATCGTCTATAATAAATCATAATACTTATATCTAGTTGCATTAAAGTTATTTCCCCTTTATGCAGTTACGCCATTTTCTTCAAATGTTTACCAAATTACATACTACAAAAAATCGATTTATTTCATTGAAACTGGATGAAGAAAAACATACTAATTTGTTTGATAACATCAATCTACATTATTTTGGTAAGGGTAAATACTTATTGATGCATGTCACTTATCTGTTTTCTGTTTTTTTCCTGTCCAAATGATCAGCATTTGCATACGAAAGTTGGTGGGGTAAGGAATTTACATTACGAGTTGTTTTCAGGACAGTTTTGATTTTCAAATTTTCCAATCATTTAGTAGACTAACGTTAATGCACGTTAATCTCCATTTCAAACTTTAATTGAGGCTTTGTTTCAACAAATTTAATATGTTATGAAAGTTTAAAGTTAGAAAAAAGAGCTGTACATAAAACATCATGCTCGACTTTTCTAAATCAGAGCTTTGCCAGTAAAAGGGACATAATAGTCAGAAGCTATTAAAGTACAGAGCTATTGGTCATTATATAAAACTTAATTAAAAATATTCTATGTTAAAAAGTGGCGTAACTCTGTCTAGATTCAGACTTAAGAGTATTGTTTCTCCTGGTGTAGACTTTGACAGTAAATGACTGTTCTAAGTTTCAAATCAGAAGCTTTAATAGATCTAGCAACACTCACATAGATATTTGATGTATCAAAAACTTTGTAAAGTCAGCTAAGAATGCTACATTTTCATAGCAGTAAATATTCGATTCGATATTTGATTACAGTGTACTGTATGACAATGTTATTACCTTTTTTCACGAGTTCGCGTTGTTGTGCGTCTGCGGGTTAGATTTTCTCAATCCCTGGGGACTTACTTTTTAATTTAAAAGGGCTATACATTCTATTTTAAGGTTTTTATTAGTCAGTCGAGAGCCAAATGAAGACAAATATATTTCTTCGCTCTTCGCTCGCTCCTGATTTTCTCAAAAACCAAAAAAAATATTTAAATTATTTTTTCGCTCGCCGCCTCAAATTTTTCAGAAAAAAATCCGATGAACAACTTATCAATTTGGTGTGGCCTTAACGTTTGCTGTGAAGCAAAATATTTCGTGCAGACAAGGCACGGAATTTGTGCTCTGAGAAAGATTTCACGAGTAAGGATTTTATTGTAGAACTGTCTAAGCTATAACTTGTTAGAGGTATTGTAGTACAAGTGGAATTCATAAAAGTGTGTGTATATTACAATGGAATGGATTAAATGAAAAGAAATGATTCTGTCGCGCCATCTCTACTTTAGTAAAAATTAGATATTATAAAATGTCTTATTTAATCGTTCATGTAATTGCTCAAGATATAAAATTTTGTTAACCTGAAGTTCATTGGAAAGCAGTCTATCATCATGACGACGAACGGTCGCACGCAAGAACCGACTTCTTTCCCAACTCTCATTCAAATCAAAGCAGTTATACCGACTTATTTGTTCGAAACAAATCTAGCTCTATCCTTATACTACGTAATAAAGGATATTTTACTCATGTTCGTTTTATACGCGGCACTCTTGATACTAGAGTCAATGTTACCGGCTAGTTTCATGTGCGTCATATTTCCTGTTTACTGGTATTTACAAGGGACAATGCTGATGGCCGTGTTTGTACTCGGTCATGACTGCTGCCATGGTTCTTTCTCAAAGTATGAAACAATCAATGATGTTTTTGGAACTATTCTACATTCTATGGTGTTGACACCGTACTATCCGTGGAAAATATCTCACAGAAATCATCATAAAAATACAGGAAACATCGACAAGGATGAAGTTTTCTATCCCGTAAGAGAAAGGAATGACAACGGGAATAATTTTGCTTTTTTATTTGGACTAGGAATCGGCTGGTTTGTTTACTTGTGGAGAGGATATCATCCGAGAAACGTTTGTCATTTGAACCCTTTAGAATCCATGTTTTGTAATCATGTGACCGGATGTACATTATCGATAGCATCTCTGATTGGTTGGGTCGGATGTCTTTACTACTACGCATGCTCAGTTGGGCTTTGGGGATTGCTCAAGTATTATGTAATACCGGAACTGGTATTTGCAAGTTGGTTGCTCACAGTGACGTTTCTCCATCACATCGAAGAGGAAACACCGTGGTATTCAGGTAATTTTGAAACTTTGGCTTCTTCTTTCACGACACATTTTTACAGTTGATGTCAATTTAGGCGATTAACACATGATATCTCTCGTCAAAATATTTAATTAAAATGACACACAACACTAAATATAATCCAAATATCGAAATGCAGGATTTTGCCGAAAGGAGTGTGGACAGAATACGGACTATTTGAAGTTAACAAAATTAAACTGTCCCGGTTAGAACTTGCTTTCGTCTCAAATATTCAATCGATAATGCTTTTGTAGAAAATATGTGGTTTATAATGAGAAGCGATTGTCTATCAGTTTTAATTTTCATGTAGGACAGTGTATATTTTATCTGATTTTTCAGATGATAACTGGAACTACGTGAAAGGGGCTTTGAGCTCAGTAGACAGGGACTATGGTTGGGCACATGACGTGATTCATAACATTGGAACTCATCAAATACATCACCTGTTTTCCAGGATTCCACATTACAATCTAGAAGACGCGACTAGACATTTCCGCAAAAACTTTCCGGAACTATCTCGATACAGGAACGATAAGATCTTCCCGACATTATTGAGATTGTACAAAAAATTTTCAAGCCAATTTCGTATCAGAAATGAAACTTCATTCCACGTGTACACATAATCAAAAAGGTTACACACCTTATTTTATTGTCACATTTTAAACCATTTTTTCTTGTACCTTATCAATAGACAGTAACGATTGTTAACTTAAAGGCAAGTAATGCACCCCCGAGAGACGCTCTGACGTCAATAAAGTTGCAATCGTATATCAACGAAGGAAGTAATATATCAATTCATATGCAGCAAAGCATCTCGCAAAATTTCACTAAATTAGAGATAATGATAGCACTTTTAGTAAGCCCCGCGAGACTCATTTTCGTACACGCTATATTGCGTGATGTTTCATTTCCATGACGCAAGTAGGCTATAAATTCAAAAATAGGAACCAGATGTCACTTGAATTTCCACGTGTGTATTCAGAAGAAAGCTTCTTAACTTCGCATGCTTGCATCCGAAAGATGTTATTACATGTAGGTTTACAAAATGTCAGTATAACCTTAATATGTTAGTTGGGAAAAAATACTGTCATAAAAACATTCCCTCTTACAAACGTAAGCAAGGAAGTTAAATCGCACTTTCTCTTATCGTCACCATTTTTTGCACATATTCAGTTGACATTAATACTTGATATCAAGTAGTTACTTAAAATTCGACTTTTATTTACCATGAAACATTGACAGCTTGAACATGTAAAAAGGGCTGTCGGAGGACCGGAACGCTCTACCATCTACTGTCACTTAAAACGTTGAAATAATGGGGAAAAAATGACTCAACAAGTTCAAACGGGCAACATATTTGATTCATTGGTTTCCCCCCTCAATTGAGGGAACACATTAAATCATATATTTGCCAAGTTAAATAGGAGCACAACAAAACAGAGTTATGGGACAAGTGCATTACATGACAGGGAACAAGTGTGTGATACTGAGATACTACAGAACCAAAGATTGCCAAATCGAAATAGGGGAATAGCTTTGTAAATATGTAAAATAGAGTAATTAAATCTGCACAGAACATGCCAGGTCATCGCAGTGAACATCTATGTAAAGTTTCAATCCATTTCTACTAGTGGATACCGAAATACCAGCTGACATATAAATAAAATGTATTTGGAAAAAAGGAGCATAACTGTGCAAATGCAAGAAATCGGGATGCGGAGACGGACACAAACGAATGGTTGTGCAATAGCTCGACATCTTCGCAAGTAGTCACAATTTGAAATCCTAATAAAATATCAATTAATATACTAGTACATTACATACAGTCATAATTAGGTTTTGATGCGATTTCTTTTTCAAGTTCTTTGACACTGATACCATGTGGGTTTTTTTTTTTTTGTTTTTGTTTGGGTTTTTTTCCTACAATATCCTAATCCATTCGGATGTAAATTTCTTGTAGTTATATAGCTTCTTTGTATCCTCTACTTGCACCAAACTTTCAAAACTAATCGGACTGTTGTGCTTGTAACCTTTCTTTCATACGTCACCTATTAATTATGTTCATCACTTTCTCCTTAAAAATGCGCGAAACGTTACTGATAGTATACAAAAGAAATTAGCTGTTTCATGACAAAACCTGTATAACGGCGAAAAAAAATAAGATTTTGAAGAATACTCTCACCTTTACAAATGTGAAAATTTGATGAAGTTGTCTTTATCTTTTATCTGATTAAATATTACATCGTCAAAGCACAGTGAAACTTTGAATATCCTTTGAATATCGGACAAGAAAAATGACATAAACTGTTTGATATCTAAATTTCATATTCGTCTTTCATTTAAAGGTCCAAGTCTTGCATTTGATTTATCACAGTATTATGTTGAATGTTTCTGCGAAGTTTTTCTGTCTTTGTGTAAACATACAAAAAATGTAGACCGAACAAGAAAACGTAAGCATAATCTTTGACTTCGGAATACGACCTTAACCTTTGGGCTTGGGCTCTCAAAGCAAATACATTATCTAGTAAAGGTGAATGTTTGTGCAAAGTTATATAAATATTCGTCCATTCATACAAACGATTTTTGTTTTACTTCAAAGGATGACCTTGGCATATTTTGCTTCTAGGGACAACACATTGTCTAGTTATGTTGAACGTTTGTGACCAGTTTATTGAATATCCATCAGTGCACGCAAAAGGTAAAGACTGGACACGAAAAGTGATGTAAGGTTTAACCAACAAGTGTGACCTCCACATTTAAGGCATATATATGGGTCTTGAACGTAACACTTCACGCGTCTGTTTATGATAAATGTGTGCAGTTATTTGGATATCTAAGAATACTTAAAGGGCTGTACAGCGAACAAGGAAAACGACCTTTGACCTTTGTGACCTTGTTCTTTGACCAAGGGGCTGGATTTTGCATTAGACACGTCGTTTTGTGGTTATTTGTGCAGTTATTTCAAAATCTGACAATGGTCTACAAAGTTATCAGCCGGACAAGACTTTGTGCACGCACAAACATACACACGGACTCGCGCGAAGACATATGGGTAACACATTTGCCCCGGCTCATCTCATTTTTAATGGCGGGGCACATCAAAATAACGGAAAAGTGTTTTTTTCTTTTGGTTTAATCAAGAGCATTTTGTCCCTTCACAGTGTGTGGGTTCTTTTGAATTTCGATTGGAATAGCAACAAAAATAACGCTTTTTGTTTGTATTTGTCTTGAATAACTAAATTACAAAACACCAGTTTCTACTTTCTGCATAAAAGGAACTAAAAGCAACAATTTTCCAGTATTTTGAACTATTTATAATGTAAAACTAATAAAGGTTTGCTCATGGAGTTGTAAATTTTCACTGTAGTTTTTTGCTCAACGTGTTATATCATATTATGTTCATGTGTATTTCAATTAATGCTGCCGACGAAGACAGCTAAAAGTCCTGGGCTTGTCTTTATCAATGTTCCAAGTCTGAAATTTAGACTGCGGCCTCATACGCATATAAATTAAAACTGCTATAACTTCTTTTGTAACAAATCAATATTGCTAGAATTTATGTTGTAGCATGCAATATTCCTGTCAAGTTTAATCAAAATCAAAACACGATTCACAAATATCGGGCAAAAAGTATTTTGATATTTTAAAAGCAAGGTTTATACTTTTAACGTTGATGAATACAGGCCTATGTCTGTTTTACGTAGATAAATCTCCTGCTAGATGTAACAGACATTTTGCATTACAACTGATAATTTCATGTAATTATACAATAAATCAATAATACAAAACTCCAGCGTTCGAACTTCTAACATCTTTCGGTTTGAAGCCTCCATCAAAGAAAACAATAAATTAATGGCGACTTTATACACAATTTTATCATAAATTGTACTTTGAATCGCTTTGTCTCGGAATAAAAACGCAACGGTATCAATCCCAATATGATACATCGGAAGACATACATCATGTGACAGTTTATTTCCAAGTTCTTCCATCTCTTTGCGTCTCCATGTCAATATAAATTTATATATCTATACAAGGCTTTGTCTGTGGGCGGTCTGTCGGTAAACAAGTCTGGAATCTAGCATCTTTCAACACAAGTCTGGATAAATGCGTCAGTTGAGACATTGTTCGCAATAAAACGAGAAGAAATGTACTCTTAACCTCTGTGAACAAGCCGCTAACCAATTAATTTGACATGTAATATTTCCGTATTAAACGTCAAGCTATATCAAGGTTATCGAGTTTAACTGTTAAATTCCATTTGTGGCACAACGTAATCAATTACTAAATATAATTGAATGGCGTATACTTAATTATGAAAGGGTTACCTGTTAGCTGTCTTGTCATCTTTAATGAGCCACTGACAATACATCTAACACGAGTCCTGTCACACGGTACTCTCCTGGTTTACCGCAAGTTTACTTTTTACTGCCAGTCAGTTTCAACATCACTTATCAGAACATTTCTTTTTATCATACACTTTCGGTAACTTCAGCCACGTACAATTTGGGAACTAGACAATGGTACATCTCTATCAGTTCTGACTCTTGTGCATCGATAGAAAACGTGTAAGATTCCTGTCAGAAACAGGATCAGTAAGAGGATTTATTATGCAATTTTTTGTAAACTGGACAAAGAATAAGTATGTGGGCAAGTTTTGGAAAACATATAAACCGTGGACCTGGTCACGATCGTGTGATAATCACGCGACACCGGTATTTCGAAGAATGAACCCATCTCATTTTAGTGGAATTCGATCTTGTTACGACAAGAGCTAAAGCTGCTTGTGTGAAGTTTCTAACAAGGAATGGTGTGAGCCTTAATAATCTTAAATCTTAAGTCGTTACGGCCCCGCTAAACATCCGTCCTTTCGCTTCCTAAATGTCATATGTATATCATTTCTTTGATAGAAATTGTATATAATCTAATCGGAGATTTATTGTAGCTCCCTCAATCCGTCATCAGTCCGCTCGCTACAGGATAGAAACTTTGAAGTGAAATCTTCAGCCTCCGAGATACGAGTCATTAGCCGTCTAACTGAGGCATTTGTTATTATGTCAGATAAAAACACTGCTCCATGCTGGTCAAAGCTACTGCCGGAAAAGACATTTCATGACCATTTCTAACAAATTGTTAATGAATTTACGAAGAACATATCTAGAAGGCGGAAGGATTGAGGGACGGGAGCGGGGCAATCTACTCCGATCATAGCATTGGTGTACGTGTATCATTATGGAGGCGAAAATACATCGGCGGCGAGACATTTTGCTAGGCGATGTTCGGCCGGACGCCATAACGTTTGACGTGACGTTTTGCGGGGCTACGATCGAAGGGACATAACATTTATGCTTACGTTGCTGCGACAGAACGGCACAACGGACATTTAAACCAGCAGTGCCGCGCTATTTATTTATCTATTTTAATTTGGGTTTTACGGCGCACCAACACAGTATAGGTTATATGGCGCCAAACAGGGCTACAAATTTTGGTTTCATATCTCATTTACATCGAAATAAAAACATGAGGTATGGAATCAAAATTTGCATACCTGCTGGAATCACAGTTACAGCAAAACCAAGTGTTAAGACCCTATTAGTCGCCCCGCGCTATTTATTTAAAAGTATTCCTTTGAAATGAGGTTAAGCAATAAAGTCTAAATACAGGAGGGTAATGAACATTGTCTAACTTACGAATTTGTTAACAACATAGAAATACATGGTTATGCTTTTTATCCCGTATAAAAAGAACAATTTAATGTTTTATTTCACGCCCTCCCACATCTCATCTTAGCTAAAAATGTTCTTAAAGCCAAAGGAATTTATTGTTGCAACATTTCACTGACGGCTATAATTATATTTCAATTAACATATAACACAATTTGGGTTTTTTTGTTTTGTTAAGAGTGACGCATGGTAATTCTTTTAAAACATAGTTATTGTTACATTACGTTTATTTAAGACTTCTTTAATTTGAGATGTGTTTGTCGAGAAAATTTAAGTAATTCTGATATGTGTATTTTTGTATAAATGTTTAATTATAAATTGAATGTATGATTGTGTATATGTGTGAATGTATATCAGTTGAAGGCCATACTGGAAATAAGTTGTATAATATCTGTATTTGTACACTTAGTATGTAACCTTCAGAAAATAAAATTATTTATTATTATTAGTCATGCCGACCCAATACGACGAAAAATTCAGCTTTTGATGGTCGATTTGGACCTCATCCGGCCATAATTTTAAGCATCTGGATAGAACTACAGAACATCCATGAAGTCAGCTGAAAGCTCCCTCACATGAAAAGTATACACTCCAAGCCAGGTTTGAAACCACATGGGTGCGAGCAAGTGGTTCGAAGACTGCTATCTCGACCACTCGGCCAAGGAGGTCACTGTTGGGAAAGAGACAGAAACTATATTTACTTCCGGTGAACAAATTAAAGGGACAGATGGACAGAGGAAGTGGACACTTTATTTCTTTCATTTTTGACAAAACCTGAAACACAATTGTTTATTACAGAATACATGTTTCTTTATCAAATACTGTTATCAGCATTAACAACACGAATAACAACATAGTAATACATATGGCATTAACAATTCAGTTACAACCAGAGGTGCTTTTGAGAAAAGTGCATGTTTCCCACGACTACCTAATCATCTGATTTGTTTGTTTGTTTTGGGTTTAACGCCAGTTTTTCAACAGTATTTCAGTCATATAACGGCGGGCAGTTAACCTAACCAGTGTTCCTGGATTCTGTACCAGTACAAACATGTTCTCCGCAAGTAACTGCCAACTTCCCCACATGAATTATCAGAGGTGGAGGACGAATGACTTCAGACACACCTAATCATCTGAATAGCGCGTCTGTCTTTATATACTGTTTGCAGTCTATTGGTATCTGTTGGAGTTGGAGTAACCGGTCTACAACTCTGTATCGATAATTATGTTCAAGGGCCATAATTCCAAAGTGCCTGGGCCGATTTGGCTAGTTATTGAACCTGGCCGAGGACTTATTGACAAACACATTTTGTTCCAGTTTGGTGAAGATCGGATGAGAAATGTTCGACAAGCTTTGTGACAGACACACCGACAGGAGTAATCAATATGTCCCCACGCCACTGTGTGGTGGAAATTGACTAGACATAAACAACAGACATACACATTTTAGTAGTCTGGTTACATTGCTACATCAACAGAAGTTTGCAGCAAGTGTCAAAACTATTTCACATTTTAATTTAAATTATAATCTTGTAAGACATTAACAACAGAAATAGATATTACTTTATAACTGCATTTATTCATGATTTAAATATAATGCAGTGTTACAATTAAGATGCCACGTTCCTGTAAAAAAACAGTATACTAATACAAGTATAAAATATTGTTTTTCAATTAAAATTTTAACATCATGTCCTCCGTCATTTTCCTCTTCCATGCGAGTAATACAAAATTCGCCGCTAAACAATGTCATTTTTTTAGAAACAATCAGGAGCGCATTGAATCAAACAACACTTCATACATATTGCTGCCGTGAAGTTTTATCGAAATCCGATATGTGTGGAAAAGATTTTTGTGACAATCGAAACAAATGAACCGACTACGGATAGCGGGCCATAAAATGCAAGGGGGAAATATAGACATTTTTCATGATTTCTCCAGGAGACTATATAGTACATCTACCTTGCACTGTATTAATTAAGACACGTGAAAATTCCACGAAAAAAAATCTGGTTTTTCAAACATTTCCTATATTTGATAAATAGTGGCTTTGACCTTACAATGCCCTTGACCCCAGTGGCCACAAAAAAAACAATTCCACAACATTCCTGTATCTACATTCAAAGTTCTATCGCAATATATTCCTAACTGGAGTCCTAATTAGAGTTGAGAAAACTATTTTTCTGTTTTAGTAACAGTAACACCCAAAACAATCCAAGCTAGTTCTTAAAATAAATTTGCTATACACTAATTTTGGTGACGGTATGTCAATCCTAACTAAACTTTTAAATGGAAGCCACATTTATGATGATCCAAGAAGGAAAATATACCAGTAACCTTAACCCTAACGCATCTAAATGGCTCCTTTCTATTAACAAAAAAAGATAATGTCACATTGTTTGACACATGCCCCATGAAAATGCTTGACAATAAAATATAACATCAAAACGGGGCCGAAAGTTCAAAAAAGAAAATACATGAAATTTTATTAAAAAAGTAGTTGATGGTGGATAACACGTTTCATTTGAATTGGGTGGAAACTGTAGGGCACGAGTACACAGATACAGACTTATTTGTAATAAAAGTCCAAAAAAAGGAACAGACCAAAAAATAATAATCAGACAAGAAAGTCCTGAAAATATTGTCTGCATTCAAAAGCTGCTCGCAATACAACGGCCGTAAGTTGACAAGATTTGCATAAATGAGTTATGAACCAGGCTTTTCAAAACTGAAAACAAAAAATATTATTAAATTAGCTATGTCGTTTGGTGTGCGGGTGGAGAGACGGGCGGTCTGCCTATAAAAGTTTTTCATTTTGGTCCAGTAAAATTTTGGCCGAAATATTGAAATAAAACTTCCAATACTCGGCCAAGCTACAGGTAACTTATAGCGACGCATTGCCCTGTAGCAGTTGAGTTTGCATTTCTGCCATGTTTTGTTCAATGGCATATCACGGCTCTGTCATACAAGAAATAAAATAAAACCACTCAGAAATATACATAAATTACATGTATATAAGTATAAATGGCCATAAACCTTGTTTCTCTTAGGACATCCGATTTTTGTACCGACTCCGGAAGGGCGTAAAATGAAATACAAGCACTACATACGAGAAAGAGTTGCATTAAATAACTACAATGGGCCATAACTCTGTCTTTCTCGAGAAATTTCTGAAACATGAAGGGTGGCGTTTCCATATAAATGTATAAAGCATTTGTAGATACTCCAGACAATGGGGGTGATAACCAGGTTTTCAAATGTTAACAATTTCTGAATGGAGAGAGAAAAATACAGCAAGGCACAGAAAATAAAATAAGTATCACAGCTTTCGAAAGACATTTAAATCGATACCCTGTACCAACGTTTCCTGTAAAGCATTAAAACATTATATCCATTATCACAGTTTTGTGTTAGGCATTAAAAATCTCCTACACATTATCACAGGTTTCTGTAAAATATCAACAATGACAATACAATATTAATATGCATTAACAACTCAAACCATATTACATTAGTGAATATCAGACTGAAGTACTGGTGCCAGACATTTGGAGTTACAGGATACCATCAAATATGCCTGAAAAACTGTCCATCTTGTCTGGTGAACTGCAATAAAACAAATTCAAGATAAAACAAAATAAAATGCTCGCCTATGGTGATCCTTAGCACATCAAAAGGTTGTTACTAAAATGAAAGACTGTGCAAACATTATTTCAAACCATACTTTAGAAACAAGCAGCAATATGAAGTGCAAATAACATTCATAATATAAACAGTTATTCAGTGTGGTAAAGACTAAGCATGTACTCTGTGGCAAAGGATAGTTAAATAACAGACAAAGTTTACCCTACACACAATGCTGATCAATTAAGAAGAAAACTGACAATACGATACCTCACTGACTGGTAAGTCCGGGAAGTACTAGGTTGATTTTCTTTTTCATCTGACTCATCCCGCTGATGACTCTCTGTACTGGAAACCCAAGCTAAAACCTGTTAGATACAATTAATGTCAAGTAAGACAATGTCTGACAGTTTTTATCTATTATAGTCATGCAATTATTTTTGTTGGGTTTAACGTCGCACCGACACAATTTTAGGCCATATGGCGATTTTCAAGCTTTGACGGGAGGAAGACTCTAAGTGCTTCTATGTGCATTATTTCATAAGGGGTGGGCACCTAGGTAAAATCATCGACCTTCCATAAGCCAGCTGGATGGCTTCCCCACATGAAGAATTCAACGCCCCGGGTAAGGTTCGAACCCACATCAATGAGGGGCAAGTGATTCGAGAATGATTTGTTAGTTGTTGGATTTTAGTCACATCAATACTATTCATGTCTTATGGCGACTTTCAAAGCTATCAGTGTTGGGAGAAGATGCCGTGTGCAACTCCGGACATATTTCCAGGCACGAAAACGGGCATCCGGGTAAAACCCTCGTCACATACGACTTCCTCACAAAATGACCTCTGAACCGAAGTCAGTAACCTATACAACTTGGCCACTCCAAAACTGCTCAAACACAAGGGTCATAATAGCTCTTAAATTGCTCAGCAAAGTTTTACAGTTCAAACGGGCAAAAATTTGGATAACTAGTTTACATAAAGAAGTTTTACTGGAGGGTCATAATATTGTCAACTGATACAGTTATTGAGTCTTGCTAAGAGCAGTCATTTTATGACACCCAAGACATATGAAGATTTCGGAAGCACAATACAAGCAAACGTCTAACCAACATAATACAAGTTAGAAAGTGGCATAATTTTGTCAAAATGTAAGCCAGAGTTACGAAACCTGTTAGTGATTCGAAGTCAGCGACCTTAATAACTTGACAACGGAGGCTCCTAGAAATGTCCTGTGTTTTCGTTATATAACCACGTTATAGGGAAATGTGACCACGTCCTCTGGTAGTCATGTTTTAAAAATATTCTTGGTACAGGCAACGGGCAATATTTGTGAAAATAATTTATTCAAAGTCCTACCTTAGGTTAAGGACAAAATGTCTTTAGATCATTGGAATAATATCGGGCCTTCAGTATTTTACCAAAATATTGTTTAAGCGTTTCGCAAAACGCACAGACGAAGAAATGAGTCACTCAAATGAATATGTCTTTAAAATTGTTCTAAAATTTAGATGCCGTTTGAAGATTTTTTTTCTATTTTTAGCTCTGGTGGCACAGATATGGAACTAAGCGTAACCGTTTGAACAACTTTGGAAGATGATTATCAAAGGAACATCCTAGCTGATATTTATATACTTCCGTAAAAACTGTTTTAAAGTACATGTCGTTCGAGGAAAATGGTTAATGGATGGAAGACGGGAGATAACAAAGAAGTTCGTCGTCAGCTAGAAAAGAGAAATGTGTCCATAAGATATGAATAGCATTATATGATGTTAGGACATGTGTATCCAGCGAGTAATGACACTTTGAGGAATGGCTCTACGTATTGCTTAGGACAAGCAATTTTGTTATAGTGAATTCTTATATACAGTTATGTCAACATCCTAATAAAGAAACTTCTGTGTTACTCTGTGTATAGAAAACAAAATCGTGGTTGACTGTTTTAACTTTAGGGATAAATTCAAAGCTATGGAAATCGCAAGCTTTGAACAAATATTGCCAAATTATCACAATATACTCCCATCATGTAGAATCGCAGGTACTAATTCGTTTCAATATTTGGAAATGTCCTGCAATTACATTTGTACAGAGAAGAAATTCTCACTTCACAATAAGATTGCCCTGCAGAATTCAAAATATTTCTAAGCTAACTAAACGTTCAAAAAGTTCCATTTACAATCACTTGCGTGGATATTGCCAATTTCGCACTTCTGGCTTATCCAAGGGTCATTTCTCTGAACACATTAGTCTGATCTTACACAGGTACATGTATAGCAGTTTGGTATTATTCTTAAAAATACTGTAATTGATTTACTGTTTAATTCAAAGATAAATACTGTAGTTATCCAGTTGACACCGTCAATTATCGCATTTTTTAAAAAAATCACGGACCTTGCTCTGAGACACTAATACTGGGATTTGTTTCCTGTTTTAATAGAGAACATTGTAAAATTTTTAGTTCAAAGGGCCATCATTCTTGCAAAAAGCAGGATAGAGTTATGTTTCTTGATGAACAGCGTCCGCTTATGATGGTGAAAAACTGTTAAAAGTTTTAAAGCAATAGCTTTGATAGTTTATGAGAAAAGCTGACAGACATAATACTCAACCAAGAAAACTGATTTTCTAAGTCCAAAAGGGGCAATAATTATTGCAAAAAGCAGGATGGAGTTATGTTTCTTGCTGTACATGGTCAGCTTATGATGGTGAACAAGTGTTGCAAGTTTCAAAGCAATAGCTTTGATAGTTTAAGAGAAAAAGTTGACCTAAACATAAAACAACCAAAAAATCTGATATTTTCTAAGTCCAAAAGGGGCCATAAATCTTGCAAAAAGCAGGATGGAGTTATGTTTCTTGCTGTACAGGGTCAGCTCATGATGGTTAACAAGTGTTGCAAGTTTCAAAGCAATAGCTTTGATAGTTTAGAAGAAAAGCTGACCAAAATATCAGATGAGCTAAAAATCAGGGGTGACTTCTCTGGAGACACTAAAATAAACTGGGTGCTATTCGAACCGGTCTTAGATTTCAGAGAGTAAAAGTTTTGTTTCGTTCTTAGAAATTAGAAAAAATACAACTGCTGAGTAGACAATTTCATCTTCTTAACTGACCGCCCGTAAATAAATAAATAGGATGTCCCGTCTTAGAAAAAAAAAGACTGATTTGAACAGACCGAATAATGTTGTTCTGGGAAATCGTCTAGAAAGCATAACTAGACGTAATTAGTTCATTCCTTGTTTTAAAGGCATTAGGAGAACCAATAACTATTATTCATTAGTCTTCCTATCAAAGGGATTAACAAAAATGAAGGTTTAGTATATCTTCAAAACACAGAATATTTGATAAACGAACAACATCTTAAACAACAATCTACCTAACCATTACATGTTCTGACGTACTGTCCCGTGTGATGGATACTTAATATATTCCCCTTTAAAAATGAATACTACTTGTAAAGAAATAACAAGTGGGTCATGATGACACATCGCTCACCTGTTAAACTTGGCCTTGGAATCACCAAGATAAACATTCCGACCAAGTTTCATGAAGACAGGGTCATAAATGTGGCTTCTACAGTGTTAACAAGCTGTTCCTTTGATTTGACCTGGGGACCTAGCTTTTGACCCAATATGATCCAGTTTCGGAAATCAAGATAAAGATTCTTAACCCAGTTTCGAATTTGGCTTACAAATCATCAAGATGAAAATTCTGACGAAGTTTCATGAAGATAAGATCATAAATGTGGCCTCAAGAGTGTTAATAAGCTTTTCCATTCATTTGACCGTGTGACCTAGTTTTTGACCTCATCTGACCCAGTCTTAAACTTGGCATAGAAATCATCAAGATCAACACTCTGACTAAGTTTCATGAAGATAGGGTAAAAAATATGGCCTCTAGATTATTAACAATCACTTCCTCTGATCTGAGAGGGTAACCTAGTTTTTGACCCGACACGACCCAGTTTCGAACTTGGCCTAAGAATCATCTAGATGAAAAATTTGATCAAGTTTCATGACGATAGGGTCATAAATGTGGCCTCAGCTGTTTTTTGCTTTGATTTGACCCGGTGACCTAGTTTTTGACCCCACATGACCCAGTTTTGAAACTGGCCTAGAGATCATCAAGAAAAATATTCTGTGCAAGTTTATATCAAATTAAAGCATAAATGAAACCTCTATGTGGCTGACAGGGCTAATACAGAAATTTTCAGGGGCAGTAGCTCTAGAACCCATGAGGTAATCTAGCTGGATTTCGAAAGGAACCGAGGTATTATTGTGGCTTCAGTTGAATGAAAGTGTGGTTAAAATCACAAGCCAAAAAAGCGTTTTTGGGCCATTAAGGGGGCCAAAAATTCTAAAATCTGATGAATCGGCCCTTTTTTCGAAAGAACCGGATATTACCCAAAATCAAGTTTGTCAAGTTTAATTAAAAATTTTGCTTGTAAAATGGGGTCTCTATCGTGTTTCACAAAAAAAATTGTGGGGAGGGCGGAGGGAGGACGATAAAAAAAGCTCCCCCTTTCATACGTACAGGTGAGCAAAAAATAACAATTGCAAAAAAACGTCAACCGATTTTTTTTTTTATGTGAAATTTTCGCACGGGGGTATTACGAAAATGCATCAAAAACGAAAAAAAAAACATTTTCTGTGAAAATGGTTTTTTAAAAAACCCGTAAACTGTCCTAAAGGGGGCCCCCTTTTTGCAGCCCTTTTTCGAATTAAATTATATATAAATAAATTTTCGTTTTTTGGTAAGTAATATAAAGTTTTATATGGTGACAATTTCCACGCGAAAAAAAACACTTTTCTATGATTTGGTGTTGTTTGATTTTTTTTCTCAAACTGTAAGGCTACAGTACGATAATCTGAAAATGAAAAATATTCTCAAAGACTTAAGTCAAGGCAAAATATTTTGAAAGGATTAAAAGTACTGCATGTCAGCTGCCACTATAACCATTTGCATCAAGTGTTAATTAGTGCAACGGAAAGAGGATTTTATGTCAACTAATACCACTATATATTACTTAAAATCCTCTAGCTGCTGATCAGATTGGTCCTGGATTGGTTGAATGTTGCTAAAACAATAGGAGTTACACTGACTGAACAAAGAGAATCGTCGTATAAATTTTGAAAGCTGTATATGCCTATGCGTTCCTCAGGTTAAGATGTGAAATCGACCTTGACCTTTTACCTACCTACCAAAAGTAATGCTGGTCAACTACTAAATTAAATTCTATATTTGAAGACGCTGTAACATGACATTTGATTAAAATTCCTAAAAGTGTCTTCTTATAGCAACAGGCAATTGGAGGGCTCAACGCGAAACTAGTTAAGGAAATTTAGAAATAGAAATAGAAGCAATAGACAGTTTCGCGTTGAGCTCCGAATTGTGCTATCAGTTTTAACTGAGGGCCCCTTCAGATAAATAAGACAAGATACCAAGAGAAACCTTTTTAAAAGTCGCAAACACAGTGATTTAAAAAATGTTTTTCTTGCCATAGACAATACAATTTTATATGACTGTAGACCCGGGCATTTTCTTGTTATTGATAAAAGCAGTTGTCAATCTCAAGATCATTGTGATCTTGACTTGTTGGTAGCTGACCAGGAATACAAAAGGGGGAGTGGGTATCTATTGGCCACAGGCAATCATAAATATGAAATATGAAAGTCAAATGTTCAAGTGTACTGCAGCCACTGATCGGAAACAAAATGAAATATGAACCAACACATAAACTAGCGTACTCTCTTCAAAGGAAGACAACATTTATTAAGTACAACCACACAAACCTAAATCTAAATTTTTAAAATTTCTCATTCAAGCAACACAGAAAAATTTTTAAAAAAAGGATTAAATAAAATGAGAATCTAAACAATATTTTTATCAGTCACCGCAGACGAATTAAAAATTTTTCCCCACTCCAAAAAACAAATTAATTTTTACATAGCGGCGATCACAGCAGTAAACATGGCAAGAAAAATCGACCTATTTCAAGTTTTATGTAATATCATCATGGGAGACTGATAATTTTATTTGTTTTATTTGGATTTTACGTCGCACCAACACAGTATAGGTTATATGGCGCCAAAGGGAGACTGATAAGGTTCGAATTACTGTACACTATGCACCAGGTCTAGACTGCAGAGACTAAGATGTATCAGCTGTACTGATACTTGCTGTAAAACGTTGGGTAACTATTAAGCTTAATTGACAGTCTGAAAATGGCTCTTGTCAAGTTGCTTATAGACGGTCTTAAGATGTTACTTGTGAGGCTAAAAGTATGGAGAGTTTTTTGTTTTTGGGTTTTAACGCCGCTTTAACAGTATTTCAGTTATGTAACGGCAGGCATCAACCTAACCGGTGTTCCGGTTCTGTACCAGTACAAACCGTTCTCCCCAAGCAACTGCCCAAATTCCCCCTAGAATCACGGTGGGGGACGAATGATTCAGACCAATGTCTTCATCAAATTTCAAGGAGAAAAAACGCCCCGCCCGAGGTCAACTGCAACCAGAGACCCAGATCTGCGCTCTCCCTATTGACTTAAACCCCGGGGGACGGAAATATGGAGAGAAACCAATGAATAAATGCCACAATCAGTCTTCCAAAGAGACAAAATCAATTTTTGTCTCAGATGATAGGACTTTTTATAGAAAAGGCCGAGGTACAATATCAAACCGTCTATGAGACAGAAGAAGATATAAAGTCACTGATATAAAGATGCGGGGAACACTTCTGAAGACTCCAATGTAAACAGATCGAGAACAGACATGGACCACATACTACCGCCTTATCTCAGATCGAGAAAAGACAGGGCCACAACTACCGCCTTTCTAATACCCAAATTATCTTACACCCGGTTTCCACTTGGGGAATAAAAGCGGATTTTATTTGCGAGACAGAAAACAAATATATATTGCAAAGTCCATCAATAATGACTTTACATTGTTACGCATTCCACCTGAAAATGTTGGACAGAATAAAATATAAGTCAGAAACGATGCCAACTGTCAAAAAAATCTGACACGAAATTCCCAACAATACCGCATGTTAATAGTGAATACAAAGTTCAATTATTATTTTGGGATGGAAACTGTAGGATTTGAGTACACAAGTTACAGACGCAGTTGTAATATGGTTATATCCAAAGAATGGTCATAGCTAAAAACCCAGAATCAGACATGTTCTGACAACATGCACATGTTCACTTTATGATGATATATACATTGGAAGAAACCTGTGACCTAAACTGATACCAAGAACGGCGAGGCACGGTGGGCATTTGAAACACTAAATCCTCCCTTGTCTTTTTATACCCGGGCCCGAAGTTAAAAAAAAAGCAGAATACAAAAAAAAAAAACAATTTTTTTTTTCAAACAGCAATAATCACTTGATATATTAAAATGAGACCAATTTTTTAAAAATTTTATTTTTACCTGGCCATATTTAGGGGCAGACCATCCCAGAATTACGCGGACTATCCCCAAATTCTTTTTCCATGCTGTTAGCAGATGTGCACATTCCCATGGCAGTTTTCTGTTGACGTTTTGTGTGTTTTGAAATTGATTTCTCCCTACGACTTGATTCAGCATCCCGGAGGATATTTCCCAAATTTAAAGGGTTTTCACTTGCGAAGACGACTGGGGAAATGAATAACGGTCCACTTTGGGGGGTTTTTTTCAAGTCTGCATAATATAAATCAGCATATAAATCTGGATCAATGTTTTCAATATCTGTTGTATCACTTGTATCTTTGAAAAAATCCACATTTCTTGCAGTTTCTGCAATTGCACTCTCATTTTTATTTTTCAAGATCCCTGCGGGACTGTTCACTCCGTTAGTTTTAAGCTGGAAATAATCATTTGCTCCGTCACCTCTACCATTAGTTGAAGAAAATTTTGAAAATGTGTCCATATTGTAAACTGCATATTTCCCAATATTTGTCCTTTTTCATTTCACTTTGGGGTATTAAAGAACCTTGGGCCCAAATATTGTCTGGTGTTTCTTGGTTTTCCTTTCCTACCAATGTGAAACGAAACCCGCCCAACTGCTCCCCCTACGGGCCTAACTTTAAAAGGATCTGTACACAGTCAGACTGGTCACCCGTAGTCAGTTTGCTAGGATTGTACAATGCACTGGCTGTTTCCTAAATGAAGGTCTCTTTGCACTTCTGTTGCAGCCTAATTTATCATTGCCACCTTGAAATTGTCTTCGCACTGAGTAAGTGTTTCCTTGTCTCACATCATGGTGGACTGCATCATCACTGTAAAGACAAGACAATTTTAGTGAAGTTGGCAACTGAAAATTACATACTAAAAATTCTTTAAAGGAATGATTGTCAGTAAATACAGGTAGTCAACCTTTTTCTTGTTAGTTGCAAAACAAACAAGAAACCTTCAATAACACTAAACATTACGAAACCTTTATTTTTATTGGACAAATATTTTTTTAATATTCAAGGGCAAGTAACTCTGTTCTTCATGAATAAAAGGTAAATCCCAAACAAAAACCCAAGCATGCATCTTTAATCTTGTAACGTTTGGTGGCTTTAGGTTAAATACTTTTCTACCAATACTTAGAACTTTTTATAACCCAACAAGCTCCTCATGCACCAAATGCAAGAGTCATTTCAACACTGTATGACAATGCTCCACAAAATGTTTGATAGAATAGTAAATAAAGTCGACAACAGGGCCGTCACTCCATAAAAACAAGAGGGCCATGATGGCCCTATATCGCTCACCTGTTATCATTGCACTTGAGGACAAGAAGGTCCTCAGAAAAAATAACTAAGCCCAAAGGACAGGAACAACAAAGGGAAGAAATTTAACCAAAAAGAAAAAAATCTCTTACAAGGTATAGATATGTTAAAATACACCTAAAAACTGGAAGTACCATCCATGTTGTACCACAGAAAACCGGTCTCGTGTTTTCCCTACGGCCAATAATAAAAAAGTTACTAAAAATAAGCTATTTATAGTAACGTAAAAGGGAAGTAATTAAAAAAAATAAATTGTAAGTGGACAAAAGAAGGATCTGTCAAATAAATCTGTTGACATAAATGAAATTTCAGATCAGTATCTTCAGTAGTTATGGAGATATAACAATTTTAATTTGAAATAAAGGGAGGTAATTTGACATAAAATCAGTCCATAGTTATCTATCCTGATTGTCTCAGTCCAACTAATAACAATAATGAAATTTCAAATAAGTCCTGTAAGTACTTACTGATATAAATCCATTTTGATTCCAATCAGGGGAGGTAACCAGATATAAAATAACTGGAACCTACGATTGGATCTGATTTGTCATGGAATCCAAGATTTATTGTTGTTGAAAATATTTTGGAAGTTTGTATCAAATAAAACCATAAATGAAGTCTCTATATGGCTGCAAAAGCCAAAATAGCCAATTTTGGACCTTTAACGGGCCATAACTCTGGAACCCATGATGGAATCTGGCCAGTTCAAGAAAGGAAGCAAGATCTTGTGGCGATGCAAGTTGTGTGCAAGTTTGGTTAAAATCAAATCATAAATGAAGCTGCTATTGTGCAGACAAGGTCAAAATAGCTAATTTGGCCCTTTCAGGGGCCATAACTCTGGAACCCATTATGGGATCTGGCCGGTTCAAGAAAGGAACCGAGATCTTATGGTGACACAAGTTTTGTGCAAGTTTGATTAAATTCAAATCATAAATGAAGCTGCTATTGTGCAGACAAGGTCAAAATAGCTAATTCTGGCCCTTTCAGGGGCCATCACTCTGGTACCCATAATGGAATCTCGCCCGTTCAAGAAAGGAACCGAGATCTTATGGTGATACAAGCTGTGTGCCAGTTTGGTTAAAATAAAATCATAAATGAAGCTGCTATTGTGCAGACAAGGTCAAAATAGCTAGTTTTGGCCCTTTCAGGGGCCATAACTCTGGTTCCCATTAAGGAATCTGGCCAGTTCAAGAAAGGAACCAAGATCTTATGGTGATACAAGTTGTGTGCCAGTTTGGTAAAAATCAAATCATAAATAAAGCTGCTATTGTGCAGACAAGGTCAAAATAGCTAATTTTGGCCCTTTCAGGGGCCATAACTCTGGAACCCATAATGGGATCTGGCCAGTTCAAGAAAGGAACCGTGATCTTATGGTGATACAAGTTGTGTGCAAGTTTGGTTAAAATAAAATCATAAATGAAACCACTATCGTGCAGACAAGAAATTGTTGACGGACGGACGCACGGACGACGGACGAAGGGTGATCACAAAAGCTCACCTTGTCACTATGTGACAGGTGAGCTAACAAGAGGGCGGTGAAGGGCCTGCATCGCTCACCTGACCTATTGACCTAAAGATCATCAAGATTAACATTCTGACCAAGTTTCATGAAGAGATGGTCATAAATGTGGTCTCTAAAGTGTTAAATAGCTTTTCCTTTGATTTGACCAAGTGACCTAGTTTTTGACCCTACATGACTCAGATTCGAGCTGAACCTAAAGATCATCAAGATTAACATTTTGACTATGTTTCATGAAGAAACACTCATTAATGTGGCCTCTAGAGTGTTAAAAAGCTTTTCCTTTGATTTGACCTAGTGACCTAGTTTTTGATCCCACCTGACCCAGATTTGATATTGACCTAAAGATAATCAAGATTAAAATACAGACAAAGTTTCATTAAAATATGGTCATAAATGTGGCCTCTACCGTGTAAACTAGCTTTTCCTTTGATTTGACCTGGTGACCTAGTTTTTGATCCTACATGACCCAGATTCAAACTGGACCTTGAGATCATTAAGATTAACATTCTGACCAGGTTTCATGAAGATACAGTCATAAATGTGGCCTCTAGAGTGTTAACAAGCTTTTCTATTTGATTTTAACTAGTGACCTTATTTTTAACCCCACTTGACCCAGATTTTGATATGACTTATAGATCATCAAGAATAATACTCTGACCAAGTTTCATGAAGATATAGTCATAAATCTGGTCTCTACAGTGTTAATAAGCTTTTCCTTTGATTTGACCTGGTGACCTAGTTTTTGACCCCAGATGACCCAATATCGAACTCGTCTAGGATTTTATTTAGGATAACATTCTGACCAAGTTTCATTAAGATTGGGCCAAAATTGTGCCCTCTAGAGTGTTAACAAGCTTTTCCTTTCATTTTACCTGGTGACCTAGTTTTTGACCCCAGATGACCCAATATTGAACTCGTTCAAGATTTTATTGAGGGTAACATTCTGACCAAGTTTCATCAAGATTGGGCCAAAAATGTGGCCTCTAGAGTGTTAACAAGCTTTTCCTTTGATTTGACCTGGTGACCTAGTTTTTCACCCCAGATGACCCAATATCGAATTCATCCAAGATTTTACTGAGGGTAACATTCTGACCAAATTTCATTAAGTTTGGGCCAAAATTGTGACCTCTAGAGTGTTAACAGTCAAGTTGTTGACGACGGACGCCGACTGACACCGGACACAGGGCGATCATAAAAGCTCACCTTTGAGCACTTTGTGCTCAGGTGAGCTAATAATCAGATTCAAAACTAAAATAAGGCACAAGAAAGAACAGCTATTTTTACAATATCAAGGGGGTATAACTATGACAAAAAAATATCTGATCGAGCAGGTTTTCTAAGGCAATCAAGATCTTTTATGTATTTAACATCTGACCCGAATTTGGTGAACATCAAAATAGATAAAGGGACTAGAGTGCACACAAGTCAGCTTTTCTTGGCATTTAAGCTGGCACTGCAGTAATGTCACAACTATAGTGTCCATGGTCAGGTATTGTTGAATTTTTAACTGGAACAGAGATCTTATGGAGATAAAGTGAAAAATGAACATGCTATCTTGAACACAAGCTAAATATAGGATAAAAGAAATATCAAAAACTTCATCTGAACATTGTGCATGTGAGCTAAAATCTATTAAATAATGCAGAAAAATATAAACCAATGATTTCTGCTATCCTTGTGCCACTGCTCATTAATTCTATCATCCCATTCTAAAGGAGGCTCAGGTCTGTCTCCACCAGTAACATATGCATAACCATATTCTGTCTCGTGGGCAAAGTCATCTTCACTAAAATAAAATATTTAGAGGTGACTCCAACAATTACAGAAAATTTACAAAATTTCTCTGGCAACTGGTAACATGGTCAGACAACTTTCATTTCTTGATACCAATTTCACATTATCTTTAAAGCAGAAGTTCAATTAATATCACTAACAGACTTACCCATTCGGGACTGAGGCCCAGTTGGGATTAATGCCAGCAAACTCCTCATGCATAGCTTCCAGATCTGGTAAGGATTCTTCATCAATTAAAATAATGTCATCTGAAATCAGAAACCAATTAAATTCTACAGTACATGTATATTTTTGTGTTTATCTGTCTTCAGAAACTAAAAACAAGTATGCCCACAGGCAGAATGTCGAGCCCGCCAGCTGTCAAGTGTTACCTTGACCTTGGACCTAGGGACCTGGTTCTTGCGCATGACACTCCATCTCATAATGGTGAACATTCATGCCAAGTTACATCAAAATCCCACCATGCATGAAGAAGAAATGCTCCGGACAAACTTCAATTTGACCTTTGACTGTGACCTTAACCTTTGAGATAGGATAATGGGATTTGCGCATGACACACCTTCTCATTGAGATAAACACTCATGCCAAATATAAACAAGACTGGTCCATGCATGTCAAAGTTATGGTCCAGACAAAATCGGACGGATGGATGCACCCACGGACGCACATACACTGAACAGCCAAAAGTGGCAACTATATCGAGCTCACCGCAAGTGGGCTCGATAATAAAATTAACTTTCATGTGAAGAGATCCTATTACATGAATAACATAAAAATTATTAAAAATATTCATTTATATCATTAGCATTAATTGTTAATACCTTGATTGCATGTCTGCCTATGCTCAGCATACATGTCCAGTTCTTCCCAGTCATTCTTATGTCTAGGAATATTCTGCTGTCTTGGTTTAAATGTCCGACTTTCTTGCCCAACATGCCTACTCAAGTCATTACTGGGCTCTACATATAAACCGAATTCCTTATCTGGCATGGCCGCAGCTTGATAAACAAAGTCTTGGTTGTTTCTGTTTGGTGCATATGAAAACTGTGTTAGATCTGTTCTGCTTGCATTGCCATTACCCTTAAAACAATAATCTTATATTAAATAAACAAGACAAACAAGCACATTCAGTGAATTGGTATCACCCGCCAAATGGGATAAAGGTTTTACCCTTAAGGTAGTTCTGCACGTTTGAAAAACCGGAAGTGATGGCGTAACGTCATTTATCCGGTAAACGTAGAATAAAGCCTGGATTCGGCGTACGGAAATGAAAATCAATTTATGAATTAATCGAAACCTGTCAGTAAATTTGTTATAATGGCACTGTTGCTATATTTCTAAAGTCAAAATATGATATTAAAACATATGGCACGTTAAAAAAATCAAAATAATTTCCTAAAATTAACGTGAAATGCCCAGTTCCCTTTAATCATGGTAAAATATCTCAAAAGTAAGCACACGGACCTATACATTTTATTTCACCAAATTATAGGCCATGTGTTTATTTACAATTGTGAGAAGTTTCATCAAAATCTACATTGTAGAAAAAATTCTATTCGCGAAAATGTTATGAAAGTTATGATTTTCCCATAGACTCCCATTATGAAATATTGCGTGAGGTCCAAATTTTTCAAACCAGCCTAGCAAATAATCAAGCACACGACCCTATCTTTTTTATTTGCTGAATTTTCTAGGTATACTTTGAAGTTTTGAAAAATTGGAGTTTAATCAAATTCTACATTGTAGAAAAAATTTTGATCCAAACGTGCAGAACTACCTTAAAGGAGCATTCTCTGCCTGCAAAAAGAAATTAAATGCAATTGAATTTCAGTCTTTTTGAAAGTTATTCATTCTAAATTATTGATCGAAAACCATTTTTCTATATTAAGTAACAATGACCTTGCACAAAGCTGCCTAAAATGAAACAAACAAGTAAATTCGATGAATTGGTATCCCCCGCCGAAAGGGTTTGTGGTGAGGAATGGCAAAAAAATATATCCGGCAAAAAGTTATGGATGTTAATAAGAAGCATATAATTTCATTAGTCAAAATCAATTTAACAGAAAACAAATGTTTAATAAAAGAGTACATAATAAATGTATGATACTTTGATCCTGACTAAAGAAATTATTTTGAATGGGATATGCTTACTGTAGTAAGCTTAGCTTTTAAAATTAAATGCAGTTAATTGAAATGTGAGCTTGAAGTTTAACTGGAACGAAATATTGTTTTTGAGTGGTTTGGCACCAGGTGTTGCTGATTAACATGTACATTTGTACATAAAAGAACAGATGTTCTTAAGAGAACACAGGTAAGATATCCTGAACATGGCTGAGGACAAGGTTTGTGCAGTCACAACTTAATATATTTATTTTTTTAGGGGGTGGTGGGGTGGGGGTGTGGGGGAACGGGAGAGGAAACAAAATTTCACATGTTGATTATAAATATTGATGGAAAATTAAAAATGAAAAAAAAAAAAGGGTAAAAGTGGATTTTTATACAATTAAAGGGCAATAACTCTTAATTTACAAATAAATCCCAATGAAATTGTGTGTACACAACCACATTATGGTGATCTAAATTCTGTTTAAGTTTCATAGTTCTAGGTCAAATATATCAAAAATTATGATGCAGAAATTGCCATATTTATAGTACCCTATATAGTTAACACTAGAAATTTCTAAGGGCCATAACTCTGGTGTTACTTGGGCAATCTGACTGATCCTTGATGGGCCGCAAGAACTCATAGTGGTGAACATGTATATGAAGTTTTAAATAAATATTCCCAACCATTTCCTAGATATGGCTCCGGACGGACGGATGAAAGGACAGATGGATGGACGGACTGAAAGACGGACGGAAGGACGGACAGACAATGCCAAAACTATATCCCTCCGACTTTCGTCGGGGGATAACAAAACAATTGGTCTCAATGAATGTTACCTGTTTATCAGGTTTGGTCTGCTTACCTCCTTCCTAACTGAAATTATCATGAGAATACCATTTTTCTACTTTAAGTAACAACGTTCTTGACCTTGACCTAAGCCAAAATACATCTAAAACTATGGTCTCCATGCAGGCATCCTAAATTCAAAAACATATTTCTGATAAAGTTTCATGAATATCCAGTGAAAAATGCAGCCTCTATTGCATAAACAAGGGTTTTCTTTAATTCAACCAGGTGACCTAGTTTCAAACCACAAATGCTCTATATTCAAACTTGACCTAGATTTCATCAAGACAAACATTCTTATAAAATTTCATGAAGATCCAATGTAAAATGCAGCCCCTATTGCATACACAAGGGTTTTTTATATGACCTAGTGACCTAGTTTATGAATCCAGATAACCGATTTTAAAATTTTGCCTAGATTTCGTCAAGGCAATCGTTGTGATCAAATTTCATGAAGATCAAGTAAAAAAAATCAACCTCTATTGCGTACACAAGCTAAGCGTGAACAGACGACAGGCGACGGAAATCGAGCAATGATTGAAAAATGGATCTTAAATGATGATATGGCCTATATAGCAAGCATTATTATATAAGTACTAAGGGCTGTATGAACAAAGAGCCGTAACTCCTGTCTTACTCAAGCAATCTGACTGGAACTTGCAGGGTGGCATTTCCCTACAACAGTTAACATTTCTACCATGTTTTATTTAAATATTTCAAACCATGACATAGATATGGTTTCGGATGGCCAGAAAGACATACGGACAATGCCAAAACTATATCTCTCCGCCTTGGTGGGGGATAACAATCATTTATGAATGTTTACAAGACTATATTTGTAGACATTCTCTATTATAAAAGAGCTTATTTTTTTCTTACAATTTTCAAAAATAAGCGTAGCCTAGTATTACCTGTAACTTCATTCTCTTGTTCACAGAAGGTGTTGTTGGTAAAGACGCAGCCCTGTTCTTGAGTTCCTCTAAATGACTTGCTACACGTTTAGTTGAAACTGGCCTTGGGGTCTGCTGGTTTGAAGTACCTCTACGTTTTGAGGAAATTCCATGTTTACAGCATTCATGAGCACAGGTCATCTTGTTGTGGCATGTATGCATACAAGGCAAGTTGGTGGTGGCACAGCTGCCTGCAGTTACAGCTGATTTGGCCTGATCATGACATAAATACAGGAATCTTATACATTATTATAGCGCAATGCTAGTCAGCCTACCTATTGGTTCATATACAAAACCAGAAATACATTCTGCATGCCAACAGGCAGAATGTTGAGCCCGCCAGCAAATTTGGCCTCTAAGTGTGACCTTGACCTTAGACCTAGGGACCTGGTTCTTGCACACGACACTCTGTCTCATAATAGTGAATATTAATGCCAAGTTACATCAAAATCGAACCTTGCATGAAGAAGAAATGCTCCGGACAAACTTCAATTTGACCTCTGACCTCAAACTGTGACCTTGACCTTTCAGATAGGAACATGGGGTTTGCGCACGACACTCCTTCTCATTGACGTAAACATTCATGCCAAAAATAAACAAGATTGGTCAATGCATGTCAAAGTTATGGTCCGAACAAACTTCAATTTGACCTCTGACCTCCAACTATGACCTTGACCTTTCAGATAGGAACATGGGGTTTGCGCAAGACACTCCTTCTCATTGAGGTAAACATTCATGCCAAATATAAACAAGATTGGTCCATGCATGTCAAAGTTATGGTCCAGACAAACTTCAATTTGACCTCTGACCTCCAACTGTGACCTTGACCTTTCAGATAGGAACATGGGGTTTGCGTGTGACACTCCTTCTCATTGAGGTAAACATTTATGCCAAATATAAACAAGATTGGTCAATGCATGTCAAAGTTATGGTCCAGACAAACTTCAATTTGACCTTTTACCTCCAACTGTGACCTTGACCTTTCAGATAGTAACATGGGGTTTGCGCATGACACTCCTTCTCATTGAGGTAAACATTCATGCCAAATATTAACAAGATTGGTCCATGCATGTCAAAGTTATGGTCCAGACAAACTTCAATTCAACCTCTGACCTCCAACTGTGACCTTGAACTTTCAGATAGGAACATGGGGTTTGCGCACGACACTCCTTCTCACTGAGGTAAACATTTATGCCAAATATAAACAAGATTGGTCAATGCATGTCAAAGTTATGGTCCGAACAAACTCCAATTTGACCTTTTACCTCCAACTGTGACCTTGACCTTTCAGATAGGAACATGGGGTTTGTGCATGACACTCCTTCTCATTGAAGTAAACATTCATGCCAAATATAAACAAGATTGGTCCATGCATGTCAAAGTTATGGTCCAGACAAACTTCAATTTGACCTTTTGCCTCCAACTGTGACCTTGACCTTTCAGATAGGAACATGGGGTTTGCGCATGACACTCCTTCTCATTGAGGTGAACATTCATGCTAAATATAAACAAGATTGGTCAATGCATGTCAAAGTTACGGTCTGGACAAACTTCAATTTGACCTTTGACCTCCAACTGTAAACCTTGACCTTTGAGATAGGAACATGGGGTTTGCGCATGACACTCCTTCTCACTGCTCATTGAGGTGAACATTCATGCCAAATATAAACAAGATGGGTCCATTCATGTCAAAGTTATGGTCCAGACAAAGTCGGACGGACGCACGGACATACACCGACCCGCCAAAAGTGACAACTATATCGAGCAAGCGGGCTCAACAAAAATGACTTATGTAAATCAACAGGTGGGTACTTGACAAAAGATATTTTATCTAAGGCTATCTGCCATCCAATGCATACATACATTTATACAAGCAGTATATCTGAATGGTAGCATGAACTATCATATGATTTTTTTCTGCCATTTCCTCGAGCTTGCAATTCAGACCTTGAACAATATACCTGCTGATTTCCTGTAGATGATGATGTTATTCTTTTACCTCCCAAGTAATTAGGTGTATATGTACATTCTACATCTAATCCAACTGAAATAAATATAAAATATGTCTGTATATAATCAATTTATATATGAATACCTAACTCTACCTATTGTTCCAGTGAAAATTAACCATAATCAATAACACCATTATTAGAATACCAATTATAATTATTCTGTCATTCATTTCACATGAACTCCAGAAAAAATATATTCTTTTCCCAACTGACTATTTCCAGAAAATACAAATTACTAAAATTTTAACAAGGAAAATGATTTTTTTAAAGGACAAAATATAACAATAACAAAATCTATAGGAAGATCCTTTGGAAGCATAGAACACAATCAAGCAAAGATAACAGTAGATTAGGTTTGCTCGAGTATGTGCATGAGAGGTAATAAATTGTACAATACCCCTCACAACCCCTAGCACCAGCTTACGCAGAACTATATTATCCATGCATTAACATTGAATGTACTCCATGATCCCAAAGGACCAGAAAATAAAACAGCACTAAGTCCAAGTATGGGGAGACTTTTTACAGCTGCCACATAGCACTTGCTCTACATAGCAAAATCTGTTACAGCAAGTTGTCCTTGTCTTGTAAGTATAGGAAATAAAATAAAACATTACAAATTGGATTGTTAAGTGACTGTCAATGAAAAACATGTATGCAACACTTCCACCTTTAGTCTTATATATAATAAATTAGTCCTCACCCCAGTCTTGACTGATATAATGCAAAGACAATTCAGGACCTTTTTCTGCCCTCCTAACCTCCAATTTCTTTGACCAAGACTTCTCTTTCAGTAACAGAGCATCCCTGATAAATATGAAGTCATTACTGAATCGTTCGAGAACAAGGTTGTTATTTATAAAAATACAATGTAACTTCTTGATTTGTGATAATCATGTGCCTAACATGCTACAATTTTCTGTCAACAAATTTTATCTCTGACAGTTGGAAATGGATCAAGAATTCTGCTTAATGACAAGGAAATGGAAACAGTGTAAAAGCAAAAACTTAGGTTTGTAACTGAGAAAACATTATGCAAATAAAGCTGTGCTTGCCACAACTACAACTGATTATCTGACTTCACATGAAATAACCATTAAAGCAAAATCCTTGATGCTTTATTTTTTGCTACTTGAACAGTGCTAGTGCTAACAAATTTAAGACCATGAACTAGCACAATATTATCTGTACTGCCAAGACACACTGAAACTCTTGTCAGTTGGAGAAGCAATGTGAAATAGTAATTAGAACTCTCCTACTTGGTCATGGCAGCAAAGCTTGAAAAATTGTCTAGATAATTATGCTTTTTCTACAGAAGAAAATTGGAAAATAAACAAAGGACAGGATGTCCTAAGAAATAAATATCAGAAATCTCAAAAATTAAAGAGTATAGGAAATGGTTCTTGGCCAGATAGAACAATCGTGGTCATCTGATTTTCATTTGAAATTTTGTCCAAATACAGGCAGGAAAATCCCAGTTCAAAGAAGTATTCTTAAAGCAGTGAGTTTCAATTCACAGGTGTATCCAGTTTTTTGACAATAAAAGCATATGATCATGAATGAAATCTTACATTACTCTTTGCTTGTATAAGACCTTGTTATCTTCATCGCCAACAAGCAGAGTACAGGTATGCCCAGTACTGCTCTCCTTCATTGTATCTCTGTTTGTTATCTGTAAGGTGATTACAATCTCTGCTGCACTCTCACTGTACCTCATTACCTGTATGTATGATAATATTCACATCTAAATATAAGCTTATTTCAAACTGTACCATTATATCTTCTTTTTTTTCAAATCTCTACATGCATGGGAGTTTGGGCCTATTTAAGCTGTTAGAATGGACAGACAAACTGGCAAAAGTAGAGTTTCGACCAGTTTCAAATAAAAAAGAAATACTGATATTCACATGTTAAGGTATAAAGTTTGACTTTGACATCCTCTGAATACTATGAATTTCTTAATTTCCTTGTCATTAACATTATTCTCAAGAAATAATATATTCCAAACAGTGATCTGTCATTGAATCAAATCATTTTTTTTTTTTTTTTTTTTTAAATTTATTTCCTTTTCCACATCCAAAGTATCATACATTCATCACAAACATTGATTTTGTGTGCCAGAAGAGATATTTACATATATAATATCAAGCGTAGTTGGAGAAATAAATCTACCTACATAAACCAGAATTTTTCGAAAGTGCATAAATGTACATGTCTATGCAAATAAAGAAATAAATCTACCTACATAAACCAGAATTGTTTGAAAACGCATGAATGTACATGTCTATGCAAATAATGATATACATTGTACAACCCAGGAAGCACAGTAACGTTGTGACAATGTTGTTACAACGTTGTGCTGTACGTTGTGACAACGTTAGAAACAACGTTGTGTCAACGTAAAAGTGTGGAGTCGTGTCAACGTTGCGACAACGTTGTGGCATAACGTTGTGTTGCGGTCAGATACAACGTTGTGACAACGTAAAAATGTGGAGTCGTATCAACGTTGTGACAACGTTGTTGGTTAACGTTGTGAAACCACCAAAATACAACCTACTTTTGACAGCTCATGTTTAAATAAATAAGCAAAACAAAATTTCAATTACAAATTTTAATTCAAGAGCTAATTATAAAATTTACTAAAATTTTCGTTAAGTTCAGAAACCCCGAAAGTAATCCCTTTTAAAAGGGGATATGGGAATATGCACCCCTTGAAAATACAATACGTTTAAAGCATACATAACAATTTTTTAAAAATCCATAAAATTTAAAAAAAAACTATGTATTTTTACAAAAAGGGAATAATTTCAATTTTCCAAAAAATTTAAAAAAAAGATTTGTAGTTTAACAAAAACCCGTAACCCCCAAAAAAAATTTAAAATACAAAAAAGTTATGTAGTTTAACGATAACAAAATCAAAATAAAATTGACATGCCCACAGGAAAGGAAAATACGGACTTCATGAGGGGGGGCAATTTTCGGCAAAGGTGAACTAGGGAAGATGATTTTGAAGAAAAATGAAGGGTTCCCCCAAAAATTGCTTTGTGTTTTGGCAAAAAGTAAATTTGGGGAAAGGAGCAAAAGTAAAAGGGAGACAAGGAGGGTTGGGTTTGAAAAAGGGGGTTTATCTATTTTGGCAGGGTCCAATCTTCCGACTAATTTTAAAAAAATTCGGGCCTAGTGGTTTTTTTAAAAGTTATGAAATGGAAATTTTTTTCATTTTCAGGTCAGTGCCCCCAAAATAAAAAAGGGGTATAAACTCTGCATGTGCAATAAACCTTTTAAATTTTTAAACATTCTGGGAAAAGGGGGTTTCAAGTTACTGATTAAAAAAAAAAACTTTTTTTGTTGTATACCACATAAAAGTGGTTTTTGGTTTTTTTTCCATAATTTGGTCAATTATAAAAAAGTTACAATGAAAGGATTTTTTTAGTAACAAAAAAGGGGAATTTAATCTTTAACCCCCCCCCCCCCCCCCAAAAAAATTTTGAAAGTCCACAAAAAAAATCTTACCGGGTAGGGGACGGTCAAAATACATCCCCGGGAATTGGATGTATCATGAATGTTGCTTTTACAAAAAAAGTGATCCCCGTTTTTTCCCCTTGACTAGAAATTGAAAAAGTTGAAATTATAAGCTATTTTTAGTAACAAAAAAAGGGAAGAAATTTCTAAGAAGGGACCTCCCACTTTTAAACACCCCCTTCTGATGGTTTTCCAATTGTCCCAAAGTTACATAAAAAATCCCTCTAGCTTTGAAGAAGAAATGCTTCTGAAAAATTATTCTTGTATCTAAATTTTACCCTTTTTTAAAGTTTGACCTTGATTAGCCCTAGGGACGGGTTTTCTTGCGCTTGACACTCCGTCTCTGGGGTTTAAACATTTCCCAAAGAAATACCCAAAATCCCTCCATGATGAAGAAGAAATGCTCTGAACAGTTTTCTTTTGTACCCTTTAAACCTCAAATTTGTGACCATGCCTTTTGCCCTAGGGCCCCCGGGTTCTTGCGAAAGACACCCCCTTTCTCTTGTGGGGGAGCAATTGTGCCAAGTTTCATCAAAATTCCAAGCATGAAAAAGGGAAATGCCCCGGACAGTCTTTAAATTGAAAAAAACCCGGGGGCCCTCTGGGGCCTGACTTTGAGATGGGAAAACCTGGGGTTTTGGGCGCATGACACTCCGTCTCCTGGGGTTTAAAACTTTTCATCCCAAAATTAAAAAACGAGATTACCCCCTGCATGTCAAAGTTACGGGCCCGGACAGGGAATCAAACCCGGGACACAAGCAGGGCACGGCGCACATCCCATTTGAACACCCCTAGTAAACCGGGTTTTTTGCGCATGACTCCGTCTCTTGATGGTGAGAAACTTTCCCAAGTTTTCATCAAAATCCCTCCATGCATGAAAAAAGATATGCCCCGGGAGGGTCCCCTCCCGGGCCCCCGCCGGGGCTTTCCCCATAAAAACACCCAAATTTTTTCCCCAAAAGGGGTAAAAAAAGGGCAAAAATTTCTTAGAAAAGGGATTTTGAAAGAGTTACCCCCTCTTGTTAAAAAATTGGGTCCCCAAAAAATTTTATGTTAGTATCATGTCAATCCCTATGATAAGTTTATTGGGTAATTGGATTGAAAAAAAAAAAAACGGGAAAAATTCAAGTCGAAAAAGGGCAATAGCCCCCCAACAAAAAAATCTTTAAAAGTCACTAGTAAACAGAATGAGGTCACCATGTAAAAAAGAAACAATCCCTTTGTTCCCACTGTATTGAAAAATTTGGAGGGGAGGGGAAAGAAAGGGGTTTTTTACTCGGTAAAAAAAAAATCCGGGGTTTTACCGGGCTTTTCAATGAATACAAGAGCGCCCAAGGGGGAAATTATACCCCGAAGGGTTACATCAGAGGAGGGGCCCAAAATTTAAAAAACTTGACTGTTGAAGCCCAAAGGCGGGAAACAAAAAAAAAAACCAAAATCCAAAAAAAAATTTTTCCAAAGGGTCAAAAAAAAATTCTTACCAGGAAAATTTTATGCCCAAAATAAAAACAAAAAATTGGAGGTCCACCATGTTGTCCCACGAAAAGTGGTATCGGTTTTTCCCTATGGCAAATAAAAAATTTTCAAAAAAAGCTTTTTTATGGGTAAAAAAAAAGGGAAGTTAATACAAAAAAATTTTTGTAAGAAAACAAAAAAAGGGGAACTGCCAATAAAAAAAAGAGCACTGCATGCGGAGCAATATAACAAAGCAAAGTCAATATGAAATTTGACCCCCAAGGGTGCCCTTTTGACCTTGAAGCGAGTCACCCTAAAACATGCCCTCTGCACGTCGCCTCAGTGTGGTAAAACATTTGTCCCCAAGTTTTTTTGGGGAATCCCCCAAAGGGCGGGTTCAAGAGTTACGAGGGAAAAGAAACACACTTATATGACTTTCCCCCCTAAGTGTGCCCTTTTGACCTTAAACCTAGTATCCAAAAAAAGGGCCCCTCTGCCCGTCGCCCCTTTGTGGGAACATTTGTGTCAAGTTTCTTTAAAAACCCTTCAAGGGGTTAAAGGTTACAGAGCGGACCAAAATTTTGCTAACGGACAGATGGACACCGGCATAAAACCCTTAATAAATCCTTTGGGCGTTTAAAAATGTGTAAAAGTAAACAGTTTTTCAAGTTTAAAAATTGGGTTCCCTTTGCAGTTTTTGAAAAAAAAACAAAATTTTAAGAAACGCAGACGATCAAAAATTTTGATTTTTGAAAAAATATAGAAAAAGAATAAACAAAGAATGCTTTTGGGTTTAAACTCTTTTTTTGCCCTTTGCCCCAAGTGTAAACCTTGACCATGGTTATTGGATGGGGATTTGTTTTTGAAAACACATAGATGAAGATATGCGACAAAAAATTTGAAATTCTTAAGGGGTCTCAAAAAACCAAGAGCTGTCCGTAAGACAGCGCGCTCCACTTTTCCCGGTGATTTGACAGAAAAAAAGGGGAAATATTATGTCTCAACAGGAGACCTTTTTAAAAAAGGGGAAAAATAATAAGGGGCAAAAATTCGGGCAAGAAACAATTTGAGTTTTTGGGGATTGCTCCCCACACATGCGATGATGAGGGAAAAAAGTGGTCACTATCTTTTAAAGTACCAAAGGTTTGTCTAAAAACGAAGTTTTCCCAAAAAAATTTAAACTGAAAATAATTAAAAAAAGTATAACAAGTTTGTGCCCTTTAAACCTAAGTATAACCCCTTGAGGGGCCCTTTGCCTTGGGTAAAAATGGGCCGACCCCCTGTACATACTTTGTTTGATGTGGACAATGTTTTTGTAAAGTTACAAAAAGGTTTATAAGCAATAATAAAAAGCTATGACAAAAAAATTTTAAACCTTAAAAAAAACCCAAAAGACGTCACTAAAAACCCCTTTGGTGACATTGCCCTTGGCCTTTATATTATTTCAAAGTGTTTGCCGATTTGATCAGTTTTCAACATTTGCTTTGAAGTTTTTTAAACGGGGGGGGGTTAACACCCGGTGTAACTTTAAAAATATTGCCCCCATTGATAAAAATTTTAAATTGGAAATGTTGGTGGGGCCATTTCTCAATGTTGAAAAAGGAAATCTTTTGATAAAAATTTTAAATGCTAAAAATGTTGACGGGGGTAATTCTCAACTTTTAAAAAAAGGCCCCTTTGATAAAAATTTGATGTTAAAATGTTGAGGGGGTCAATTCTCAACGTTAAAAAGGAAATCTATGGGGTAAATTATCAACGTGGTCAGTTTTAATTTTTCCCACTGGGGGTTTAATAAACCGAAATCGAGTCCATTTTTCACAACTTTTGATTTCTAAGATTTCCCAAATAAAAAATTTCATTGCTTTCCTGTGTAAAAATACTAGAAAATTAAAAAAAAAAAAAAGGGTTCCCCAAGAACTTTATACACAAAACGATGGGGGTTTTTCTTTTTTCAAAGCGTTTGCTGATTGATTCAATTGTAAACAAATATGCTTACAAAAAGGGGAGACTCTTTCAGTTCCCATGTGTTGTTGGCGAGTTTTGCTCTTTACGTTTTTTCAAGTTGCAAATCTATTTTTTTTGGGGGTTTTATATACAATTTTTGGAGTCATGCTGTGAAATATTTAAAGAGCGTGAAAAGTTTTTGACTTGATTGTTAAAAGAAAAATTAATTTCTGGGAAAATTTTTTTTACTAAGATCCTTTATGAATACGGGCCCCCAGTTTAATTTTTCCCAATATCAATAATTAAAACCCACTACTGGTTTTTTTTTTATTTTATCCCCTTTTTTTTGGTTCTTTAATATTCTTTGGGAGATCAGGCTATTTGATACCCTGTATGGGAGCAGTAAACCCTTGTTCATTTTTCTACCTATAAAATCATGGGCTTATCACCAATACGGGTTATTAAAAAAAAAAGCTCATGAGTCAACAAGACCGCTTCAAAGTTTTTTTTGAGTTATTTAGTTTGAGAAAATTTGAAAACCCTTTTTTTGGGAAAAACGGGACATATTTTTTACACACACTTAAAAAACCCCTTTTGAAAAACTTAAATCACACGCAGGGCCCCATTTAAAAATTCCCGTTATCTCCAAAAACCTCTGGGCTGGGCCTTCCAAAACCTCCCTGCCTGCAGCAGACGCCCCCCGTCAACCCTTTTTGTAATAATTTTTGAATGTTTTGTTTTTAAAATAAACAATTTAAAATTAAGTACTTGTGTAAAAAAGTCAAAGATAGAAATTTATTTGGGGGCAAAAAAAACACATTTTTTTTGTTTTTTTTAAAATTTTTTCTGAAAATTAAAATTTTTGTTTTAAGCAAAATTTAAGGATGGGGATTTGGTTCCCCCCTTTTTTTTTATTTCGTTCAACCCCTTCTGAAACCCAGTAAAAACCCGAATCAAATTATGCTGACCTTTTTAGTGGGAAAACCAAAAAAAAAAAGTAAAGCTGAAGATTTCAAAAGCTCAAATTACATTTAATGTTTAAATTTTTGACTTTTTCCCAAAAAAAAAACAACAGGGAAAAATAGGGAAAAACAATAGAATCAAGCCTACCTTTAAAATTTAAACCACCTTTTTTTTAAAAGGAGCTGTTTTAAAAACAGCATCCTCGTTCCCTTTTTTTTTTTATTGTCTTATGAGTTTTCATAAAAGCATCTGAAAAAAAAAAATTTCAGTGGTGTAAAGTTGTAATCAAATTGCTGTTATCACAAAAGAGGCATCCCATTAGGCGCCCCTGTCAAAAGGTTTAAATTTTAAAACCCTTTTATTTTATAAAGAAACAACAAATGAAATTTAAAAAAAATCTTAAAAAAGCTATTTAAATGGATTCCGCTTGATTATGATTTTTTTTTGATAAAACAAAAAATGAGGGCTGAAAAAAAGGTTTTAGAACCCTGAGGCCCAGCGAACTTTTTCTTTTCTGAATTGTCCCCCAAAAATACCCTTTTTCCTGATGATGGGTTTTGTTATCATTTTCCCAAACATGGGTTTTTTTTTTTTAATTACCAAATACCCATCCTCTTTTTCTGGAAATGTTAAAAAACCCAAAATTTTTCCCCACTGTAACATATCAGAAATTACTCAATTTTTGGGCCCGCAGCCCGGGTTTTGGGTTGCAGATAGCAGGTTTTTCCCGTTTCTTTTTTCCTTACCTTTTAGGGAAAACAAAGACCAAACCTTATTTTGATCCCGGGAAAAGTCATCCGACGGGGCATGGGTTGTGGTTGGTTTAACATCTTTGCTACGAAAGTGGGGAAAAATTTTGGGACTGTAAAAAAAGGGAAAAAGAAACCCCCAAAAAGTTAAAATTTTTTTTAAAAATGTAGGTCCAAAACGTTTTTACAGCAATGTATTGGGCAAAAAAATAGATCGCCCCTTTAAGAACAAAAACATTTCTCATTTAAAAACTTTTTTTGCCCTTTTAAAGGTATCAAAAGATTCAATTTTAGTCATTAAAAACCTTTTAAAAATTTAAAAAAACTGGGGTTCACTGAAAAGGGGATGTTTCCCCCCATATTCCTATGGGGACCTAAATTGCTTATTTTTTGAAGATACTGACTTTTAAAAATATCTTTAAGTCAAAGGTTTAAGGTCAAAGTAAAATGTAAATGCCGTGTTCCTTGCGCTCATTTATGGTGTTTTGCATGTAAATTTTTTTTAAAATTTTTGAGAGCAGTTTAGGAGGGGCATAACTGTACGTTAAAAATTTAAAATTTAAAAATTTTTCTCATGCAAAACTTGGTAAATTTCATGCATTTTTTACCCTCTTCTCCTTCTCACTTGACATGGGACGTACCAATTTTAAAGGGATTCGCCCCCCTCGTGTGAAAAAGGCCTGGGGATTGACAAAGAAAAATTGAAAAAAAAGGTTTCAAAATTTGAACGGGGTTTTCTATGTATGACTACTTAAATATTTACCTCATTGGGAAGTCTTGGTATCTCATGCATTTGTACCCCCCTCCCTAATTTTTTACTTGGACGAGGATCGTTAATTTAAGGGAATTTGCCACCCCTCCATGTAAACAGGGCCGAGGGTTGGGCAAAGAAACACGGATTTGAACTGGTTTTTTTCTTCGTTGACAAACTTAGGTTTTTTTACATCCGGGAAATCTTGGTTTAAATGCATTTGTCCCACCTCTCCTGGGCCACTTTGGGATGGGATGAACCTTTAAGGTAATTTTCCCCCTCTCCATGTAAAAAGGCCTGAGGATTGACAAAAGAAAAAATGAGTAGCTTTCAGATTTTAAATTTAAATTTGGTTTTTTTAAACCCAAATGTGTTTTGGGGTTTCTGTTAAAAAAACCCAAAAAAATTAATTAGTTTTACTTATTTATGAAGTACTTTGAAATATTTACATCATGCAAGTCTTGGTATTACATGCATTTGTACCACCAATTTTTATTTACTTTGCACAAAGGGTATACCATTTAAAAAAAATTTCTTTTTATTACCACCTCTCCATGTAAACAGGCCCCAGGATTGACCCAAAAAAAAACATGTAAAAGCTTTCAGGCTTGAATTAGTTTACTATGACATTCTTTGTGTGGATAAACTTGGTATTACATGCATTTGTCCCCCTCACCTGTTCCCACTGGGATGAGTCGGGGGCCAATTTTAAAGGGATTCGCCCCCTCTCCCTGTAAAAAAGGCCTGGGGATTGACAAAAAGAACACGAGATATCCCTTTCCCGATTTGAATGGTTTTACTATTTTAGCTTTTCAGGGGCTTGAAAATTGTTTACTTGGAAAATACTAAGGGAGTGACTGCCAAAATTTTTTTCTCCCTGCATTTGACCCCCCTCTCCCCGGGGCCTTTTCCCTTTTGGGGGGTGAGGATCGGCCCAAATTTAAAGGGATTCGCCACCTCTCCCTGTAAACAGGGGCCCGAGGATTGACAAAGAAACACGAAAATATCTTCCAGATTTGAATTGGTTTTTGTAGCTTTTAGCCTTGGGAAATTTGTTTACAATGACTAATAAGTAGTGACTTTCAAATCTTGTTTTTTTACATGCATTTGTACCCCCTTCCTGTCCTTTCTTGGATGAGGAAACGGACCAAATTTTAAGGGATTCGCCACCTTCCCTGTAAAAGGCCCGAGGTTGACAAAAAAAACACGAGATATCTTCCAGGGTTTGGGAAATTTGGGTTTTTCTGTAGCTTTCAGACTTGAAATTTGTTTACAAGGGCATACTAAATAGTGGGCATTTCAAAAACTTGGGTTTTACAGGGATTTGTACCACCTCTCCTGTCCTACTTGGGATGAGGGTCGGACCAATTAAGGAATTTGCCACCCCCTCCATGTAAAAAGGCCTGAGGATTGAAAAAGAAACACGAGATTCTTCCGATTTGAAATTTGGTTTTACTATAGCTTTCAGACTTTAATTTGTTTACTATGAAATACTAAGTAGTTTACATGCCAAAACTTGGGTTTCTACATGGATTTGTACACCCCTCCTGTCCTTCTTGGCTGGGATCGGACCAATTAAGGTATTCGCCCCCTCTCCATGTAAAAAAAGGTGAGGATTGCCCAAAAAAACACGAGATATCTTCCAGATTTGAAATTTGGTTTTTTTTTGCCCCTTTTAGGCTTGGGTTGTTTTTCAAAGACATACTAAGTAGTGACAGGGATATCTTGGTATCCCACATGCATTTGTACCCCCTTCCTGTCCATTTGGATGAGGGGGTTGGACCAATTAAAGGTATTCGCCACCTCTCCATGAAACAGGCTTGAGGATTGACAAAGAAAAAATGAGTTTTCTTCCCGATTTGGGGAAATTTGGTTTTTTTATGTATGATGTACTTAGGGATTTACTTTATAAAAGCAAGTCTTGGTATCTACATGCTTTTGTTCCCCCTCCCTGTCCTATTGGCATGAGGATGAACCATTTTAAAGGTTTTTGCCCCCTTCCATGTAAAAAAAAGGTTGAGGAAATTTTCAAAGGAAAACGAGATAGCTTTCAGACTTTAATTAGTTTTACTATGTTTTGGGGCAAACCCAGAATTGACCTATTATTTTTGGTAATTTCATGGGATTTGTATGACCCCTCCTGTCCCACTTGGGATGAGGTCATACCATTTAAATTTTAAAGCCACCTCTCCCTGTAAAAAAAGGCCCGGATTTACAAGAAAACCCGACTTGTTTCACACTAGAATGAGTTTTAAAATTTACCTTTGTACTGACATGCAAGTCTTCGTATTACATGCAAAGATAAAAGTTTAAAACTTTTTGTAATTTTATTCCCCACAAAGTTTTGTTTGCAGAGGGTATCGACATCTATATTTTTTCAGTAAATTTAAAGGTTCATTACCCTTTTTCATTAGGAAATTATTACCGGGTTTGGTTTGAAAAAACCTTTAGGATTTGTAGCCCTTTCCCCCCGGTAAAGGGGTCTAGATCGGCTAAATCTCAGCTAGGCATTCGGTAACCCAGCGGCTGATACATCCTTGTGGTTAATTTTTTTTAATTCAATTTAGGTTTCTGAAAAATTTTTTTTTCTAAAATACGCAGCCTTTTCGAACTCTTATTTAATACTTATATAGGTTTAAAAAAATTAAAAAATAATCTGAAAAATAGATCCTTGGAAGACCCGGGAAAAAACAATTTTAACAACAATGAAAAAATTTATACTCAGTTTGATTGGGGTCTGTCATGAAACAGTTATGGGTAAAAGTAACACGGGCCCCGCCCCCCATCACTGGCTTAAGAGTTTTTCAATCTTCAAAATTTAAAAGAGTTGATATCAATATCCCGAAAGGACCAGAAAAACATCACACTGGGGATGAAATCGGGGGGACTTTTGGGGCCCCTTTTAAACCCCTTTTGTTTAAAATTTTAAAAAAATTTTGGGGAAAGAAAAAAATTTTTTAAAAAAAAAAAAAGTTGGGATCTGGAGGGAAAGATTTTAAAGGCGGGGGCCCCGGTTTAAATTCACCCCCTCTTGTTTGGGGAACATTTTATCCGAGCCCGGGACCCTGAAAAGGGGGGAAAATTGGGGGGTAGAAAATTTTTTTTTTAATTTTTTAAAATGGGGGCCAAAAAGCCTAAGATTTTAAAATTTTTATAAGGGGAAAAATTTTACTTTATTTTTACAGGAAAATTTTTGAATTTTTTTAAAAGGGGGGTTGGGAGGACTTTTTTTTTTTTTTCCAAAAAAAATTTGGTTTTTTTTTAAATTTTTTTCTTTAAAAAAAAAAATTTAAATTTTTTCTCCAAAAAATTTTACCCCCCAACCCAAAATTTCCCAAAAATTAAAAAAAATCAAATTAAAATATTTTTTAAAATTTCCCCAAAAATTTTTTAAAAACCCAAAAATCTTTTAATTTAAAAAATTTTTATATTTTCAAACAACACCAAAAAACCCAAAAACCCATAACATTTTTAAACATTCCCCCATCTTTCATTTCATACTTTTTTCCAACAACTTTTTTAAAAACCAATAAACCAAAAAAAAAATTTTTAAATAAAACAATTTCCCAAAAAAAAAAAAAAAATTTAAAACAAAAAAACCACCCAAACCCCCCCAAAAACCCACAAAACCCCCAAAAACCCAAAAACCAAAAACCCCCCCCCCCAAATTTTTTTAAAAAAAACAAAAAAATTTAAATCTAATTTTCTATACCCAAAATCAAAACAACCCCCTTTAAACCATATCATTTATTTTTTTCAAAAAAAAACCCTTTAAACCTTAAAAAAAAAATTTTTTTAAATTTTTTAACAATTAAAATTTTTTTTTATTTTTAAATTTAAAACTTTAATTTTTAAAAAAAAATAAATACCACTTAAAAAAATTTTTTTTTTTAATTACCAAAAAAATTAAAATTTTTTTTAACCCCAATTTTTTTTAAAATTTTTAACAACCAACACCACAAAATTTTTAAACTAAAAAACTTAATTTTAAAAATTTTTCAACCATAAAAAAGAAAAAAAACCCTCAAAATTCTTATTTACCTTCTTTTTTGGGAAAGGGGGTTGTTTTGGGGTTTAAGGTGGCCCTTTTCCCCCCTTTTGCCCCCCAATAATGGGCTGGCATTAACTCCTCATTAAAGCCATTCCGGGTTTTTTCCCGGAGGCAAAAGTTTATTCCCAATCGGAAAAAAAAAATTGTATATAAGGGGGTGCAAGCGTTTTACGTTGAGAAACTGACGTGCTGGCGGCGACCTCGGGAGCCGCAGTAGGAGGCTTTTCTAGGCAACTGTCGGTTTTGAAATACTTTCATAATATCTTTCACTGAAAATTGGCACATTGTAAATACGTTAATTAAAGTTTTCCTTTAAAAACGTTGTGATTAAACTTGAGTTAAAAAAGTTTTTTGCCGTTTTCGCATAAGTCACCGTTGTAGTCAACGTTTGCAAAGTTGTACTAACGTTGTAGATTTTACAAGATTTAGAAAAAACTCTGTGTCTTTTTTTGGGTCTTTTCAACTTCAACATTGTTGCTAGGCTTTCTTAAACATTTAAAACCCCATTTGAAAAGTTCTCAACGTTGTTACAACGTTGTCACAACGTTGTAAAAAAAACAAACTAAAAACCTAAAAAACAAAGTTGTCTTAACGTTTTGTGTTTGCTGGGGGGAAAATTTATCAAATAAAAATGTTGTGTTCCGGGGGGGACTATTTAAAAGGAAAGACTAGTAATATATTAAAAGTGAAAAAGGGGCCCGGGCCCTGATCGATGTTTTTCAATGCTGTTTGAGAACTTATCAGTAAATAAACTTAATTGCAAAGTTTGGGGTTTCATTAATATGTAAATAGTTGTATTATAATTTGTTTTCCTTGCTCGAAAGAAAAAAGAACGAGTACGAAAATGCAAGGACAAGTGACCCGTAGGTTCCAGAAATGCAATTACACACAATAAATTTGCAGCTTAATTAGCATACATAGTTACTTGCTTTCGTTTAACTGAAAGTTTTTTTTCATTAACAAGGTTTTTCTAGGGGGGGGGAACGAAAGTACTTTTTTGGGAGATTGCAGAGTTTCATATCTTCTTAAAATAACTTTTCAACAAGTTATATGGAAAAAAGGGGAAAAAAAAAGGTTTAATGAAAAAAAAGCAGTAAAATATCCATTAATGAAAAGTAATAATGCTCCATGAAAAATGTATTCAGACCCAAGTTAAATTTTTTACTGAGAAATAAAAAAAAACAAAAAAAAAAAGAAAAAAAACGGCGCGTCCTTGAAGCCCGACCCCCGTGTTACACTTTTACCATCTCAAAAAGAGTCTAAAATATTCCTTTTTTATCAAAAATATTAGTTTTTTGGGGTTTTTTTTAGTGACTACTTTTCAGTTTTTAATATATTCTTAAAACTATAAAAAAACTTGTAAGGTAGGAAACCCCTCCTTTAAATTTACTTTGGCAAAGGGGTTTTTTTCCAAGCAAATTTTAATAAGAGTATGCACTGAAATTTTAATTACCTAATAAAAAAAATTTTATTGCCAGTCTATCGCATTAGGGCATTTTCTTTTTATCCATCTTTTAAACTTTTCCCCAAAATGTTGTGAATTGGCAGTCTGCAAATAGATGCTCTACGGTTTCTGAGTGATTGTGACATTATTATCATAGAATACAGAGATTATCATTTCTCTTGAATCAAATCATTGTCTGGAGTTCTGAGGTGAAGGAATTATATCACAAGAGTCGCCCAAGTGATGTACCAATACACATCTGAACAACAATGATTTTATTTCCCGAAGTAAATTATTCAAATTTTAAACCCCTTATAAACATGGGGGGAAATTTGAAGAAATTCACCATGTTTTTGTCTTGTTCAGTTTTCTTTCCAGGGGCTGTTAGGTGATGCTATGAAGTAAAAACTGTGACAAACAAACAGTGTATTTGTTATGAAAAAAAAACACAGTTTCAGACTTCTTTGTTTCATCAGGAAACAAGAACATCGGCTTGCAGGTGCAGACGCTCATTTGATTCTTTGTCTCTGTATAATAGAAATATTCTCCTACCCGTGTGTTTTATATTTTCCAAGTCCAAAAGGGGCCATAATTCTTGCAAAAAACAGGATGGAGTTAATAAAATGAGTGGTCACCATGTTAGAAGAGTTATCATCTGATTTATATCACTTCTATTGTGTCAGTTCACATGTAATTCCACACAGCTTTTCAAAGCTTTATTAAGCAGCCATCCAAGGGAATGACACACTGAGACTGCTCAAGGCATGCATCTGAATAGGTCAAATAAAAATTAAAAGGTCAATTTGGAAAGCCAGCTGACTGGCTGCCCAAGGATTGTGGTTTCTTAGTACAGGTGTTAACTTAGGCAATATGAGCTGTACAAGTATAGACTCTATTTGTTCTGGTGCTCTTACCTGTTCTATGACCAGCTCGTACTTTGGAAGCTTTGAAATATTGTCTTTTACTTGATTACCAAATGGTGGATGTCTGTTTACTATCTGAAAATGATCAGGTAGTTTATTACTCTTTATACACAATGAAACACTTCTTGCTCCAGCAAGGATTGCTCAAGCAACAAGAGCCGACTGCAGCAATTCATACAGTTCTCAGTGATCTTCCTTTCATTTTCTATGATCAGATTGCTCTAAACCTTGACTATCTCAAGCATTTTGGTCATACCATTGCATCTTCATTATTTATTATACATGCATACTGAATCTGTGTACACCACTAAATTTTCATAACCAAAAACGTTAACTTTTTGAATACTATATAAAATCAAAGAAACAAACAAAATAAACAATTTCACAATTTATTTTGTATCAAAACCAATTTGTAAGTTTCTTTTTACTCAATTTAAAGATCACTAAATAACAGTTTCGGCAACACTTATTTCAACCTGAGCCATTGGAAAAATGGAATAACATTGCGTTAATATCACACAGCTATGCCAACCATTCTCACTCTTTACCACAAGACAAAGGTGCATGTTTGATATGATGTTCAGAGTGCTTGTTACATCACATTCCAGATTGTGTAGGATAAAACATGCGCATATTTACAAAGCTATGGCAACACCATTTGAGCCTCTTCAGCTCCAGATAGCATATAAATCATACCAGCTCTATTTCTCTTGGATTTGTCTCCTCTATTTTCTCAAAACTTGTCAATCTGGCATTTACAAGAGCAGTGGACAATGTGGGACCTGAAATTTCCAAATAATGGTTTAGCATGTCTTCCTTTTCTTTGTAAATATATACATGTATATATAACCAAGGGGCAAAAAATGACCTATCTAAAGTATACTTATGAAATTTCAACCTCTTTATGTGTAAAGTTACTGAATTATAATATATTATCTGTTCAAAAATGGGAGTGGTGTTCTAGTAGTTAAGGTGTTGACTGTTCAACACGAAGGTCATGGATTCAAACCTTGCTGGGGTCATGACTAGCCCTTCCCATGTGGTATTAATACAAGTGTAACAGGAAATATTCCTCCCCCCACCCCACCCACTTGCCCAAATTCTTTCACACTGTCCCCATCTTTAAGGAAATCTTCCCTACCTACCACTGGAAATTTAACCCTACTCTCCATAGCTAATAAATGACAATCCATTTGTCTGTATGTCAGTCTCTGACCTCCTTCTGTGACCTTGTCTTAGCAGACTAGAGCTAAGAAAACTTAAAAAGCTTTTATCACAATGGAGCTAAAATAATCTAACTATGCAAAAAATATGTGTAGAGTTTGACAACATTTGGAAAACTAGTTCTGAGAAACATGCTTTTATGCAAATCTTTCAAAAAAAATCAAGAAGAGGGCCAACGTGGCCTTAAGTCGCTCACCTGAAACTGACAATTTGACCTTGAATATATGTATGAAACAGCAAATCATAAATGGCAACACCTGTGTTTAGTAGGACAGTTTTTTTATTATTCTAAATTCTTGCAGTCCCTAAAATCAATCAAGAGGAACTATTTGATCAAATATATATATGAGGACTTAAGGATGCTACAGACCAAGTTTGGTGACATTCCGTCAAGCGGTTGATGAGAAGATGTGTATTGTTTTTGTTTTTTTTCTATTTTTAACTCTGGCAGCGCCTAAAGTCAGTCAAGCAAAACCATTTGAACAAATCTGAGAGAGGCCCTTACAAGGATGCTACAGACCAATTTTAGCGATGATCCATCAATCAGTTTATGAGAAGATTTTGATTCAAAAAGCATTCAGCTTAGTGTCAATTAAGACATCTGTTTACATTCAAAATTTTAACCAAGACTTTTCAGTTACAAAGTTGCATAATTTTGATTAAATACAAGCTACATGTATGTAACAACTCCTGTGAGAACACTAAATGCTGCTGAACACATGGGCAAAGTTTACAGGCATTCGACTTCATAGTTTTTGAGAAACCTGCTTACATGCAAAACTTTAACCAAATTCTTCAAGCTAAAGAGAAGCATAATTTTGACAAAATAAAAGCTAAAGTTCTGTAATTTGTCCTGTGGGAATTTTTCATGATTCTATAGACAAAAAACATGAAAGATAAAAGATTATTTCTTTAAGATCTTAAAAAGTATCTTAAATCGAAATATAGAAATTTACCTATTCCATCTAATTGTTTGCTGACATATTTTGAATCTTCCCAGAGTCTGGCTTTGAAGCTTTTACAAAGTAGCAGAGCACTCAACAGACATTTGTAATTGTTTTTCTGTGACAGCAACTCCACTAAGCCTGAAAACATACAGTCAAGTAGTCGTCAAAAATTGTAAAAATGATAGCAGGATAAAAATCAAGGTGTCACCTTCATAGCTTACTGAAGCAACATTGGAAAATGTTTGAAAAAGATGAAGATATAAACAAGGGGATATGTCTGAAAAAAGACAGATGGATAAATAAGCAGAAACACCTAATGCAGTTTGTCAGCTTCAGGAGGAATATCCTTTGTTACTTTCTTTTTGTTCTCTAAAAGTAAAATCCTGATCCCATTGAAACCACTGTGTGCTACCCACTGTTCTCTCAGAGTAATTACTTGATTGTAGGGGGAACTGATATGTAGTTCAACTAAAACAATACAATCTTATACTTACACCTAGTTACTCTAATACCAGCTCTAAAGATCCTGGCAGTATCTTGTTGCAAGGCAAAATCCTGTATAAGAAGGCTGCCCAATGTTGCCTGGATTAAACTATTGATGTAACAAAAAAATATACAGTGATTTGAAGAAAAACTTTCAAACACATCAAGACAAATAATCATGCTTATTCAGGCATATTTTATGAGATGAAGTATTGCTGTTGTTTCCTGCTATCACTTACACTAACAAAACTGAAAATTGTCAAATGGGCAAAGATGCAAAATTTCTACTAAATAAACAAAAAAAATCTCAATAAAATTGGGAAAGTTGAACCAAGCAAGTAAAGTTAACCCTGTCATAAACATTATTATTAGAAAAGACAAAAAGAGGTCTTTATTCAAAGGTTAAAACAATTATTTTTCATCAGAATGGAAACTAGTGGTCTTTTAACACAGGTAGTTCATGTTCACCAGTTGTCTTATACACAGCTTCATCAAAATGAAACAAAGTGTACAGTGAATATGACAAATTTTTGAAGTATGAGAAAATGAGAACATAGAGTCTTAAAAACAAACAACAGCAATGAACTGAGAGTAGCAATAAGGAAAAATACACATACCAATTCACTTTCATATCTGTTGTCTTTATTTTGCCTGACAAAGGATATCTAAAGAAAGTGTAGAAGAAGCAGTAGCATTAGAAAACAGATTGAACTGGATGTTTAGCATTGCTCCCTTTTTTCCTTTTATAGCTGTGCACATTCTGCTGTTACTTCACAAGTAAACAAGAGCACCGCCTTGCGGGTGCTGACGCTCATCTGATTTTTTTTGTGTAATAGAAATATTGTCCTACCCAGATTTTCTAAGTCTAAAAGGGCCATCATTCTTGCAAAAAGGGAGGGATAGAGTTATGTTTCTTGATGTTCAGTGTCCCCTTATGATGGTGGGAAAAACTGTTTTCAAGTTTTAAGCAATAGCTTTGATAGTTTATGAGAAAAGTTGACTTAAAATAATACTCAACCAAGAAAATGATTTTCTAAGTCCAAAAGGGGCAATAATTATTGCAAAAGCCGGATGGGGTTATGTTGCTTGCTGTACAGGGTTACTTATGATGGTAACAAGTGTTCAATTTCAAAAGCAATAGCTTTATAGTTTAAGAAAAAAATTTTGCCCAAAACATAAAATTTTAACCAAGAAATCTGATATTTTCAAAGCCCAAAAAGGGGCCATAAATCTTGCAAAAAGCAGGGATGGAGTTATGTTTTTTGCTGTACAGGGTCAACTTATTTTTGGAACAATTTTTGAATTTTTAAAAAGCAATAGCTTTGATATTTTAGGAAAAAGCTGACCTAAACATAAAATTAACCAAGAAAACTATTTTTTAATCCAAAAGGGGCCATAAACTGCAAAAAGAAAGTGGAGTTACTTTTCTTGCAAAAAAGGGTTTATGATGGGGAACAATTTCCCCCAATTTTAAAAAATATTTTGCAGTTTGGGAGAAAAGTTGACCCCTTAAACATAAATTTAAACCAAAGAAATCTGAAAAATTTCAAGTACAAAGGGCCTAAATTTTGCAAAAAGCAAGATGATTTTATGTTTCGATGTCCAGGTCTGTTTATGATGGTAACAAGTACCCCAAGTTTCAAAGCAATACTTTGATATTTTTGGAGAAATTTGGGGACCAAAACAAAAAACTTAACAAGGAAATCTGAATTTTTCTAAGTACAAAAGGGGCCATAATCTTGCAAAAAGCAAGATGGAGTTACTTTTTCTTGCATACGGGTCAGTTATGAGGTGAACAATTTTCCCAATTTCAAAGCAATAGCTTTGATAGTTAGGGGGGAAAAAGCTGCCTAAACATAAAATTACCCGGCAACGCCGACGCGACGGCCGACGCCGACGCCGACAACCCGCTCAAGTGATGAAAATAACTCATCATTTTTTTTTCAAAAACAGTGAGCTAAAAAAAGAAACCATTGTTTTGATTTTTCAAAATGTCCAAGCTGTTTTGGGGGCAACAACCCTTTAAAATTACCACACAATAATAAATGGCCAATCATTTAGAGCAAATGTGTCTTCGGGAAGCAGAATTGGTACTACAAAGATATGGGCGGAAAATTTGTTTAGTGTAAGGGGAATTTTAAAACATGAAAAAATGTGCAATATTTTCATGGGGTGGCACACTACTTTCTTAGCGAATTTTTCCCCTTCTTTCATTTAAAAAAGCACGACAATACAATTGACTTTTAACCTATTTAAAAAAACCCCCCCAAAGGCTTTAAGGAATTTTACAGTTTTTTAAAAAACCTTGATCAAATAAAAATTTATCTAAAAAAAAACAATTTGCTTGGTATTTTCCATTGTAAATTGCAGCCATTTTTTTTTAAAGATAGTTTTCAAAATTTCATAACTGTGATTCTGCCTAATTTTTACAACAGAAAAATTTTGGTTTAGCAATAAAAATTCAAATTGGGCCCCCTTAAAAAGCACACTTTCACTGCACATACTTTTTTTTTTTTTCCCCTTTGTAGTTTCAATCGTTGTCAGTATCACTTTACAATAAACAGAACATGACCAAAGCTTTTTTAAACCATAAACCCGGACGTTATCAACTGACTAATAGCATACCTTATTGTGATTCTGTTCTTGTCTTTATTGAGTGTGTTCAAAGTTTTCTTCTCATTGTTTCGCAATTTGAGCCTTCAAACCCCTCACATTTACTTATATTTCAAAAAAAATTAAAAAATTATCATTTGTCACGTATTTTCTCTTTGTCACTGGTTTTTCTATTTTAAAATTTTCCCATGAACTTCCACGTACAAAAAAAATAAGAAAAAAGGATTTTAAAGAAGATTTGCAACCAATTGAAAAACTAAGGTTTTTATCAGTTCTTAAAGGCACCATTTCCATTACTTCATATCACATTATTAAAACATGTTTTCAAAGCATAAATTCAAGACTAAACAATACCAACCATTTCCTGGGTGGATTCATCTCCCTTGAAAGCCAGAAAAAGTTCTGCTGTCTTGTAAGAAATACAATATCTAGCCATCAGACGTCCACTTGCTAGTAATAAAAAAATTTTTTTTAAAAAGACTTCATTTTAATTTGGAGCGGGATATTTCAAATATTATCCCTCACTAAAAAAAGAAGTCAACAATCTGCAGCTAAAAAAGTTGTAACAACTATTCAAACAAGCAGGTCACCCAAATGCTTAAGATCTCAACTGGAATCCCTTAAAAAACGGGCATCAAAAATTCCCTTATTTATTTTTTAAAATAAGGACAGTCTTCCGCATTTGACCTTTAAAAACCACCAAACAACTAAAAGGGAACCGACTACTTGATCCCAAAATTCATACCAAAAAACCTTAAATTTTTTTAAAAAACTTTTCCGGGAATGGTCTTCCCTACAAACAGTCCACCCCCAGTTTGTTCTATTCACTGAAAATCTTTTCAATAAACCTTCAATCTAATCTTTGTTTTTAAATCTTAGAATTGTATTTTTTTTAAAAACTTTGCACCTTAAGCTTGCTAACCTTTTAACAATCTGTCCCAGACAAGCCCTCCCAGTTATTACAAAATTTGATTTTTGGGGTTTTCCCCTTGCTTTTTATTATTTTTAAATAATATTTTCTGAAAAATAAAATTTCAAAATTTTTTTTTTTTTTTTAAACCTTTAGCATGCTGTAAATTGTCGTCTGTGGAAATTCGTCTTCAAAAATTGAAATTCATTCAATTTGCCCAAAATTGGAAGAAATTTTGCCAGAGAGCAAACAGTTTGGGAACCTGATCAACGCCGATTTAATCTGGGGTTGACTGGTTCCGACTTTTTGCAAAGGCTTTTAAATTCGCCCGCAGCAAGCAAGGGGTTTAAACAAAATCTGGAAAATCAAAAAATGGGGTTTTTTTTTTTTCATTTTTTTTTAAAGAAGTATGCAAAAGGGATTAATTCCTTTAACAATGAAATTTTTCCCCCTCACTGAAAACATAAATAGAGGGAAAACAGTGACTTTGATTGGAAGCTCGTTTTCCCCAGTAGTCTAACACCCATATTTTTCTTCACCCCCTTTTACGCTGAGACCAGACTGTTCAAGCTCTCTACAAAAACTAAAAAATTAATAAAAAATACGAATTTTGGCCTTAAAAGAGAATATTTCTCTACATTAAAACAAAAAATTTAAGTTATCTAGAAAAAACGAAAAAATCAAATAAAGTTGAAAATTCTTAAATTACTATTAAAAAGTTAAGGTTTTTTTTTCAAAATCTGATAACCCTAAGAATCATTAAAAATGTAAATAAAAGTAACACTGCGAAAAAGATTTAACATCTTGAATTGGCAGATAAAAAACAAGGGGGTCGATGACCTGGATCGCTCACCTGGAAATATGGCTACATTTTTCAAATGAAAAAACTGATGATTTTTAGAATTTTTTTTGAAGTTTTTCCGAGTAAAATCAATAACCCCGGGGGAGGGCCAATTTTACCCTGGGGGGTAAATTTTTCAAAAAAGTTTGTAAAATTCTACTAGGCAATGTTACATTAAATATCAAGACCTAGCCTTTTGGGTTTATTTTTAGCAAATTTATGAGTTTACCCTTGACAATCAATTAACCCCTGGGCTGGGTCAATTTGACCGGGGGGGGGGGGGGGGGGGGAAAAATTTGAACAAATTTAGAGAGGTCCCTAGGCAATGCTACAGAAAATTTAAGATTTTTCTTTTTAAAATCAAGAACCCCTTGGGGCGGGTCAATTTGACCCGGGCGGTCTTTATTTGAACAAATTTTGTAGAAGTTCTATACAATGCACAGTCAAATATAAAAGATCTGGGCCCTTTGGTTTATTTTAAGAAAAAAAATTGAAGATTTTCCTATTAAAATAAATTGACCCCTGGGTCATGATTTAAAAAGTTTGTGGGGTCCACTAGCAATGCTACATGAAATATCGTCTAAACCCTTTCTGGTTTATTTTTTAAAAAAATTTTTAAATTTTTTAAAACCAAAAATAAAGTGACCCTGGGGCGGGGCAATTTTGACCCGGTTTTCATGTTTGAACAAATTTGTAAGCTCTGCTTCGGGTTTTTTTTTTTTAAAAATTTTTGAAGTTTTTTCTTGTCAATCAAGTAACCCCATGGGGCGGGCTTTTTGACCCCGGGTCATGATTTAAAAAATTTTTAGAGGTCCCCCGGGAAATGCTACAGTCAAATATCAAAGCTCTAGCCCTTTTCGGGTTTATTTTTAGAAAATTTTTAAAGTTTTTCCAGTTAAAATCGTCCCCCTTTGGGGCGGGGCCAATTTTTAAAACCCGGGGGGGTCATGATTTAAACAAATTTGTAGAAGTCTACTAGGAATGTTACATAAAAAATTCTAAGTCTAGGCTTCGGTTTTTTTTTTAAAAAATTATAAAATTTTCCCTATTTTCAATCAAGAAACCCCGGGGGGCTGAGTCAATTGCCCTGGGGGGTCAATTTTAACAAATTTTTGTTGAGGTCCACCAGGCAATGCTACATATAAATTTTGCTCTAGCCTTCTGGTTTTTTTTTTTAAAAAATTTTTTAAATTTTTTTCTATGACAATAAAGAAACCCCACAGGGGGCGGGGGTCAATTTGACCCGGGGGGGTCATGGTTTGAAAAAATTTTTTTTTTTGTAGAAGTCTTAGGCAAGCTACATGTCAAATATCTAAGCTCTAGGCCCTCCGGGGTTTTTTTTAGAAAATTTTTAAAGATTTTCCAGAAAATCAGTACACCTGGGGCGGGGTCTTTTTTGACCCCCCGGGGTTTCATGATTGAAAAAAATTTTGTAGACCCCTTAGGCCTTCTGGTTATTTTTTTAAAAATTTTTAAATTTTTTTTTTGTCAATCAAGTAACCCCATGGGGGGGGGTCAATTTGACCCGGGTTTCATGATTTGAACAAATTTTGTAAGGTCATAGGTAATGCTACATGTCAAATATCTAAGCTCAAACCCTTCTGGTTTTTTTTTAGAAAAATTTTAAAAGATTTTTCCAGTAAAATCAATGACCCCCTGGGGGGGCCCAATTTTCCCCCCCCGGGGGTCATGATTTCAACAAATTTTGTAAAAGCTACTAGCAATGTTACATTCAAATATCAAAAGATCTGGGCCTTCGGTTTATTTTTAGAAAATTTATAAAAATTCCCTATGTACAAAAAGAACCCCCGGGGTGAGCAATTTGACCCGGGGGGGTCAAGATTTGAACAAATTTTGTAAGGTCCCCCAGGCAAGCTCAAAACAAAATATTAATTGGGCCTTTTTGGGTTTTTTTTTTTAAAAATTTTTTTAAAAATTTTTTTCTTGTACAACAAGTAACCACAGGGGGGGGTCAATTTTGCCCCCGGGGGTCTGTCTGAACAAATTTTGTAGAAGCTACTAGGCAATGCTACAGTAAAATTTTAAAAATCTAGGCCTCCTGGTTTTTTTTTAGAAAATTTTTGAAGATTTTCCTATGAAAATCAAGTGACCCGGGGGCGGGGTAAATTTTGAACAGGGGGGGTCATGATTTGAAAAAAATTTTGTAGGGGTCCCTAGGTAATGCTCCCTGTCAATTATCTGGCTAGGCTTCTGGTTTTTTTAAGAAAAATTTTGAAGTTTTTTCTATGTACAATCAAGTAACCCCTGGGGCGGGGTAAATTTGCCCCCGGGGGCTGTTTTTGAACAAATTTTGTAGAGGTCCCTGGGCAATGCTACATGTAAAATATCAAGCTCTAGCCTTTGGTTTATTTTTAGAAAATTTTTAAAATTTTCCTATGTAAAATCAAGTGACCCGGGTTGGTCAATTTTGCCCCCGGGGATCATGATTTAAAAAATTTTTTGTAGGGGGTCCCCTGGCAATGCCACAAAGAAAAAAAAAAATATCTAAGCTTGGGCCCTTCTGGTTTTTTTTTTAAAAATTTAAAAGATTTTCCTATAGAAATCTATGAAAAATCAATCAACCCCGGGGGCGGGTCAATTTTACCCCGGGGTCATGTTTTGAACAACTTTAGTGAGGACTAGGCAAGCTACATTCAAATATTAAGCCTGGGGCTTCGGGTTTTTTTGAAAGAAGATTTTAAAGATTTTCCAGTAAAATCAAGGACCCCTGGGGCAGGATCTTTTTTCCCCCCGGGGGTATGATTTAAAAAAAAAATTTTGGAGAGGCCACTAGGCAATGTTTCACAACAAATATCAAGCCTAGGGCTTTTGGTTTTTGAGAAAAAGATTTTAAAAGTTTTTCCTTTTGGTTCCCATGGCAACCATTCTGCATGGAATTCAATTCTTTAAACAATGTTTGTAGGGGGGCTTCACCCAAGGAAATTTCTGTAATTTTGGACGAAACTGGCATGCTTTATGGGGGTTTTTCTTTAAAGTAAAAGTTTACGGACCCGGACAACAGACGACGGACGCGGAAGTGAGTGATCCTAATAGCTCCCCCGAGCCTTTGGGTCAGGTGGCTAAAAAAAGGGAAACACATGAGAGTGTTTTTCCCCTTTACCCTGCTAAATTTCTGAAAGAACTCGTCCATCGTTCTTTTTGGGACAGTACCATAACTTTTTAAAAGGGGTGCTTCCCAAAAAAAAATACTGCTGAAGGGGCAGTGCAGATCAGTTTTCAGCTGCAAGATGTCGGGCTGATCATGATCTGAAATGGTCGCAAAGGCAGGTAAATCGTGTTTCTAAAATGTAAATATATTCCGTTTCCCTTTAACTTTTTTCAAAAAGTTTTTGAAAATCCCCTTGGCATTCCTGAAAAAATTATTTTATTCAAGTAATAAAATACATGACATGTTTTAAAAAATGCTCTTTTAAACAAGTCCATAATTTTTCAATGTTTTTTTAAGACTTCCTGTTTTGATGACATTTTACAATTTGGAATAGCGCGAAGGGAAACGCTTTAAAAATGGGTCATTTAAAAATTAGTGCCCTAAAACTTGCCATTTTAGGACATGTACTGCATTTAAGATTGCATTATTGGTATTTCACTAGGTCTATTTTTAAAGAAACTAGTTCCAAATACTGCTTTTTTCTATCACTTCCTCTAAATTTCAAGAAAGTAGTTTTAAATTTAATGCTGTTTTTGAGAAATTCCCTGACTTTAAAATGGAAAAAATCTGCACTTTTTGTCTTTGATGATTCTTCCAGAAAAGAAATGTTTCCATGACATTCACAGATATAAGCAAGACCTGTACCTTTCTTGTAATGTCCACTACAAGAGAAAAAAATGCTTGAAACTTTAGTAAAATAACTGTAAGATTACCAAGGCCTGGGGATTTTTCATAACTTGATATGAGGAATGTATATTTTCGCCTTTCTACGCCACAGGATATCTGTGATGTGTTGGAAAAATCCGTTTCGAGTTTAAAGGGTTCTTATGTGGCTGCTCCTAAAAGCTGTGCCCCATTCAACAGTTCATACTTAAATCTGTTTAAAAAAATTAGTAGAAATTAAGACTTAATATTAGATCACTAATAGTAAGTTAAACAAATGGCCTTTGTTTGGGTATACTCAAAGGGTAAGTGTTTCAACTATTTTGAAATTTTAAACAACTTTGACCGCCCCCGGTTTTTAAAAATTTTTTTTAAAACTTATGGTATCTCCTCAAGTTCAAGTAAGACAATTTTCAAAGTGATGGCCACTAAAAAAACGTTTGCGGGAAACCATTTTACCATTTTTTTAAATTTAAAAAGGAAACAAACAAAGGAAAACCAATTTTTAAACAAAAAAATAAAAATGCAATATTTTTTTTTTTCTAGGGTGCCTAAAGTAAAGGGGATTTAAATGAACATTTTTTACTTAACTTTTGAAAAAAAAAGGGTCAATCCTGTGTTTCTGTTTTAAAATTTGCTTCTTCTTTTAAAAAAAAATTGGGGCCGACGTAAAACCAACTAAATTTCTTCCACAATATTAATCTAAAGTAAAAGCAAAAAGAGAACTTTAAACCGCATGAAACTCGAAATTTTTAAAGATGTGTAATTTCCCCCCTTTGTTTGGGTAGTAAATTCATTTTGAACCCCAAAGAAATCGTTATTAAATTCATTTTTTTTCCTTTTTTGTACAAGAAATAAATTAAAAAATTTTGAAAAAGTAAAAACTTACTAAAAAAAAAGGAAAAAAAATTTTAAAAAAATTTTTTTCCCCGTGGGTTAAAACCTCGCCCCCTAAAAATTGCAGTAAATAGGTTCAGGGTAGGAATTGAATACTCTTCAAAAAGGAGTTTCTATTAGTGACAATCCCTTTAAATAAGAATACGGGAGATTTTTTAGTTAAATCTTGCCACATTTTTAAACAAAAACTGCTCAAAGTCCCAATAAGATGAGCAAAATGTTTGAGTTATCCAATACTATGAGCGATCAAAACAGAAAATATGAGGAAAAAAGAAGGAAACCACTTGTATCTTCAAATACTATGGTCTCAAAAAATTTTATCCCCGTAAAGTTTACTTTATTCCCAAAAGTTTCAAACCAGAAAAAGGCATAGTCCACATTAACTTTTTTTGATAAGTATTTCAAATTTCCTTAACTCTGATTAAATTAATGCAAACTGTAAAAGCAAAATTATTATATGTAAAAGTAGATTTATCGCACTGTTTGTTCCAAGTAAGGCTGAAAATTATTTATCTCTAGTTATCAAGTTTATTTTTAACCTCGCAAGCAAAGTCTTGGTACTCTTACTTCCCATGCTGTTCAGCTGAGCAATTACAACCCTTTGGTAAACCTTAAAGGTACTTTTATGTACACAGCAGAATATAAACAGTTTTTTTTTTTTGGTTTTTTGTTTTATTTTGCCTTGAAATGCCCCAACATTTGCAAGTTTAAAACTACTAGGAACAGGTTTTTAAATTCCCAAACCCTTAGTCGAGTTCTTTGTCATAAAGACTGCTGTTGAAACGGGTAAAAACGAGGTCTCCCTGCTCGTCCTATCACTGCAAGACTTTTATCAGGGTACTTTGGTGTGATCCCATTTGAAATACATGGAGATTTTTATGATTCAAAAAGGGCTGGTAGTTCACACCATCGCCGGGGACTGGGGGCAACTGAAAAAAACCAATGCAATAAATACGTAAAGTATCAACAAAACCTAATTTCCCAAAAGGAATTGGCCATTACATAACTCCCCCCAAAAATTTTTTGTACCGTAATAATAATCCAAAAACATCCCCCAAAAAATTGAAGTTTGCAAAAAAAAAAAATGAAGAAAAAATAAAAGGCCTGAATGGCCTGAGTCGGCAAATGTTTGAGTCTGCATTTTAAATTTAAGTTTCAGTTTTTTTTTTGTTTTTTTTTTTTAAAAAATTTCATAACACGTCGATATTTCCCCAAAAAATATTATGCCCGGGATACGATTCACTTTTTCCGTTTGAACAATATATTTAAAAATTGTGTGATACGAAGACATTTAGCAGCAATTGGCAGTATCTGACATTGAAGTTTTGGTTAAATTCCCTTAAATTAAATTTTTCATAAAAAATTGTTTCGTTTCCCCAAAATGAGATCTATTTTTTCATTTCAAAAATACAAGAAAAAACAATTTAATGCTTCCCGATTGTTTTTTTCTCGAAAAAAAGAATTAAAATCATTTTTAATATCGTATAAACTAAACAAACCATAAGAGCTTTTTTTTCCGTAATTTATGTTTACTGCTGCAAAATCCATGTGGTGTGAAAAAAAACCCCCCCAAAATTTTAAAAATAAAATTACAAAGCGTGTAACGTTAAATGTGGGAAATTAAGGCTGATCGGGATCGGCTAAGTTACCTAACCTCCAACGTTTCAGATTTTTTTTTTTAAAAAAGAAAGGGGTGTGCATTTCGTAATTTTATATTGTTTAGAATTTTAATGCGATTTCTTTTTTTTCTAAAAACGTAATTTACGCAAATACCATCTTATCTGGGACCGGGGAAACTTTTTTTTGTCTTTCGCGGGTTGTTACGCAAGCTTTGTAACCCCCAAATTATAAAATGCACATTTTTTCTTAATGAACATTCGAGATTCACAATTACAAGCATAAATTAAAGATTAAATCGTTATGGTCTTTAGCAAAGGGAATTCCCCGAATTTAACTTCATTTTGCTTTTAAACCTTTTTGAAGTTTGAGAAATCAAGGAAAAAACCGCTTCACTGTGTTTTTTTTGGGTCCATTTAGACTTGAGAATCGCGGAAGAAAGGGACCATCAAAACGATTCATCGTTTAGCCGACTAAAAAATCATTGTCCTTCCAAAAAATTTCTATAAGCACTACATATTCTGTAGCATTATCAAATTTCTGGCAATTTCCTCACCTAGAAAAAAAAAAATCCCTGATCAGAAGGAACCTGGCATGATTAATGTGAAAAAATTACACATACTTCTGTTATTGTAAAATCATCTGCTTACAAAATATCAAATCATACAAAGTTTGTAAGAATTAGAAAGTTTCAGATTTTATGTTCAAAGGCTTACCTAGAACAGGTAACTGTCCCTTAGCAAATATTTCTTCCATGAGCTTTCTATCTTTAATATCCATTCCTGCATGGTATACCCAATTCCTTTACAAACCGATCTAACAAAAACTAAATTTTTTAGTAATTTGTCAAAATTACTGGGGTGAAAATTAAACCCTTTTATTCACTGCATTAAGGTTTTAACATTGAAAAGTTAAATAACATCAAACCAATAGTGTTTGAAAATCCTTTATTTTGGGCCAAAAAAAAACTTAAAATGCCGAACACAAAAATTAGCTGTAAATTTACACAGTTTGTAGGTGAGAAGGGCCCATAATGTTAAAGTTACAAAACAAAACAGGTTGTAAAAAAAAAACTCTGGGTAAAGGGAACCCCGGGGCTTTTATTTCGCTGAAGGCCCAGGTTCAAAAACCTGGCACTCTAGGGTTTTTAAATTTGTTCATGAGCAAGGCACTTGATCATACTCAGTTGACCCAGATCTAAATAGGTATCATCAAATTGCTGGAAGTAAGGTATAATTGGTTTTAAATGTTCTTATGAATTAGTTCTATGTTAGTTACCTCACAAAGCAACTGTAACTAAAATTTACCTTTACCTACCGAAAACATGCAGAGCTTGGATGTCAATCATCTATCACAGCTCAATGATAAATAAAAAGTTAGGGACAGTGTCTAACTTTGAACTCTTGCTTAAATACTTTGAGTTCAGTGATGGACTGATGCAACTAATCACAACACTGAATCTATTACTTTCATATAGAAATAATGATTAGGTTCAAGTGTTAATTCATCAATTTTGTAGATAGCTGTAATCAAAAGGGGAGAAACTTAGTCCCATACCCTCTTTTAAAATAGTTTTTTAAATAAATTTTAAGTAATACTACCTCTCAAATTTTTTTCATCTTTGACATGAAATGAAAAATTTTGCAAAGTTCCTTGTTCGACTTCTGACATACAAAATTTTAACATTTGTGAGTATTTTCGCTCCTTCTTGTACTTTCCTAGTTGCACAGAACTAAAAGGAGAAAAACACATATTTTTACTTTCAAAAATTTTGCTTCATTCTGAATACATCAAACTTTGAATTTTATTGAAAACTTTAAGAACTGTATGTAATTATGTTAAATACACTGATTGACACATATCGAAATGAAACACATAATTTTGTCTCAAATGGCTTGTCCCAGATACATATTTTAAGTATTTTTTAGAATCAACCAACTATTAAAACAATGCTTTTCATACCACTTTAAAGGACAGTTTTTCATCACTGTATGTGTTTACACACCTCAAAAATTTATAACTGGCGAGATATCAAACTGGGAAATCCCACTGCTTTTGTTTTCAGCAAAAATGATACCTGCACAACCTTCCTCTCGAATGGCGTACATGTCATAAAACCTGGCCCAATAACAAAATATGTTTAGGCCATCTTAAATAAGACAAAAATACAGTCATGTCCCCTAACCTGGGAAAAATCAGAAATACAGTCAGTGTCATAAAACCCATGGGGAAATATACAGAAATCGTCAGTTTTTATTTAAAACCGAAATAAAATACAGAAATCAGGTGCTGAACTTAAGAGAAATATACAGAAATCATTCATGTCATCTAACCTCAGGGAATAATACAGAAATACAGGGTTTTGTAAAAATCAAGAATTAAACCCCAAACAGTTAATAACCAGAAAGAAATATACAGAAATTGTCAGTGCCAACCTAAAAAGAAATGCAGAAATCTGCCAGCATCATTTAAAACAGGGGAAAAATTAGATCAGGTCATTGACCCCAGGAAATATTGTAAATAAATAGTACGTGTCATCTGCCTGAGAAAATAAACAGAACGGTAGCAGTGGCATCATTTTTCCTTGGTAAAATTACAAAAATTTATTTTTTTGGTTAATTGGTTAACATTATTTGTGACAGACAATTTCATCAAGCATTTTTAAAAATTTTATTGTGACAAAAATTAAAGTTTAGCCTTACATCTGAGGGAAAGAAATCGAAAACAACAACCCGAATCATAAAAGAAAGGGTTGCTTCAAAAAGAAAAAAGAACGCTATAAAACATGTAATTGCCACAAACAATTGCAGTTTACTGACATATACATTTAATTCCGGAAAGGGTGCATAAAAGGGGCCCACTTGGGACAGTTTAGAGCCTTTAAAACTCACCTTTTAAAGAACTGTTACCCTTTTGTGCATTTTGCAAAAGCCCAATACAAATTTCAAAAAATTTAGTTGAAAACCCGTTTTTCACAATTGTAAAATTTTTTGTCTTTAAAAAATGGCTTCATTTTTTAAAAGGGGGGAACTTTTTTAAGACTATTTTAAGTACCATCGCACAAGACGTACGTAGAACATTAATGGGCAGGAAATTGTTTTGGGACAGTTTTGGTTTTTCAAATATTTCTGTTTTTGACATAAATTCTTAAACCTTAAAATTTATGTCAGCAAGTCAAAAAAAGTTAAATTTTTTACCACCCTTCAGAGCAAGCCTCTGTGGCGACTTGGGGTATTTGCCGGGTTTTTCCGCAACACAGTAGACGCCGGGGAGTTTTTTACTACACCGCATGCCCGCGGAAATGCCGGGGTACTATTTCGACGGGACACCTTACCAGGAGGTCATATACACTTCAATACGCGCCAGCCCCTTTAAAAATTTAAAAGGGGTACACTGCATTAACCGGGGGATTGTACAAGAAAATAGTACACTGCTGTACACCCCCAGAACTTCGAAATTTATAACACCATATTTTTGTTGCATTAAAGTTGTTTCCCCCTTTTTCAGTTACGCCATTTTCTTAAATTTTTTCCAAATTTCTGCACAAAAAAAAGATTTATTTTATTGAAAGTGGATGAAGAAACAACTATTTATTTGATAACATCAACTACATTATTTTGGAAAAAGGGGAAATACTTATTGATGAGTCACTTTTCTTTTTTCGTTTTTTTCTGTCCAAATATAAACATTTCAAAAAAAGTTGGGGGGTAAGGAATTTAATTATCACGAAATTTTGCCACAAAGTACACAGCATGTAGCAGCGGAAAATACACAGCATGTCGCCGCAGGGAAACGGGGCCCGGGGTACACAGAATGTACGCCGCAGGTAACAGCATGTATGCCCAGGGGTGTACAAGAGGGCCCAAATTTCTGTGAAAAAAGGGATGGCCCCCGTATTGCTGCGTACTTTTTCCGCATACTAAATTCCCCCAGGGACTCCTGTGACTATGTATCCACAGCATGTACGCAGAAGAGTACGCGAGGCCATTTTCTGAAAAGGTCTAAAAACGTACTATCGGTGTTGGGCGGTGTAAATCCTGCGTACTATTTAAAACCCTTGATTTCAAAACAAATCAGTACGCTCTAAGTGAGTCCCAAACAAGATACACAGAGGCCTTTTTCTTTTGTAAGGGCAAGAGCTTGGAAGGAAAGCACTGACCTTTTCAAATGGCGTGTAAAAATGTTTTGTTTTTTTTGTGGGGGTTTTAAACCGTTTTTTAAAACATATTTTTGTGCAATATCTTTTAAAAGAAACCCTCACAGAGAAAATACGCCCCGCCTGAGTGGCTCAATTCAGGGAAAATAACAATAAAGAAACCGCTTTAAAAAATAACTTTAAAACCAGCTACTAAACCCTCATTTATTTCCTATTTTTCTAAAAACCCTAAAAAAAAAAGGTAATTCACAACAATGCAGATTTTCCAAAAACAAATCTTTTAACACAGTGATTGAAAGAAACTTACTTATAGTGAAAAGCTGGGATCTTTCCATGTCCAAACCAAATGTGCCCCAAAGAAAAATATGTAATCAAAAAATTTTTAAATTTTAATTAAAATGGAATATTTAGTTTATAAAAAAATAAAATAAGGTTTTTGTGTAAAATCCTTCAAATTATAACCTGCATACAGTTCTTAAATGATTTTAAAATTGTCCAAATATATGTGAAAGGTTCTTCAGATTTTATAGACAGAATTAAGCACGGGGGAAAATTTTTAAAATGTATGAAAAAAAGACAAATTTCCCAGAAAATCACTTTAAAAAAAAGGCAAAACAAAAAACTACAGTGTTTACATCTTTAATTTGTGGTGTAGCTGGATAGCAACAAACTGAGCACTGGAAGTCAGACGTCCCACCAACCCGTGCTAGCAGCTTGTATCGTCTTCATTTTTACTGACCCGCTTCTACAACAGATCCTCTATTTGGATCATTTAAAATATGAATCTGGAAATAAAAAGGTACACGTTTGGTACATGGTGTCACAGTGATATTAAACTATCTGGCTCTAACCCAAAGTCCTTTTTGCCACCTACAAATAAAAACAAGCCATCCAAAGGCCAGACTTGCAATCTAATAAGATCTTTTATGTGTTGTGTTTTTGCCCCATTTTTTTAAAAATTTTAGTAAGGTAACTGCAGGGAGTTTAATAACCATGCTTTCTGGATTCTAATAGTATTAACCCGACCTCTGCAAGTAACGCCCCAAAATCCTAACAGAATAAAGGTGGGGCGAAGATCAGACAACAATTCCTTTATCAAATGTTATGGAAAAAAAATGCCTACCTGGGGGTTGAACCAAAGGTAAACAGGGAGACAAACAAAAGAAACTTTTTATTATCATCTATCAAAAAAAGGCAGATGGCTTCATCACGCCCTTTTTTCCTTTCCCCTTTCTTGCTAAACCCCCCTTTTTCCAATAGTACAAGGTATTTGTGCTAATAATTTCAGGAATCAGTTGGGGTACCAATAAACTATGAGGCAACACTTCAAACTGCTTCTTAAAAGAGCTGTCCTTTGACGCGCGCTCAAATTTTTTCAGTGCTTTCCTGAATTAGAGCTTTGCCAGAAAAAAAAAAAATCCCAAATTTTAAAAAGGGGAATAAAGTGTCAAAATTTTAAAAACAAAATTATGGGATTGTGTCCCTGGTGAGACTTTGACAGTAAAAATTTTTTAGTTTTTTTCAAAAGCTTTTAAAAGTAACAGAATATTTTGCTTTATCAAAAAATTTTAACAAAAATTTTAAGTTAAAAAAAAGGGTTAAATTTTTTCAAAATTTTAAAACAAGTTATGGGGATTGTTTCTCCCCAATGAAAACTTTGATGGTAAAAAAAATTTAAGTTTAAGTCAAAAGCTTTTATGTAACAGAATTTTTGACTTTATCAAAACTTAAAAACCAAAATTTTAAAATTAAAAAAGGGATAACTCTCAAAATTCAAACCATTATTGGGGTTGTTCTCCTGGTGAGACTTGATAGAAAATCAATTTTGGTTTCAAGCAAAACTTTAAAAGTAACGAGAAATTTTTCTTTAAAAAATTTTAACAAAAAAATTTTTTAGTTAAAAAGGGGCATAAATTGTCAAAATTCAAAAAAGGTTTTGGGAATTGTTTTTTCCCCGGTGAGACTTTGATGGTAAATAATATTTTAAGTTTCAATCAAAGCTTTGATAGTAACAGAGAAATTTTTACTTTTTCAAAAAATTTAACCCAAAAAATTTTTTCAAAAATAGAGCTAAAAATGAAATGAAAAAATAAACCCCAAAACCGCAAGTGGAGCAATATACGCCCAAATATGACTTTTTAACCCCAAAATGTGACCTTACCTGGAGAAGATCCAAAACATAGCTTGGACACATCCCGATTTTGGTGAAAATTTTGTCAAGTTTTTTTTTCGAAATCCTTTAAGGGTTTTAACGTTAGAGAGTGTGTGTTTTTACCCCCAAAAATAGACCTTGATTGAAGCAAGACTCCAGAACATGAAAAAAACAAATGTTTCAAAGTGGCAAAAATTTTTGCCAACTTTTTTTTACAACCTTCAAGGGAGTTCAAGGTTTTCAGGGCAACCGAAACAACAAAAAAGACAATGATCCCTAAGGTGACCTTGAATTTAAGCAAACCATCCAAACATGCGCTCTGGGATATCGTCTCAATGTGGTAAACATTTATGTCAAAATTTTTTGAAACCTTCAAGGGGGGTTTAAAATTAAAAGATAAAACAAAAACACTCATATACCTTTTCCCCTAAGTGTGACTTTGACCTTAAAAGCGACCCTCTAAAACTGGTCTGCATGTTGTCCCAAGTGGTAAAATCTGTAATAGTTTTTTTTAAATCCTTTAAGGGGTTCAAAATTACAGAGTGGACACAAAAATTGCTAACAAAAGACGGGCGAACGGAGACAGCGGGTTTTAAAATAAAACGTCCTTTAGGGGTATAAAAAGGCCACAGGGGGAAAAAATCTAGAAAGAAAAAAGAATAAAAGTCCCCACAATGGATGTCTACGTTTACAAAGTTTCCTTTTAACTAATGGAATATTTGAATCAACTGAGTACCAATGTTCTGATGTAGCTGTAATACATGAAATTCATAGACAAAAAATGTTCCATACTCCAGAAAAAATTTAGAAATGGAAGCTCAAAATATGACATTCGCTTCATAATAAATAAACAAAATTTTTTTTTTCAATTGAATAAAAAGTAGCTTTAGTAAACAATTTCTATGAGGTTACATTTTTAAGTCCAAAAAAGAACCCTTGCTCCAGAAAAGAGATCAGACGTAAAACTTCCCTAAAATCCATGTACACTTCATGCGATGATGTTTATACAAAGTTTCATTTTCCCTGATAAAAAAAGAGGAAATAGAGTACAAAACATATTCTTTGTAAAATTTGCCAAACCAGGAGCAAAAATTTGCTGGTCAAGAGAGTAATCAAACGATCCTCTTTTTACTGTGTAAAAATAACCAAATGTAAAAGGAATAATGTAACAGATTTTTTACATTTAAAAACAAAATCCAACAAAAAATTCATGCAAGTTAACACCCAATTAAAAAATACTGTGTGGGCAAATAATGTTTAATTTTCTGCAGTCTAAATTTCGGATCTTATCCCCTTTGTTCCATGATCCTCAGCCATATGGTTCAAACTTGGCTTTCCATCACGAACCTCTCCTGCTAGGCCTTAATGGGGCCCTGGAAAAAGTAAAATATAAGTTATGTTTAAATAAACTACCACTGTTCGTTTGTAACATCAACCTCTTATGAATAGATATCAAAGTCAATTTCTGAACTAAATTTTTTTTAAAAAAAATATTTTTTTGCTGTTGGACTATAATGACTGGAGACTGGTGTACTGATGAATAGGGCAAGCTCTCCCAAATGTTTTTAAAAATCCATTCCTGCTCACGTTAACTCTAGCAATTTTTTTGGGGTACTAAAATTTATCCACAAAATAAAACTTGTTAAATTTCTACTGGCATGTACTTAACTGACATTTTTTTGTCTTAACTGACAAAAATCTTCCATTAGAAATCATGACATCAAAAGAAACAATGCGTAACTTTTTTTCTAGTATACTATTTTCCCCGTAATGGAAAAATTTTCCCCAGCTTTTTTTTGTCATATATCTATTCAAGCCAAGTTTTTTAGGAAAAATTTTTTTTTGATGTACAAATTTAGGGTAAACAGTAATGTTACATTTTAAAAAACCAATTTCAGACATAAAATTGTTGGGGAATATGGGGGAAAGGACAACCAAAAAAACTCTTCTGTGACAAAACTGAAATTCCTGTTGAAGTTTGTATCGAAACTAGTCAGAAGTCTTACTATGGCCCCCCCCAAAAACGCCGTCTTTTGACCCCCCAGGTGAACACAAAACCAACACTTATCTGTATACACACCTATGAAAAAACCTTTCCTGGGATATTTGCAACTTTTGTAATAAGAAATGAAACAAAGAATACTTTTACTGTAATGAGCCGTTTAATTAAATAAAAATTAGATTTTAACAATTTAAAAAAGAGCAAAAACCCAGGAATGGCCCCTTTTCAGTCCCAAGGCGTGTTTTTTTTGTGTTTTTCAATAAAAGTTTCCCCTTGGAAAAACCTTAAAAACCGACAAGCTTTCCGATGGAAATTTTTCACCAGGCTGCAAAATTCTTTTTTTAAAACAACAAGGATGCCCTAACCCAACAAGAACATCATATTTAGAGAAAAAAAAAAAATTTTTGTGAGGTATAACAATTTACTGATTGCCTCACGTTGGGGACCTGTCAAAAATTGGCCTTGGGTTTTAAAATTTATTTAATCAAGGAAGATACAAAGAGTTATTTTTCAAGGAAAAATAATTTAAATATGTTTAATCAAGGGAAAGGGTTTTTTAGTGTTGATTTTAAACAAAGGGAAGGTAATTCGAGTGTTGATTTTTAAACAAAGGGAAGGAATTCAGAGTTGATTTTTAATCAGGAGGAATTAAAGTGTTGATTTAATCAAGGAAGGAAAACAATTTAATTTAAACAAGGTTTTTCAAATATTTGTATCATATAACAAACAAAATGGGAAAAAATTTGAAAAACATTTTAAATTACCCTCCCTTTTTTCAATATGACAAAAAACGAAAAAGCCATTTTTAAAAACGAATTAGCATTTATCTAAATGGGGCTAGCCTTAACTGTTTCTAACATAAGATTAAAAGCCTAACAGAACTTTTTAACAGGGGCAAAAATATGGCCCACAGGTACAAAGGGAAAAGACAGGGACAAGGGGACAGTGGGCCCCTTCAAAAGGGACAATTACATGAAACCAAAAAAACTGACTAAATGTCAACTCTTCTCTGAGCTTCTAAAAAATATCATTTTTGCTACTCAACTGCTCTAACTTTCAACATCAAATACTTTGACGTACAATGTTGAAATTAGGAAAGTTAAATATCCCCGGAAGTTTTTCGCTGCAAACGGCCTTTAAAGGAAAAAAAGCAATATCTTTCAAATTAACAAGGCTGTCCCTAAGACAGCCAAAGCTCGACTATTCGAATTTTTGTCTAAGAGAGGAATAATTTCCCTAAATGTTTAAAATATCATAGAGATTTAATCCATATCTGCATTAGTTTTGGAGATAATAAGTAAAAAGCCCAAAACTTTAACCAATTTTCCAAAAAGGGCATAAATTTGTTAGGCCAAAAGTATGTCAAGTTTGGGATTTTTGCTTTCACCTAGTTTATAACCCCCGAAAACACATGTAAGTTTCAATTCAATATCGCATTAGTTTTGGGGAACAGAACTTGCATGCAAAAAATTTAACCAGGATTTTCCCTTAGTCCAAAAGGGGGATAATTTGCCCAAAATACAAGTCAATGTATAGGACTTGACCCAGGTGAAATTTTAAAACCCAGAAATGAAAAAAAAAAAGTTTCAAAAACTACCCGGGATATGCCTTAAGGTTTTTAAAACTTATGACTTGCTGCCAAACTTTAACAAGGTTTTTTCTAATCCCAAAAGGGGGGAAATTTTTGGCCAAAAAAAAATGCAGAGATGGGACTTGACCCAGTGAGTTTGGGAAATTTAATAGAAAAAAAAAAATAAGTTTCAAAATAAGTTTATGCCCTTTTAAATGTAGCCAAAGTTTTATGCAAAACTTTTAAACCCGGGGGGACACCACCCAGGATATAAATAACTGCAATTTTTGTATAATCGAGCCAAATTCAAAAGTTTGTATTGATAATTAAACTAATGAAAAACAAAACGTAACATACCAATTTTTCCCGTTAAAACTATAAATAAGCTTTAAAACCCCGGGTTTTAGACAGAATGAAGCTACGACAATTTTCCCGTCTAACTTTCAAAAAAAAGTGCAATCATAACAAAGAAAATAATAAAATTTTCCTTTTTTTTTTTAAATAAAACACACAACAAAAGCTTCCCATGGCTGACCATGCCCCCCTGGACTTTTATGAAATGTTATGGCCCAGTTAGAGTTTTTAACCTTTGACCCACGGTGGCTTGAAAGCGAATGTTTTTCTTACTGGTACACATTCATGCCCAATATTTTTAAAATCCATGCATGAATGACAAAGATATGGACCGCACACGCCCATCAATGCACTATCATGAAATATGACCTTTAACGTCTAAGTGTGACCTTGATCTTTGAGCTACGGACCTGGGTCTTGCGCGCGACACGTCGTCTTACTGTGGTACACATTCATGCCAAGTTATTTGAAAATCCATCCATGGATAACAAAGATATGGACCGGACACGAATGCACTATCATGAAAAATGACCTTTAACATCTAAGTGTGACCTTGACCTTTGAGCTACGGACCTGGGTCTTGCGCGCGACACGTCGTCTTACTGTGGTACACATTCATGCCAAGTTATTTGAAAATCCATCCATGGATGACAAAGATATGGACCGGACACGCCCAACTACCATGAAAAATGACCTTTAACGTCTAAGTGTGACCTTGACCTTTGAGCTACGGACCTGGGTCTTTCGCGCGACACGTCATCTTACTGTGGTACACATTCATGCCAAGTTATTTGAAAATCCATCCATGGATAACAAAGATATGGACCGGACACGAATGCACTATCATGAAAAATGACCTTTAACGTCTAAGTGTGACCTTGACCTTTGAGCTATGGACCTGGGTCTTGCACGCGACATGTCGTCTTACTGTGGTACACATTCATGCCAAGTTATTTGAAAATCCATCCATGGATGACAAAGATATGGACCGGACACGCCCAACTACCATGAAAAATGACCTTTAACGTCTAAGTGTGACCTTGACCTTTGAGCTACGGACCTGGGTCTTTCGCACGACACGTCATCTTACTGTGGTACACATTCATGCCAAGTTATTTGAAAATCCATCCATCGATGACAAAGATATGGACCGGACACGAAAATTGCGGACAGACCGACAGACTGACAGACGGTTCAAAAACTATATGCCTCCCTTCGGGGGCATAAAAATTATCCCCTAGTCTTACTTCTGTAATTCTTTCCAATTGTCTTAGTATCTAAAAATACTGATGTTATACCAAAGGGAAACAGACTTTGCTTCATTCCACATATTTGCCTGCTCATTAGTTAATGAATGTAATGGTGTTAGACTGGTGTCCTTCTAATCCCTACGAATGTCTCAATTTAACCCTTACCCTGCTAAATTTCTAAAATGAATTTGTCCATCTTTCAATTTGGACAGTACCACTGACTGTTAAATGGGCTGCTTATCAAAATGATACTAACTGAATGGCGAACAGTGCAGATCTTGATCAGACTGCATGGATGTGCAGGCTAATCATGATCTACACTGGTCGCAAAGGCAGAATCAATTGTGTCCAGCATAAGGATTAAATGCTGCAAAAAGGATACATATTTCTGTAACAGGTCTCAGTTTTACACCCATTCTGTATTGCTCTAATGGCACTGAAAATGAAAATTTAATGTCTACACAAGTTAGACATTACTCACAGCATAATAAGCATTTTAAATTTACTCAAGTAAAGCAGAGGAAGGTACAGTTTTGAACAAGTACTTAAATCTTTTAGTTTTCCAGTTTTTGCAAAACCCTCTGGAACTAAATACATTTAAATATTGACAGTTCAAGTATATACTATAAAAGACTAAAGAACCCAAGTAGCTCGAGACTTCCTAGTCAGTCTTTTTTGTAATGTATTACCTCTGTTTATATAGTTCAAGCAGTAGACTCTGACTTTCTACTTTTACCTTCTAAGTATAAAGTCCTTCAAATAAAATAATCTCTTCAAACGCAGATACAAACTTGATGACTTCAATGATAAAACAACCTGCCACTAAAGCTGGTGAATACAAGTGGTCTGTGGGAGTTTTTCCAGCTGTAGTAAACGGGTCCATTTGTTCTCTTCCAGTTCTTTGATGCTCAGCAGCTTGAACATGAGACACTGAATCGTCAAACAAATCCTCTTGACTATCATTCTCACTTTCTTCTTGCGGAGAATGAATGCTGTTCCCAGGTTGTGTGTTGTTTCGCAAGTTAGTGTTAATGCTGTTTACAGAGTAGGTAAAAGGTCTGGCCATTGGTACAGATTTTACTCTACTTTCACCCGCATTTGGACCGCCCCTCCTAATTGCTGTCTTTAAATCTGAAATTATCAATGGTATTTTTGTTTGTCACAGAATACATTATTTAAATATCTAACATTTCAAAATTATTCAGTATCTATCCAAACCGTTAACTATCCTGTATCAGCTATTTTAACAGGTTCCGGAAAGTAAAATGTACTTTCTAAATTTTGAAGAAGAAAAAAACTGACATGAATTTGCAGGCATGTCCATTCAACATAAGCTGATCTAGATCTACACTTAGAAATAGCAATGCACAATCAATAAAGAAATGTTTTTCCCTCAAAGACAAAATGACAAAATTTATTCATCCTCTACAAGGGACATTTCTAAATAAATGTATTGGGGGAAAAAGTATTCACTTGAATCATTGTCCGACTTAAAATATATTATAAACTTAACAAAAAAACATATCAACCCAACATAAACTTCTAAATGCAACACAAATGCATGAACACAATTGAAACAATCACATCAACCCAACATGAACTTCTAAATGCAACACAAATGCATGAACACAATTGAAACAATCACATCAACCCAACATGAACTTCTAAATGCAACACAAATGCATGAAACCAATACAAACAACCTCATCAACCAAACATAAACTTCTAAATGCAACACAAATGCATACACCCAATTGAAACAATTATATTAACCCAACATGAACTTCTAAACTTTTTCTAAATGTAAAACAAATGCATGAACCTAGCTGAAACAATCACATCAACCCAACATAAACTTCTAAATGCAACACAAACAAATGCATGAACCTAATACAAACAACCTCATCAATACAACACAAACTTCTAAATGCAACACAAATGCATAAACCCAACTGAAACAATCACATCAACCAAACATAAACTTCTAAATGCAACACATACAAATGCATGAACCTAATACAAACAACCTCATCAATACAACACAAACTTCTAAATGCAATACAAATGCATAAACCCAACTGAAACAATCACATCAACCAAACATAAACTTCTAAATGCAACACAAATGCATGAATCCAATACAAACAATCACATCGACCCAATACAATATTCTGAAAGCACCACAAACAAATGCATGAACTTCTTAATACAACATAATCAAATGCATGCAACCAACATGAATATTCACATCAATCTAACACAAGTATATCCACAATTCTGAATGCAACAAAAACAAATGCATGAGCACAACATGAATGTACATTTCAACCCAACACAAACTTCTAAATGCAGCACAAACAAACAACTGCATGAAAACAACACAAAGATACACATCAGTTCAACACAAACTTTTGATTGTATCACAAACAAATGCATGAACACAACACGAATATATAAATTTATTATCAACACAATACAAACTTCTCAATACAATATAAAATCAAAGCATGAACACTACAAAAACACATAAACTTCACACTATTGTCTGAATGCAGCACTAACAGAAGCATGAACTGGACACAAACAAACACATTAACCCAACATAAAGTTCCGAATGTAACACAAACAAATGCAGGAACCAAACAAAAGCACACATGCCCAAAGCATATTATTATATATCAAATTACATGAAAATTCAGTTCAAATAAAGTCATGAACATGACTCAAAACAAAGTAACAAGCATGAACTAACTTATGAATAAAGCATAACAAATTTCATAAACCCAACATAAACATAAAAATCCAACAAAAGCTCATGAACTCAGTATTACAAACAAAAATATAACAAGGCAGTCTGAAAGACAGCTAAATCCCCCGCCACTGTTATGGATAGTGAAAGGGTAAACTTTGACCTTTAGCTTTGACCTTGACCTTGAACTGACATGGCTGACTCATGAATTCTGCACAATATCTTGATGAGGTTATCATTTGACCAAAGTTTCAAGAAAATCCTTCAAGGGGTTTAGGAGATACAGAGCTCAAACCTTTGACCTTAAGTTGTGACATTGACCTTGAACCGACATGGCTGACTCATGAGTTCTTGATGAGGTGATCATTTGACCCAAGTTTGATGAAAATCCTTCAAGGGGTTTATGAGATACAGAGCGGACACAAAATGGAAGGCTCAAACCTTTGACCCTAAGTTGTGACCTTGACCTTGAGCCGACAAGGCTGACTCATGGATTCTGCACATCATCTTGATGAGGTGATCATTTGACCCAAGTTTCATGAAAATCCTTCAAGGGGTTTAGGAGATATGAAGCGGACACGAGTGTTATGGACAGACGGAAGGATGGAAGGACGGACAGAGACCATTCCTATAACCCCCCTACTATTTGTGGCGGGGGATTAATAAAAGGGTCATTACAGCATTAGTTAGATCTGGAATTTTGTATTTTGCTCTCATGGATTTTGCAAGGAAAGATCACACACTGCGTTTGCATGCCCTGTGAGATCCGATCTGTCAAAAATACAGCATCCCAGATCAAGCTACTATTATAATAACCCTAACATATTTTGCGCAATTAACTCTTATTTTCACATTCTGGTGGTACTGAATATACACAGTGATTATGTAATATGAACATTTACCAGATCAAAACATGAGCTTCTAAAATTCATTTGAACTAATGTCCAGTATTTAAGAAAAATAATTCCAACCGGTACTAGGGTTTGCCTTCCTTGGAACTACATAAGCGCTGTTTTTATCTAGTTGCTTGTTCATTGATGGATTTATCTGGGATTTGTTTGCTCTCTGTGACATTGACAGAGGTTTCTGTGATTGACTATTCCATTCCCGACATTGACCGGAGATTGGCACCTGAGATGGTCCAATCTTACGTACCAAAGGATACTGGGAACCTAGATAAATATCATCACCATCACCCCTGAAATGATAAACATAGGGTGGCATAAAGTTACAATAGTAAAAAACAGTGACCTTAAGTCAGTGACAGTCATATTGCAGACTTTGTTGTTTCTATTTCTGGTTGTTTCCTGTTTTGTTTATATGCTGATATTTATGTATTTGTCATTAATTTTTGTTTGTATATATGGCCAAAAGCATATTCTATGCCAATCTCCAATAAATCTGAAATCTAGAAAAAATCTTGTATTACTGAAGCTTTTAAAAACAGTGTCTTATAAACATTTTCCAAACCTCCTGTCAGTGTACTTACGGTCAAATCTTGTATACTCCAGCAAGTTCTTTCAATGGCGAAGTAACTATAAGAAAATGCTGATGGAATACAGCATATTCACCTAGCTTAAACAAGAGGACCATGATGGTCCTGAATCGCTCACCTGTCCAAACATGACCCAGTTTTAAACCGAGTATGATGTGGTTTTTTTCTATTATCTGACATTGTGACCTAGTTTTTGAGCTCATGTGACCCAGTGTTTAATCTGACCTAGATATCATCAAGATAAAAATTCTAACCAATTTTCATGAAGATCCATTGTAAAATATGGCCTCTAGAGAGGTCACAGGATTTTTTATTATTTGACCTACTGACCTAGTTACTGACGGCACATGACCCAGTTTCAAACTTGACCTAGATATCATCAAGGTGAACATTCTGACCCATTTTCATGAAGATCCATTCAAAAGTATGGCCTCTAGAGAGGTCACAAGGTTTTTCTATTTTTAGACCTACTGACCTAGTTTTTTACTGCAGTTGATCCAGTTTCGAACTTGACCTAGATATCATCAATATGAACATTCAAATCAACTTTCATACAGACCCCAAGAAAAATATGGCCTCTAGAGAGGTCACAAGGTTTTTTTATTATTTGACCTACTGACCTAATTATTGACAACACGTGACTAAGTTTCAAACTTGACCTAGATATCATCAAGGTGAACATTCTGACTTATTTTCATGAAGATCTATTGAAAAGTATGGCCTCTAGAGAGGTCACAAGGTTTTTCTATTTTTAGACCTACTGACCTAGTTTTTGATCGCAGTTGATCCAGTTTCGAACTTGACCTACATATCATCAAAATAAAAAAAATTAACCAATTTTCATACAGATCCCATGAAAAATATGGCCTCTAGAGAGGTCACAAGATTTTTTTGTTATTTGACCTACTGACCTAGTTTATGATGGCATGTAACCCAGTTTCGAACTTGACCTAGATATCATCAAGGTGAACATTCTGACCAAATTTCATGAAGATCCATTTACAAGTATGGCCTCTAGAGAGGTCACAATGTTTTTCTATTTTTAGACCTGCTGACCTAGTTTTTGATCGCAGTTAACCCAGTTTCGAACTTGATCTAGATATCATCAAGATGAACATTCTGACCAATTTTCATACTGATCCCATGAAAAATATGGCCTCTAGAGAGGTCACAAGGTTTTTCTATTTTTAGTCCTACTGACCTAGTTTTTTATCGCATGTGACCCAGTTTCGAACTTGACCTAGATATTATCAAGGTGAACATTCAACCAATTTTCATGAAGATCTTGTGAAAAATATGGCCTCTAGAGAGGTCACAAGGGTTTTCTATTTTTAGACCTGCTGACCTAGTTTTTGACCACACGTGACCCAGTTTCAAACTTGACCTAGATAGCTAAAAACATTAACTAAAAAGATAATAATTACGTCATGAAATTTTAATGGTACATGTACTATACAAGCAACTAAAGATGATGCAGTTTGTTTATGTATTTTTATAATACAATTAGTACATATGTCCTTGAACAGCATTATACAGACAGAAATACATCATCACAGATAAAAAGACTGACATAATTACCTTTCAGATACTGTCTCATTGTATATTCTACTGCTGCTCACTTGATTTCTACCTAACTCTGAAGTATATTAAGGAAAAAGGCATAATGATTGTGAATGACACTTAGAGAGATAGAAATTCAACCCTGCTTTTATTTTCAAAATAATGGGGGCTCATCTAGTGACCACAGGCAATCATTGTATAAAGTTTGGTAATTTAGACCCAAGTGTTCTCCAGCTACAGATCAGAAACAGTTTAACTGTGAACTTGACTTTTGACAAACTGAATCCCAAAACTGTTAGTTGGGGCCATCCAATAACCATAGACACTAATCCTAATAACTGTGATCTTGACATCTGACCTACAAGCTCTCACAACAATAGGGGTCTAACAACCACATTCATTCATCCAATCAACTGTTAAGTCACAGCATTCTTTAGTGATTGATTGGAAACCAAATTGCCTACCAATGGACACTACAGACTGACCAACCAACATAAGCTAAACAACTTACCCCTCTTCTTCAAATTTATATTATCAAGAGAAATGAGAGTAATCTACAAAGACTGCTAGAGTTTCTTTCAAGACCTTGACATAAATATTTATAGAAGTAGTCTTTTTGCTCACTCAACTGAGCATCATAACATTTCCAAGACCAAACCTTTGAAGCTCATTCTGGTTTATACCTTTTATAGTGCATATTAAAAACTATTACTCCTAGTAACTGCAAGTGTGTATGTCACAGTACAAACTGGTCACATTTACAGAGAAGAAAATGTATCAGGCAGCTGGTTACCTCAATCAGTAAAGCACTCACTAGAGTGTAAGCAGAGTGTTCTGGGTTCCAGCTTGGTGGACTGACTGCACATTTTTCTCAGCCTGACACTCAGCCTACCTGCTGACCAAGACTGCATTACAATGGTTAGTCTCAAATGGCTGTAATTGGCTGTAATTGCTTATATATAAAGTGACTTTCAATGACGGGTTAAAGTCCCAGTTAGATTGCACATTTTTCTCACCCCACAAGATTTATTACCTACCAGTTCTATTTGTCTGAGTAAATGGCAACCGTTGTGAAGTTTGTGAAGATGGCATCCATTGAGATGGTTGGAGATCAAGTAAACTAGTTTTGCCATCACCACTGAAAAGTGTGTCAAGATCAGGAATGTTTGTAAACACAGGTGGTTCTGGCACATCATAATACTGTCTTTTTGTTCTGAAAAGTTTTTTGGCAACAATTAATATAGCAAATAGTGACAAAGTCTTTCAAACACAGTTTAGATTGAAAAAAATAAATAAATTAAACATAATTCCTTTACTTTGAAACTTTTTGATAACCCAACCTTAAAACATCATGATACTGGGAAGCTAATTAAACTTTTTGCTGGTTGTTGGCCCTTACAGAAGAAAAAGGCCTGCTGTGTACTCTTGCTGTGTACATACAGCGTATATGATGCGTACATGATGTGTATTGAAATCAAGGGCTTTAAATAGTACGCAGGATATACACCGCACATACACCGATAGTACGTTTGTAGTACACTTTTGACATGCAAATGAGCTCTGCCGCGTACTACTTGCTGCGTACATGCTGTGGACTACATAGTACACAGGATGTACGCTGGAGGAATTTAGTATGCGGGAAATAGTACGCAGCATATACGCGGCACATACACTTTTCACATGCAAATGAGCCTGCGGTGTACTACCCCTGCGGCATACATGCTGTGTACTCCTGCGGCGTACATTCTGTGTACTCCTGGCCCGATTCCTGCGGCGTACATGCTGTGTACTCCTGCTGCATACATGCTGTGTACTCTTGTGGCGAAACTGCTGTGATAATGTAAATTCCTTACCCCACCAACTTTCTTATGCAAATGCTGATCATTTGGACAGAAAAAAACAGAAAAAAGATAAGTGACATGCATCAATAAGTATTTACCCTTACCAAAATAATGTAGACTGATGTTATCAAATAAATTAGTATGCTTTTCTTCATCCACTTTTCAATGAAATAAATCAATTTTTGTAGCATGTAATTTGGTAAACATCTGAAGAAAATGGCGTAACTGTATCAAGGGGAAACAACTTTAATGCAACTAAATATAGGTGTTATAAATTTCGAAGTATCTGCGGTGTACATGCAGTGTACTATTTTCTTGTACAAGTCCCTCCTGCGTACATGCAGTGTACTCCTTAAATTTTCAGAGTCTGTGCTGCGTACTTGAAGTGTACTAGTGACCTCCTGCGTACATGCTGTGTACTCGTCGAAATAGTACGCGGCATGTACGCGGCATGCGGTGTATGTAAAATGTACTCCTCTGGCGTACTACTGTGTTCGCGGCATATACACGGCAAATACGCAGCATGTACGCCACAGAGGCTTGCTTCTGTAAGGGGGGATTTCAAGAGCAAATTTTCTTGACATGTTCCTACATCTTGCTAGATGAATTCTTCTTCTTGGCTACTCTACCTTTCATTTTGTTCATACATGTTTATATCTGGTTCAAGTAATTATTAGTTAGCTTAAGTTCTGTAGATCAAATCCATCTGACTGCCATTTCTTGTTCAACTGGGGTTTAAAAATATTAATAATTTTACTACAAATTGTACTCCTTAGAATTACATTTTATTTGGACCTGCATGCATATATGTTTTTTTAATTATTATTAATGATTTTACAAACTACATTGAAATTTTTACATCATTTCAACTGTATACCGCAAGGACAAATTAGACTTTGGGGGATTAAAGTCTCAAAAAGATGGCATAAAGTTTGGCAAATTACAAACCACTGTCTCTTTCTAAACTTTTTATATACTGTTAATGAGAGTGACATTGAGCATGTCAATATGAATACACATGTTTTTCATCAGAAAAGAAAGAAATCTTATATTTTAAAATTTCCCAAGACATAATAGCAGACAGTTTTTGATTTCATTAAATTTTGGTCTATTGTGGGAAACTGCAAATTTGCACGTTTCTGTCACTCAGTACACATTTGAGCAATCTTACTTCACATCAGATTTATCTGTGCCTTGTTGATCACCATCTGAGAAGATCTGGCTAAAGTCTATAATGCCAGCCATCATGTGCAGCTGTCTGCAAAAGGCAGTCAGTGTCAATAACTTGTCTCCATTTAATAGTATGATTTACACTGTAACTGTCATGCTCATCTCTTTACAAATACAGACTGAAATAAACAAGATTTTGGTAAGATTTAAGGATTTTATAACAAGAGAACCATGATGGTCCTGAATCGCTCACCTGTCCCCACGTGACCCAGTTTTAAACTGAGTATGACATCGTTTTTTTTCTATTATTTGACATAGTGACCTAGTTTTTGAGCTCATGTGGCCCAGTTTTGAACTTGACCTAGATATCATCAAGATAAAAATTCTGACCAATTTTCATGAAGATCCATTGAAAAATATGGCCTCTAGAGAGGTCACAAGGTTTTTCTATTATTTGACCTAATGACCTAGTTTTTGAAAGCATGTGACCCAGTTTCGAACTTGACCTAGATATCATCAAGGTGAACATTCTCACCAATTTTCATGAAGATCTCATGAAAAATATGGCCTCTAGAGAGGTCACAAGGTTTTTCTATAATTTGACCTAATGACCTAGTTTTTGAACACACGTGACCCAGTTTTGAATTTTATATAGATATCATCAAGATGGACATTCAGACCAATTTTCATATAGATCCATTGAAAAATATGGCCTCTAGAGAGGTCACAAGGTTTTTCTTCTTTTAGACCTTCTGACCTAGTTTTTGAACGCACGTGACCCAGTTTCGAACTTTATATAGATATCATCAAGACGAACATTCAGACCAACTTTCGTACAGATCCCATGAAAAATATGGCCTCTAGAGAGGTCACAAGGTTTTTCTATAATTTGACCTAATGACCTAGTTTTTGAACACACGTAACCCAGTTTCGAATTTTATATAGATATTATCAAGATGGACATTCAGACCAATTTTCATGAAGATCCATTGAAAAATATGGCCTCTAGAGAGGTCACAAGGTTTTTCTACTTTTAGACCTACTGACCTAGTTTTAGAACGCACGTGACCCAGTTTCAAACTTTATATAGATATCATCAAGATGAACATTCAGACCAACTTTCATACAGATCCCATGAAAAATATGGCCTCTAGAGAGGTCACAAGGCTTTTTTATTATTTGACCTACTGACCTAGTTTTTGACTGCACATGACCCAGTTTTGAACTTGACCTAGATATCATCATGTTGAACATTCTGACCAATTTTCATGAAGATCCATTCAAAAGTATGGCCTCTAGAGAGGTCACAAGGTTTTTCTATTTTTAGACCTACTGACCTAGTTTTGACCGCAGTTGACCCAGTTTCGAACTTTACCTAGATATCATCAAGATGGACATTCAGACCAACTTTCATACTGATCCCATGAAAAAATTTGGCCTCTAGAGAGGTCACAAGGTTTTTTTATTATTTGACCTACTGACCCAGTTTTTAACTGCACATAACCCAGTTTCGAACTCAACCTAGATATCATCAAGATGAACATTCTGACCAACTTTCATGAAGATCCATCGAAAAGTATGTCCTCTAGAGAGGTCACAAGGTTTTTCTATTTTTAGACCTACTGACCTAGTTTTTGACCGCACGTGACCCAGTTTCGAACTGGACTTAGAAATCATCATGACAAACATTCAGATCAACTTTCATGAAGATCCCATGAAAAATATGGCCTCTAGCGAGGTCACAAGGTTATTTTTTAATTTGACCTACAGACCTAGTTTTTGATCGCACATGACCCTGTTTCTAACCTGACCTAGATATCATCAAGATGAACATTCTGACTAACTGTCATGAAAATCCATTGAAAAGTATGGCCTCTAGCGAGGTCACAAGGTTATTTTTTTATTTGACCTACTGACCTAGTTTTTGATGGCATGTGACCCAGTTTCTAACTTGACCTAGATATCATCAAGATGAACATTCTGACTTAACTTTCATGAAGATCCATTGAAAAGTATGGCCTATAGAGAGGTCACAAGGTTTTTCTATTTTTAGACCTACTGACCTAGTTTTTGACCGCACGTGACCCAGTTTCGAACTTGACCTAGATATCATCAAGGTGAACATTCTGACCATATTTCATAAAGATCGCATGAAAAATGTGACCTCTAGAGTGGTCACAAGCCAAAGTTTACGCACGGACGGACGACGGACGCTGCGCGATCACAAAAGCTCACCTTGTCACTTTGTGACATGTGAGCTTAAAATATAAAACATATTGATTGAAGAGTTGTGCTATTCCAGGTCGCGGAAACACGTGATGTTCATGGAAAATGACTCGTTAATTAGACTTACATTGAATTTCATCAAATCTATATCAATTTTTTATTATAACAAATCATTAGTCATATAGCATAATTATCTTTTGAAACAAAATATGTCAATAAACTGAAACCATTTCCAACACACTTCACCCTCAGAAAAATCGTCTGCAAGTCAATTATACACGCCTTCTATCTGAAGAGTACATTTTAGTGTTAGGTCAGACACTGTTATTGATTTTCCAAAGGTCTTAGAATCGAAATTTTTTCTACATTGTAGAATTTGATTGAACTCTGGTTTTTCAAAACTTCCGAATATACTAAGAAAATTCAGCAAATAAAAAAGGGAGGGTCGTGTGCTTGATTTTTTGCTAGACTGATTTGAAAAATTTCGACCTCACGCAATTTTTCATAATGGGAGTCTATGGGGAATACGCAATTTTCATAACATTTTCGCGAATAGAAATTTTTCTACAATGTAGATTTTAATGAAACTTCTCACAGTTGTAAAGAAACTTATGGCCTATAATATGGTGAAATAAAATGTATAGGTCTATGTGCTTATTTTTGAAATATCTGGCTATGATTAAAGTGAGCCGCCTATTTCAAGCTAATTTTAAGACATTATTTTGAATTATTTAACATGTAAGATGTTTAAAAATATAGTAACAGTTCCATTTTAATACATTTACTCACGGGTTGCACTTAACTCATAAACTGGTTTTAGTTTCCGTATGCTGAATCCAGGCATTATTCTACGTTTTCCGGATAAATGATGTTACGCCATCACTTCCGGTTTATCAAACGTGCAGAACTACCTTAACATTACTAGCGGACTACTTAACCATTCTTCAAAACACTTAACCATTCTTCAAAGCATCTGTCTCTCTTCTTCTCTCTCTCTCTCTCTCAATTAATGGCTCCTGTTATTGTGAGATTACCAGGCGTTGAGAAACTATTATGAAACCTGCAACCCCACAAAGCCACAGGACCAGACTCCATACCTGCACGCCTCCTCAAGAAACTGTCGACTGATCTCGCTCCTGCCCTCACACACATGTATCAAGCTTCCCTGGATGCTGGATGTGTCCCAGAAGACTGGAAAATGGCCCATGTCATTCCAGTCTTCAAAAAGGGAGATAAGAGCAAGGCAGCCAACTATCGGCCAGTATCACTTACCTCCATCTGTTCCAAAGTAATGGAACACATTCTTCACGCTAACATCATGGACCACTTCCAACTGCACTCGATCCTATTGTTACAGATGCTCAGCATGGATTCCGCAGCAAGCGTTCATGAGAATGCGAAACACAACTGATCGCCACGATTCAGGACTTGGCTAGCGGGCTGTCAGAGGGCAATCAACTAGATGTCATTCTCCAGGATTTTGCTAAAGCCTTCGACAAAGTCCCCCATCAATGCTTGCTGTACAAACTTTACCACTATGGGGTCCGTGGCATGGGCGTAGGAGCGAGTTTAACTTTGGGGGTGGCCAAACCTTTCCGACTGGGGTGGTGGGGGGGCGGATGCGGAATAAAGCCTCAAAGCCTTGTACAGGGGCCAAATGGGCCATTGGCCCCCTCAAGCCTCTATGTTTTAGCAATCACTGAGTTATTCTGATGATACACATACGACTAGGCACTGAACTGTCTTAATCAGTCATATTATCTATTGTTCTAATTAAGTGTGCCATTTTTTTTATTCTTCTGTTGAAGCCCTGGACATACAATCAATAAGCGCTGCATTTGTCTAATTATGATATAAAGTTGTGGAAATATCATTTCCCTGAATGGACAATGAAAAAAAAAATACATATTAACGTTTACATGCGTAAACAGGCTTAATAGTTAGGCCTACATAGATTTTGCAGACGCTCAAACCGGAACTGTAGTGATTGCGCTCAATGATATATTATTTTTATAAAATGTAATCAAACAATCCTTGGTGTGGCGCGTACAGATTTCAGTACTCACCATACCGAAGGAGACAAGTCAGAATACAAGAGAAGGCCAAATGCAAATCAGAAATCAGGTTAAAAAGAATTATATGATGCTAAGTAAATGTTATATTAGACTGCAAGTTATATCTCTTTTCCAAAATAATATATTGGAGGGGCCAAACTATAGTTTGGCCCCCCCTCTCCTAGCTTTGGGGGGGCCTGGCCCCTGCTGGCCCCCCCTGCTCCTACGCCTATGCTTGGTTCCACCTTGAGTTGGATCGAAAGCTTCCTCAGTGGAAGGAAACAGCATGTCTTCACAGAGGCCTGTGCCATATCAAATGAGGCACATGTAGACACGGGTGTTCCACAAGGCACTGTCATGGGGCCTCTGCTATTTCTGGCTTTAATCAACGACCTCCCGGAAGTTGTCAGCTCGCCTGTAAAGCTCTTTGCAGGTGATTGCCTTATATACCTGACCATCAGATCAGAGAGTGACACCACCATACTCCAGCAAGACCTAACCTCACTAGAAAGGTGGGAAAAAAGACTGGCAGATGGCATTCCATCCAGAAAAGTGTACCACCATTTACATAACAAAGAAGAGAAAACCAGTCAGAGCCAGCTACCACCTACACGGCCACACCCTGGAAAATGTATCCTGAGCCAAGTACCTGGGAGTCTACATCAGCCAGGACTTGTCGTGGCACAAGCACATGCATTAATCAGACATCAGCAAAGGCACATCGATCTGTTGGATTCCTGCGGAGAAACCTAAGGAGCTGCCCACAAGATGTTATGGCACAGGCATAAACTACACTTGTCGGGCCTGTCCTGGACTAGCTATGCCTCTACAGTATGGGGGACCTTTACATCACCAGCAGATCCAACAGCTTGAAAATGTCCAACACAAGGCAGCCAGATTTACTACTGGGAACTTTAATTCAAGAGACCCGGGATGCATCACCAGCATCGCAGCTACACCAACTAGAATGGGAGCCACTTGCACACAGGAGAGCCAGGAATAAGATCATCATGTTCTGTAAGATCACCAACTTCATTGTAGAGGTTCCCATGCTCCGCCTACTGCATTATACCACCACCAAGACTCGAGGCTCCACTGCCAACAACATCAGGCATATCAGCACCAGGGTTGATATATATAAATACTCCTTCCTACCAGCCACCATCAAATTGTGGAACAACATCCCGCCGTCTATGAGAGGGTTACCATCCCTAGACAGCTTCTGGACTGCCATGTAAGCCATGAACATGTCCGACCTCTTGAGAAATTAGACAGTCAAGTTTTTTAGCAGTTTTTAATTGTATATACGGAATTTTTAGCTGTTCGTCCGTCTTGTGCTGGAGTAGCAACACTCGAGTACGAGTTCACTCCATAACAGGAAGAAGAAGAAGGGTTGGAAGGAAGGGGATGTCAATTGGGAGATGTTATAACATATAGCTAGTGGACTTCTGTTTTATGGAGAAAAAAGAGAGTTTGTGGCATATATACAATTAGATTATGTAAATTTAGGTGCACTAACCATAAGTTACCTCTTGCAAAGGGTAGATTTAGTAATATTCCCAGAGAATTAAGATATTGTCATCTCTGTCATTCGAACCTTTTAGTTGATGAATTTCACTATTTTTTTAATTGCAGTTATTTGTCTAATGTAAGAAAGAAGTATACTGACAAGTTTTATTTTGAAAATCAAAATGCTGTAAAATTTTCATTATTAATGAACAGCAACTGTAAAGACACACTGAAATTGTCGATATTTTGTTAAAAGATCATGTACGTTAGCCTGTAAATTAATGACTGCATCTTATTTCTTTGACTGGGTATTGTTGAGTTTTCCATCTTTTGGTTGGTCAGGGTTTGTTTTTATGCTTTGGGAAGGGACCTTTAAATGTCTGTTTTAAATTTTGGTAGGTCAGTTTGGCCGAAGAGGGAATACTTTAAAACATTTTCTGGTCAAAAATAAGTAAATGTCTTATCCTCCACATTAAAAAAAACTTATTTTGTTATATAATAGATGTCTTGCCATCTGGTATTACAATGCTACATTGTGTTAATATATGCCATGCATGTCAAATGCCCTTATGAGCCCTGAACTTATTAATAAACTAGAAACTTGAAACTGGTACCTTGCAGGGATTAACCTGTAGGGTAGTTGATAGTGAGGTGATATCCTTGTCAGGGGACAAGATAATGTAACGATTTTGTAATTTTATACATTAAGAGAGTCTGGAGTCGATGGGCCAGAGATCTAACCTCTGCAGGCCTATAGCATTTCAGTAAAACATGGAAGTACGGCTAAAGTGCAACATGCCACCAGTCTTTGAACTGCTTCTATTGAGTCTGAGTATATCTATTTACCAGCAAGTTGTGTGTTTTTTGTATTTAAATCAACTATCAGTATGTTGCTTTGTGATAATAAGATGGTTGTTTGACGAATTAAAGTCACTCTAACAGGACAGTATGTTATATACACTGGACATAGTACTTAGCATTCTTTGAGAAAGTAGGATGGATGCAAGTCAAAATGATTCAGTTATGTAACAGTGGGCAGTTAACCTGACCAGTGTTCCTAGATTCTGTACCAGTACAAACCTGTTCATCGCAAGTAACTGCCTACTTCCCCACATGAATCAGAGGAGGAAGATGAATGATTACAGACACAATGTCTTTTATCAAATTGTCACAGAGAACATACACCCCACCTGGGGATCAAACTTGTGACCCGGCAATCCGTAGATCTGCGCTCTCCATATTGAGCTAAGCGGCAGCAAAGGTTGTCCACATAATTCAAATGTTTTATCACAGTTGACTGCCTTTAGTTTCTCCATTTTGCATTAATCAAACTCATTTATATTTAGATGCTAGTTAGACTGTGGTAACACCTTGAGGGAAAAGATGACCTAATGAAAACTGCTGCAAGATGTCAACCTTAGAAAGTCTTACAAAGTAAGAATATAAATCAGAATAAAATAACAGAAGAACGCAAAACACAACAAACATATTACATTTCAATTTTATTATCATATTAACATGAGCATCAATACAAATGGTTCCATAAACAAAATAACATGAAAGAAATGAGATACATGTATGTGAATGAATGTATGTAAGTACACGTTCCAGTATAATCGCTACATTTTTTCCAGAATCATCATGTGTGTTTTCAGTCATGAAATTCTAATACTCGCCAAAATGTTTTGCAGGAGGTATGATTACATGTTATTTTTCTGGGGGGAAAATGGCCATGTGATAAGCACTGCAATAAATTAACTGAAACACAGGACCCAGTACTACTTCTGTCATGATAAAACTACTATCATAAATATACATGTACGTGGAAAAGGATAATCAGGCATAGATCCATGATTTATCTAAATTTCACTACTCACCTGATTAAAGAGAAGGAGTAAGAGGCTGTCTTGTTATGATAGTCACTATGTGAAATTATAAAAACATGACAAATTGTTCATACAATCTGATGATAAAACAAAAAGTGAGATTCTATAGTAGTTTTCAGGTGTTTTCCTTAACTGGCCTATGCAGGTCAAAAAAATGAAAATATTTGCGTATTCATGTGCATTCAACTAAGAAATAAGCCATCTGTTTTAAATCAAGCATGTCAGTAAAATACAAGGAACATTGACCCCACAGTGAGGATTTCAAATTTTCATCCACTATTCCCTCTGTGTACCTATTTGAAAGGAACTGTGAATTTAAATTAGTGTTTGACTGGTAAAAAAATGGATATTTATGTGATTTCAACTATTAGGCATAAACGTTTAATATGGCTATTTCTGATCAAAGATATACATTTTTGCAATGCAAGGAAAGCTGTATCATTGTCCATTTTGCTGTTGTTAAAAATGGCAACTTTAACTTATTTACATGCCGACTCCTCGAACAAATAAAATTATCAATTGACCATAGGAAATTATAAAGTTTGACTTTGACCTCTGACCTACTGATCACCAAAACAATTGGGTTATCTACTTGCAACAAGAAATCATCTTAAGAAATTCAATAGTCCTTGCTTGAAACTTTCTTCAGTCATTGATCAGAAACCTTTTTAACCTTTAGCCTTCTGGCAGCATGTGATTCTGCCTTTGCGACCAGTGCAGACCAAGATCAGCCTGCATGTCCATACAGGCTGATCATGGTCTGCGGTGTTTGTTGTTCAGTCAGTTAATATTAGATGAACACCCCTTTGAATATTAAATGGTATTGCCCAATTTTGAATGATGGAACAGTCCATTTCAGACATTTAGCAAGCTAAAGGTTTATTATTTTGGTCACTAACCAGACCACTGACCTCAAAACAATAAAGGTCGTCAACAGACCACAGTCACAGGACAAAGCATCTTCCAGTAATTGACTGGAAGTAGTTTTAAGTCTCAGCCATTGAAAGGCCATCTGCTGACCTATTTTTTTGTTTTTGTGTTATTTGGGTTCCACATTACACTGACACAATTATCTGCAATTCAACAGCTGTGGACCAAAGAGGTCCAATGACTGAACATTGTTTTCAATCTGGAGGTCACTGTAACATGACCTTTGACTTATTGAGCCCCAGAACAAGTAACCATGAGCAACTAACCATAGGAAATCATACTATGAAGTTTGACTGCTGCTGTCCTAAGTTTTCTCCAGTTACTTATCAGAAACCATTTCAACTTTGAGGTCACTGAGAACTGGAGCTTTGAGCTACTATCTCACAACGGGGTCATCTGCTGACCACAGACAATCATTATATTAAGGTCCCAGAAGTCTAAACACCTTGAGTGGAAATCAAAATTAATGGCCTACTTATCTGCATACAGACTAACAAGCCCACAAACCACTGGACATTAGCAAACAATTTAAGCCCTTTCCTCAAAGCTTGGAATAAATGTAAATTGAAGTTAAAATAGTTGTCATTTGAGCCTGAAATACACTCACTCTCCTGATCACTGTGACCTTGGTCTTTGACCTATTGACCCCAAAATCAATACAGATCCTCCTCTACCAGAATGACTTGATTTGAAAGAATCTGAAAGGGGGTCATCCAAAGAACACTCCTGTAAAGTTTGGTTGAAATTTGCAAAGCGGTTCAGGAGATGGATTTAAAAGAAATTGTGGGAAAAAAAACAAATAGACAAATCAATACAATAGCCATGAGCACTTATGCTCAGATGAGCTTAAACTAAAAACTTTTGATGAAAAATGAATAAAAATATCCAGTGATAAATGGAAAGCTAACTTAATGATGTTTGATATGTTCATGTAGGTCATACCTAGTGTTATGCTAGTTCAAGGACAATGAAACAAAACTGTTAACGTGATGTCATGAATTTAACAATGTAAAGTATATCTCTATAGTATTATGATATAATTTAACCACAAATAAAAAAACAAATTTTGTTCAGAATGGATGATTTGACAAAGCTAATTTTCAATCAGTAAGTTTTCACATTCGCTTTCTTACAATGAGATTGTCATTTAGACTGACTTTACACAATGAATTTCAAATTCTGTTGTTCTAAATACTCTCAAATGTTCACTGTCTGTATAGTATTTGTTATAACCACACGGTACATAACAAACTTCTTTATACTCCATTAAGACAGATACAAACAACATTCAGTATGTAACTATGTTCATGTGAGAAAGCCTTCCTCCTGTCCCAGCATTTTTGTATTTTCATATCAAGTCCACCACATATGATTTTATATACACAATGTTAGTATGTTTTCATTGCTCCATATCAGCATCATCAAACTGTCCTGCATTGTTTGGGTTCTCTTTCTCCATTTCTGAAACAGGAAAAAAACTAACTGACCAGTCTAAATTCTTATTTCAATGGTCATTTTTTATTTTGGGTTTAGCCTCAGTTTTTAACAGTAATTCATTTAAGCAAATATGGACTGTTAACCTAACTAGTGTTCCTGGATTCTGTGACAGTATCGAACTGTTCTATGCAAGTAACTGCCAGAGGCGGAGGACAAAATGTCTTACGACACAACATCTTTTATCAAAACATCATGGACGACATACACCTCACTTGGGGACTGAACTCCCCACCCCTTAATCTACAGATCCGCACTCTACCTAATGAGCTTAGTGGGTCAAGACTGTAATAAAATCAGGGAATCATATCTTCACTTGGTGAAGATTCTGACTTCTGTTAGTTTGCATTTTTAGTGAATGTTTTAGAGAGTATTTACAGGAAAATAAACAAGAGGACCATGATGGTCCTGAATCGCTCACCTGTTCCCACATGACCCAGTTTTGAGTATGACGTCGTTTTTTCTATTATTTGACATAGTGACCTAGTTTTTGAGCTCATGTGACCCAGTTTTGAATTTGATCTAGATATCATCAAGGTAAAAATTCTGACCAATTTTCACGAAGATCCATTGAAAAATATGGCCTCTAGAGAGGTCACAAGGTTTTTCTATTATTTGACCTATTGACTTAGTTTTCAAAGGTACGTGACCCTGTTTTGAACTTGACCTAGATATCATCAAGGTGAACATTCTCACTAATTTTCATGAAGATCTCATGAAAAATTTGGCCTCTAGAGAGGTCACAAGGTTTTTCTATTTTTATACCTACTGGCCTAGTTTTTGACCACATGTGACCCAGCTTCGAAACTGACCTAGATACCATCAAGGTGAACATTCAGACCAATTTTCATGAAGATCTGTTGAAAAATATGGCCTCTAGAGAGGTCAAAAGATTTTTCTAATTTTATACCTACTGACCTAGTTTTTGACCGCAGTTGACCCAGTTTCAAATCTGACCTATATATTATCAAGATGAACAGTCAGACCAACTTTCATACACATCCCATGAAAAATATGGCCTCCTGAGAGGTCACAAGGTTTTTGCATTATTTGACCTACTGACCTACTTTTTGAAGGCACGTGACCCAGTTTCAAACCTGACCTAGATATCATCATGATGAACATTCTGACCAATTTCTATGAAGATCCATTCAAAAGTATGGCCTCTAAAGAGGTCACAAGGTTTTTCTATTTTTAGACCTACTGACCTAGTTTTTGACCGCACGTGACCCAGTTTCAAACTTGACCTAGATATCATCAAGATGAACACTCAGACCAACTTTCATACAGATCCCATGAAAAATATGGCCTTTAGAGAGGTCACAAGGTTTTTCTATTATTTGACCTACTGACCTAGTGTTTGATGGCACGTGACCCAGTTTCGAACTTGACCTAGATATCATCAAGGTGAACATTCTGACCAATTTTCATGAAGATCTTGTGAAATATATGGCCTCTAGAGAGGTCACAAGGTTTTTCTAATTTTAGACCTACTGACCTAGTTTTTGACTGCATGTGACCCAGTTTCGAACTTGACCTAGATATCAACAAGGTGAACATTCTGACCAATTTTCATAAAGACCCCCATGAAAAATGTGACCTCTAAAGTGGTCACAAGGTTTTTCTATTATTTGACCTACTGACCTAGTTTTTGAAGGCACGTAACCCAGTTTCGAACTTGACCTAGATATCATCAAGGTGAACATTGTGACCAATTTTCATGAAGATCTTGTGAAATATATGGCCTCTAGAGAGGTCACAAGGTTTTTCTATTTTTAGACCTACTGGCCTAGTTTTTGACCGCACGTGACTCAGTTTCGAACTTGACCTAGATATCATCAAGGTGAACATTCTGACCAATTTTCATAAAGACCCCATGAAAAATGTGACCTCTAAAGTGGTCACAAGGTTTTTCTATTATTTGACCTACTGACCTAGTTTTTGAAGGCATGTAACCCAGTTTCGAACTTGACCTAGATATCATCAAGGTGAACATTCTGACCAATTTTCATGAAGATCTTGTGAAATATATGGCCTCTAGAGAGGTCACAAGGTTTTTCTATTTTTAGACCTACTGACCTAGTTTTTGATGGCACATGACCCAGTTTCGAACTTGACCTAGATATCATCAAGGTGAACATTCTGACCAATTTTCATAAAGACCCCATGAAAAATGTGACCTCTAGAGTGGTCACAAGGTTTTTCCATTATTTGACCTACTGACCTAGTTTTTGATGGCACGTGACCCAGTTTCGAACTTGACCTAGGTATCATCAAGGTGAACATTCTGACCAATTTTCATGAAGATCTTGTGAAATATATGGCCTCTAGAGAGGTCACAAGGTTTTTCTATTTTTAGACCTACTGACCTAGTTTTTGACCGCATGTGACCCAGTTTCGAACTTGACCTAGATATCATCAAGGTGAACGTTCTGACCAATTTTCATAAAGACCCCATGAAAAATGTGACCTCTAGAGTGGTCACAAGCGGAAGTTTACGCACGAACGCACAGACGGACGACGGACGCTGCCCGATCACAAAAGCTCACCTTGTCACTTTGTGACAGGTGAGCTAAAAAGTATACCATTTCCTTAGAAAATGCGAAAAATACAATTGATCTTAGTGAAAGCAAGTACCTTCTTCTTCTCTGTGACCATTTGTTTCCTCAACATTGGCCCCATCTCCTTGTCCTGCTCGTAACATGTTCTCTAATCTCTGTAAAGTTACCTGCCCTTGTTCTGTGAGCTCTTCAGCACCCTCCTCACCTTCATAAAAACCTTCTGAAATAAGAAGGAAATACATGTATATAATATGCCAGCTTATTCTCACTATTCCTCACCCAAAAATAAAACTAGGATTCTCCAATCTGTTAAATTTGTTTGAAATCTTACTAACTTTACAATAGAACTAGAGTTAAATTCATTTATCAAATATTTCATACACATTAATTATTCAACCAAAATCAGTTATGCTCAGACAGACGTAGTCATGGTTGTTCAAATCAAGCTAGTTGATTTTAACCTTTAGCCTGCTATTGGCAAGTGATTTGCCTTTGCGACCAGTTCAGACCAAGATCAGCCTGCACAGATGTGCAGGCTGATCATGGTCTGCACTGTTTGCTATTCAGTCAGTAAATTTTCTGTGAACACCCCTTCAAATAATAAATGGTACTGCCCAAATTGAATGATGAACCAGACCATTTTAGAAATTTAACAGGGTGAAGGTTAATATACATAACAGACTATAATAACTAACCACTCCACTGGAAACTAGTAAGAAACTGTGCCTCTACCATCCCCCTTAATTTTCCAACAAACTAATATAGAACTGATAGATTTTACAAAACAACAACAAGAGATCACAGAGTGATCTTCGCGCCCACCAATGTGCCATTTTTTGAGTGTTCCAAATTTCTAGACTTATTGACTAGCTCAAGGTCAAATTTCATTTCTGTACACAACACTGTGCATGTGGTCCAAATTCGAAAGCTGTAGCTAGAGAAATGTGAAAGTAGGTCACTAGGTCAATGTCAAGGTCAAAGTTTGTTTCGGTACACAATCCTATGCATGTGGTCTAAATTTGAAGCCTGTAGCTACAGAAATGTGAAAGTAGATCACTAGGTCAATCTTAAGGTCAAAGTTCATTTCGGTACACAAAACTATGCAAAAATGTGAAAGTAGAAGACTAGGTCAATGTGAAGGTCAAAGTTTTTTTCAGTACACAAAACTATGCATGTGGTCCAAATTTGAAGGCTGTAGCTTGAGAAATGTGAAAGTAGGTCACTAGGTCAAAACCAATTTGTCATATTTAATTTGGAAACACGGAACTATGCATATGGTCCAAATTTGACGCTTGTACCTTCAAAAATGTGAAAGTAGGTCACTAGGTCAAAATCAAGGTCAAAGTTTTTTCCAGTGCACAAAACTATGTTTGTGGTCCAAATTTGAAGGCTGTAGCTACAGAAATGTGAAAGTAGGTCACTAGGTCAAAACCAAGGTCAACTCATGTCAAGGTTCATCTTGCCACTCAAAAATATATAAGTGGTCCAAATTTGAAGGCTGTAGCTACAGAAATGTGAAAGTAGGTCACTAGGTCAAAATCAAGGTCAACTCATGTCAAGGTTCATCTTGCCACTTAAAAATATACATGTGGTTCAAATTTGAATGTTGTAGTTATTGACAAGAACATTTTAAAAGCTTTTCCCTATAAAAGTCTATATGAACCATGTGACCCCCGGTGCGGGGCCATTTTTGACCCAAGGGGTATAATTTGAACAAACTTGGTAGAGAACCACTAGATGATGCTACATTACAAGTATCAAAGCCCTAGGCTTTGTGGTTTGGACAAGAAGATTTTTCAAAGTTTTTCCCTATATAAGTCTATGTAAACCATATGACCCCCAGGGCGGGGCCATATTTGACCCTAGGGGTATAATTTGAACAATCTTAGTTGAAGACCACTAGATGATGTCACATACAAAATATCAAAGCCCTAGACCCTGTGGTTTTGGACAAGAGGTTTTTCAAAGTTTTTCCCTATATAAGTCTATATAAACCATATGACCCCCAGGGCGGGGCCATATTTGACCCCAGAGAAATAATTTGAATAATCTTGGTAGAGGACCACTAGATGATGCTTCAAACCAAATATCAAAGCCCTAGGCTCTGCGGTTTTGGACAAGAAGGTTTTCAAAATTTTTCCCTATATAAATCTATGTAAAATATAGAAATAAACAAAGGGCCATAACTCACTCATAAATTGTTGAACCAGTCTGATTTTCAGGGGGACACAACTATGGTACCAATACATCATTCTGACAAAGTTTGGTCAAAATCCCCCCAGTAGTTTCTGAGGAGATGCGATAACGAGAAATTGTTAACGGACGGACGGACGGACGGAATGACGGACGGACGGACCACAGACGCAGAGTGATTTTAATAGCCCACCATCTGATGATGGTGGGCTAAAAAAAGAGAACTTGCCTTCTCTCTCATCAAACTGTTCATCAAAATCAGGATCTTCTGGATCTGGATGTAAGATCTGACATTGTGACAGTGCTGCAAACATTGCTTCTACTGAAATATAGCACAAAAAAACTGTACTGAAAAATCAGCGAAGCAAAAGTTTTCAAACAGGAAATGGTTTGTGTTGTAGAATATTGGTGATATATTGCCAGTTTATGTAATGTATTATATGATATTCATAAGAAGTATAGCACCATCAGGAGTATTTATTTTTGCAAACACATATATAACAAGCAATTTCAGATGATATTTTCATAGTATGTTAAGTATTTATGCTGGGTTATCTCCTTAGCAAATCCCAATAATATGGGCCAGTGTATGACTTCAGGCTTCATCAGGCATGACTTCATTCATCAGCTACTGATCTGTGTAAGGTCAAATCTATGTTCCCTTCAGTCAAACACTTAAGGTTGTTATGCATGTTTGGATCAAAGATTTTTCAACAAGATGGAATTACATTAAACCTTGATTTTTCAAAACAAAGAATATGCTTAGAAAATTCTGCAAATAAAAAAGATAGGATTGTTTGCTTGAATTGTTGCTAGACTGATCTAAATATTTTTGACCTCACTCAAGTTTTCATAATGGACATCTATGATTTACTCACAATTTTGATAACATTTTCACGAACAGAATTTTTTCAATGTAGATTTTAATGGAATTTCTCACAGTCGTAAATAAACGTATGGTCTATAATATGGTGAAATAGAATGTATATGTAATTTTAAAGACATTATCTGGTAGTAAAAACACATTTTAATACTATATTTTATCTTTAGAAAGATAGTTATATTGCCATTTTAATAAATATACTCACAGGTTGCCATATATTCATAGCACAATTTTCATTTCCGTATACAGAGTTCTAGCTTTATTCTACCTCATCTGGATCAATGCCATTATACGCCATTACTTCTGGTTTATCGAACATTGCAAAATATCTTTTTTCGGAATTCATGTGAAATGAACAACAGAATAGGATCGGCAAATCCATGAATCACGCTAGCAATTCATGTTTAATTTGCAGATCCTATTATGTTGCTCACTTCGCATGAACCCTGAAAAAAAAACGTGATTCATGTTTAATTCGCTAACTCTATTCTGTTGTTCATTTTGCATGAACTCCGAAAAAAAAAAAAATCATATCTTACATGATCACTACATTTCCTTTCCATTTGTAAACAATGTTATATAATAAACTGTCGGAACAACTGCGACATCATCTAAGGAACAGTCTCCCTGACTATGAGGATGTCGCCAAAAAGCAGCCCATTATCACTAAGGAGTGTTGTCATAACTCTGGTGCCTTTCCTTTTGCTGTTCATACAAAATGCATGTCATAATTTTAAATGGAAAAGTATATAGGGCAAATGTAAATATGATTCATTGGAATTGATACTTACATGCAAGTTTATCATCAGGAACAAATCTGACTTCTGTTGTCGGCATATCATCATCATCATCACCCTCAGATGAAGAGTTACTTCCCCTGTCATCTTCTGCAATTTATATAATATTTATTCATACAATAGTGTGAATACAGTTTAATTTGGTTGACATTAAATCTAAAAGTCAAAATAGCTAATACCCAGGGTCATGAATTCATGAATTGGCACAACAATAAAATCCACGGGTTCACAACCTATGAGAATATGCTGACACAATTCTGATCTAATTCAATCATCAAGTCAATTTTAAGAATTTCACATTTGTAGTCCATGGTACAACAACAGAGAGCTTGTGATTTCATACTTCATGCGCTCTGCATGTCATCTCCATGTGGTGAACATTTGTGCTAAGTTCCATTAAAATCTTTCAAGCAGTTCAAGAGTCACAGAGCAGACACAAAACAAAGTCATATGACCCTTGACCCCTAAGTGTGACCTTAACCTTGAAGTGAGCCATCCAAAACATGCGCTCTGCATGTCATCTCGATTTGGTGAACATTAAATTTTGTGTCAAGTTTCTTCGAAATCCTTCAAGGGGTTCAAGAGTTACAGAGCGGACACAAAATTGCTAACGCAAGGACGGATGGACAGACGGACACCAGCGTCATAACATAATATATCCCTTGGGGCGTTTAAAAATTCAGTCTTGCACATCCTGAAGTCTAAAATATAATGAGCAACAGAAATTAATTAATGAAACAATTAGACCACACCTTATTTGTTATGTACAGAAATTTACTACATGTAAACATACAGATGAGATACAAGTGTGAAAATCACAACCTTTTTATTATTTAACAATTTATCGAAAAGTCTATGGCAAATTATTTCATCATTCCCTTTGTGGAATTAAAAGGTGAAAATTCATGAAGGATCAAGTTTAACTGGAACATCGTGAATGATCATACTAACACGATACATCATGAATGATCATACTAACACGATACAACATGAATGATCATACTAACACGATACATCATGAATGATCATTTACCTAAATCTGCTTTATTACAGATCATTTTGGGCAACACATCTACCAATTAAGGGTTTCCCATAGAATCAGCAGTAAAATGAATTTACCAATTAACTTCCCTTCCACTTGTAGGTACAGACACTCATGTGGAAATGAAGACAGATCTCTGGAAATTGCATGTAGGCAAATCTTAGGGTACTCTAAACAAAACCCTGCTCCAGCTGAGCTTAGCCACGTCACCTGACTGAAAATAAGAACATAATACTCAAAACAATGTTATACTGACAACAGTATCATTATTCTTATATGATTTTAATCACAATTACTAGTCTCTTGGACAGAAAATTTGTTTTAATATCCTTACTACGTACTGCAAAAAAAGATACATGATAATGACAGATACATGTAATTAGTATGTTCCAAACAAGATTTTGAAGACTCTTTGAGTCTCCTTAAAAAAAGTGGTATTTCCTAAAAATTGACAATTATAGGCGAAAATGAAATCCGAGTACCTGTTAAAAAATTATATATTTCAGTCACACAATCAGTGTGTGACTGTTTGTGACTTTCTTGTTACTAGAGATACATATAGGAATGTTACCTTTTGTTACTAATTTTACCAAGGAAATGAAACCTGAGAGTCTGTGAGAAGCTTGTGACCCATGTACATTTATATGTTAAATTCAACATAATATTAATAGCAAGCTCGAAGAGCATCGAGTTTATGGTAACGCAAGTATATTTTCACACTTAGTGGTGGAATTTAGAAGTTTTGCTAACAAGGCACCACTTGCGGAGAGGAAGTAGTTATTTCCACAGTGAATACAGAACTTCATTTGACTGCTGAAAATTACTTATCACTCAAAAATCATGCAAGAAAGGTTTCCAGTCAGTTAAAAAAAATATATATATATTCTTTAAAAAGATAAAACAGAAAGATATTGGAAAATAGTGTCATGAATTAATAATCTTAAAGTCAGTATGTGAATGCGGCAAATAGGAAATAATGTCACAGTGACACAGGTTTCCTGGAAAATTCACAAAGTATAGTATTCTCTGTAACAGGCATGATGACACTACATGTAAACTTACTGAACATTTTCAAGTTAAAGGTGGTCAATCACATTTAAACAACATTTAATGACATTTTTTACTTTTTGTATATTCTGGTAGAGAATTATTTAAGGAACAAAAAGACCGATTACATAGAGTTAGATTCCTATCTGAAATGTATATTTTATTATTTTTATAAAATTTTGTAATTACTCCCCTTTAATATGAAAGTATATAAAAAGCTGGGTATTTCTTTTTATTTCAATACAATGTCTAGTTTTACATTTGCATTTGATAGACATATTAACTATTGAACAATCTGAACCAAAATGCAAGTTTAAAAGCTGTGTGTAGCTTCTGAATTCATTTATTTCCAATCTATCTTGGTTGTGCAACCAAGATAGGCAAAGGGAGGTAATAATAATTTTTCAAACTTGCGTTTCTAATGACTTCCATCTAAATACATAATTTTTAATGCAAATATTTTACAAATATATTACAATATGTCTAATATTTATACATTTCCTTAGGCAAAGTAAGTTTATCAAATTTATACTTATGATAAAATAACTCTATCTTGGTTGGGCAACCAGGATAGGAAAATGAAATTTTAAAAATACCTCCAGTGAAAATCTAATTGTATTAAGTTTAAGTGAACATAAATGAGTGTAAATGATCAGATGCTAAAGTTTCGAACAAATCCGTTACATGGCCAAAGTCTGATTATCCACCCTTAATAGGTTCTTGTGAATTTTCACTTTGTTTAGTGGCGAATATTTTTTTTTTTCGGAATATTTTTTTAAAGCTATAAACCCGATTTCTTTTGAGCTTGCTTTGCGGCTTTGTCTTATTTCATATTAAATATAGGGATCTTTATTGCACATTGTCGAGATTTGTTAACTACCAAAAATTGTCAAATAATTGTCCCCTTCTATGAGGATCTGATTATCAGGGAAAAACTTCAGAAAAGTATACAGTACGATACAAAAATAAGTGGTTGTTTGAATAAAAATAATTGGCACTACCATCATGTGAGTAGCAAAAATAATCAGCATGACGGCTGTGTGGGTGAAGAAAATTATCAACATGACCATCGGCTGAAATTTAGCTATTGAACCACTCAACATGTTACAACATACACATATTTGAAAAGCTAAAATCATAATTTTACATGTATTTCTAATACATTCATATAGATCTAACATGTTTATGTCACAGCACGGACTTGGTCACGTTAGGGGAGATGTCAGGCAGCCAGTTAGCTCAATTAAACTGGTAGAGCACTCGCCATGTTGAATTGTTATGCGCCAGGTGTAGGCTGCATTTTTCAGTGCTCTCAAATATTGATAGTTTTCTGACATTTATACTTTGTTCAGAATTCTGAAAATTTGATATATTGGATATCATCTAGTCGTGGTTGGAGTGTTGTAAATTTAAGGTGAATCATAATTGTGATTTTGAAGTTATTTTGATTTTTAAAAAAATCATTATTGCAATTAAATTGCCAAACTTTCATATATCAGCATAGCCTGCAGCAATAATGTGTTTCAGTGAGCGAATGTCACCGAGGATTATTTATAAAAGATCAGAGTTGCACAATATTGGACAATTACCAAGTGCACAAAAGAGACCTAATCCCATGATTATCAAAAGATTGAAAGAGTTTCGATTAATTCAATATAGAGGGACTCGAGGTGGGAAAAACCAGATTAGACGAGCATGGGACACTAACAATGGGATAAATAATAACAACTTGATACGGATAAAACCTGAAAACTGTACATTAGTTCAGGGGCAGAAAAACATCAAAATTTGCTCCGTCAATACACGATCAGTGAAAAATAAAACACTCTCCATATGTGACTTCATCCTTACAAATGAATTCGACATTTGTGCCATAACTGAAACATGGCTCGGTAGCTCTGTTGACAAAGCGTGCATCGGCGAACTCGTGCCCGACTGTTACAAAATGAAACATGTCCCTCGTAGTGGTAGGCGCGGCGGGGGCGTAGCAATTATTCACAAGAGAGCCATACAAGTGAACATTGTCACATCAAGCAAAGACAACGAATTTTCCCAATTTGAGTATATGGATTGCAATGTAGTTACAGGCGGACACTCCATAGGCCTACGGCTTCCCATTATATACCGGCCACCCCCTTCCAAAGAAAACGGTTTAAACACAAATATTTTCCTGGAGCAAGAATGGCCCAATTTCTTAACTAAATATGCTACAATTGACAAGACCACCATCATTGTAGGGGACCTTAACTTCCATCTTGATTTACCGGAAAATAGTGAAACAAAAAAGTTTACAAGCAGTCTAGATGCATGTGGCATGCGTCAACATGTACAAGAACCAACACATGTAGCTGGGCATACGTTGGATGTAGTGATAACCAGAGATAATGATGTCACGGTTTCAAATATCGAAGTCATAGATCCTGGACTCTCTGATTCAAATGGAAAGATGTCACGTGATCATTTTGCTGTGATATTTGACGCTAAAGCTTCCAAACCACCCCCAGTACGAAAAACTGTGTCGTACAGGAAATTACGTTCGATCGACATTGACTCATTTCGAGAAGACATACGAAGAATAGATTTCTTTAACACACAATGCACTCCATCTGATACTGATATCGATGAATTTGTGGAGGAATATTCAAATCAGTTAATTTCTATAGTAGACAAACACGCCCTTTGACTACCAAGACTATTGTGTTAAGACCTTCATGTCCTTGGTATACCGAGCAACTCCACAAAGCAAAACATCAGAAACGAACATTAGAACGGAAATGGCGTGAAAGTAAGCTCACAATCGATCACCAAATTTACAGAACACAGTGTGCTGAAGTGAATAAGATGCTAAAACAAGCTCGTGTTGAATACTATACAGGCAAAATTGACTCATGTGGCAGTGATCATAAGAGTTTATCAAAGATTACCAAAAATCTTCTTGGCGATACAAATCAGGTGATTTTACCATCACAATCATCTCCACAGCATCTCGCACAAGATTTCAGTGACTTCTTTATTGGAAAGATCGAAACAATCAGAAACGATATAGCATCGCAAACACAATCTGTATCTGATTTAGATGACATAGAAACTGAATACACAGGTGTCAATTATGTAGAGTTTACTCAAGCCTCAGAAGACGAAGTGAAATCAATTATCAAAAGTCAGCAAACAAATCATGCGAACTAGATCCTATCCCAACATGGTTATTAAAAGAATGTCTTGACGAACTAACACCAGTGATAACAACAATTATGAATGCATCTCTAGATGCTGCATATGTGCCCAAAGCGTTCAAACATTCACGAATAAGACCTCTTCTAAAAAAGCCAAGCCTAGATTCTAATGTCCTAAAAAACTATAGACCTGTGTCAAACTTGCCGTTTCTGTCTAAAATCTTAGAAAAAGTGGTAGATGTTCGAATTGAAAATCATCTGAGGACAACGAACTTCATGAAGTTAATCAATCTGCTTATAAAAAATTCCACTCAACCGAAACCGCCCTATTAAAAGTTCAAAATGACATTCTTCAATCGTTGGATAAGAACAATGTGACTATCTTGTGATGCTTGATCTCTCTGCAGCATTTGACACTATTGACCACGGGACGTTGATTCATCGCCTTGAACGTCACTTTGGTGTTACAGGCAAACCACTCGCATGGATGATGTCATACCTTAGTGACCGCTACCAGACCGTATGCATAGATGGCGAGCTATCACAACCAGTGCTAATGAAGTACAGTGTACCCCAAGGGTCTGTCCTGGGGCCAAAGAACTACACAATGTACACAAAACCAGTTGGAGCTATCTGCAGAAAGCACGGACTGAACAATCATTTCTATGCGGACGATTCGCAGTTATATCAATCCTTCAAACCAATAAATAAAATGTCTATTGAAGAGACCATTCATCGCGTTGAAAGTTGTTTAAAGGATATAGTAAGTTGGATGAATACTAACATGTTGAAACTCAATGCTGAAAAAACAGAATTAATCATATTTTCATCTGAACACAAGACACAATCTGTTTCAAACATATCTGTGAAAGTGGACGGATCTGAAATCAAACAATCAGGCAGTGTCAGGAACCTCGGTGCTTTCCTGGATTCGAACATGAGGATGGAGCAACATGTGAATAGTGTGTGTAGGAATTCCTATGCACAGTTGCGGCAAATTAGTCACATCAGACAATATATAACCGCAAACGCAGCCAAATCTCTAATCAACTCTCTTGTTACATCACGTTTGGATTATTGCAACTCTCTTCTATATGGAATTCCAAAACGGTCAATGAACAAACTGCAATATGTCCAAAACACGGCAGCTAGAATCGTAACCAGAACATCCAGATACGACCATATAACGCCGGTTCTGCGTGAACTCCATTGGCTTCCTGTGCAATGTAGGGTAGAATACAAAATTATAACACATACATATAAGGCACTCAAAGATCAATCACCAGCTTATGTAGCGAACATGCTAGAAATATATACACCATCCAGAAATCTGAGATCGCAGAATAATGCATTAAAACTAGTGGTGCCCAAATGTCGAACAATACGATTTGGTGACAGGAGCTTTCAGACAGCTGCTGCGAGGTTATGGAATGCCCTCCCATCTGGCATAAGAGAGTGCAAGACCGTGCAAAGTTTCAAAAAGCGCTAAAGACGCATTATTTCATACAATTCTTTGGCAACTAACATCTCACTGATTACCTGATTTATAATGTAGGTACTTTGCCGGCCAATTAATTACTTTAATTAAGAACTCCAGTGTGACAGAATAATGTTGGCGGTGTTTTTTTTTTTTTTTTTTCTGTGGGATGTATCATGGATGTTCTCCGGACCGTTTGGGTGGGGATTGACCCAATCATCCGGGACGGTTTGCATGCTGTGATGCATTTCGCAGACATCATACCGTTTAATTCCGTCTGTTCAAAATGTAAGATATCTTCTGTTCTATTCTGCTCTGACCTGTGTCTTTGATAGGTCAGTTAATGTTTTATGATATTGTATTTTTGTTTCATGTTTTGATCTGCCTACCCTAATTTAAAATGCTTGGTATCTTATTACCGTAATGTAATTTTAATTTCTTCTATAATAGTTCAATTCCCATTTTTTTATTGAACATTATATAAATGTTTTTTATGTAAAGCACTTTTGAACGTATTTTTATATGAAAAGAGTGCTATATAAATGTGGTATATAATAATAATAATGTAAGCGAGGGGTCCCGGGTTCGAACCCCAGACTAACTGCACATTTTTCTCACCTCGTGACATTTATGTATCTTCCATTTAGTCAAACCCCTGCTGGGGACCTAGACCCATATGGCGCCCAATGGGGGATGGTGGCATGCTTGCTTGGTCAGTCTTACGACGCATGCAGTGTTCATGAAAGACCCTGAAAATTCACAGGACAGTCGGTCTGGTAAACATGATTTTTTTACAGGACCGGATAATATTTTACCAGACCGAATTCTTTTTAATAAATTTGATATCTGATCTTTAAAACTGGTATTTATACATAGTCTATATAGACAGCATTACAAAAATTACAACCTTTAAGTTTGTTTCCACATATTAATTGAAACAGATTTCAGATATATAAGTTTTCAGGCAGTAAAAAGTCTCCCTGTACTTGGATTCAGTGTTGTTATATTTTCTGATCCTTTGGGACCATGGAGTCCATTCAACATATGTGTAATATATCTAGAGTCCCGCTTAAGCCGTTGCTAGGGGGCGTGAGAGATGTTGCACATTTCATTACCTCTCGTGAACAGACTCAGCCAAAACGAGTCTGTTGTTATTCTTCTTGGTTGCATTTTTTGCTTCCAAAGGATCTTTTAGTAATTTTACAGATTTTATTCATATTCATTTGCTATATCATCGCTGTTTTTTACCCCACAAGTCTATTGTTTGCACCGAGTCACGTTGATGTTGACATAAAGAGAAAGATGACCTCGGAATTTCTGGAAATTCCCGTCTGGTTCCCGTGTACATAAATCGAGTACCATCCACAATTAGTACGCATCCAATGATAACGCCTGTTCTTAGAATTGTTGTGACGTCGTGAGGGGTTTCCACTGTTTCTATTTTAAGTACCAATGAAACAAGCGCTTACTAAAATATAGTTTGACATCAATTTCTCGGGATTCCATTTTACAATTTAAATTTTTAATGATGAAAGTCGAACTTTCGCGAAATCGTGGAGGACTTTCTTCTTACTTTATCATATTGACCTGCAATTTTTATCGGACCCTCGGTCTTGTGAACTTGATATATCATGCCGGACCGGATCAAAATTTACCGGAAATGTCCAAAGGTCCGACGGCTTTTGCGACCTCTGCGCATGCAATATTATGTACCTCCGGAACTCGAGGATGAGTTTCCAATTTGTGGGGGTGTATGTCACGGTACGGACTTGCCGACTTGGTCATGTTAGGGGAAAAGATGTGTCAGGCAGTCAGTAGACAAGTAGAGCACTTGCCCAGTAAGAGAGGGGTCCCGGGTTCAAGCCCGAGACTGACTGGATATTTTTCGCACCCTGTGACATTTAGCTTGGATCCAATCATCAACATCTCATCTCAAGTAATTGCCTCACTCTACAAGTGCATACTCGCAATTCATGACATAATAACTAACTTAAAGTAATCATGGTAATACCCCACCCACGATCAAATTGTAAGCCAGATACCTTTCAGCTATGTACAAAGCCCCTGTGCCAGTGTCATTTTCGTCAATAAATGCCTTCGTATTGTCTTGTTTGTGATGGATCCCAGAGTTAGGTACTGGATAGTCGGTAAGTAACATTATTCTCTTAAAATGTTAAATTAAGTTCGTAGCATACACGTTTTTCTCTTTCGCTTTATTTACGTTTATATTTGACCAATCACAATAATGAATTTCCGTCAGTGCGAGGGCTGAGGATATACGACTTATTGCACGTACTGTACCGTACATTTCAGCGGTCACAACATTAGGTCACAATAGCCTAAATAGTTTTCCCTATATATTCTATATAAAACTGACCTTTTTCAAAGAGCTACCAAACATAGCTAGACCCATTTCAGAGAACAAATCCTTACCTCATTTTAAAGAGTTATGATAAAACTGATATAAAATGAAGAGAAAAGTAGGGGTCATGTATCTTCTAAGAGAGATTTCTCTGGTCACATTTACTTACTGTAAACTGACATCAAAATCACACTGCTGTGACCTGGAAGTACTACTCATATTAAAATTGAGCTTGACTTCACAAAATACATTCTGCTCTCCCATTTTTCCTACCAAAATGTCAACAATAAATCCACAATGAAATTTAAACAAAAACTAGCCTCAATTTAGACCTCTGTTGCCATGCCAAGTGAAAAATTAGTGTTCAAATACCTGGCAGCCATTACGCGACTAGACCAGATGGCTCCCACACTGGTTCCTTTAGTTTAGTTAGGCCATTAGGAAGGATTACTTTAAACTGAAAGACATTTTTAAGGATGAAAACTGGTTTAATGCTGTTAGCAACAATGAAGATGTTCTTGTTCAGACACTTTTAGATTGTACATATTTTTCATTTGGAAGTGTCTAGATGTACGGATTTGTACCTCTAGACAAGCCTGTTAGGGGTTTTCTAGGGGTACGGACCTCCGTTTTTCTAGAGATTAAGGGCCATTTACAGTTCAAATTTTGTTGAAAATTAAATAACAAATAAGACTTCGTCAGAATTCACCTTAAACTTGCATCTAAATGGTTTACAGATAACAAAGTTCATCTGATTTGTTACATTTTCTTTCGGAACGTAAATAACCGAGGAACACCAAATAAATCACGAGGATTTGAAGTGGCAGAAAAAAAGATATAACGATTACGAAAACAAAACAATGTTAAATATTTTTGGGGAAAATATTTTTAATGATAATTAATTCTTAGTGCTTTTATGTTTTCCACACATTTGGTAGCCGTTACGAGATATAAGGGACGTTTCTTTTATTTAATGTCGATTATTAAACAATCAGTTTCGTGCCGATTATTCAATATAGTTTGCTAAATAACAAAATAAATAGGTGTATATTATTATGCCTAATTTATTTATTAATTTATTTTTTGCTAAATTTCAAATAGAATTCATTTAACATGTTTAAGAGTAAGATTCACTCATTAATCTGTTGTCAACAGCTTATTTTACAACAAACTAATCGGCACGGAACTGTGTATTCATTTGGAGTTCCTCGGTTATTTAGGTTTTGAAAGAGAAGGTAAACAATCTGGTGAACGCTGGTATCTGTAAACCATTTAAATCCAAGTTTTTAAGTGAACACTGGTTAAGTCTTACTTGTTATTTCATTTTCAACAAAATTTAAGATATAAATAACCCTAAATATCTAGAAAAAGGAGGTCCGTACCCCTAGAAAACAAACCTCTAACAGGCTTGTCTAGAGGTACGGATCCGTACCCCTAGACACTTCCTTTTCATTTTCAGTTGCAGAGGAAGCAGACATAGACATACAGCGTTGGTCCCAGGTTTACATCCAGCAGTTGATACAGCTGAGAGTTCAGTCTACATGTAGTAGTAGTGGGCATCTAACATATACTCACCCGATTAATAAAATGCATAAAGGCAGTGGCTACGATTACGGTACCGTAATCCTAGCCTCCGATTCTAGGATTACGGAAGTTCCGTATTCCTAGACAACCCTATGAGGATAGGCTAGGAATACGGAAGTATTTAAAAGGCATCAAATATATGTTAAGACACGCATAAATGATATTGTAAACTTACATATTTCACTTTAGAATAGCGAAAACGAAATACAAAAACATATACAAGTGTTAATTTCGCCCGATTCTATATGCGAGGAAATCTAAAGTGACAGGCAAAATCTATATTTAAAAAACAATTTTTTTTTCAATCCTTTTAAGCTTTTATTAACAATACAATTATTCGTTTGTCTGCCATTTCAGAAAAGAAATGATATCTACTATGGTCTTGGAAAGAAAACCTTATGCATACGGGTGCTGATTTCTCCTGTTTTTACGTGGAAAACTCAAGTGATAGGCAAAATCAACTCCTAAAATTAAAAGTATAGAATTTTTTTAATCCAACTTTGACCCTCATATTTCTATTATCGTTCCGCGCGCCGCCATTAATATATTTTTTAAGATTATATTAACCCAAATTGGCTGATCTATAACACGAAATAATTAGGCAGGCATGAAAAAAGCTATTTTAAGTGAATTAAGTAAGTTATGCATGCCTCTAAAATACTTCCGTAATCCTAGCCTATCCTCATAGGGTTGTCTAGGAATACGGAACTTCCGTATTCCTAGAATTGGTGGCTAGGATTACGGTACCGTAATCGTAGCCACTGCCTAAAATAAATGGTCTTCCAACTTAATGGGCATTTTGTACATGACCTAGTTGAAAAATTTATGGCAGACACTATTGTAAATATAAAAATGTTATTACATAGCTATTAGATGGGTCGACGGATAGCTCAGTGGTTTGCACACTGGCCTTCCAATCCTGAGGTCGGGGGTTCGATCCCCGGCAGCTACTCGGGAATTTTCAGAAACGCTGGACTAGTAGAGGATGAATAATGCGCCCTGTGTGGCTGCATTTGAACTATGTAAAGCGCCTTTGAACGTGAAATTGATCATGAAAAGGGCGCTATAAAAATCTGGTATAATAATTATAATAGATAGATAGATAGATAGAGCCGTTAGAAACTGATAAATCAAATATCATTTATTCATTCATAATCTGAAAGAGAACAACAACAGCAACAACATGGCAAAGTGACCCATACTACACATGTATAAGAATAAACACTGTTCGATCATGAATACTTGCTCACGTTTCATAGTGTTCAAAGCCAGAAAAAGTTATCCTTTCAAATGAAGCAGAAGTTTCAGAAGTACCAAAATTAATCCATTAAGCACGTTAGATAAACAAAACTATATACTTTTTCTAGAATAAGATTTATTAATGCATACCAAAGAAGTATAAAAAAATATTTTTACAGCTCTTTGTGCGTACATATATAATGATAACATGTGCTTTGATGGTCTACTCTAACATAAAACTGTTGTTTTTGCAACTTTTCGCGGGTGTTTTAAAAGGAGGGTAAATGTGTTTTAACAGAGTGATTCTCGAGCTCATGTGCTCTTAAAACACCTTTTTACACATGCACGTTCCATGGCAAAACGTAAACGTATGAATGATCTCCAACAACGGAGACATTCCCGAGCATTTGAGGGAAAACATTATATTCATTTATTAGTTTTTATGCGTTTTATGCTAAAATAGCGCTAGCGCATGTTCATTCTATGTTATATCGTTTTCAGTACCTCTCGGGATACGTTAGTACCCTAACCCTACTGGACTAGGGCACCAACCAGTCCCTGGCGATTCTGCAGCTGTTATAACACGAATAAAACATGCGTTATCCCTACATTTTAATCTTGGTAAATTTTTATACATTCAGCAATACTATCGTTATCATTAACCGAGAATTACTAATTTTCCTATCGTAATTCAGATTATAATTAAAACGATTTTAGTCAGAAAGATCGAAGATTTTAAGTCATCATTTTTTTCCAAATGTATTAGATGAACTTATGAAATGTATTGTTCAATAGGTGATGAAGCTACTATTTTTAATAAATTTGGTTTTCAGTCATTCAACATTTACACATTGCGATTTCCTCTTTTATTGTGTCTAAAGGAACAGGTGGACGTTTTGATATTCTAAAATCCCACCGGAACTGATCTTTTTATGTTTCTCTTCTGATCTGTATCGTCGCCCCTTTAATGCTGTTTAGACTGACCCCAACCCCTACTCCCCTTGTAAAGGTTCATATGAGGATTTGTCGACAATGGAAGTAAGAAAGTATATCGAGGATGTATTCCTTTCCATCCTGATAAATAACTGAACATAAAAGGCAAACAAATATTTTATCATTTATCCAACAAACCGAACAAGTAAATAAGTAATATGGCTCCATTTCATGTCAATACAACGTTATGACATCATTATGACGTCACTACTGATATCATATAACAACTCTGATTGAATGTACGGAAGACATTTTATGGATGCCACATGCCACAAAAATACTTCTGTGGTAATAAAACAGGCTTCACAGGTCATCCCACACAACAAAAATAAAAATGTTGCAGGCTCAGTTAAATTGGGACTGTACATAGTGGAAATGCACGCTCTCTAGCCCCTGGTTGAGAAGAACTCATCCAGCCACCAAATCACTTAACCAACTTTAATCAAACTTCGCGTGAATATTCTTTAGGTGGTCCTCTTACAGAATCTTTAAAAAGTACGCCATCTACGCAGAAGAAGTTTTGCCATGGCAACAAGAATGGATTTTGAAGTCTTCATCTCAGAAACGTTTGTCCTCATCTTAAAACAGCTTCATTGGATAACTACATGGGCAAGTATACTGGCTAGTATATACGGCATCTAAAAGACAGTAAAATTCTATTAATTTAATAACTTCAGAAATGGTAATTTTTGTTCTAGGTAACACGTGTTATCCTTTTGCCTATTTCTGCGTTGTTTGCTTTTTTGTTGGTTAATAAGGCTATTGGATACTTGAATACCTTGGCTACTCTGCATTCAAGTTTGGTTGATATTAATCAGGTATACTGAATTTATAGATTTTTAGATTTTATTGTTGCCTTAAAGTATAAAAGAACTGTTACATGCGAAACCGTCTTACTTGGGAAGAATCGGGAAGGACTACTTGTCTCTTAGGTGAGTAAATATGTACTCCAGTATATCAGAATAATTTGTACGCTTGATATGTTGATAATGTTACACATAAACACAGATAGTGCTTGACTCCCTTTTCCTGCTATATTTGCTATAATTATTGTTGAATTGTTGTTTTATGATATACAAAATGTAATAGGATTTGGGTCATTTACGACTGATATGGGTTATGCGGATAACTGGATCCCAGCATCACACATTATGTCATGTACAATAGTTAAAGGGAACGAGATATTTGGTAGAGCAAGTACTCGTTGTAAAATACTATGTATAAATTTGGACCAATTAGAACACGTTCTATAAATAGCACCAATCAAAGCTCACGTCTGCTTAGGTATAAATACGTAGAAGGATGACAGAGAGTTCATTCTGTATCCAACGATCGAAGAAGACACATTGAGGATTCAACTAATAATTTATCCCAGTACCTTGATGAGGAAGTTATTGCAACTACACTGTCAGGGCGGATAAATTATTAAAAAGAAAACGTTTGAAGTTCATAGACTAAAGAAGAGTTGCAGAATTTCAACAAGGTTTCGAGCTATAGGGCCAGCGCATAGGAGTTTTACCTTAAGGGTAGTTGAATGCTATAGACGATAGAAAATATAAGCTGAGCATCGGAAAGCTAAGACAGAGACATAGGTTTTGGTGATCTACTGAAAAAGTAGGAGAGTTCCAGCTTAGGGACGAGGTTCAGCGTTATTGGCGAAGTACAGCCAAGGCATCAGGGTTGTACCTATATGGTAGTTGATATACGTTATAGCATATAGGCGCAGAGCATCTAGGAGTCAGTGCAATCTTAGTGAGTTGCAGCTTTGATTAAAAGAACATAGGCTGAGCATCTATGCGATAGGACTCGTACGTTGTTGTTCAAAGACATTGTCTGAAGGGAACTTCGAGACAAAGACCATTCAAGTATAGTATCTCCAGCCTATAGGAGTTTAAGCTGCTGATTTTTAGTTGAAGATTGATAGTAGAAACATTAAATGATTTTTGCCCGATCCCTGAAATTATCTAGCTCATAACTGAAATCATTTACAAATTATTTGTACACGAATCATTTAGGCAAGGTAGCCAGAGGAAAATTTTATATACGAGATATTTGGTCTCACCAGCAAAACGTTTTAACAAAGGACATTCTACATCATTTGTCAGTTAGTCTAAGACATAGTCACCTTAGCGATAGGACCCATTTCATTGTTCAAGATACTTCCCTGGGTCATATAACTCATATCCTGACACAGTAAATGAACAGCGTGTTCATATGGACAATCAACTTTTTTTATATGTCTAAAAGAGATATGTGGGGATAGTATGCTAAGAAGTTTAAAAAAATAATGTAAAAGTATATAGGTCAAATTTATATGATATGGTTAAATAAGCATATATTCTTCTTCAGTAGCATTTGCAAATACAATATGTATAGAAATGTATAAATAGCACACAAATTGTGGAGACTGGGGCACCTTGGGACAAAAATGATATTTTTTTCATTTTTCTAAAACATCTTGAATTAACTTTCTATGATTGTCATACTATTTAAATATAAACAAATCTATGAACTTTACTTCATCTTAACTGCAATGGCAATTCTAAAACATCAACATCAAGACACAGACAGATCAACTGTTCTTTAATTTGCAGACCTACCTTTAACCTGAAACAACATTTACGACTTAGATATAACAATACAACAGTATTAAATGAACACACATATCTGTTTATTAACTTCTCAACTTAAAGTATAAACTGACTTCTCATAATTTATTTATCCAGTAGTGGTATGTCAATAATATTCATGCCTTTACTGAAAAATAGTGAGTTAGGTAGAGGTCAAACCTCAGGTGTTTTTCAGCTCTTGCAGTGCCTCGTTTATTGCTTGGCTAAGACAAAGAGAAAAGTGGAAACTTCACAGGTCGCAAGTTCATTATAATGTCATCATATTCCACCTCATCAGTTTCCTTGCGGTATAATAAACATTGAAGCCTTTTTTTTCATGGGTTGACGTTTCAAAAACTCAACTAATAGGTCAAGTTTTCTTCATTTGTATGCATTAATTTACCAGTGTAATAACGTGTGGTTTTCTTCCAACTGTACTTAACGCTGTTCTATGGCGCCCAATTGCATGTGTCCCAACGTGCCCAAACCCCAACACCCTTTCATTTTCAAAAACAAAATATAAATGCCATCTGACTCACTGGGATTTAACATTTTGTGAAATTATCGATCAATGTGTGCTTTATAAATAGTGATACAGAAATGATTTCAAAGAGTTCCCTGCAGAACTTTACGTACGAGACAATATCTGTGTTAATTTTTTACTTTTTTAGAGTAGTAAAAAGAAATGAAAATACTCAAATGAAGTGTTATTTTAAATCCTCCCACCTTCAAATTCCGTATAAAAAACAGCAAAAGGCAAGGTTTTTAGCGATTCAGATAGTTTACTTTCCAGAAAAAATAGGTTACATCTGATGTCCCATGGTGCTAAAGTCCCATGGTGCCCCGGTCTGCCCTACTTATGAAAAAAAAGTATTTGTAAATCAGCAAATTGAAATTCACCATACAAAGTGTAAGAAGGTGCTAGTTTGGACATAAATGTGTAAAAGATTAGTAGAAGTGTACACTGTAGGAAGGTATATACAATTTAAAAAAGGGAAAAAAACTTGTTGTATTTACTTCTACAGTTACATAAAACAAGTAATAATCTTATATAGATATATATTTCAATTCGCAGATATACTTTAAGTTCAAAATCCACTAGCTTGGAAAATTTGCCGATAAGGGGAAGTAACACTGTGTTTCAGATTGACGTCTTTGTGTACGGAACGGACCGGTACGGGAAATATAAACCAGCCGTCAAAGATTTTCAATTATCGAACTCGAACAGTTTATTTGATTTACTGGTATTGCTGTGGTACCTTTTGAGTGGTATTTTGTTCATATAAGACTGTGAACTACATTTCATTAGAGGAATATCCGGAAAGTTGTTGGGTCGCTATCCAATTTATTGATCCAGATTCTGAGCCTGCCTCAGTCAGTCGGTGCCTGCGAAATGTTAGTTAAACATCATTAACTTGACCTTAATAATTCATGAGCGGGTAGATCTATTGAGTGTATTGATAGCTACAGATATTGTATTCATAGGTAAGTGAATCTGATATATTTACAGATCAAATAATTTGTCTTTTTTATTTCACTTCTTGACCTTTGTCTTATATAACTTTGTGAAGGACCAGTTTCAGGACCTGTTTTCCGGTATTAGCCACCAATAAATACCTGTTTCCGGTTTTACAGTGAAGTTGGCGGGGGGGGGGGTTTGGCGATATGTTGGCCATTACGCTATAAAGAGCTGTATACAAAGTGGTAGCAATGTTATCTTTTAGGAAGTGTCTAGCTGTCTGGTAACATAGCTGATGCATAGCCTGTGTTCTAGCTGTCTTACCAAATAATGGGTCTTAAATAACAGATCTCTATACCTTATATCTTTAACAAAATGTCATTTTTGGTTCAGTTTACAGAGTTACACAGTTTTGACTTTAGTTTCATGTTTAATATGGCCCTTTCAATGCAGTGTCCGAAAATATATAAGCTATAGGTAACCGTTGTGACCTATATTTTTTGGACATTGACAATGTCTTTTATATATGGTCAAATAAAATATAAAGATCTGTGTGCTTTACAATGATTTTGAAATATATTTTTGTTGTATTTGCCCTTGTTCAAAGAAGTTTCATGCAGATCTCATCATCTGAAGGCAATTTTAGGATTATTTAACATGTCAGCATATTATAATTAGTAAAGGTACATAATATGGGGTACGTAACTTTTTTTACACAGGATGGTTTTCCTTTCTGTATGTCGGCTTGTTTTTATGCCCCCGAAGGGAGGCATATTAGTTTTCAACTGTCCGTCCGTTTGTTAGTTCGTTCGTCACAATGTTAACTTTTTGCAGGAAGGCACTTTACTGGCGAACCACTGCACCCAGGACCTTCAAACTTCACATGCTGATAGTACTTATTGAGTACACGACCCCTACTGACTTTGGGGTCACCAGGTCAAAGGTTAAGGTCACCAGGTCAAAGGTCAAGGCGCTGTGGGGGCATTTGTCACCATTAGTGACAGCTCTTGTTTCTATATTGTTATAAACTTTACAATTGTTCTCTTCTGAAACTGTTGGTCAATCAATAGTTTTACAGCAGTGTTCCTTGGGTGACCCTCTACCTAAATTCCTTCAAGTCATTTTGGGAAAGTTCACATGGAAGCTCTAGGGTAGAGTAGAGACCGACTCTATACTGGATAACCCATTTGAACGGTATAAATTAGTACACCAATGAATTGTATCTTCCCTGTTGAAGAGCTGAACTCTGCAAACTCCACGGCAGCGTAGGGTTTACCGGTTCCTTGCTTTTCATCACAGCGCTCAATGTGCAGGGAAAAAAAGTTTTACATATTTCCAGAACCCAATTTTTGATTGGTTGGTTACTTTACTGGTGGGAGTAAGTATTATTTACACAACAGCCTACCCTTCTCTAGAGCTCCGATGTGTCTCTTCCCCTTTGTGTCTACCTGGGGACAAGGCTTGTTTTCCATATAATGACTAACAATTCTTGTTTTTACTTCCCTGTTACTCAGTGTAAAACTGTATTTTGCTTATGAATTGATGTATTATGCAGTTTAAGCTCTATAACACTCACCCTGCTAAATTTCTATAATGAGCTTGTCCATCTTTCAATTTGGACAGTACCATCAACTGTTAAAAGGGGTGCTTACCAAAATATACTGACTAAATGGCAAACAGTGCAGATCATGATCAGACTGCACAGATGTGCAGGCTGATCATGATCTACTGTAACAATGGTCGCAAAGGCAGACTCAGTCATGTCCAGCAAGAAAAGGGATAATGTGGCGATCTTGTTAAAGCAAATACAAGTATTTAATACACGATCATGTACAAAATGCAAGGTTGCTACATGTACATGTATTCTGATGAGAAAATCGTTTCAAATTTGATAAAGTATTAAGGTTTTGTTGAGAATTAGGAAAACTTCTTTAACTTGAATTTGTTGTTCAGTTCAAGAAAGTAACACAGATCTATACATCTTATCTAGTGATAGACCTTTTTTTTTATTGGATACTGTCACTCAGTATGATAACCTATTGGCAGATATGTTTGGTTTATCGGTGTTTTAAAAATTGACACAATAAGTTTAGATACTCTTATATCTGATAAGTTTGTGCCCCCAAATTATCTAAAAAATTTATAACGTTCAATTTATGCAAATATGAGATGAGATTGCAAGCTTACCATTGGTTTATTATAAAGGGACTAACGTACACATTTTAGGCAAAAAATAAGTTCTCTCGGAAGTCAATAAGAAGTGAGTACTCTGAAAGTGACTAGTGGTACAAAGTTATTGACAAGATATTTTAACAAGATATTCCAGGGGTAGAATTTAACATTTTTTACACTTGCAAATTTTTGCGAGTACAAAATATTTCGATTTGCAATTTATCAACTTGAGAACTTTAGTCGCATTCATGTTCAACCGTTTTGGTCAGAAACAAGGCTCTCTCCACCATAACACTACTGGTAAGTGTGTGTAGTACAAAACAGGGTTTTTCCATCAAATATTGTGCGCACGCATACTGGTAGTTACCATGCCACATAATCAAAATCTGCAAACAGTCCGCGCACTATGTAAAAACGTCATCAATTGGTGCGTACTGTGTGAAACATCATCATTAAATGCGTATTCGCAGCATATCGAAACTGAAAGTTAATGAAGTTAAAACTGTCGTAATTTTTTCTTGAGATTTTGTGAGTTTGGGCAAAAGTCACTCGCATTTTGCGAGTATGCGAGCTTAAATTTGAACCATGGATATTATAAATAACCAAAAATATTGTGCAGAAGATAAAAAACCGTTGCAATGCTTTTGAAATAATGCAGAAAATTTACATTCTTGCATTTTTAGCTCACCTGCGCCAAAGGCTCAGAGTGAGCTTTTGTGATCACTCACCGTTTGGCGTCTGTCCACACTTTGTTTTAAACAACATCTCCTCCTAAACCACCAAGCCAATTTCGATGAAACTTCACAGGGATGATCCTTGGATGGTCTTCTTTAAAAATTATTCAAAGAATTGAATTCCATACAGAACTGGTTGCCATGGCAACCGAAAGGAAAAAGACTTTAAAAATCTTCTTGGTATTTAGTGTATCATCTAGTTGGCCTCCACCAAGATTGTTCAAATTATCCCGCTAGGGTCAAATATGGCCCCGCCCCAGGGGTCACATGGTCTATATAGACTTATATAGGGAAATACTTTGAAAATCTTCTTGTCCAAAACCATAAGGCCTAGGGCTTTGATATTTAGTATGCAGCATCATCTAGTGGGCCTCTACAAAGATTGTTCAAATTATCCCCCTAGGATATAATATGGCCCCGCCCTAAGTGGGTCATATTGTTTCTATAGACTTATATAAGGGAAAAACTTTGAAAATCTTATTGAAAAAACAAAAGGTCCTAGGGCTTTGGATATTTGGTACGTAGCATTATATAGTGGGCCTCTACCAAGATTGTTCAAATGATACCCCTAGGATGAAATATGGCCCCGCCCAGGGTGGGTCATATGGTTTATATAGACTTGTATAGGAAAAAAACTTTAAAAATTGTCTTGTCTGAAACCACAAGACCTAGGCTTTTGATATTTGGTGTATAGCATTGCCTTGTGGTCCTCTACCAAGATTATTCAAATTATTCTCCTGGGGTGAAAAAAGGCCCTGCCACAGGGTTCCCTAGTTTTACATAGATATATAGAGGAAAAAACTTTAAAAATCTTCTTGCCTGAAACTGCAAGGGCTATGCTTTTGATATTTGGTATGTTGCATCGCCTAGTAGTCTACTACCAAAATTATGCTCCTGGGGTGAAAGAGGCCCTGCCCTGGGGGTCCCAATTTTTGCATAGACTTATATAGGAAAAACTTTAAAAATCTTCTTGTCTGAAAGTTCAAGGTCTATGCCTTTGATATTTTGTATGTATCATTGCCTAGTTGATTTCTAACAAGATTGTTCGAATTATGCCCCTGGGGTGAAAGCCAGCATGACCAGCAGATGACTCCTATTGATTTTAAGGTCAGTAGGTCAAAGGTCAAGATCACATTGACCCAGAACAGTAGAACTTTTTTTGCCAAATAACTAGGGAATACTTTGGTCTAAGATCACATTTGATACAGAGTTTACTTATGACTGGTAAATGACCGAAAATTATTGATTTGAGGTCAGTACGTCAAACGTCCAGTGCACTGTGACCAAATAATTTCTTTTCTTTGTGCAGTTACTGAATGCATCAAGAGGGACATTTCGTGTTCTACAAGCTCTTGTTATTCCTGTTTAACTAAATATCAAGCTACATTTTCACCAAATAACAGACCCAGACCCCTTCCCCTTAAAGTAAAAAAAACAAACCATATCACCTTTCTGTGCTACTGTATATCAAACTAATGAAACATCAGCTTATCGGTATTGAATAATATTGATTAGTGAATGACTACATTTTATTGAGGTTGCTGTATAATGTTTAAATTAAAAACAAAGACCCCTTTTGTTGTGCATCTGAAGTTATTGTGCCCTTTTAACATGATATTGGCCTAATGATACCATATCGAGATAAAACTGTAATGTTTAATTGTTTTGAAAATCCTCCAGCTTTATGACATAACAATATATCAGAATGAAACATGTCCGGACAAAGTCCAATTGAATAAATGTATGAATTATTAACCTGTAGGTAATTATACTTCTTAAATGAATTATTGCAAATTTCGATGGAATATGTCATTATCATTAGGTTATATTAAAGTTTGTCTTATGTCACAAACCTAAGTGCATAAATATAATAAAATGTACATTTAAATTAACAACTTTTGTAAGTGAGGAGTATGGATTTCATTTTGCAGTAATACATTCTCACAGCATGTTAAATGATGCTCTACATTATTGTGTACATGTTAAAGTGGGGAGGTATTTGTTAAATTGTTAAAGGGATAGAAATTTCAAAAGGACTATAAGGATAAACTTCGCTGACAGTTTTAATTATTCCTGAATTTATCATTTGTAAATAACAATTGATAGGACAGCACTACAGGAACAGAACAGAACATACACATGTATAACAGGACATGAGAAAACTTATCTTGGGATGAGCATTTCTTGGGGCTTGAAGCATTTTACAGGCAAGGAGCATTTCATTCAGGACTTATTTGGTATTTAAAGTGCAAAGACAACTTAGTCTTCTACCTGAAATTTGGATATTATTTAGGGGCCTATGTTGCCGAATGGTTAAGTTCGCTGACTTCAAATCACTTGCCCCCCACTTACGTAAGTTTGAGCCTCACTAAGGTGGTTGAATTCTTCATACATTTTATGAAGAGGCCACTGAACTGGCTTACAGAATGTCAGTGGTTGAGCTGTGGTGCCCGCCCATGATGAAATAATGCACGGACGAGGCACCTCGGGTGTCTGCTTCCACCATCAAAAGCTTGAAAAGTCGCCATATGACGTATAATTGTGTCGGTGTGATGTTAAACCCAGCAAAACAAAACAAACAAATGAATTATGTTATCTCTTTCAGATTGGTGTTAAAGCAACGTTATTGTAACAATGTTTGAGTGGGCATACGCTGGCGTAGACCATACTCTACCTGGAAATGGAGGTCAGGAGTGCGTTGACTTCATTCCTCTTTGGCAGCGAGTGGCGGAGAGTGGACTTGCTTGTCTTTTTGCAGCATGTTGTATAAAATACGCTTACAAACATATCACACTGCCAGACAAAATACCACCTCTCGAAAACAAAGATTTGTGTGGGAAAAGAATATTATTAGTTTCAATGTGTTTGACATTTGGCATCGAACTGGGATTTAAATTGGCAACACGTCAGTTTATATGGATATTTAACCCATGTCATGTGACCAGTATGATACAAGTAAGTGCTGTTTTCAACTTGTGTATGGGTACTGGGAAATCATTAATATTCATGGGGGATAATTATTCATGGTTGCCCCTCATTGGTGTGGGTTTGAGCCTCAGTCGGGGCATTGAATTCTTCATGTGAGGAAGCCATCCAGCTGGCATACGGAAGGTCAGTGGTTCTACCTGGGTGCCCGCTCGTGATGAAATAATGCATGGAGAGGCACCTGGGGTCTTCACCATCAAAGCACCTATAATTGTGTTGGTGGGACGTTAAACCCAACAAAATAAATTAATAAATTATTCATGGATTTTGTGGTTGAACCGAACCACGAAATTAAATTCTAACAAATGAAATTCCCATCCTGTTTAACTTCAAAAGATGAAATCAGCAAATTCATATAGCATGAAGTAGCAATATTGACCAAAACCATGAAATTTCTTGCTCATGATAATGACCAATTTCATGGTATAGCCAGACAGTTTACAGTCAAATGTTGATCATATTATGTGGTAGAAAGGGCTTTTCATTTCTTATGCACAATACATTTAATATTATTTGAGTTGGGTTTTAATTGAAATATTTAAGTATAATTTAAGTATATTAACTTGTTGTTAATTATGCTATCTCAGTATCTGGTTTCAGTGATTTTACTGAAATACAGCTTTAAAACTCTGACATTAGAACTATGAATCATTTTATGGACAAGTAAATAACATAAGTGTATCAGCCTAAATATCTATTAACTTCTTTGAAAAGGGGTGTACCGGTATCCAGGAATTTAGTTTAGGGGAATAGTTTGGCGGGGTGGCAGGTATGCGATACATGATAAATTGGGTGTATATTATATATGCATAAATATTTGACACAATATCATTTTTAAAATTCTAAAAAATTCAGAAATGAAAGGAAAGCAGTTTTAGCTTTTGATTTTGACTGTCCTCTCTTACTGCTCCACTTTAGCTATTTTAACCCTTACCAATTGAACTTAACCATCTTTCAATTTGGACAGTAACATTAACTGTTAAAAGGGATGCTTACCAAAAAGATACTGACTGAATGGCAAACAATGCAGATCATGATCAGACTGCACAGATGTGCAGGCAGATCATGATCTACACTGGTTGCAAAGGCAGAATCAGTTGTGTCCAGCATGATAAGGGTCAAGTTTTTACAATTAATTTTTGTGCCAAAATTCTCTTAAGAAGTGTCTGCGGTCTGTTTTAGTCTTTCAAAAGCATGTTTTTGCTGGATTTGAAGGGTGGGTTAGGATGTGTTTGGGGGTGTGTTTTGGGGAGCTAATGCCTGGTCCATCCCTTTCTGGATCCACTTTTGATTAAAGAGAAGGGTTAGACATATTACTTGAATGTAAAAAAAGAACCAGACCTTAATTTCAAAAAGATTTTGATTCAATTTAAAGTAATTTCAACCCATTATACATTTGAATGAATATAAATAAACAGCATCAATTTAGAGCAGAAACTGCTGTTCTCAGGATTTGTTTTGCAGGAAAACTGTTCCCACATGATTTATTCACCAGTTGTGTGCCACAGTACAATTTTCATTAATCACTTGAAAAGTTGACTAGTCAAGCACAAAGTAAAAATTAGATAGAATTTATAGTTTCAGTCAAAGTTACCTATGAATTTATGGATTGAATGATCAGATGAAGTAAATGGACATTAACAAAAATTAGCCCAGTCTGCAAATATTAATGATTTATTTCATAGTAAATAGATACATGTACAGTCCATTGTCTGACTTTGAATCAGCTTTCAGCTTGTAAGTTGTAACCTTGCTGGAGTCTTGGGGCATTTTTAATAATTCGTACAACTTATCTTATAAGGCCAGAGTTTTTTAAATTTTTTGTTACTCGGATTCTGGGCAGAAAAATGTTGACAGGAGGAGGGGGAAAAAAAAAGGGGGCAGTAAAATTTACTAAAACAACAGACGATAAGTGATCACTTCAAATGTGTTGCCTGAAAGGATTTAAACCTACTTTAATATGCATTTAACCTGTAGTACAAAGAAAATTACCATTCTGTGTTTAACTCTTTTATTATCTTGAACATAAAATTGATGATTTCAAAAACTTTAACAAAATCACTCTTAGGGCATGGGTACTATTTGCCCTTGGTCATAACATCTACCTCGAGTATTAAATTGATGATTGAATAGCAAACGATCTGTCATTTTCAATTTTCAATGGTCTGATCAGCTGGTTTCATTTTTAGCATGTACATGTTTTTATTTTTAATTCACAAACTTTTCTGACCAAGATCTTTATTTAATACATTTTAGTATTTATTTGTTATGTTTTAAGTCACACTGACAATTTTAGAGGTCATATGGTGACTTTCCAGATTTAAATGGTGTAGGAAGACCCCAGGTACCCCTCCAGGCATCATCTTATTCAAGAATGGGCATCTGGGTAGAACAGCCTACCTTCCGTCAGCCAGCTGGACATCTTTTTCACATGATGACCTGAGTGGGGTTAGGTCCCACAGTGGTTAGGGGCAAGTGATTCAAAGTCGGGCCACTCTTTATTAGCCCACCATCATCATGATGGGCTATTCCGTCCGTCCGTCCGTCCGTTAACAATTTCTCGTTATCGCATCTCATCAGAAACTACTGGGGGGATTTTGACCAAACTTTGTCAGAATGATGTATTGGTACCCTAGTTGTGTACCCCTGAAAATCACACTGGTTCAACAATTGTTTAGTGAGTCATAGCCCTTTGTTTATTTCTATAATTTACATATATTTATATAGGGAAAAACTTTGAAAATCTTTTTGTCCAAAACCACAGAGCCTAGGGCTTTGATATTTGGTATGAAGCATCATCTAGTGGTCCTCTACCAAGGTGATTCAAATTCTTTCCCTGGGGTCTAATATGGCCCCGTCCCGGGAGTCACATGGTTTATATAGACTTATATAGGGAAAAACTTTGAAAAACCTCTTATTCAAAACAACAGGGCCTAGGGCTTTGATATTTTGTGTGTGACATCATCTAGTGGTCTTCTACTAAGATTGTTCAAATTATCCCCCTAGGGTCAAATATGGCTCCGCCCCGGGGGTCACATGGTTTACATAGACTTATGTAGGGAAAAACTTTTAAAATCTTCTTGTCCAAACCACAAAACCTAGGGCTTTGGCATTTGTAATGTAGCATCATCTAGTGGTTCTCTACCAGGTTTGTTCAAATTATCCCCCTAGGGTCAAATATGGCCCCGCCCTGGGGGTCACAAGGTTCATATAGACTTATATAGGGAAAAACTTTTAAAATCTTCTTGTCAATAACCTACAACATTCAAATTTGGACCACATGTATGGTTTTGAGTGGCAAGATGAACCTTGACACGAGTTGACCTTGATTTTGACCTAGTGACCTACTTTCACATTTCTCAAGCTACAGCCTTCAAATTTGGACCACATGCATAGTTTTGTGCACTGAAAAAAACTTTGACCTTGACATTGACCTAGTGACCTACTTTCACATTTTTGAAGGTACAGGCTTCATATTTGGACCACATGCATAGTTTTGTGTTCCGAAATGAAATTTGACCTTGATTTTGACCTAGTGACCTACTTTCACATTTTTCAAGCTACAGCCTTCAAATTTGGACCATATGCTTAGTTTTGTGTACCGAAACAAACTTTGACCTTTACATTGACCTAGTGACCTACTTTCACATTTTTGAAGGTACAGGCTTCAAATTTGGACCACATGCATAGCTCTGTGTTCCGAAATAAACTTTGACCTTGACATTGACCTAGTGACCTACTTTCACATTTCTCGAGCTACAGCCTTCAAATTTGGACCACTTGCATAGTTTTGTGTACTGAAATGAACTTTGACCTTAAGATTGACCTAGTGACCTACTTTCACATTTCTGTAGCTACAGGCTTCAAATTAAGACCACATGCATAGGATTGTGTACCGAAACAAACTTTGACATTGACCTAGTGACCTACTTTCACATTTTTGAAGGTACAGGCTTTAAATTTATACCACATGCATAGATTTGTGTTCTGAATTGTAATTTAACCTTGATTTTGACTTAGTGACCTACTTTCACATTTCTCAAGCTACAGCCTTCAAATTTGGACCACTTGCATAGTTTTGTATACCGAAATGAACTTTGACCTTAAGATTGACCTAGTGACCTACTTTCACATTTCTGTAGCTACAGGCTTCAAATTTAGACCACATGCATAGGATTGTGTACCGAAACAAACTTTGACATTGACCTAGTGACCTACTTTCACATTTTTGAAGGTACAGGCTTTAAATTTAGACCACATGCATAGATTTGTGTTCTGAATTGTAATTTAACCTTGATTTTGACTTAGTGACCTACTTTCACATTTCTCAAGCTACAGCCTTCAAATTTGGACCACTTGCATAGTTTTGTGTACCGAAATAAACTTTGACCTTAAGATTGACGTAGTGACCTACTTTCAAATTTCTCAAACTACTGTAGTACAGCCTTCAAACTTGATGCACATGCATAGTTTTGTGTACAAAGAACTTTGTCCTTGAAATTGATCTAGTGACCTGCTTTCACATTTCTCAAGCTACAGCTTTCGATTTTTCCCCCTTCATAATAGGGTCCTTCCCTCAAAAAATATCTTTTAAATTATGCAGTTTTCCCCCAAAACTGACTTTACATCAGGTTTTTTATTCCCCTTTGCCCAAATACCGAGCTATTTTTGCCCCAAATCACAGGCCTGGGCCCCTTTCCCTCCTGGTAAAAAAAATACAACAACGCAAAATCCTAAAAGGGATGACTCCTTTGTTTGGCAGCACTTTGTTGCTCCTATACATCATCCCCATGTAATATATAACTGGCAAAGACATGTCAGATTCACATTCAGTGTTGCCGTTGTTATTTACGTCGGGCAAATCTATGTTTTTCTAGCATTTTGAGACACCGTTACTGACCGTAACCATTTCGTTACCTAAATTTCGCTAAGTTTTTTCTAGCTTTCATCTTCTTGGCCTTTACAGAACTTGCTTTTCATTGTTTTATTGTCTATATACTAGATCACAAACCAAATATTCCGCTTTTCCATCGTGCATAAAACGTTCAAAGACAATCTTAAATTTTACACAAGTTATTGTTTACGTACGGGAGACGCTTCCATTTGAGCGGAAATTGAGCCTGTATGACACTGATGGATAATGCGCTGACGAATATCGACGTTGTCGTCGTCAGAATGCAGCAAAACATCGATCGTCGCCCGAAAATAATTTTGAAATTTTTGAAATTTCAATTTTTTTTTTTTCGAAAATGATGGAAAATAGGGTCGGCAGGTCTGAGTAACGAAAAATCAAAGAACTCTGGCCTAAGCAGGTGTAAATAACAACCACATGTGGTTCTACTGTATATTGCTTATTACCTATTGATTAACAGATGTTCCAAAATCTACTGGTGCAAGAGACTTGAGATAAACCCACAGGAGTGCAGTTTTTACATTGATTTCTTTGTCTGTACAGTTATTGGGTATCTATCACACTTTAAAGTTTTCTTTTTAAACAACTGTTAAAATCCTCAGAATTTTGAAGAATTTCTAAGGATTGGTTCCTGTAATGTCTACCATTAAAATAGTTCAGAAAATGTAATATATCATTGAAAAGTTGTAGTGAAGCAGATATTTTGTTCTTCTGAAGTAAATTGGTGGAACTATTGAGTAGGTGTTAGTTCTTTTGAAGTAGATATTGTGACCTCAGGTTGACAGGCTCAATTTCTTCCTAGTTTGTGTTTTGATCATGTCCCTGAAATCAATAGTAAACACCTGTTAAGCTTCCTTTTACCTACCGATGTTTTCTGGACCGTTCTTTGGGCTGATATTCGGCCCAGTTCCACAGTCCTAGACTGGCTCCCGTCCCTATGTTTGTTCTTATTTACATATATATGTTTATTCATTAAGCGGGAAGTAACTCCAGCAGGTTGTTTCTACATTGACATTTTTTATTGCCCCTGGCTCCGAACATAGGTATAGTTCAGCCATCAGATAAAATGTGCTATTTTAGAGGCTTTTTATTTAGCTTGCAGTATTTATATGAAAAAAATAACCATGCAGCCAGGGAGCTAGGCTACCACAGTCCATATAGTTTACTTTTCCTCCTTTTTCAACAAATTTTTAAAAAAATATATTCTGATTAAAACACAAGGCAGTGTGTTTCTTATTACCAGAAAACTGGGAAAACACACTGTCTACTGTTTGTCTAATCTGTCTGCTGAAGAACTACAGAGACCTTCAGTTTATAAGTGTGTGATATAAATATTCAAAATATCCTGATTAATTTTGAATTTATTATCCAAAAGTAAAAGTTGGTGTTAATAACAGCCTTTTTGGACTCCTTTACCCCCCTACTAATGCACATACATGACTTATGCTTGTAGGTCAAAGATCAAGGTCACTATTGTCAAGGTCAAGTGGCAAGTAAAATTTTGTTTCCGCTCCATAACTTTTATGTGCATTGATGGATTATCTTAATACTGCACACAACTTTTCCCAATGCTGAGACAGTGTGTTGTGTACATGACCTACAATGTATGCTTGTAGGTCAAGGCCACTATTGAAATTTAAGTAAAACTTGTTTTTGTTTCTTAGCTCCTTAATTCCTTGAAGCATTTTTAGTCTTAACACAGTTGCCAGCAACCACAAGGGACGAAGACTAAAAAGTTTTATACCGGTAGGGGACTTCTGTATTGCCACTGCAATACTCGGTCACATGTTTTATATCTGGAATTGCATAATAAAGCAGCAATTTGTAAAAAAAAATCTGTTGTATAGATTAGGTGGATCAAACAGTTAGTCTGCCTAATTTCGGTAATTCTATAAATCATGCAATTTGAAAAATGTAATTTTGTAAAACTGCCAAACAATTTTTGTTAATCATTCAATTATGCTGTAAACCTTTCAATAATTTTAAGTTGTATTTTATAATGAAGCCCGCAAAGTGGTTTGCTCTTGACATGTTAGGTCAAGACTCCTCTGCACACACAACTTTTTACTATGCTTAACGTATGTGTGAAGTTTCTATGGAATTGCTTGGATCGCTAATATTTATAAGTGAGATTTAAAGTGTTCCAGACAGACTACCTGACAAACAGATGGACATTTCTGTACATATCCAAGTAGTACGCCTTGCAACAAAAGAAATTAAGTTTGAAATGAGGGTCGGATGAATCAAGACTAAATACGTCATATCATCATCTTTCGACAACAAGCTGACAGTAGGAAATCTAACGGCAGTATTTGACTTTGACTCTAGTGAGAGTCTTCACACGTGCAGAAAAAACATTTTCAGGATTTCAAGGTCATTTTTACTCTTCCATTTTCCACTGTCTGTTGATAGTAAAGTGGTTTGAAAATGATCCACGAGCATCCTCATGTACCGGTATATGATTGTTGATCAGCTGTTAAGACTGAGCCATGAAGTTTTAAACTAGTTTAAAAGTTTTTCTGGTAATTGTCATTATTGGTGGACTTAAAACTTTTCACAAATTCTCCCTTTTATTTCTACTTTCAGATATACATTCTAGCAGCGCCACCTGGGAAAATGGTCACGGCAATGTTCCGTCTACATTTACATATGTTGACTGGTGCTCCAATAGCTATTCTCTTTCCAGTCATAAATACTAGACTTGTGAGTACTTCATTTTATCGTCTGTACTTGTAAGGTTATTCCAGGAAAATTGTCATGTATTTTTGGATCCTATCCATAAGCACTCTCAAGTGTTACATTTCCTAAAAGTCATTAGTACTAATTTTCCTTGTTTTCTTTCTTTGCTTTCATTTAAACTTAAGTGTAAATGGGCAAGGAACGAAAAATCAATTCCGCTGTATGCAGTTAAAAGTAAGTAAGACAATAAGCTGACCTAACTGTATTAAATGGATTTCTTTTATATCTGTTAGAAATATGCAAACTAGTCATTATTTCTATAAAGTGCTGTTTAATATTCCATTGAAGTCCTCCACAGAGTGCTTTGGAAGGTTTCCAAAGCCTGTGAAAGCATTTCAAGAAGAGTCTGTTAGGGCATACAGTTTAATATGCAAATGATTAAATGCTAGTCGGACATATTATTTATGATGTTATTCTGACATTGTTTTCATGGAAGTTTTGCTGATTTCAAGATATCTGGGTAACTGTTTTGTGATGAACTAGCTGGTTATTCCCACATGGTCTGTTCTTTTACACTCCACTTTATCTCACCATCAACATCACTTTCTTCTACTGTGCTACATATTCCCCTTCCCTACCTAATTTCCGTGCCCACCCCTCTCACTGCTTCACATCTTTTTCTCTGCTGTGCTTCCCACACTATCTCTCCCTTTTTACTGTCTCTATCTCCTCCACATCTTTTTAATCCCCCGTGGTGGGGGGTTATAGGAATGGTCTCCGTCTGTCCTTTCGTCTTCCGTCCTTCCGTAACATTTTGTGTCCACTCTGTATCTCCTAAACCCCTTGAAGATTTTCATGAAACTTGGGTCAAATGATCACCTCATCAAGATGATGTGCAGAATCCATGAGTCAGCCATGTCGGTTCAAGGTCAAGGTCACAACTCAAGGTCAAAGGTTTGAGCCTTCCATTTTGTGTCCGCTCTGTATCTCCTAAACCCCTTGAAGGATAATCATGAAACTTAAATCAAATGATCACCTCATCAAGACGATGTGCAAAACCCATGAGTGAGACATGTCGGCTCAAGGTCAAGGTCACAACTCAAAGTCAAACTTTCGAGGCTACATTTCGTGTCCGCTCTGTATCTCCTAAACTTCTTGAAGGATAATTATGAAACTTGGATTAAATGATCACCTCATCAAGACAATGCGCATAACTTATGAGTCAGCCATGTTGGCTCAAGGTCAGGGTCACAACTCAAGATCAAAGGTTTGAGCCTTCCACTTTGTGTCCGCTCTGTATCTCCTAAACCCCTTGAAGGATTTTCATCAAACCTGGGTCAAATGATCACCTCATCAAGACGATGTGCAGAAGTGAAGAGTCAGCCAAGCCGGCTCAAGGTCAAGGTCACAACTTGAGATTCAAAGGTTTGAGCCTTCCACTTTGTGTTCATTCTGTATCTCCTAAACCCCTTGAAGGATTTACATTAAACTCGGGTCAAATGATCACCTCATGATCATCAAGAACTCATGAGTCAGCCATGTCAACTCAAGGTCAAGGACACTACTCAAGGTCAAAGGTTTGAGCTCTGTATCTCCTAAACCCCTTTTAGGATTTTCATGAAACTTTGGTCAAATGATCACCTCATCTAGATGATGTGCAGAATTCATGGGTCAGTCATGTCAGGTCAAGGTCAAGGTCACAGCTCAAGGTCGAAGGTTTACCCTTTTACTGTCCATACCAGTGGCGGGGGATTTAGCTGTCTTTCAGACTGCCTTGTCTTTCTATCACTGATACATTTTCAGTTTCCTTTCACGCCATCTCCCTTTTCAACACATCACTTCCTTCTGTTCTCTCATGTCTTTCCATTTACTCTTCTTTCAACCTCCCCCTGAAGGCTGCTTCCTTCTATGTCCTGTTGCATGCCCTTATCCTCTTCACTCAGCCTTCCTTCTGTTTCTTGCACAACTCTCCACTCCATTTTTCCATTCCCTTTCCATTCAGTATATTCAAACTCCCAGTCCCCACATATCCCTCCACTCCACCTTCACCCTTCATTTCACCTTCTATAAAATTCTACTATCTTAGGCTACCTACTGAAATTCATGCACAAACTCCGCTCATTCACCCTGTCCACTCCCTTTCCAGGCCATTCCCCCACCTTTCTACATTCCTATTATCTCTCTGTAGTCTATTTCCAGCTACATTCCATTCCTGCATCCAACACAATCCAGTCCTCTTTACTTGTCAAGTTCTGTCTGTGTTGTTTTACTAGACAGTGCAAATAACCAGCCTCTATAGAATGGAATTGATTGATAAGAAGGATATAGAACAATCATGATATCCTGTAGACATTATGAAAGATGTATCCTATATTTAATTCCAGCAAATCAATAGAAACTGTGAGAAATTTCTCCTTGTTATCCGATAGACTGAAAAGAAAGTTATAAGTTACTTATTTTAGCATTAATGCCACACTTGGATGGTATTACTTTGAGAAATGTGGACACATAAGGAACTAATATTATGGGCACTTCCAATTAGAATTTTTACATAAATTGGGGATAAAGACTTTCATAATGACTATGACTGTATTTAGTTACTAAGCTCTTTCAGTTAGTTCTGTACCTCATGTAAAATTTATTTTTACCTAGACTGTATGAAGTGTATAGAGAGCTATTTTACTGATTCCTGCATTGGTGTTAATATCTACTGCTCAGTTTAGATGGAACTGCATTTACGGTTGTTGGTGTCAGGGTTGCTGGGGTCAAGGTCAAGGTCAAGGACATTATAGCTAAAAATAGAAAAATGGTTTCCACTCAGTATCTTTGGTTTAGGTGTACCTGTTGTCAGCAGACTTGGTTAGTAGATAGCTTTTATCAGGACAACGTTTTGAATTTTATCTTGGGTCACTTAGATCAAGGTCAAGGTCACACATAGTAAAGGTAGAAAATCAGTTTCTGCTCAGTAACTTTACCTGGGGATGAGGTGATGTAGAAGTGAGACCTGGTGTGTTAGTAGCTTAGGTGGAGATAACATATGAGATTGCTAGGGGTCAAGGTCACTGTTATTGAAAATAGACTGCTAGTTCCTGCTCAGTATCTTTCTTTAAAAAAAGAAACAGTGAAAACTGTGTAGTTGTATGTTTAATAGAGAAGCATACCATGGTTCTGTTTCAGTGTTTGACAGCTATGTCCCTGTTTATGTTCTGGATACTGATATTATCCTGTCACAAATAAAAGTGGAACAATTTTATGCATTATACAATATTGTTGTAAAAAATGTGTTCTACCAGAGATTATGGAGCAATTATTTCAATGCAGTGAAAATGTGAGAGAGTAATTACCAAATGTTAACAGAAACAATAGAAAAAAAAACGAAAAAAAACATCTCTGTATTGTTAACAATGAAACAGGTCAATCCAGAGTGGTTTTGTTTTGAAGTAGCAGCAGTTTAGTAGTCTGCATGGTTGCTGTTTTAAAGACCCACCACAGAATAACCATATTCTGTTTTATTTCAGTAATGGTAATTATATAGGTTTTGCATAAAAATATGGAGAAATATCATTTACCTGTGGCCAAGACAATGTGTATAATGTTTAAACATTTTATTGAATGCACAATATTTGCCTGTGTATTGATTTTTGACCAAACTTTGTTTCATTGGTGCAAAATAGTTACTTGTGTTTTTAAAACAATACTAAAAGAGATTGTTTTATTAAGTAAGTAGATGAACTTCATCATGAAGTTGTGAAAACACATAAATAAAGGAAGGGCCTAAAATATTGTCCACCTGTCATGTTCAAGGATACCGGTAGCTGTATTTTACCAGTATTTTCAGAATGATTTTCATCAAGTTCTTTTTCGGTGAAAAAGTAAGTTAGAAAGTTGTCTAGGGTCTTTAATCAAAGTCTCACCTAATTTTGAAATATGACACTGATAATCCCATTAAATGTAGAACACAATGTCCTACTTTCAGTAGATAAGTTACAGTTCTTACTTCCTGTTTGAAAAGGTTAAAGTACTGATTTGCTACAATTTGATAAGATCAGAGTACACTTATTATTTAAATAGATAACATGATGTAAATTTATGCAGATATATGTAAACTTTATTTTATAAATTTGCATTGTAGTAAAACCTGGATTTTGGACCCTGTACCTGCACAGACAATAAGAACACAGAAGCACATGGTTTAAGATATCAAATATAGGCGAGCCATGTTTTAAAAATTATCTAAAGTTATAATTATACGTCTGCCGATTTTCACAAGGGGATAAAGGGCATAGTGTGAATTTTGTAATACACATGGGGTATAACCTGTTTGGAATGTATAGATAATATAAAAACATGGTCCTACTATATTTCATTTGAATTCTAATATTTTTTTATACAAACAAGTATCGTAGATACCCATGTATAATGCGCAGTTTTTTGACCCCCGGGACCACCCCCAAATCGTGGGTGCGCATAATACACAGGTATATCGATTTTCCAACTTCAAAACAAGTTTGTTACCAATGTTCGCCATTTTGGTGAAGGGAAACTACTCCCCCCACTTACTGTCACCGCTAAAATCTAAGATTGCCATTACATTCCGTAAAAGATCAAATGGTTTATTTTTCTTTCAAACAAAATTAATTTCATATAAATTAAAAAGTATTTTGATGAAAGAAATGTTAATAAATCACAAAAATTATGATACTAATTAAAGATCGAGAATTATCTGCAACCGAGATCAAACTGTGAACAATATAATTGACACGAGGTGACACGTTAATTGCCGGTAATTAGTGGCTATTTGATTGTGATAAAAAGACTATCACACCTTTTGTTATCGATTTGAATTGAGAAGCTCATGTCATTTTGAAAGATGCGATTCCAAAATATTGAATCAGCTGCTATTTATTTATTCAATATAGTTGATTAAAAAAGGTGAAACAACAAACATAACAATATTTTACTGGTTTTATTTTCTAGAAAACAAAAATCAATAGTACTGCGAGACCGATGCTGCTGTCCGCCGCGGAGATAAAATTTATTACTGGTGTTGATGTAAACTCTACTTTCATTTTCCATCCACCTCAAAATTGACCAAAAATGTTTTTTTTCCCAGGATTTTGGGCTGAAATCGGGGATGCGCATTATAAACGGGTGCGCATTATACTTGGGTATCTGCGGTAGATGAAATAGGGAAGTACTATTTCATGGTGCATGTATGAGGATTGTCCCAGAAAATCATAGACTTTTTCTATTATTTCTAAAATAAGCGACGCATGAAATAATCATTTTAACTGATGGTATTTCAATGTATACTCGACAGGACTATATAGTTTAAAATTAAATACCTCTCATATTATTTGAGTATTCTTTAAATAATTGAAGGCAGTCAGTGCTAGTTTGCGCATGCTCATTTTTCCTCCTACAAAAAGAAGCGGCTTCCATTTAAAATCATAACTTACCCAATATACATCTCATAGGATTGAAATTTCGACGTTAATTGCAATGTGTGGCACGTAACTATGTTGCGTTTCAAGCCTTTGACATCACTTGCTTTAAAATGCTGATGTAAATTTGAAAATAACGGTCGTACGAACTGTCAGAAATTATGACATCAGAAAAGGAAGTATTAATAAAATATAGTGTAGGTCGCGTTGTGACTCCTTCACAAACAAAACGGAAAGTGCAAAATTCTGGAAGTCAGGCAGATTTAAGCCGGACACTTGTCTGTATGTTGTACAAAAGTTTTAAGGAAAGTTGGGCGAGTGATGCAAAGAGAGGGCGACAAAATGGTTTCAAAACTTTCTTTGCCGCGAACTTATCTAATGAAGTCATCTCTGGCGTGCGACCGTGACTTTCAGAGTTATATCACTATTTTAACGTAAGTGATGCCAAAGACTTGAAATGCAACATAATTATGCGCCACACATTACCATTAACGAGGATATAAATTTTAATCGTGTAAAATGTATATCGGGAAAGTTAAATGAATTTGAAAAGGAAGCCGCTTCCTTTTGTAGGAGGAAAACTGAGCGTGCGCTGACAAGCACTGACTGATGTCCATTATTTAAAAAAGACACTCGAATAATATGACAGATACTTAATTTTAAATTTTATAGTCCTAGAGATTATACATTGAAATAACACCAGTTGAAATAATTATTTGATGCGTGGCTTATTTTAGAAATACAGTGAAACACCGCTCGCTCGAGCATCGATGACTCGAGCACCCGGGCTAGCTCAAGCAATTCATGTGGTCCTTCCAATTTCCTTCTATTTTCTGTGTGAAATTACCATGGCTGGGTCGAACATCAGTAACTCGATTGCTCGAGCATGACACCTGGTCCTTGTGTATTAACTTACTCTTTGTTGCTTCTGGCAAACTCAAGCAGAGGTGTCAAAAGTTTTCACACCTTGTTTGTCCGTTTATTTGGTCTGATAATGAGATTAATTATTTATAAAAAGTTGAAGAAAAGTTTTATTGATCAAATATCGATCAGTTACTGATTACTTAAAACATCTTTTCTGCAGGATCAAGAAGTTAGTTATGAGATCTTAGTATTTTAATCAGCAGTTGGTATGAAGGAAATAATATAGCCAGTTTTCATAAAATTGAGACGATAATTTTGTTATGCACTTGTTGATAATAATAATAATAATAGTAAAGTCTTAGTTGTTTCTTTACATGTGCCATTTACAAATTATATATTGAAACGTCTATCATAGATAACGCTTGTATTATGTCTTTTTGAAAATGTCATAAGTATGTTATTATTACGCATCACTGTTTACCCTGCAAATCGTCCTGATGACAATTGGTAAAACAAACTTCAATTTTCTTGGTATGTTGGTCAATGTTTGGGTTGCTTGAAACCATGGATAACTTGAGCATTTTGCTCATCCCCTTGCGACCTCGAGCGAGCGGTGTTTTACTGTAATAAAAAAGTCTACGATTTTCTGGCCTGGGACAACCCTCATATAGCACCTAATATAACAGGTCTGTGTGAAGTCAGCGCATAATCATCTTTTAATAGTATTAAAATACAGGCGGTAACACATCATGAGAAATTTTAATAGGAGTCTAGAATAATTAATGGATAGTATGTTTGAATAAAGTGTTATACTGTTCTGTTACATCATTTTTATTCTGAAATGTCCTAGGTCAAATGTGGTTTGCACTCTTTCTTGGTGCCTGCATGGTGCCAAATACTTTTAATTTTTGGAGGTCACTTAGATATACTCTTGTCTGCATGTTTTTCTGACCTGATGAACTTCCATCTGAATTTGTGTTGTGCATATATCAAAAACTAATTGACCTAGTCATCAAACATCATGAGATTGTTATTCAGCATGTGAAGTTGTGCACCAGCGTTTTGTTTTGGATTTGATATTCTAACAAGATTCGCAGCAATTGCGATATAAACATATAGCGAAATCGCCTATACATGAATCTACAATAAAATATGGTTGGCTGGTACATTTCACCCCCTACGATTGTGACATAAGAGATTCTGCTTCTGTTCCATTACAGACGAATTGTTTCAGGGCCAAACAGTTGAAAACAACATTTCAAAAACATAATTATGATAAAAAGTCATACTGACTTATGTGTAGGTCCGTAAAACACGTTTTGATCTCTACGAGCGAATTCAGTTAGCTCAATTATAATTCGGCAGTGACGCCATAGATGTATGACATAAAGTTTGACGTCATAATGATGTGACATCATAAAAAAGTTAAGCTCGTAACTCGTATCTCAGGGTCAACTAACTTAATTTGATGATTCTGTTCATAAATAGTTTGCGAGCTGTTAAATTACTAATTTATAAATACTTCTCAAAATTCTGATAAAAAAGAAACAAATATCTATACATTCCATTGGCTATGCAACACTTTCTAACCTTGGGGGTAAATTGTAACAGCATATGACCCGAATGACGTATTACGCTGAAAATGTAGTACTGTAAAATGCGAATTATTTGCGTTGTTAGAATCGAAATAATAAATCTGTTCCAACAATTTTATCAGTTAATAAAATATGGGCAGTCGTTCGGATGCGAATAATTAAATCACTCGTGCTGTGCACTTGTGATTTTAATTATTATGCATCCTAACTCCTGCCCATATTTTATTAACTGATAAAATATAGAAACATATTTATTATTTCTTAAATAAAAAACAGTTGTACAAATATGATTCTTAGGACCAGCATTTGAGAATATTCTGTTTATTCTTATTCCTTGAAAAGGTGGCCGCCAGAACTGAAAATAGAAAAAGCTTGAAACAACACATTTTCCTGAACCCGTATGAAAAACACTGAAAGATTTCTCCTCTGTTTAACCCTTACCCTGCTAAGTTTCTATAATGACCTTGTCCATCTTCCAATTTGGACAGTACCATTAACTGTTAAAAGGGGTGCTTACCAAAAAGGTATTTAAGCTGTGAAACTCTGGTGAGCAGTATGGTGCCATCATGGCCCTCCTGCTTTTCAGATTTTATAGTTTTGCCTCAATTTTACCTGTATTATCAAAATTTGTATACAAAATGTTTAAAACAAGTATACCGGTATGAAATGTTTTAAAAAATGTTTTTCATTTTCAGTTACCGTTTGAGACAGAGGTGTATTTTGTACAGCATATATTAATGATGATAATTCCATACTACCTTATGAAAATTGGAGGTAAGTAAAAACACATTTGCTTATAAATCATATCTAATGGCTGCTAGCCTTCCATCATGGAAAAGAACATCTTTATATTTAAGATTAATAATCATTTTAACAAGAAAGATCTCAATCAGTTAATACAGGAAGTGGTTTGGTAAGAGGATTGTTGATGTAATATGGAAGGACAATTATGTGTGGTATCATAAATTATTATTTTTTATCATAAAGTATGTTCTTAAATCTTATTTAATGCTCCTGGCAGGTACTTTTTATACGCCCGTTTGAAAAACGGGACGTATTATGGGAATGCCCCTGGCGGGCGGAATGGGCGGTGGGGCCCGGGCGGGCGGCGTCCACAGACCTTGTCCGGAGCATATCTTCTACATGCATGGAGGGATTTTGAAGAAACTTGGCACAGGTGTTCACCATCATGAGACGGAGTGTCATGCGCAAGAACCAGGTCCCTAGGACTAAGGTCAAGGTCACACTTAGAGGTCAAAGGTCAAATTCAAGAATGACTTTGTCTGGAGCATATCTTCTTCATGCATGGAGGGATTTTGATGAAAGTTGGCACAATTGTTCATCATCAGAGACGGAGTGTCATGCGCAAGAACCAGGTCCCTAGTCTAAGGTCAAGTCACACTTAGAGGTCAAAGGATACAAGAATGAAAAATTCAAGAATGATTTTTGTCCGGAGCATATCTTCTCATGCATGGAATGATTTTGATGTAGCTTGGCACAGTTGTTCACCATAATGAGAGGGGGGTGTCATGCGCAAGAACCAGGTCCCTAGGTCTAAGGTCAAGGCACACTTAGAGGTCAAAGGATACAAGAAATGAAAACTTTGCCAAGCATATCTTCTTCATCCCATGAAAGGACTTTGATGTAGCTTGGCAAAATTGTTCACCATCATGAGAGGGAGTGTCATGCGCAAGAACCAGGTCCCAAGGGTAAGGTCAAGGTCACACTTAGAGGTCAAGGAACAAGAATGAAATCTTTGTCCAGAGCTTTTCTTCTCATGTATTGAGGGATTTTGATACAACTGGCACAAATGTTCACAAGCATGAAACGGAGTGTCATGCCAAGAACCAGGTCCCTGGGTCAAGTCAAGGTCACACTTAAAGGTCAAAAGGTCAGATACAAGAATGACTTTGTCCGAGCATTTCTTCTTCGTGCATGGAGGGATTTTGATGTAACTTGGCACAATTGTTACACCATAAATGAGACGGAGTGTCATGCACTGGTCCCTTCTCTTGAATACTTCCCTTGCTGTTACTATAAATAGCTTATATTGTAACTTTTTCATTACAAGTCGTAGGGAAAAACCCGAGACCACTTTTCTGTAGTACAACATGCATGTTACGTCCAATTCTGAGGTGTATTTTGAGCTAATCTCTACCTGGTAAGGATTTTTGTATGGACTTGTAATTTTTTTTTAATTTTTTTTTTTTTTTTTTTTTTTTTCTCTTTCTCTTTAAAAGATTAACTTCCCTTAGTTGTGTCTATAAAAAACTTACATTGAACTTTTTATAATTGACCCTACGAAAAAACCAAGACCACTTTTCTTTTGGTACAACATTGATGTTACTTTCAAATTTTGGGTGTTTTTTTAAGGTATCTCTCCCTGGTAAGGATCTTTTTTTTGTGGACTTAAAAAATAAAAGAATTACAAAATTTCTAAAAAAAAAACATTGTAAACTACTAAAAAATTTAAAAAATTCCATTTGCAAATACAGGTGCTAGTGTAAAGAAATTTGCTGTGACGGGCGTATATTGTGACATTCTGGCACTCTTGTTTGCCTTTTTAGCTCACCTGTCACGGGTGAGCTTTTGTGATAGCCCGTTGTCCGTCCACAATTTCTTGTGAACAAAATAGAGACCACATTTTGCAAGGAATTTTGATCAAACTTGTACAAAACTTGTATTGGCATGATATCTCTGTTCCTTCGAAAACGGTCAGATCCCATCTTGGGTTCCTAGAGTTATTGCCCCTTAAAGGGCCAGAATTTGCTATTTTGTGCGTCAACAATTTCTTGTCTGAAACGATAGTGGTTTAAATTTATGATTTTATTTTAACCAAACTTGCACACAACTTGTATCACCATAAGACCCTTGGTTCCTTTCTTGAACTGGCCAATCCTTTTAGGGGTCCAAGTAAATTGCCCCTGAAGAGCCAAAATGAGCTATTTTGACCTTGTCTGCACAATAGCAGTTCTATTTATGATTTGATTTTTACCAACTTGCACACAACTTGTATCACCATAAGATCTTGGTTTCCTTTCTTGAACTGGCCAATTCCGGTACGGGTTCTAGAGTTATGGCCCCTGAAAGGGCCAGAATTAGCTATTTTGACCTTGTCTGCACAATAGCAGCTTCATTTATGATTTGAATTTAACCAAACTTGCACAAAACTTGTGTCACTATAAGATCTTGGTTCCTTCGTTGAACCAACCAGATCCCATAGTGGGTTCCAGAGTTATGGCCCCTGAAAGGGCCAAAATTAGCTTTTTGACCTTTTCTGCACAATAGCAGCTTCATTTATGATTTGATTTTAACCAAACTTGCACACAACTTGTTATCACCACTAGATCTTGTTTTTTTCTTCAACGGGCCCAATTCCATTATAGTTTCCAGAGTTATGGCCCCTGATAGGACCAGAATTAGCTATTTTGACCTTGTCTGCACAATAGCAGCTTCATTTATGATTTGAATTTAATCAAACTTGCACAAAACTTATGTCACCTTAAGGTCTTGGTTCCTTTCTTGAACCAGATTCCATTATGGGTTCCAGAGTTATGGCCCCTGAAAGGGCCAAAATTAGCTATTTTGACCATGTCTGCACAATAGCAGCTTCATTTATGATTTGATTTAAACCAAACTTGCACACAACTTGTATCACCATAAGATCTTGATTCCTTTTTATTCGCCCGAAGGGACATATTAAGTTACCCCGCCTGGGTGTCCTTTCTGTCTGTATGTCTGTTGGTTAGCAATTTCCCCCACTGTAAACTCTTGAACCCCTTGAAGGTTTTCAAAAACCTGACACAAAGTTCACCTCATCGAAACAGTGTGCAGAGCGCATGTTCGTATGACTCACTTCAAGGTCAAGGTCACACTTAGGGGTCAAAGGCATATGACTTTGTTTTGTGTGTAAATTGCCCCTGCATTTGCGTCGATTGCAGTGCTTAATTTGGCAGATCCTTGTTCACTTACAATAATTTTTTTTAATTACTTCCCTTTTATGTTACAATAAATACTTATTTTAAGAAACTTTTTTATTATTGGCCGTAGGGTAAAACCGAGACCACTTTCCTGTGGTGGTACAACATGGATGGTACCTCCAATTTTTAGGTGTATTTTGACATATCTGTACCTTGAAAGAATTTTTTTTTAATTTTGGTTAAATTCTTCCTTTTTTGTTGTTCCTGTCCTTGGACTTAGTTTTTTTTTCTGAGGACTAAGATTTATTTTAATTTCTTCCCCTTTGTTGTTCCTGTCCTTTGGGCTCATCAGTCAAAATTTTGCTCCTTACCCTCCTCTGAGGTAATCCTTCAGGCATAAAACTACTGGCCTGATTTGAAAAAAAAATTTTATTTGAAAAACTTTAAGAAAATTTCAACTATATTTTCTCATAATTCTTTTGATTGATCTTGATTATGATTTTTTTGACCTTCTTGTCCTTAAGTGCAATGATAACAGGTGAGCGATATAGGGCCATTTTGGCCCTCTTGTTAGCTCACCTGTCACAAAGTGACAAGGTGAGCTTTTGTGATCGCGCTGCGTCCGTCATCCGTCCGTCCTTAAACTTTTGCTTGTGACCACTCTAGAGGTCACATTTTTAATGGGATCTTTATGAAAGTTGGTCAGAATGTTCACCTTGATGATATTTAGGTCAAGTTCGAAACTGGGTCACGTGCCTTCAAAAACTAGGTCAGTAGGTCTAAAAATAGAAAAACCTTGTGACCTCTCTAGAATCCATATTTTTCAAAAGATCTTCATGAAAGTTGGGCTGAATGTTCACCTTGATGATATCTAGGTCAAGTTCGAAACTGGGTCACGTGCCTTCAAAAACTAGGTCAGTGGGTCAGATAATAGAAAATCCTTGTGACCTCTGGAGGTCATATTTTTCATAGGATCTGCATGAAAATTGGTCAAAATGTTCATCTTGATATCTAGGTCAAGTTTAAACTGGGTCACGTCCGGTCCTAAACTATGGTGGGGCGGATAGCTCAAGGTTCGCACACTGGCCTTCCAATCCTGAGGTCTGGGTTTGTCCCCGGCAGCTACTCGGAATTTTTCAGAAACTTTTTTTCAGTGTTTCCCCACCCAACTAGAGGTGAAACTGGTCAGGAACCCAGGCAATCCTGCGTGTATCAGTGCTATCCCACGGGCACTTAAAGAAATAGGCTGTCTGTTCAAAATGAGCTAGGCTAAGTTAGCCGGAAACAAGCCTGTATCTGATTTCTGATCTCTCTGTCGTGGGGGCTTTGTCTCAACTCTGTCCTCTGGTCAGATTGCTCCTGTGTCTGTACTAGTAGAGGATGAATTATGGCGCGCCTGTGTGGGGCGCATTTGAACTATGTAAAGCGCCTTTGAACGTGAAATGCCTCATGAAAAGGGCGCTATATAAATTTTGGTATAATAAAAATAATAAAATAATAAAAATAAAATAACTAAGGTCACTAGGTCAAAAATAGAAAAACCTTGTGACCCTGTAGAGGCCGTATTTTTATTGGATTCTGAAATGAAAATTGATCAGAATTTTTACCCTTGATGAAATCTAGGTCAAGTTTGAAACCGGGGTCAACTGCCGTCAAAACAATGGGTCAGGGGTCAAATAATAGAAAATCCTTGTGACCTCCCTAGAGGTCATATTTTTCATGGGATCTGCATAAAAATTTGGTCAGAATGTTCACTTGAGATATTAGGTCAGGTTCGAAACTGGGTCGTCTGATCCAAAACAAAGGTCAGTAGTCAAATAATAAAAAAAACCTGTGACCTCTGTAGAGGCCATATTTTTCATGGGACTGCATGAAAATTGGTCAGAATGTTCATCTTGATGATATCTAGGTCAAGTTCAAAAATTGGTCAACTGCGGTCCAAAACTAGGTTGGTAGGTCTAAAAATAGAAAATTTCTTGTGACCTCCCAAAGGGGCCATATTTTACATTGGATTTTCCCATGAAAATTGGTCAGAATGTTTAACCTAAATGATACCAAAAGTCAAGTTTGAAACGGGGTTCTTGTGCGGTCCAAAACTGGGTCATTAGGTCAAATAATAGAAAAACCTTGTGACCTCTCTGAGTCAATATTTTCATGGGATCTGTAAAAAATTTGGTCAGAATGTTCATCTTGAGATATGTAGTTTAAGTCGAAACTGGGTCAACCCTGCGGTCAAAAACTAGGGTCAGTAAGTCAAATAATAGAAAAACCTTGTGACTTTTGTAGAGGCCATATTTTTCATGGGATCTGCATGAAAATTGGTCAGAATGTTCATCTTGATAATATCTGGGCCCAAAGTTTGAAACTGGGTCACATGCGGTCAAAAACTAGGTCAGAAGGTCAAATAATAGAAAACCTGTGACCACTCTAAGGGCCCAAATAGTTTTTCATTGGGATCTGTATGAAAGTGGTCTGAAATGTTCATATTGATGATAGCTGGGTCAAGTTTGAAACCGGGTCAGCTGCGATCAAAAACTAGGTCACTAGTCCTCAACATAGAAAGACCTTTTGACCCTCTAGAGGCCAAATATTTTCAATGGATCTTCATGAAAATTGGGTCAGAATTTTTATCTTGATGATATCTAGGTCAAGTTCAGAAGTGGGTCACAGACCCTCAAAAACTAGGTCACTATGTCAAATAATAAAAAAAAAAAACCGACGTCAAACTCAGTTCATTGTGGGGGCAGGTGAGCGATTCAGGACCATCATGGTCTTCTTGTTTTAAAATAATGATTTTAATGGACCAGTCCTGACAGGAGATATATCTCTCACGGCAATGTCACAGACACTTGGGGTCAAGACCACCCCCTGCCACCCACCCCATTCTCCTCCGCCCCTGCCTAAGTTTAGCGAATATTTTTTAGCATTGAGTATATGTGATGATCATAAAACGCATTTTGTAACATTTCAGCTTGTTTTAAAAAATATGCATTTTTACTATCAATTCTCTTAATACATGAAGATTTGCAACAGTGAAACTTACACTGGGAACACTTGCTTGCTGCTTGAACCCCCGCTTTGTACTGTGCGTATCATAAACCGGGTACAAAAAATAATACACTTACGACTGTGTTATACCGGATCATCACTTCCTACGATAAAAATCCAAGTTTGGTACCCTCGTACGCTATTTGCAGTGCAAAGCAGGGATCTATTCGCAGGGAAGTGTGTCATACAAGTAAGATTGATTGATTCATGATAATTACTGATTTTCACATCGTAACCCAAACATCCATTGTCAGGACCGGTGTCATTTGACAGAATGGTTACCAGATCGTAGATTGACACCAGGGATTCATAGGTAGGTGTTAATTAAGAAGCTAAATTGACTATTGTTTTCCAGTGTCAGTTTCACTGTTGCAAATCTTCATGTGTTAAGAGAATTGATGGTAAAAAATGCATTTTTAAAAACGCTGAAATGTTACAAAATGCATTTTATGATCGTCACATATGCTCAATACATGTCAAAATGCTAAAACATATTCGCTAAATTTAGGCAGGGGCTGGTGAGAGTGGGGTGGGTGGGGTGGTCCTAACCCCAAGTGTTTGTGGGCAATGTGGGGGCTTCTAGACTAGACCAAGTGCTGAAGGGTATTGACTTTGAATATTTTGCCCCTCGTGACTGTGGATTCATGAATCGTTCCTTTGAATGTAGAACTCTTTCATGTGTGGAAGTTCACCCTAGGTGCCAACCTGTGCTTGAAATAATGCCGAAGGAAACCTGGGGTTTTCCCTAACATAAAAAAGCCGGATAGTCACCATATGCCCTAAATTTGTGACTGTGAGACAAACAGCCATTACAATATAGCATTTCTCTGCTTTTTGTCAGAAATTTTCTGAAGAAAAATGAATGAGAAGTGAAAGAAATGTGCAGTTAGGCGTTAAACAACCTGCTGAGAAAATATGGCTTTCTTAAAATTTGTTATAGATTTTAATTTGTAGAATAGAAACTTTGGTGAAAACTTTGAGTCTGGTGGGAATGAAATTTGATGGTTTTTGACAAACTGCTGTTTCATGTTGATATGAATTTTAGGAGATAAAATGAATGTGAATTTTCTTTTTTTCCTTTGAATTTTCTGGATTGACACAAACATAAAATTCTCCACAAAAATTAGTGACTTAAAAGTAACTTGCATGAATTTTTGCAAAACACAAGATAGTGTTTCTAAAGGGGTATGGTGAACAATATCAATCATCAAGGGGACTCTCACTGGTGGTCTAGCGGTTAACTTATAAGGTGTCAGTCGCTCATCCTAGAGGTTTTGGGCTGAAGCCCCACTAGGGACACAACCTTGCCTTCTTGTATGATGTCAGTACTAGTTTTTCTAGGAAGACTTTAAGCAGGCTTGAGAGTGATATAAATAAATTCCAAGCTTCATCTCAGTTGAACCAATATATAAATTTAAAAAAAATCAACATAACCAAAGTTGTAACAAAAATGCAGTACTGATGCCAGTTTTCCTTTTTAGCTCACCAGAGCACAAAGTGCTCAAGGTGAGCTATTGTGACCAGTCATTGTCCGGCGTGCATCGGTGTGCGTCATCAGTTGTCCGTCGTCCGTCAACATTTGCCTTGTGAACACTCTAAAGGCCACATTTGTGACCCAGTCTTTATGAAACTTGGTCAGAATGTTTGTTTTGATGATCTCTAGGTCAGGTTCGAAACTGGGTCATGTGTGATCAAAAACTAGGTCAGTAGGTCGGATCGAAGGAAAAGCTTGTGAACACCCTAGAGACCACATTTTTGACTCTTTATGAAACTTGGTCAGAATGTAATTCTTGATGATCTCTAGGTGTATTTCGAAACTGGGTCATGTGGGGTCAAAAACAAGGTAGTAGGTCAAATCAAAGGAAAAGCTTGTGAACACTCCAGAGACCACATTTGTGACCCAATCTTTATGAAACTTGGTCAGAATGTAAGTCTTGATGATCTCTAGGTCAGATTCGAAACTGGGTCATGTGGGTTCAAAAACTAGGTCAGTAGGTCATATCAAAAGTAAAGCTTGTGAACACTCTAGAGACCACATTTTTTACCTAAAACTTTATGAACCTAGTCAGAATGTTGGTCTTGGTGATCTCTAGGACCAATTCGAAACCTCGGTCATGTGGGGTCCAAAAACTAGGTCCCAATCAGATCAAAGGAAATTGTGAACACTCTAGAGACCACATTGTGACCCAATCTTTATGAATCTTGGAGAATGTTGGCTTGATATCCAGGTCAATTCAAAACTCGGTCATTTTGGGATCAAAAACTAGGTCAGTAAATCAGAATCAAAGGGAAGAGCTTGTGAACACTCTTAGAGTTCACATTTGTGCCCCAATCTTTATGAAACTTGATCAGAATGTAATTCTTGATGATCTTTAGGTCAAGTTTGAATCTGGGTCATTTTGGGTCAAAAACTAGGTCAGTAGGTCAGATCAATGGAAAAGCTTGTGAACACTCTAGAGACCATATTTTTGACCCAATCTTTATGAAACTTGGTCAGAATGTTAGTCTTGATGATGTCTAGGTCAAGTTCGAAACTGGGTCATGTTGGGTTAAAAACTAGGTCACCTGGTCAAATCAAAGGAAAAGCTTGTGATCACTCTAGAGGCCACAGTTGTGACCCAATATTTATGAAACTTAGCCAGAAAGTTTGGCTTGATGATTTCTAGGTCAAGTTTGAATCTGGATCATGTTGGGTCAAAAGCTAGGTCACCTGGTCAAATCAAAGGAAAAGCTTGTGAACACTTTAGAGGCCACAGTTGTGACTCAATCTTTATGAAACTGGGTCACAATGTATGTCTTAATCATTTCCAGGTCAGGTTTGAATCTGGGTCATGTGGGGTCAAAATCTAGGTCACTAGGTCAGATCAAAGGAAAATGTTTTCAACACTCTAGAGACCACAATTTAAGTTTGAAACTCATGAGAATTAGTCAGAATGTTTGTTTTGATATTCTGTAGGTCAGATTCAAATCTGGGTCATGTGGGGTCAAAAACAAGGTCACCCGGTCAAATCAGAGGAAAAGCTTGGGAACACCCTAGAGGCCACAGTTGTAACCAAATCTTTATGAAATTTAGTCAGAATGTTTGTCTTGATGATCTTTAGGTCAAGTTCAACTCCTGGTAATGTGGGGTTAAAAACTAGGTCAGTAGGCCAGATCAACTCTTGTAAGCAATATATAGGGCCATCGTGGCCCTCTTGTTACATTTGTTAGTGTCAATAACACATCTGGCATCAAATTATGTGAAATGAAGACATTCAAAATGTCAGCCACTCTGTGAAACAAGTTGCTTTAAAATTAAATTGCAGTCTAAGGTATCAAGTTATAGAAAGTAAGAGCTACAGTGAAATTAGTGGAACTAATTTTGTAGCTCAAATTTTAGAATTAGATCTTAACCCTTTCCTTGCGAAATTTGTATAATGAACTTGTCCAACTTTCAATTTGGACTGTACCATTAACTGTTAAAAGGGGTGCTTATCAAAAAGATACAGACTGAATGGAGAACAGTGCAGATCTTGATCAGACTGCATAGATGTGCAGACTGATCATGATCTGCACAGGTCGCAAAGACAGAATCAGTCTTGTCCAGCATGATAATTATGTGTTAACTGCTAATATAAAGTACAATAAAAGGGAAGATGTTATAGATGTTATGCACACAGAGGTGTGCAATGGAAACTATGGGATGTGCCTTTAACCTTTAGCCTGCTGGTGGCAAGTGATTTTGCCTTTGCGACCAGTGCAGACCAAAATCAGCCTGCACATCCTTGCAGGCTGATCATGGTCTGCACTGTTCGCTTTTCAGTCTGTAAATTTTCAGAGAACACCCCTTTGAATAATAAATGGTACTGCCCAAATTGAATGATGGACCAGTTCATTTTAGAAATTTGGCAGGGTAAAGGTTAAATCATAATTGTACCATGTGAGCTTGGTGAAGATGTTTTATCAGTTTGATTTGTTACAGGTGTATACACTCCGGAGAAGTTATCCGACATGAGTTGGACATTACTTTCGTTAGGCTGGCTCTACTTCTTCCATTTTGTTCCTCTCAACTATCTAGCTGTGGTATGTATAATATCTATATAAAGCAAATCACTGGCATTTCATGATTTTCTTAGGTGTCTTTAAACAGCCCGACCCTATTTTCTACCGCTAACCCGATAACCCAAAAGTTTCTAATTGTGAAAAAAATCACTTAAAGAAATTGTGGGGTCAGGGAAGGAAAGGGTTTGTAGTGGCAAGAGGGACCACTTTGTCTAATTGGTTAAGATTGCTTACCCCTCACCTATGTGGGTTTGTGCCCTGCTCAGGTCATCTATTCAGGAAGTCATTCAGCAGGCTTGTTGACGGTCTATGGTTCTTATCAGGTGCTCACCCGTGCCTGAAATTATTATGGGATTATAGAACTTTTGGTATTTGTGTTGCACACTTGTTTGGCTCTTAATTTTCTTGTTTCACAATAAGTATTGGCTCAAAGAAAAATTCTCCATTGATTAATTATAGATAGTGTGAAAGTTGCCGATTTATCTGTTACTTGCAAACAGGCATACTGGGATATTTCTTCTTTATGTTACCATTTCTATAACATTTGTTTTCAATAAATGTGCCGTGCCATGGGAAAACCAACAAGTTTGGGGGTGCGACCAGCATGGATCCAGACCCCTGCGCATCCGCGCAGTCTGGTCAGGCCCATGCAGTTCGCTTTAAAGCTAATTTGGGAATTGGGAGAAACTTGTTAGCGAAAATGGATCTACAGACTGCGCAGATGTGCGGGAGGTGCTGGGTCCATGCTGCGCACACCCACTATGTTGGTTTTCCCATGGCATGGCTCAAATGTTATCTAAAATTGTTCATTTATATGTAATGTAATGAATAACACTTGCATCTTTGCCCATATACATACAGTTTATAAACGTGGAAGTCAAACAGAAGGTGCCTGGTGCACCGCAGCTTAGTGGGTGGATCTGCTTAGCTCGTTACAGAGAGTGCTGATCAGCTGATGGCAAGGTCATGAGTTCAATCCAGAGGCAATGTCTATTTTCTCCGAGACAATTAATAAAAGATGTTCTGGCTAAAATCATTTGTCCTCCAACTCTTATTCATGTCAAGTGTTTACTTTTATATGAATGGGTGGATATTCAAGTAACACGGCACAAATATTCAACATAACTAGACAATGCATTGTTTGCATGACTCGTGGTTATCCCTGAAGCTTAAAGGTCAAGGTCACCCTGAAAAGTCTGTAACTTGTATATGAACAAATGAATATTTGTGTTGAGGATAAGACCAGAAAATTTTACTATTTTTTCTTGTTCCATCTATAACTTTTATATTTTTATGCTCATAGATGAATATTCAGATAACTTAGCACAAACATTTATCTTGGTAATACAATGTGTCAAATGCAAGACTTAGTCAAAAAAATTTTCACTGTAACAACTTGATGTATTTCAATCAGGTAAATGTGAAATAAAGATATACGGTCATATTTCTTTTCTAGTCCACTGGGTCAGACCCAGGGGGCACATGTCCCTACCCCTCAACCAACCCTCCACCCCCCAGTCGGCTGAGAAGTGACCTATACTCCACCTGTACCTATCCCCACTAGACACTGTGAGCCTCACTGATGACACCTTTGTTCTAAACTGGTGCCCCATAACCAAAGTATTATCTGGATTGGGGCCTGATCGATAACATCAAGTGTATATATATTCTGCTATCAAAGTGTCATTATTGACTCACACTTCTAAGTCCTTACTTCACATAATGGGGACATCCACTTCTTTTGGACATGTGTCCAGTTTTTAGCTCACCTGTCACATAGTGACAGGGTGAGCTTTTGTGATCGCCCATCGTCCGTCCGTCCGTCCGTCCGTCTCCGTCCACAATTTCTGTCTGCACGATGTGGTTTCATTTATGATTTTATTTATCCAAACTTGCACACCAACTTGTATCACCCCTAAGATCTTGGTTCCTTTCTTGAACTGGCCAGAACCCCATTATGGGTTCCAGAGTTTATGGCCCCTGAAAGGGCCAAAATTAGCTATTTTGACCTTGTCTGCACAATAACAGCTTCATTTATGATTTGATTTTTACTAAACTTACACACAACTTGTGCCACCATAAGATCTTGGTTGCTTTCTTGAACTGGCCAGATTCCATTATGGGTTCCAGAGTTATGGCCCCTGAAAGTGCGAAAAATAGCTATTTTGACCTTGTCTGCACAATAGCAGCTTCATTTATGATTTGATTTTAACCAAACTTGCACAAAACTTGTGTCACCATAAGATCCTGGTTCCTTTCTTGAAACAGCCAGATTCCTTTATGTATTTCAGAGTTATGGCCCCTAATAGGGCCAGAATTAGCAATTTTGACCTTGTCTGCACAATAGCAGCTTCATTTATGATTTGAATTTAATCAAATTTGCACAAAACTTGTGTCACGATAAGATCTTGGTTCCTTTCTTGAACCGGCCAGATCTCCTAATGGGTTTCAGAGTTATGGCCCCTGAAAGGGCCAAAATTAGCTATTTTGACCTTGTCTGCACAATAGCAGCTTCATTTATGATTTTATTTTAACCAAACTTGCACAAAACTTGTATCACCACACGATCTTGGTTCTTTTCTTGAACTGGCCAGATTCCATTATGGGTTGCAGAGTTATGGCCCCTGAAAGGGCCAGAATTAGCTATTTTGACCTTGTCTGCACAATAGCAGCTTCATTTATGATTTGATTTTAACCAAACTTGCACACAACTTGTATCACCATAAGATCTCGATTTCTTTTTATATGCCCGAAGGGATGTTTTATGTTATCGCCTCGATGTCCATCTGTCTGTCTGTCTGTTGGTTAGCAATTTCCCTTCCACTCTGTAACTCTTGAACCCCTTGAAGGATTTCAAAGAAACCTGACACAAATGTTCACCTTATCAAAACGATGTGCAGAGCGCATGTTTCCGATGACTCACTTCAAGGTCAAGGTCACGCTTAGGGGTCAAAGGTCATATGACTTTTTTTTGTGTGTATATTACTCTGCATTTGCATTGCATTGCAGTGCTTTTGTTTTTATTTGGCAGATCCTTCTTTTGTACACTTACAATAATTTTTTTGAATTACTTCCCTTTTATGTTACTATAAATAGCTTATTTCGTAACTTTTTTATTATTAGCCGTAGGGAAAAACCAAGACACTTTTCTGTGGTACAACATGGATGATACCCCCAACTTTTAGGTGTATTTTGACATATCTGTACCTTTAAGAAAATTTCAACTATATTTTCTCATGATTCTTTTGATTGATCTTGATTATGATTTTTGACCTTCTTGTCCTTAAGTGCAGTGATAACAGGTGAGTGATATAGGGCCATTATAGCCCTCTTGTTATCTTGTTTTGTCAGAAATATAAATCAATTCCTGTATACATATTGTTTGTATATTTCAGTTATCCCAGGTTAACCTGAACAACATGCTCTGTCCAGCGGTCTCGGATCCCTTCTACGGTCGACTTTATCGTATTTGTGGAATGATACACCAGGTTTTGCTCATACCACTGATTGGAAAGTTTATTGTATGGACATCATTTAAATTCAAGCTTACAAAACCAAATGATAGATATGAAGTGAAAGTTTTTGTGAAAGAATCGGGTCATAACTCTGATAATATACCCATAGAGGAAAGTGACACAACAAGCAATAAAAGTGACTGTAATGTGAAACATAGAAATGGAATGTTAACAAGTCATGTGACAGAAAATAGATCCAGGCATGAGCAGTCAGACAAGGAGAAAAATGGGTACTCGAAACAAATGTAGGAATTTACGTAAGAACTTTTCAGGAATACTGACAGAATCACCATTGATTGTAATCTACGGAAGAATTTACAAATGAATTACATTGTAAATTTCTTGTGTTAATTTATTCACAAAGGTAACAATGCAGGGCTCCAGATAAGATGCGTATTAGCGTAAATTATGCTTTGAAATAATGCATATACATATGTCTGATAATTTTTAAGCGTACAAAAACGTATAAGAAAATACAGAAACGCCCACAATAACTTTTTACCAGCGTAAATAAAATCTGAATCATCTAAATGCTTTATGTAACAGAGCACGGTCGGGATTAAAATTCCCCCCACATAGAACGTAACACACGCATTGAAAGGTACTCTAAAAATACCTAAGATAAAAATAAATTATACACTCAATGAGTGCGTAAATCAAATACTTGGGAAACAATATTGATGGTACGGTAGTGTATTTTAAAGCGGTGTTGATATAAAATATCAACTTCCAGTGTGGAGTAAACAAAAAATGTCTCTTTCTAAGAATGTAAAAAGTGAACAAACACTCTATACATTTTTAAACCAGCAAAGATGATCCCCAAAACATATTTAAAGGTATATTGAATATTCTTTTGGATTCAGTAGCGAGTGTTTTAAGCAAAAGCAAGTCAAGGGAGAATAAGAGCAAAAACTTGAATGCCGAATTGAAACTGAACTGCAAACAAAGTCATGGGTGTTACACATTACTCCTAGTAAATTTCGGATTTTACCATTTTACTCATTCACAGAAATTATGATGAGTAAATACTCATAGGCCAAAAAAATATCTGGAACCGTGTTTAAACAATTTCACTGATAACATTTTTTACCTCTACTGGACACTTTAAAACTCAAGTACTCGGTAGTTTTGTATTTTTTCCATTTTTTTCCCTTTTAAGCTGATGTAAATATTATGTATTCATAAGTCAGTTTTTGTTGTCATTTGTTTGTCATAGATTTTAAGTATAAATATAATGGATTTTGTCTTTGATGTCAGATTAGTAAGCGATCAATGTTCAGTTTAAAATTACTCTGTCTAACATCCTCATGAATATGTTTCCAGTATGAAATTAAAGGAAATGTTTTGCATTAGCACAAACTTATTAATTCATGTCATATATCAATTAAAGATATACTCCATGAGTGTATTTATTTTTAAATTTCACTATACACAATTATAAATATGTATGTACCAAAATTAATATTCAGATTTATGAATTAGCAAATGATGTAAGCAGATTAATGAGTTTCTGTTGTTGTTGTTGTTTTTTTTTTCCAATGAATTTAGCACAGCTTATGAAGTTTGTGGCAAGTACAAAATTTATTGATTTTTGTTTTGTGATATGATGCTGATGGAATTTAGATTTCAAACTCTGTAAAACAGTGTTATAGTTTATGAAACTAAATTTGGACTCTAGCATCTGATCGGCTGTTTCTGGGCACAGCTTCTGAATTGACCAATAACAAGGCAGTATTTTGAGACTGGTCTCCAAGTTCAGTTTTATATAACAATGGAACCAGTCCATGTAATTTTGAAGTGCTTTGTGAGACAGTATTGTCGGAAGAAAGCAAATTTTTTTGAAAATTCTATATATTGGATAGTATTTGCCGTTTAGTTTTTGTTAATATTTGCAAACAATTCAAAATTTCGAACAGGCACAAGTAATAACAAACATTATTTTAAAAAAAAAACACAAAAAAAACACACAAAAAAAGCAAGAAAACATGGAGATGCTGACTATTTGGTTATGAAATAAAATCAAAGCAAATATTACCCAGTCTATAGAATGCTGAATAAAATACAAGAAATACATTACAGGGAATGGTGTATGTACAGTTTGTGTATATTTATAGGTAATTCATTAACTTACTCCACTAGTGCAATATTAGATAGCATTATTGAAGTATGTGGATTTATTTTTCTCATCACCTTTTTGTTTTCAATCATGTTTTCCATTATTTACTTCATGTGCATTTTGAATATTGTTGGAGAAGAACAGTCTGAAATGGGGTTGTAAGATCTTGAATGTTGAACTTCATGTTGCATTTGTTTTATTATACCCCCACCAAACATGTTTGAGGGGGGTATATAGGAGTCAGTTTTGTCGCGTCCCATCGCGTCGCGTCCCGAAATCTATTAACTTAGTTATTACCAAATGGATTTGATTCAAACTTAAAATACATGTTCCACCTTATCACCCACATCATGTGACACAAGGTGCATAACTCTTGACACCAAGTTTTCATGAATTATGTCTCCTTTTACTTAGAATTTAAGGTTAATTTTGTTGTATTTTCACTATATCTCAGTTATTACTAAATAGATTTGATTCAAACTTAAAATAGATGTTCCACCTCATCACCCACATCATGTGACATAAGGTGCATAACTCTGACACCATTTTTTTATGAATTATGCCCCTTTTTACTTAGAATTTAAGGTTGATTTTGATGTATTTTCACTTTATCTCAGTTACTACTGAATGGATTTGATTCAAACTTAAAATAGATGTTCCACCTCATCACCCACATCATGTGACACAAGGTTCATAACTCTGACACCAAGTTTTCATGAAAAATGTCCCCTTTTACTTAGAATTTAAGGTTAATTTTGTTGTATTTTCACTATATCTCAGTTATTACTAAATGGATTTGATTCAAACTTAAAATAGTTGTTCCACCTCATCACCCACATCATGTGACACAAGGTGCATAACTCTTACATCAATTTTTCATGAATTATGCCCCTTTTTACTTAGAATTTAAGGTTAATTTTGATGTATTTTCACTATATCTCAATTACTACTGAATGGATTTGATTCAGACTTAAAATAGATGTTCCACCTCATCACCCACATCATGTGACACAAGGTGCATAACTCTGACACTATTTTTCTTGAATTGTGTCCCCTTTTATCTAGAATTTAAGGGTAATTTTGATGTATTTTCACTATATCTCATTCTGATTGGCTTAGAGCCAAAGGGAAGTAACCTTTTTTTAACCTTTGTACTGAGTTTCTTCCCCTTAAATTCCAGGAATTAGTCTATTTTTTAAAATCCTATTTTTAAATTTTCAATATTTTAGGTATTTTTCTAACTTTTTTATTATAAGTCCTATGTAAAAAGTAAAAACATTTTTCCATGGTAACATGGGTCGGTAAGACGCTTTTTTGTATTCACTTTTAGTGTATCTCTAATATTAGAGATTTAATATATTTACTAGTATTACTATACTAGTATTATACTAGTATTACTTATATGTGGAAGCCCAGGATGAAGTACTCCAAAGTATTTTTAAGATTCCTTATGGTTGCCATTCTTCTGTGACAAGACCGTATGGTGGGGGTATGAGTCACTCCTGTGACAGTTCTAGTTTTCACTTGCATGTAACAGCATTCTGAGAGAAAGCAGGAACTTTAAAGTAACCAAAGTTAACTTTACATAACAATAGAAAGTTTTTATTGTTCCATGTGTATTAAAACTGATTCTTGATTGTTTAAATTCTTCTGCATTTATTGTGTGCATTTTGTTTGATCACTAGATATAGACTTGGGTAAAACAGACAAAAAGAACGGCTCCGAGGGAAAAAAAAGATTTTTTTTCACAGAAGACCTTTTATCCTTTAGTAAATTAGACTGATATTACAGTACCATTGTTGTTGCAGACAACAGTTAAAGTATAAATTATAAATTCATTCTATTGTGCTGCCCTAAAAAGCATGTTTTTATTTTCCACCTGTGTCAAATATTTATGAATGTTAAAAAAAACCATATCATTGTATGCTACATGTATTATTGTATATACCTGTAGGTTGGGGGAAACAGAGGTCTGTGTTTGTCTCTGTCATGTCACTACCAGTAGATAATGGTACATATAATTTTAAAGAACATCCTTCTATTGATAGTCTCAGTTGTCCATTGAGGCAGAGAATTTTTAACTTACTGATGTATAGAAGGGTTTTCATTGCCCAGTGGTTAAGGTCACTTATTTAGAGTCCCTTACCTGTCACTTTGTGGGTTTGAACCTAGCTTGGTTTGTCATGTGAGGAAGTCATCTGGCTGGCTTGCAGAAGGTTTGTGATTCTACCCAGGAGCCATTCCGTGGCTGATATGTGCGTAGGGGTTCCTGAGTGTCTGTGCCTGATATAATGTATGGGTGCGAGGGATCTTCCTCCACCATTCAGAACTGGAAAATTGCCATATGGGGTGACATAAATCCATCAAACAATACTGATACTTGGACTGTGATTGGCTTTCAGCGCTTGAGATGTCAGAATGTATAATAGAGTGACACAAGAGTGATTGTATAAAGATAGCTTGTAAAGAGGCTATTTTGGTATGTAAGATATGATGCAATGTTGTGTTAAAAATAAGCGATGTGGTGTGTACATTTTTTTATTATGAAAAACAGTTTTGTAATATCAATACTTGCATTTTATACATTTTGAATTTATAAGGTGTGAAGTTGTCTGTTAATAGTTTTTCATGCTATGCCAGTTATTCTTTTTTGCCTTTATGCTTCACACAGATCTGGCCATGTTGAAATATTGTTAACTTCCATTTCAGCAAAATTCTGTCTCCTTTTATCCCACTGGAAGATTTGTTAACAATTAACCACCTAAACCATATAAGACCTTGAATACTGGTCAATATTTCAAGCATCTGCTGCTCTCTTACGTAATATCTGAATTTTTTCTTCTTCTTCATTTAAAGTTATGTCAAATGAGGTAATTGAAAATACTTCTTTCCTGCGTAATAGCTATTGATGCCATCTTTGTCATCATGCCATCTTTATCACGGAATTGTGACATCTTTATTAGCCCACCATCATCAGATGGTGGGCTATTCAAATCACTCTGCGTTACCTAGTACCTACTTTCACATTTCTCAAGCTACAGCCTCCAAATTTGAAGCACATGCATAGTTTTGTATACCGAAATGAAGTTTGACCTTGAAATTGATCTAATGACCTACTTTCACATTTCTCAAGCTACAGTTTTCAAATTTGGACCACATGCATGGACCACATGCAACATGTTGTGTACCGAAATAAAATTTGACCTTGATTTTGACCTTGAGCTTGTCTTGAAATTTGGAACATTCGAAAATGGCTCAATGGTGGGCGCCAAGATCACTCTGTGATCTCTTGTCATGGTATCATGCCATTTTTATTTTAGTATCATAAAACCTTTATCATGGTATCATAAAATATTTGTCACAGTATCATGGTATCATGCTGTCTTTATCATGGTAACATGGTGAAATGCCACTTTGATCATAGTATGTACCATGAAATTATTGTCCTGAATCATGCCATCTTTTTCACAGTATGTTAAGATGGTTAATTTTCACTGTTTATGAAATAGATGAAATATTTAAATATCACCAATGTATGTTAAGATGTTTCAAATACAGGTCTGTCTATTAAACAGGTGGTTCAGTTGATGTAAGTGTAACTTACCTATCATTCTTTTGGTATAGTTGATCCTTAAGACATTTTCCTGGTCTTTTTGTGTGTGTGTTTGTACGTAGCATTGTTTGTAATGATTTAATGTCTCCTATATGATCATTGTCCTACTATGATTTTGTATTCTATGTTGTTGTTGTTTTTGTTTAACTATGTTATAATTTATGTGCAATATTTATTTTTTGCCTGCCCTTGGTTACAGTGCCAGTCTTAATCTATCATGCTACTACTGCTTTTGAAGTGGAGGATCAGGGCCTGAGATTATAAATCTTGAGTTTGTAAACCAGTCTCAAAATTCTGGTTCCTGGTTGGTTCCTGATTGGTTGTCTCTGAGCACAATCTTAAAATTTACCAATGGCTTGTCTGCATTTTGTGAATGGTCGCCAGACTTGATCTTAGGAGCCTGTGTATAAATTCTACACAGAAAAATGATTATTCAAGCTTTTCCCTCATTTGACTGCACTTATATGTGTGGTCAAAGTTTTGTCAGTTTGAATAATTTACAAGTGTTTCAAATACTGACTGAATGCCACAATTTCAATATGCTTGACAGATACAATACTTGCAGTTAACAGAAATGTAAAAAAAAAAAAACACGCAACAAAATCTTTTGGCAAGAAATGATGAAAAATAGATAAAAAAGTGCAGAAATATTCACAATGGATTTGCCTGGCAATGGCAACATTTACACAATTGTTTAACAGTGCAGCACTGTTTGAAACAACCTGACTGTATAATTATTAGTTTATATGAAAAATGATGTATTTCTCTATATTTTACCACATATTAATTCTGCTACAATTACAAAGACTTTTTTTAATCAATTATTATGCATCTAGTTAGTATAGTTATAGTACTTATGTAAGAACAGCCTGCAATAGGCTTTGTGATGGTGCCAGTCTTGGCTGATGAAGAAATCTCATTATTTATGCTTTAGATCAATTAGTTTGTTTCTTGCCTTGGCACTATGCTGCAACATACATTGCTAATTCTGTGCGGGACAGTATTAGCTGTAAAACTAGTCTGTTGTAAAGATACCTCACATTTCTGTCTATTGAGGGATAACATACAACCATGGCCTGTGAGAGAGTCTTTCTTGTTTATAAAGAAACTCTCAACCTTGTATATAAAACATACAGTCAGAATGCTTCATTGATGTTTTTTTTTTCATGCAGTTTTGTTTTACAGTTTTGTAGTTATTTTGTGCTGTTTTGGTAAATGCCTTTGAATTATCATTGATGCATTGAACATACTGCAACATACTGTAAAAGCAGATATTTTTGCTGGGTCAAATTTTGCGAATTTGAAATTTTGTGTATATTCAAAATGGTATCCTACTTGAATTTGAATTATACTAATGATGAATATTTATGACAGGATTAATTTTCGCTAGATGTAGGGCCTCGCGAATATAGCAAAAATTAAACCCTCACGAAAATTTCTGCTTTTACAGTATGTCTATCATTCTGATGACGGTAGCGAAGTATACATATGTATGTTGACCGTACATTGTACAGGTATTTCATACAATATGAGCCATGCCATGGGAAAACCAACATAGTGGGTATGCGACCAGCATGGATCCAGACCAGCCTGCGCATCCGCGCAGTCTGGTCAGGATCCATGCTGTTCGCTAACAGTTTCTCCAATTCCAATAGGCTTTAAAAGCGAACAGCATGGAGCCTGACCAGACTGCGCGGATGCGCAGGCTGGTCTGGATCCATGCTGGTCGCAAACCCACTATGTTGGTTTTCTCATGGCACGGCTCATTATGTATTTCATACAACAGGTTTGCATAATAGCAGATTACTAAGTTAGTCTAAATACATGTTCTTTTTACCAACATATCAATGAGTAAGGAAGACATACACCTGTATTAACTTTTAGCAAGTTAGCTGCAAGTGATTTTGCCTTTGCGACCAGTGCAGACCAAGACCAGTCCTGCACATCTGTGCAGTCTGATCATAATCTGCACTGTTCGCTGTTCAGTTAGTAAATTTTCAGTGAACATCCCTTCGAATAATAAGTAAATTGAACTATGGACCATTCCATTTTAGAAACTTAGCAGGGTAAGGGTTAAGCAGCCAGTAGAGGAAGAAACAAAATCTGACCGTTTAAGGTAGGTGACTACTCAAGACACATGCTGAAATTTGAACGAAAAGTCCATTTCGGAAGTTGTCAGACTGGCTGCATAAGGCAAGCGGGTACTTAACCTTACCTTGCTAAATTTCTGAAATGGACTGGTCCATCATTCAGTTTGGGCAGTACCACTTTTTATTCAAAGGGGTGTTCACTGAAAATTTACTGACTGAATAGTGAACAGTGCAGGCTGATCTTGGTCTGCACTGGTCGCAAAGGCCGAATAAATTGCTGCCAGCAGGCTTAAGGTTAATACAGGTGGCAGTCAAATGAAACTGTAATTCATTTAGTTGTGATTTTGATAGAAAATACTGTGTAACAACCTGGAAAAAGTCTGATTGACTATATGTGAGAGAGGACCAGAATATATAAATCATTCCCATTCTTATTTGTTCTTTCGTTTAAGAGAGTTTATTGGATTACATTTCTGAGGAGATTTTCAATTTTATCCAGATAGTTAAAAGGTTATGTAATTTTCATAAAGCAACATTGCTTGAGGTGCTGTACATGAAGCAACTAGTCTAGTTGGACTGCCTTTGTTTGCTCCATGTTGATGTCAACAGAAATTAAAACTCAAGCACTACATAAGTATTACTACTCAAATATGGCCCATTTTCTTGCAAATTTTCTACTTTTTAGCTTGACTTTTCAAAGAGTATTGCTCTCGCCCCGGTGTTGGCGTCGCCATTGGTTAAAGTCAAATATCTGTTACTATCAAAACTGTTGACTTGAAACTTAAAAAAGATATTTACTATCAAAGTCTACACCAGGAGAAATAATCCCCATAACTCTGATTTGAATTTTGACAGAGTTGTGCCCCTTTTTAACTTAGAATTTTTTGGTTAAAGTTTTTATTGTCGGAGCTCTAATTCAGAGTCAAGCACTGAGAAAAGTCGAGTGTGCTGTCTTGTGGATAGCTCTTGTTTAGACTAAATGTAATGATGGAAATTGTGGTGCTGGTGAGACGGGCCAGTTGTTTTACATTATAATGTACCAAGTCAGTTTATTCAAATGTGCGTAATTTTGTAAATGTGCAATTAGTTTTCGTACCAAAGCATTTTAGATCTACTAGTAGTTGAGTGTGTTCAGTATTTTAGATAACCTAATGCAGTAGATTGATTTTTCACGTCGTTTTTATTTCAACAGCCATGTTACTACCTTTTTAAATATATGAGACAACGCTTATAAGTAATCAAAACTTTTTTTTTTTCAATTTACCAGATCCCCATTTTCACAAATGTAAGCAACAATATAAGTACTGAGAATAAAGTCTACAGTATATAATGGTTGAAATTAAACACAACTAAATTTACATAAATTTTGTTGTTTATTCTACCAATGGTTTATATGATTTTGGTACATCTTATTTCATTTTTGTTACTGCTTAGTTTGAGGTTATGTACATTTTACTATTGGTATTCTTTCGATTTTGGGCAATGAAATCATTCAAGTACTTCTCTAATTTTGAACATCATGTTGAGGACTTATCAGTTTTTCACTATACTGTGTAATTAAAGTCATTCATATGTTTATAGAAAGTTAAGAATGGCAATTTTGCCGATTTAAAAACTAGATTTAGCTGATTTTAGGGCACTGTTTGGGTGTCAGAATGTGTTAATGATTGTCATAAATAAGCACATCACTAGACTGCACACTGCTGTTGTTTGTTACTAGTATTGTCTAGGTATATCTGTAGACTTCGTTTTTTTTTCTAAATACTTTGTAAATTTCAACGCCAAATTTGAGGAACTACATAAGAAATTGAAGTAGTACTTGTTAAAGTTTGTACTATATCTTTTGAAAGTAAAATATCCACTAACTTTATACATAATCTAGAAATCAGTATTTATTGGTCTTGAAATAAAAAATGTAATAAACTTTTATTATGACATCTTGCAAAATTTTGACTTTTCTATATAATTTCTTTACAACAGTTATACTGTTAAAATTGTATCTTTTGTAAATAAATATTTTCAAAATGCCATTTTACTGTTTCTAAATTCCATGTATCAAAAGAGGCATGTTTTATCCATTCAATAGCATTCAAATGTCCATTTCAGATAGTATATGTTTCAATACATTTTATTTCATCTTCTTTTCTAATGGTATGCCAGTATGCGAATTTTGCTAACTAAGATAGCTGATGGTCAAGAATGAAATGAAATCTGTGGCAAGATCATTTAATTTTTTTAATTTTTTTTTTCAATTTTTAAGTTGCTACATTGATAGGGTTACAAGTTACGCACTATTTAGAAGACGATTTTATGAGAGCTATTGTTATTGTCTACATAATTCATGTAAGAACGAATACGGTACCAAATTCTAGGAATTTCGTATAAAAGAGGTTGTGATTTTTGTATACTGGAAATCTCTTTGGAGAAAAATGAGATTTTGGCAAAAATTGTTTGATAAATTAATAGAGGGTGCTGCTAGCAATAGTTTCGATGTTCAGAATGCGTTTTATGAATGTTTAGTGAGCATAAACATTTAAAATCTGTACAGGAAACACACTGGAAAATCTTATGTATGCTCTTGCATATAAATCACAAAATCTCAATCTCTCTTATATATATTACTGTAAAAGTCTTATGTTTTGCGGGTGGGGTTTTTTTTCGCGATTTTCCAATTTCCGATTTTTTGGCAAGTTTTTTAATTTGCAAGGTTGCCACATTGAAATGAGGAATTTCTGGTATTTATATATATAATATATACAGACAATTTAGCGAGACAGATGAATTTGCAAAAATAAAAACCTCGCGAAAAAAAAGACTTTTACAGTATAGATGTTGTTTCTTCCTTAGTCTTTATATTGACTTGCGAATGAATTTTTCGTCTTTTATGTATATACATGTACATTTCTTTTTGTGTATATTCATACAGTTGGACACAAGGTGTTTGTGATTTTTTCTCTATTTCTTCCCACCTATATTTATTAATGTTTGCAATCAAGACAAGTAAATTATTAAAAGCAAGATGTTGCCTTTGTTTTATGTTACTTTTCAAAGTTTGCAGCCAAGATCCTTTTATGAGTTCGCCAAGTATGGGCCAGAAAGTGGAAATTTACTGGAGGGAAGGGAAACTGGTGAAAATCTTTACGTAAAGTAATGGAGCAATAGTGACAGTAACTTGTTCATGTATGCTATATTGGTGTTCTCTGGTGCTGATACAAGCACATGACTTTTTTTACCAGATACGAAGACTGTACAGTCAAACTTTGTTCGCACAAACTTGACAGGACAGTCAAAATCTGTCCGAGTTATCAGTAGTTCGAGCCATCAAACAATATACATTATATACTATTAGGAATTTTGCTGGGACCCAAAGACGAGTTCCAGCAAAGGGCAGTAAGTTGAACTGTATATGGGGAGTATATACATATATATGAGCCGTGCCATGAGAAAACCAACATAGTGGGTTTGCGACCAGCATGGATCCAGACCAGCCTGCGCATCCGCGCAGTCTGGTCAGGCTCCATGCTGTTCGCTTTTAAAGCCTATTGGAATTGGAGAAACTATTAGCGAACAGCATGGATCCTGACCAGACTGCGCGGATGCGCAGGCTGGTCTGGATCCATGCTGGTCGCATACCCACTATGTTGGTTTTCTCATGGCGCGGCTCATGTAGAATATCTAGTGATAATTACACATTATCATTAAGATTCTACTTGCCTAAAATTAAAAACAAGATGCAAATGATATTTTTAACTGTAGACGGTGCCGTCTTTGTCTCGCTTCTACACTACCTGAATTTGATAATCATTCAGCAGGAGTCAGATCATAAATTTCTCCAGTTGTCTTCAAATCCATAATGGCATGTTTTATCGAAAATGTTCAAGTCTCACTTTTAAAGATTTAATGCTCCTCTCTAATCTTGTACACACTGTCTCTCTTAAATAATGTGCTTCAAAGATTCATAGTACATTATAACAAGAGGGCCAAGATGGCCCTAGGTCGCCCACCTAAGAAACACACCATAACAGTATAAAACATGTTTGACCTAGTGATTTCATGGAAACAAATATTCTGACCAATTTTCATTAAGAATGGACCAAAAAATTGGTCTCTTGCAATAAAACAAGCATTTTCTTAGATATGACACAGTTTTTGACCCTAGATGACCCATGTTCAAAATCGACCTAGATTTTATCAAGGCAATCATTCTGACCAAAATTCATGAAGATCAATTGAAAAATACAGCCTCTATCACATACACAAGTTTTTTCTGTGATTTGACCTAGTGACCTAGTTTTTGAACTCAGATGACCCATATTCAAATTCGACCTAGATTTCATTAAGGCAATCATCCTGACCAAATTTCATAAAAATCAATTGAAAAAAAACAGTCTCTATTGCATACACAAGATTTTTCTTTAATTTGACCTAGTGACCTAGTTTTTGACCTCAGATAACCCATATTAAAACTCGACCTAGATTTCATCAAGGCAATCACTGAGACCAAATTTCATGAAGATCAATTGCAAACTACATTCTCTATTGCATACACAATGTTTTTCTTCGATTTGACCTAGTGACCTAGTTTTTGACCCCAGATGAAACATTTTCGAACTCGGCCTAGATTTTATCAAGGTAATCAGTTGAAAAATACAGCCTCTATCGCATACACAAGGTCTTTCCTTGATTTGACCTAGTGACCTAGTTTTTGACCCGAGATGACCCATTTTCGAACTCGGCCCAGATTTCATCAAGGCAATCATTCTGACCAATATTCATGAAGATCAATTAAAAAACACAGCCTCTATCGCATTCACAAGGTTTTTCTTTGATTTGACCTAGTGACCTAGTTTTTGACCCGAGATGACCCATTTTCGAACTCGGCCTAGATTTCATCAAGGTTATCATTCTGACCAATATTCATGAAGATTGATTGAAAAATACAGCCTCTATCGCATACACAAGGTTTTTCTTTGATTTGACCTAGTGACCTAGTTTTTGACCCGAGATGACCCATTTTCGAACTCGGCCTAGATTTTATCAAGGTTATCATTCTGACCAAAATTCATGAAGATTAATTGAAAAATACAGCCTCTATCGCATACACAAGCTAAATGTTGACAGACAGACGACAGACGATGGACGCCGGACATTGAGCGATCAGAAAAGGAATAGACTCGCTAAATTGATGACCAATTTCTCCTGTGACCGCTGCAGCTAATGTATAATCGGTCTCATTTAAACCCTAAACTTCTTTAAATAAATGAAACTTACGAAAGTGGCTGAATTTCACTGGCATTTACCAATAAGATGAAAACAATTGGCTATTATTTTTTAATCCCCCGCCGTGGCGGAGGGATTATAGGAATGGTCTGCTTCCGTCCTTCCGTAACTTTTTCGTGTCCGCTCCATATCTCCTAAACCCCTTGAAGGATTTTCATCAAACTTGGGTCAAATGATCACCTCATCAAGACGATGTGCAGAACCCATGAGTCAGCCTTGTCGGTTCAAGGTCAAGGTCAAAGGTTTGAGCCTTCCATTTTGTGTCCACTCTATATCTCTTAAACCCCTTGAAGGAATTTTATAAAACTTGGGTCAAATGACACCTCATCAAGACGATGTGCAGAACCCATGAGTCAGTCATGCTGGCTCAAGGTCAAGGTCACAACTTAGGGTCAAAGGTTTGAGCCTTCCATTTTGTGTCCGCTCTATATCTCCTAAACCCCTTGAAGGATTTTCATCAAACTTGGGTCAAACGATCACCTCATCAAGATGATGTGCAGAACCCATGAGTCAGTCATGCCGGCTCAAGGTGAAGGTCACAACTTAGGGTCAAAGGTTTGAGCCTTCCATTTTGTGTCCGCTCTATATCTCCTAAACATCTTGAAGGATTTTCATCAAACTTGGGTCAAACGATCACCTCATCAAGGCGATGTGCAGAAATTATGAGTCAACCATGCCAGGTCAAGGTCACAACTAAGGGTCGAAGGTTTGAGCCTTCCATTTGGTGTCCACTCTGTATCTCCTAAACCCCTTAAAGGATTTTCATCAAACTTGGGTCAAATGATCACCTCATCAAGAACTCATGAGTCAGCCATGTCAACTCAAGGTCAAGGACACAACTGAAGGTCAAAGGTTTCAGCTCTGTACCTCCTAAACCCCTTGAAGGATTTTCATGAAACTTTGGTCAAATGATCACCTCATCAAGACGTGCAGAATTCATGAGTCAGCCATGTCAGTTCAAGGTCAAGGTCACAGCTAAAATCAAAGGTTTACCCTTTCACTATCCATAGCAGTGGCGGGGGATTTAGCTGTCTTTCAGACTGCCTTGTTAACCTTTAGCCTGCTGCCAGCAAGTGATTCTGCCTTTGCAACCAGTGCAGACCAAGATCAGCCTTAATGGTCTGCACTGTTCGCTATTCAGTCGGTAAATTTTCAGTGAACACCCCTTCAAATAATAAATGGTACTCCAAAATTGAATGATGGGCCAGTTCATTTTAGAAATATAGCAGGGTAAAGGTTTATATGATGAATTTTGGTCAAACTTTGGAGAACATGTTCTTCTACATTAACACGACTGTGTACCTCCTCAAGCTTGGCTAAGTGAAAGATACAAAGGTAAACAATATAAAGCTGCACTGGTTTGATGCTTTTTATTGCAAATATAATAAAATAATTCAAATATCAATAATAAAATATACATTTTAATAAATCTATCTACTGTATTGTAATTACATACAAATTTCTTTCTTTCATGTCAAGTAAATTTCCACTGTGCCAGCATAATTATGTAGTCTACCAAAATTCTTTGGTAGAAATCTAGGGATAATGTTGGACCTCAGACCACGTTAAAAAGAGGGCCATAGTGACCAGAAGTCACTTACCTGATCTTGAATATATGTATGACACACTGATGGTAGGATTTTTTTTTTTTTTTTGGTATAAAAGTCATAAAGCAGGTCAAGTGCCCTCTTTGAACAAATTTAGAGAGGACCTTAAAGGGATGATCAGACCTAGTTTTATGAAGACATGCCAAGAAGATAAAGGGGGAAAAAAAACTTAAAAAAAGATATTTCTGTTTTTAACTCTTAGTGTCCTCCTCAAAGAGACCTACTGCTCAAGTTGAAGACATTTAACAGACTAATTTTGAAGAAGATCCATCAAGCGCTAAATGTGTGGGGGCATAAAAATGTTTATTTTTAATCTATATGTACAATAACCAGAATAAAATGGAATGCATGTAAATTGTAATTTAAGGAAGTGATAATATTATTTATAACTGCTTAACTTTTAACTTTTGTAAAAGAGACCGAAAATATCTGAAAGTCTGACACTGTTGTACACTCACTGAATGACTTGCTGGTCAGGCGTCAAAACTGGACTGAGGCAAGCAATTCAAAGTGTTTTCAGCTTGTTTTTGTTGGGTTATGGTATTTCTGCATGTCTGATAAACCGGAAGTGATGGCGTAATGTCATTTTTCCGGAAAACGTAGAATAAAGACTGGATTCGGCGTAAGGAAATGAAAATCATTTTATGAATTAATTGCACCTGTGAGTAAATTTATTACAATGAAACTAACATATCACACGTTAAATAATTCAAAATAATGTCTTAAATTTAGCATGAAATATCTGGTTTACTTTAATCATTTTTAAATATCTCAAAAATAATCACACGGACCTATACGTTTTATTTCATCAAATTATAGGCCATTTCTTTATTTACAACCAACTGTGAGAAGTTTCATCAAAATCTACATTGTAGAAAAATTTCTATTCATGAAAATGTTATGAAAGTTATGATTTTCCCATAGACTCCCATTATGAAATATTGTGCGAGGTCCCTGTTTTTCAAATCAGTTTAGCAAAAAATCAAGCACACAACCCTATCTTTTTTATTTGCTGAATTTTCTAGGTATATTCTGAAGTTTTGAAAAATCAGAGTTTAATCAAATTCTACTTTGTAGAAATAATTTTGACCCAAACGTGCAGAACTACCTTTAAACGTCGTATGCCTGAAATTATTTTCCATATTTTTATTTCCAAATTTTTTACTCATTAACCCAGTAAACAGGTCTTAAAATAAGCCTGTCATGAAGCACAAACTATGGAACGGCAATTTATACAAGGAGTCATGTAATATTACCTACATTTTGTATCTCTAAAAAAAGTTTCAGTGAAATGAAAGGGTGAACTGATATATAATAATGAGCTACTGTACAAAGGAAAATGTTGGAAGACTGACCAATTAAATTCTATATAAAATGATTTCACAAAGTAAATGGATACTGACATTATCAGTTTGACCTTTTACCTCACCATGCAACCTTAATCTTGAAAAAACCCAAAATCAACAACTATTTGCTGCCCAGAATCCATTTTTTTTTTTTTTTTTTTAAAGAATTATGATCATTTGTATAATCTATGAGCATGTGTTATATGCCAATTAATAAGTTCAGCCATTTGTAGATCTACTGCTACAACAACAATATACTTATTTATTACTGTCAGGTTCATGAAGACTAGAGAACAACATGAATGAAAAAAGTTACAAGAAATACAATCAACAGGTAATTTACATGGGGGACAGAGTTTAACTTCAAAATGGATGCTAGAACGTACATACGTTCTATGCCGAGTAACACATCATCAAAACATGTCCACCATCTTTGATTAGCCGCTAGTCTAATTTCGGATGTTATATCTTTATTGTAAAGTTTCAGACAATGATAATATTTACTGAAATTGCCGCTTTCATATTATGCAATATATATAATAACACTACAATTAAAAATAAATAAATAAAATCATTTTAGCACCCTGCCTTTCCATTGACAATACTTTTGTGTACACATTAATAAAATGAAATTTTTATTTCAGCCGTAGGAAAGAAGTTCTACATCATGTCATATTAAATATAGAATGACTGCCATATTAAGGAGCTACAAAGTGAAAAATGGAACATAAAATACTTCAAAACTTTTTTGAAGTCATAAAGTCAAATAAAACACAACATGGCCTTTCTATTAATATTTAACAGTAAAAACAAATAGTTCTCCTGCAGTATTTTGAGAGTATCAATAATGTATTTTTTTCTGTTTGTTTTTGTTGGGTAAAATGTCATATGGCAACTTTTCAGCTTTGATGGTGGAGAAAGACCCAAGGTGCCCCTCCTTAAATTATTTCATCATACAGCAGGCAGCTGGGTAGAACCGCCGACCTTCCGTAAGCCAGCTGGATGGCTTCCCCACATGAAGAATTCAACGCCCTGAGTGATTTAAAGTCAGTGAACTTAAACACTCAGCCACAGAGGCTCCCTGTATCAATAATGTTTTTTATTATTTAATCACAGTCTTCTATCAGAACATATTTCAAAGACTGCATTATTATTGCATACCAGACTAGGGTTTCCAGTGATTTCACCGGTGCTGAAAAACTCCCTGGAGTGTGAGATGATTCGTGTGCTTTAAATGACGTATGAAGAACTACATCTATTGGATGATTTATGCACTATTTTATATTTTATTGCACAAAACAAGATAATAATTGAATACCTTGATAGTTCCTTTTGTCCTTTATAGTGTATTTCTCAACTCAGAAAATGTTGTTTTATGAAAAATGCATAATGTTATGCTGCAAACGATAAAACAAAACTGGAACTAATCATTGTTTTTTGTATTTGAAACATCATGGGGTCTTTCCTGTTTACAGACATTGATTTCCCCGGCTTTGTTTAAATATGCTACTGTAAAAAAAAAGTGCTCTTAAGAAAGTCATTCATTTGATTTTATTTCCACTATTTTTTGTTGAATATGGCATGGAAGAAAAAGATTCTATCACTGGCTGTAGGTGTGGATGGAAATATATCTGGCTCTTGGGTAACTGTTTATGCAGTACCTCGGCAGAGCCTCATTACTGCCTGAACAGTTACCTTCAAGCTGGATATTCCCATTTGCACCTTCTACCAGAGTAAAAATCTTATATTCTCCTTTCTGTCCACTTACAAAACGTAAAATATACCGGTAGCAAAGCAGATAAACCTGAAGACAAAACTCAAGTTGATGCTACATGTAACGATACTGGCAATAAAAATAAAACAACATAAAAAATCATACATGAACATTTGTTTAAAGGCAAACTTTTAGGACATTCCTGCACTTTTTTTTTTAACTTCTTTTCATAAAAATGTGATATACATGTATTTTTGCCCAATCAATAACAATTGTTGTCAAAAATACATCATAGCAGAATACACATGTAGAAATTTCACTACGAGTCAAAAATGATGTTGTTGCTATGGAGACGCTAACTTACTAAGAAAATTTTCTAAAGAAAAACAAAAAATCTGTTTTTGTAGAGAGGTGTTTGGTAGTATGTTGTAAAAGCAGAAATTTTTGCGAGGGTTTAATACTCGCTATATTTGTTAGGCCCTAAATCTTGCAAAAATTAATCCTCATGTAAATATTTGCCATTAGTATAATTCAATGCCATTAATATAATTCAAGTAGGATACTATTTTTCCATTTTGTGATTATTAAACTTTGCGAACATACTCAAAATTGCAAAGTCGCGAAATTTTGACCCAGCAAATATATGTGCTTTTACAATATACAAATATCACAGAATACAATGTATAATCTAAGTATTAGAATATTTGTAAGCTCTATAAAATATGGAATAGTCCTAAATAAAAGACAACCGGTCTATACTGCAAATTTTCATCAAACATGTCATGACTCTTCGTACCATCTTTGTGACCTGCTAACGGCACGTTCCCACTGATGGAATACTGGCTTGTATTTGGACCAGTTTTGTTGTGGTTCAAATTCACGCTCCGTTTTACGAATTTTCTCCAGTTCCTTCAAATCTTTCCACACACCTGTTTAAGTATCAAAAATATATATTATTTATTTTATCAAAATATTACATTCAGAATGTACTTGGTCATAATTCATTAATACAGTTGAAATTCAGTCTCAAATTCCGAATGTTCGAGCGTTTTACTTCGAGATAACCAAAGTTTGACTTCAAATGATATTCTGTGCACATGTTTATGAAATATCTTTGAGAAAGCCGGAATTTTGAGATAAGAGAGTTCAAGATATTGACTTTCAACTGTACTAAGAGAACATCTAAATTTCATTTTTTGCTCAGAATGTAAATACAAAATAATGCGGATTTGTTTTGAGTTTCTTTTATGTTGGGTTTAACACTGCATTGACATAATTATATTATAATTATATTAAGGTATCCCAGCTTTTGACAATGGAAAACCCTAGATGCTCCTCTGGGCATTATCTAAGACACCTGTGTAGACCCACAGACCTTCTATAAGCCAGTTTCATAGCTTCCTCACATGAAGGTTTTGAATCTATGGAGGTGAGGGACAAGGGATTCAAAGAAGGCCCCCTTAACCACTCCGTAAGGGAGACCCCTTAAATATTTCGGTAAGTGTGTTATTTTAACATTGTTTTAAAACAGTTCTGTATTCTCTTTTTTAGAAAATTAAATCAGGCAGAATATTTTCAAGATATTAATACATGTGAAAGAACTTAAAAGTAAGTTTTCAAATTTACCCATTGCAAGCCCAGCAAAGAATGCTGTCCCAAGGCTTGACATGTTTTCTGTCTGTGTTGATCTATTTATAATTTGATTGGTGAGATCTGCCATCAATTGTACCAGAAAGTCATTGTTGCAAACACCACCATCTACTCTGAAATAACCAAAAAGCTGTTAAAGCAAACACCACAATACACCATGAAAAACACCAAAAACCCGTTATTGCTAACACCACAATCTGCCCTGAAACAACCAAAAAGCTGTTATGTAAACACCGTAATCAATCGTGAAATAACCAAAAGATGCTGTTGCTAAAAACACCTTCCATACTGAAATAACAAAAAGGTTGTGACTGCATAACCACTTTCCACCATAATTCTTGCATACTGGGTGAGAATTTCCAATGATTTCACCTGTGCTGGAAAACTTCAGTTTACACCCAGGGTGTAAGATGACTTTTGTGCCGTAAATGATTTCTACTGAATTTAATGTATGTAGCAAATTTGTTCAGCATTTTTGAAAAGTAAAACCAGATAAAGTCAAAAACATAACCTTATAATGTAGGTGATAAAAAATAAACTGAACTTCTTTATGTTGTTTGTTTGTCTTTGTAACATCATGATATCTTTCCTTACAGATGTAAATTTCAAAAGCTTTATTTACATACACTTCTGTCAGAAAAGAGTGCAATAAAAAAGGCATTAGTTTGATTTTATTTTTACTATTATGCATGCAAAAAAAGAAATCTATCTCTGGTTGTAGACTGTATCACTCGGCAGAGCCCCATTATTGCCTGAACAGTCATCTTTAAACCAGATATTCAGGTCTGCAACTACAGGCAGTGAAAGAATCTTATAGTAGTTGCAACTCTGAAATACCATGAAGTCATGACATTGTGAAAGAAGAAACAAGTCATCAATGCAAAACACACTCCAATTGTGGAAGAAACACAAACTCAGTACAGCAAATAGTATGGTTGAAAATAACAAAAAAGTTACGATCACCTGCATGAGTTCATGGATTTCAAATCCTCAAAATGAAACATTTGGGAATTTTACTTGTTGACTTGGATCTACAGTCATTACACTAATTGACGCAACCTTAACTGTAATTTTCACAATGGAATATACCTTACCTGACAAAATTAAGAGGTATTTTAGTTTCATTGAGAACAGTTTCATACAGCAGTTTAAATCTAAATCCTATAGACTCAAGGATGGCACGTGTAATGTGGGCTTTGGTCGTTGAAGGCTGCATGCCAATCATTAATGAGGTGGCTTTATCATCATTGATTGGTGCCTGAAATATACATTAAAATATGTCAAAAACCCTTAGAACAAATTCAGTAATTGAAAAATTTAAGAAACTAAATTGTCATATTTCATAGTGAAAACAACATTGAATTTTTGCCCTTTAAATTTCTTCACTGATATACTAGGGAAGATCAATGAAAATAAGCTGTCTGTTGCAATTATATCTGAAGTGATATGACCCATTTTATATCAATTTTTTAGTAACATTAAATGTAGGTTTATAATTTGCAAAAAATATAAAAATTTACACAATTTTCAAGGATTCTGACAGTAAAATAGTTTCTGCATAAGGTTAATCTACAGAATGCAAGAGCTCACGTGTGCTTTTTCAATAATATTTTCTGCGGTTAGATCATTATATTTAGTGCAAATACATTATGTTCTATGGTTTGGTCATTACGTCCAGTGCAAACAATTTTTGCTTAGTTGTTTGGCTGTTACGGCTGTGTTATCTGTATTATGTTGCCCTCTCTTTGAATCACTCGCCCAACCTTCCTTAAAACTTTTGTGACACGTAAAAAACAAGTGTCCTGCTAACATTTGCCTGACTTCCAGAATTTTCCATTTCTCATATTGTTTGTGAAGGAGTAATACCGTGATCTACACAATATCTAATCAATACTTTCTGCGCCATGAACTTATCGGACGTCGCCATTTTTGAAAGTGTGTGTGACCGTTACTTTAAAAATTACGTCACAATTTTAATGTTAGTGAGGTCAAAGACATGAAATGCAACATAATTATGCGAGACACACATTGCCATTAATAATGATATAAATTTTAATCCTGTGAGATGTATATCGATTAAGTTACATGAATTTAAAAGGAAGCCACTTCTTTTTGTAGGAGGAAAACTGAATTTGCACTGACTAGCACTGACTGCCATTCATTATCTAAAAATACTCAAATAATATGACAGATATTTAATCTTAAACTTTATAGTCCTGTTGAATGTATTTTGAAATAACAGCAGTTAAAATAATTATCTGATGTGTAGCTTATTTTCAAAAAAATAAAAAAAGTTTGCGATTTTCTGGGACAACCCTTGTATTTAGAAACTGATATGACTTTTTGTTACCACTTTTTATACACTTCAGTGACAAATCTTTATTTTTTACCATGATGAAGATCTTTGATAAGACAGAATCCAGCTGATTATTTAATGATTTAATTTGATCTGGCGTTAAGACATTTTTTTTTTTTCTTTTGTACTCATAGTTTGTAGTAAATTGTAGACAGTTTAACCTTCCCTTGCCAATTTTACAAGGTTTTAAATGTTTGCACTACTGAAACATGCAAACTAATTATAAATAACTAAGATATGATTTTCACCTTTCGTTGTTTGATCAGAAAGTGTAATCTACATTATAGTTTAATAAACAGTACCAGTGGTATTGTGCGAGAGTTCCAGGCATCCATGTTCATAGCATCTGGTATCATCAATATGTCTCATAGAGAGATTTTGCTGGTATTTGGACAAAAGAAGGTACTGAAGCAGTCCCACTTCAAGTGAATGAAAATGGATGTAACATAATTAGGACTGTGCATAATGTAACAATCAAACTACTGAGTATTATGAATTTTGCACATTTTATAATGATAAAACCAAAGAATCTGCTTATTAAAGACAGCACAAGTCAGTATAACAGTATTAAAATTACACACATACCTGTAGGCCACTGAAGGCAGGGACAAAGTACACACCATCGGTATCTATAACAAATAAATTACTGTTTTGACTGCTGGCTGGTTCATCAACTACAACACTTAATTATAAATACTTAAACAGGCAATATTGAAAAAAATAAATAAAATATGTACAAATATTACATGTGGGGCAACTTTCGTCAGTGGCCATTTCTCTATAATTTATTTGTATATAGTCAAACTTCATTCGCTCAAACATGGATAATTTGTACATCACCATTCGTTCAAACTCATTGTCAGGTCCTTTCAAAGTTCCTAGATAATGTATATTGTTCAATGGCTCCAACTATTGATAAACTGAACAAATTTTGACCGTTCCCTCGAGTTTCTGAGTTAAAAAAGTTCAACATTATCCCTTTTAGTTTTAGAATAACAGAAAATTACCTTCAACAGATTCTGCTATAGATGCTGTTTCCCGTACATCTTCAAAATATCCTACAATTAGTAATATAACACTGGGTATATGGTCACAATTACATAATCATACTGATACTCTATTATACCTTGCATCTACCACAAAGTGAGGACATTTCTGATATTCCACCATAAAGTGAGGACATTTCTGATATTCCACCACAAAGTGAGGACATTTCTGATATTCCATTGACGGAGTACCATGCACACATTCTGAGATAAGGGAATGCATAAAAACTGGCGTGAGACAAAAAGTAGTACCATGCTAAATGATGGCCATAAATTATAAAGAAATCACATCTTGCTTTATATCCAAGGATGTAGAACCAGAATCAATCATTGTCCTATTTTGTTCAATTGACAACAATTTCAAAACTAGTGGTACTCTCAAACTAATTCTTGAATGTGAATAAAAGATAAAAACTGAGTCATCTATAGGTCAAACTAAATATTGTATTGCAAAACATGTAGAATGAAAACTGTTGTCCGTCAATAAAAAGGTTAATCTTTAAAGTTTTTTACTACCATCATATTTGTGATATACAGTTAAACTTGCCTTAGCAATCATTCCTATTAAGCAGTCAATTGCCTTATAAAGCCTTACAACAAACTAAATTGAATTTCTGTTTATAATTAAACTCCCATCTGCCTTAAGCAGCTAGGTTGCATTGCTCCCTTGGCTGGTAGATAGTGGTTCAACTGCACAGTTGAACCTGCCTTGGTGGCCACCTGTTTTAAGCTACTACTTGCCTTATGCAGTCAATCTGCTAACTTCCCAAATTGACACTTTGTTCTGATTTCAACTTGTCTCAAGAGGCAAGACTGTGCTGTTTTCTTGACTGATTGCTTAATACAGGTTTGACTGTTTAGCCTAGTCTCCCTCAGAACAGTACTTACCTGTATTACTTAACTTTAGTTAAGAGAAAAGCTGTGCGAAAACCAACATTAGTGCTTTGCAACCAATATGAATCTGGATCAGCCTACACATCCATGCAGTCTGATCTGCATCAATACTGTTCTCTTATCAGTTACATACAAATGCTGAAAATGATAAACTAACAGCAGGGATGTGGGGATAAATGGACAGTTGGCATGTGCTCTGGATCCTTGCTAGTCACAAAGCCCTAACGTTGGTTTTCACACAGCAGCGCTTATATACAAATCATATACCTGCTGAACATTAAATAAGAGGACCATGATGGTCCTGAATCGCTCACCTCTTCCCACATGACCCAGTTTTGAGTATGACGTCGTTTTTTCTATTATTTGACATAGTGACCTAGTTTTTGAGCTAATGTGACCTAGTTTTGAACTTGACCTAGATATTATCAAGATAAAAATTCTGACCACTTTTGATGATTTTGTTTGTTTGTTTTGGGTTTAACGCCATTTTTCAACAGTATTTCAGTCATATAACGGCGGGCAGTTAACCTAATCAGTGTTCCTGGATTCTGTACCAGTACAAACCTGTTCTCTACAAGTAACTGCCAACTTCCCCACATGAATCAGAGGTGGAGGACTAATGATTTCAGACACAATGTCGTTTATCAAATAGTCACAGAGAACATACGCCCCGCCCGAGGATCGAACTCGCGACCCCGCGATCCGTAGACCCACGTTCTACCTACTGATCTAAGCAGACAAGTACTTTTGATGAAGATCCATTGAAAAATATGGTCTCTAGAGAGGTCACAAGGTTTTTCTATGATTTGACCTATTGACCTAGTTTTCGAAGGTACGTGACCCTGTTTTTAACTTTACCTAGATATCATCAAGGTGAACATTCTCACTAATTTTCATGAAGATCTCATGAAAAATATGGCCTCTAGAGAGGTCACAAGGTTTTTCTATTTTTATACCTACTGGCCTAGTTTTTGACCGCACGTGACCCAGTTTCGAGCTTGACCTAGGTATCATCAAGGTGAACATTCAGATCAATTTTCATGAAGATCCATTGAAAAATATGGCCTCTAGAGAGGTCAAAAGATTTAAATAATTTTAGACCTACTGACCTAGCTTTTGACCGCAGTTGACCCAGTTTCAAACTTGACCTAGATATCATCAAGATGAACATTCAGACCAACTTTCATACAGATTCCATGAAAAGTATGGCCTCTAGAGAGGTCAAAAGGTTTTTTTATTATCTGACCTACTGACCTAGTTTTATAAGGTACGTGACCCAGTTTCAAACTTGACCTAGATATCATCAAGGTGAACGTTCTGACCAATTTTCATGAAAATCATTCTATTTCAAGACCTACTGACCTAGTTTTTGATCTCAGTTGACCCAGTTTCAAACTAGACCTATATATCATTAAAATAAACATTCAGACCATCTTTCATACAGATCCCATGAAAAATATGGCCTCTAGAGAGGTCACAACGTTTTCTCATTATTTGACCTACTGACCTAGTTTTATAAGGCACGTGACCCACTTTCGAACTTGACCTTGATATCAAGGTGAACGTTCTGACCAATTTTCATGAAAATCTTTCTATTTCTAGACCTACTGACCTAGTTTTTGATCTCAGTTGACCCAGTTTCAAACTAGACCTATATATCATTAAAATAAACATTCAGACCAACTTTCATACAGATCCCATGAAAAATATGGCCTCTAGAGAGGTCACAAGGTTTTTCTATTATTTGACCTACTGACCTAGTTTTTGAAGACACGTGACCCACTTTCGAACTTGACCTAGATATCATCAAGGTGAACATTCTGACCAATTTTCATGAAGATCTCATGAAATATATGGCCTCTAGAGAGGTCACAAGCTTTTTCTATTTTTAGACCTACTGACCTAGTTTTTGACTGCACGTGACCCAGTTTCGAACTTGACCTAGACATCATCAAGATGAACACTCAGACCAACTTTCATACAGATCCCATGAAAAATATGGCCTTTAGAGAGGTCACAAGGCTTTTCTATTATTTGACCTACTGACCTAGTTTTTGAAGGCACGTAACCCAGTCTCAAACTTGACCTAGATATCATCAAGGTGAACGTTCTGACCAATTTTCATGAAGATCTTGTGAAATATATGGCCTCTAGAGAGGTCACAAGGTTTTCCTATTTTTAGACCTACTGACCTAGTTTTTGAAGGCACGTGACCCAGTTTCGAGCTTGACCTAGATATCATCAAGGTGAACATTCTGACCAATTTTCATGAAGATCTTGTGAAATACCTGGCCTCTAGAGAGGTCACAAGGTTTTTCTATTTTTAGACCTACTGACCTAGTTTTTGAAGGCACGTGACCCAGTTTCGAACTTGACCTAGATATCATCAAGATGAACATTCTGACCAACTTTCATAAAGATCCCATAAAAAATGTGACCTCTAGAGTGGTCACAAGCAAAAGTTTACAGAAGGATGCATGCACGCACGCACGCATGGACGGACGTACGACGGACACCGCGCGATCACAAAAGCTCACCTTGTCACTTTGTGACAGGTGAGCTAAAAAGTTACTAAATATAAGCTATTTGTAGTAACGTAAAAGGAAAGTAATTAAAAAGAAAATTATTGTAAGTGAACAAAAGAAGGATCTGCCAAATAAATCTGTTGACATAAATGAAATTTCAGATCAGTATCTTCATTAGTTAAGGAGATACACCCATGTTAATTTGAAATAAAGGGAGGTAATTTGACATAAAATCAGTCCATAGTTAAATACCCTGATTGGCTCAGTCCAACTAATGACAATAATGAAATTTCAAATAAGTCCTGTAAGTACTTACTGATATAAATCCTTTTTGATTACAATCAGGGGAGGTAATCAGATATAAAAATAACTCTGAACCTACGCTTGGATCTGATTTGTCATGGAATCCAAGAATTATTGTTGTTGAAGTTATTTTGGAAGTTTGTATCAAATAAAACCATAAATGAAGTCTCTATATGGCTGCAAAGGCCAAAATAGCCCATTTTGGACCTTTAAGGGGCCATAACTCTGGAACCCATAAGGAAATCTGGCCAGTTTAAGAAAGGAATCAAGATCTTGTTGTGATACAAGTTGTGTGCAAGTTTGGTTAAAATCGAATAGTAAATGAAGCTGCTATTGTGCAGACAAGGTCAAAATAGCTAATTTTGGCCCTTTCAGGGGCCATAACTCTGGAACCCATCATGGGATCTGGCTGGTTCAACTAAGGAATCAAGATCTTATGGTGACACAAGTTTTGTGCAAGTTTGATTAAATTTAAATCATAAATGAAGCTGCTATTGTGCAGACAAGGTCAAAATAGCTAAGTCTGACCCTTTCAGGGGCCATAACTCTGGAACCCATAAAGGAATCTCGCTAGTTCAAGAAAGGAACCAAGATCTTATTGTGATACAAGTTGTGTGCAAGTTTGGTTAAAATAAAATCATAAATGAAGCTGCTATTGTGCAGACAAGGTCAAAATAGCTAATTCTGGCCCTTTCAGGGGCCATAACTCTGGAACCCATAATGGAACCTGGCCAGTTCAAGAAAGGAACCAAGATCTTATGGTGATACAAGTTGTATGTGTGCAAGTTTGGTAAAAATCAAATCATAAATAAAGCTGCTATGGTGCAGACAAGGTCAAAATAGCTAATTTTGGCCCTTTCAGGGGCCATAGCTCTGGAACCCATAATGGGAACTGGCCAGTTCAAGAAAGGAACCGAGATCTTATGGTGATACAAGTTGTGTGCAAGTTTGGTTAAAATAAAATCATAAATGAAACCACTATCGTGCAGACAAGAAATTGTTGACGGACGCACGCACACACTGACGGACGACGGACGAAAGGTGATCACAAAAGCTCACCTTGTCACTATGTGACAGGTGAGCTAAAAAAACAGACTGTCAATGCATAAAGGGCAAAAATATGGAACCTGATTCTTATTGACACACAGCCTCATTAACTCAAACATTTAGGCAACTAAAAACAAAAGTTCCATACAAGTGAATGTTTGACCCCTCAGTGAGGCCTTGACCTTCATGACAGGAATGCAACACATGTTCCCTTGAGGTTATTATCCCTGCCAAATAAAAATAAGACTGCTCCATGCATGTCACAGTTATGGCCTTCACAAGATGCTATATGACCGCTGACCATTAAGTGTGACCTTGACCTTAGAGAAAAAAGGCCTAGGGTTTGTGTGTGACACTCTGTTTCATTCAGGCAACCACCTTCTCTAAATAAAAATAAGACTGCTTCATGAATGTTGAAATTAGACAAGCTCTAAAAGGACCTTTGACTTCTAAGTATTACTTTGACCTATAAAGTAGGGCTTGGGATTGCGCATGACACTCTATATCATTGAGGAAAACATTTATGCTAAATAAAAACTAAATAATACCCCCGAGATGCTGCAAATACTGGGAAACATGCTACATGTAGTTTTATGTAAATCTTCCAAGCAGATTAGAGGCTATGGTACCATCACAAAATTAAGCTGTCAGACCTTTTACATTCAAGTGTGACCTTTGACCTAACAACCTGGGTTGTGTGCTCTGCATGTCATCTTAATGAAGGAAATAACTGAAGCAAGTTTAATGAGAATATTCCCAGTGGTATAGAAAATATGGAATGGACAAGAATTTTAGACTATCTGACTTGACCTTGGACCTCACGACCTTGAATGTGTACTCTGTAATAGTCTGTATGACATCTTGGTGAGATAAATCTTAAAAGCACTTTAGGCCATATGAAAGAAAAGTTGTTAAGCTATTAAACATCTGACCTCTCTAACCTTGACCTCAAACCTAGTGACTTGGTTGAGTAAATCTGCTAGGTATACATATTACCCATCTGTTGTGCCCAGTTAATGACAGTATCAGCGTCATTGGCCGCTCCCTCCGCAACATAAGCTAACTTATCACCAATTTTCCACCCTATTATAGGGTATAATCCTGTAAACAGTGAGTCAATAAAGACAATACAGTACAATATTATAGGCTAGTTTACCTAATTCTTGTGCCCAATTTATTACAGATCCGGTATCCGTGGCAATGCCCTCTGCTATGTATGTTAATTTATCTCCAATTTTCCACCCTATTATAGGGTATAAACCTGTAAGAACAGAAAAACGTTTCAAAAACTGACTAACAATTTGTTTTACTTCTAATTAAATACCTTTATAAATCATATTTAACTGTAAGTCTGCAGCCTTTAAGTTAAAAACAGCATTTTTTTAGGACACAGCCTATGCAGCTAGGCAACAAAGATCCTTTTTTTTTTAAATGGGTATTTTGAAAACAACTGAACATCAACATCACTGACATCAAACACAAATCTGCAGAGTATAAATTTAAATGGCAAATCTACTCACCAATATTAACCATTTTAACCAATGAGTTCCATCAATGAAATACTGAATATGATTAAAATACACCATAATGCTCAAGGTAACTCAGTAAATTAACACATGCATCACATTCCATCAAGGGTACTGGCCAAAGCCTCTTATGTTTGAGCTGCCTATAAGTTCTTTCTTTTTGAATTTCAGAATTCCTAAAAATATAAGGTATCAGCCAAAACGGAGAATCACTCTGAATCAGTCAATGCTTTTTTTTTATTTCAGAATTCCTACAATACTTAGTATCAGCAAAAAACAGAGAAGCAGTCCACTTGTCTTTTCTTTTAATTTCAGAATTCCTAAAAATACGGGGCATCAGCCAAAACAGAGAAGCAGTCTACAATATTTTTCCATTACAGCTTCTTTTGTTGTGGGCCTACTTTACGTTGCATGGCTCTATGGCTGTGCTTTGGTGCTCTGTGCCTCCGGGAAATATACCCTTACCTTTTATCTTATATATGTTTTATTTAAAGTCAAAAATCCTAAAACAGTAGGGTAGCTTGGGACTTCCTGCCAAAACAGAGAAGCAGTCTATATGTCATTTTTTTAATTCCAGAATTCATAAAAAATATAAGATAGAAGCCAAAACAGAGAAGCAGTATATGTCTTTTTTTAAATTTCAGAATTCCTAAAAATATAAGGCAGTAGCAAAAACTGATGTCAGGAAAATATGGTAAGTTAAAATGGCTTACCAGCTATTGAAGCATGGGGACTTTCTCCTGTATTGAGGTCGATAAACATCCCAGTTCCTAATGTACATTTTATGTCCCCTACATCAAAGCAACATTCTCCAAACATTGATGCACTCTGGTCTCCAACCTGTTGTAAATTAGATATTACAGCAACTGTAACCTTACTCATGTATTGAAGTTTTTTTTTTTTTTATATACTGGTATGTATTTAAAAGGATTATGTAGAAATGATTTTCTGTGAAAAAACTCATTCTCAAGGAGGACTACTTTTCACAGATTTCATGGTAGAATCAATTCACAAAATTAAATCCAAATGAACAAGTTAAATTCAAACTCATTTTATGTTCAAAAGTTGAAATTCATAAATTCATATCCCCACATATAACAAGTTTACAAGTTTTGCTCACACACACAAATTTCCAAGCATACAAAGTAAATTATTTTAAATTACAGTAATTCAAACTCCTTTCAGATGCAAAATAGATAAAAGATTAACTTTTAAAACATTGTCACGAATATCACACACATTGTGGAAATTAAAAGAACAATAAAATGGGAATGCATAAAAGGGAGTGATCAATAATAATATGAGCCGCGCCATGAGAAAACCAACATAGTGCGTTTCCAACCAGCATGGATCAAGGCCAGCCTGCATATCTGCGCAGCCTGGTCAGGATCCATGCTGTTCGCTTTCAAAGCCTATTACACTTAGAGAAACTGTTAGCGAACAGCATGGATCCTGACCAGACTGCGTGGATGCACAGGCTGGTCTGAGTCCATGCTTGTTGCAAAGCCACTATGGTGGTTTTCTCATGGTGTGGCTCAATTATGTAAAAATAAGAAACTTACGAGACAAGTGATTGGTATACTGCTGCCAAATACTGCTTCATCTACATGACCAAACAACCCACTGAAATAACACATACAGAAAGCTATGATACACATGCATATATCCCATCTGTACATTTATGTTAAAAGTCAAACATGATGGAAAGGATCAGAGATAATTACAATTATTCTTGCATGCCGAACTGGAATTTCCGACGGCAAACCCAATATTCCATCCCCTGTGCCAGAAGACTCCCGCCCTGTAAATGATGCATACCAAACTGCATTTTTTGTGTTAGCTTTGTGCTTTATTACATATTTTTATGTTAAACTGGAAAAAATCAAATACCTTGACATCTGCTCTTTGTTCCTTATGGTATAGTTCTCCATTAAAATGTCTTTTTTTTAACAAGACTCTACCAAAAATAAAACTAAACTGAAACTCCATGTTGTTGCAATTCTTTGAAGTGTCATTTTACTTACGGACGTTTACCATAAGACTTAGAATGCCTTGAAGAAAAACTCACTTTTTTTATTATTTGCAGAATATGGTATGCAAGAAAAATAATCTATCACATATTGAAGATACAAATCAGAATATATGGCTCTTGCGTAACAGTTTTGGAGATAACTTGGCAAAGCCTTGTTACCACTTAAACAGTTACACTCAAGATTCCCATCTGCAACTACAATCAGTGGAAGATTATTATATGACAGACGCGGCTCAAAGCTTATATGCAGTCTTGCCATTTGTACATTTCAAATCTGTGCTCAGAAACAACCTGTCAAATGCTTCTTGAGCCTTCTGACCAGTCTTCAAACACAGATATATAACACTGAACCCTCTATCCCTTAGGTAATATATATATACTGCTTTTAAATAAAAAAAAAAATTTAAATGACAGTATTATGTAAGACATAAGTAATATACACATACAAAAATCTAGTGCATATAATATGACACTTTTTTGAGCTGTATGCTACTGACCTGGTGGGTAAAACTTCTGGAAATATGTTCATTGGAATGTTAACTAATCCACACACTATATTACTCCATGCTACCTACATATAAAAACATTTTATACAGATGAGTTAATACACCTGAGCATTAATTACCTCCTTATGGTGAATATAAAATCAATTTAATAATCTATATTTTCAGTATGACATTTTTCCCTTTCTTTTCAAATAAGATTTCAGATCAATTTTCAGATAAAGGTTCAAAACTGACCTGTTATCTAAAAGAGTAAAAAACTATTCCCTCAGGTCCCAGTGACTTGTCTTAGATCTATTTAAATGAAACTTGAAGATATCAAATTTAATATCCAACTAAATTAGGCACTGACCTGATGGTCTATGATAATCATGCTATCTGTAAGGTTATTTGAAACAAAAAACAGCTGAATTTTATATAACAACAAACATTAGTACCCAGTCACACTAATAGCAAAGAGGACAAAGTCTCAGCCACTAAAAAAGAAGAACTCATAAAGATGTCTCTTTTGGAATTAATTTTAGACATTTATGATTAATTAAAATAATCAATTGTGGGTATCAAATGTTGGAAATCAATGCATACCTGGAAAGGATCATACAATCCTGTGGCACTGGCACAAGAATAGTCTGTAGCATGTACTCTACTTCCTGTCAGTTTCCATAGCAACCATGATTCTATACAACCAAACATTACCAATCCATCAGTAGCCTTCTTTCGCAACTATATGAAAGAAATAATACTGCTTAATTCCCATATTTCATAATTCTTGTTAGTGCTGTTAACTCATCTATGACTCTGTGATAAAGAAAAAGCACCTTCAACAAAAAAAAAGTACAGTCCACCCTCTTTACAGCAAAGAATGCTGGAAGAGTAATTTTTTCTTTCACAAAGGTTGTTATTTCAAAGTGATTAATTGATAAAGAAACCAGGCCTCATTTTATTAATATCTGCTTTTATACAGAGAGATATTGCTATTCAAAAGTGTTATTAAAAGATATTATAATGTCACAAATTAAGATTTAGGCCAAAATGTCAAATTCACAGAGACAGAAATTTGTGGCTGAGCACTCCTTCCTTTCATGGGTTAAAAAGGAATGGAGTTTGGTATGTCTACAGAGTTTTACATTCTGTAGATAGATGAAACTCTAAATTTCACAAAAATGAGTCCCCAGTGAATAATAATGATTTTGTTTTATTAAAAAAAAAAAACAGCAGAATCATCGATACTTACATCAGGAATGTTGTCTAACAACCAGAGTAATCTCAAAGTAACCTGCAAGAAGTAAACTCAAATCTACTGTCACGTTTACTTCATAATTAACATCAAATATTGTCGACAGTGTAGTTTTCACAGCACTTCTGTTTTACCCTTTGAAAGGCAACAGAAAAAAAATTAAATTATTAAAATTTTATGCATCATTATTGGTTATACTGTTGGAAATGATGCAATTAAACATTCTCTAGTTTTGAACTTGCTTGTCAGTCTGTTCCAGGATATTACCAAAAAAAAACAACAAAACAAATGAAATAAATATATAAAACTATTACAAACATTATCCAATCTAAATTAAAGCATAACAATGGCATCTCACAGAGAGAAAGGTATGGTAGAACCTTGGATTAGCACAATTTATGCTACACTCAAACTGCGAAATTTCATTCTATCATAAAACTATTTACATTTAATTTAAGATGTGATTGTATAATGATCATAACACAAGTGTTTATTGCAATATATCCCTAAGACTTTCTGGTGGAAGTTACATGGTCAATAAAGTATGTTTGTTCCAAGGGCCTTGACTTTTAAAGAATCATTTAGGAATTATTTGATATTGTTGATAATTTAGATCTTATTACTAAAGTTTAAGTTTAGAAATCAATAATCTAATATTCAATATGCTACAGCTCCTTATTTGAAACAATAACACAAAGGTGACAAAGCATACAAATAAAACTGAAAACAACTTTTTCCAAGTTGCATTCACTTCAGAGACACTGACACTTCTTTTGTCTAAATAAAATATTCCAATGTTCTTTTTTCAAATCAAAGGTGTTTTTTAGAGTTTCCATGATGAATTTTAAAAAAAAGCTCTACTTTACCTTAAATTTTCCTCGTATGTTTTGCTACTCAGTGCTATTTTTTCAAAAACAGGAAATTATTGTCATACAAGTGTACTGAGGCTATAAGAAAACTATTTTTACCTGAGGAGACATAAATTTTAACACACTTGCTGACAAAAATCTTTTCTTTCTTGTAAATGTATGTAAAAACTTTGATCCACCATTTAATGCCTGAAAAACAGAAAAGAATTCTACATATTAAATACTATTCATAGAGAACAAGTACCAAAGCAGATCTTGATAAAGGCATGCTGTGAAATCATTTAATGTTGTGGACATGAAATTTCATGATTTTGGCAAAAAAGTTGTTTTCACGAGGACACAATCTGGTGATTTCAAATTCTGGATACAATATAAAATTTGTTTTTTAGGATTTAATTTTGTGCATTGACACAACCATGAAATCCCACACGACTAATAATTTCACACGGTATTTACTTCATTATGCAAGTGAAAAAATTTTACTTCTTCCAAATAAACAATCTACAGTCATTTGCCATATCTGGCATCTCATAAAAACTAGTCTGTGACCAACTTTCATTTTCTTTTAGCAACTCCATAATATCAGAAACTTGATATCAACGAATTTTAATCAGCGTGTTGTTTTATGCATAAACACATGGTTGATTATGTATGTGAGAGCATAACACGGTATGGTAAAATCCCTTCTATCCTAAATATAACGTGGAAGATCCAAAATGACATGTGGCAGTTTACATACAATAACTTCTTCTCAAATGCCATTTTAGCACTCTTCAGTCATTTATACGTAATCAAGGGAACTGCTGATAGTCATTACAAGTTTACTTCCTCAACCCTTACCCTGCTAAATTTCTCCATTAACTATTAAAAGGGGTGCTTGCCAAAAAATACTGACTGAATGGCGAACAGTGCAGATCATGATCACACTGCATGGATGTGCAGGCTGATCATGATCTAAACTAGTCGCAAAGGCAGAATCAATCGTGTCCAGCATGATATGGGTTAAAAGATATTTTGCAATACATTACTTGCCTTCAATGTAAGTGAAGTATTCCATGATTTGACGTAATCTCTGGCTCTCAAATCTTGCCATGTTATAAAATTATGGTAAGGTTTTCCCGTCTCTCTGAAAAGCAACATAAAGATGTTGGTACTGAAGGTACAAGAACACAGACAATTCTATCTATGTGACTTTTGTATTGAAAATTATACAGTTGGAAAACAAAATTGTATTTGGTGCAGATGCCACTGAAAACTTTGTTATATATTGTAAATCGGCTTTACATAAAAACTTTCTCGGATAAAACAATGGCTGAGGAAGTGTAATTTGGAGAAATAAACATATGGTTTACTTTGATGGTGATTTGTCAGGATCATAATTATGATAAACTTATGAGATGTTTTTGCCTCTACAATTTTAATGTGGGTAGTGTTTTTCCTAGGCATTTTCAGCGTGGCGCCGCGCCATGCCCCTTTTCCCGCGCGCCACGCTGCCCTCCAAGAGGTCCGTATGCGCCACGTGCCTTTTGAATTGCCCACTTACAACTAATTATCATAAAAATGTCATTGTGTTAATAATTTCTTACCCGTAATTAATGAATGACACACGACACAGGAAGCCGGCTCGTGTATTTCACGATTCGCATAGCGGGTGACATGAATCGAGTGACGTAATCATGACAGCGTGTGCTCGCTTTTCGGTCACTTTATCTTTGATCAATATTGATAACAATTATCAAATTCGAAGTTGAAATCTAATGATTCAAGCGTTATTTTTTCACACTTCGCTGTTTGGAAGTTTAATGCGATATTGCAATATTAATTGTAATAATTAGTTCTGTTAAGATTCAAACATGCCGTCTGCTAAACGTAGGCTCTCGCAATTGGAAAAAGGAAACGCAAAAATTGCCAAAAACAACATGTCAGTGTTTGGATTTTTGTCACGGAATGATTCCGAGTAAGTATCTTTTAAAACCATTTTTTTTTCTCGTAAATTTCTCGTAAAACGATTTATGAATTGTTGTTTGTATTGTCTTTCGTAAAATTCTGGAAAACTGTTATTGATACATGATATCTACAGAGACGCACATACACACGTTTTTCTTTTCTTTTAGTAAACGTATTACTAGTATTATAAATTATGAATATTAAATTAAGCAAATATGTCAAACAATAGAAAAGAAAATGAACGCCGTGAAATGTAAATGTCGGCATCGAAACCGCAAATGATTATTAGCATTTTCTTTCGTAAAATATGGGAAAACTATCATTCCTACAAGATATTTACAGGGACGCACATACAAACGAATTTTTATTCTTTTAGTTAACGTATCAACATAAATTAAGAATATTAAACTAAGCAAATGGGTGAAAATAGTAGAAAGATGTACAATATAAAATGAACGCCGTAAAATGTAAATTTCGGCATCGAAACCCGCAAATGATTGCCTCTTACGGAACGTGTGCCTGTATGTGCATAGTCGTATTTTTTGTTGTTGTTGTTTTTTAAATTCTTCTCATGTGGTTGTTTTTAATATTGAGAAAAAATGCATAAGACTGATTATTAGAAGTAGAATATACGTCGTGCGTAAGAAGAAAAAGAAACGGGAACAATTCAAGGCCATTTTTATGATTTTTGTATACTTCCTAGAATTATAAAATCTGTTATTCGGTCTATGCAATTAATGTTTATTTTTGTGTGTTTTTTTTTTCTCTCTCCAGAGCCAGTGCAGACACAACAAACGACAATGCGTCTGTCCCGACCACTGTGCAGCCGAGTCAAGGTACAGAATATCCAGACCTTGATCAAAGAAAGAAAAATTCTGGCCATGGTACCCAGTTCAACACGAAATGGCAAGATGGTCACCCTTTGCTAGTGTGTTAAAGAGATGAGCCCAGATGGGCATAAATTTGAGGCAATGTACTGTTCTGTGTGTAGCAAGTGGTGATTCTTGACCAGAATCTGCTAGATACATATTTAAACTGGAAATATTTGCATTCAATTGTGTGTTGAAGAAAGTTTAGGAAATTAACTAAACAAAGTCAGCAAATTGTATTAACTTCAATAAAATTAATTATAACTGTTTAAAAAATGGCTGTTTAATAAACTATAGTTGGCCAAAGGTCAGAAAGTCAGCAAATTGTATTAACTCATATGTTTCATTTGATATGATGAAGTATTTACAATTAATGATCAATTGTATTAACTTTGATATAATTAATGATCTGTTTGTAAAATGGAAAAAGAAATTGTGTGTTTAAGAATATAAAGTAGGCCTATGTTAAGAAAGTCAACCAATAGTATTAACTGACATGCTTTATTTGATAGGTCTTATGTGTACTATATGAAATAATGTTCTTTTTGTAAAAGAGTGAATTAAATTGTGTGTTTAAGACATTGTTGTTACTTTTTGTTCATCAAAGTTCAATGATCTAAAATGACTGATAAAATGCCCTTTTTGCATAGCGAACCGCGGAAAAGTGCCCTTATGCCCCAGCAGCACCACGCCCCATTCTGGTCCTGGGAAAAACACTAGTGGGAAACGCTTAAATGCTTGAAATAGTAAACACAGTTACCTACTAACTAGACACAAGTGCCATTTTTCGTCAGTATTTCAAGTGTAATGGCAGGCAGTTAACCTAGCCAGTGTTCCTCAATTCTGTACCAATACTAACCTGTTCACCATACGTAACCACAAGCTTCTCAAATTGAGAGCAGAATTTGACTGTGGTCTCTGCAATCCAGTACCAAGGCATGAGTTCTGTTCATAAGTCCAGGAATTAATCATCAAATATAACTAGCATAACTGTGAGAATTTTCTCACACAATCCATGTTATATATAAAAAGGTTTTAATAAATAAAAATGTTACCTGTCCCAGGTAAGGCACGTGTTTCTCTGTACAGCAATGCCAAGGCATGTTACATCACTTACTTTGATACCAGCAGCTGAAATACACATCAATATTATCACACTTAGTGCCATAATTCTCAACATCATTGTTCAGTCTTACTATTACTGATTTCTTTTCATAAATCAATTTATGTTTTCTTCATAGCACAAACATAAGAAAAACCTTGACACCTACTTAATCACAAGATCTCATCATTCTTTACAAATAAAAATATATTCTTATGCCTAAAAATCCTGGAACACAGAATGGTATATAAGAAACTATTTTACAAGCATATTGTTTCAGAAATTTGAATGTGCCATCGAAGAAGGCTGTAACTAGTAGAAATTTGATTGTCTGTCCAAATCTGTTAAGCCAATCAGAGGCAAGCCTGGCAACAGAAATGACAAATTTAACAAAACTTAGTCTTACAATTCTCAATAATAAAATTCATACCACAATATAAAAGAAAGATGGGTGAAAAATAAAAACGAAAGTATTTCAAACCTTTGACAGATTCTTCTACACATGTGACCACCTGACTATAAAGATGTTCTGGGTCCATTTCCGACCATCCTGGCTTCGGATATATTAGCTCAATCTAAAGAAGTAATTAATTCTACATTATTATTGAATTTCTGATAAATTTTACAAACCATCACTTAATGAAGTTTCTACAGTTTCACGTACACTGTTTCAAACTTTATTTTTAGTGTTTGAGTAGAAAGACAGACACAATGAATTTACAAAAAGATTCAAATACAAATGAATGGTTTGACAAGAAACAGATAGTCTGGACAATGACTACATATCAGCTAAATCCAAATTTTCTAGTCTTGAAGAAGTAAATACTCATCTAAATTTGTTAACAAGTTCATCCAATTCTACCTGACAGTGCCAACAGCCTTTATTATACTATATTTAGTTCTTGTACTCCGATACATGTATATCATAAAAGCTGAAGCACTAATAAATTTTAAAGAATAAAATAGAATATAAATATTTATAAGCAAGACAATCTAAATGAAAAGATCATCTCTGATAAAGAAAAAAAATTATGTGTCAACTATGTACTATATACAGACCTTTTTCGAACTTGATGCTTTGATATGTCCGTGGTTATCATATATATGACTACGAAGACTGGTTGTCCCAATGTCAATAGAGACTATAAATGCCTCATGTTTTAGACCCTCGTGTGCTTCCTCCGCCTCATGAACATCTGGTCCTTCTGACATTTTCTGGTTTAGTCTCTGTAATTTAATGAAGTGATTCTGCTTTATTTTACTTACTATTTTCATACATGATTTTTAAAAGGAAACTATTTGAAGAAAATTTCTTGAAGCCCAGAGCCATAAATGCATCATTTATGCAACAATTACACAGACTTTTATCCCTTATTATGTTGGACACGACTGATTCTGCCTTTCAAAAGTGCCTTTGCACTATTCGCCATTCAGTCGTTAACTTTTTAGTTTGCACCCCTTTCAACAGTTAATAGTACTGTCCAATTTGAAAGATGGACAAGTTCATTATAGAAATTCAGCAGGGTAAGGGTTAAGGGCTCCTAAAAATCAGTGATATTTACATGTACAAAATGATACAACTGAAGTTACCGAGATACAAATTGTTGAAAAATGGCCAAAGTTATCATGCACACAGGTACATGTATACTCTGCAGACTGCAGCTAGACTTACAGCGGCTGTGCTGACTACAATGTACCCACCAATATTTTTCTTTACAGATATAGTCATCAAATAACCTAAAACTTTGCCAATGGCTATGAGTCTATCCGCAGATCTAGAGTATCTACAGTGTACATGTATCATGCACTGACTAAATTAGCGCAGAAGTATACAATGGCAAAGGGAGCAAATCACTTAAAAGCACTTAAAATCTGATATTTAGCAAAATGTAATAGATATGTTTTCTATTTCTACAATGTAGAATTTGATTAAGGTAGTTCTGCATGTTTGATAAACCTGAAATGATGGCATAACGTCATTTATCCGGAAAACATAGAATAAAGCCTGGATTCAGCGTACAGAAATGAAAACAATTTCATGATTTAATCGAAACCTGTAAGTAAATTTATTACAATGACACTGTTGCTATATATCTAAAGTCAAAATATGATATTAAAACATATGACATGTTAAAAAATTCAAAATAATGTCTTAAAATTAGTGACAAATGTCGGTTCATTTTAATCATGGTCAAATATCTCAAAAATAAGCGCAAGGACCTATACATTTTACTTCACCAAATTATAGGCCATGTGTTTATTTACAACTGTGAGAAGTTTCATCAAAATCTACACTGTAGAAAAAATTCTATTCGCAAAAATGTTATGAAAGTAAAAACTTCAGAATACACTAAGAAAATCTGGCAAATAGAAAAGATAAGGTTGTGTGCTTGATTTTCTGCTAGACTGGTTTGAAAAGTTTTAACCTCACACAATTAATAATGAGATAATACGAGTCTACAGGAAAATCACAAGTTAGATAACATTTTTGCGAAGACAATTTATTTTACTATAGTAAGTAGATTTTTATGAAATTTCTCATAGAACTTGTTTTTGAGATATTTGCCCATGGTAAAAGAGATCCGCGCATTACAAGCTAATTTTAAGACATTTTTCGAAATTTTTTGATGCAACAGATGTTTTAAGTATCATATTTTAACTTTAGAAAGATAGTAAGGGTAGGCCTAAGGCTCGCCTTTGTAAATTATATAAATTCACTCACTTGTTGCCATAAGTTCAGAAAATTATTTTCATTTCTGTATGCCAAATCCAGGCTTTATTATATGTTTTCCAGATAAATGACATTATGCCATGACTTCTGGTTTATCAAAAGTACAGAATTACCTTAAGTTTAAGATGGAAAGCAGTGAAAATAATTTGTTCAGCTATCCTCTATTCCCTAAAGCACTATAGTCTGCTCTTATTACGGAATAAATAAAATTGTTTAGAGGAGATAAACGCATACTTTGATTTAGTAGCCAATTTAGAATGTTATAAGTTTAAGACACTGTTAGAGGCGGTGGGTTGGGTTTTGTCGACATCAGTCTGACACAGCGAGTACATCGGCCATTTTGAACGGTCACATGATCAAAGTTTTATAGGTGATAAATCCCTGCGATCAAGCCGTATCAAAACCGTCTTTTACACGGTTGGTAACGTATACCAGATATATCCACTGACAGCGCGTAGCAGGGCACGTGCGTATGTTTTATTTTCAGAACTCTTTTTCAAAAAGATGCAATGAAAAATAAGTTCTAAGCAGGGTTAACAAAAACAACAGCATTAGTGCCAGGTGCATGTTATTTATTAACTCGAAATTTCGAGTCACTAACTCGAAATTTCGAGTTAAAGCTCGAAATTCCGAGTTACATATTTCGAAATTTCGAGTTACTAAGTCGAAAATATGAGTTACTAAGTCGAAATACTTCAAGTAACTAAGTCGAAATTTCGAGTAACTAAGTCGAAATTTCGAGTAACTAAGTCGAAATTTCGAGTTCGACGTATTAACTCGAAATTTCGAGTAACGTACTTGAAAATTTCGACTTCGATTCTTGCCCTTTTATTCGCAAAATTTGAACGTCTGTCCGTCTGTCAAATGGACGACTTTTGACTCTTCGAAGTGGAATCACCTATCTACACATCCATATATTGTACCCAATATGTAGAGACTTGAACATATACTACCATACATCAATGTATGACCTACCTCACAACCTCTAGAACTACTCCAGATTTCAAACTATATCCAGGATATATACCTTCATTTACATGTATAGTATGTTCAGATGGTAGAACTCGAACTACGTCGAAAACCTTCCAGATATGGTCAAAATAGTGAAATATTCTAAGTTTGAATACTTCCCGGTCACTGTTTGCCATTCATTCAGTATCATTTTGGTTAGCAACTCTTTTAACAGTTAATGGCACTGTCCAATTTGAAGATGGACAAGTTCATTATAGAAATGAAGCAGGATAATTAAGAGTTAAAAGCAGAGCATTCAGTGATATTTTGTTACTTTTTAAAAATGAGTAGAGGTTATGGAATGAATAAAATAGTAACGTTCCATAATCCGATTTTCTTGAAATTTCAATATGTTATTTACGACATGTTTCTAAACGTATGAGAAACTGCATAATTGTACTACTTGTAGTATGAGACGTATTACCAAAAATACCAAATTGGTGTTAGAAATTTCGATTAGCATATTACACATGTGTAAACGGTTTAATAATAAACAAATATCTAGATTCAGTTTTTCTTATTTTCCATCTCGTACATACTGACACTCCCTTTATCCGTCTTATCCATCTCCCTGTTTCTATTTGTTGCTGGTAAAAGTACCACCATACTGAATACTATCATGCAACTTTCAGCGATCTGGGCAACTGTATTGCAGATATATTTGACTAACAGCCGCACTATTGTATATGCTCAAGCTGTTTTTTGTTACCTTTCGTTTTTGTATGAATACATTATTATACAAGAAATATCTTTAAAAATGATAGTCGGCGAATTGTAATAATGAAAAAAGTTTATGAATTATTTTATCTAACATTCATCTTTCATCTAACATTTTTCAAATTGCAAAACTAAACACCACACTTTAACAATTTAAATGGTTCTCTTTTAATTTTTCCCAAAGGTTTCGTAGGGTTGCAATTTTGTTTCGTTTATCCTTAGACGAATAATTACAGCAGTAGTTTGATGAAGATTCATGAAGCGGTTCATGAGAAGAGGTCATTAAACGTGTTTATATTTTTAGCTAAATTGGTCCCTATCCCCATTGGTAACAAAATAGCAGGAGACCTTACGATATTGTTACACACCGAGTTTGATAAAAATCCATTACATTTTAGTCGTTAATGCGAAGAAAGGCATATCTACTTTTAGCTATAGTGGTCCCTAATAGGGCCCAAGTTCCTACATAAATAAATTTGGAAGAGGACCTTATAATGATGCTCCAGACCAAGTATAACAAAGATCCACCAAGCTGTTCATGAGACGCTGTATAAAGGCATTTCTAGTTTTAGCTCTAGCAGCCACTAAAAGGGGTCAAATGTCCCAGCTGAACAATATTGGCTGCGGGCCTAATAAAGATGCTACAAGTCAAGTTTGATTAGAATACATGAGAAAAAATCAATTAAAGGATTTTTTTATCTCTGATTATTTTTATTTATTTCTAAAATAGGACAATTGATCTCGCTTTAACAAATGCATATTCGCTACTCGTGAATCTTTGGACAATGACGTCACACCTATAAAAAAGTGAAGGTCAAGCAAAACATACAATTGTAATTATTTCAATATTTCTATTTCATAAGCAAAGTTTGACCGTAATCATATTACATAGATAACTGTATGCAACGTACCTTCTTTTCAGTGTAATGAGATTCAGTCATTATATAGTATATATATAATGAAAAAGATTTCAGCTGAGTTCAATATTTGCATACCGTACTAAAGAAATATATTTATATTTAATAAATCAGTTTAATAATTTATAACAAATATATCAAAGCAAACAAGTGCTCATTTTAATATGCAATCTGGATAAGTCATAAAAGCAAGAAACCTTTTCATCTACAGACGACAATTGTAACAAGGAATTTTTTTTAAAAAGCACTTCTCTACATAAAAGACTCTTATCACACCCTTATTCATGTGATACGCAGACCGTATTCAGCTCTTTCTTTAATTTGATAAATGTTGGTATTTGAACAGGTTTTTATCATATTTATTAAACTTACTTATCATTTTGAGATATATCAATATTCTTGCTAAATGTACTGAGCCCGAAAGTTAGCTTTAAAACTGTGAACAGCGTCGTTTAGAATAAACGCTTTGTCTATATTTCACTCAGCGTAGCACAATCAACAGAGTGAAAGAAATTGACACTCTCGTCCAATCAGGCAGAGTGTTGCATAAATCTTCCATTTTGATAAATTATCTAGAATGCGTTATCAAGTAGTTTGATTTGCAAACTGAAGTCACGTGGCATAGGTAACGAAAACGAATTTAGACGGCGTCGCCGAAAAATACTCAAAAAAATATTCAAGGTCTCACCTAATAGCAAAATCCTAGGCGTACAGTAGTTTATCCCCTGTCCAGATATATCTAGTGTACGTTTTCCCACTGCGTTTTAAAATTCAAGGGGGGAAATACAAGAATCTGTTTATTTTTTATAGACGTTTGACATGTTTCACGACAAAGGAACTTGAAATCTAGAAGGGTTAAAAGTTAAGAGAAGCGTAAAAATATTTCATCTCAAGTGAGTCATTTGCAAAATAATTTTTACGCTTGCCTAGATATAATCGTTAACTTTATATGTGTCAGTATAAATAGTCTTTTACGAGTGTGCATATCTATGGGATGATGTTTACTACTTAATATCCTTTATTAATTCATGGATATCATACGTTCATATTGTGATATCATTATCATTAATTATTTGTGCATTTAAAAATATCACAAAAATATTTATAGGCATGATCTATAGTTTGAAGGTTAATATCTTAAATCAGCTTTATTTTACGATATCCTTAATTCAATTAAATGATGTCTTTAACTCAATTCTATGATATCTAAGAATGAATATTTGATATCAAAAAAATGATTTTAAGATATCATTAAATGGATTTCAGGATAATATCAAAAAGCTCGATATTATTATATCGATCACTAAATCTTTTTCAAGATGTCATTCAACAATTCGTGCAATATTTCGTGGGATAAGCGCGAAACTATCGTAACTGTTCATAAATAAAGAATAATGCAACTTATATCCATAAATCACTTAGAAATAGAAGTGTACAAATGTATTTTGCAGAACACATGTAAACTGCAAACTGCTCTCAGTAAATGACTTAACGATACCACAAAGTGAATTTACTGGGTAAATAATTCTTAGTACTTTTTTAAGCTATTTGAAATTTGTAATTGTCGTCGAAAACTTTTTATACTAATTTTCTTAACTTTTCAGAAGAAATAAAAAAAAAAAAAACCTTTCTCATGACAAGAAATTAGAGGATCCGAACTATGTCTTCTACAAGTGCTTAGATTAATTACACTTTTCGCGACACACCTCAGAGTTCTAGTTTCTTCAGTTATTGCACAAGGAGATACCATATGTCCCACTGGTAGCTTCCGTGCGCGGACCCAGCCGATTTTCTCAGGTGGGGTCCGACTACTATGACAAACATATGTCTTTATACACTAAATAATTTAATAATTTGATGTTTTTTTTTGTGGATGTTAGCCGTTTACAGGTACAGGGTTGACTGAATTTATTACAAATTACCTTCCTTTATTTTTTATCTAAATGAATACACCTTAGCAGCTTCTAATGAGATTGGTTTGAAACGTTATTTATGTATTCCGTGGTAAGAAATAGTCATATTAGATAACTCTTGATTGAACATTTATCGATATGAATACTTTACTAATATATTGTTTTATTGTACTCTGTATCTTCTACATGCATATACCAATGCATGATTACCTCCCCTGATTTTAATAAAAATGGATTTATCTCGGTAAATATTTATAGAACTCATTCAATAGGAGGATACTACGTCATCGCGCACCTGCTAAAACGATCGTCCGCGGACACCAAAGTTAAACAAACCCGTCGCTCGGAAAGTAAAATTTGATCTTTATTTATCAACACTGACTTTTTGCAAAATCTCTTTCGGTGCATCGAAGAACTATATGTCTTATAGTGTCCCAGGTGTATATACTTTTCTAACAGTCCTTGTAGTTTTATAGATTAGGGCCTACGATGTTTAAAAAAAAATTCTCAAAGATCCACTGCGTAGACGGACCCATAGATTTGCATGTCTGGCTTAATAGCCGCTTATACAACCGTGCACGAGCTCGAACAACTGTTGTCGGGTCTTCAAAAATGCCCATACACTATCATCAACGTTCAAGTTTGTCCCATGGTTATGTATTTAGGATGTTTGGAGAGAAAATTTAAAAAGATCCATCATGTAAACGGCTGATGAAAAGATCCACCATGTAAACGGGTGATAAAAAAATGATCCACCAGGATGTAAATTAACCTGAACTTCCCCCTTTACTTTTTTTCTGGTTATGCTGATATTATTTTAATAAATATTAATTGTATATTTCAGAAAATGTTCGTCTGTGCTCTATGCGCTAAAGAATATAAAAGCAAGTCTGGTTTAATTAAGCACGAGAAGAGGCATGCGGGCGTTGGCAAGCATAAATGTCTTCAATGTGGTATGCTTGCCTTCTCCAGAAAAGACTTCGAGACGCACATAGCCAGGCACAGCAATGACAAACTATATGTATGCACCAAATGTGGTATGTTATTAAGCAATGGCGATTTCTTTTGTATATTCTATTAGTTCATTGCTGATTTAATAGCATCCGAAATATTATGACTGATCATCTTTATAAACATAGGTCAAAGACGTATAAACGTAGGTCAGTTACAATTCATTACGTCTCGTGACCGAAACCCGGTCTCGTTAGCTTTCAAAATAAAATCTCACTATTTTCACCTACAGTTTTGATTATTTATTTTATATACACATCTAGTGTACTTATCATATGAATGAAAAGAAATAAAATATTCCTTCAAAATCTTTCAAGTATGACAAGTTAAAATCACTTAAGTTTCAACATACTCAAATTTTGCTTCTTCACTATGCTAGATCTATATGCTTATACAGTTAGTTAACGGAATGGCATATCTCAATTCCTAACAACAAAATTATTTTTAAAAAGTGTTTGGACATTATCATTAATTCCAGTTTCTGTGAAGACTTATCATTATTTAGACGCATTTGAAGTGATGATAAGATGCTTTAAATGTATTTTCAATGGTCCCCAAGTCGAACTGTTAAAATGATGCAATAATAATGACACCACACCTGTTCCCGTAGTTTGATTTAAGACTTAGTGTAATGATATTAGTAATGCTAGCGCAAAAGATACTTACATTATCTACTTTAACCTTTTCAGGCAAGACATTTAAAACGCAAAAAGACATGCAAGATCACTCAAGGCTAGAGGATTCTGATGGGAAATATGAGTGTTACACCTGCGGGTCAAAGTACAAGAAGAACTCGGACCTAACGGAGCATCAGAACCCATCAGAATCCTCTAGCCTTGAGTGTACTAACTGTACAAAAATGCAGCATTTGAGCCTAGGACCCTCAAACTTGGTATGGAAATTGGCCCTGAAAAGGTCAAAAGGGACTGTTACAAGAAAATGTTTATCCTGCTGATATTTAATGCGTATGCCTATGTGCTCTATGTCAAAACTTGATCATATCATTTTGAGCAATGGTACTCAGGTGAGCGATATAGGGCCATCATGGCCCTCTTGTTATGATTTTCCAGGGCGGGTGAGGGGAGGGGTCCGCGCATGGGTTCATAATGGCGAGCCTAGTAATGGTAGTTTGGTGCGAGAACGAGACCACAATGGAGGAGCGTAACAACTGTACCTTTGTGACGGGGAGACCGAGACAACAATAGTGATACGTCACAGTGCAAATTGCGCGAAAAACCAATGGAAGCACGTAACAATGGTAGCTTAATGACAAAGAAAACAAAACTATAATGGAGATACGTAACAACTAGCTTGCTGACGGCGAGAACGAGACGACAATTGAGGTACGTAACAACTTTAGCTTGGCGAAAGACGACAATGAAGAAGCTTGGTTACGGCGAGACATAGACAACAATATACGTACGTCACAGTATAAATTAAACGAAATATATATTTAAAAAAAATCAAACAAAATGGAGTGTTTGTCACTTGGTGACGGTCAGAACGAGACGACAATGGAGGTACGTAACAACTGTAGCTTAGTGACGGCCAGAACGAGACGACAATGGAGGTACGTAACAACTGTAGCTAGGTGACGGCCAGAACGAGACGACAATGGAGGTACGTAACAACTGTAGCTAGATGACGGCCAGAACGAGACGACAACGGAGGTACGTAACAACTGTAGCTTGGTGACGGCCTGAACTGTAGCTTGGTGACGGTCAGAACGTGACGACAATGGAGGTACGTAACAACTGTAGCTTGGTGACGGCCTGAACGAGACGACAATGGAGGTACGTAATAGCTTGGTGACTGCCAGAACGAGACGACATTGGAGGTACGTAACAACTGTAGCTTAGTGACGGCCAGAACGTGACGACAATGAAGGTACCTAATTGGTGACGGCCAGAACGAGACGACATTGGAGGTACGTAACAACTGTAGCTTAGGGGCGGCCAGAACGAGACGACAATGGAGGTACCTAATTGGTGACGGCGAGAACGATACGACAATGGAGGTACGTAACAACTGTAGCTAGGTGACGGCCAGAACGAAACGACAATGGATGTACGTAACAACTGTAGCTAGGTGACGGCCAGAACGAGACGACAATGGAGGTACGTAACAACTGTAGCTTGGTGACGGCCAGAACTGTAGCTTGGTGACGGCCAGAACGTGACGACAATGGAGGTAAGTAACAACTGTAGCTTGGTGACGGCCTGAACGAGACGACAATGGAGGTACGTAACAACTGTAGCTTGGTGACGACCAGAACGAGACGACAGTGAAGGTACGTAACAACTGTAGCTTGGTGACGGCCTGAACGAGATGACAATGGAGGTACGTAACAACTGTAGCTTGGTGACGGCCAGAACGAGACGACAGTGGATGTACGTAACAACTGTAGCTTGGTGACGGCCAGAACGAGACGACAATGGAGGTACGTAACAACTGTAGCTAGGTGACGGCGGCCAGAACGAGACGACAATGGAGGTACGTAACAACTGTAGCTTAGTGACGGCCAGAACGAGACGACAATGAAGGTACGTAACAACTGTAGCTAGGTGACGGCCAGAACGAGACGACAATGGAGGTACGTGACTACATTGAAGATTCGTAACTATTGTAGCCTCGTGACGGCGAGAACAATTGACAATAGGGGTATGTTACTATCGTCACTTGGTGACAGCAATAATTAAACACCATTAGAGGTATGTAATGACCATAACTTGGTGACGGCGCGAACGAAACAAATATTGAGATACGTTTCAATTATATATATGCAGCTCGTCTGGGCGTACCATGTAAGGCTTTGAGCACTGGTATTCGGCAGTAGGGGTAAATGACCTCAGGGGCAGGGGGCGGTCATGACTATTTGTTTACATAAAGCTATTATCATCATCATCATCGCCATTATTATTGTTATTATTATCATTATCATTATGTACAACGCCATTGAACATGTAATTGTATAGAAATAGGCGTTTAATCAAATTATTCAGGGTTTTTTTTTCAGTTTCAGTTTCAATTGTTGGTTGGTGACGGCGAGAAAAAGATAACAGTGGAGGTAACGTAACGGCTATAGCTTAGTAACGGTGAGAACGAGACGACTATGGAGATAAGTAAAAACTGTAGTTTGACGGCAATAACTACGATATCTACTGGTATTAATTCATTTGTTTGACGATCTGTATGCTTGGAAAACTTACTCGTAAAGTTTAAACAATGCATTCGTTGTGACTGAGTTATTTACAAATATGCTACATCATTTTTAGCTTTGTCCTCTGTATTGTCATTGATGCCAGAGCAAAATTTATTAGGACTGAAAAAATATTTATAGTTATTATGCGATTGTTCAGCATATATTGTCAGTATCCTAACAATGTAAAAATGACAGTGAGATATGAGAGCGATATTAAACTCAACAAAAAGGGCAAAATTATTTCATCATAAACGTACAGTCACTATTCTTGGAATAAAACATGTCAGGATAAAATCTAGTTTTTGTGTTTCACTTATACAAAGTAGCATTCTATTACCGTTAAAGACCCACCACGACCTAGTGACCTACTTTTTTCGCCCACAAAAACTTCATGAAAATCATTCTTATAATACAGGTAATATACAGCTATACTACATGTTTTCAGGTGGACAATTTAGGCCCTCCCTGAATAAATGTGTTTTCGCAACTTTATGTGCAAAATTATTCAGTCAATCTCTTTTCAGCATAGTTTTAAGAATATAGATGAATAACTGTCTTACACTGTAGAAACAAAATGTAATTGAAATTTAACTAAATACACTGATTAATAGAGAATAACAGGCTACTGTCTTTTGATATCAATGTTATCAGGTCTCGGCTGATATGGGCGGAAGGGGTTCGCTTCCCTCACCCCTTCCAGCCCATATCAGCCGAGACCTGATAACAATGATATCAAAAGACAGTAGCTGCTCTGTTATTCTCTATATGTAGTATTAAGTCTATATAAATATCAAAGATATATCGTTACAATGTATGTGAAATGGATTCTGAGAACAGCCGTAGAACATTAATTCGGCGGTATTCGACGTATTTTGCGTCAATTTGTCCTAAAATCAAACATTAGTGAGATTTTTACAATTTTTAGTAGACACTACTCTGTAGGTAGTAATCACACTACACACGCAATGGCGTGAACAGCTACTCAAACTCCCCGCAGCGATTATTTCCCCTTTAAAATTACATTAAATCGCAGTTATAATGAACGCAAGGGAAGGTGACCGCTGTGAGGAGCTTGATAGCTAAGTACTGAGCAATGTTCAGTAAGCAGCTTTCACACCGCCGTGAAAACTAGCAGCTGAGCAATGTTCAGTAAGCAGCTTTCAGAGTCCCATGAAAACTAGCAAATGAGCCATGTTCAGTAAGCAACAGTCACACCGCCGTGAATACTAGCAACTGAGCAATGTTCAGTAAGCAGCTTTCAGAATCCCATGAAAACTAGCAACTGAGCAATGTTCAGTAAACAGCTTTCAGAGTCCCATGAAAACAAGCAACTGAGCAATGTTTAGTAAGCAGCTTTCAGAATCCCATGAAAACTAGCAACTGAGCAATGTTCAGTAAGCAGCTTTTAGAGTCCCATGAAAACTAGCTACTGAGCCATGTTCAGTAAGCAGCTTTCAGGATGCCATGAAAACTAGCATCTGAGCAATGTTCAGTAAGCAGCTTTCAGAGCACTCTGAACACTGTGATCAACGCTTCATCAGTAGTTCTCACAGCTATAAAGACTTTATACTGAACATTGTTATAAATGGTCAGTGAAAATAGTCTTACTAGCACACTAGAGCCCTGCCAACGGAGCACTTCTAACCAAAGAAAAAAAAGGACTGTAAAAAAAAGGTGACCGTGCGACCACATACACGCATCACTTGAAACTCCCCTTCCCTAACGAAAAGGGGAGATAATTTTTGTCAACCTACCACATCCCTTCAGGGAAAGGTCATCAGTCAACAGGTTTTTTTTTCAACAGAGGCTCTTGGAATAGTTTATATATAGAGATCTTTGTAACTTTAAGCACGGAAATGATGTCAATGTGTTTTCAGTTTTGATATAAAAGAACGAAACTGTTTATATAATGTTTTGGCAAATATGAAGCTGATTATTTTTTGGAAAGTTTTGAAATTGTTCTTGAACACATTTTAAAGTTTCAGTGTCATTGAAACATGTAGAAAATGTTTTAAATGTATGTATACGATATATGCAAATCTTTGCTTGAGGGTACACAATGGGGATGAATAGGATTAAAAACGTGTCAAGGAATGGTATTACATTGATCAATTTTTTTAATCACTTCAGAGATTTCTATTAATGGTAAATGCAATAAATTAATTTGTATTAATAATAAATCTAATTATACATGTGTTATATTAATATGTAGAAAATAGAATAGGGTCCCCCCTGGTGCTGATAAGTGCTTGAAGACGTTCAAGTAAGGTGTTTGTTTACCTCTCATTGAAAGGATATAAAGAAACATCTGACAAGAACCTTAAAATACATTATTGTCCTTGAAATTTAACATATGCTAGAAAAAACGTGGGTTGACTCATGATTAAACTGTACATACATACTATTAACACGGGCTATTTCAGTGTTCTTGTAAGATATGTCGTTATACCCCTTCAAATAGAAGTTCACTTAAGGTAACCAAACACCTTACATTGGCGCCTGAACAGTAAGAACTAGCAGGATTTTGTTCTATTTTCTACATATTAATACAAATACATGTACTGATAGTATTTATTAATATAAATTATTTATGCAGTAACTGACGTTTTGTGTTTCGCCATCGTGATATTATTCTTAGACATTACTTTAATGTGATTGACAAAAGAGAAACATAGATAATGATTTTAATTATAAAAAAAATAAAAATCATACTTTAAAGATAGTAAATCAGCTGAATATTGATCGAACAGAGTCTTCTTGACATATGCCGCTAAAACTCAATTTAGCTCAAACGAAGCAAAAATACCCAAAGAACAAAATTAACATCAATATTAAAATATTCTGACGCTAGTAAAAGACAAACTCGAGCAATAAAATTCCCTGTTTGTAACAACGTTTTCTCGGTTGTTTTTTTTTTTTTTCTTGCAAAGGAGCTGATAAATCATTTTTACAAGCAAATTTGTGGCATCCTAAGTTTTTTTCATGAAATGCTATTTTTTAGCATCGCATGTTTATATCTCGTAATATGAACGATCACTAATACTAGTATATTGAGTAAATTTGTTTGACAGTAAATTATTATCCGATCCAGTAGTTGAAATAAATCTATTAAAGGGAAGTTCGTAAAACAATTTTTCCATAGTTTCTAACTTTGTCCTCAGGAGGCCTTTTGAGACGCTTCAAAATCACACAGGCCATAGCTTTCGCAGAAGCGGTGATTCCAACGCCGCAGCGGTGGAGGATTCGTCGCAGAAGCGGTGGAGAAATATGGCCGACTGACTACATTTATGCTGTCATCGGTACGTTTTCTAATGTCCTTTTCACGTTTGTCTGAAAACAACCAGTGAGACAGGAGCCCATATGTGTACTCTTCCAACCAGCAACACTTGTTCAGTGCAATTCTTTGTCATTGATGTAAAGCACTTCTGTACAGGTTGACGAGGGACTGCCGTTTTTGTAGAATTCCCAATAAAAATGGTAAAATCTTGTACAACGACCCCTGAGCACGTTTGCAGCAAATCGTAAGTACGGCCCTGTCAAGCAAAAACTATTTCTTCGTAATAGGTGGATTTTCATTACATGCATATGAAAAAATCGACCTAAAATGATTCCAACGCAGGGTGCGGTGGATCTTGTTTCTTTAATGTTCGTTATGGATTTTTAACTTAAATAAACAGTATTTTCCTGGGATTTTAATTGGGGTAGGTCCATGAAATCACTTTGACATCAGACAGCAGCAGTTTAGTAATGATATACTGTTGATTTGCACTTCCGTTCTGTTGGATGCACACACGAAAAACTTTATTTTAAACCATAATTATTTTACTAAATCAACTAAATAATAACCAAATAATAACGCCATGTTATTTCGTACTAAATACACCTCAATTATGGTTATTGATATTAAAGAATGAAGGTTTTCTTCATTTTCCTTTTCCCTTATTATATACAAAATATCAACTGACAATATCGATTGTTTGATTAATAGAGAATATTAGGTTATTGCTGGATAATTTTAAATTTATTAGGCGAGTTGAAGAAAATATATTAGGCGAGGCTGTTGCCGAGCCTTATATATTTTCGTAGACGAGCCTAATAAATTTAAATTTTTCAGACAGTAATCTAATATTCTATTTATCCTACGTGCTCAGAATATTGGGGAAAATGTCGTTGGAAAGAGCAACAGAGTGCAGACTTGAGTCATATATAACGTTTGCAAGTGCAATAAAATTTGCGGATAAAATTGAAAAATTGCAATAACTTTTTTGTTTCTGGATAAAAACTTTTGATATTATAACTTATTTTCTTAGTTAGAACATTTCCAATACAATGATAACGGTTTCAATGAAAAATTCGGAAAAAATATGTTTTCAAAATTTCCGGCTAAAGTGCCGTAAAAGTGAAAAATAGCAATAACTTTTTTGTTTCTTGATAAAAACCTATAATTTGACCACTCATTTTCTAAATTCAAACATTTCCAATACAATGGCATCGGGTTCAATTAAAAATTTTGATAAAATTTACGATTTCAAAATTTCCCGCAAAAGTGATATTTTGACACTGACTGAATAAAGCAAAGTTTATTAGGCAGGCCGATTTTGTGCTATATCTTGTATAAGCCGGGTAGGATAAAATGCTTTCCACATGCGACTTTTACATCATAGAACAGATCAACTTATCTAATATACAAACTGGCAGGGTGAGGGCGGGGAAGTATTCTCCAGCACACTGCACATGCTGCAACCGTTTGTCATTTTTATAGGTTTTTTAAATCATGTTTTAGCATATTTAAATATGTTCCCAGCTGTAATATCTCTTCAGTTGTTATAATGAGAATAACTGAAATGAATTGATTCCTTGTCGTCCTCTTGGCACTAGAACAAGGAGTTAAAGGTCTCTTAATATGTTTGATTGGCGCTGTGACAGTATTCACAGGAGAATGGAATTTTTGTCTTTCATTTATTGTAACATTTCTTTCTGCTTGTCTGTTGTTAGTTATTTGTACTCTGTTTCTCCGTTTATCTTTCAATGTTAAACTTAGCCTTAGAATTATCAAGATAAACATTACTGAAGATAAGGCCATGAATGTGGCGTGTGGCGTTAACAGGCTTTTCCTTTGATTTGACCTGGTGACCTAGTTTTTGACCCCACGTGACAAAGTTTCGAACTTGACCTAGAGATTATTAAGATAAAAATTCCATGCACAGTGTGCCTAATCACGTGATCGCGCTACGTCATTTTGAGCTCGAAAGTGAAAATAGAAAGATAAACAAAAATTGAAAATCAGGGCGTAAGTTTTTTTCGGCGACGCCGTCTAAATTCGTTTTCGTTACCTATGCCACGTGACTTCAGTTTGCAAATCAAACTACTTGATAACGCATTATAGATAATTTATCAAAATGGAAGATTTATGCAACACTCTGCCTGATTGGACGAGAGTGTCTATTTCTTTCACTCTGTTGATTGTGCTACGCTGAGTGGAATGTAGACAAAGCGTTTTTCCTAAACGACTCTGTTCACAGTTTTAAAGCTAACTTTGGCTCAGTATATTTAGCAAGAATATTGATATATCTCAAAATGATAAGTAAGTTTAATAAATATGATAAAAACCTGTTCAAATACCAACATATATTAAATTAAAGAAAGAGCTGAATACGGCCTGTGTATCACATGAATAAGGGTGTGATTAAAGTCTTTTATGTAGAGAAGTGCTTTTTAAAATATTTTCCTTGTTACAATTGTCGTCTGTATATGAAAAGGTTTCTTGCTTTTGTGACTTATTCAGATTGCATATTAAAATGAGTACTTGTTTGCTTTGATATATTTGTTATAAATTATTTAACTGATTTATTATATATGAATATTTTTCTTTAGTATGGTATGCAAATATTGAACTCAGTTGAAATCTGTTTTATCATATATATGCTATATAATGACTGAATCTCATTACACTGAAATGAAGGTACGCTGCATACAGTTTATCTATGTGATATGCCTACGGTCAAACTTTGCTTATGAAACAGAAATATTGAAATAATTACAATTGTATGTTTTGCTTGACCTTCACTTTTTTTTATAGGTGTGACGTCATTGTCCAAAGATTCATGAATAGCGAATATGCTATTTGTTAAAGCGGGATCAGTTGGCCTATTTTAGAAATAAATAAAAATAATTAAAAAAAATCCTTTAATTGATTTTTTCTCATGTATTCTAATCAAACTTGATTTGTAGCATCTTTATTTATAATAGGCCCGCAGCCAACTTTGTTCAGCTGAGACATTTGACCCCTTTTAGGGGCTGCTAGAGCTAAAACTAGAAATGCCTTTATACAGCGTCTCATGAGCAGTTTGGTGGATCTTTGTCATACTTGGTCTGGAGCATCATTATAATGTCCTCTTCCAAATTTATTTATATAGGAACTTGGGCCCTATTACGGACCACTATAGCTAAAAGTAGATATGCCTTTCTTCGCATTAACCACTAAAATGTAATGGATTTTTATCAAACTCGATGTGTAACAATATCGTAAGGTCTCCTGCTATTTTGTTACAAATGGGGATAGGGACCAATTTAGCTAAAAATATAAACACGTTTAATGACATTTTCTCATGAACCGCTTCATGAATCTTTATCAAACTACTGCTGTAATTATTTGTCTAAGGATAAACGAAACAAAATTGCAACCCTACGAAACCTTTGCGAAGAATTAAAAGAGAACCATTTAAATTGTTAAAGTGCGGTGTTTAGTTTTGCAATTTGAAAAATGTTAGATGAAAGATGAATGTTAGATGAAAAATTCATAAACTTCTTTCCTTATTACAATTCGCCGACCATCATTTTTAAAGATATTTCTTGTTATCTATATATTGTGTTTATATTTTGAAAATGCTATCCCCGGTACTATGATTTCCTCACCAAAAGGTTTTCGTTTTAATGCTATTCCTGTTCAATTGACTTGCACATTGAGCGCATACTGTCGAAAGTGGTTGAACAGGAATAACGTTAAAACGAACAGGTTTTGGCGGGACAATTGCAATACCGTGGGTAGCACTTTCAAATAGGTTTCGAATGATGTAGATGATATTAATACAATATACTGAATAACAAAACTTATTTATAATTTTTGTTTACGTTTCCACTTTCATTTTCGGGCTCAAAATGACGTAGCGCGATCATGTGATTGGGCACACATATGCAAGTTTTGTATCAAATTCAAGCATAAATGAAACCTTATATGGCTGAGAGGGTTAGAATAGAAAATTTGCCCCTTTCAGGGGTAGTATCTCTCGAACATGTGATGGAATCTAGCTGGTTTTCAATAGTAACCGAGATCTTATTGCGACTTAATTTGTGTTAAGTGTGGTAAAAGTCAAAAGTAAAATGTCACTGCTATCACAACAAGCGTGACGCGGTACAGTGGTCTCTTGGTGACGGCGACAACGAGACAACAAGCTTGGCGCAGTACAATGGTGGCTTGGTGACGGCGACTAAGAGACAACAAGCGTGATGTGGTACAGTGGTGGCTTGGTGACGGCGAAAACGAGACAACAAGCATGACGCGGTAGAGTGGTGGCTTGGTGACGGCGACAACGGGACAACATGTGTGCTTGGCGACGGCGACAACGAGACAACTAGCGTGACGCGGGACAGTGGTGGCTTGGTAAAGGTGACAACGAGACAACAAGCTTGATGCGGTACAGTGGTGGCTTGGCGGCAACAAGCGTGACGCGGTACAGTGGTGGCTTGATGACGGTGACAACGAGACAACAAGCGTGACGCGGTAGTGGTGGCTTGGCGATGGCCAGAACGACACAACAAGTGTGACGCCGTACAGTGGTGGCTTGGCGACGGCGAAAACGAGACAACAAGCGTGACGCGGTACAGTGGTAGCTTGGTGACGGCAAGAACATGACAACAAGCGTCTCAGAGGTATGGTGTACCCAACGGAGCAGTTTTATGCTTTTATTTGTATTTGCTATGGTGCTTACCATATGTTTTATATTTTAGCCTCTTCCACAAGACGACATTTTCCTGGTGATGTCACGACCCGGAAGCGAAATACCCAATTGTACGGATTATCTTCCTCATGAGCACTGAGTGCTGTATAAGTTTATTGTGAATTATAGTTTCTTACCCATGGAGCCATCAACCAGTCTATTATGTGCACGTATAACACGTTCACAAAGCATTCCCGAACCATCTGTGATATTACAATGTTCAAATGCGATATTACGCTTGTCACTAATCTTTTTCAGTTTTTTTTTTATTTATTTATTTATGTAGAATCTACTGTTAGTACATGTATTACACTATTATATACAGTTTATCTTTGTATTTTTGTTTTGATTTTTTTTCCAAAGTTCATACGAGCATAAAATTTGTTTAAAATGTTTAAAATTGATAAAAAAATCTGCAGTTCTGTAGAATATATCTTAAGACAGTTAAAACCAAGTCTAAAAACACTTTGTCAAGTTGTTATCCCCACCCACCAAAATAATATGGAATCTAATAGTGGCATAACAAAGGAACCGTCGAATTCAGACATTTTAACATATCTTAAACGGATTGACGGTAGAATTTCTGAAATGGACAAAAAATTTGAGGCATTTGAGAAACTTGATAAGAAAGTTGAAGGATTTAGCAGTGAGTTGAAAAAAATATGGAACTATTTGCATGACATTGATAAAAAAACTAGCGAAAGGCTAGCATCAATCGAGGATAAAACTGAAAGCGTAGATTTTGCTCTAACACAGACAAGTATAAAAATATCAACTCTTGAAAAACAAAAGGAGGAACTAAGAAATGACATGTCATATTTACAGGCGCAGTCTATGCGCAACAACCTCGTGTTTTCAAATATCCCTGAGGCCCCGACCGAAACTAGCGAAACTACCGAGGTTAAACTACGGGAATTTTTTAAAGAAAAAATGAAAATCGCGGAAGACCTAGTGAACAAGATGTCCTTTGAGAGAGTTCATCGAATGGGAGCTAAGCATGACGGAAGATGTCGCAACATTGTTGCCAAATTCACACTATATAAAGAAAAAGAACTCGTCCGAAAACAGTGGAAGACATTGTCCAGTACTCCGTATTATGTGAATGAACAATTCCCAAAAGACATCGTGGATAAAAGGAAGAAGCTCCTTCCTAAAATGAAAGAGGCCCGGCGTGAAGGTAACACGTCCTGGATATCATATGACACCCTCTACATTAACGGCAAACCTGTACGTGACTAGGAATACGCCGAGGGTGAGCTGAAAATATTATCCTGGAACGTCAATGGACTTGGAATAAATAAAAGGGATAATTCAGAGTTTGTAAATATTTTATCAAATCAGGATATTATTTTCTTGTATGAAACATGGACTAGTAGTGACAGTAATATTGAGCTAACGGGTTATAAAGTGCACAACTTTTATAGAAAATTCCAACATCGAAGAGCGAAACGGCCAAGCGGTGGAGTTGCTCTATATTATAAAGACAAACTTTCAGCTAGTATATCAGTTATAAAAAACCAATATGACACGTGCATATGGATTAAATTAGACAAAAACTTTTTTCGTTTAGATACTGATGTTTACATATGCGGTATTTATCTCTGGGGTGAGGATTCTCCGGCATACAATACGAACAATGTAGATTTATTTGAAATTATTGAAAATGATATTGCACACTTTGAGAATAAAGGCCCTGTCTATTTAATAGGCGATTTTAATAGTAGAGTAGGCGATAAGAGGGATTTTGTTGTTTTCGATCATGTCAATCAGTTTTTTGATGACGATGATTATGTTCCCGATAATAACATGGAACGGGCCTCAATGGACAAAACTTGTAACAATTTTGGTACAAAACTACTTGATCTTTGTAAATCCAATAATCTCCGTATAGTTAACGGTAGATTGGGAAATGACTTCAATATTGGTTCACATACTTATGTTACGCAGCATGGAGCATCTGTGATTGATTATCTATTAACAAAGGAAATAAATTTTTCAAGTATTTGTAATTTCACTATACAGTCTGTAAATGAATGGAGTGATCACACTCCCGTTAGTTTTTCTCTTTCCTGTAATACTACATCGCCTTCTGGCGACGAAAGCACACATGTTTTATATAACTGGAATAATGATTATGTAAATACATTTCGAGCTAATCTGATTGCAAAATTGCCGGAATTTAATCGGCTTACGGATAGAATTGATAACAGTAATCGCGCCTCTGTAAATGATGCGTTGAATACATTTACAAATATGATACGGAGTGTAGCAGATCCCCTGTTTTCAAAAACATTAAAGAGTAAAAATAATGTGTCATTTATTGACACATCTCATGTTAAAGATGCAGACTGGTTCGATAATGAATGTAAAATTTCAAAAGCTAAATACTTGGATTCTTTAAGCGCTTTTAATAACTGTAAAACTAAAGCAAGTAAGGAGTATTTTTGTAAATGCAAAAAAGCGTATAAAGACTTGATAAGTAAAAAGAAGAAAATATATTTGAAAAATAAATACTCTGAAATAGAAAAGCAGAGATTTTGTAAACCTAAGCAATTTTGGAAATATTTCAAAAATAAGAAAAAATCAGTTGGAAGTAATGACATTTCTGTGGACGAATTCTGTACCTATTTCTCAAATTTATGTAACAATGTTTTTGAATGTAACAATAATGAAGCCAATACTTTTTGTCAAGAAAATGATTTTGATGATTGTGACTGTGCATTTGAAGAATTGAATGTACCTATATCGCCTGAAGAAATTTTATGTGCGGTAAAATCACTTAAGAAGGGAAAAGCAGCAGGCCCAGATTTCCTTCTTAATGAATATTTTATAGAATGTATAGATATTTTGATTTCTCATTTATGTGATTTATTTAATGCAGTTTTAGAGTCTGGTTTTTTCCCAGATAAATGGACAGAAGGAATTATTATACCTGTTCATAAGAAAGGTGATTCAAAAAATGTTCAGAATTATAGAGGAATAACACTTGTAAGTTGTTTCTCGAAATTGTTCACGACAGTTTTAAATAAAAGAATAGAAAAATTTTGTGAAAATAACAATGTCATTTCTGATGCGCAATTCGGCTTCAGAAAAGGCAAATCTACTGTAGATGCTATATTTATTTTGCATTCCGTTATACAACATTATTTGAATAACAACCAACGTTTATATGTTGGATTTATTGATTTGAAATCCTGTTTTGATAGCATAAATAGAAACTGTTTGTGGCTTAAATTATATAGAATGGTATCCAAGGTAAAATTTTACGCGTTATTAAAGACATGTATGAAAAGGTGAAATCGTGTGTACGATGTTGTAACACATTTTCAGATTTCTTCAACTATGCAGTCGGATTGCGTCAAGGGGAGGTAATTTCGCCTCTGCTCTTTTCTTTATTTGTTGAAGACTTAGAACTACATTTACAAAGTAATATTGATTCTGGTTTGCCTTTTGATGATATTGTTTTAATATTATTGCTATTTGCTGATGATATGGCAATTCTGGGAAAATCACCTGAAGACCTACAAAACAGCCTAGATAGTTTGTCTGATTATTGTTCTCTCTGGGGTTTAGAAGTTAATACCATAAAACTAAAGTAATGGTATTTAGAAAAAGAGGCGCTATATTTGCAAATGAACAGTGGTTATATAAGGGGAGTCTTTAGAAACTGTAGATAATTTTAACTATCTCGGTACCATTTTCAACTATACTGGTAATTTTTCAATGAATCTAGAACATCTAACAGGCAAATCACTAAAAGCGTTGAAAGTACTGATGCTCAATTGTAAAAAATATGATGTAAAACCTAAACTCCAATGCCAATTATTTGATTCTTTTGTCGGCTCTATCTTAAATTATTCTTCTGAGGTTTGGGGTTGTACTAAATCTAAAGAAATGGAGCGTATTCACCTCAAATTTTGTAAAAGTATTCTTAAGGTCAGATTAAGCACATGTAATGCTGGAGTTTATGGTGAATTAGGGAGATATCCTCTGTATATTTCTCGATATGTTAGGGTAATTAGATATTGGTGTAAGTTGTTAAGTACAGACAATATTATATTGAAAAGGATTTATGAGCAAAATGTTTCTGATTGCTTTAAAGGTTGTAAAAATTGGATATCAAATGTTAAAAGATTGTTAGATACGCATGGATTTTCTGACTGTTTTATATATAGTGATAATATAGATTGTAAAACATTCCCTAATATATTTAAACAAAGATTGATTGATAATTACATGCAAGACTGGCATAACTCCATTCAAAACAGCAAGGTGTTAGAACTTTACTTACAATGTAAAACAAGTTTGTCATATGAAAATTATCTTGATATTTTACCGGGTAACTTAAGATTTTACATTTCTAGATTAAGACTATCCGCTCATTCTCTCAGAATACAAACCTGTCGTTTTAATAGAAATAGACTGCCACGAAATGAGAGACATTGCCAATGTTGTAATACTTATGATATCGAAGATGAGTACCACTTTATTTTAATTTGTCCTTGTTACAGGAATTTACGTAAGAAATATATAAAGAAATACTTTTATGTAAGACCATCGATGTTCAAATTTATTCAGTTGTTGCAAACTACTAACAAATCTCTATTATACAAATTTGCAAAATATGTTAAAGAAAGTTTAGAAATTAGAAATACTATCATAAATGTCTAGTAAACTATGATCTATGATCATCCTCTATGTAAACTGTTTTTATTATACTTTATCATACAGTTACACGTGATGTATATGTAATGTAAATGTTAAATTTATATTGATGATGTACTATGTACAAATCTAATAAAATATATGTTCTGTTCTGTTATCAACTAAAACATCTTTTAATAAAAATTAAATTCAAGATGGCGGACCAGGCACGTAGGCAGAAAATTTTCCACAGTCAATTTTCCACAGTTTTTTGCTCGTTAAAAATCTAATTTAGCCCTTTCCCTTTGCCGTTATCTGCTTAAACTCAAGTCACATTATCTGTTACAAATCATTGTGCATATTATTTAGACTGCATCTATTTATAAGCTAGTACAGTATGTGAAAATCATTTCTGTTCCATATGCATACCTGAAACTATGGGAAACGGTCAAAATAAAAAAATTAAATTTACCTTATGCAGATTTTGGTACTCCTAATCCTACAGCTTATAGTAAATGTTTCACAATTGTGATTCATATAATAATTTCTATTGTAGTCGTGCACTTTAAATTTCACTGTAGATCAGTGCTCAAATGTAGATGATACCATGCTGGTTTATATCAAAATAAGTTTTACTTTTGCAAAAAGTGGATGACATACTAACATAATTTGATAGCCTTTCATGATCCTTTCATCATTCAGACACGTCAATGAAGAAATTTTAGAAAGATTTCTCAGATATAATGGCAGTCAAAAATGTTTATTTGTCTCAATGACAGTATATCATATCAGATACATTTGCATCATAATCGAAACACTGCGGCTTAATGTAAAAAAAAAGTATTTACAATACAATGGAACAATTGCTTTTAAATGTAAATAGCGAAATGAATGCCGCAAAGTAAGAATTTTGCGTTTCAGTTGCTTGGATCACATTACTTTGTTATATGAACATAAGTTGCAGTGTCATTGCATTTGTAAAACAAAATGAGAAAAAAAACCTGCTGACAGCTGCATTCTAATAATATTAAGAGACAGAAACCTTAATACTTAATGTAATGTAATTTCCTTAATGCAAGGAAATTCAAAAAATGCAGGGAAAAAACGTCTTTTATCAGCTGGAGATGTAAAAAGCTACTTTTTATTCCAATAGTGGCGGAATAAGTTTCCCGTCAAATTCTTCGACATAAATTATAGACTTAAATTACTCAAATATAGAACTTAAACAAACAATAGCAAAACTCATTCTGTCAGATGTGTTGGACCTTATGATAACTTCTTGTTACACGTTTATACTTACCATTCCTTCAAAATTGCACGAGTATTTTATACCAATAAAAAGTTATGATACTAGAAAATATACAGCTTTAAATATATCCATAATGTTGTTTCAAGCAAAGTATGTCATACATTGTAGATACCAGTTTAAACTTTGATCTTCCTTATTCAGTTTCAAATAAGCTCCAGTCAAGGATGAGGGTCAAATGTGTTGCCCATAGTTATGTCAAAACAATATCCTAGAACTTTTCATTCGGAACAATAGAAAAGTCAGTTTGGGAAGTTTCTTGATTGGCTACATAAGGCAGGTGGCTGCTTAATTAATACCTGTAGGTGACCGCTACGGCAGGATGCAATGTATACCTCTATCGCAGTTTAACATTAAATGTGTGACGAAAAAAAAGACTCTTTGAATCTTTATTTCATCTTACACATCATTTCTTGGATTGTAGGACATTTGCCCCCCAGGACATTTGCCCCCCAATGAAAAAATGAACTGCTGGACATTTGCCACCCAGTTGAAATGGCAGATAGGACATTTGCCCCCCATTGCTTATTTTTGGAATGGACATTTGCCCCCCCCCCCCCCCCCCCCAATATTTTTGTCCTATATGCTAGTATATATAACTGTATTTTTGGTTGTTTTATTATGTCAGATTGAAAATGATAATACATGTACTCAGGAAATTGTTAACAAAATAGTAACAGATATATGTTGTGTATTTAGTAATAGTGTTGAAAATAGCTTTGTTAGAAACATTGTTAAAGATAAGCCAAGTGGTACTAGAAGGAAAACTAATTCTATGCCAAGGTGGTTCAATGCTGATTGTAAAACAGCACGGCGTAATTTTCACCGAGCAAAATATCTGTATAAATTACGGAAAAATGAATTACATAAGCAAAATTTGAAATCTTGCAGTAGATTATATAAAAAATCTATGAATGAAAATCATAAAAATTCAAAAGGTCAAATGTAGAAAAACTAAAACAATTGAAAAAATCAAGCCCTAGAGAGTATTGGAAAATTTTGAATGGTGGCAAGAAAAATGTTGTTGCCGTACAGTTAAAAGATATGTACGATTTTTTCAAAAATGTTAACATTAGTAGTAATGGTGAAGATATGCCACCAGATAATGACATGCCAAATATACATACTATCAATAATGATATGCTTAACAGAGAAATATCAATTGAAGAAATTGAATTTGCTGTGAAAGCGCTACAAAAAATAATAAAGCATGTGGCTTAGATGAAGTTTTGAATGAACATATTAAACACTCTATACCTATTTTGAAACATGTATACCATAAGCTTTTCAATATTGTTTTTAACCATGGTATTGTACCTGATTGTTGGACAGTTGGTTAATTAACCCGATATTTAAAAACAAGGGTGATGTTACTGAACCCAGCAATTATAGACCAATAACGATACTTAGTTGCTTTGGTAAATTGTTTACGTCTATATTAAATATACGCTTACAAAAATTTGCAGAGGCAAATGAGCTTATAAATCAGTATCAAGCAGGATTTAGAAAGGGATATTCCACCGTTGATAATATGTACGTACTTAAAATGCTTATCGATTTACTGCATAATTCTAGAAAGAAGCTTTTTTGTGCATTCATAGATTTGAAAAGTGCTTTTGATACTATATATAGGCCAAAATTGTGGACAAAACTCAGTCATTATAATATAACTGGAAAGTTTTTAAATGTTGTTAAAAGTATTTATAATAATGCTAAAACATGTGTGTGTGTAAATGGTGAAAAATCGGAATTTTTTCCATGCACCATTGGTGTAAGACAGGGTGAAAATCTGTCACCTCTTTTGTTTTCATTCTATCTCAACGATCTACATGAATACTTTGAAAGCAGAAACAGTGCACAAGGAGTTACTCTAAATAATGAACTGATTGGTTTAGTTAAATTATTTGTTATTCTGTATGCAGACGACACTGTTATAGTATCAGAGTCGGCTATTGATTTACAAAATGCTATTAATTTATATGAATGTTATTGCTATAATTGGAAATTAACGGTCAATACATCCAAAACGAAAGTTATTGTATTTTCCAAAGGAAGACCCTTACAGTATAATTTTACTTATAAGAATGAGATTTTAGAAATTGTTGAAGAATACAAATATTTGGGTATATCATTTAGTAGAAGCGGTTGTTTTTCTAAGGCAAAACAGCATATTGCAAACCAAGCTACCAAAGCTATGTATTGTCTATTAAAAAAAGCAAAAAACCTACAATTACCTATAGATATGCAGATAGATTTATTTGATAAACTTGTTAAACCTATTTTATTGTATGGTTGTGAATGTTGGGGTTATGGTAATAATAATGTTCTTGAAAAAATACAACTGAAATATCTTAAACATATATTGGGTCTGAAATCAAGTACACCCAATTGCATTGTATACGGTGAAACTGGTGTTAAACCATTAAGTATTGATATAGATACCAGGATGGTTAGCTTTTGGTCTAAACTTGTTGTACCTAATGCTTTTAAGTTGTCTTGTTCCCTATACTTTATAGTACTTAGCAATTTTAATAAATGTGCAAATGTTAATAGGCAGACATTTCAATGGATCAAACATATCCGTGATATATTTGTTAAATGTGGTTTACTTAATGTGTGGACTAATCAAGAATTTCCAAACCACAAATGGTTGATTGCATGCGTCAAACAGAAGTTGTCCGATCTATTTTTGAATGAATGGTATTCCACCATCAATAATTCAAGTAAATGTAAAAATTATCGATTGTTTAAAGAAAAATTCCAGTTTGAACCTTACTTAGTTAATACACCTCATAACTTACTTAGATATGTAATTAAATTTAGAACGCGTAATAACAGACTCCCGGTTGAAACGGGAAGCTGGAATGGAACAGAACTTCACTTACGTAAATGTACACTGTGTAATTGTATAGGAAGTATAGGTGATGAATATCACTATTTGTTAGAATGTAAAGAACTGTCTGTATTAAGAAGAAGATTACTAGAACGACAAAATTTAAGACGCCCAAATATTATGCTGTTTAAATCTATTATGAACATCAACACAAAACATTTTGATAAATATAGACATTTTTGTATGTTTGTAAAGGAAATTATTATGAAATTTCATAACAGGTAAATTTTAGGAACTATATGTATTATGCAAAGTTTGAATTGTTTTCAATGCACTAACTGGTTTTATTAATTCGTCTCTGTTAGAAACGCCACCTGTTATCTATCGGGCCATTTTGTATTTGATATTTCTATGGAGAAGTAATATACATTGAAGTTTATAAATACATGTTGACTACTATTAAAAACGTATCTCCCTCCTTTGTACAAAACGAGACACGTACATGTTTACATATCTTTTATATATTATAATATGTATATTTGTTATAGCTCATATTGTCATGTACTACATGAATTGAGTATTGAATAAACTTGAAACTTGATTATCAAAATTACTCTAAAAGGCAATTTTCAGTAACAAAAAAGTGTTTTAGTAAAAATAATTTGATAAATATGTTAATTACTTTCAGGTGTTAAGGTAAATAATAGCCTATTATTGAGTAATAAAAGTGCTCATAACAGTGTTATAATTTCTTAATTAGTGCAATGTTTTTAACACTCAAACTTGTTAATTTGGCAATTATCTACTACAAAATTGTATAAAACAAAGCCATTGTCCCCTAAAATATGACGAATGTCTTGTATCAAGTTCCCAAAAAATCACTGGGGGACAAAACTATTGGGGGGCAAATGTCCGTTTCAAAAATAAGCACTGGGGGGCAAATGTCCTATCTATCATTTCAACTGGGAGGCAAATGTCCAGCAGTCCACTTTTTCATTGGGGGGCAAATGTCCTGGGGGGCAAATGTCCGGATCCCCATTTCTTGAGCCTTTAAATTTATTTCATGAATTTCTTTTTTTAATATATTTTTATTGTCGAAAAATGACGAAAAGTCTGTGCGTATGTTAGTATGCTGAGCAACGTGCCTGTGATGTGCATTATAGATCTACTCGGGTCATACTGGTCAGTCGCTTTCAGAAGAAGCTACACGTTCTATTTCTTTTCCCAAAATCTTCACCCATGGGGAGATTTCACTGACCTACACAAAGGGAAGTGGATTCCATTTTTCACATCTTATAGCTATTTCCAAACATTCACAAAGATTTATTTTTCATTCGTGTAACCTCCCATTGGGCAATTACAACCGGAGCAAAAATAAATCTACAAGAAAAGTTTACATCCTACGTTTTCTGGCGATTTTATGTTTAATTTACAATAGAAATTCATTTTTTCCCAAACCTAATCTGATTTCAAAGCATGATTTAGAATAAAAATAAACCGATGATGTTGATGCCAAAAGCAAAATCATTGGAAACTTAATTATTTATCATTTTAGTTTATATTATATGTATTTCATTTTATCAAAATATCATTGATGGTACAACGGTTTATTTCAAGTTGCACTTATTTTGAAGAATATTAATCCTCACCATACTGGACACGATTGATTCTGCTTTTGCGGCCAGTGTAGACCAAGATCAGCCTGCCAATTCGTGCAGTCTGATCATGGTCTGCACTGTTCTCTATTCAGTCAGTAAATTTTCAGTGAACACTCCTTCAAATGATAAATGGTACTGCCTAAATTGAAAAGGTGGACCAGTCCATTATAGAAATTTAGCATGGTAAGGGTTAAGCGCTAAGTTGCTGTTGGAGCGTTGTATGGTTATATGCAGACGATAGGTAATGCCGCGGGGAAATGTGGTCTCATGATTCATTTATGCTGTAATCATCAATTAATATCTATTTGATGAAATTTTATCTAATTTAACGTCACAAATAATGTATAATTGATGATTTGATACGCATTTTGCACTCATCTCTGTTGTGAGATATATTGATATCCACCTTGTCATTGTATGAAAGAAAAACTTTTTTAGAGAAAACTAATGTCTTTTTCAGCATGAGAGCAACATAAGACGGAACTTTATAGGGTAAATGGTTTGAACATTTTTACATTTAATTTTACTCGAATGAGCTTCGTCAATAAGAATATTATACATATACCTCCCAAAAAGTAGGCCTTGTGTTGATTCGATACCTCCATAGCAAGAGAAACACATTACAAACGAACCATAAATCGGTATAAGTACCCGAGGTTGAGCGCGGAGTTAAAGGGTAATGTGTCTCTTTTTTAAAATATTTAATTCAAGCACACCTACTTTAGCCCAGTACATAATCATATTCCTTAGAATCAGCACTCAATTGCCTCGGTAAAATTGAATTGTCCGAAATTATTTCCAATTTACCAGCTTAAATAATTTCAACTGGTTAATTTTTTGACTTTTTCTCAGTCCTGCCGGCATTTTATATCAAGAACTCGATCAATGATCCATGATGCATAAATCACAATTATAAAGTTATTGCAATTACTACTAAATTTTTGGCAAAATAAACAAAAGTTACAAAGCTAATAAAAGTTCCTGTTTTTTGATTAAATAGACCCAGAAGGGCCTATTACACTCTTTATACTATTCCTATATCACTTCTTGTAATGTTTTTATTCAACTTTAACACTTCTAAATAAATTTCCAATTCTTATGTTTAGCTCTTGAACACTACTACTATAATTCAAATGACATGACACATCAAAAACTAAGAACCAAGTGACGCTAAATTCGCGGTTTTTCAATATAAAGAAATAAGCAATCCAATCAAAATACCTGTATTATCGATAATCAATAACACCTGTTAATATAAAACACTGGTTACCGGTTCAATTCTAAGGAATATGATTATGTACTGGGCTAAAGTAGGTGTGCTTGAATTAAATATTTTAAACGAATTTAAAATAAACCCATTAATCGGTATAAGTACCCGAGGTTGAGCGCGGAGTTAAAGGGTAATGTGTCTCTTTTTTATTATAACAACAGCACAACAAAGTGTGTTTTTAATCAAATATCCTACTTTTCTTGGGGGATCCCCCACAAACCCTCCTATGGGGGAGGGTAAGACACAACCTCCCTAACTAACCCCTCTGACTGTCGTCGCTTTGCCTTACCACTCAAAATTACCTAACAACCATGAACAAACGCGCGCACTCAATTGCCTCGGTAAAATTTAGTCTCTCGCTACGGCCATGATTTATGGTTGGGCAATTCATGATTATTCCAAACATTGTACATTCCACATTGAAATAAAATATTCTGAACACATTTCCGGCAGCTTTGTACATGGAAATAAAATTCCGGTGGTTCTTCTTCTTATTCTTCTTCCGGATAATGTGCTGGACTCCTCTGGAGCATCGTCATACAATTGTGACTATGTACATGTGTGAATGGAAAATCAGTGCATCTAAAAGCAAGATAAAAACATTCTGCTCCAGAGTTACATGTGTAGCCTGCGACATCTAGGGACGGGGCTGACAATACCTCTTCTGGTAGCCCGTCCCAAAATTGGATTCCGGAAAGGAAGAACGAGTGCTTGTATGCGTTTACATAGGTGTAAGGCTGAAGGAATCTATTTGCATGGTCTCTGGTGTGTACGCCAGTTGGAATCAGTAATTGGGCTCGGATGTCCACCAAGTAATTGATGACCCGGTACATCATTACTGCCTTGGTTTGTTGACGACGGGATGCTGGTGTCTCCCAGTTCAACTTTTGCACCATGGCGGTAACGCTGCTGGTGTGTCTGTAGTTACCAGTACATGACCGGGCTGCCCTCCTTTGGACTTTCCCGAGCTTGTTGATGTTGGACAGGGTGTGGGGGTCCCATACTGACGAGGCATACTCGAGCTGAGGTCGGACCAATGATTTGTAGCAAGTTGCCTTGATGTCATGTGGTCAATGTGATATATTCCTACGTAGGAAGGCTGTTGTTGTGTTGGCCTTCTTGGCTGTGTTGTCGATGTGACTGTTCCAGGATAGAGTATTGTCGAGTGTAACGCCCAAATACTTCGCCTTATCCGTCTGCTTTAGTGTTTGGCCATGGATGAAATATGAGGCATCTATGATATTTCGCTTGTTAGTGATGCGAATCATCTCGCACTTGTCGGGGTTGAACGCCATCAACCATTCCCGTTCCCACTCCTGTAGTTGGTCGAGGTCTTCTTGAAGTACCTTGCTATCTTTGTCCGAGCTGATCGTTCTGTAGAGAAGGCAGTCGTCGGCAAAGAGGCGTGCTGTAGACTTGACTCTCTCTCTCTCTCTCTCTCTCTCTGGTAAGTTACTGATGTAGACCAAAAACAGGAGAGGTCCTTGTACTGTCCCTTGTGGGACGCCTGATGTCACTGGTCTCCCCTTCAAGTACGACCTATTGTTGTTAGCGAGGAAGCTATTTATCCATCCGAGTCTTGCCCCTGATCTCATACTGGTCATGTTTGGCCGACAGACGTCGATGGGGTTCTTTATCGAACGCCTTGGAAAAGTTAAAATCAATTATACCTTACCCCCAGCAATTTGCCGGTACCCATTTACAGCTGGGTCGACTGAGGCAATCGTGATAAAGTGCCTTGCCCAAGGACAAACCGCAATGGGAGTAGCCAGGAATCGAACCCGGGGCATTCACCTCCGTAGGAAAGCGTCTTAGCCCTCTTGACCAATGCGTCCACCATTGTATTGTTTCTCTATTCCAAAATCTACCTTTAAATTGATACAAAAAAAACCCGCATATTACTGGGCAAACTTATGGACTGTAAGGATTTCTGATTGAGGCATTGCCTTATTTCATATTAAAGAAGATGGTAGATAACCATTTCCAATATTCATTTTTCCATAGCCGTTCATAAAAATAGGGCAGTCCGTATTTGTACCACTGTATAAGCATTAAAACATACATCGGGAATGAAGTAATTTAGTTCGCTTTTCGTGCGCGTTCGCATCAGTTTCGATTAATTATTTAGTAGTTCTACGCCTTGGATTTTGTAGTCGTTATTACAATAAGTGGAAAACACGCACCGACAGATGAAAGAGCTATTTCCTGTGAAAAGTGAAAAACTAAATTGACTTAATTTTACCCATTTTATCGGCGGAATACAAACGTTTTAGAATAAAAACCTTTCAGGTTTGTTGTGCACACTTTCTTGATCTAAGAAGACTGCTTAAAATTTGTGTTACTTTACCAAACTTTCAGTCACGCTGAAAAATTAGGCAAATGGCATTTATGCCCGACTCTGCTGAATGATCTTTGAAATTATTCATTCATGTTGAAATTATTATATGAATTAGAATTTCAGAACAGTTGTTATAGTAGTCGTCATGTGTTTATCTTTTGATGCTTTGGAATTTGTAAATTCACATTTCTGTAGATTAAAGAGTTCTTTCCCTTTGTCCTTACAAAATGGAAAGTGTCCTCTGTTGGACTGCCCACTTATATACTTTTTGTCTACATTTAATATGGGTGGACTGATAGCTCAGCGGTTTGCACACTGGTTTCTAATCCAGAGGTCCAGGGTTAGATCCCCGACAGATGCCTCAGGAGTTTTCAACTAGACGTGTACTGGTCAGAAACCCAGGTAATCCTTGCGTGTATCGGTGCTATACACTGGTCACGTTAAAGAACCAAGGGGTCAATTAAAAAAGAGCTAGGGTCTGGTACCCGGATTCCCTTGTATCTAAATAGCTGTCTCATACCTGTCAAGTCTGACGCTTGAATCATGATTCTCACGAATTCAAGGTTTGATCATGACTTAACGAACTCGTAGCATTTTCTCACGCTTTCTAAAAAAATCAGACCAAAAAATTTGTGGACCACTTATTTTCTCTCATTTGGCATCTGGCATAGTTATTTTAAGACAGGATGAGACAACAATAAACAGAAAACACATGTCAAGTGTCATTTTCAATGTACTGATTACGTAACGGACCTGCCGAAACTGGTTCTGGCCAGTTTTTGCTTTAACCGAAGCTTCCCGAGAGAGATTGTACCAATCAAATTGATGCGATAATTTCCGTATGACAACGAGCCAATTACGTAAATCATCAATATTGACTGACTTGTTTAGGGCTGTCATCGATAGAAACGATATCGATGTATCAACGATATTTTTTGGTCGATCGATTATCGATTCCCATTTTCAAAAATCGATATTTTACAGAGAGAAAAAAAACTGTCTAGATAAACACTCAGACCCTCTAAAACAACTTTTTCTGCCTGCAAAAATGTGCCGTAAGTAACGGAAGTTGTCAAAAAGGTCATGTCTAAACCTGTACCGTAGCAGTCTTTTCCCACTAGCCGGCACTACCTGTATGGGTAGAAGTAAAAAGGGCTCAACTTCCGAATCTGTTATCATAAAGTTACGTTGTCCTGTCTTGAAAGGTCGCTCCGTTGTTTGTGCATGTAAAACATAGTGTATATACTCTTTCTACGCCAAGCTCGGCTTTTTACTTGTTCGCGTATAGCTGATCACTCAAGAAAAGGTACAGAATTTAGCTAGTGCCCGTAACAATAACAATCAAAGTTGGCCGAAGAGGAAGCCGTCACCAGTTTAAATAGTGGAAAAAGAGTCAAAAGACGGAAAGAAAAGCTTTGTTTGTGTTCCTAGAAACAAGGGTGTTGCTTAAACATGTCTTGCAGTACAACAAACAGTCAAACACTACAAATTTGAGGGCCCATCGAAAACTTGGGCAGAAGAATAAAAAAGAAAAGAAAATCATGCAGTGCCAGCACCGAATGTAAGTGCAAGGTAAAAATTACGCAGGGTATGAAACAGGCTAACAAATAAATAAAAACATGTAAATAAATAAATCATTAATTAATTTAATAAATAAATAGATATCTGTGGAAGAGAAATGCAGAATTTTAGCTGTTGAAACCCGACTCCAGTGCCTGGTATTATAAAATCACTAAGTTGTAAAGTAGGATAAATGCAAAAGAGGAGTGAAAGCACAATAAAGATCTATGAAAGATTTTATTAATTTTCATTTATCTTATTTATTTCATAGATACAAATACAACACTATCAAACAGTAATATGAAAAGTAGGCAATAAAACTAAACATTAACAAGAAGGTATATAGCATGCGCATGAATACCCTTACAGAAGAAAAAGGCCTGCTGCGTACTCTTGCTGTGTACATACAGCGTATATGATGCGTACATGATGTGTACTGAAATGTGGCTTTAAATAGTACGCAGGATATACACCGCACATACACCGATAGTACGTTTGTAGTACACTTTTGACATGCAAATGAGCTCTGCCGCGTACTACTTGCTGCGTATATGCTGTGGACTACATAGTACACAGGATGTACGCTGGAGGAATTTAGTATGCGGGAAATAGTACGCAGCATGTACGCGGCACATACACTTTTCACATGCAAATGAGCCTGCGGTGTACTACCCCTGCGGCGTACATGCTGTGTACTCCTGCGGCGTACATTCAGTGTACTCCTGGCCAGAGTCCTGCGGCGTACATGCTGTGTACTCCTGCTGCATACATGCTGTGTACTCTTGTGGCGAAACTGCTGTGATAATGTAAATTCCTTACCCCACCAACTTTCTTATGCAAATGCTGATCATTTGGACAGAAAAAAACAGAAAAAAGATAAGTGACATGCATCAATAAGTATTTACCCTTACCAAAATAATGTAGATTGATGTTATCAAATAAATTAGTATGCTTTTCTTCATCCACTTTTCAATGAAATAAATCAGTTTTTGTAGCATGTAATTTGGTAAACATCTAAAGAAAATGGCGTAACTGCATCAAGGGGAAACAACTTTAATGCAACTAAATATAAGTGTTATAAATTTCGAAGTATCTGCAGTGTACATGCAGTGTACTATTTTCTTGTACAAGTCTCTCCTGTGTACATGCAGTGTACTCCTTAAATTTTCAGAGTCTGTGCTGCGTACTTGAAGTGTACTAGTGACCTCCTGCGTACATGCTGTGTACTCGTCGAAATAGTACGCGGCATGTACGCGGCATGCGGTGTATGTAAAATGTACTCCTCTGGCGTACTACTGTGTTCGCGGCATATACACAGCAAATACGCAGCATGTACGCCACAGAGGCTTGCTTCTGTAAGGGTAAATAGGTTGTTAGTCTAACTTAATAATCGATATATCGATGTATCGTCGATATTTGTCATCCGATATATCGGTATCGTCGATATGCCAAAGACCCAATCAATGACAGCCCTAGACTGGTTACTATTTATGCTATTCGTGGACATTGCATTGTCGGAAAAAAATTAGAACCATTCGCGCACTTGACCTTGACCGACACTAAAAAAAAAACATGAAGATGCTGGAAAAAAAAAGAATTATTCGTCAAAATATAACAACGCGTGGGAACTGGAATTTCCTTTACTTAGAAAAGCAGACAATGGACCTAGTTTTGCTTTCTGCAAGCAGTGTAGGAAGTAAGTTGTATGCACAACCGTTTTTCCGGTGCAGGTTCAAAACAAAAGTACATTCAAATCGAAAGTAGAATATGTAGATCAGTGAGACGTTTATGTATTATACATTTAGGTTCATTGATACATTTTATATCACGGCTGTAATAAAAACTCAAAACAGTTTCACTGACAAAACCACATTATTTTTTTTATTTGTCCCTAGTTGTGCATGGTGCATGTTAGGTTCTTTCAGAAAAAAATTCTGCACAGTTATGGGAGATTGTTTTTTGCTATATACTATATACATACAGTTTGCATATGCAGCCTTGTGTGCGATTAATCTTCCGAACCCTTGCACACAGTTTAATGAAACTTCACATAAGTGATCAGTACCAACCCTAGTTGTACATGGTCATGTTAAGTTCTTTTAGATAAATATTCTGCAGAGTTGTGGACTTTGTTTTTTGTTGCTATACTATATATACATACAGTCTATGTACATAATAAAGTCCACATAAGTATGCAATCTTGTGTGCGTCAGATTGCAATGTACTGTGTCAGTTGGTATCGGGGTACATTCATCACCTTTAGTGATAGCTCTAGTTATACCCCCACCAAACATGTTTGAGGGGGGTATATAGGAGTCAGTTTTGTCGCGTCCCGAAATCTATTATCTCAGTTATTACCAAATGGATTTGATTCAAACTTAAAATACATGTTCCACCTTATCACCCACATCATGTGACACAAGGTGCATAACTCTTGAAACCAAGTTTTCATGAATTATGTCCCCTTTTACTTAGAATTTAAGGTTAATTTTGTTGTATTTTCACTATATCTCAGTTATTACTAAATGGATTTGATTCAAACTTAAAATAGATGTTCCACCTCATCACCCACATCATGTGACATAAGGTGCATAACTCTGACACCATTTTTTTATGAATTATGCCCCTTTTTACTTAGAATTTAAGGTTGATTTTGATGTATTTTCACTTTATCTCAGTTACTACTGAATGGATTTGATTCAAACTTAAAATAGATGTTCCACCTCATCACCCACATCATGTGGCCACATCATGTGACACAAGGTGCATAACTCTGACACCAAGTTTTCATGAATTATGTCCCCTTTTACTTAGAATTTAAGGTTAATTTTGTTGTATTTTCACTATATCTCAGTTATTACTAAATGGATTTGATTCAAACTTAAAATAGTTGTTCCACCTCATCACCCAGATGATGTGACATAAGGTGCTTAACTCTGACATAAATTTTTTATGAATTATGTCCCCTTTTACTTTAAATTTAAGGTTGATTTTGATGTATTTTCACTATATCTCAATTATTACAAAATGGATTTGATTCAAACTTAAAACAGATGTTCCACCTCATCACCCACATCATGTGACACAAGATGCATAATTCTTACACCAATTTTTCATGAATTATGCCCCTTTTTACTTAGAATTTAAGGTTAATCTTGATGTATTTTCACTATATCTCAATTACTACTGAATGGATTTGATTCAGACTTAAAATAGATGTTCCACCTCATCACCCACATCATGTGACACAAGGTGCATAACTCTGACACTATTTTTCTTGAATTGTGTTTCCTTTTACCTAGAATTGAAGGTTAATTTTGATGTATTTTCACTATATCTCATTCTGATTGGCTTAAAGCCAAAGGGAAGTAACCTTTTTTTAACCTTTGTACTGAGTTTCTTCCCCTTAAGTTCCAGGAATTAGTCTATTTTTAGAAATCCTATTTTTAGATTTTCAATATTTCAGGTATTTTTCTAACTTTTTTATTATAAGTCCTATGTAAAAAGTAAAAACATTTTTCCGTGGTAACATGGGTCGGTAAGACACTTTTTTGTATTCACTTTTAGTGTATCTCTAATATTAGAGATTTAATATATTTACTAGTATTACTATACTAGTATTATACTAGTATTACTTATATGTGGAAGCCCAGGATGAAGTACTCCAAAGTATTTTTAAGATTCCTTATGGTTGCCATTCTTCTGTGACAAGATCGTATGGTGGGGGTATGAGTCACTCCTGTGACAGTTCTAGTTTCATAAGATTTCATGTGAAAATAAACTAAAGTTAAAGACATGCACTGTTTATTTTCTGTAGGCTGCATAAACACCAAATTAACATCATTCAAACCATTATCTGAAAACACGTGACGATGCCGTCATGGGTAATTATTAATGTGTAGTTACCCCATGGGCCATGACAGTGTTGTCTTGATTTCAAGGTCAAGAAAAACAACACATGTCACAGAATACATAATTTTTGTCCTTCACAGAGAAAAAGAAAATTAGATTTTATTAGTCTTATTATCTTGTTATTTATTACGAAACTTGGATTACCAAAATATACATACATGTATATGTAAAAGCTGTGACGATAGCGTCACAGGACATAAATACATTTGTGGTTTGGTTTTTAGGTATTGGACATGTTAGGTCGTCACCGTCGTTGCGGGTTATGTTTTGCATATCTCATAAAGTATTTTGACCCAGAGTCAGCAAACCTGATAGCATTGTTATTTAGCATGGAAGTTGTGCACTGGTCTAGTGTGGATCTGACAGAGCCAGACCAGATTTTTATGGTGTTTGACTTAATAAGTCTTAAGTTATAAATTTAAACAGACACACAAAGTCTTTAAAAGTTTTTGTTGCAGTTGCAGTTATCTTAAAAATATTTCATCTAGTCATGAAACCATGTACAGTAGCAGTGTTCTATGGACAATGCATCTAGTTTCATTAAATATCTGGCTTTTTTTATATACTGGTAGTCTGTGAAGACATGATTTTCATTTCTTTGACAATAACAGATCTATGAAACTTAATTAAATTTTAAAATTATTTTAGCTGCCATGTCATCAGATATAGAAGACGAAGCTAAATAATCCTTCTAATAAAGTGCGTCACATGTTTTACATCCAAAGCTATCATTGGTTTTCGCTTATTTTAAGTGACATCGCTTTTATACTAAAGATGGAGTGGCACATGGTAGTGTTTTTGAATACATTAAGTCTGTGAGACTTACTGGCATGTTTATTAAGTTGCTTTTAGAACATCTGGCCAGGGCAATTCAGGGATGGCGAGAATAGGAGTGTCGAATATACAACTCATAAGTCAAAGCCCGAAGGCATGTCATACCATACATGTGATAACAGTCGTGACCAGTTGAAAATGGACAATTTCTACCAATATGTAGTCCATGTTTAGGTTTGGCTATGGGTATGGTAATTGATGTCCCTCGCTTCTTATATCTAGGTGAATGGTAATTATATAGACTTTTGTGAAAATGAGTCTTGTGACCAGTGTCCCAATACCAAGGGACCAGAAAAAAAGCATATTTATCAGATACATGTAAGCAAAAATTGATCACACTAAATCTCCTGAAGAAACAAATTGTAGATACAAACATTTTTGTTGTCTTAACCCTTATAATGCTGGACACGATTGACTCTGCCTTTGCAACCATTGTAGATCATAATAAGCCTGCACATCCATGCAGTCTGATCAAGATCTGCACTGTTCCCCATTCAGTCAGTATAATTTTGGTAAGCACCTCTTTTAACAGTTAATGGTACTGATGGACAAGTTCATTATTTAAGTTAGCAGGGTAAGGGTTAAGTTACAAATTAAGTGTTGCATGCCCTGATTGTTCCCAATTTGTATGGACCCAGACTCTTTTTCCAGAGTGGCCAAAAAAGTTGCTGGTTGTTGGCAGGCAATACTAATTGAATATTTCCTTTCACTTGTTTTCTTCTAATTCTGAGGTAATTGTTTTTCCTAGCAACACTAATTAACACTAATTATGGTGCTCTTCTTTTAAATATTCAGAGGTCATGTAGGATGTAATGACTAGACTTCTGAATACTGGTACCAGTAAATATCTCAGCAATTTTTTTTCTGTGCAGTTTTGTTTTTTATTGCATCAGTAAGAGATAGAACCTCAAGTTTATAACATGGAATAAAGCATAAGTTTGATTTTTTAGTCTTTTCAAGTAACCAGATATTAATTTACAAACTTACCGGAATTTTACAATAGTAACTTGCACTGTCACTATTGAGTGGAATATCGTAATGGCTTTAGACATATTACAATAATTTGTTTTCATAATAAAGACAAATATTTGTCTGTGTATGAATGACATTTGCTTCATTGCATCATGTGCTTTTGTTAGCTTATTTACTTAGAAAATGAACTTATTACCATACTTGTATGCTATACATGTAGATTATGTATCTCTGTCAAATCTAGGTCAAGGTTAATATCTATTCAGTTTTGGACTTAAGTTATGGCCCTTGAATAATTTGACTGTTACTATTCAATTAAGTAGAGTGTTTTGAAATTAATTTGCTCAGATTGTCATACAATGTGGCAGTTTGGCACTCCGATTTCGAATAAAATGACAATGCTTGGCTGAAAACTTGAAATGTCATATTTGCAAGCCAGTTACAAGCATATCAGAGTTCTGCTGAGGTTTTCAGCAGAATGGGCCCATGGCCCATCTACCCTGAAAACATGTGGCCATTCTGAAACTTTTTGGGCCATTCAAATTTTACAAATTTAAAAAAACTTTACTTTTCTTATTCTTTAAATACACAAAGTTCATGTCATTAATTCTATTTTTCCTTACAACTTAACCATGTATACTCAACCAACAAGTTCTTATGAAAGCTCCGTTTGTCAGATGTTTTACTCTACTTTTTTACCATTGTTTTCGGTTTACTTAAATTACTTGACTGGGTGGGGATCAGATCACTCTGTGATTCTGAGGTTGTTGTTTAATGTTCAGCACTGTCTTTAATAGTTGAATCGTCGCTTTTGTTCAATGTATCATTTTCATTTGTATCTTTCGCCGATGTAACTAAAGTCTGGTTCATTTCCTTGGGGGCAGGACTGAAAAATTCGTGCAAAATCGCTTTTCCTTTCGGTGTGGTCGCCATTTTGATACAGTGATGGTGCAATTATCACAACACATTACTTTTTCAAATCCATTGCAGTGATGTCCCCTGGAGGTATGTCTATCTACTGTGTATTAGACTGGCAAACTAGCGATCATTATTGGGTTTGATTTTTAGATTTTCTGGCGCGCCAAAGGCCCACCGACACGTTTTATGGTGCGCCATTCATATTTTTTTCGCGCCAATGGCGCAAAAATGCAGCCTCAGCAAAACTCTGGCATATTATATAAAGATGTAAGATTTGTAAGCCATTTATAAGCATTTGATATAAAGCACAAAATGAAGAAATGTCAGATTTGTAAGCCATTTATAAGCATTTGATATAGTGCACAAAATGAAACAAAGATCTACATGTTTATGAGGAAATATGGACATCTGTTTATATTAACTTTCTACAGTGACTTTCTAAGGCTGCTATTTCCCTATGGACCATATCAATTTGTACAAAAAGTGATCCAGAAAAAGAAGTTTTATATTACCACTATGTTGAAAATTGATGCCGGAATTATGAATGCTTCCAGATTATTGAAGTCAGTTCAGTGTTGCTTGGCTTTTTCACCAATATTTCATAAGGAATAATATGTTTTTCTTTCTAATTTTAGAAATTGAAGCCAAATTCAGCATATTTGCTTCTTTTAATTACAATATTGAGACCGTTTCTACAACTGTGACTGTAGCGCGAGTGACAGCAGGGATCAATACTCACATCAGTTTGTAGCAATCGCATGTTCTTGTTTCGTTCCAGCCACAGTTTTCTAAAGGCGAATTCATTTAATTGTTATCTGATTTTTTTTTTCTTTAGAAATTCTATAGGATGATGTATTAATGACTTTTTTAATTGTTAATGCCAGTGTGTTGATGCTTTTGGAAAACTTTTTTTTATTTTGATTCATAAAATAATTGGAAATACGCTTTGTGGATTAAATTGAAAATTTCTTCCAAATGACCTGATACAGAACTTGCCAAAGGATTATTGAGGAATTAAAACAGATGTCAGGGTTTGTATATTCTTTAAAAAAATTGGGGAAAAACATGAAATTTGTGTCTTATGTTGTGTAAATTGTGCTCAGGCTGGTGTAACATGTTTGAACCAAAAGTCCCCAAATGGCAGGTCTGTTCAGCAATGCCTTGTCTGCTTTGACTTAAGTTTGCCTCCATGAGTATGTTATACATGTATTTAGATTAGAATATAAGTATCAGTACATTTGACGTAATTAAATTCTTGCTACGGGACACTGCTGAAATGTAGTTCATTAAAAAATATTTGTAATGAGTTATGATGTGTGGTTTTGAATTTTGCGGGACAACTTGTAAGTGGTTGCACTTGCCCGTCTGTTGTTAGGCTTTCACAGGGGCACAAGAAGGCATATCTTTATTGGCTTGTCTGATTGTTGACAAAATCTACAAGTTATTGTCGATACTTACATAGGGTTGGTTAAGATTTTTGTTTAGTCCACTTTTTCTGTAGAACTGTGAGAGCTATAGGTTTTAAACTTTGTATGCTTTGTTTACCACTATCATAAGAGTAGGTAGGCCAAGAACTGTAACTCTCACATGCATGTTGCTTGAATTGGGGCCCTTTTTGCACTTAGAAATTGTGATATTTTGGTAAAAAAATCTTGTTAAGGCCCTCTTTACGTAAATACTGTAAGACATAATATAGCTTTGAAACTTTGCAATCCTGTTTTTCATCATTAAATGAGTAAGTAGACTAAGAAACATAACACTGGCATGCATTTTGTCAGAATTGATTAATTATAGCCATATTTGTACTTAGAAAACTGAGATTTCTTGGTTGAAATTTTTGTTTACTGGACTACTATACGAGTAGTAGCAGTAAAACTTTGTACAGTAGTTTATCATTATTAGGCAAATACGTAGACCAAGAATTACAATTCTGACTTTCAGTTTCTTAGAATGACCCTTTATGTTCTGTGTGTCCATTTTTCTTGAATATTGTAAGAGCTATAGCTTTGAATTTTTTTGATAAGGCCTAAAAAAAAATCTTTGTTTCCAGTAACATGGTAAAAAAAAATAGGATCTGAATTTTTTTTTTATTAAGTGAGACTTTTCGGAAATTATTTTTATGTCAAAAAATGAATACAAATAAGGGGGTTATGCCTTTAGAGCAGCAGTAAGTTGATTTCTAACATCACTGAATATGTTTAAAGCATAAAATGTGAAGTTTTGCAACTTTTTGTTTAAAAGTTGAAAAAAATATTTTCCAAGACCATAAAAACATTTAGGGTTGGGCCAAAAATTTAGAGTAGGTCGGGATACCAGAAACAAACAGTTTTTTTTTTTTTACGCCTAAGTAGGGCAAGAACTGTAAATGTTACTTGCATTTTGTCAGAATTATGGCTGTTTTAATCTTTAAGTAGCAAAAAAGGTATTTCTTGTGTATACCCTCTTTTCTTGAAATACTACAACTTTGAAGCTTTGTACAGTTTTTCATCATCAGTATTTCACTTGCTATGAGACAAGTTTTGGCACCTCTTGTTCATAAGTTTAGTGAATATAAAAAGTCGCATATTAATATAGAATACATGAAGAGTTAGAATTCACAGCAATAACCAGTCTAATGATGCATTTTCCTGTAAATGCGGAGCTCGAGAAGTGGATAGAAACTGAAGCATGAATATTTAACATGCAAGCTAAAAGCATTTTGTGATAGAGGCAGTCTCACTAACAGTATTGGTGCCATGGGACACTGGTTGATTCAAGCCAGAAGTTATGGTTTTCAGTTAATACATAATGTAGGATATTTTATACAAAGATCCAATGTTGTTTTTTTTTCGATAAAAAGAGGGGTTCTGTTAAATGACAAGTGGATTTAATAGATTTCAATTCTGAGAGCGAAAAAAATGTGTTTAAACATATTTATCCTTAAACAAAGTAATAGTACATAGCTTAGTCCTAATTAATGACCTCAAACAGTTAGGTTCTATCAGTTTTAGCAGTAATTTGTTTCTTTCCTTTGTTAGCAGAATATTTAGAGTTTGTTTTCATGAACTCTTAATACTGTAAACTAAAAAATATTTGCAGTGTCAAAATTTCATGTCTTTCTGTCAGTTGACATCTTTGCAACTATCAATGTTTTAGTTAGTAGTAATATTAATTATAGCAATATATTTAGGTGGTGATGATTACGCGACTATTTAAGTTTGTGAATATATCTGTCCTTGCAAATTTCGCTAACTTAGATAAGCACAAAATCATTTCTAAGTTTACAGTATTACTTAGTATATAAATATTAAATGAAGTAAATTGAGCTGACAGTTGAATAAGTTATGGTCCTTTCCTTTGTTACATTTTTTGCTGCTTATCAGCTTTAAGAACTATTGTTTTTGACATTTACTTCTGTGCAGACATTTATATCTTTGAAGTCTGCTTGAAAATCACATAACCTTTTTGCACTTGTTCACGTTTTGATTCTCAGAAGAGAAGTAAAAGCTTTAGCTTAATGTATTTTCACTTTGAAATTCTTCATTTGAACTTCTAGCCTGAATACTGGAAGACCTATAAACTTCCTGTGACACTTGGATACATTGTGCATACTGACCAAGAGAGAGAAATGGTTTGGCTGCTAAATGAAATAAACAGCTGTCTGCATTTGGATAAAACTTGCAATACTAATTGCAAGTGAAAGCACATGACCAGCAGTATGTACTGCAGAAGATGTTTTCATGTAAGGAAACAAATAGGTCATAATATTGTATTCTGGATATGAGTCATGCAAGATATGTACATTATTATTATTATTATTATTCAAGGTTTTTATCTAATACACAATTGTCAGGACCTTGAAGGCATAAAGTTTTTGAACTGCTCATCCCACCTTTCAGTCTGTCTATCTGTCACACTTCCTTGTGTACTCAACTTCTCTTAAATTTTCCTTCCATCTGAAATGAAACCTGAGATTCCTCATCAGCATGAAGTGAACATATGCATATTCTCTGATTTACTTTTCTGGAGTTACAGCCCTTTTTTGACTTTTGAATATTACAGTTACATCAGAGCATTGTGTATTTGACTCATACAGTTTCCACCGTATCTGTTATGAAACTTGGTGAACGTGTACTTCATCAAGTGTTACATGAAGTGGACATGTGCGTGTTACTGGGATGATTTTTTTCTGGAGTCGGGGCCCTTTATTGGTCTTTGAATTATTACAACTACATCAGTGTATTGTGAAGTCAACTCCTACAGTTTCTGTCCAAATGAAATGGAAGATGGTATACATAGTTAACATGAAGAACTCATATGCATATCTTCAGAACTGTCATGTCTGATTAAATTTACTGGAGTTACGGCCCTTTTTAGCTCGACTATTCGAAGAATAGTCTAGCTATTCTACTCACCCTGGTGTCGGCGTCGGCGTCACACCTTGGTTAAGTTTTTGCATGCAAGTACATACAGCCATCAATTAAAGGCATATAGCTTTAAAACTTATTAGTCCCCTACTGGTTGAAAACCAGTTTCGGGGACTATAGGAATGCGCTTTTCCGTCATTCCGTCTGTCCGTCCGTCCGTCTGTCCGTCCGTCCGTCCGTCCGCAATTTCGTGTCCAGTCCATAACTCTGTCATCCATGAAGGGATTTTAATATTACTTGGCACAAATGTTCCCCATGATGAGACGACGTGTCATGCGCAAAACCCGGACCCCTAGCTCAAAGGTCAAGGTCACAATTGGAGGTCAAAGGTCAACAGGGCTTTTTTCCTGTCCGGTCCATAACTCTCCCATCCATGAAGGGATTTTAATATTACTTGGCATAAATGTTCCCCATGATGAGACGACGTGTCATGCGCAAAACCCGGACCCCTAGCTCAAAGGTCAAGGTCACAGTTGGAGGTCAAAGGTCAACAAAGCTTTTTTCCTGTCCGGTCCATAACTCTCCCATCCATGAAGAGATTTTAATATTACTTGGCACAAATGTTCCCCATGAGGAGACGACATGTCATGCGCAAAACCTGGACCCCCTAGCTTAAAGGTCAAGGTCACAATTGGAGGTCAAAGGTCAACAAGGCTTTTTTCCTGTCCGGTCCATAACTCTCCCATCTATGAAGGGATTTTAATATTACTTGGCACAAATGTACCTCATAATAAGACGATGTGTCATGCACAACTTTCAAACCCCTAGCTCAAAGGTCAAGGTCACACTTAGCAGTCAGATGTTAACATAGCATGAACAGGGTCTGTTTCGTGTCCGGTCCATAACTCTGACATTCATTAAGGAATTTTAATATCACTTAGCACAAGTGTTCCCCATGATGAGACGACGTATCGTGCGCAAATCCCAGACCCCTAGCTCAAAGGTCAAGGTCACAATTGGGGGTCAAAGGTCAATAAGGTTTTTTCCCTGTCCGATCCAGAACTCTGTCATCCATCAAGGGATTACAATATTACTTGGCATAAATGTTTCCCATGATGAGACGACCTGTCATGCACAACACCCAGTACCCTAGCTTAAAGGTCAAGGTCACACTTTGAGATCAAAGGTCAAGAGGATTTTTTTCCTGTCCGGTCTATAACTTTGTCATGCAAAGCAGGATTTAGATATCAGTTGGCACAAATATTCCCCTGGATGAGACAACATGTCATGCGCAAGAACCAGGTCCCTAGGTCTAAGGTCAAGGTCATATTTAGAGGTCAAAGATCAAATTCAAGAATGACTTTGTACTGAACATTTCTTCTTCATGCATGGAGGGATTTTGATGTAACTTGGACCAAATGTTCACCACCATGAGGCACCCTTGTTTTTAGAATTACGTCCCTTTGTTGTTACTATAAATAGATTTTATTGTAACTTTTTTATTACTGGCGATAGAGAAAAATCGAGACCACTTTTCTGTGGTACAGCATGCATGTTACATCCAATTTTTAGGTGTATTTTGACCTATCTCTACCTGGTAAAGAGTTTCTTGTGGACTTATATTATATAGATTTTTTTTTTTTTTTTTTTTTTTTTTTTTTTTTTTGAAAGATTAATTTCCCTTTGTTGTTACTATAAATAACTTACATGATAACATTTTTATAATCAGCCAAAAAAAATCAATATGAAAACAACTATAGGTTTTTATATATATAAATTTTAATTCAAGTGTTTTGTTATAACATATTGTATATATAGTACAATATTGTTTATACATCATTGACAGATATCAGTTCATTATGTTATACTGCAGTAGAGAAAATTAGGTGCCTTCCAGTAGGGGACTTTGTATTGCATGGCAATACTTCATTCACTTGTTTTTTCTTTTTCTAGGTCAATTACCAACCTCTCTGGGTCAAGTCCCATAACTCTGACATGTATTTTGAGCAAATTATGCCCTCTTTGGACTTAGAAAATTTTGGTTAAAGTTTTACATGCAAGTTACTATCTCCAAAACTAATGCAGATATTGATTTGAAACTTCACATGTGTCTTTGGGGTTATAAAACTAGTTGATAGCAGCAAGTCCCACAACTCTGACTTTCATTTTGGCCAAATTATGCCCCCTTCTGGACTTAGAAAATTCTGGTTAAAGTTTTGCGTGCAAGTACATACAGCTATTTCTAAAAGGCATATAGATTTGAAACTTATTTTTTCTTTTTCTAGATCAATTACCAATCCCACTGGGTCAAGTTCCATAACTCTGACTTGTTTTTTGAGCAAATTATGCCCCCTTTTAGACTTAGAAAATTTTGGTTAAAGTTTTACATGCAAGTTATTATCTCCAAAACTAATGCAGATATTGATTTGAAACTTCACATGTGCCTTAGGGGTTATAAAACTAGTTGATAGCAGCAAGTCCCATAACTGATATGCATTTTGGTCAAATTATTCCCTCGTTTGAACTTAAAACTCTTTTGATATTTAACCTTTTTAGGTAATATTTTCCTGCCTCTGGGACAATATTTCGAATAGTCGAGCTTGGCTGTCTTACGGACAGCTCTTGTTTATTATTTAACTTGCATCAGAACATTATGTTCTCAACTACCCTTCTTTCAGACATTTTCAGGGGTCATGTGTCATGCAATGTTCACATCATTCTTGTTCAAAATAAAGCTTGGTCCAGATGTTAAACAACAGTTAGATGACCAGTGTTTGGTAAAATATTTCTATATAATTTAAATGAATATAATATTGTTTTTTTGTTGTTTTATTTTTTTTAACAAATAACAAATGAAATCTCTTTCTATAGAAGATGAAAATGTGTGCTTTTGTTTACTTTTAGAATTTTCACTTAGGGATGTAGAATATTTAGAGCCAAATCTTGGGGGGGGGGGGAAACAGAAAAAATATTGCGCATAAATGGGAATTATCAATACTTCTGATGGAGCCAGTAATAGCACAAGTAAGAATTTCTGACCTTCTGCCCCAATCAGACTTTGTCAGTGAGTTTTTACACAGGAATTTACTTGAATACACATCCAGAAGAAAAGGAAAGGAAAAAACCCTCTCCTTTCAACACAATTTTTCTCATGAATTTGAAATACCAAGGGATAAATGTGATTGTCAGAAAATATATTTGGATAATGACATGAATTGGTGATGTTTTTCTGACAGTCTCCCTGTGCTCACCAGATCAATCAATACGGGATGTTCCAGGAAGAAAAAATGTCATGAAAATAATACAAGAAATAGGGGAACTTTTAACTTTTGTCCGATCACATGTGGATTTTGAATTTGTTAAAGTGACTCTTTTATACAGTTTTGGCTTCAAACGAAGCCTTCTGAAGAGCTCGGTTTTATTTTTTTTTTGGGAGATTGTCTAAAGAAGTTTTTAATCAATGGCTGTTAGTATAAACTTATTAATTGATGAATGATTTTCTGCAATATGTACAAGTAAAGTGCAAAAATAATGTTTTGAAAGAAGCAAAGCCTCATAACTTTGAAATCATTTAATTTTCCTGCCACAAAAAGTTAACGGCCTTACCTATCCTCAAAGATTTCAAATTAAGATAAAGAGAATATAATTTTGAAAAAAATTTTTTTGGCTGATTGACACAACCATCAAATAGACAGTCATTAACATATACTGATTTCACTGTAGTGTCTACATTCTATTCTTCTGACTCTTACTTGTTAGATATGTTATAAACTTAACTTCAGTTAAAATGACTATTTTGCTCTAAGACATAAATCAGTCAGAGAGATTCTACCAAGGATGCTTTATATTTGGGGCAGGATTGGTAAATACATTAGAACATCTTCAGTGGGCAAGTATTTTCCTCACTTTGGTTTTATAAAAACAAATAATTCATTCTCTCAGCTGGTAATAAAATGAAGTTTCCAAACCTGATTTCCAATCTTGGAAAGATGCTATTTTAAAGTTGAATATTAACCTTTAGCCTGCTGGCGGCGAGTGATTCTGCCTTTGCAGGCTGATCATGGTCTTCAGTCATTAATTTTTTCTGAACCCCTTTTATTAATGAATAGTACTGCCCAAATTAAATGATGGACCAGTCCATTTCAGAAATTGAGCAGGGTAAGGATAAACTTTACTCAAATGCCATTACAGACACACTTCTATGAGAATTTATCAGAAAACAGAAGGATTTACAGAATGGAAGTATCTACAGAGATTTCCCATGTCATCTTGGGTTACAAAGTGCATTAAAGTCCACTAAAGTTAGTTAGGTGACACAGATCTCTTACATGAGAATAAGTGTGTGCTTTTTTGAACAGCAAAAACAGAAAACCCATTCCATTTCATTTACCAAGAACTGGTTTGTTGTTACATCAGTGAGAAGCTGAAATTGATTTGGATTTTCTTTGAGGATAAAAAGATTTGGATTTGTCCAGAGTCTGGTGTTCGTAGGGAAATCATTTTCTTATATTGTCATGTTTTCCATCAAGGCGTATCACAGGACGATCAATAGATTGTGGGTAATGAAATGTCTCCCGAGCAAAAAGCTGTCTTGGAAAACACATTACATGTTTTGTCAAGTGAACACAATATGCTCTCGAATATTGCAAGAATTCTATTTCTTTGCAGGTGAAATGGAATTCGAGGGTTCAACGCAATAAGGGCGTATCTACATATAGTTATTATATGTAGATACGCCCTTATTGCGATGAACCCTCGAATTGTGTTCTGTTGGATAAAAGGTTTTTTATATAAAATATTACCATGATTTTTAACAATGGGAGGTGCATTATAAGTCTTGTATCTGTTGCTTTGGAAATATCAACACAAGATTGTTTTATAACGGGAAAGAATTATTGAATGCATGCATGTAAGAAATTCTAAGATTTTAGTGATTATTTGTAAAGATTGATGTTACGGGTTGAAAAATGGTGAAACATTTTCATGCCAAGACTGTAAACCTCCGAACAGAACAGTACCCGTAAAGCCCCAACATCCGATCAGACTATCGGATGTAAATGAGCTATAAAGTAGGCACTTATTGCTGGTGTGAATGTGATGTAATGATGTGTTCAGGTTTGAATAAGAAAGAAGAATGTGATCAAAGTTGTATTCCTTAGCGAGAATTCATCGGAAAGGAAATGAATTGTATGGAATTTGTTTTTCAATTATTGGCTTATATCTGTTTATACACATGTGGGGTTTAGGTCTTGTACACAGCTGGAGGTTGCAGGTTTGAGTGTTGTTATTGAGGATATGGCAGGCAGGCAATCCCTCGTTAAGGCAGACATTCAGGAAGCAGTCATTTAAGAAATGAAGCAGGGTTTTGTGTGTTTTTCATTCAGTTGTTTTAAATGATCATATATAAAGTTTCTGAAATGATAAAAATGTTGTCAAGCAACAGCTTTTGGAATAGTATACTGTCACAGCGGCAGTGTTAAGTAAGATGTACATCTCATTATACAGACGTGACATAATAATGTAAACAAAGGAGGTCACCTCTGGAATATTTCACCTTTGGGGTCAATAGATTTTATTTGGAAATAGAACGCAGTGTCTGTTGCTTCAGAAAAGGATACTTTTAATAAATGTTGTTATATATTAGCAATAGAATATATATATAATATTTTTATTTTAGTTATGTATTTATAAAAAATACTTCATTTGCTGCAACCCCAGTGTATGTTTAATATAAAACTAGGTAGGAAAGAACTAGGAAGTTTGCATTTTATATTTTGATGTTTCTGGAACAGGTGGAGGCGATCTGGACAAATACTGCAGTTATATAATGCTTCACTGAATCTTGATGATCTTTGCAGGTTTGCTGTTTTATAAGCAAAACATAAACATGTGTAGAAAATCACAAAAACAGTTGCAAAATACAGTCTTGATATACTCTTTGAACTTTTCTTTATCTGGGAGGATCAGATACTTAAGTAATGTTTTTGGCATACTTGAAATGGTTTGATTTGAAGCAAAAAAATGTTATATTTTGTAAGGAAGAATGAACAATAAGGGATTGTTTTTAAAGAAATGTTGAATGTACTTAAGATAATTTGTAACTGATGACTCACTTCGAATTTAGAAGCTAAATTGGATTAACCTTAAGCCTGCGTGCGGCAAGTGATTCTGCCTTTGCGACCAGAGCAGACCAAGATCAGCTTGCACATCTGCACTGGCTAATAATGGTCTGCACTGTCCGCTATTGAGTCTGTAAACTTTCTTTGAACACACCTTCAAATAATAAATGGTACTGCCCAAATTGAATGATAGACCAGTCCATTTCAGAACTTTAGCAGGGTAAAGGTTAATAAGATGTATTAGGTTATATTGTTTAATAAGATTTTAGTCAGGATGTATTATTAAAGTTAGATGACAGCTTGTGGTTAGCAGAGGAGGATGTTTTGTTGAGAAGTCGGTTTTAAGGTCAAATTTATCTTTCATCTGCTACATAAATGGAGAACACATTAGCCTATGCACAATTTCATAAGTTGTTTGCTTGATGTAAGTTGTTGACATTTATTAATGTTTGGTCAAAGGTCAAGGACGCAGTATTTTCCTTTGTGATCGCGTGGCGTCCGTCGTCCGTGCGTCCGTCCGTCCGTCCGTCAGTCCGTAAACTTTTGCTTGTGACCACTCTAGAGGTCACATTTTTCATGGGATCTTTATGAAAGTTGGTCAGAATGTTCATCTTGATGATATCTAGGTCAAGTTCGAAACTGGGTCACGTGCGGTCAAAAACTAGGTCAGTAGATCTAAAAATAGAAAAACCTTGTGACCTCTCTAGAGGCCATATTTTTCATGAGATCTTCATGAAAATTGGTCAGAATGTTCACCTTGATGATATCTAGGTCAAGTTCGAAACTGGGTCACGTGGGGTCAAAAACTAGGTCAGTAGGTCTAAAAATAGAAAAACCTTGTGACCTCTCTAGAGGCCATATTTCTCAATGGATCTTCATGAAAATTGGTCAGAATGTTCATCTTGATGATATCTAGGTCAAGTTCGAAACTGGGTCACGTGGGGTCAAAAACTAGGTCAGTAGATCTAAAAATAGAAAAACCTTGTGACCTCTCTAGAGGCTATTTTTTTCAAGAGATCTTCATGAATATTGGTCAGAATGTTCACCTTGATGATATCTAGGTCAAGTTCGAAACTGGGTCACGTGGGGTCAAAAACTAGGTCAGTAGGTCTAAAAATAGAAAAACCTTGTGACCTCTCTAGAGGCCATATTTCTCAATGGATCTTCATGAAAATTACTCAGATTGTTCATCTTGATGATATCTAGATCAAGTTCGAAACTGGGTCACGTGGGGTCAAAAACTAGGTCAGTAGATCTAAAAATAGAAAAACATTGTGACCTCTCTAGAGGCCATATTTTTCAAGAGATCTTCATGAATATTGGTCAGAATGTTAACCTAGATGATATCTAGGTCAAGTTCGAAACTGGGTCACGTGGGGTCAAAAACTAGGTCAGTAGGTCTAAAAATAGAAAAACCTTGTGACCTCTCTAGAGGCCATATTTCTCAATGGATCTTCATAGAAATTGGTCAGAATGTTCACCTTGATGATCTCTAGCTCAATTTTGAAACTGGGTCACGTGCGGTCAAAAACTAGGTCAGTAGGTCTGAAAATAGAAAAAAATTTGTGACCTCTCTAGAGGCCATATTTTTCGCGGGATCTTTATGAAAATTGGTCAGAATGTTCACCTTGATGATATCTAGGTCAGGTTCGAAACTGGGTCATGTGCGGTCAATAACTAGGTCAGTAGATCTAAAAATAGAAAAACCTTGTGACCTCTTTAGAGGCCATATTTTTCAAGAGATCTTCATGGAAATAGGTCAGAATGTTCACCTTGATGATATCTAGATCAAATTCGAAACTGGGTCACGTGCGGTCAAAAACTAGGTCAGTAGGTCTAAAAATAGAAAAACCTTGTGACCTTTCTAGAGGCCATATTTCTCAATGGATCTTCATGAAAATTAATGAGATTGTTCAGCTTGGTGATATCTAGGTCAAGTTCGTAACTGGGTCATGTGCGGTCAAAAACTAGGTCAGTAGGTTGAAAAATAGAAAAACCTTGTGACCTCTCTAGAGGCCATATTTTTCACGAGATCTTCATGAAAATCGGTGAGATTGTTCACCTTGATGATATCTAGGTCAAGTTTAAAAGTGGGTCACGTACCTTCAAAAACTAGGTCATTAGGTCAAATAATAGAAAAACCTTGTGACCTCTCTAGAGGTCATATTTTTCAATGGAGTTCATGAAAATTGGTCAGAATTTTTTATCTTGATGATATCTAGGTCACATATGCTCAAAACCTAGGTCACTATGACAAATAATAGAAATAACGACTTCATACTCAGTTCAACACTGGGTCATGTGGGGATAGGTGAGCGATTCAGGACCATCATGGTCCTCTTGTTTAGATCAAGGACTTCCGTCTTCCAATCTTTTCATGCAATGCTTTATAAAATCAAGTGCCTACCTGTACAACAAAGAAAATATTTTTAAAACTGGTAAAGAAGGTTTTTAGTAGGACCATTATTTTAAATATTTAGTCATACCAAGCAGTTATTTGTACAGACAGGCCAGGGCTTGACCTTAAAGATTGCCCTGTTGACGGGGGCAGGTTAAAATGGAGTGTGGGCAGGCAAAAAAATAATACTCAGTTGTACATCAAGCAGGGGTTCCACTAGACCTGAAAACCCAAGAGTCCCAGGACCCTTGGGTCCAAATTTTGAAGGGTCCTTTTTCAAAATACAAGAGTCCTGTCCCAATGCGTCAATACAATTGACTATATTTTCTTATATAGTAATACTATGTAATAAATAGCTAATAAAACAATAAAACCTAGAACATGTTACAGCATAATAAGTGTCTGTTTCAGGTCATATAACCTCATATTGTAAATTAATATTTATCTAAATTCATATTAATTATACCCCCACCAAACATGTTTGAGGGGGGTATATAGGAGTCAGTTTTGTCGCGTCCCGTCGCGTCCCGTCCCGTCCCGTCGCGTCCCGAAATCTATTATCTCAGTTATTACCAAATGGATTTGATTCAAACTTAAAATACATGTTCCACCTTATCACCCACATCATGTGACACAAGGTGCATAACTCTTGACACCAAGTTTTCATGAATTATGTCCCCTTTTACTTAGAATTTAAGGTTAATTTTGTTGTATTTTCACTATATCTCAGTTATTACTAAATGGATTTGATTCAAACTTAAAATAGATGTTCCACCTCATCACCCACATCATGTGACATAAGGTGCATAACTCTGACACCATTTTTTTTATGAATCATGCCCCTTTTTACTTGGAATTTAAGGTTGATTTTGATGTATTTTCACTTTATCTCAGTTACAACTGAAAGGATTTGATTCAAACTTAAAATAGATGTTCCACCTCATCACCCACATCATGTGACACAAGGTGCATAATTCTGACACCAAGTTTTCATGAATTATGTCCCCTTTTACTTAGAATTTAAGGTTAATTTTGTTGTATTTTCACTGTATCTCAGTTATTTCTAAATGGATTTGATTCAAACTTAAAATAGTTGTTCCACCTCATCACCCAGATGATGTGACATAAGGTGCTTAACTCTGACTTAAATATTTTATGAATTATGTCCCCTTTTACTTTAAATTTAAGGTTGATTTTGATGTATTTTCACTACATCTCAATTATTACAAAATGGATTTGATTCAAACTTAAAATAGATGTTCCACCTCATCACCCACATCATGTGACACAAGGTGCATAACTCTGACACTAATTTTTCATGAATTATGCCCCTTTTTACTTAGAATTTAAGGTTAATTTTGATGTATTTTCACTATATCTCAATTACTACTGAATGGATTTGATTCAGACTTAAAATAGATGTTCCACCTCATCACCCACATCATGTGACACAAGGTGCATAACTCTGACACTATTTTTCTTGAATTGTGTCCCCTTTTACCTAGAATTTAAGGTTAATTTTGATGTATTTTCACTATATCTCATTCTGATTGGCTTAGAGCCAAAGGGAAGTAACCTTTTTTTAACCTTTGTACTGAGTTTCTTCCCCTTAAATTCCAGGAATTAGTCTATTTTTAGAAATCCTATTTTTAGATTTTCACTATTTTAGGTATTTTTCTAACTTTTTTTTTATAAGTCCTATGTAAAAAGTAAAAACATTTTTCCGTGGTAACATGGGTCGGTAAGACCATTTTTTGTATTCACTTTTAGTGTATCTCTAATATTAGAGATTTAATATATTTACTTGTATTACTATACTAGTATTATACAGTCGACATTGTATTAAGAGACCACCCAAGGGACTGCTAAGAAGTGGTCTCTTAATGGAACGGTCTCTGAATGAATTCCAGTCTGATAAAAAGGAAAGTGTTTTAACTGTTAATGTAACTCTATTTATTATGAACATACATGTGTGGTTTCAAAATCTATTTTAACATCGTGAACACTTTTCCAAGTCCACAAACCGTGAAAATTCTGGCTGGATTTTTTGTCAGTTTGACTGATACAAAGGTTAATTGCATTCAGTCACATGCAAAACGTACTCGTTAATTATACAGATGAAGAAATGCCCGGTAGAATGTTGGTACCCGGTCGCTTAATAGATACTTTTGTCGAATATTTTACCTGTCGGTACTACATTAATGTGGTCGCTAGTCGTTTAATAAAGAAGTCGTTTAATGGGATGAATTTATATACTAAAAACGTTGGGGAGGGATTTTGACTGGTCGTTAAATACAAAAATCGCTTAATAGAGGTGGTCGCAAGTACGATGTCGACTGTACTAGTATTACTTATATGTGGAAGCCAAGGATGAAGTACTCCAAAGTATTTTTAAGATTCCTTATGGTTGCCATTCTTCTGTGACAAGACCGTATGGTGGGGGTATAAGTCACTCCTGTGACAGTTCTAGTTTGATGAGGTTTTTCTTCAGTGTAAAAATGTATCCAAAACGTACTATCCGGATACTGGTACACTTTCGGAATGTCGTCTAAAATGTTGATTTTGCTCAGTTAACTTGGTCCACTAAGGTAAACCAGAGACAGTTACTCAAATAATGATGCTACTTTTCATTAAAAATTGCATTGAAAGTCAGTTTTTTAGTGAATTTTGGAAAAATTGCAGTATGTCATCGGATGCAATTAGAATCGTGAACGGACATTCTAAACTTATTTTTGCTTTCAAAATTCATTAAAATTTGTGGATTTTCTTGTTGAAATTAAGGTACGATCACTAAACAATGGTCTAATTTAAAGTTTGCATGAAGAAATCTTGCAGGGCACTTTTCACATGCTCGGTAATCAGCTGGTCGCTTTAATACAGATAATTTAATAATTGGCGCCTTTTTGACAGTACACAATCAATACGCTTTATCAGTTAATCTTAACACTTCATTGATTCTCATTACCTATGTGCACTCGCCGTGACGTAACTTGCTGATAAAGAAAATCAGCCAGGCATGTCCACAGGATAAAGGGCGGGAATTAGCAGAAGATCAAAGGCTGGAGGGCATGACGGCGAGTGTTTATTTTGAATACACGTGTTTATCGTGGGCATAGCTTTACTGTAGGAAATGAATGATAACAGGAAGGATTATCAAAGGAAAATGCCTCCGGGTCCCGAGTGACACACAGGCAATTATCATGCCGGGTCCTTTGAGTGTCTTTTGAAAATCTCCCGAGTCCGGACCCGGGGTCCCGGGTCAAATGGAACCCCTGCATCAAGCAAGCAATCTGATTAAAATCTCGATCTTCTCGTACATCCGTAAGATGATTTTTGCCAACGAAGTGAAATGTATGAACGATCCCAAGAAATTTTTGTTACTATACTGCATTGCAATATCTGATCACATCACCATGTTACATTTAGGTAATGAAAAATATTGTTAGTGCTGTACAGAGAGTTAAAGTTGAGCGTGGCAGGCTGTCCAGGAGTGCTTTATTTGATTAAGATTGGATCAGTATTGTGTTGCCTCGATTGTGCACATCTTTTTATGTGTGACCCAGTGCCAAGAAGAATAATCCGTTATTCTGTAAATGAAATCAGATTACGCTGACAGTTCACATCAGCAGAATACACAGGACTTCATCTGCATCTAAATTGTACTTTGTCTTTTGGAGGATTCAGAATGTAAGCAGGTCTCCCCTTAAAAAAACTCTCCAACAAAAAATTAATCAGAATTCTGATGAATCAGGTCTTGTCAACATTTTTAAGATTTTTTTTGTTTTTTTGTTTTTTTGAGAAATTAACAAGACTAACTTAATGTAAGTGATGGCATTAAAACCTGCAATGTTGTTTGTGCTTCACTTCATACGCTGTGTTACTGTATTAAAAAATGTATGTAGAAGCAGGTCCAGAGGGGAGGATAAGCTTGGTCCCTGATTGTTGTTCCAAGTTGCATTATGTTACAGAGGTCAGTTTTGTTGCCAACTGCATCCTGTGAGATATAGGTGTTGCTATTCTGTATTATACTGCTAATTTATTCATATGTTGGTAAAGGAGTCAGATGTTTATTTCTGACAAATATTTGTGCCATGGGAGATGTAACAGTACAATACTTAATTAGAAGTACGTGGTCTGCAGTGGTAAATGGACAGGCCTCCATAATAATGGCTGAATCTGTAAATTTTCAAAACTGATATAGGAAAGTCTTTTAAATGTTCAGAATCACGAATCAGTATTAAATTCTATGAGCACATTTAGTTTGTGCAGGGGGGGATAATGATTATTAATTATAAAAGCAGACATGTAATATAAGACGCTATCATTATTTCTAAAACTTGTCCAGGAAATTGAAAAATGAAACGATATATCATACATATTTTCAGACAGATTTAAAGAACTCCTTTATTTGTTTTACTAATAGATTTTCCAGTAGGTTGATCCGGAAACTTTGAATTACAAACAGAAAGAAAGTATTGACAGTGAGAAACTTGATTTCATTTCCAGAGAAAGTATAAAAGCACAGAGATAATTTACTATGGTTTGAGGTTGTCATTTATTATTAATAAAGGCGATATGCAAACAGTCTTTTAATTTTGTTCGAGGAATCAGGCTGCAGTTAATCTGATGCTATGCAAATTTCTGTAATTGCTTTTTCATAATTAATGAAATGGATATTTCTTTATTGCTCTATATCTGCATGTGTATCTACTTGTTTATCAATAATGGATTACAGGGTTTGCACTCATACAGTCCTTGTACAGTCGTTGAATCTGATGTTAGTCCTTCAAAGCTTTTACAAAATGACCAAAAACCCTTAAAGACATGGAAAAATTTACTAGAGAATGCTTGGTTTCAAAATGGTTAAACATAGGATGATCAATAGATGACCCCAGTTATTTTGGGGTTCATAAGGTCAAATGTCAAGGTCACAATGACCTTGATACTGAAAACAGTTTTAATTTGATGAAAAACGCTGTGATCTAATGTCATCAAACTTCATAGGTTGAATGCATGTCATCAAACTTCATAGTTTGAATGCATGTGGTCAGTAGACGACCACTACTGTTTTGGTGATCTGTAGGTCAAGTCATGGTCACAGTTGCTTTGGGACTGGAAACAGCTTCTCTGTGACGCCATGACTAAAGGTTTACTGGTCAAGCTTAAATCTCCTGCTTATTTCAGCCTTGTGTTCTCGTACAATTCTAGCTGTCGGGTTATATTGCTAAAACATTTGCCTGTTTGATTACTTGATGGCCAATGAATTTAGACAGGAATTTGTTGCCATCTCCTAGTACTAATTATCTGTGCATGCATTCCAAGTAAATTATGCCTTGTCACGTCTTCACCAGGGACAGCTGTCAGCCTACTTCATTTGTTTTTTATTAGGCAGCCTTTTATTTGGAGATGATACAAACATGTTGACAGAACATTTTCATGTTTAACGGTAGATTTGGAATCTTTCCCTCACTTTTAACTTGAGGTTCCATTCAACCTGTCAGATACTGTGAATTCATTCATGTTTGCTGAGTACTTATTTTTCATAGATTTATATGTAACAACATGGCACAGATTCTGTATTTTACATTTTTACAAAGCTGTGCTGCTTTAATGAATAAAGTTTTCTGTATTTAAGCTGGTATTTCAGTGACCACTTGTGGGAATGGATTGAAACTTCGATCATACACTAGTTCACCATATATGCTTCTTTTACTGCTCTATAGTGTTTGTTTTTTTTCTGTATTCTATCATCACACTATAAAACTGCCATAAAAGGTTCTAGAACTCCAAATAAATGCCCCTTTTGTACTTTGTTAAGTTTTCGTTATTTTATTCTTATTTAGTGACAAAGCTTTTTAATAGACAAGCATTGCTGTCTACCAACAGCTCTTGTTTTTTTCCAAATAGTTCAGTAGGCTTTGACTAGACAGTCACGTTATTCAGAAATCTTTGCCTTTGTCTGAGACAGTCAGATCCAAAAAAAATCTGATAATCATTTCTTTGCTTCTCAGATGTAACTGTAGGTTGTTTACCATGTCCTTTTGTGTATTAAAAACCATTTCGCTACAAAATGTATGTCTGAAATGTTTATGGTGATAATTGGTGAAGGAATGGCGATCTCAGTATGTGTTGCAATTCCCAAGACATACAGAATGCATCTGCTGAAATTAATTGAGTGGCTTGCTATGCAGTTTTAAATGTCATTCAGTTTTTACATGTCAAGTTTTATGAATGTGTATGTCTAAAGTTGATTATGTTTTGACACCACATGGACTAATTTTATATATAATATATAATTTTATATTTCATTCTACACCTGCCTTCAGCTTCTCCTGAAATTCAGCTCTATGGCATGTTGTAGAAGTGTCACAGAAATATTGTAAGATCATACAGGTCACAGAGATAGCAGTATTGTAAATGTAAACAAGTTGTAGACATGCTGCAATCGCAGCAGTATTGTAAACGTATATAATTGTAATCACAGCAGTATTGTAAACGTATATAATTGTAGACATGCCAAAGTCACAGCAGTATTGTAAACGTATATAATTGTAGACATGCCACAATCGCAGCAGTATTGTAAACATATATAATTGTAGACATGCCACAATCGCAGCAGTATTGTAAATGTATATATGTTATAATTGTAGACATGCCACAATCGCAGCAGTATTGTAAATGTATATAATTGTAGACATGCCACAATGGCAGCAGTTTTGTAAACGTATATAATTGTAGACATGCCACAATCACAGCAGTATTGTAAATGTATATAATTGTAGACATGCCACAATGGCAGCAGTATTGTAAATTTATATACAGCTTGTAGGTGTGTCACAGAGGCAGCAGTATTGTAAATGTATAGAATGTGTAGACCTGTCATAGTGTTATCAGTACAAGTTAACCTTTACCCTGCTAAATTTCTAAAATGGACTGATCCATCATTCAATTTGGGCAGTACCACTTCTTATTCAAAGGGGTATTCACTGAAAATTTACTGACTGAATAGCGAAAAGTGCAGACCATGATCAGTCTGCACGGATGTGCAGGCTGATCTTGGTCTGCACTGGTCGCAAAGGCAAAATCACTTGCCGCCAGCAGGCTAAAGGTTAAAGATGTGTCACATTAACAGCTATGTTGTAAATGTATAAAATTTGAAGACATGCAGCAGTGTCAACAGAATATTATAAATGTATACAAGTTGTAGGTGTGACATTGTAGTATTCAAGTTGTAGATATGTCAAAATGACAGTAGTTTTCTAAAATTATCTAAGTTGTGGACAATTTAATGTAATGGTAGATTAAACTAATGCAAGACTTCAAAAGCTTCATTTTAGTTAAATTTTCATTGGTGAAAGAATCCACTTCTGAATCATATAAGGCTGATTTGGTATTTATTCAGTTTTAAGCTCACCTGTCACAAAGTGACAAGGTGAGCTTTTGTGATTGTGTGGCGTCCGTCTGTCAGTCCGTCAGTCCGTGCGTAAACTTTTGCTTGTGACCACTCTAGAGGTCACATTTTTCATGTGATTTTTATGAAAGTTGGTCAGAATGTTCACCTTGATGATATCTAGGTCAAGTTCGAAACTGGGTCACATGCCATCAAAAACTAGGTCAGTAGGTCTAAAAATAGAAAAACCTTGTGACCTCTCTAGAGGCCATATATTTCATGAAATCTTCATGAAAATTGGTCAGAATGTTCACCTTGATGATATCTAGATCAAGTTTGAAACTGGGTCACGTGCCCTCAAAAACTAGGTCAGTAGGTCTAAAAATAGAAAAACCTTGTGACCTCTCTACAGGCCATATTTTTCCTAAGATCTTCATGAACATTAGTCAGAACGTTCACCTTGATGATATCTAGGTCAAGTTCGAAACTGGGGCACGTGCCTTCAAAAACTAGGTCATTAGGTCAAATAATAGAAAAACCTTGTGACCTCTCTAAAGGCCATATTTTTCATTGGATCTGTATGAAAGTTGGTCTGAATGTTCATCTTGATGATATCTAGATCAAGTTCGAAACTGGGTCACGTGCGGTTAAAAACTAGGTCAGTAGGTCTAAAAATAGAAAAACCTTGTGGCCTCTCTAGAGGCCATATATTTCATGAGATCTTCATGAAAATTGGTCAGAATGTTCATCTTGATGATATCTAAGTCAAGTTTGAAAGTGGGTCACGTGCTGTCAAAAACTAGGTCAGTAGTTCAAATAATAGAAAAACCTTGTGACCTCTCTAGAAGCCATATTTTTCATGGGATCTGTATGAAAGTTGGTCTGAATATTCATCTTGATGATATCTAGGTCAGGTTCGAAAGTGGGTCACGTGCCGTCAAAAACTAGGTCAATAGGTCAAATAATAGAAAAACCTTGTGACCTCTCTAGAGGCCATACTTGTGAATGGATCTCCATAAAAATTGGTCAGAATGTTCATCTTGATGATATCTAGGTCAGGTTCGAAACTGGGTCACGTGCCTTCAAAAAGTAGGTCAGTAGGTCAAATAATGAAAAAACATTGTGACCTCTCTAGAGGCCATATTTTTCATGGGATCTGTATGAAGGTTGGTCTGAATGTTTATCTTGATGATATATAGGTCAAGTTCGAAACTGGGTCAACTGCGATCAAAAACTAGGTCAGTAGGTCTTGAAATAGAAAAACCTTGTGACCTCTCAAGAGGCCATACCCTTGAATGGATCTTCATGAAAATTGGTCAGAATGTTCACCTTGATGATATCTAGGTCAAGATTGAAACTGGGTCACATGCCTTAAAAAACTAGGTCAGTAGGTCAAATAATAGAAAAACCTTGTGACCTCTCTAGAGGCCATACTTTTCATGGGATCTGTATGAAAGTTGGTCTGAATGTTCATCTTGATGATATCTAGGTCAAGTTTGAAACTTGGTCAACTACGGTCAAAAACTAGGTCAGTAGGTCAAAAATTATTTAAATCTTTTGACCTCTCTAGAGGCCATATTTTTCAATGGATCTTCATGAAAATTGATCTGAATATTCACCTTGATGATATCTAGGTCAGTTTCGAAACTGGGTCATGTGTGGTCAAAAACTAGGCCAGTAGGTATAAAAATAGAAAAACCTTGTGACCTCTCTAGAGGCCATATTTTTCATGAGATCTTCATGAAAATTAGTGAGAATGTTCACCTTGATGATATCTAGTTAAAGTTCAACACAGGGTCACGTACCTTCGAAAACTAGGTCAATAGGTAAAATGATAGAAAAACCTTGTGACCTCTCTACAGACCATATTTTTCAATGGATCTTCATAAAAATTGGTCAGAATTTTTATCTTGATAATATCTAGGTCAAGTTCAAAACTGGGTCACATGAGCTCAAAAACTAGGTAACTATGTCAAATAATAGAAAAAAACGACGTCATACTCAAAACTGGGTCATGTGGGAAGAGGTGAGTGATTCAGGACCATCATGGTCCTCTTGTTATTTTAAACATATACTGCAAATTTCCTTCCAGTTCTCTTGAACAAAACTAGTTTCAGATTTATATCTCTGAAAACCAACATAATTACTTTACAAGTTGTTGCTTTGTAATATATATTTGTGTATTTTGCATAGGGGTACATTTTAATACATTTTAACATTTTCTTTTACATAAACAAAGAAGGATTTTACCATGCATTGTCTTGTCGATTAGAACACGTTTCACAAAATTACCTATTTTTGGCTATTCCAGTTTACTCCCTTTTATACAAATCCGCATTTTATTCCAGATTACCGGTAGTATCCCTTCCTGGTGTAATTTTAACTTGTTAGAATGGAAATGATTTCATTATTGGGCAATGTTGGGCGGTTAAAACCGCCCCCAGTTTTAACGAGCGGTTTTAACCGGTTAACCGCCCCGGTCAGTACTCCCTGAAGTGGTCAATACTGGTCGATTGGTCAATACTGGTCAATTAGTCAGTACTGACTGTTGAAATATTTTGCAAAGTTTATGAACATTTAAATAATGACTGTCTAAGAGCATTTGGGGCTTGATTATGGTGAATGCAGGCATTATTATTTAGTTAAAGCAACCTAACCAGTACTCCTAAATTGGTCAGAAGTGGTCGGCTGGTCAATACTGGTTGAATTTTTTGGTCATTGAACATTTTCTGAAAGATTAGATAACAAAGATATATTTTATAAACTGTAGCAGTAAGTGTTTGATTCACAAGTGATGAATCTAATTATTCTTACTGGAATAAATAATTTAATGAAAAATTGCTGTGAACACCTGGACCCTTTCATGGAAGTGGTTTGTGTTTTGAGAGCAGTTGTCATATTGCCTAATTGACACATGTCTTACAATATACAATAGATGTTGCGGCCTGTTTATCTAGTCACTAATTAGCTGTCATGATCAATAATCCGACTGTATTATTCTCAATGCTTGAACATGGTAACTTTATTTTAAAAATAAGTAATGCCATCATAATATTCAATTGACCACTATTGTAGAGATGGTACCTAAGGCTATGTATTCAACGACAACAACAACAAATCGTGTGCAAAACTGAAGCGCATATCGCTTATCTCACACTTGCAATAATTTAACATAGCACCGTGCAGTAAATACGGGGATTTTTGACAGCGACATTGGCTTCTTTGTTTTTGGTTGATTAGCTAAAGAAAGGTGATTGTCATTTCTTATTAACTAACACTACCATTTTATTTATACTAAAGAACGTCTGCATTATATTAACCGAAGTTTCTGTAACGGTAGATTCCGCAAGGCAAATGCGATTCTGCACGCCTTGGTCAATATGCAAATTAGGTACATTTGTAAACACAAGATGCGTGTCATAAAAAGTGAAATAACTTCTTTCGGCACAGTTTTTGGTATGGTTTTGGTGTGACCATGAGATAGAATATACATTTTTATATTGCTCTGTTTTTAACTCATACATTTTGAGGCCTTGATTATTCTTGGCAAACAAATTTTGTAAATTGTTGAGGGATTCGATGTCGTAAAATTCATATAGTCTATTTATATTTTTTCCTCATGAATAATGTTTTATTTTCTATGATCATACCATACCTGTGAATTATCGGCAGTAATAAATAAAAAGAATGTCTTTAAATGAATTCGTTTGAAAATGAAAGATAGTGCTCAACTTTTTGTTTGAATGATTATTCATAGATCTTGAAGTAAACTATAGCTTTAGGAAACACATCCGAATCTATGCATACTTTGTTCAGATAACTAAATAGTCCTAGAAGAGTTATCTGTCACCGGCTTCACTTTTCCAAGTAGGACCAAATTTTTCGGATTAAATATAGCCTTTCAGCATGAAAAATGAAGTATGAAAGTTAAACCATTATATAACTGAGGTACTCCAGTATTAATTTTTCAACAGAAAGTAATATCAGATGCAATTTGAATTTTTAGGTACCATCTCTAACTATTGACCAGTACATGTACTGATAAGGAAAACAACATAGGACCAGAATTTGAATTGACCAGTACTGTCCATTTCACTGAGTGTAATTTATAGTAATAAAACCTTTAATTAATTTAAAATCAAGACTAACTGTAAGAAGATAAATAGCATTGAATAAACTTGTATTGACCAGTCTAAGTATATTATCCAAAATGGAGCCTGACCAGGACACACTGCCAAGGACCAAAATTGAAATGACCAGTATTGACCACTATACTTTTTAATGAACAAACTTTATATTATTCAAATTGCTTTATTATTTTTATATTACTATTACAACCTGTGCTAATCTGTGAATGTACATTGTATAAAAGTCTTGAATAAACCAATATTGACCGATCAAGAATAACCCTAGTATTGAATCGACCAGTATTGACCAGTATTGACCGGTTTTAACCAGTATTGACCACCGGCCCGGTCAATACTCATATTGACCGGCTTTTTGCCAACATTGTTTTTGCGTGCTTTTTTTGCAAATAAAACATGTTTTTTCGTACAAATGCGTCGTAATTAAGATTACTACGCATCTGAACTCAAAGCTGTGTTTTATTTGCCAACAAAGTCTGCAAAACTAAAATCTATTTCCCAAGTAATTTGCTGTAAAAGGTGTAATTGAACTTATGATTTTTACTGTATCTATTTTCAGAAGTGATGTTATACTACCTGACATGATGATACAAAAACTTGTTCAGTTGTAACAGATCAGGGGCCAAGGCCCCAACTGCCATCTTCCAATATGGACAAAAAAGGGAAAAATGTCAGCATACGTGTCATATTCCTAGATGACCAGGTGCACGCCTTTCAAATACATGTAAGTTGGTATAGCGATAATTTTTAGGTTGACAATACAGAGAACTGTCCTACTTACCTTAGGGTCAACATCCAGATTCCTGGTTAAAATTTTTTGTACGTTGTTCAGGGTGAGCTAGTAGTTTAGATGGATCTTCCCCATTGCTGTCCTGTGTCAGCATTATGACTTACACATTTACTGTCTGAAACTGTTAGTCAGAATAACACCAAACTTGGTTTGTGGCATACTGACATGGACCTCTCTTAAGTTTCTTCATATGGTTCTGCTTGGCCTTTTTCAGGAGATGCCAGAGCTACAAATAGAAAAACCTTTAAACAACTTCTATCTAAAAGTTCTGTCAAGAATGAAAGGGAGGAAAAAAACTGTTAAACTAGTTTTATCTTAAACTCCGATAAAAAAAAAATCCCAGGAGAAAAAAAAAGAGTAATGATTGTTGCTGTTTTACAGGACAAAATCTATAATAACGTATGAGTCTGGTTAGAGTTAAAGGTCCAATACTAAGGGAAGTGAACATTTTAATTTCTTTTAAAAAGCACAGAAACTATTTCATTTTATTGGAAAATGAAAGTTGGTATGTAGAAATTCGAAATAAATCGCAGTATATGTACAATTATTTTTCTATGAAGTATGAAGAAAGTTAAAAAGACCTGGGGGGTCATTCTGTCGATTCATTGAAATTTCAACATAATACACATACATTTCTTTGAGTTCCAAAGACCTTCTGTAAATTTTGACCTGCCAATCTTCATTATTTAGTGTCTTGCAGAAGTCTATGCACTGGCTATGAAAAAAAATGCCAACTCACTTTCCCTTAGTAATGGACCTTTAACTTACCCTTTTCACATAACTTCTGTATATGTGTATAAGCAAATATTATTAAATGAACCAAAGTGATTGTGCTACCAGACAAAAATATGGGCTACCAATTTATTTACAGATTCCTGAAACACTGAAAGGAAAACCTGTAAGCAAGTTCAAAAAGCATCCTCTCAACTTAGTGCAAATGGTTCTGCTTGACTTCCTCTTTATAGCCATCTAATAAACAATTTTCATATAAATGGGCCTTTTTCAGATGCAGTATCAGTTATATGGTGTTGGTCAGTCTGTCTGTATGTAGACCAATCCGCTCAAGAACGCTGGGCCTAGGATCATGGAAGTTGATGGGGAGGTTGGTCTTAACCAGCAGATGACCCCTATAGATTTTTAGATCGTAGGTCAAAGGTCAAGGTCACAGTTACCCAGAACAGTTTAAACGGTTTCCGGATGGTAACTCAAGAACACTTAGGTCTAGGATCATGAAAGTTGATATGTTGGTTGGTCATGACCAGCAGATGACCCCTATTGATTTTGAGATCAGTAGGTCAAAGTTCAGCGTCATAATGACCCAGAACAGTTACACTGTTTCCGGATGATAACTCAAGAATGCTTTGGCCTAGGATGATGAAAGTTGATAGGGAGGTTTTCATGACCAGCAGATGACCCCTATTGATTTTCAGATCAGTAGGTCTAAGGTCAAGGTCACACGGAACAGTTTAACTGTTTCTGGATGATAACTTCAGAACGCTTGGGCCTAGGATCATGAAACGTAATAGGGAGGTTGATCATGATCAGCAGATGATCCCTATTGATTTTAAGATCATAGGTCAAAGGTGAAGGTCACAGTGACTCGGAACAGTTAAACGGTTTTCGAACGATAACTCAAGAACTCTTGGGCCAAGGATCATGAAAGTTAATAGGGAGGTTGGTGTTGATCAGCAGATGACCTCTGTTGATTTTGAGGTCAGTAGGCCAGAGGTCAAGGTCACATTGACCCGGAACAGTTAAACCATTTCCCAGACGATAACTTGGAAGTGCTTGGGCCTAGTATTGTAAAACTTAATAACGAAGTTGATCATGACCAGCAGATGACCCCTATTGATTTTGAGGTCAATAGGTCAAAGGTCAAGGTCACATTGTCCAAGAACAGTAGAACTTTTCTGTACAGTGACCAAATAATTTCTGTACCTTGTGCAATTACTGAATGCATCAAGGGCTGCATTTCGTGTTCTACGAGCTCTTATTACTTCAGATTTGCCCTATTTCACTAACCAGCATTGAAAAAGCTGAACACGCAGTCTCATCTGATGGCCTGTTTTGCTTTGTTTCTTATCTTTAAATGTATTGACATTTATTTGGGAACCTTTTATTCCAGTGTAGAGCTTATTGTGTTACAGAACTGATTTAAGGGAACCTCTGGCATACACAGAAATCAATGAGTTGCCAAACCTCTTACTCTAATTTGAATAAGAATTGATGGGAAATATATTTTTGAGAAAAGTGCATACACTTAAAAGTTGGCCTCTTCTCTCTTGAGGCTGATTAATGCCAAAGTTATGAGGAAAGCTGGATTTGAGGTTATGAATATTGGAGGCATTCTAACACTTTCTTATGTTAGCTTTATTCAAAATTCCTCTATTTATACGGTGTCAACATCCAATTACAGTGTAGGCAATGTATTGGAAATAGTGATGTAGAACATGACGCTGTTGTAACTGGTATCAAACGAGGGAGTTAGGACAGTTATGTTTTTGGATCTAGGCTGTGATCTCTTTTTATGAACTATGAGGTACAAAATGTTTTGTTTGTTTGTTTTGGGTTTAACACCATTTTTCAGCAGTATTTCAGTTATGTAATGGCGGGCAGTTACCCTAACAGTGTTCCTAGATTCTGTAACAGTACAAATCAGTTCTTCGCTTGTAAATGCCAAATTTCCCACATGAATCAGAGTTGGAGGACAAATGATACCAGACACAACGACTTTTATCAAATCGTCACAAGAACATTATGCCCTGCCCGTTTGGTAAACAGATTATCATGTTAATGGCACTTTAAAGTATGAACCAGGTTAATATAAGAAGTTGAATATCATAATTGTCCATTGCGAAAAACACATGTTTAATGACAATTTTATTTTCGAACACTTTAGAGTAAAACTACTTTCCATTTACAGCTATTTCAAGTCTCTTTTTCTTTAATTTTCTCCAGCATTACGCTGTTACATTTCCATTTTCTAAACTGTCAATTTGACATTTTATGGTATTAAACTTTCATGTTGTGAGAAAAGCTGTATTAGCCCTGGGTAATGCAGGGGAAAAAACAAGAGCTGTCAAATAATGCCAATACCATTGTAATAAAGCGTGGTCAGAAAAATAACTGCTGGGAATGGATAGGAAACCATATTTGTCTAGAAAAGCCACGTGTTGCAGAAGTTTAAGAGTAGGGCGACTGTAATTAACCTATATTGAACAGTGGTTGTTAGTTTTCTCTGTCAGCTGCTTAGTGAGATGGTAAATTGTTTCCAATACAGAGATTTTCCCGTGGAACAAATACGGCAGCACAATTTGTTAAGTTGATTGGCAACCAAACAGAATCTTTGCTTTGTGCAAACATTTTATTTGTACTTGATAAATAAATTTGTTCTCATTTGTCCAATCAATATATTCAACACAAGATGTCTGGTCTGTTGTTGCTGCCCCCACAATGTCTGGGTTTAAAGCCCAACCGTGGTTTGAATTTTTAAGTGAGTGGCAGAGTAGCTAAAATTGTATGAATTTGAATACTTGTCCTTCACGGTTGTGACTTTCACAGTCTGCATTCACCTCTTAACTTTTAGCCTGTGCCGCATGTGATTCTGCTTTTGCGACCAGTGCAGACCAGTAAATTTTCAGTGAACACCCCTTCGAATTATAAATGGTATTGCTTAAATTGATTGAGAGATCAGTCCATTTCTTAAATTTAGCAGGCTAAAGATTAAGCTGGAAATTTACCTTAAGGTCATGCTTTGCATCAAAACACCTTATAACGATGTTTTATATAATTCTGCTTGGATGTTTGGGCATGTGAGGTCTTCTCCACTTTCAAAAACTGGAATATTTTACATAATTTATGACCTAAATTGTGTCTGTATGGCTCTAACCTCTCAACATCCCAGACAAAAAAATTGAAAAAAAAAACAAAACAAAAGAAATATATATATATTTTCTGATCACTACTTGTGCTGTGATCTCTAATCATTTATACATAATGATGTTTCCACAGAATTTTTTTGTCAGCTGTTAGCTCTTAAAATGTTTTGGTCAATTAAAAGCTTTTCTGAAAATGCATTGCAAGATTTCTTTTGGAAAATTAATTAGAAGGATCAGTTCAAAGCCATATTTTAAAGTTAATGCACAGCTGAAGTCTGCTTTGGAAATAAAATAATGAAATAAGCTCTGTTAGTGACACCTGGTGACCAGACATTTCCTTACAAAGCCATATAGATCATTCTAAGTGAACTTTTCTCTCAAGAGCTGCATTAGGTCTGAACAACAAACAAAGTGTAGTCTCCCAAGCCAGTGATACTGACTACAGAGGCTGTGCTGGATAAAACACTGTCAGTCTATGTAATCATTAACCCTTAGCCTGAAGGCGACCAGTGGTCTGCACTGTTCACCATTTAGTCAGTATCTTTTTGGTAAACACCCCTTTTAACAGTTTATGGTATTGTCCAAATTGAAAGATGGATAAGTTTGTTATAGAAATTTGAAAGGGTAAGGGTTAATTTCAACTGAATTATAAGATTGCTATGTAAGTGTCACATTCATGTTGTGTGTGCTCCCTGTGTCAGGCGCGTTTAAATTATTCTAATTAATTATATATTAGCTCGACCTTTGTGAAAACTTGAAGCTTGCTTGATTATCTTTTGAATCCCCTTCCCAAATGAGAACATACGATGGATGGTGACCATGCACGGCAATGGTTGCTCCCGCAACTTTTAGGTTGAGAGGCCAACACTTAATTCACAAGATGAATGCTTAAAACTTGCTTGATTTACTGTTGAATCCCCTTCCCCAATGAGAATGACTATGGTGGGTCACCCATTTTGGCTTGCACCCATAACTTTTTTGGGTTGTGGGCCCAGCACTTAATTCACTTGAAGAAGGGGCTTGAAGCTTGTTTGAATTATTCTTGAGTCCCATTTCCTTAATCTTTAGCCTGCTGGTGGCAAAATCTTTAGCCTGCTGCCAGCAAGTGATTCTGCCTTTGCGACCAGTGCAGACCAAGATCAGCCTGCACATCCATGCAGGTTCAGTGAACAGCCCTTTGAATAAGAAGTGGTGCTGCCCAAATTGAATAATGGACTAGTCCATTTTAGAAATTTAGCAAGGTAAAGGTTAATGAAGGAGGTACAGTGTTGACCTCTATATTGAGTGGCCAACACCTTAACCACTGAGCTTTGCTCTCCCATCAGACACTCATACTTCGTAGCAGTCATAAAGTACCAGACAGACTTTCTTGTTTCATTTACATTTTAGAGGAGAACTATTCTGGCAATATGTCTAACTTAAACCGCAACAATGAGTGACATGTCTGAGAGATTCACATTCATAGTCAAATAATCAAGTTTGAAGACACACTATGTGTCGGCTAATGTGTTTTCCCAAAAGATGTTGGAAATAAATGTGGGGGGTTGGAGATAAATTCAATCACTTTATCTGTTGATATCCAGCCATACGTTCTATAATGATTTCTGGGAGCAAAGAATAATAATTATGCAGACAGTATGAGATATTGAACAGCAGTGAGACAAATGGTACATAAGCGTTCATTTAAAATCTCTAGCTTGCTTGAACAAATAAAGATATTCTTTTGTTTCCTGATGAGTGGTCAGTGTAAGTGTCTGTATCTCGGCCCATGGCCTTGTCCACGAAACATGTTAAAAAAGAAACTGTTTGAAATGTTCTATATCTGTGAACTGTATGTGTGTCTGTTACTGTATGCATGGCATTGTCTCATGGACATAGATTTACATCAGCATTGTAGCATGACAAGAAAGTTTCAAGCAAAAAAAAAGAAGAAAAAAAAAACTAAAAAAGATGCTAAAAAGATCTTGCAGAGCTTGTAGAGAATCTATTTAGGATCGTGCAAAGTCCAGAGCACACTTAGGTTTTACATTAAAAATTTTGTTGTTTAAAAGATGTCAGTTACTCTTACTCATAAAATTGAATGAACATTACATACTTGAAATTTAGACTTTAAACATCAGAAATTTCGTGGATGAATAAAGTATTCATGGAAGCAGGTATATGTATATGCACACTTGCATACATGAACCACTTATCATGGAATTATGGACTGCAGTTTTTAATCATTGAACAGTAGGAATAGTTCAGTTGTTACAAAGACCTGTTACATTATTGATGACTGCAGATACCAAGGCAAATTCAGTTTCGTGATAAGAAATGATGCATCACGACTGCCTGTCAAATATAATAATCAAATTATATGCTTTCTTTAAACTGCTTTCCTCTCATCGACAGAACAGTACATACAGTTTTATAGTCCAGTTTTCATGATGTATTCCCATTTGCTCAGATATCATTACAATCTCTGGTACTTTGTGCTTAACTAGAGCAAGAAGTATTGATTGTCCGGGCTTGTCTTTTCGGTAATCCGAGTAAAAGTAGAAATTATTTGCTGTTTCCCGTCCAGTAAAGTGCTAATTTTTGCTTCGTTTACAAAGATTTGAGAATAAAAGACAATGTTTTGTAGGAGATTGGTGTAATATGTTCTTAGGTTTCTGGTATTTTGTATTTAATGCTTGTAACGGGTCATACGTTATCATAGAGAGGTTGCAGTTGGAAGCTGATTAATAGTTTAAATACACTTCGTGTCACAGAAGTTTCTCAGATTTTAAAGTGTTTTCAGAAACATTGATAGCCAAGGGTTTCATTAATTATTGAAGTAGATGGTGGTGGAAGTTGCAAAGTAGAGAGAGGTCTGGGTGTTCTCTCATTTAGATTTTTACTTGCTACAGGAAAAGTTGCCAGGGCTACAGACCACAATAGAAGGTGGAAATACCCTGATTAATCCTCTAGACAATGCAGTGCATCATATGTATATAAAGATAACGCATTGCATATGTCGAGATTTTATTCCTATGCTACTTGTAGTTTCCTGTTCTTTATTCCTGTTAGCATCTCAGCGGTCAAGTTCCAGAATATAGAATAATTTTCACATTGTTTAGTGATACATGTTTTATTTTCTCCCAGTTTTTATAAGGTGTTACCTATAGGGATATTCTAGAAGTAGGCATGCATGTACACATCTTGAAGTTTCAACCTCGCTGATGTCATATTTTCTGTGTTTCAGATCAAGGCATTTGGTCAGGCACTGTGGGAAGCTGTGGTGAGACATCTCAGTTTGCTAGAAGCTGACTACTTTGATTTAGAGTATGAAGATAGCAGAGGTATACAGGTAAGTTTACGGGGCTTGAAATTAACACTTGTCACTAATCCTTGACAACTAGGCTTTGAATGGACTAGTAATTTTTTCAATTTGGAAGTAAATTGTACTACATGTGATGATTTATTGTAGTGAACTGTCCGCACACAATCCAAATACGCTTGAAAATTGTTCTGTTCTATTGTGTTGACTTAGGTTTGGAATATATAATGAAAGGTACTATGCTTATTTTGCTGTATTTGAAAGTTTTGAGATCCTATGATGGGGAAAATCAAACAGTTTTACAGAAAGAAAAAGAAATTCATTCTTACTGCAAATTTAAATGTTACCGGTATGTCTCAAGTGCATTGTTAAAGACTAAAGTTTGCCAATAGTCTAAGATTTTGAATCTACTTAAATTCGTAAACAAAACTGTTGTTTGATTGAATTCTTAAATCTGTTTTAGAACTGGTTGGATAGGGAGAAGGCCATATTGAAACAGTTACCGAGTGCAGACACACCACTGAAATTTTTGGTGAAGTTTTATACACCAGATCCAGCATTAATGGAAGATGAACTTACAAGGTTAGTATTCAGATATCTAGATCAAAGGTTAAGTGTTTACTCACTACTATTTTTATGCCCCCAGCATCTACTGATGCGGGAGGCATATAGTGATTGTCCTGTCCGTCCGTCCGTTTGTCCGTCCGTACGAGGTTAACCAAATGGGACTGTTTCGTCTAGCATCAATACCGCAGGGTCATGCTGTCGATCGCCACTTGAGCCATTTGCGACAAAAAATTAAATGTGGCTCCGAAATTTTCTAATTGGCGAAAATGGCCCGAAGCTATGTCTGTCTGCAAAACTACCAATATTGCCAGTTTTACAAACCAAAAGGTGTGAAAAATCGATAATCTGTGTAGACACAACATCCGTTATTGAAAGGGAGGGAGCCAATTTGCAAACTTTTTATTTGATCAGGCAGTTAATTGGCAATAATTAGATTATTGAATAACAAGCTAGATAATTATAATCATATTTTGTGCACTTGATACGATTTTATGAGCAGTCGGCCGTTAGACAAATTTTCTATGATTGCCGAGGGTTAGTTTGGGCAAAAACAAATAAAAATGCTTTAGACAAGCAGAAATTTTAAGTATTGAATAGCTATGATGATAGAAAAGCAATAAAACATAGGTATTTTATCAAATATTTAATTCTAACTTACGTTTTCCGAATTTGTCACCGGTTTTCGCGACCGAGATTTTCGGATATTTCTTGTCATTTCTGACAAGATTTTTTAGCGCAATCTTAATAAAAAGTCTACATTTAAGAAAAAATTTGACAACTGTTGCTAAAGGAGCTCTTATTTTGAAGTATTTTTCGAGAATAAAACATGCGAAGGCATCGAACCCCACCCACTCATAGGCAATGTGCAAAACAAGACACTGTTTTTTTTTAAACATTTTTTTTTTCTTTTTTGACATCTTTATTTTAAATGTGATTTTCAGAATTTTTACATGTAAATGGCAGATGTTTATAAAAATGATAATTTTAGAAATTAACACAAATTGATTTTTTAAATAGCTCTTTAAAGGGTTACTAAGAAATATGTAATAACTACATTAATTTCTTGAGTAGTATGAGTACTTTGGTACATATAATGTAGTCCTACAAGACTACAAGAACGTCAAAGCTATGCGCTATGCCATTGTTGGCCTCATAATTTATCTTCGGAAAAAGCAGTGGCTCAGAGAAAAAAAATCCCAGTGTGACCCCTGAATACCCCTTACTAAAATGACTTGATACTTATGCAGATGTAACCTGTGACCATTCCTCATCTTCAGACATCACTTGACCTTGACCTCATTTTAAACTTAGGTTGCTTTATATAGGCCATCTCTTGGTTAACCAAATGGAACCATTTCGTCTAGCATCAGTACCCCTTACAAGAATGAATTGATACTAATACAGATGTAAACTGTGACCATTCCTCATCTTCAAACATCACCTGACCTCAGTTTGACCTTGACCTTGACCTCGTTTTGGACTTAGGTGCAAAATCTATCGACAAGGATGCCACTGGGGGCATCAAGCGTTTATTGAATGCAGCTTCTTGTTGAGATGATTTTTAGCCCTTCCCCACTCCACACCCTTTCAGAGGGTCAGTCAGTCTGTCTGTTGGTGACTTCCAATCAATAGAGTTCACTTGGTCTCACATTAGGAGTACTTAGAGACCTTCTTCCAGCTTAAAAATGCTGGAAAATCTCTATATGACCCTATTTAGGTTGATGTCGCTTAAATCCAAACCAACAACAAAGCTATTCAGGATTCAACTTGTCAGTTACTTCCTGGTGTGTACATGCAAGAGCATTTTTTTTCTAGATCAGTACTCAAAATTAAGTTAATACTACAGGACTCTGCAGACAGTTTTATCTGGAAATGTAGCAAACATTGTTACTGTTATTTTAGAAAATTTGTCTTAATTTTGTATGCAGTTTATAGTCCCAAAAGGCATTTTTAGCTCACCTTGTCACAAAGTGACAAGGTGAGCTTTTGTGATCGCGCAGCGTCCGTCGTCCGTCCGTCCGTGCGTGCGTAAACTTTTTGCTTGTGACCACTCTAGAGGTCACATTTTTCAGGGGATCTTTATGAAAGTTGTTCAGAATATTCACCTTGATGATATCTAGGTCAAGTTCGAAACTGGGTCATGTGCGGTCAAAAACTAGGTCAGTAGGTCTAAAAATAGAAAAACCTTATGACCTCTCTAGAGGCCATATTTTTCAATGGATCTTCATGAAAATTGGTCAGAATGTTCATCTTGATGATATCTAGGTCAAGTTTGAAACTGGGTCAACTGCGGTCAAAAACTAGGTCAGTAGGTCAAATAATAGAAAATCCTTGTGACCTCTCTAGAGGTCATATTTTTCATGGGATCTGCATAAAAATTAGTCAGAATGTTCATCTTGATGATATCTAGGTCACGTTCGAAACTGCGTCACATCCGATCCAAAACTAGGTCAGTAGGTCAAATAATAGAAAAACCTTGTGACCTCTGTAGAGGCCGTATTTTTCAATGGATCTGCATGAAAATTGGTCAGAATGTTTATCTTCTTGATATCTAGGTCAAGTTCGAAACTGGGTTGACTGCGGTCAAAAACTAGGTCAGTAGGTCAAATAATAGAAAATCCTTGTTACCTCTCTAGAGGTCATTTTTTTTATGGGATCTGCATGAAAATTATCAGAATGTTCACCTTGATGATATCTAGGTCAAGTTCGAAACTGGGTCATGTCTGGTCCAAAACTAGGTCACTAGGTCAAATAATAGAAAAACCTTGTGACCTCTGTAGAGGCCAATTATTTCATGGGATCTGCATGAAAATTGGTGAGAATGTTCACCTTGATGATATATAGGTCAAGTTCGAAACTGGGTCAACTGAGTTCCAAAACTAGGTCAGTAGGTCTAAAAATAGAAAAACCTTGTGACCTCCCTAGAGGCCATATTTTTCAATGGATCATCATGAAAATTGGTGAGAATGTTCACCTTGATGATATCTAGGTCACTTTTGAAACTGGGTGACATGCGGTCAAAAAGTAGGTCAGTAGGTGAAATAATAGAAAAACCTTGTGACCTCTCTAGAGGTCATATTTTTCATGAGATCTGCATGAAAATTGGTCTGAATGTTCATCTTGATGATATCTAAGTCAAGTTCGAAACTGGGTTACGTGCAATCAAAAAGTAGGTCAGTAGGTCAGATAATAGAAAAACCTTGTGACCTCTGTAGAGGCCAGATTTTTCATGGGATCTGCATGAAAATTGGTCAGAATGTTCATCTTGAGAATATCTAGGTCAAGATTGAAACTGGGTCACATGTGGTCAAAAACTAGGTCAGTAGGTCAAATAATAGAAAAAACTTGTGACCTCTCTAGAGGCCATATTTTTCATGGGATCTTTATGAAAGTTGGTCTGAATGTTCATCTTGATGATATCTAGGTCAAGTTTGAAACTGGGTCAACTGCGGTCAAAAAATAGGTCACTAGGTCTAAACATAGAAAAACCTTGTGACCTCTATAGAGGCCATATTTTTCAATTGATCTTCATGAAAATTGGTGAGAGTGTTCACCTTGATGATATCTAGGTCAAGTACAAAACTGGGTCACATGCCTTCAAAAACTAGTTCATTATGTCAAATAATAGAAAAACCTTCTGACCTCTCTAGAGGCCATATTTTTCAATGGATCTTCATGAAAATTGGTCAGAATTTTTATCTTGATGATATCTAGGTCAAGTTCAGAACTAGGTCACATAAGCTCTAAAACTATGTCACTATGTCAAATAATAGAAAAAACGATGTCATACTCAGTTCATGTGGGGACAGGTGAGCGATTCAGGACCATCATGGTCCTCTTGTTTTATAGTCCCAAAAGGCAGTACAAGAGAAACAAGATCTGACATTTATCAAAAAGGGTTATGTTTTATTCATATGATCAATGTTGCAGAAACATGGAGTAAAAAAACTATTTGTAATAAAAAAATCGTATTTTCAGAAACAGCTGTGAATGAATTGTCAATATTAAAGCTCATGATTTATCAGGAAATCCAGTATTGAAGAATCCAATGTTTGCGTTGTTTCTCATTACAGTCAAGCCTGTATTTAAAGATAATGTTTTGGACAGTGAAAATGTGGTTTTTATTTGCAGATGGTCTTTATTTATACGTTAAATTAAGCTAAAAATGTTTTTTAAGCTGGAAAGCAACAGAGTAATTTTAACATCAGGTGGTATCAGTTCTTAGGTAGTTGACATAAACACGGGTTTGAATTGATTTGGTTTGACCATATATACATACACGGATTTTTTTTCCAGATTTTGGGAATGATACCTGTTTGAATAAAGTGAGGAAAATGCATTGTAAAGTAACGATTTTTGGGGATTTTTTTATAATATTAAATGCATTTCTCGAAAAAATAAACACTTACCCTGTTTCTGTACCAGAAACTTGTGCTTCACTACAAGCAGCCATTGGTCAGTAGGGGAAACTTCCTGATCGGGAAATTATTTATGGGTTTTTCCCTACTTCCGGAACAGGAAACTTGTTACTTATTATAGTAACATGCTTCCCGTTTGGGAAGTAAAACCACTATATTTTAGGTAGGTTCATTAAAAATGCCCGGTGCATAAGACTATACATGAGATCTCGAAATTGAATATGCCATATTGAACTTAAAAGACATATCTAGATTTCTACCGTTCAGAATTTTTTTAAATGTCCTAGTATTTTTTTAATTTCACATTGAATCTGCCCTTTTTCCGAATGAACTGCAAAAAAGCAGAGTTTCCCGATTTGGAAACCAAACTTCCCGATCAGGAAATTCTTCTTATTTGCGTGGTACATCTTTTTATCATACTAAATGGAATATCAAGACAGACAAAGTCATAAGAACCAGAAGAAACATGTCAAAGGGAGATCTGAAAACACTTGATAAACTACATAAAATAGAAAATCACAAAACTAGTGTCATATTGCAAAGGCTGTGTCTCCTACATTGAAAACTTTAAAACTATTATACAGAATGCAAAGAAAGTAGATCAAGCAACACAGACCGATACTATTGAACACATGTACGTGTACAGGTACATTTTTTACCTTAATTGATGCCAAATTTTTCTTTCAGTAATAAATTCACAGTATCTAGTTTGATACAAAATGATACATGTGTATTTGAAATACCAAAAGCAGGACGATATTCGATGCGAGATGTTTTTCAATGTAAAATTCTGATTTTGTTCACGAGGGATACATAATGCTTTTCCAGATTGTTTGTATTCTTCACATGAATATTTTACAAAAAAAAAAATCAATTGTCAAGGTGATACAATATGTATTTTTCAAATTGAAAATTTTTGAACAAACTTAAGATATTCGAAAAAGTAGCTTTAAGGCAACTGACAAGGAAACAGTATGACATACTAATATACTGTCATATGCTAGAACCAAAAATATTATTAAATTAAAGTCTGTTCTTTAGCTTACTTATTATACATGATAATATAACAGTACATGTACTTGTATTACAAAACATAACGATAAAATATGAAAGGGGTTTACTTATAATGACATAGAAATATAGCAGTGACAAGTCCCTATAAGCTCATGGTTTGGAATACTAGTTTATGCTTTGATAGGAACAGAGATATTTGACTTTTAAAAAAACTTTAATCAAGGGTGATACCATCGCCAGCTCTACCTTTTTCTTTTAAAAATCGAGCTAAAGATTAGAACCAATACTGACAGACAATTAACCTTGTGGTGCTTGATATTGTAAAACATTAAACATAAAGAAAACTAGGGCCATAAGATGCATCTACCTGAAACTGAAAATCTGTTTAAATGCAGCACATGCTCTTACAGTATTTTGTGTTTTGACTGTGTCAGATGTGATACCTTCAAGAAAAGATATAACTACTTTGTTTCTTTCACTTTTATTTTTATCAAAATCCACGTTAATCAAGGATTCTGTGTCTCTATTGATAACTGATATAGAATTATAATCTCTTAATATATCTTCCTTTTTTGCACACCCAAATGCAAAGGCGACAAATGCTCTTTCAGACTGTTTTAAACCTAAAAAGAGAAGTAAAAAAAAATATGACATCAGTTTTCAAAAAGTTATTTACTATCAAAGTCTACACCAATCCACATAACTCTGATTTGACTTATGATATAGTTATTCTCCTTGTTAACTCTTTAAAGGTTTTGATAAAGTCAAATATCTCTGTAAGGTTTTGACTTGAAACTTACAACATGTATTTACTGTCAAAGTCTACACCAGGAAACAATCCTCATAACTTGAAATTTGCCAGAGTTAGGCCTCTTTTTATCTTTGATTCTGTTGTGTAAAAGTTTTTGATAAAGTCAGATATCTCTGTTACTATCAAAGATTAAACTAGTTTTTTGCTATTAAAGTCTACACCAGGGAACAATCCCCATAACACTGATTTGAATTTTGATAGAGTTATGCCCCTTTTTAACTTAGACTTTTTTATTTTTGGTAAAAGTTGTTGATGAAGTCAAATATCTCTGTTACTATCAAAGATTTTGACTTGAAAATTAAAAAAGTTTTTTTACTATCAAAGTCATCACTAGGAAAAACAATCCTTATAACTCTGATTTGAATTTTGACTGTTAAAATTTGTACTTGCAAAACTCTAATTCAGAGTCAAGCACTGACAAAAGTTGAGCATGCTGTCTTATGGACAGCTCATGTAATTCATCTGGTTGCTATCTTACCTTAATGAAGTGGCTGACATCACAGGGAACTTAGCAACTGAAATTTCTTCTGTCTAACTGTATAGGAGCCTTTGACAATGATCAAATAGTTGGAAAAACATGGTCAATTAAAACTGATACCAAAGTTAATACATAAGTTGTAACATCATTTTGTGCAGTAGATTTGAATTCAGAACATCAGTAGGTTTGAATTCAGAACATCAGTATGTAGTGAAAAACAAGGTGTAAAGAACAAAACAGGCCAGTATTATGATTCAATTTTTGACCCACATTATGAATATTTGTACATTGTTTTCAGCAAAGAAGATTATTTTTGAAGAGCAGAGATCTGCATTTGTTGAATGCAATTTCTCTGATAGTACTGAAAATGATAAAAACTGAACAACAGAAAAGTAAAGAAATAACATGTGTATTATGTAGTAACACATACAAGAGATCTTAAAAAGATATAGTTGGGATTTTCTAAAACTACAGAAATGGCCATAATTCTGACAAAATGCAGATTAGAGTTATGGTTCTTTATTATACTTTATAGTCCCTAATGATCGATGATAAACAAGTGTGCAAAGTTTCAAAACTGTAGCTCTTATAGTTTTTGACCTAAACAAAAAATTTAACCAAGAAACTAAACTTTTCCAAGTACAATAAAGGGCAATTATTTTATCAAAATGCATATCAGAGTTGTGGTTCTAGGCATACATAGTCCCCAAATGTGCAAAGTTTTAAAGCTGTAACCCTTACAATGTTTGAGAAAATGTGGACCTAAACAAATTTTTTAACAAATGCAGACACCAATGCCAACGATCAAGTGACGACAATACCTCATAGATTAAAAAAAACAAAAACAACAAAAAAACAGACGAACTAAAAGGAGAAAAAAATACATTTACATCAGAAATTATGCTGGAGTCACACAACACAAGATCTTGGAATGTGTCTAAAGTAAATAATCCACTGCCTTTGAACCCAAACTCATATGAGTCTGTTAAAATCCTGGGTCACTAGACACATCAAATTACGGGATCACAACTCCCTGAAAACTTGAAATTTGAAATAATTGCTTTTTATAACAAAATAAAAGAATAAATTTTCTGAATGTCTGCTTTCAATTTCCTGATTGTGAAGTAACTTAAAGGCTAGGTTTCCCGATCAGGAAGTTAGGTTTCCAATTCCGGAAACTCTGATTTTAAGCAATTTCTGAAGAAAATGGTCAATTTCACTGTCAAATAAAAAATTCAATAAGACATTTAAAAAAAATGTGAACGGTAGAAATTTAGATATATCATTTAAGTTTAATGTGGCATATTTAATTTGCAGATCTTGTGTATATTCTTATGCACCGGCTATTTTAAATGAAATGGGTCTAAAACTTGCGATATTGCTTCCCGAACGGGAAGCATGTTACTATAAAAAGTAACAAGTTTCCCGTTCAGGAAGTAGGGAAAAACCCATAAATGATTTCCCAAACGGGAAGTTTCCCCTACTGTTGGTGGGGAAATTGTAACAACACCAAAGCTGTATTAATGAAATTGTGTGATGAATGTACTTAAAATTTTTAGTGTTAGTCAATAATAAGACAAAAGGAAAAAATTCTCATTTTCTTGATTGACCCAAGAGGCACATGAACGGAAATTGATTCACACATTTTTCAGGACTAATTTAATCGGCAGTATATAAATTCTGGTTTAATTCAATAAAACACCACAATCACAACAAACATTATGTCTGTAATACTTAAAAAGATGCACTCATCGTCTACTCCCCAGTCATCTTATCCATGAACCTTTTCTTCTTTTACACCCACAGATTACATGATTATATCGAAATATAAATTAAAAATATCAGTGTCATTGCAATGTTTGTACACAGTCCAGATCCTTTTGTTTGATTGCATTGATTAAAAAGGGGCAATGAGGAGAATATACACGGCATCTTAATTTGTTTTTGCTACATCTGAAATTGTGACAATAGCAACAATAATTTATTGATAGGAGGGCTTTAATTACTCATTAATAATCCTTTTACCTTTAAAAGTATGAAAACATATTTAGTTACAAAAAATGTTTTTTGTTCTTTCAGGTATTTGTATGCTCTCCAGATAAAGAAAGATCTACAAACAGGTTCGCTTACTTGCAGCGATAACACAATGGCTCTACTTGCTTCTTATGTTGCTCAAGGTAAAGTATCATGTATTTATCAGTCATTTACCTCTCTGGGCTAGAGTCCTCCTTGGTCATGTGAGGAAGCCGTTCAACTAGCTTTAAGGTTAGTGGTTCTACCCAGAATTCTTGCGTGTGACTGAAACAATATCTGGAGGGCTACCTTCACATCTACCTCCACAATCAAATGCTGGACAGTAATCACAGGACCGGTGTTGTGTCAGTATGACTTAATCCCTAAAAAATATATCATCGAAATTTTTTTGTTCTGTTGTACATTAAGAGAGTAGATATTTCTAGCTTCTTGCTTGGAAAATTGTACAATTTGTCACTGGTAATGACAGTTGGGTAGATGAAGCAATGTGTTTACATGGAAATCAGACTTTCGCAGATTTTTCTACCTATTGCCGTTATTTAGGGTGTAGTATTAATATAGAAGTTACACAGTGCTCAGCTTATCCCAAACTACATATTTCTGAAGCTTTGCCGAACTTTGGCATGTTTTAGTTAAAAATTCATACAGGTTTTGGGAATCAGAGAGTGAAGATGAGCTCATCACTTTGATTGCAATTTGAAGTTTGTTTGAACGCTTTGTTACTCAAAGGGGAAGATTTGATTTTAGAAGTATTTCTTATCATAAGTGAAACACATTTGTGAGCAATATAGTACCAGGTGTAGGACAAAACCCTGTCTGGACAAAACATTTCTAGAAGAATGTTGATGAAGCAGACAGAAACCCTAGATGTTTTAAAGGTAGGTAGGACAGAAATCATCACACTAAAATTTCTAGGCTGGAAAAAATCTTCTCAATAAAAAACAATGAGGGCAAAATCTCTCCCATGATTTGGACCCAGAAGAAAGAAACAAGTCCTATAGTGCTGTAGAATTGTTAATATCAATGGGAGCGTTTTTGTCCAGCCATATAAAATCTTGTCCATCTTGAAAGTTTTAGTGGGCTTGAATTTTCATTAGCTGTAAAAGCATTGGGAGGGGTTTTCTCTGATCCTTCAAAAATCAGAGAGAAGGTTTTGTCTGCAGAGGGAGGGTTTACAAAACCCAGAGGGAGGGCTTTTGTCTGCAGAGGGAGGGTTTTGTTTGCCGAGGGAGGGTTTTGTTTGCAGAGGGTGGGTTTTGTCTGCAGTGGGAGGGTTTTGTTTGCAGAGGGATGGTTTTGTCTGCAGAGGGAGGGTTTAGTCTGCAGAGGAGTGATTTTGAGCCTTGCCATCTGAGCTTTTAACCACATTTATACATGTTCTGATGTTATATCTATTTTTCAGCTGAAGTTGGGGATTTCCCTATTGAAGAATATGCAGATCACACATATCTACGTGCCAACAACTTACGCTATATTCCAAACCAAACAGAAGAAATAGAGAAGAAGATCATGGAGTATCACAAACAGCATGTGTATGTATTGTTTGATACCGTATTTTCCCGTATTAACGCCCCCGGGGGCGTTACATTTTCCAAAGAGGGGGCGTTTATTTGAGGTAAAAAAATAGAAAATGAAAATTTTTACAAAACTTAAAAACATCGTTCAAACTAGCTATAAAGTGTTTCTGTGTTGTTTAATCCCCCTAAAACGTAATTATTTGGCATCCAATTTAATGCAGTGTGTCTTTTATGCATTTAAATACGGTACCTCGTGTATTCCATGACTGGCTTTTTGACACGCTCGCGACACTACACATTACGTCATGACCCAAACAGCTGTGTACTCCGATAACATTTTCCTTAGTACATGCGGGTAGCTAATAGCGCAATACACAATGTCAATGGTTTGACACGCTGTGCCTGCTTTTAAATTAAAAGTTCTTAAAACTGCCGAAGAAAAGGGTATATCGTAAACACATTGCTGCAAGTTTGTTTAAAGTCGGCAGGAAGCGTGTGCGCGAGTGGTGTAAAAACAAATCAAAAATGTATTTACCGTTTAATTTTCTGTTACGTACCGTACTTAGTACAAATGTTTTGGCTTTACGGTACATGGACTGTTTAAAAGTGTGTTTAATTTTTAATACATTGGACTTTAGTACTGTAAATTACTTATTATGTGGACTTATAAAAATGAGGTAGGTGATTTTTTCCCGTTCTTGTTGACTTTTTTTCCCTCCAAAATGGGTGGGGGGCGTTAATTAGAGGGGGGGCCTTAATTCGGGAAAATACGGTAGGTTACTTGAAATAGCAATCAATACTTATTTTTCCTTGCTCTAATTCTTATACTATTTATATTTTTGCAAGCCTGCTCAGTTAGCTAAAAAGGTGGTGAACAAAACTTCCAATCAGTAGATTGAAGTGTTTAATCTTTGCAATGCAGGAGATGATAGTGTTTAATCCTTGGCAAGGCCGAAGATCGTAGTATTTAATCCTGGGCAGAGCAGGAGATGGTAGTGTTTAATCCTTGGCAAGGCCGAAGAATGTAGTACTTAATCCTGGGCAGAGCAGGAGATGGTAGTGTTTAATCCTTGGCAAGGCCAAAGATCGTAGTTTTTAATCCTGAGCAGAGCAGGAGATGGTAGTGTTTAATCCTTGGCAAGGCCGAAGATCAAAGTATTTAATCCTGGGCAGAGCAGGAGATGGTAGTGTTTAATCCTTGGCAAGGCCAAGATCGTAGTATTTAATCCTGGGCAGAGCAGGAGATGGTAGTGTTTAATCCTTGGCAAGGCCGAAGATCATAGTATTTAATCCTGGGCAAAGCAGGAGATGGTAGTGTTTAATCCTTGGCAAGGCTGAAGATCGTAGTATTTAATCCTTGGCAGAGCAGGAGATGGTAGTGTTTAATCTTACTAAGGCAGGAGATCATAGTGCTTCATCCTGGGCAAGGCAGGAGAAAGTAGTATTTGATCCTAGTCAAGGCAGGAAATTGTGATGTTTAATCCTGTGGACAAGGCAGGAGATTATAGTATTTAATCATGGGCAGTGCATCAAATCAGAGTATGCAATCTTGGGCATGACAGGAGATGATAAATGTTTAATCTTAGTAAGGAAAGAAACAATAATGTTTAATTCTGGGCAAGGCAGAAGATTGTAGTGTTTAATCCTGGGCAAGGCAAGAGATTGTAGTGTTTAATCCTGGGCAAAGCAAGAGATTGTAGTGTTTAATCCTGGGCAAGGCAAGAGATTGTGGTGTTTAATCCCTGGCAAGGCAAGAGATTGTGGTGTTTAATCCTGGGCAAGGCAAAAGATTGTGGTGTTTAATCCTGGACAAGGCAAGAGATTGTAGTGTTTAATCCTGTGCAAGGCAAGAGGTTGTAGTGTTTAACCCTGTTAAGGCAAGAGGTTGTAGTGTTTAATGCTGTGCAAGGCAAGGGATTGTAGTGTTTAATCTTGTGCAAGGCAATGGATTGTTGTGTTTAATCCTGTGCAATGCAAGGGATTGTAGTGTTTAATCCTGGACAAGGCAAGAGATTGTAGTGTTTAATTCTGGGCAAGGCAAGAGATTGTAGTGTTTAATCCTGGACAAGGCAAGAGATTGTAGTGTTTAATTCTGGGCAAGGCAAGAGATTGTAGTGTTTAATCCTGGGCAAGGCAAGAGGTTGTAGTGTTTAATTCTGGGCAAGGCAAGAGATTGTAGTGTTTAATCCTGTGCAAGGCAGATGACAGTATATAATCCTGGACAAAGCAGGAGATTGCAGAAGGAGGTTATAGCATTGAATCCTGGACAAGGAATAGGATTGTTATATTTGATCCTGGGCAAGGCAGATAATTGTAATATTTTATCATAGGCAAGACAGATGATTGTAATATTCAATCCTGGGCTGGGAGGAGATTGTTGTGTTTAATCTCGGGGAAAGCAGGAGATTGTTGTGTTTAATCCTGCACAAGGCAGGAAATGGTAGTTTAGTTCTGAACAGGGCATATGTTTTTTATGATGATTTACTGACTGCTATTTATCGGAGGTAATCAGTTTTTTTATCCCCCCACCAAAGGTGAAGGGGATATTAGAAATGCTCTCCGTCCGTGCGTCTGTCCGTCCGTCCGTCCGTCCGTCCGTGCGTCCGCAACGATCTTTGTCCGGACCATAACTCCAAAAGTACTTGAGGGATTTTCTTCAAACTTCATACACTGATAGAACACATTGGGAGGAAGTGCAGTGTGCAAGAACAATAACTCTACCTTGCCTATTTTTTGAGTTATTCCCCTTTATCTTATTTTCTTAAAAAATTTTGTCCGGAGCATAACTCCAAAAGTACTGGAGGGATTTTCTTCAAACTTCATACACTGATAGAACACATTGGGAGGAAGTGCAGTGTGCAAGAACAATAACTCTACCTTGCCTATTTTTTGAGTTATTCCCCTTTATCATATTTTCTTAAAATATTTTGTCCGGAGCATAACCCCAAAAGTACTGGAGGGATTTTCTTCAAACTTCATACACTGATAGAACACATTGGGAGGAAGTGCAGTGTGCAAGAACAATAACTCTACCTTGCCTATTTTTTGAGTTATTCCCCTTTATCATATTTTCTTAAAAAAATTTGTCCGGAGCATATCTTCTTCATGCATGGAGGGATTTTGATATATCTCGGCACAAATGTTTACCACCACGAGGCGGAGTGTCATACGCAAGAACCAGGTCCCTATGTCTAAGGTCAAGGTCACACTTAGAGGTCAAAGGATACAAGAATAAAAACCTTGTCCGGAGCATTTCTTCTTCATGCATTGAGGGATTTTGATATAACTTGGCACAAATGTTCACCACCACCGGACGGAGTGTCATGCGCAACATCCAGGTCACTAGGCCTAAGGTCAAGGTCACACTTAGAGGCCAAAGGTCAGATACAAGAATGACTTTGTCCGAAGCATTTCTTCTTCATGCATAGAGGGATTTTGATGTAACTTGGCACAATTATACACCATCATGAGACGAAGTGTCATGCGCAGTTCCCTTCTTTAGAATTACTTCCCTTTGTTGTTACTTTAAATAGCTTTTATTGTAACTTTTTCATTACTAGTCGTAGGGAAAAATCGAGACCACTTTTCTGTAGTACAACAAACATGCTAAATCCAATTTTGAGGTGTATTTTGACCAGTCTCTTCCTGATAAAGATTTTTGTGTGGACTTGCAATTTTTTTTTTTTTTTTTTTTTTTTTTTTTTTTTTTTTTTAAAGATTAACTTCCCTTAGTTGTTACTATAAATAACTTATATTGTAACATTTTTATGATTGACCCTAGGGAAAAAACAAGACCACTTTTCTGTGGTACAGCATAGATGTTACTCTCCAGTTTTAGGTGTATTTTATTAATTTTATTATATATAAGGTATCTCTACCTAGTAAGGAGTTTTTTTGTGGACTTTAAAGAGAATTCCTATAGTTTTTTTCCTTTCATAGAATTTTTTTAAATTCACATATATGATAGGAAAATTTGTGCTGAAAACAATGAACAAATAAAAACAATAGGTCACCAGGCTTGTTTTTGTGAAAAATTGTTTTAAACACACCCACTGTTGCTGAAACTGCTAGCGATTTTTCAACATTTTCATAATTTTCTGCTTTTTTATAAATACCAACCAAAATATACATCAAGACAGCACAATAAGGTTTTTTTCTTTTTACAGATTTTATCATATACTTATTTGATATCATAGTCATATTTGTAATACTCTATCCTTACAATAATGGGTACAAATGAAAAAAAAATATTGTTTCATATTTACTTTTGTGAACTTTTTTCAGTGAAAAATACCCATAGTGAAGAATATTTTTTTAAATTTTGAAAAAATTCTTTCATAGAATTTTTTCCTGTTTTTCTTGTGTATAGATAATTGTATTGTGAGCATAAAAATGGCTAAAAATGTATGGGTCACCAGGCTAAATTTTATGTTAAGACCGCTAGAATACAACACCTGTTCGGAAGGAAAATGGCGCGAACCTGGCCAAATTGATTACATGTATGTCTGCTAGAAGTTAAAAAAAAGTTTTTAAAATTCTTAATTCTTTCTATAATTGAATACTAAATAATTTGAAAGGTGATATTGTCTTATCAGTACTAAGTCAATTATCTTACATTATATGAACAACACTGTCTTTGTACCAAAATGCAATTTGAAAACACAACCACAAAAATAGCAAGATACCTGTCAGGCATGATACTTGTCAATACAACATAAACCAGTATCAACATTTGATTACTGATAAAACTTATCAAAAATGTTATTTCATTCAAGATTTCTCATATTTAAGACTTTCTGTAACATGTTTCAACAAATGTTGACTTCAGTTCAGTTTTCCATAGAAAGTGTCGGCTGCGCAGAAAGATGCGCATAAAAAACTATCGGAATTCCCTTTAAAAAACAAAAGACTTACAATGATTACTAAACAACCACAAAATTAACATTCCATTTGCAAATACAGCTGCTAGAGTAAAGAAATTTGCTTTGACGGGCATATATTGTGACATTCTGGCACTCTTGTTCCCTGTTAGCTTTCCATTCCTTCTTTTTACAGTAGCCATATAGAAAAACATCATAGCTATACTCTTCATGAAAATTAATAAAATTTAGCAGTAAACCACCTCACTACTGACTTATTCTTTCTTCCACATCTTAAAACCCCTGATGCGGACCACATCCTTCAATTATGATATGCCCGGTGGGGGGATTAGCCATGTCTGACATGGCTCTTGTTTCTTTTGATTCATGTAGGGAAGTTGACATTTCTTTTGGCTGGAATACTGCCATGGTCTGCTGTCCACTGTATCCTAGTAGATTACTATGTGCTAAACCCAACAAAATAAGAAAACAAAATACTTTATGCGATGTATATTAGCCTTTCAAGGTTATAGTGTATTTTTGAAGTCATGCGCTAGTTTTAGGAGAAAGATTCGGTTATTTCAAATGTAAACAGAAGTTATTTCAATTATTTCGAGTACTTAAGCAAAAACTTCAGTCATTTCAGCATTAGCCCTGTATGATGTGCCTTCTAGACCAGCAATGAATAATATTGAGCAATTGTAGAGTGATTAGATGCATACACAAATTGCAAAAACCTTCAGCAGAACTGTCTTAGATGTTAACAGACTAAAAAAAAAGAATTTTCAGTGTTGGATTGGCAGCATTTTGGACATTTTGGGATTAAATTTGTACATAATAAATAGAACAGAATGATTGAAGTTTATGTTTTGTATTTCAGATGAATTTATCATAGACAATTGATGATAAATGTCAAATTTACATTATTGTTTGTGTGTGAAAGCAGTTACTATAAATATTTGAGCCGTGCCATGAGAAAATCAACATAGTGGGTTTGCGACCAGCATGGATCCAGACCAGCCTGCGCATCCGCGCAGTCTGGTCAGGATCCATGCTGTTCGCTTTCAAAGCCTATTAGAATTAGAGAAACTGTAAGTGAACAGCATGGATCCTGACCAGACTGCGCGGATGCGCAGGCTGGTCTGGATCCATGCTTGTCACAAAGCCACTATGTTGGTTTTCTCATGGCACAGCTCATTTAATAAAGATAAAGTATTGTTATAGCAGGGTAATTTAATATGTCATGATAAACATCTATGGAGCAGTTTTCAGGCTCTCATAGGAGACAATAGTCCGTTTTCATGATATGATGTAAGGATCCCTAATGATATGTCGTGGCAGTTTAGGGACCATTACAGGCTGCAATTTAATCAAAGTGTTGTCAGGTATTGAAACTTATTAAATCAGTGACTATAATTATTATACTGTCCCATTGTTGCTATTAGTTGGAAATTCTGCTTTATTTTTAATGAAATAATGTGATTTCAGAAAAAATAACTGTTTTATGGGAACAAAAATTGCAAGATAAAAACCTATTGGGGGCATTTGTGGTTTAGGCAAAAAAAAATCAGTTTTATGGTGACATGAATTTCTGAATTTCAGATACAATGAAAGATTAAAGTCTGTTGGAATTTTATGTTCTTCATTCGGATTTAATTTCATGGAATGGAAAAAAGATACCCACAGTAATGATTTCTCTGTGACCCTCCCCTACCTCTGCCCACCTTAACCAGCTAATAACAAATTGCAAGTGTATGTATGATTTTATGTTAAGGTATCTCTTGTAATTGCAGAGGTGAAAATCCTGCTGAAGCTGACATGAATTTACTGGACACGGCCAGGAAAGTAGAACTGTATGGTATCAGGATGGTCCCTGCAAAGGTTAGTGTCTCAATAACATCATTATGTCTCCCCCAGGAGACATATTGTTTTTGCCCTGTCCGTCCGTCCGTCCGTCCTTCCGTCCGTCCGTACGTCACACTTCATTTCCGAGCAATAACTGGAGAACCATTTCACCTAGAACCTTCAAACTTCATAGGGTTGTAGGGCTGCTGGAGTAGACGACCCCTATTGTTTTTGGGGTCACTCCGTCAAAGGTCAAGGTCACAGGGGCCTGAACATTGAAAACCATTTCCGATCAATAACCACGGTGGCGATACCCTGGGTATGCAGGGGTGCAAAATGGCGGCGAAATCTCTCGATTCAGGTAACATTTTTCATTATTACTGTCTTAATACTTAACCAATTTTAACGAAATAAAGACGAGTGCCCCCTCATAAGGATACTACACCCTCGGCTATAAAGATTGGACTCCTGAGTTTCGTAGTTTTTGTGAAAAGTGCAACGGCGCATGCTGACGAAAAAAAGCAACTGCTATGTAGGGGGGCATTTTAATGAAAATGACTGAACCAGCTATCCCCATGTGTTTCGAAAAATGGCTTGTAGGGCGGAACCGGGCTTGACATGTTCCAAAGCTGTTGTAGAACTTTAGCAAGTGAACTCGCCAGTTTTCGGCAATTCCGGACGATTCAAAGGAAATGCTATGTGGGGGAGGTGTTTTCATAATGTTATGTGGGGGTGCTTTTGACATGTGGGGGTGACATAACTGGCTGCTAGAGACACGCAATAATACGGACAAAAAAGCCAGCGAAAAATACTTTTAACTGTTAAAGGCATATTATATGTCAAAATATATTGTGATGATGTCAGTCCATTCGTCCTTGCATGTTTCTTCTCATACATCGTTGGCACTAGAGACTTAAAACTTGATCACGATTGTAGTCTTCCTATAACACTGTGGCGATACCTTGGGTATACAGGGGTGCAAAATTTAACCTTTTTTCATGTTAACTTTATTAATACTTAACCAGTTTAAATGAAATAAAGACGAGTGTCCGCCCATACGAAAACTACAGCCTCGGTTGTAGGGCTTGGTCATCTGGGTTTCATATTTTGTGTGAAAAGTGCAACGGCGCATTCTGATGAAACAAATCCAACTGGTGTTTAACAATAAAAAAAAATAAATAAATAAAAAAAAATACGAAAAAAAAGGTTAAATTTTGCACCTGTAACATCTGTCAGGATTCCGAGGAAACAACTGAAGATTTCTTTCAAGTTTAAAAGTACTTTTACTATAAGTTATACTAATATTCTCATATAGTGACAACAGTGTTCCTTCATACAATGGAATTACAAATACTTACAAACAGGAGTTGGTTGAATTTTATCTAAGTGAAATTGAAAGTTGGCGGTTGTTGCACTTTTGATGTGACGCTTTTGAAGGTCAAGACCGAAGTCCTAGCCAGGATTTCTTACCGGCTTTTATAAACATTTGGATCTTTTTTAATCCACCAATCAAAACAGTAAAATCCAGAAATCCACCAACATCCACCAATCAAATGATAGAAGGATTTCCGAGGCTGAAATCCAGCATTTCAGCAGCAGCCATATTGAAATGCAGCACGAAAAATAAATAAGAAAATGATCAATAAATTGCATATAAAAACGGTAGCTGATGGATTTCTGGTGTTTAACAATCATAAATTACAAATAAATACAGATCATGAATTGTTCCTAGGTAGAAACTTTGACTATAAATGGAAATCTTATAAGAAAATATTGAAGTGGGCGGATTTCAAATATTTCCGCCAGTGAAACTTTTGGTAACAATGAAATCTAAGAAGACTGACAAATTTCCATCAAAAAGGTAAGTATTTCAGAATGTTATTGTGGTTTTCATATATAAAATGTTCCTTTCTAATCAGTTCACACCAGTATGGCAAGTTTATAAGGTAAGAGTATCTATACTTTGTAAAGATCAGTTCATGGCACAGGATTTCACAATGTCACCAGGATTTCCATGTAAAGTTCCATTGTCAGTAAGTCCTTCCTCAATTATTCATCAAACGTTCATGTATTAATGGTGTTACAGTAACTTAGAAAAATATAACAGACCCTTACAGCACCCCTGCGTACCTAAGGTATCGCCACCGTGTTAAAGGAAGACTACAAGAAATCACTAGAATTTGTCAAAAGATACCATCGCGCATCTATACGCCGCTTTTTTTCGCATAGATTGTTCAGTTTACATTACAGCCAAGTTGGTTATAAAATCTGACAAAGGTTATGGGGAATTTAATTATTCCCGATTTTTAAATGCAAAGATCAAAGTAAAATGAAGGACATTGTCATACGTAGATACATCAAAGTGAACATCTTGTCACAAGAATTGGTATTTGTGAATACGAGCCAAATGTGTGAAGTAATAAAAACATTACAGCAAACTAACAGTTTTTAGCGTTTAAATAGTAGATGTCAAATATCAGATGGACATCAAAATGACTATGTTCCGACTTTTAAAAGTAAAGGTGAAAAGTCAAATATAGGTAAAGGTCAAATATTAAAGAATATAATTGAACGTCTTGCCAACAGGGTTGTTATTTGATTACAAGTACTAATTTAGAACAAGTTACAGCAAAATTTAATATAATAGATCCAGGCCCCTTATGATACCTATAGCTTTATATCTAGGTGTCGTATGAAAATGCACTCTCCAAAGGCCATAGCAGTATCGTGATCAAGTTTCAAGTCTCTTGTGCCAACGATGTATGAGAAGAAACATGCAAAGATGAAAGGACGGACATCATCACAATATATTTTGACATATAATATGCCTTTAACAGTTAAAAGTATTTTTCGCTGGCTTTTTTGTCCGTATTATTGCGTGTCTCTACCTGCCAGTTAAGTCACCCCCACATGTCAAAAGCACCCCCACATAATATTATGAAAACACTCCCCCCACATAGCATTTCCTTTGAATCGTCCGGAATTGTCGAAAACTGGCGATTTCACTTGCTAAAGTTCTAAAACAGCTTTGGAACATGTCAAGTCCGGTTCCGCCCTAAAGCCGTTTTTCGAAACACACGGGAATAGCTGGTTTAGTCATTTTCATAAAAATGCCCCCCTACATAGCAGTTGCATTTTTTCCGTCAGAATGTGCCGTTGCGCGATTTTTACAAAAAAGACCAACATGTTTGTTGCATGCAATATGATGCAGTTGTATGACTGACAAATTTTAAATAAGTACGACAGATACATTTTATTTGTTACTTTTTGCAAATATATTTAGATAATTTTGTAATTCCTCAGTTTTCATAAAAGATTTTAACAATGGATCCGAAAACAAAAACACAACAGACTCAATTTGTATCCTGGGCCTGGTTAATTTCTTTGAAATGTTCAGAAACTGGAAGATATCACTTGCTACCATGGTTTCTAAAAATCATTAGATGAGTGTTCAACTCGACCTTCTTAAATAGAAAAAATTTCAAATTTTCCTTTCCGAAAATAAATGAGTCCAGAGATATTGGTAATTCATGGATAGATATGATTCTTAAACTAAGGAAATGATTTGTGTTATTTGTATCCAGCTACAAATTGAATTTACCTCTACAATAAACTAATACACCTTCAAAAGTCAATGGTTATTATTCCTAATGAAATTATTTACAATATTTTATTTCTCTATGCACACTATGACAGTCAACTAAGAGAAATAAAAGTGGCCCAGAACTTTGACTCAAAAATGGCTCTAAAGTGGCTCCAACTTTTTCAAATTGGCGAAAAGGTTGGCGACAAGTATGAAAACCCCAGAGGAGGCCCTGAATACCAGTTGATGACAGTGTGTATCAAGGCTAGATTCATCAGTTAGAATAAATTGGGTGTTACAATACCAGTTGGTGTCGGACTGTAGTAAACTTGATTTGCCATTTGTGAGCGTAAGAACTGTAAATGATTGCAGTTTGTGTCAGACTTGACTGGCAAGGTGTTTCCTTTACAATTATATTATAGTGCTTAGATATTTCCAGACAGTTGCATGGTAACCATAAGTAGTTAGTAAGGGTTTTACACGTCATTGTGATCTACTGTTACAATATTTAAGACATTCTTTTTGGTTGCAGCTTTGGTTTTCATTAGATAAGCTGATGTAAATTACACATTCAGCATTAAGTCAGATTGTCTGTCTGACATTCAGATGTGAGCCTTTGTTCTTTGTTAACCTTTGTTATATTTTATCTGCTGATTCCTTTCACTATTAGAAAGATGAGCCATGCCATAAGAAAACCAACATAGTGGCTTTGCGACCAGTATGGATCCAGACCAGCCTGCGCATCCGCGCAGTCTGGTCAGGATCCATGCTGTTCGCTAACAGTTTCTCTAATTGTAATAGGCTTTGAAAGCGAAGGCGGATGCGCAGGCTGGTCTGGATCCTTGCTGGTCGCAAAGCCGCTATGTTGGTTTTCTCATGGCATGGCTCAAATGTGTTTTGTTTGCTGGTAATGTTTCAGTATTGGTAATTTTAACATTTATACATGAATACTGTTGAAAGCTTGCTTGAACCAAATACAAGCAATCAAATCTATTGTCATTCTGTAAGAGATCTCTTCTGATGATTTCTTTATGTAAAATTTTGAATCAGTGCTGAATGTAAGTCTGTTAGAGTGTTACTATAGTGATGGAGTACCCTATCAATTTTGAGATCGGATAAAGGTCAAGGTCACAGTGACTGTCAGTGTCTTCAGAATGTTCGAATTACAGTCCTCGAACATGGCAGGCACATTGCTTGTGGGCAGTGAATAACCTGTATTGATTATGAGGTCGGTGGGTCAAAGGTCAGTGATACAGTAACTGTTAGTAACAAAGCTGTTTGTGCTTAATATTACCTAATATGATCCTTTAACTTGTGTGAGGTACGTTGCTGATAGGCAGCGAATGATCCAAATTGATTTTTAGGTTCATGAGTCAAAGATTAAGGTCATTATGACTATTAGTTCAAAAATTGTTTCAGCTATATATAGAGAGAATATGTTTACCTAAACATAATACTTGGCAGGCACATTTCCCACGTGCAGTAGATGGCCTCATTTGATTTTGAGTTAATAGGGTCAAAGTTCAAGGCCACAGTGACTGTTAGTGCAAAAAGTGTTTCTTCTGAATGTTTAAGAATTACTTAACTTACACCCCTCAAACTTAGTAGGCAATATGCAAGTGGGCAGTGAATGACAAGTGATGATTTTGAGGCCCATGGGTCAGAGCTTTAGTACATAGTGACCATTAGTACAGAAGGAACAGTTACTGTGGACCCCTCTTAATTATGAGGTTTCTTGATCAGAGGAATGGTTTCTAAGTCACAGGTCACAGGCAGTGTCATGCTTAGTGTTCAGATGGATGTAGTATGTGATTGCACTGGTCACCTGTCCACCTGTCTGATTGCAATTTATTTTCCGCTTAATAACCTTAGGATGCTTTGACTTTTCATTCTCAAACTTGATAGGCATTTTGCTTTGAGCATATTTTAGGTAAGTATAAGTTGCAACTGCTATGACATTGAATTTGGAAGTCTGGCATAGAATGAAAACTGCACCTATTTGTGTTCTTTTTATATACCATTACTAGAAAATAAAAGTACTTACAAAATTTGGATGCATGCACCTTTAAATTTTACTAGAAAACATCAGAAGTGGTTGTCTCAGACCAGCAGACTATTATTAGACTGGAAACCTTATAACTGTAAATTGAAAGCCATATGAATGCATTTATGAATTGTCTCTTTGTATTTTTCAGGATCATGAAAATGTATCTCTAAATCTAGCGATATCACATTCAGGAATCTTAGTTTTTCAAGGTCTCACCAAGATCAACACATTTTCATGGGCAAAAATCCGAAAGCTCAGCTTCAAACGGAAAAGGCTTCTCATCAAGTTACATCCAGAAAATTATGTAAGTATTTAACAGTACTTTTTCCTTGCTCGCAGCATCTTTCCTTAAATTGAGCCACTTTTTCCTAGAATTTGGTCACTTTTACCTTGGACATAAGTCAAGTTTTCCTTGGTTGGAGGAAGTCTGTTTGTGTCACTTAATATGGATACAATGCATGTCTAGTGTTATGCAATAGAAGTCTTATAGTATACCTGCATAGCTCAGTAACTAAGTGCAAGACCAGTTTTATTCCAAGGAGAGGCAATTTCATGGAAGAAGGTATGACTGAAGTAGTTTATCATGCACACCTCTGTAGCATTTTGGCTTTTACCTGTAGGAGTTACATGTTGGAATTTCCTATTCTTCACCTGTGTTATATGAACACTTTTCATCCTCTACCTCTGTTACATGTGGGTATTTTTCATCCTCAACCTCTGTTACATATGGGAACTTTTTGTCCTCAACCTCTATTTCATATATACATTCCATCCACCACCTCAGTTACATACACGTTGGAACTTTTCATCCTCCACATCTGTTGCATTTGTGTTGTAACTTTTCATCCTGTACCTTTGTTACATGAAGACTCTTTACCTGTTTTATATACATGTGGAATTTTTTTTATCCTCCACCTCTGTCGCATTTATGTGGGAACTTTTCATTCAACACTTCTGTTACATGTCGACTTTTCATCTTTTATCTCTGTTAGAGCAAAGGAGTCTAATATCGACCCTCTTCTATTATCGACCCCCCCACCCTTAATTGATACTTAATCACATTTATTACTAGAAATCATGTGATCATGTCATTCACTGTCATTTTTACGTCACAAATTTTCTTCATGCGCCATTTTGAATGTTTACATACAGTGTGACTGCATGAGATAAATTTCAGTGCCAACCACTACATCGTCCGTTAAGGTAGGTATCTTTCTGTTAAATCAAATTTACCGTTTTTATGGATCGAATCAGTTTAATTTTGTATTTAATCCTACTATACACATATAGAACTCATTTCTATCAGCCATTTTTGTAGTCTCTTGCAACTTCTGGAAAGATTATGTGGGGGTCGATAATAGCAGATTGAAAATATGACCTTCTGCTATTATCGACCCCCAATTAATTAAATTTATATAATTTCTTGTTGCTTTGAGAAAAGCACTTAATTCATAACTTTAACATGTCCAAAACATTGTGGAATGATACTTATTTCACTTGGGTATTGATTAAATTTTACTCGGACTTTATCATAGACTCTCAGTGTAAAATCTCAAACTTTTAACTAAAATAAAGGTATTAAATCAATATAACATTTCAATGAAACTTCAAAGTTTTGTTGTTTGTAGCATCATCTGAAGCATGTGCAGTGAAAAATCTTGATTTTATTTTTAAAATAGTGTGATATTTATTTCTAAAGTCACTATTATGTTCATTGTAAATATACTTTGTTATACCAAAGTGGAAACTGGCAGGTACTCTAAACTGCAGCTCTCTGATTGGTCAGTTAGAAACCCTAATGTTCTGTGATGACTCATGATAAAGTTATGAATGCACATTTTAGTTGATCACAAGGATTAAAAATCTCCTAAAATAAAAAGAAAAACAGCGCAGAGTCTCTGAAAGTTCGTCATAGTCTGATGTTTCTATCATTTATGATGATAGTGACAGTTATGACGATTTTGACGATTCCTCTGATGGACAAAATGATGATGGACAGTGCAGACAGCTTAGACCAATGTCAGGGGTGTGGTCAGTCTAATGGGAAGCCAAATGAGTGAAAAGGCTGTGATGAATGCCCAGGAAGGTGGCACATTAAATGTACTAAGCAACCAGAACTTCACTTGTTGACTCCAGAGGACTTAAAAAAAGTTAATTTTAAATGTATAAAAATTGAGTGCTAAAATATGTTGTTAAGGCTGTAGATAATAATGGATAATCAACTTTGTTTGAATGTTTGAATTATTTATCTCTTGTGTGTGGCTAATGTTATATTACAAATAACTATTATCTTACATTTACAATTTGTCAGTCAAAAGACCAAATATGAAACTGTGATAGTATGAAAGACCAAATTTATAAATAAAAAAAAAACACACATGAAATAATATTTTCCATGAAATCTAGGGCTGTCATTGATTGGGTCTTAGGCATATCGACGATACCGATATATCAGAAGACAAATATCGACGATACATCGATATATTGATTATTAAGTTAGATTAACGACCTATTTGTTCATATAATACTATATACCTTCCTGTAAATGCTATTTTAAGTTTTATTGCCTACTTTCCATATTTCTGTTTGATTGTGTTGTATTTGTATTTATGAAATAAAAGAAATACATGAAAATTAATAACATCTTTCATTTTTATTTTGCCTTCACTCCTTTTTAGCATTCATCCAAATTTACAACTTTGTGAATTTCAGTTGTTTTTTAGGGTCTGAGTGTTTATTTGGGTAGTTTTTTCTCCCTGTAAAATATCGATTTTTGAAAATGGGAATCGATAATCGATCGACAAAAAAAAATCGTTGATACATCGATATCGTTTCTATCGATGACAGCCCTAATGAAATCGTAGTAAAGTTATGCTTTGTTTATATGCTCAGTTGCGTAATTTCAAATTGCAATTATGACAATAAAGGACAAATAAAAATTAACTTAATATTAAGTTAATAATAATATTATGCTTGATTTTCAGTTTTTTAAAATTTAAAAAAAAAAACAATAGGGGGTCGATAATAGCAGAAGTGGGTGAAAATGGCAGAAAACATGCCGAAAAAGAATATTAGCCCATACCGTATTTCTGAAATGTAAAAGTTTTTTTTTGGTTTGAAATCGCCCCAATGATGTTGTCTCAAATAATGTGTCATTTGTCTCCGAAAGTGAAAAGTAAGAATATGTACGATGGGGAAATGGTTTTTAAGGGGTGAAAATTCCCCTCCTTGTCTACATGTTGGAATTTTTCCTAAAATTTCTGTCACAGTAAGAATTTTCCATTAGTCACCCGGTTACTTGGGGGAATTTCATCTTCCCCTTTGTTAAATATGGCCCTTTTTTTTCACCCATCTCTTTACTTTTGGGAAAACATTTATCTCCACCTTTGAAATGGGGGAAATATACCCTCCATTTGTTACAGTTGGTTTTTTCGCCTCCACCGGTTACATTAAAAATTTTATTCTCTACCTTTTTATTTGAGATTTCCTTCCCACTTGTTAATGTGGGAAATTTTTCATTACCATTCTGTTTACATGTGGGGAATTTATCTTTTGCCAGCCCGCTTTTGGGGAATTTTTCCCCTCCAGTTTGTAGACTTTCCCCCTCCCCTGTTTACGTTAAAACTTTTAATTTCCGCTTCTGTTGCAGTAGGATTTTTCTTTCCCAACCATTTTACATTTTGAAACTTTTCAGTAATTTGTACAAATTGTTTTTGTTAGAATTGGAAACCAGGAAAAGATAAACAGATCCCCATTTTTACAAAGAAGTGTTAAAAAGGGAAAAAAACCAAAAACAAACCAGAAAATTTTAGTACTTTGTTTGTTTTTTGCAGGGGAAAAAAAAGGGTTTTAAACCCTGGACATTACAAGTCTTTTACATTTTGGAGATTGAATTTGAAATTTTGTCGGCTAAAAAAAAAAAACTAATTAAATCAAAATGAAGTCAGGGAAAGTTTTTTTTATGGTGTGCCGCCCCCTTAACGAATTAAATCAATTTTTTCTTCCTGCTTAAATAATAGCAAGTTTAGGATTTTCGGTTTTGTGTACTGTTTTTTTTCGGGCTTTTATAAAGTTTGGTTTTTTGGAGTTTTTTTTGATTTCAGATGGGAAAAAACTTCGGAAGAAAGCATGAACATACGTTCCCGTGCAGAGAGTGAAGAAATTTCACGAATAAAACCAGATTTGGGCGAGGGTCTTCATTAGGTAAGACAGAAAAAAGTTTTTTACATCTTTTGACAAGCTGGTCTTGTTTAGACATTCTAAATTTTTTTAGGGGTTTAGATTTTTGTCAGAGCCATTTAAGCATACAAACCACAAATACTTTGAAAAGTGAAAAAAGAATTACGTATAAAGTTTAAAAATTTTGTGGACAGGGTTCAAGAAGTGTTTTCAAGGAAACTTAGGTCCTTTCACAAAACTTGAGTTTGGTTGGGTTTTATAACTTTGAGTAGTCTTTTTCCCTAATGTTGGTCTTTTGAAAATGTGAAATTTAGTCAGCTATAAGAGGATTATGCCTTTTTTCTTAGCTCACCTTCAAAAGTGAAAGGTGAGTTTTGTGTCGCGCGGTGCCCGTCGTCCGTCCGTGGGCGGGCGCCAAAAATTTTTGCTCGTACCCTCTAGAGGTCCATTTTTTCATGGGATCTTTATGAAAATTTGGGGTCGTGTTCACCTTATGATTCTGGGTCAAGTTCGAAAACGGGTCCGTGCCTTCAAAAACTAGGTCAGTAGGTCTAAAAATAAGAAACCTTGTGACCCTTAGAGGCAAATTTCATGGTCTTTGAATATTGGTCAAATGTTCATTTGATAAATTCTAGGTAAGTTGAACGGGTACTGCCTTCAAAAAAAAGGTCAGTGGTTAAAAATAGAAAAATTTTGGGGGCCCTTCTAGAGGCCATATTTTCACAAGATTTTTCATGAAAATTGGTCGAACTTTCACGGATAAATTCTAGGTAGGTTCAAAAAATGGGTCACGTGCCTTTAAAAACAGGTCGTAGGTAAAATAATAAAAAAAACCCGGGACCTTCTAAAGGCCATTTTTTTCAGGGGTCTGTATAAAAATTTGGTTTAAAGGTTCATCTTGAGTATCTAGGTCAATTTTTAAACTGGGCAATGCGGTAAAAAAAATAGGTCAGAGGTCTAAAATTAAAAAAAAATCTTTTGACCTCTCTAGGGGCCCATTTTTCAATGGATCTTCATGAAATTGATCTAAAGTTCCCCTTGATGTACTAGGTCGTTTTGAAATGGGTTTTGTGCGGCAAAAACTAGGCCAGTAGGTTTTTAAAAAAATAAAAAAAACCTTATAACCCTTCTAGAGGCCATTTTTTTCATGAGTTTTCATGAAAATTAGTGAGAATGTTCACCTGATGAATCTAGATAAATTAAAAAAGGGGTTAGCCCTTCGAAAAATAGGCAATAGGCCCAAATAATAGAAAAACCTTGGACTCTCTAGAGACCATTTTTTTCAAGGATTTCATAAAAAATGGTAAAATTTTTTATCTTTGTAATTTAGGTCAAGTTCAAAAAAGGGTCACTGGTCGAAATGGTCATTAGGTCAAATAATAAAAAAAACCTTGTGACCGTTAGAGGCCATATTTTTCAGGGGGATCTGTATGAAAGTTGGTCAAATGTTCATCTTGTGAAATCTAGGTAAATTTTGAAAGTGGGTCACGGCATCAAAAACTAGGTCAGAAGGTCAAATAATAAAAAAAAACCTTTGGCCCTCTCAAAAGCCATATTTTTAGGGGGCTGAATAAAAGGGTTTCTGAATGTTTTCTTGTGAATTGGGTCAAGTTCAAAAACTGGGTCACGTGCCTTCAAAAACTGGTCATTTTGGTCAAAAATAGAAAAACCTTTGTGGCCCCTTTTTTAGGGCCTTAATTTCATGAGATCTTCATGAAAAATTGGTCAGAACTTTCCCCTTGTGTTTTAGGTCAAGTTGAAACGGGTCAGTGCCTTCAAAAACTAGGTCAGTGGTATAAAAATAAAAAAAACCTTTGGACCTCTTAGAGGCATTTTTTTTTAAAAGATTTTTATGAAAATTGGTCAGAACGTTCCCTTGATGAATCGGGCCAATTCAAAAACTGGGTCCATCCCTTAAAAAATAGGTGTTGCAAAAAATAAAAAAACCCTTGTACCTCTCTAGGGCCAATTTTCGGGGATTGTATGAAAGTTGGGAATTTCATCTTGATGATACCTAGGTCAATTTTTAAAACTGGGTCAACTGCGGTCAAAAACAGGTCAGTAGGTCTAAAATTAGAAAAATCTTTTTAAACTCTCTAGGGGGCCTATTTTAATGGATTTTCATGAAAATGATCTGAATGTTCCCCTTTGATGAATCTAGGTCAGTTTTGAAAATGGGTCTGTGCGGTCAAAAAAGCCAGAGGTATAAAAATAGAAAACTTTGACCTTTAGAGGCCAATTTTTAGAGATTTCATGAAATTAGTGAGAAGTTCACCTTGATGGATTAGATAAAAGTTCAAAACAGGGTCACGTCCTTTCGAAACTAGGTAAATAGGTCAAAATAAAAAACCCTTGTCCCCTCTTACAGACCATATTTTTCAAGGGTCTTCATAAAAATGGTCAAAATTTTTATCGGAATATCTAGGTAAAGTTCAAAAGGGTCAATGAGCTCAGAAACTGGGGCCCACTATGTCAAAAATAAAAAAAAATGAGTCTATCAAAACTGGGTCATGGGGGAAAGGGGGGTGACGATTAGGCCATCATGGTCTCTGTTGCAAAAAATTTTAAAATTCTTATTTTCAAAGGGTTTGTCGTGCCTTAGAAAATTTTGACAATATTTCTTTATTTTTTGACTTTTTTTAACTGATTTAGATGTCTTAGAATTTAAAACACTTTTGTATTGTGTAAATTTTATTTCAATAAAATTTTTTTTGTAAATAGTTTTGCAAATTTTTCATTTGTATTTTACTTTAAACTTGTTTTACCTAAGGTATAGTGGTAGAACCAGAAAAAAATCCGGGAAAAATCAGGGAAAATTTTAATGGGAAAAGTCCAAAATTTGGAGGTAAGCATCAAAAGTTTGTTGTTCTTTTACAGATCGAAAACGTACCCCAACCAAGAGCCCCATAAGCCCCCCTTTTTTCCTGTGTAATTTCTCAGTTTTAAAATCTTTTTTTTCTAGTACATCTTTTTTGAAAGGATTGAAAATTTACCCAAATTTTTCACTAAGAAAATCTGAATGATTGTAAAAGGGTTCCCTAACTCTGCTTTTTAGCCCACCTCTAATGGGGGCATTAAAAACATCTGCGTCCCTGGTCCGGCCTCCGTCATTTCCCTCCGTCCCTCGTCCGTTAACAATTTTCGTTATGCATTCCTCAAATATGGGGGGGGTTTTTACCAAAAATTGTCAGAATGATGTATGGTACCCCCGTTGGTCCCCTGAAAAACAGACTGGGTTTAACAATTTTTGAGGAGTTTTGGCCCTTTTTTTTTCTATAAATTTAAATGATTTATTAGGGGAAAAACTTTGAAAACTTTTTGTCCAAAACCAAAAGAGCCCAGGGGTTGGGTATTTGGTAGAAGCATTATTATGGGGCCCCCCCACAAAGTGATTTATATTATTTTTCTGGGGTCAAAATGGGCCCCCCCCCAGGGGTCACATGGGTTTTTTTTAACTTTTATGGGAAAAATTTGAAAAACCCCTTTTTCCAAAACCAGGGGGTAGGGCTTTGATATTTTTTAGTGAAATTTATTATGGTCTTCAATAAGATCGTTCAAAATTTTTCCCCCGGGTCAAAAATGGCCCAACCTGGGGGTATATGGTTTCATAGACTTATTAGGGAAAAAAACTTTGAAAAACTTCTTGTCCAAACCACAAAGCCTTGGGCTTTGAACTTTTTTGGAATGTACCCTATTTTTTTTTGTGGTTTTACAATTTTTTTTTTCCCAAATTTTTTCCCCCTGGGTAAATATGGCCCCGCCCCGGGGGGTTCACAGGTTTAAATAAACTTATATAGGGGGGAAAAGCTTTTAAAATTTTTCTTGTCATAATCAACATTCAAAATTTGGCCACATTTATTTTTTGAGTGGGAAGAGAACCGAAGAGTTTACTTTATTTTACCTAGTGACCTACTTTCAATTCGGCTCGCCTTCAATTTGGCCCCCAAAGCATAGTTTGTGCACTTTAAAAAAAATTTTACCTTTATTTTGACCCTAGTGACCTACTTTTCCTTTTTGAAGGTACAGGGATCAAATTTGGACCAAGAAGTTCTGTGTTTCAAAAGAAATTTGACATTTATTTGCCCCAGTGACCTACTTTTACATTTTTTAAGGCAGTCTTAAATTTGGACCACATGATGTTTTGTGTTCCGAAATTAAATTGGGCCTTGATTTGACCCAAAGACCTTTCTCATTTTCAAAATCAGCCTTCAAATTTGGACACTGCATGGTTTTTTGTACCGAAACAAATTGACCTTTACATTTATAGGACCCTACTTCCATTTTGAAGGGACAAGCTTCAAAATTTTGGACCCATGCATGTTCTTTTTTCTGAAATAAAACTTGACCCTTTATTTGACCTAGGACCTACTTTCCATTTTTAAGTACGCCTTTAAAATTTTGGGCCCCATGCATGTTTTGGTACCCAAAAAAACTTTGACCTTTTTGTTGACCTAGTGACCTCTTTACATTTGTAGCTACAGGCCCCAAATTTTGACCCTTGCTAGGATTGTGGACCGAAAAAACTTTGACCTTTAATTTACCCTGGACCTACTTTAAATTTTTTAAGGTACGGCTTTTAATTTTGGGCACATGCATAGATTTTTGTTCTGAAGTGAAATTTGACCCTTGATTTTGACTAGTTACCTACTTTCACATTTTCGCTAAACCTTTAAATTCGGACCCCTTGCAAGTTTTTTGACGAATTAAATTTTCCCTTAAAATTGATTAGGACCTATTTCACATTTCGAGCTAACTTTTGAATTTGGCCCAGCACGTTTGTGACGGAAATGAAATTGACCTTGAGAGTCGTAATCTTTAAAATTTTGGAAACTCAAAAATGGGCCTTTGGGGGGCGCCAAACACTCTGTGATTTTCTTGGGTTTTTTTTAGCTACCTGTCACAAAATGCAAGGTGAGCTTTTGTATGTGGGGCCCGTGTCCGCGCCCGTCCGGGTCTCCGTAAATTTTTGTTGTGCCCACTCTAGAGGTCACTTTTTTCATGGGATTTTATAAAATTTGGTCAGAATGTTCTTTGAGTTTTAGGTCAAGTTCGAAACGGGGTCAGTCCCATCAAAAATAGGCGTAGGTCAAAAAATAGAAAAACCCTTGTGACCTCTTTTTGAGGCCAAAATTTCACAAGATTTTCTGAAATTGGGTTTTCAGAATGTTTATTTGTGATATCTAGGTAATTTCAAAAAACTGGGTAAATTTTCCAAAAAAACTAGGTCAGTAGGTCTAAAAATGAAAAACCTTGTGACCCCCTTAGGGGCCCATATATTTCACAAGACTTCATAAAAATGGGTCAGAAGTTCCCCTTGATGATATCTGGGGTCAAGTTCAAAAAACGGGTTTCATGTGCCCAAAAACAGGTCAGTAGGTAAAATTTTAAAAAAAAACCTTGTGACCTCTCTAAAGGATATTTTTCATGGATTGTATGAATGGTTAAAATGTTCATCTTGATGTACTGGGAAAAGTTCAAAAAGGGGTCCCTGCGGTCAAAAACTAGGTCAGTAGGGCAAAAATAGAAAACCTTGGCCCTTTTCCCTAGAGGCCAATATTTCTGAGATTTCATGAAAATTGGTCAAAATGTCATCTTGATGATATCAAGGTCATTTGAAGGGGGGTCCTTTCCGTCAAAAACTAGGCAGTAGGTCAAATAATAGAAAACCTTGGCCCTCTAGGGGCCCATATATTTCAAAAGATCTTCATGAAAATTGGTCAGAAGTTCATTTGTGATATCTGGTCAAGTTCGAAACTGGGGTCACTTTCCTTAAAAAATAGGCAGTGGGTTTAAAAAAATAGAAAAAACCTTGGACTCTCTAGGGGCCCAAAATTTTTTCAAAAAATCTCATGAAAATTGTCAAATGTTCTCTTGATGATATCTAGGTCCAAGAACAAAAAGGGTCCCCTGCGGTCAAAAACAGGCCCGTGGGGAAAAAATAAAAAAAACCTTGGACCACTTAGAGGCCATATATTTTGAGTCTTCAAAAAAAATTTGGTCAGAATGTTCAGTTGATGAATCTAGGTCAAGTTCAAAACGGGTCACGGCCATCAAAAACTAGGCGTAGGAAAAATAATAAAAAAAACCTTTGTGCCCTTCTAGAGGCCAAATTTTTTTCATGGGATCTGTTGAAAGTTGGTCAGAATGTTCCCCTTTGGATACTAGGAAAGTTCAAAACTGGGCCCGGCCATAAAAAAACTAGGTCAGTAGGCAATAATAAAAAAAACCTTGTGACCTCCTAGGGGCATATTTTCAGGGATCTGTATAAAATTTGGTCGAAGTTCCCCCTTGAGATATCTGGGCAAGTTCAAAGTGGGTCACTTTGCCTTCAAAAAAGGTCGAGGTCAAATAATGAAAAATTTTTACCTCCTAAAGGCCTTTTTTTCAGGGGGACTATATAAAAAATGGTTGAGTTTCTTGATGAATCTAGGCAATTTGGGAAAACGGGGTCATGTGCGGTAAAAAAACTGGTAGTAGGTCTAAAAATAGAAAAACCTTGTGCCCTTCTAGAGGCCATACTGTGAATGGATCTCCCAAAAAATTGGTCAGAATGTTCATTTGATGATATCTAGGTCAAGTTTGAAACGGGGGTTTTGTCCCTTAAAAAAAAACTAGGTCAGTAGGTCAAATAAAAAGAAAAACCTTGTGACCTTCTAGGGGCCATTTTTTCATGGGATCTGTAAAAAAGTTGGTTTGAATTTTATCTTTAGAAAATGTAGGTCAAATTTGAAACGGGGTTAAAAATGTATCAAAAACTGGGTTCAGTAGGTCTAAAAATTAAAATTTTTTAAACCTCTCTAGAGGCCATTTTTTTCAATGGATCTTAGGGAAAATTGATTGAAGTTCACCTTGATGAAAATTGGGGCATTTTAAAAAACGGGGTCACGGGGGCCGGTAAAAAAATGGCCCAGTAGGTTAAAAAATAAAAAAACCTTGTGACCTCTTGGGAGCCCCTTTATTTCATGAGATCTTCATGAAAATTAGTGAAAATGTTCACCTTGAGAATCTATAAAAATTTTAAAAACGGGGGCAGTCCCTTAAAAAAACAGGTCAATGGGGCAAATAATGGAAAAACCTGGGGACCTTTAGAGGACCATTTTTTAAAGGATTTCATAAAAAATTGGTCAGAATTTTTATTTTGTAAATCTGGGGCAAGTAAAAACTGGGTCACATGACCCAAAAAACGGGTTTCACTATGTCAAAAATAAAAAAAAATAAATTTCATATAAAAACTTGGTAGGGGGAAGAGGTGGCGATTCAGGACCATCTTTGGCCCTTTGTTTTACAAAGTTTTTTCCCTTTTTTTGGGACTTCCCCCCTTTTTGTAGTTTCAGATGCACTTTTGAAAAAAAAAAAAAAAAAAAAAAATTTTAGGGAAATGGTGAAGCAGATATTTTTTTTAAAGTAAAAAAGAAAAGTAATTTAATATTTTTTTTTTAAATTTTTAAACAAGATTTACCTTTTTTAAATTTACTTAACATTACATTTTTCTTTCCAAAATTTTGGGGAAAAAAATTGGGATTTAACTTTAAAAAGAATTTAATTAAAAATGGGGCAAGAAAAAGTCAAATTTAGTAAGTTTGATGGGTTATGAAATTTTTCCCCATTCACCTCATACGGAATTTGGTCTTAGACTTCTTGGTTAGATCTTTATAAATGAGCCGTGCCATGAGAAAATCAACTGGGGGGTTGGGAAAAACAGGGGGGAAATCCGGGGACCAGGCAGGGCAAAGCCCCCAGTCGGGTTTTGGAAATCTTTTGCGTTCGTTTTTAAAGCCTACTGAAATTAGAGAAACTGTTAGCGAAAGCATGAACCGGACTAATGGGGGAAAGGGCAAAGGTGGTTGGATCCGCTGGTCGAAAACCCAAATATTTTGGTTTTCCCCAAGGGAAAGGTTTCCAAATTTAGTTCTGTATTTCTTCCCAAAAATTTTTTTACTAAAATTTATTATGTGTAAGGGAATGTTTTTTGACCTTTGAAAGATTTGTGTTTAGGGTTGTCCTTTTTTCTTTTTGCATTTAAGGGGGAAATTCAGAAAGTAAATTTTTAACACATTTTGTTTTGTTGCATTTTTGTAAGGGTATGCATGCGTTATTGTTTGGTTTTTTTTTTTTTTTTTGGACGGCCACAAAAGGTTCTTTTTTAGCTCACCGGGACCCAAAGGGCTCATGGTGAGTTTTTGTGACACCGGACCCGTGGGTCAGTGGGTCCGTCCGTAAAACATTTTCAAAAAAAAATCTTTTTCTCTAAAACCACTGGGAAAAGGAATTACCCCAAAACCCTTCCGGGGAAGGACCCTTTGGGGTGGCCCCCTTTTCAAATTGTTCAAAGAATTAAATTCCAGCAGAATTTGGGTTTTGCCATGGCAACTAAAAGGGAAAAACCCTTTTTAAAAAAACCTTTTTGGTCAAAAAACCGCAAGGCATAGGGCCTTGATAGGGGGCATGTGACATCAGCTTATGGTCTTCATCAAGATTTTTTAAAAATTGTGCCCCGGGGGTGAAAGAGGCCCCGCCCCGGGGGTCCAATTTTTACATAAAACAAAAAGTAAAAAACTTTAAAAATTTTTTTGTCAAAAACCTTTTGACCGGGGGTTTGGGAATTTGTTTGTAGCATTCCCTTGGTGGTCCTCAAACCAAAAATTTTTTAAAATTATGCCCCGGGGTTTGGGGGGAAAAGGGGGGCCCCTGCAGGGGGGGGGTTCTTTTTTTTAATAGACTTATATGGGAAAAAAAAATTTTTTAAAAATTTTCTTGCCTAAAACCTGCAAGGCCAGGCATTTGATTTAAGTTTTTTTTCCTTTTCCTAGTTTTTTCTTCCCAAAAAAATTTTTTTAAAAATTATGAACTAGGGTGAAAAAAGGAACCCCCAACCCCTGGGGTAGGGAAACCAATTTTAACAAAGACTTTTTAAAAGGGAAAAAAAATTTAAAGATTTTTCCAAATTGAAATTTAAAAGGGGCTAGGCATTTGATTTTTGGGTTTGGAAACCCTTCCCGGGTTTGGGGATTCTTAACAGTTTTTTCCCAAATTATGCCCCAGGGTTAAAAAGGGGCCCCCCGCCTGAGGGTCACTTGTTTTTTAGGATTGGGAAAAAAGACTTAAAAAAAATTATCGGGGTCATATTCCTAAAATGTTAATTATAATTCCCTGTTTCCCCAAGTGTTGAGGGATCACTTTACTGGCCCTAAACCTAACTTTCTTTGTTTTTTCAAAAAAAGCCTTGAAATTTGGATGGATGTAAGTTTTCCCACCCCAAATTTAAAAACGTCTTTCAGTGGACCATGAATGTGACTAAAAACCACTTTAAAAATTTTTTAAGGTGGGTTTGCCATTTAAAAACCCCCATTTTGGCTTTTAACCCCGGTGAGCAATTCAGGGTCATCAGCCCCTTTAGGTTTACTTAAAATCTTTGATTCAAGGGTTTAATTTTTCTAGGATTTTGTGGTTGCTTAGTCCACGAAATAAAAATCTCATGGAACAGTCATTAACCTTTCTGTACCCACTTGTTTTAAATTTTAATGGGAAAAAAAGGGGTTTAAAAAATGACAACTTAGTTTCCCCCAAAGATAAAAACAAAAAAAAGTGATTGGAGTTTAAAGGAAAAACCCCTGTGAAATTGTTAATATTTTATAGGGGTTTCTAATTTTTATGGATTTTGTGGTTGATAAATCCAAATGAAAGAAGGAAAAAAAATTCCCATTAATTTTTTAAAAACAAAAATGGGAAAAACAACAAATTTTTTGCCTAACAAAAAAGGGAAATTTTTTGGGAAAAAACCACCCAAATTCTATTTCCCCCCAAAATAAATTGATTGCACCAAAAACCAAGAGTTTAACCGGGGCTCTTGCAGGAAAAATTATTTACAGTATTTAATTTCGTGTTTACAGGGGACACCAGCATAACGTTTTTTTAAAAAGGGTGGGCATGTTTTTTAAATTTGGGATTTTAATAAATTTTGGGGGAAAAATAAAATGAAGGTGTTAGGAGAAACACCAAAATTAAAGGAAAAAAAGAACAAATTTTCTTCCCCAAAAAAAATTTTTTGTGATAGGAATTTCAAAATTTTGAAAGGCCCCTTTTAAAACAAGCCCCGCAGCTATTTACAAAAAGGGGCACGCGGTTTCCCAAATCGTTTCGCCCTTTTTGCCCTGCCCGGACCCTGTTTCCCTTTACTACCATTTATTCCTTTTTGGGCCCGCCTTCCCTTTTTTCCTCAGGTTATAATATACTCTTATTCCCCCCTTTTTTTCGAAAAGATAACCACCGGGGGGGGGGGGGGGGGGGGGGGGGCCTTTTACATAAATTTGCAAAAAAATTTCCCTGCTGTTAAAAGGCCCGGGGGCCGACCGTTTATGGTTTTTGGAAATGCCCCACTAGCATTTTAAAAACATGAAAACCTTTGGGTTTTAAAACAATTTGCAAACCCGTCGAAATTTTTTTTTTTTTCGCTCCAAACCCCTTTAAAGGGGTACTTTCGTTTTTTCCGGGAAACATTTGGCGTAAATGGGTTGGGTTTTTAAACACAAATTTAAACTTAACCAGAAAACAAAACATTTTAAAACTTAAAAAAATCGTTCACAATCAAATTTAGAAGGGGAAAATTTTTTATTTTGTCGTTTTACAAATTTTTGGGGAAACGGAAGTAGATTGTCGTTCGGGGTGAAATTTATGATTAGTTAATAAGATTTTAATGAAAGGGGAAAACTTTATGTCAGACACTGTAAAATGCGTTTTAAATGGGTTTTTTCCTCATAATATTTTAAATCACCGGGCCATAGGGGGCAAGGTGAGCTTTTGTGATCAGCAAACGTCCCTCGCCGGGTGTCCGTCGTCCGTTTAAAAATTTTTTTTGGACCACTTAGAAATCATTTTTTTATGTGGGGTCTTTTTGAAAGGTTTGGGCAGAATGTTTTATCTTTATGATCTAGGTTTAAGTTTTGAAACGGGTATGTGCCATCAAAAAAATAGGTCAGTAGGGGAAAAAAAAGAAAAACTTGGCCCCCTCTAGAGGCCATATATTTTCAAGATCTTTATGAAAGTTTTTCAAAAGTTCACCTTGAGATAAAATTTGGTCAAATTCGAAAAAAGGGGCACGTGCCCTTTAAAAAAAAGGTCCGTGGGCAAAAAAAGAAAAACCGTGTGACCCCTCAGGGCCATATATTTTACAAGATCTTCATGAAAATTGGGCAAGAAAGTTTCCCCTTGGGGATTAGGTTTAAGTTCGAAATGGGTAGTGCCATCAAAAACTGGGGCAGTAGGTTTAATTAATAGAAAAAAATTTTTGGGGGCCTCTCTAAAGGCCTATTTTTATGGGATCTGTAGAAAATTTGGTTTGAAGTTTATCTTGATGATATCAGGTTTAAGTTTTTAAAATGGGGCAAATGCGGCCAAAAATAAAGGGAAATAGGTCTAAAAAGAAAAAAACCCTTTTCCTCTCTAGAGGGGGGCCCTATTTTTTCAAAGTCTTTATGAAAATTTGGTTAAAAAGGGTTTACCCTTTATGATTTTCTAGGTCAGATTTAAAAATGGGTTTAAGTGCCAAACAAAAAAATAGGTCCCGTAGGGGAAAATAGAAAAAATTGTGACCTTCTAGAGGCCATATTTTCATGGGATCTGTATGAAAAATGGTTTAATGTTCATCTTGTGATTTAGATCAAGTTTGGGAAAATGGGTACGTGCCTTAAAAAAATAGGTCAGTAGGCAAATAAAAGAAAAACCTTTTTGGGCCTCCAAAGGCCCTATTTTTAGAGATCTTCATGAAAAAAGTGAGAATGTTTTACCTTTATGAATCTAGTTTAAAATTTTAAAAAAAGGGGGGCACGTCCCTTCAAAAATAGGTCAATTTGGTCATATAATAAAAAACCTTGGGGACCTTAGGGGACCAAATTTTTCAATGGACTTCATGAAAATTGGGCAAATTTTTTCTTGATAAATTAGGGCAAGTTCAAAAATGGGTCAAATTTTAGTCAAAAAAAAAGGGGCCCCTATGTCAGTAATAGAAAAAAAAGATTTTCATACTCAAAAAATGGGGCATGTGGGGGAAAAGGTAGGATTAAAGGGCAAACATGGTCCTCTTTTTTCAAAAATATTCTTTAAAATGGGGCATTAGGGATTTTAGGAAAAAAAGTAAAACCCTACCTGGATTAAAATTTTGGATACCGGATACGTTTATTAGAAGTGCTAAACTTGGGATTTAGGGCTGTTTTTAAATTAAAAAATTTTCCTTATTTCCTTTATTTTTAAAGGGGAAGTATAAACTTTAAACCTTTTTTTTGGTATGTTTCCCCGTATAAAATTTTTAAATATCAAGGACATGAAGAAGTGGTACTTTTAAAAATAAAAAAGTAAAAAAGGGGCCAAACACATATGTTATTTTAAAGGGAAATTCAAAAAAAAATGTTACAAGTTTAAATCAATGCCCAAAAGGGTTTTTTAAAAAACAAGCAGCAGCATTTTTTTGTTAATTTAAAAAGGTTTTATTAGAGATGAAAAAAAAGCCCCATCAAAAGGGCAAAGTATGTCTTTACCCCTTATAAAAGGGGGCCAAATACCATGTCTAAATTTTGCCAAATTTCCTACCATTTAATATGTTAAAATGCACCAAATGCCTGGACCAGTTACAATTTTTTCGCCGGGGGGGGAAATGCCCCCGGGCCTTTAACCCTTTAGAAGGCCCCTTTCAGTGTAGCACCCTGCCCTTTTTTAATACTAGCTGGAGCCTTTAATATTTTAAAAGGGTGTTTATTGACGTAATTTGGTATCAAGATTTTATCACAGACAGGCAGTGGTGGGGGATCCGTCTCTCAGCCTCCTTTGTCTGTCATTGGGTCAACATTTTGGGTTTAACCCCGGAAGGTCAGTACCAGAAAATATCAGCTGGTATGTCCCTTAATAAAAAAAAACAAAAAAAATAGCATTTAAAGGAAAGAGAAAAAAGGACAAAAATACGAAAATAATTTTTAAGGGTTCTTTTTTTAAAAAAAGGGAAGAAAAATTTTTAAAAAAAATTGGTTTTAAAATTTCCCTTTTGATAAAAAAAATTTTAGAAAAACAAATTTAAAGGAAATTGGAAAAAAATGTGAAACTAAGCATAATTATTTAAAGTGAAAAGAGGTTTTTTTTTTTTTTTTCTTAAAAAAGGGGAAAGAAAAATTCAAGTTTTAATTTTTTTAAAAGAAGTCATTAAGAGCATAGATCTGTAAACAAAATAAACAGTCACAAAATAATAAGATTGATATTTATATCAATATTGTGTACTTTCGTCTTGTTGCTTTACATTTTGCACTATGTGGTTTTGTTATTTATTGGAAGAAAATGATGTGTTAGTCTGTGGCACTGTTGCAGTATATAGCTTTGACATTTCATGCTGTGTTACATATTGCACTTAGATCAAATACATACTAGAAATGTCATAATTTGCTGTGTCATTTTGCCATTGGTAGAACATAAGAACGGTGTATGCCAATCATACTGTGTATTTCCTATATACAGTATGTCACCCTGTATATGACATAAAACTCCCTCCAGTAAGCACAGGCAGCAAGCGGTGAAGTAATGTTAAAAGCACTGATCTCCAGATTTTGGCTAAAAATGATCTTTCTTTAAAATATTATGAACATTAGAATATGAGTTTTGTTTCTAAACTATCTTAAAAATGCAAAGATGGGGGGGGGGGGGGGGGGGGGGGGGGGGGAAGATGCTCATGTCGGGAAATGAACCTGGGCCACGGCGGCAAATTCCGCTGCAGAGGAATATAGCGTGATAAATATAGATAATTATGATTAAGACAGTTTACCTTGAGTAAAGCGTTACAAAAACATTTTTGTTTTCCATATGAAAATTCTCATGTCTTTCTATAACAAAAAGTCTGTCAGTAATTAAGTTTCAAAGTTACTTTCTTAAGAAATATTATTATATAGCATTAATTTCCTGATACCTATTTTTTTTCTGTTTTTATTGTTGCATGATCTGGAGTCAAGTGCCTTTAACCTATAGCATGCTGGCGGCAAGTGATTCTGCCTTTGCGACCAGTGCAGACAAAGATCATGGTCTGCACTGTTCGCTATTCAGTCAGTAAATTTTCAGTGAACAGTCCTTCAAATAATAAATGGTACTGCCCAAATTGAATGATGCACCAGTCCATTTTAGAAGTTTAGCAGGCTAAACTTAAGGTTAAATCACAAAATGAAAGTGATTAAAAAAAATATCCGAAACTGTACCAAACTATGATAGTGTAGTACACGTCTGTTCACTGTAAATTGTTCTTGCACTGCGCTGTCTGTGGCAGGTGCAATTTACAAAATCAACAATAATTTTTTCACACATTGGTGTGATACTGTACTGAACAGACACTGCATTTGACAGTGTAGCACATCATCTGATGGCTGTAAATTGATCTTGCTCAGTCTGATTGACAAAAACAAGAAGTTGTAAACAGTTTTTTTAACAGTTTCTTTTAATTAAATCAATAGACTCTAAAATAATTACCATGTTCTTAATTTAGATAACTGCTATGCTTTGGTAATGAATGAATTTCTTCAGTAATCTGCAGGCAATCAACTGGCTAACTCTAGATAACAGCCATACCATTAATGTATAATGTTTTATGCGACAGCACTGCATTGATTGCCCAAAATAGCTTGTTCTGCTGCTTTCTGATCTGTGATAAGTCAATAGATAATCCAGTAAATAACGGAAATATGCTGGCCGGTCTTCAGGAAATGACCAGTCTCTCTGAGGTCAGTCACTAATGGCATTTATTCCGGCAGTTTTCTCCGTTTTCTCCGCAGGACAATGCTGTTGATTATGCCAGGAGATGTTGCTTTTATAGCTAAAAATGATACTGTTAGTTGTCGGGGGAAAAACTGCGGATAAAAAAAAGAGACTTGACGTAAAAATCTATGAAACAAGAATCTTTTTTATAATGGTGAGGCTTCAGTCGATGGCTGTCATGAAACAAATATTTGCTCTTCCCTTTGTGCATTTCAGTGTATCTTAAATTATTGAAAGATTTGTTTTATGCATACTGGCTATTTATTACACTAAATTTATAAAATGAGCTGCGCCATGAGAATACCAGCATAGTGCGTTTGCGACCAGCATGGATCCAGACCAGTCTGCGCATCCGTGCAGTCTGGTCAGGATCCATGCTGTTCGCTAACGGTTTCTCTAATTGCAAAAGGCTTTGAAAGCAAACAGCATGGATCCTGACCAGACTGCGCAGATGCGCAGACTGGTCTGGATCCATGCTGGTCGAAAACGCACTATGTTGGTTTTCTCATGGCGCGGCGCAAATGGAAAATTAAAAAAAATACAAATCAGTAATTAGTAAGTAGAGAGGTATTGTTTTGGCTGTCTTCATCCATCTTTACGCAGCAATATCTTGTTAACGGTACATCATATTGATTTAATATTCGGTATGTTTGTATTGACTCATAGCTGCTTCCCTGCAAATTACTTTTGAATATTGACCAGGATTATTGGTTGATCTTTACCAAACTTGGTCTGTAACATCCTAAATACGTTATTTGCACTGTGTCAAGTTTGTTCTAAAAATCCACTTGAGTCACCAGAGCTAAAAACCCAGAAAGCCTTCTTGACTTCTTAATTGGTCTTCATTCACTGATGTGTTGCATTCTGAATTATACCTAAAGCTTGAACTTACACAGTGAGTCTACATCACAAGGGCCCATCAGAATTTGAAAAAAAAGAAAAAGGAAATCAATAAAATTACTTTCTCACAAACTAATGATGGATATTTAACATTCTCAGATGGACCTTACTCAAGTTTATTTAATCAGCTGTTATCCGCTGCACAAAGGGCTATAAGAGCTAATGATGGAAAGATAATAATCCAAGTAGCTGACTGAAATAAACTTTAGATTGGTTTACCACAAATCAGTCTAGACCTCCATGAGGTTTCAAAAGCATCATAATCCCATACAGTTTTATTGGATGAAATACCCATATTTCCTTTGAGAAATATTGGATAGATTCCCACCAGCTCTTGTCACACAGTGATTAACTGCCGTGTAATGATTCTCGATCATGTCTGATGTATGATATACAGATATTGCTCGTTAAAGGAAACCGATTATCTTTTGCTACTGACATAGTCAGACGTTAATCAAATACATCAAGTCTTTTGTATTGTTTCTGTGGCCTTGTTGATTAACCTTTACCATGCTAAAGTACTAAAATGGACTGGTCCATCATTCAGTTTGGGCAATACCATTTATTATTAGAAGGGGTGTTCACTTAAAATTAACTGACTGAAAACAGGCTAATCTTGGTCTGCACTGGTCGCAAAGGCAGAATAACTCACCACCGGTAGGCTAAAAGTTAATTTAGTAATTCTTTGTTCCAAGCTGTCAAGTGTTCTTGTATAATGTATATTTTCCTTATTTTTGTGTATATTTGACATTATATGAATCAAATTTTTTTGTAAATACTGTACGATAAATGGAAAGTAATGAATTTGGTGGAGCTTTTGGTATATATGGCTTCTCTTGTTTCTTGTAAACTGCCACATAACTTTACAAAAGCAACTAAAGTGATCCATTCCTTAAAAAGAACCAGCTTACATACTACAGAGGTTAAGAATTCTTGTCTACATGGGTTTACTACACTTTAGTAAATATGGTCCGTCAGCGCTTTCACTGTCTCTCAGACCATTATGCACTTCTTCAGACTATTATTTTGTCTGTTTCAACCCTCATCACTATTTTTAACCTTTTTATGCCCCCGAAGGGAGGCATATAGTTTTTGAACCGTCTGTCTGTCGGTCCGTCGGTCTGTCAGTCTGTCAGTCTGTCCGCAATTTTCGTGTCCGGTCCATATCTTTGTCATCGATGGATGGATTTTCAAATAACTTGGCATGAATGTGTACCACAGTAAGACGACGTGTCGCGCCCAAGACCCAGGTCCGTAGCTCAAAGGTCAAGGTCACACTTAGACATTAAAGGATAGTGCATTGATGGGCGTGTCCGGTCCATATCTTTGTCATCGATGGATGGATTTTCAAATAACTTGGCCTGAATGTGTACCACAGTAAGACGACGTGTCGCGCGCAAGACCCAGGTCCGTAGCTCAAAGGTCAAGGTCACACTTAGACTTTAAAGGATAGTGCATTGATGGGCGTGTCCGGTCCATATCTTTGTCATCCATGGATGGATTTTCAAATAACTTGGCATGAATGTGTACCACAGTAAGACGACTTGTCGCGCGCAAGACCCAGGTCCGTAGCTCAAAGGTCAAGGTCACACTTAGACGTTAAAGGATAGTGCATTGATGGGCGTGTCCGGTCCATATCTTTGTCATCCATGGATGGATTTTCAAATAACTTGGCATGAATGTGTACCACAGTAAGACGACGTGTCATGCGCAAGACCCAGGTCCGTAGCTCAAAGGTCAAGGTCACACTTAGACGTTAAAGGTCATTTTTCATGATAGTGCATTGATGGGCGTGTCCGGTCCATATCTTTGTCATTCATGCATGGATTTTAAAATAACTACGCATGAATGTGTGACACAGTAAGACGACGTGTCGCGTGCAAGACCCAGCTCCGTAGGTCAAAGGTCCTAAACTCTAACATCGGCCATAACTATTCATTCAAAGTGCCATCGGGGGCATGTGTCATCCTATGGAGACAGCTCTTGTTTTTTTTACATTTTCCAACCAAAAGAGTTTATAAATGTTTAAACCAGACCATTTAAAACAAAAGGCAATATTTCTTCTGGAAAGTAACATACTTATAAGAAAAAACTATTTTCATTTCCATGCTATTTTTTCCCAATTTAGTTGTGATATAGTTTTTCCTTCCAAATGAAGAATGCCACTGTACCTGCCCCTGGTGCTGAAAAAAAATGTAAAAACAAATTAAATAAAAAGTCTGGATGCTGAGCAATCATTAATTAATCTATCAATCATTTACAGGAATCTGGAATGACATCATCACCTCAATGCAAACAGTGGTTAACTGCTTCTTTATGTTAAAGCATATAAATTAATTATAATAACTGCTTTTTGTGCTGAATTTGTGATTAAGGTCTTAGTTTTAACAGCAATTTCAGTAAAACTGACTTAAAACTTTCAACCATTACATTTATTTACAGTGCACAAATCTCTGTAACATCTTGTGCAGTATAATTTCATCTAGTGCAGTATAATTTCTGCATGTTCATGTATCAGTAAAAGTTAGATATTTTTGTATCGCTGTAAAAGTTAGATATTTTTGTATCGCTGTTGTATATTATTAAAAAGTAGTAATAAATATAACATTTTGTTTGTCTGCTGTTTTAAGGGTGATCCAGCAATATGGTCTTCCTTTTCAACTGTTGCAACAAATTTTCAGAACCGAAATGGGACTTTTTACACTGGTGTGTAGTCAGTATTGGTTGTTCAGTAGGTTGGTTGGCCTCTAGTATAAACATAACATTTTCATGGGGATAACTTCTGCGATATACTGTGAAATTATTTAAAGTCATGGGATGGGGGAGGGGGGTTATTTTCATGGATTTTCTAGTTGTGTCATTTCACGAAATTAGATTCCAGTGCATAAGCAAAGTTTGTATACTTTTGTCAGTAAATCAACATATGTCATTTGAGGCAAAACCACAAAATTTTATACACACAAAATTAGATGATTCCAGAGTATTGCAAATAGATGAAGACATCGAGTCATTCATTTCCCAAAATGATAGAGCATAAACATGTAAACATTGCTTAATATCCACCTTTATTATGATCTCTCTGTTTATATATTAGATTTGCCTTCAACTTCATTTCATCAGGGATGTAAAATTATGATAGAAAATCTTTTTAGCCACTTCTTGCATTCCTCTTGAGATTCTAAGAGTATGAGAACAAGGGACTGTTGAAAAGACAACCCATAATTAATACCTTCTAAAATCATTCTGCTATCGTTATTTAATGATAAGATCAAATTTCTGCACAGTTCTGGATCATCCCTCATGTGTGTTTTTGTATTTACAATTAATAACATTCATCTTGTGTACAAAATACAATTTTGGACATGTGCATTTGCCTTTTAATTTTAGTACCTTAACATGGTTGTATGAGCTTACATGGTATTTGCTTAATTCCTTTGGAATGATGTATTTGTTCTTGTGTTTCTTTTCTCTTTATTAGATTAAATTGATAGCGGCAAGGCAGTGATGATGAGTAAAAAATATGATATACAAAGTATTTTTTGTGTGTACTTTCAGAACTGTGAGTGGACGAATCTCTAGTCGAAGTTCAAGTGTCACACCAAAAATTCCTGCCAAAGTTTCCCTGCACAATTCTGCTGATCTTCACAATACGTCTGCTTCGAGTGGATCACATATCCTTGACCAGTCATCTCTACCACGTCACCAGGGGAGTGTATCGGACAACCCAGATATCCACAGCGAGAGCTCAATGTCGGGTAGCCGATCACTGAACTCTCCAAAGTTAGAGCATGCGCATAGCCAAGATGAAGGCACACCGCATCACCAGGTTCCCATGGTGATGGTTAAGGAGGATTCAGACCAAGGAAATGTTGCCATAGTAACACCACAGATGCAGCATGTAGCAGAAGTACAAGGTGCCTGTAGTTATAACTTTACTAACATACTCAATATTAACACTAATCTAGATGAGGTTGAGGTCAATGAAAATTATATGAATGTTGTAGGTACCTCTCATAGTTTGTCTAGCCCGTCAGCCAATCAAAATGCAAATGACAATGACAGGAGCCAATCACAAGAGTCATACTTGAGTGAAGGCTATGATGCTGAAATTGAGCAAACAAATTCCATATCTATATCCAGTGATCTCAAATGTTCCAGTATGGATCATTCAGATTCTGTATCTCTTTCTAGTGATATAAAAGGTCAGAGTGTTGACCAATCTGATCAATCAATACATTCTGACCTGTCTGCAGAAGACATAGCAGAAATAGAAACATGTCTTCAGACTATATCTAATGCAGGATGTGCTGAGTTAGACAGTATTGTTGAAAATGTTGTTGAACCCTTGCTTTCCATTTCAAAAACTAACAAATTTAAAACTGATATAGTTACTAGTACCCCAGATTCTAACAATATAAATTCTCTTATGAAATTGTCTGAGAGGGCTATAGTTGATGGTGATAAAACTGTTGGTGAATGGGTCAATGAGTATAAAAACATTGTTGATAATGAATCTATTGAAGGTATAGACTCCCAAGTGTCTGATAATGATTATAAGGCAAAAGATCGTAATGATCTAACGGGTAAAACTGAAACAAATGTGAATGAAAAGAATGAACATAAATTAACCAAAGATAATGGTATTGAGCCAAGTTCTTGCATTTTAGCTGCAGTAGAATCAAAACTAGGAGCTGTAGAGTCAAAGGATAATACTCCTGAAATAGTGTCTAAACCCTTAGATAACAATGGTGATATGTTTGAGGATATTCCTTACTACTTACATAGAAGGCATATTGTAGGTGATTTTGAAAGAAAGAAAGAGACAGAGCTTTACACAGCTTTAATTAATGCACTGAACCATCAAAAAGCTGGAGCAGACGCCAGATCGCGAAGGTCAAGAAGCATGAAGCGTGCTCCAAATTTACAAATTGAACAGTTAAAGGCAGATGAAATTCCATTTCAACCTAGGTCTTTGTCTTTGCCTACAAAGAGAACAACTTCAAAATCCCCAGGGCGGAAATCTCCGAGCGATGGTGAACTAAGTAAAGCAGACAAGGCAAGGTCAAGAAGGGCAAAGTTAGGTCATTCAAGGACATCTCAGTCAAGGTCACCTTCAGGAAATAGAATGATTGAACTTGTGGATTTTCACAGTCTTCCAAGGAAGGATAATTATTCAAGTGTGGATGACACTGCAAGTCCTACTGAAGAAGTTGATGTGTTTACACAATTCACAAAGTATAGGACTTCTAGTCCCAGTTTAAAGGGTGATTCACGTTCTGAAAGTATGGAATTGCAAAATGAAAGCTATGTTGAGCCATCCCCAGTTACAGATGTTTCTGTCGATGAAAGCTTTGGACTAACCCAGACTACTAGTGAATCAGACTCACTTAGAGGTTTGAGTGAAGGAAGTATGTCTCTTACACATAGCTCATTTTCAATAAATGAAAGTGAGACTTCACAAGGAAGTTATTCTTTATCAGATATAAACCTTTCAAGGGATGATATTGTTAATGAGATGGAAAAAATGGATAGTTTTGATGGTGAACATAAAACTGAAAAAATCAAATTGGAAGATCTGGATTTACCATTTATTGATGCTTTTGATGAAACTGATATTGCAGAAAATCAGTTAGGTAATTTCCAAATGTCAAATGTTGTACACCAAAGTGAAAATGCCAAGGGAAAGGAAGAAGTTTGTGATAAAGCTAAAGAAAGCAAGGAAGAACAAGTTGAGATAATAAATTCAAACAGTGGTGACTCTGAAAATGTGAACGAGGATGATGAAATTGAATATTGCCCATACTCTGATATTATGGTTACTGAGGGAGTATGCAGTTTTAATGAAACAGAAATGGCTGTTAACCATGACAAAAACAGACCTGACCATCATTATACATTACATAGACAAGATTCCATTGATTATGACAACATAAACAGTGCTAAGTCTGAAATAAGATCACCTCAAATCAAAAGTGCCAAACCCATTCTTAAACCGTTAGAAATTCCTCAAAAGTCTTCATGGAAAAAAGCTAGAGCTGATGATGAATGGGAATCACTTCTCCAACAATTAAAAGATGATGAAGATAATAGTCCAGATGATCTAAATCCAGCTGATCTTCTTTTATCAATTAGCAATGTCCGGTCAGGGAGTTACGAATTTCCAAAGCAGAGAAAGCCAGTGACTGTTGAGGAAAGTGAAATAGAAGAATTAGATAGACTTCTTTTAGAAACTACAAAGTTCAATAGTTCTGAGACAGAAAGTGATATTTACAATAGATATACAGGATTCTGTGCATCAGGCACAAATGTGAACAAACATTACCAAAAGTATGAACAGTCTGACTTTTCGACTTTTAAACCATCTGAGAGTCCAACCAGATCAGCTTCTTGTTCTGGTTCAAGTAGATCTCTGCATAGTAGTAGAAGTGACAGTGTTGTTACAGTTTCTTTATCTCATGACATTGAAGATATACAAATGGAAGAGAAACCTATTAGTGCATATGTTTATCAGAAAGATCAGGAATGCAGATTATCTGCGTCATCATTGTCATCTCCAAGGCATGCTATCATTCGTAGAAGTCCTAGTCCTAGTAGATTGATGGAGTATAATTCTGTAGGTCACAGGGAATTTAAGGTTAGTGGTGAAGATAATGACCTAGATACAAACAAAAGACATAGTTACCATGGTGAAACAAGTGACAGTATTGATGCAAAAGAGAGAAGGAAAAGATTAGAACCAAAACGTGTAAGCTTTCATGAAACTGTTGAAGAAATAACAACAGAAGCTTATCAGTCATCAAGCTCATCAAGTGATGATAAAAGTGCAGCAGACAAAGAGTCAGAAGTAGGAACTCCTGATACAGTTGAGTCAGGAGCAACTTCTGATCTTTGTTATGATGGAGATTCATCAAGTCAAAATGCGCCAGATGAATCAGCAAATGATACTAATGAGTCAGATGTTGGGAAAACTGATAATGATGATGACAGTGAGGAAAATGAAACAAGTGATGAAGAGTATTCAGACAGAGATGAAGAGTTCCTGAAATTTGCTCAAAGATTATCTGAATGTGGAAAAGATGGTGCAGCTGATTCAGGGATTGGAGATTCAATGACTAACACAACTGAAGTGTCACCTTCGGAACCACTGCATCGTGGGAAACATTTACCTGACACAATAACTGAAACTGAAAATTGTGTGAATGAAAACCCTGTTATTCATGTAGATCAGCTCGATAAAAAGTCATTGCAAAGTCTTGAAAATGATTCTAGTTCTAGTGATTCAGATTTAGCGCCTGAGAAAAAGGACAAACGTCCAAGTGTTGACCCACTGGAATCACTTGAACAGTTGCATGATAGCTATGTGTCTTCCAGTGAGGAGAGTTCAGAAGGGGAGACTACTTCCAAAGTAAACTTTTCAGACTGATCTGATTGATAGAGATTATAACTTTGTTTGAGAAAGTTTAATGTTATAGGGCAGGATATCACAAATGAAACATCTCTTTAATATTACCTTGCTTCATATTTTTAGTCATCTCATTTACTGAATTGTCCCTGACTGAGGATTTCTCTCTTATGTACTGTCAGTTGTACTTTTACACAATGCAGCAGAAGTATAAGTATAGCTACTAATTTGTTTTAGATTCTGTTGGCACAAGAGTCATCACAATACGCTACTTCATTGCCATGTTTTTATCATTTGTTTTCATAACTAGTAAATAAGACATGTCATTTTTCTCTTTATATTTCTATACTATTTCAAATGTTTTTAATGAAAACTGATATCTGTTTTAGTGCACTGTTGAAAAATCTTACTTAGCCTAATAGCTGTAAGATTTCTTATGTGTAAAATTAAATTGCTGTCTGAATTCTAATTAAGTATAATTTTGGATAATTTCAGTCTGAAGTGAGGTGTAAAATTCCATTTTAGTGATAAACCCTGGACTGGGAGATCCTATTTTAACGATAAACCCTGGACTGGGAAATTCCATTTTAACGATAAACCCTGGACTGGGAAATTCCATTTTAATGATAAATCCTGGAGTTTTAAAGATAAACCCTGGACTTGGAGATTCCATTTTAATGATATCCTACTGGAAGATTCCATTTTATTGATAAACCCAGGACTGAGGGATACCATTTTAATGATAAATCCTGGACTAGGAAATTCAATTTTAATTCTAAACCCTGTGCTGGCAGATTCCATTTTTAAAATGATAAACCCTGGGCTTGGAGATTCCATTTTAATGATAAACCGTGCACTTTATAAGAACGCTTAAATTAAGTGCAGCATGCAAATTACCATTAATCAGTCACTTTTATCACACCGTGTAAATACCTTGCATGTCACAATCTGTGTATTGATTATTTTAATGAAGGAGTACAGTTTCATTTGTGTTTTATGGTGATTACAGACTTGTATGGGCAAAGAATTAATGCACATTCAGTTTCAAGTTTAGCTGTTGTTTTAGACTGGATTAGAAATCGGTACTCATGTCATTTGCTGTAGAAACTTAGAGAATTTATTGGCAAATCTTTAAATCTTGTAATAGGAAAGACAATGATGCCTTAAAGAAAACTGCTGTTAAAAGAAAGCTTTTATCTTTTATAGCACATGCTGTTTACTTAATATGGGCACAAATACTCTTTAATTTTATAGAATAAGGTTTTTATAGCGCTATATTGTGGTAGTTTAATGCTCAGTATTCAGATAGGCTGCAAATATTATTACATTGGGTTTTCAGCCAAAGGAAAAACTTTTTCTTTGGTTGCAGATGTAATTTCGGTGGGTTGTGAGTCTTTAATTGTCAAAAAATTTCTTATTGGCACTCTTGGCATTACATTTGTTGAGGATTGTTTATTATTTAATATTTTCATGTTTTTGTTTTCTGCATTGAACATCTTAATTTTATCATGAGACACATTGTTTATGATCAATTTGTTTGTCTGGCCATTTGTCATAAATTGAGTCTGGTCTGAACCTTCGAAAATCATGCCACAGATGATATCCATAATAAGTTGATGTGAAGGAAACACCCTTTCGTTTATGACAGTTCAATGTCAAGGTCACTAAGTGAGGTCAAAGGCCAAATAGGTTTTATTTCATTTCCCCTCTGTGTCTTTTAATCCTCTTGAAGGATTTTCTGATTACTAGCCACAGATGTTAACTATAATGAGATGTGAACACAAGTTTTGGCGATGACATTTCAAGGTCAAGGTTGAATGGTGAGGTCAGAGGTCAAATAGTCTTTATTTTCTGTCCTTCAGTATCTTTTTATCCCCTATCAACTTCCAAAATAAGACAATATACAGAATGCAGCTTTCATTATTGGTCAAAGGTCAATGCTACACAGTGAGATAAAAAGCCAATAGGGGTTATTTCATATCAGCAGTGTATCTTTTTACCCTGTGAAATTTTAAAGTAGAAGTTTATTTGGTCTTCCAACACTTTATTTTTAACCATTTACAAATAAATGATGCCTTTTTGGGAGACATGCATTAATTTTATTTAAAAGCAATCTCCAGTTATACTTTATTTTATTTAAAATTTGTAGATTTATCTCAAGTAACATAATTTTATGGTCATGACTCAAAAGATTCTCAGATACATTTTATAGAATGGAAAGAAACAAAAGTGGGTTTTAGATCAGTCTCAGAACTCCAAAATCTGATTGGCTGTTTCAGAGTACATATTTGAAATTAGCTAATGGCAAGGCTACATTCTGAAACTGGACTCTAAACTCATTTTTAAAGCCAAGGACTTTGTTTTTATGTGGTAGACATCTCTTGGCTCAATGCTCTGTGATGAGCTTCCAGTGTTCTCCATGTAACACCATTACAGTATAACAGAAAAATTCTCTCATCTTTCTTTGGCTCAATATGTATACATAATTATATACTGTTATAGTGACTGCTCAAATAGATAAGTGGTTTATAATATGTCTTCCATGACACGCTTTTGATAAAAGGTTATAACCAACATATCCAAGTTCAGATTATAATACCTCCCTTAAAATAAAAGGGGGCTATGTTGTTTTGCTCATGTCTGTCGAGTGGTCTGTCCGTTACTCATTAGATAATATGGTTTCTAATCAATAACTAGAGAACACTTGGGTCTGTCCTAGTAAAACTTCATAGGATAAAAACCTTTGGTTAGTAGATGGCCTTTACTGTTTTTGTAAGGTCATTATGTCACAATGACTTTGACTTGGAAACAGTCTCCATTCAGTCAATGGTGAAAACTTAGGCCTGTTGCTATCAAACTTTAAAGAATGATTTCTGTGATCAGTAGAAAACCCCTGTTGTTTTTGAGATCAGTAGGTCTAGGCCACTGAAAATGGTTTTCACTCATTAAGTGGTCTAAGACTAGGATGATTGTCTGAGGCAGTTTGGTGACTGCTTTTGGTTTTTTTGGTCAGTATGTCAAAGGTCAAGGTCATAATGATATGAGACTAAAAATGAATTCCATGCGATAGTTGGACAAGACATAGGCATTCATGGCATAGTCATTTATGATTATTAAATGATCCTAATTGTTTTAGTGGTAGTTAGGTCAAAGGTCATTGTCACAGCACACTTGAACTTGAAAATCACGTACCCATTTACCTGTAACAGGCTATCATGGGGCCTGGGGGAGGCATATGTTTTATAAACATTTTTTATAAGAATTTTAAGTTGATTGTGTCAAACTGATGCTCACTTATTGACTAGGTTGACTAGAAGTTTGGTTTTCATCACTTAATTGGATCATTGAAATTATGAAGTCTCATAAATACAAATCATGGTTGTGTATCAACAGAAAAGCCATTTAAAGGTAGAACTTTATTACGTTCTTTTAAGATACATTTTAAATGTCAAAGTTGAATAGTGAAATAAAAGTACAGTTTGGTGTCATTTATGTACTGTAGATTACTAATTTTAAGATCTTCCATGTACCTGAAGTGTTCTGATTTGCTTGTCAGTTTTAATGAGGGTTCTAAAGGATTCATTTTGACATCCCTTCCCTTACTCTTCTGTTCTTGTATCTTAAAGTAAGAAATATTTTCCAGAAGTTATTGAAATATGTTGTGATTTATATCAGTGAATAATTTTACATAAGGGGCCTCCGTGGCCGAGTGGTTAAGGTCGCTGACTTTGAATCACATGCCCCTCACCAATGTAGGTTCGAGCCTCACTCAAGGCATTGAATTCTTCATGTGAGGAAGCTATCCAGCTGGCTTATGGAAGGTCACTGGATCTGCCGTCTTCCTCCATCATCAAAGCAACAAAGAACAAACTTTACTTAAATTCCTTCAATAAACTGTCCTGCAAGTAAAACTTTCCCAAGCCTTTAAACTGCAATGTTAAAGGTTTAGTTTTTTTGTCATTTTATAACTTTTGTGCTTGCTTTAAATATTTTGAATATATTTTATAGCACTTTTTTATTATCCTTTTTCAAGCGCTGTACATGTATGGATTTAAAAAATGGGTTTTAGGTATCCTACTTCAGTTAGTTTCCTTACATGAAGTTATAAGATTCATTTATTACAGAAAGCTCTGAATTTTCCAAGGGAGGATTTGTGGTGGGGTAATGCTAATTTCTTGTGCCAGAGTTAAAGACATAACTTAAATGTTTACATTTTCTTCATTTTTCTGTATCTCTAAGGCAAATACACATTGTGAAAACACTAATTTGACTTTGTTTTACTGCTTAATTTCGGTCCTTTAAGTAGAATTATGAAAAGTTTCTGTTTCATTGTCATTGGCATTTTGATGCTGAGGTTCTTCCTTGTTTTTATGGAATAATAACTGTTTTGAAATATATTCTCGTTTAAGCATGAAAAACTTTACTGAAAATATGTTCTCTTTTAGACATAAGAACATAAAAACCTTACTGAAAATATGTTCTCATTGAAACATGAAAACTTTACTGAAAATATGTCTTGTTTAAACATAAGAACAATTAAAACATTTAATGAAAATATGTTCTCTTTTAGACATAAGAACATAAAAACGTTACTGAAAATATGTCAGAGTTTTTAAGTTGCCATGTGTAAAAATGTAGGCATATTTGATGCAAAAACATTTTCACCACTTCATCAAAATATTTCAATGACCTGTAATAGGCATTTGCAGTTATTCTTATTGGTTTTCAAAAAAGAAGTTAGCCGGTCTGTGACAGATTCCCAGTTCATAAGGAGAAATGATGCTTGACTTTGGCTTTTGAACTTTATTCATTTCGAAATTAACTGATATTGTTGTCATTATTTTTGTTGGGGGTGGGGGAGAGGGGAAGATAACCAGCTATTTCCTGGTGCACGAATTCTATTGATTTTTATGCCAAACCTTCCTTCAAATTGGCGGAACTTTGTAAGGTTATTACCTCTGTCACTAGGTATATAGTTTTTGGTGTCAAATGTCAAGCTCATTGTGACCTTGTGTCTGAAAATGGTTTCTGGTCCGTAATTTAACACATTGGACAACAAGCAAATTTTTGCGACTTTAGGCAAACATGGGACTACAAAACAAATTCTGTTCAATCACTAAAGATAATGTTTGGGCCTTCAAACTCCATTGGGTATGGTCAGTAGTTGACCTCAATTGTTTTAGGGATTAGATGGTCAGTGGTCAAGGTCAAAGAGACTTAAAATGGTTTTCAATCAATATCTGAAGAATGCTTCAGTCTGTGGCAGTTACCACTTTATAATTGCCTGTGGTAAGTTGATGACCACTGTAGCAGTATCAGTAGGCCTAAGGTCAAGGTCACAGTAATCGAGAATGGAAATGGTTTCTGCTAAATAACAAAAGAATGGATAGGAAGATTGCCTGTTATCAACAGGTGATCAATATAGTTATGTTGGTCAAAGGTCATGGTCATATTAACACTGAGATTGAATTTTTTATCTGATCAGCTGATACAGAGGACTCTTCTTCCTATGGCTGCTAAAGTTCATGTAATGATTGTCTGTGACCACTAGATGGCCCCGATTGATTTAGTTGTCAGGATGTCAAAGGTCAGTCAAAGTGACTTCGAAATGAAAATGGTGTATGGTCAATTTCTGGAGTGCTACCTGGATAATAGCTTTAAAACTTTATAGAGTAATTACCAGTTGTTTTGGGTATTTAAGTATTTTTTAAAGGTCAAGGTTACAGTGACCGTAAAACTGCAGAATGTTTCTGAATATTTCGCCCTACTGCCTTTGAACTTCAAAAGGTAATTGTCTAAGGTCAGTAGATTACTTTTTTTGTGTTTTGGTCAAAAACATGGTCAAAGTCACACCATACTTTTGACTGAAAAGTACATTCTCATTTACCTCAGAAGAGAGGTCTGGATGGGGGATTTGGGTGGTAGGAGTTTAGTTTAATGTGCCATACAATGAACCCCCTGAAAATATGATGTTTTCACACTTAAATTTCATTCATTAATGAACTTAAGTTGCTGTTGCATTTAAATCAGTTGCCATTATTTCCATGTTCTAATTTGAACATTTTTCATTTCAGTAAATTTGTTCAAAATTTTTATTCTTGCAAATATGCTTTTATAAAACAAATATCTCTACTACAGTATGTAAAAATTGTCTTGAAATATTTTCATAAGTTTGAAAGAACTGTATAAGTGGCAAAATTGCATGAGCCAAAATCTGCATTTTTTTCCAAATTCAGCTCAGCCAAAACAACATTATATTATCTACTTTATCCTCCATTTTACAGTTTATTCTAAAGGTAATTTTTTTTGTATATGTTACCACTTATACAGTAAAATATCATAATTATGTTAACCAAGAACAATGTACATTAATTTTGCTCAAGTTGATAAACTGCTGGTGATTCTTGTTTTCAGAAGTTGAAAATCTTTGTAAGATCAAACCGAATTGAGAGTGACACTAGTTCTACAGCTTTTAATAATCTGACATTTTTGCCGCTTTATTTATATTTTAACCCTTAGACTGCTAAATTTCTCAAATGGACTGGTCCATCATTCAATTTGGGCCATACCATTTAGTATTCAAAGGGGTGATCACTGAAAATTTATTGACTGAATAGCGAACAGTGTAGACCATGATCAGCCTGCACGGATGTGCAGGCTGATCTTGGTCTGCACTGGTCGCAAAGGGAAAATAGCTCGCCGCCAGCAGGCTAAAGGTTAACTGTGCAAAGGGAGCTAACAGCAATATTTTGAGTGTACTGCCACTTTTCCCCAGTGTCATACCATTTTTCGCCAGAGTGTAGAATATATAATTAACTTTATGTTTTATTGCCTTTTAATTTGGTAATTCTTGTTTTTCTGTGCCTCATTATGCCCATATTGCAGTTTAACTGCCATAACCATGCAATGCTCTGAGAAAAGTCTTAAACTTTCACTAGACCCTCTTTTAATGTTTTAGCTTGTCATCCCGCAGCCATCCCTTTCTCTTACTGACCTATATCTCTGAAATAATTTGTATTCTGGAACAAGTTTTCTATAGATTATGTCTGCTTCGATGAAATATATTACTATCCAGAATTGTCTTGTCTGGTACAAACTCATCAAAAATGTTCTTAAAAGTGAATATACTTATTACTTATTACACTTTTCACGTCTGTTGAACCTCTTTTGATAAATACAGGAAGTTCAGCGTTTTAGCTTCTACAAGTGAAAAATATGACAATTATTAACCAAAAATGTTTATTATATTGCCATAGGATTTTTTTTCAAGCATCATTAGAGTGTTTTAATAGAAATGTTTGCATTTATGGTAGACTGGTAATTATAATCAGATTATATACATCTTAACTCCCAAGAATGGTTTCCGTTTTGATTCAAAATACGGATTTGTGAACCTGTTCGTTGATCAGTGCTACATTGATGACTTCTGTAGAATTAAAGAACGAAAAAATAAGGTACAATGTACCGTACCTAAAATATTTCAATTAATGTCAAAGTACTAATTAGTGTAGGCAATTTGTCACATAAGGTTAGCAATGACTTGACCTTTTTTAAACATTTAATACCTGACAGTCTATTGCCTTTTGAAATTAGGCAGTGATTTTTGTTTGTTTTCCATCTGTTACCTCATATATCCATTAAATAGGTAACTCCATCCACATCCCATCACCCCCACTATTACAAATGTTCTTGCTACATCTGCTTTCTTGTCAGTGATCTCTTTATCTGTCTAAATGATTTTGTTAGAGGCTTGGAAAGTCCGTGCCTTTAAAAGCTGCCTATCCCCAATATTAATTGTAATAAAGGCGAAGGACTTTTATTTGAATATTGATGGTAAATAGTTACCGTAGATACCCATGTATAATGCGCAGTTTTTTGACCCCGGGACCACCCCCGAATCGTGGGTGCGCATAATACACAGGTATAGACAATTTTCCAACTTCAAAACAAGTTTGTTAACGATGTTCGCCATTTTGGTAAAGGGAAACTACTCCCCGCACTTACTGTCACCGCTAAAATCTAAGATTGCCGTTACGTTCCGTAAAAGATCAAATGGTTTATTTTTCATATAAATTTAAAAGTATTTTGATGAAAGAAATGTTAATAAATCACAAAAATTATGATACTAATTAAAGATCGAGAATTATCTTTAACTGAGATCAAACTGTGAACAACCTAACTGACACGAGGTGACATGTTAATTGCCAGTAATTACTGGCTATTTGATCGTGACAAAAAGACTATCACACCTTTTGTTATTGGTTTGAATTGAGAAGCTCATGTCATTTTGAACGATACCATTCCGAAATATTGAATCAGCTGCTGTTTATTTATTCAAAACAGTTAATTAAAAAGGTAAAACAACAAATAAAACAATATTTTACTGGTTTTATTTTCGAGAAAACAAAAATCGATAGTACCGCGAGACCGATGATGCTCTCCGCCACGGAGATAATATTTATTACCGGTGTTGATGTAAACTCTACTTTCGTTTTCCATCCACCTCAAAATTGACCAAAAATGTTTTTTTCCCAGGATTTTGGGCCAAAATCGGGGGTGCGCATTATACACGGGTGCGCATTATACATGGGTATCTACGGTAGATAGAAGTTGAAACTAATCAGGCAACTGTTATCAAGGTAGTTTGAAATTTCAGTGGTGTCAAAGTAATGTAAAATTTCAATGTCTGTGTAATATTTCAATGTATACAGTGCTCCCTCTCTACAACACCCTTTTGGAGTTGTTATTAGGAGGGAGTTGTTGTAGAGAGGTAAAATAAAGAACAGTAAGCATATTTTGGAGTCAGTAGCAAGTGTTTTTGCAAGGAGGGAATTGTTGTTCAGAGGGCAGCTGTAGAGAGGGAGCACTGTACTTCAGCAAGTTGTGGGAAACATCAAGAGCTTTCTTTATATAATGAAACCCATGATAGATTTCTTTGCATTCAATAGTGACTAGTATTGTTCCTGTAATAAATGGCCAGAAATGTCTCAGAATATTCAAAATGCATCCTTCATGCTACATGTGAGTGAAGGTTTACTTTGATTTGAACTTAAAGTATTAAAGAGTTAAATTTGTCAATGGTTTCACATCAAAATTCTGGTCATTATCCTTTTTGACCTGAAGTTGATAGTAAAAGTTACCCTATAATTGGATTGTGATCAAGGTCATGGTCACTGTTCTAAAAATAGTAACTAACTAAGGTGCTCTGGATCCTGCAATAACTTGGAAGTAGAGTCTTTTTCACTAAATTTGATAATAATTATGTAGATTTAGAGCAAAACTGGGAATATGCAGGTCATTTGCTATTTAATATTTAATTACAATGATAGACCAATGCTTTATATAAATCAGCTTATGGTAGTGGACTTCTGTGGCTTAGGCAATAGTATTGTTGTATGATTAATGGCTCATGGAGTTTTTGGAACTTTTTATTTAGTATGACTTCATAGAAACCAATCTTGAACTTTAATAAAAGAATAAAAAAACTGGAACCAGTCTGCAGGAAACCTTTCATTTGTAGGATTTTAACCCTCCATTTGTTTTTCTTGATTATATAAACAGATTAAATGACTATAATTGTTCCAAAGGAGACTTTTTAAACAAAATGTTTGATTGGTGAAGAGGATCAGCTTATTTTGTTAGCTTCACTGCTGTTTAGCTTTTGCTTGTGCTAGACTATAATTGCCTTTCATAGAAAACCAGATTTTGTTGTCAGATTGGATGTCAGCTGGTATGAACAGCTAGACCCATACAAATGCTTGAAATTTCTTTACTGTTAATACCAAGTTTCAGTTTTCGAAGAAAATCAATTAAGTGGCCAAAAAATAAAAAAAGTGCTTGTATTATTTATAAAGACTAACACCAAAATACTTTAACATGTTTGTGCCATTTTACATTTTATTACTTGTATACATGTTTATATATATATATTGCTGTATAATGTATATATATATGACTAATGATCTACATTTTATAGGCAGACTTTGTTGTGTTTTTTAAGAAGATGGAATTAAATTAGATGCTGATAAAACCCAGTGTTCTTTTATATTATATGTTGTGTATTGATTATTATTGAAAGTTATGTTAGAAATCTTCAGAATTAATTTCATAATACCAAATTAATAAAGCCTTTACCATATATTTCCCTGTGAAATTTGACATAAAAGGTAGCTTGTTACACATATATTTCTGCTGAGATGACATGGGTATAAAGCAGCTAGGCAATGCCATGTCGATTAACTCAATAGGTTCAGCCCAAAAGTATGAAATGAGAAGTTGTGAGTTTTACGAAACAGACATTCTTGCATGTCAGACAGGATTTTCTAGCGCTTTTGTCAGCACTGAAAAAGCGCATTTTACACTCCGATGCTGAGATTTATGAATGAATGTGCAAGTTCATACACTGCTATAATAAGATATTGCTTAAAAGGAAAGCATTAGTTTTATTTTATTTCATCTACCAACTGAAGACTACAGTATGCAAGAAAAAGAATCTATGACTATTTGAACTTGCAGATTGAAATACCTGGCTCTCGGGGTAACTGTTTTGTGGAAACTCGGCAGAGCCTCGTTACTGCCTAAACAGTTACCCTCAAGCTTTCCATCAGTATCTTCAATCAGTGAAAGATTCTTATAATATTGCTGACATTGCAAAAAGTGGAAATCAGAAAATATCAGTTAAAACATTCTCAGTTAAGGAATCGGGTTGGGGTGTTACTTTTGTTATCTTTTATGCTCAATGTAATTTCTCCAAACAGTCACAAAATCAGGATATATTACTATGAATTGGAAATTATCTGGCCATTTGTAAAATTCCCTGAGACGAGGTCCATATGGATTTAGAAATGTATAATTTCAGTGAACATGGAAATTAAAAGTAGCTGGCAAGATAAAATCGTTAAATGGTTTGTTGGTAAACATGTCATCTCAAAAATCCATTTTCACAGACTTCGAACCTGTGATATTGATTTCCTCAATAACATATACGGTCAACAACTATGTAACTAATAATTGTTATCTGTGATTGTTTCACTGTCACCAAATTTCACAATCTGTCAGACTTTCAAATGAATATCAACCGACGTAGCCAACATTGAGGGGCAAAATCCTAAAAACTGATAATCCTGCTGATTATAAAATTTCAAAATCAAAGCGACATGAATAATACTGAATCTACAGTATGTTGTATAGTTTAATATAATAGTGCAAATAGTAAGAAACCTGGTGACATCTACAGCTGCCCGTGGGGATTTACTAGGCAATATTAACTTGATAAACGTAATTAGATGGCGATAATTCATTTAGAGAAATATTTTCCCAGAGAAAAAATGGAACGTGGCGGAAAAAATTGAAATCTTATGGTGATTTTTGTTGTACTGTTGAAATGCCAAAATTTATGGTCTTGTAAGAAATATCCTGTGGTGACATGTGAAGGCAAATTTGTGTGATAAAACAGCTAAAAGCAATACAGAAAAAAGGTCTCAATAATATTTTTGTTGTAGTAATTAGAAGATTTCAGGTCTGAAAATATTGTTACTTGGAGGAAAGGTGAGCATTAATTGATGGGATGAGTTTGCATGGTAATTCTGTATTAAAATACAGCATATTGCAACAAAACCTGCAATACACTGTAGATGCTTATAAGCAAATGTTTATGGCATACGAAATATTTACTATGATATTATATGTTTGAAAGAAATTGCTTTGTTTTGTATAATTTAAATGAAAAATATCTAAACTAGTTGGTGGATCAATGTTTTGATATTTGTTAGTAAGTCTGTAATATCTATGCCTAATTTACATATTCGACATTATTCTGTTATTCTTTGTTTCGATCTGTCATGCTGTGCTGTATTTTGATACATTGTTTCAATACTTTTTTCACAAATTTCAGTATCATTCTATAGTAATTTTGTGTTGTACATTTTATTCTATTTTTATAAAAAAAAACAACTTATAGATCCATTGTACACAGTATGTTGTAAAATGCTCTCAAGTGCATGATTTTTTTCACCCACTGATTTTATTGTGATAGAATTTTTTTCACCAGCAACACCTTCTGTTTTCTTTTGACTGGCAACTTTTTGAACCAGACTTTATGATTGGATGTTTATATATCATGTGATTTATGTGATAAGTAGTTTCATTGGTCCATTTTGTCTGCTAGACACCTAGACCATTTTGATTGGCTGACGAAATATGTGCTTTAACTATTGTATATGTTGTGCCTCCATTGATGTAGTATTATTGGAGAACAATGACAATTTCTGTGAATTATTATCGTGATCATAGATTGGTAGAAAGTAATCAGCTCCTTGGAAGCCTCGGTTTTGTTGTTACTATTTTTAGATTTTTGTCATTACTATTTTTAGATTTTTGTTGTTACTATGTTTAAGCTCTCTTTTTTGTGAAACTTTTCACACTGTTCAAGATTCACACAATATAAGAAAAAAAATCATGTTATTTTGACAAAGTACATTTAAATTAATTGCTAAAAGTTTGTTTTGGCAAAATAAATGCATATTATTAGTACAGTCATTTGAAATAATTAAAAAAGAATCAGACTTTTTGAGTACCTTCTAAAATTCATTCTTATGTGTTTTATAAAAAGAAATAATTTGTTAAGAGTAACAAAAAAAAATTCTTTATTCAAAATTTTATCTGCTGTATAGAAAAATTGTTTTTATGTTGTACAATGTCCCCGAGATTTTTACATCCTCTTCCTCCCCGTGGTGGCTGTGAACAGTATTGTGTGTGGTTCTCAATCTTGTGTTACCTACTGTGTGGATATTTTTAAAACAGTATAAACTTTTTTGAAGAAGTCTTGGTAGTTTTGGCTTTTATTTCTAATTTTTAGACAGGATTTATTATTATTTATTGTTCCAAAGAGTATTTGTTTTAGTTATCATTTTTGAAGCAGAAATCTTTTTTTTTTTACAATTTGTTTTAGAATTTTTAGAATTTGTTTTAACATTTTAATGAATGACTTTCAAGTTGAGCTATAGTATGAAAACCTCTACTGACTTTACTAGTTGTGCATTGCTTTTAGAAGAATTGGATTTTTGGGATGTAAATTCAGCTGTCAAGAACTTGTTTAAAAACCAGTTGTATATTCATAAAACATGTTATATAATTTCTAAATGATCATTTGGTTAATAAACAGCAGGCATACACGAAGTAAAGAAATTGTTTTTAAAGTATTTGTTGATTTACATGATATTATTTATCACATTTTACAATTTTTAATTAGTATGTTTAAAATTATTTCAGTGCCAAATGCTGTAAATGCTAAGCTGAAATTTCCACACTTGCTGGAGCGAGGTGACAGGGAGGTCTCGGCACCCGCGCTCGGTGAACTTGAAACTGACCAGGAACAGAGGGAGGAACATGATCTTCCTCGATCGGATGAAATTGAAAACATTCCAGAACTTGTAGAAGAAGAAGAAGAGGAGAATGTCTCCTTCACCCTTCAACCACATCATCACCCACATCACGCCCCAGGGTGAGTATTGTGGTTGATGTTTTATTCCCCATTTTACCATAATGATTGCATCTTTCCAAACACTTCCAGGATAAATGTTCAGCATCCATCCTAATTTTACCTGTATTTGGTTTAAACTTGCATAAGATCCCAGTCACACTTCCTTGCATTTATAGATTATTGTTGAAATTATAACAGAGGTAGAAGAAAACAGAATATCAAGCATTAATGACACAGAAATTAGTATGTTACGGTCAGTTGCCCTTATATTTTGACTGTATATACTTGTGTAGAATGGTGAATGGACACGCGCACTCGTTGACCACCCCAGAGATAACGACAGATGTTGATGCTGTCAATGATGATGATACACAAAGAACATCAACACAAGCTGAGATTGTTGAGGTGGAAGACTCGACTATAGAACTATCTGGAGACTACTACCCACCACCTCCTCCCCCACTGCCTATCTCGCATGAACTGTCTCTGTCCCCAGGGTCTAATCATTCTACACCGAGGAAGGATATGAGGTAATGTATAACAATAAAATTGTCTAGCAGCCACCCTCCCCCACTGCCTGTCTCACATAACATATTTCTTATCCCCAAGGTCAGATCATTGCACTTAGAGGAAAGATATGAGGTAATGTATAACTATGGAACTATGTAAAGGCCATCTCTTCCCCGACTGCCTATCTCAAATTATTTCTTGTCATCAAAGTCGGGTCATTCTACACTGAGGAAAGAAATAAGGTAATATTTAACTGTAGAAACTGCTATCTGCAATCCCCACCCACAATGCCAATGGCACAGTATCTAAGTCACCAGTATGAAATCGTCCTGTCCTACACCAAGGAAAGATAATTATGTAATATATAACTTAAGAACTGTGTGGAGATTGCTACAAGCCTCCCCTTCCCCACTGTCTTATCTCGCATGAACAATGTTGCCCAGGTCTGTCATTTTACAGGAAGGAAAGGTATAGGGTGTTTTATAGGAAAAGTTTCACTGTTCAGGCACAATTGTAATTTTACTTTGAATTATTAACTTTTAATTTAAATGAAAGTTACAGTGCTTTAGAAGAACAATGCTAGCAGTAGTTAAGACTTTAAACATTGCAAAACTTCAGTGTCAATGAAAATACTGAAAATTTCACCCCAGCTGGTGAGAAGCTGCTCTGGAAGCATATGATAATTTTAGACATGTTATTTGTGAAAAACAGATCAAATATAAAAGAATATTTTGTGATGTTTATGATCAGGTCTTCAGCTAGTGGTTTGAACAGCAACATCAGTACACTGTCAGAGACTAGAACTGAAGGCTCCGAGGATGGTGATAGGAGGAAAAGTACCAAGGTATGTGAACTGGTAAACTGACAAGAAGAGAGTAATTTTTATGCCCCCGGCATCTACTGATGCGGGAGGCATATAGTGATCGTCTTGTCCGTCCGTCAGTCTGTCCGTTGGTCCGTCCGTACGTACGAGGTTAACCAAATGGGACTGTTTCGTCTAGCATCAATACCCCTTACTAGAATGACTTGATACTAATGCAGATGTAACCTGTGACCATTCCCCATCTTCAGACATCACCTGACCTCAGTTTGACCTTGACCTCATTTTGGACTTAGGTTGCTTTATATGGGCCATCTCTTGGTTAACCAAATGGGACCGTTTCGTCTAGCATCAATAACCCTTACTAGAATAACTTGATACTAATGCAGATGTAACTTGTGACCATTCCCCATCTTCAGACATCACCTGACCTCAGTTTGACCTTGACCTTGACCTAATTTTGGACTAAGGTTGCTTTATTTTGGCCATCTCTTGGTAGGCATATAGTGATCGTCTTGTCCGTCCGTTTGTCCGTCCGTACGTACGAGGTTAACCAAATGGGACCGTTTCGTCTAGCATTAATACCTCTTACAAGAATGAATTGATACTAATACAGATGAAACCTGTGACCATTCCTCATCTTCAAACATCACCTGACCTCAGTTTGACCTTGACCTCGTTTTGGACTTAGGTTGCTTTGTATCGACAAGGATGCCACCGGGGGCATCAAGCATTTATTGAATGCAGCTTCTTGTTTTTTTCAAGTTTTCCAGCAAATTATTGAACTATGACTGGTAAAGTCAAATCAAACACATATATGAGTGGTACAAAACTACAAAATAGTAAGATATGCAGCTGGTTGATCGATTGTTGGTGGTTCTATTTAGGTGCCCGCTAATGTCTTAAACAATGTCCGGTCTTTCTCCGCTTTCAGTAATAAATTTTTCAGTTTGACTCTAAACCCAACAAAATGGGTAAAATTTAGTTAAAGCCATAGAAATCCAAAAATTAAAAACAAGATTTATTTCACTTTAACATAATAAAATATATGGAAATATGTTCCACAGAGTGAACACTAGATACAATTATTTAACAAAAGTTCTTCATGGTAATCTTTTTTAAAGATTTTTATGCCCCCGAAGGGAGGCATATTAGTTTTCAACTGTCCGTCTGTTCGTTAGTTTGTTTGTCACAACGTTAACTTTTTGCATGAAGGCACTTTACTTGTGAACCACTGCACCCAGGACCTTCAATCTTCACATGCTGATAGTACTTATTGAGTACACGACCCCTACTGACTTTGGGGTCACCAGGTCAAAGGTCAAGGCACTGCGTGGGCATTTGTCACCATTAGTGACAGCTCTTGTTTACTCGTTGAAAACAATATTTTCACAAAAAAATCTTGTAAAATTTTTACTTTTCAAAAGATTTTGGACTTGGTGCATGAAGTGACCTTGACCTTGGAGCCAACAACCCAGTGGCTGTTATACCTCCAAGGTCAAGGTTACTTCAGGGGCATTCGTCCCGTACTAGTGACATTTCTTTTCTTCTTTTTTTCAAGCGAATTGTAAATATGAGTGAAATGTATTTCAGCGTTATCCAGTAGACAAGGCCTACTATATTGCAAAGGAGTTGTTGATGACAGAGCGGACTTACAAGAAAGATCTTGAAGTTATTACAGTGGTTAGTATAACATAAACAGTTATTGTATGATGTGGTGAATATCCAACTTTATGGACCTGAACAGGGTAATGTTCACCAAAGCTTATAGGTTCTTAGACTTGGATATAATAGGGTTATTATAATAGTAGGTTGATCTGGGATGCTGTATTCGGCTCGAGTGTGTTCCAACTTCGCAAAATCTGCATACATATACGAATACAAAATCCCAGATCTAGCTACTGTTATAATGACCCTTTTATTATATACCGCCACCTTTGTTTTTGTTGTTTTGTTATCGAATGAAATCTTCAATGTTTATTGATGTTAAAACAGAACTGAGTGAAGTTTTTATGTGCGCTATTTATAGATCTATGTCAGATCATGTATATTAATTGAAAATAGTCTGGCAACATACAATTCAAAAGGTACAATATGGAAATTTTCTCCGCCTGTTCATATTCACTTGTGAAATACAAGCCAAATATTTGACAGAATTTATATAGGTATGTAATAAACACCAATGTTACCATGCAGTAAGTATTTACTGAGAAAAGTGGTGTGCTTAGCATGTTATGAAATGTTTCAACCCATCTTCAGTAGCTACTCATCCTAAAAGAAATTCTCACGTCCTCAAAAGGTCTTGTGTTTGACAGATCTATATCAAGTATAACAGTGTAAATGTTTACAAGTGATAAAACTGGGAGATTTTATAATATATGCTGCCTAGCTTGACATATTCAACAGTCGTACCATTTTAAAATTCATATAATATTTTGGCATTTTTTGCAGTGGAGTTGAAATTATTTAGTATCACTTGTATCAATGATTTTTATATTGATACAGTCAAGCTATGTAAAAATACAAGAAATTTACCTGTGTCAAGATTTAGCTGTCTAGCCTAACAAATAAATAGGCCGGTAATAAGTATGGATAAAATGCAAATACCCTTTACCTCTGTGCTCTGGACCTACTGTAGTCTCCATTTGAGGAAACCATCACTGATCAGACTTGCTTACAGAAGGTCAGTGGTTCTATCCATATGCCCGCTGGTGCCTGAAGTGTACCCAAAAAACTGTAAAATTGCCATTTGACTTGCGTTGTGTTGGTATGATTTGACTCTAACAAAACAGTCAAATAAAAAAAGAATTTACACTCTGAAGTTTGTTCTTTAATAATTGACTTATTTGAATGTAAGTTTTATGTTTAATTACAGTGGTTTAAGAATGCAGTAAAGATTGGAGATACTATTCCTGACTTCCTAACAGACTTGTTCAAATATATGGAGCCAATATACAACTTTCATCTTGGATTCCTGAAGGAGATTGAGCAACGTCTTACACTGTGGGAGGGCAAGTCTAATGCACATCTGAATGGAGATTATCAGCGTATCGGTGATATCATGGTCAACTCTTTTCTTACATCACTGGGGGTAAGTCATTCAGTGTTTTCTAGTCATAATCTGTTTGTTCCGAAACAGTTACTGAGTATTTTTAGCTCTCATGGGCACACTGTGCTCAGGGATCAACAAGGTTTTTAGGACAGTTAATAGGTAAAGCTCATCAACACTCTTAGAGGCCACATTCTTTGTCATCTTCATAAAACTAATAATGTATGAATGAAATCTAGGTCAAATTCAAAATTTGGTTACTTGTAGTCCTTAACTAGGTCACTGAGTCAGATAAAAGAAAGCCTTTTTAAACTGTATGCCACATTTTCTACTTTATCATCTTTGTTAGAATGTTTGTCTCTATGAAATCTAGGTCAAGATAAAAAAAATTGGATTACCTGAAGTCAGAAAGTAGATCACTAGGTCAAATCAAAGAAAAACCTTGTTAATACCTTAGAAGGCACACTTTTTACTTAAATCATAAATCAAGTAAACATGTACTTTACAGCCTAATTCATAGATTTTTTACAATTTACGCCTTAAGTATTTTCAATGATTTTCAACCTTGTATAAATATTTTATATGATTTGCTGCCTGCTTTCTATGAATGTTTTGTATAATTTTGATCCTCATATGAATATTCATATGATTTAAAGTCTCACATGAGAGTTTTGTGTAATTGTAATCCTTACATGAATATTTTATTTGATTTATTGTCTCATAGGTGAGTTTTATATGATTTACAGTCTTAAATAAACATTTGAGCCGTGCCATGAGAAAACTAACATAATGGGTGTGCGACCAGCAAGGATCCAGACCAGCCTGCGCATCCGCGCAGTCTGGTCAGGATCCATGCTGTTCGCTTTTAAAGCCTATTGGAATTGGAGAAACTGTTAGCGAACAGCATGGATCCTGACCAGACTGCGCGGATGCGCAGGCTGGTCTGGATCCATGCTGGTCGCACACCCACTATGTTGGTTTTCCCATGGCACGGCTCATTTGTATTATTTAATTCCTTATATGAATATTTTATAATATTTACAGCCTTATATGAACTACCTGGAGAAGCAGGATGACATACTGGTAGAGTTAGAGAAAGCTCAGAAAAGCAGCAAGGAGTTTGACTACTTGTGTAAGGACTTTGAGGCACAGAAAGTGTGTTATCTCCCCTTGACTACTTTCCTTCTCAAACCTGGACAGAGACTTCTACATTACAAACTTCTGTTAGAAAGTAAGTGTGAATTGATGTTAAATATTGTGGAAGGAATTTATACTGTACAGACTGTCTTTAAATTCCTTTTTAGCTTGAATTATCAAAAGTACAGCTATTGCACTCGCCCTGGCATCGCTGTTGCCGTTGGTTAAAGTTTTTGATAAAGTCAAGATTTTTCTATTACTATCAAAGCTATTGAGTTGAAACAAGTGAAACAATCCCCCATAACTCTGATTTGAATTTTTTGGTTAAAGTTTTATGAAGTTTTTACTGGCAAAGCTCTAATTCACAGTCAGACACTGAGAAAAGTCGAGCGTGCTGTCTTACGGAAGCTCTTGTTAAATGGTGTCATTGAAATGCATATGCAAATTTAGTATTTTTTATTATACTCTACCAAAACTTTACTGTGAGGTCATCATTTTTGTTGGGGATATATTTTCATGGATTTCATTGTTTTGTCAGTCCACAAAATTAAATCACAGTGAATGACTAAAATTTCCCTTTTGTTAAAGTTGAAATTCACGAAATAGCTTTTCTGGTGAAAACCTCAAAATTCATGCTTATGAAATTATCTCGAAGGTTTTTTTTTTTTTTTTTGTCTCTTCATTTATTTGCAGTTATACAAATGTAATGATTTATTACGACTGTGAATGTGCGGCATTTGTATACAATGTTAACATAAATATGGAAATTCTTCGTCATGACATTTATAATCATGATTAATTAGATTATACTGTATTGGTTGATGCATAATTTATGAACAGTTCACACAATGAGTATTTTGTAAGTGAGTTAAAGTAAATCGAGGGCTCAGAGCGAAACTAGTCTATCTCCTTCTATTTCTATATACACTTAGACTAGTTTCGCTCTGAGCCCTCGAAATGATCTCTTCTAATGTTATGCCATTTAAATGTAAATGTTTGATATTGCAGGATTGACAAGACATTACTCCAAGGCACACCCAGATTACATGGACTGTCATGGTATGATCTTTGCTTTCATTTATAGCTCTTTTAATTTCTATGCCCGCTCCCCTCTTTCGAACGTGAGAGGTGATATGTGTCCATCTCTAGATCAGTGACATTCCAATCAGCAACTGGAGGCAGCATTAGCTTTAGTATGTTGAATTTTATACAATATCTGCCTGTTTTCAGCAAGTCAGTTCTATAATTTTGTTATTGGCAGTGACCTTGAAACCGAAAAACAGTTCCGGATAAAGGTCACCTTAATCATTGACTGGAGAACCAATAGGTCTGCTGCAATCAGACTTAACAGGATGATTGCATATGGGGAGTAGATGACCATTCTTGGTTAAGAGCTTGAATATATGACATGGGGTGAAACAAGATACAAGAACTAAAATATTAAGTTATGTTAAACAGGCAAGAGGGTTTAACACAGAATAGTGTCAACCCAATGTAAAATCATAATGTATGTGAACCTGAATGCTACAGGGTGAGATAAGTAAAACAGAAGTTGGTTGTATTACATGCAGTAAAATCACATTTTAAGTGTATTTTAACATCTGTTAACCTTTAGCCTGCTGGCGGCAAGTGATACTGCCTTTGCGACCAGTGCAGACCAAGATCAGCCTGCACATCTGTGCAGTCTGATCATGGTCTGCACTGTTCGCTATCCAGTCAGTAAATTTTCAGTGAACACCCCTTCGAATGATAAATGGTATTGCCCAAATTGAATGATGGACCAGTCCATTTTAGTTATTTAGCAGGCTAAGGGTTAAAGGCACTTCTAAACAACAGGGTTTGTTGAGGAGAGGTAGCAATGTTCTTACAGCTTCCTGAGGAGAGGCAGCAATGTATTTATGGCTCCTTGTAGAGAGACAGCAATGTATTTATGGCTCCTTGTAGAGAGGCAGTAATGTATTTATGGCTCCTTGTAGAGAGACAGCAATGTATTTATGGCTCCTTGTAGAGAGGCAGCAATGTATTTATGGCTCCTTGTAGAGAGGCAGTAATGTATTTATGGCTCCTTGTAGAGAGACAGCAATGTATTTATGGCTCCTTGTAGAGAGGTAGCAATGTATTTATGGCTCCTTGTAGAGAGACAGTAATGTATTTATGGCTCCCTGTAGAGAGACAGTAATGTATTTATGGCTCCTTGTAGAGAGGCAGCAATGTATTTATGGCTCCTTGTAGAGAGGCAGCAATGTATTTATGGCTCCTTGTAGAGAGGCAGCAATGTATTTATGGCTCCTTGTAGAGAGGTAGCAATGTTCTTACAGCTTCCTGTGGAGAGGCAGCAATGTATTTATGGCTCCTTGTAGAGAGGTAGTAATATATTTATGGCTCCTTGTAGAGAGGTAGCAATGCACATGGGGCTTCTTAGAGAGGTAGCAATGTTCTTACAGCTTCCTGTAGAGAGGCAGCAATGTATTTATGGCTCCTTGTGGAGAGGCAGCAATGTTCTTACAGCTTCCTGTGGAGAGGCAGCAATGTTTTTATGGCTCCTTGTGGAGAGGCAGCAATGTTCTTACAGCTTCCTGTGGAGAGGCAGCAATGTATTTATGGCTCCTTGTAGAGAGGTAGCAATGTATTTATGGCTCCTTGTAGAGAGGCAGCAATGTATTTATGGCTCCTTGTAGAGAGGCAGCAATGTATTTATGGCTCCTTGTAGAGAGGCAGTAATGTATTTATGGCTCCTTGTAGAGAGGCAGCAATGTATTTATGGCTCCTTGTAGAGAGGCAGTAATGTATTTATGGCTCCTTGTAGAGAGGCAGCAATGTATTTATGGCTCCTTCTAGAGAGGCAGTAATGTATTTATGGCTCCTTGTATAGAGGCAGTAATGTATTTATGGCTCCTTCTAGAGAGGTAGCAATGTATTGGCAGTAATGTATTTATGGCTCCTTGTAGAGAGGCAGTAATGTATTTATGGCTCCTTGTGAGAGGCAGCAATGTATTTATGGCTCCTTGTAGAGAGGCAGTAATGTATTTATGGCTCCTTGTAGAGAGGCAGTAATGTATTTATGGTTCCTCGTAGAGAGGCAGCAATGTATTTATGGCTCCTTGTAGAGAGGCAGTAATGTATTTATGGCTCCTTGTAGAGAGGCAGCAATGTATTTATGGCTCCTTGTAGAGAGGCAGTAATTTATTTATGGCTCCTTGTAGAGAGGCAGCAATGTATTTATGGCTCCTTGTAGAGAGGCAGCAATGTATTTATGGCTCCTTGTAGAGAGGCAGCACCTTGTAGAGAGGCAGCAATGTATTTATGGCTCCTTGTAGAGAGGCAGCACCTTGTAGAGAGGCAGCAATGTATTTATGGCTCCTTGTATAGAGGCAGTAATGTATTTATGGCTCCTTCTAGAGAGGTAGCAATGTATTGGCAGTAATGTATTTATGGCTCCTTGTAGAGAGGCAGTAATGTATTTATGGCTCCTTGTGAGAGGCAGCAATGTATTTATGGCTCCTTGTAGAGAGGCAGCAATGTATTTATGGCTCCTTGTAGAGAGGCAGTAATGTATTTATGGCTCCTTGTAGAGAGGCAGCAATGTATTTATGGCTCCTTGTAGAGAGGCAGTAATGTATTTATGGCTCCTTGTAGAGAGGCAGCAATGTATTTATGGCTCCTTCTAGAGAGGCAGTAATGTATTTATGGCTCCTTGTATAGAGGCAGTAATGTATTTATGGCTCCTTCTAGAGAGGTAGCAATGTATTGGCAGTAATGTATTTATGGCTCCTTGTAGAGAGGCAGTAATGTATTTATGGCTCCTTGTGAGAGGCAGCAATGTATTTATGGCTCCTTGTAGAGAGGCAGTAATGTATTTATGGCTCCTTGTAGAGAGGCAGTAATGTATTTATGGTTCCTCGTAGAGAGGCAGCAATGTATTTATGGCTCCTTGTAGAGAGGCAGTAATGTATTTATGGCTCTTGTAGAGAGGCAGCAATGTATTTATGGCTCTTGTAGAGAGGCAGTAATTTATTTATGGCTCCTTTAAGAAGGCAGCAATTTATTTATGGCTCCTTGTAAGAGGCAGCAATGTATTTATGGCTCCTTGTAGAGAGGCAGCACCTTGTAGAGAGGCAGCAATGTATTTATGGCTCCTTGTAGAGAGGCAGCACCTTGTAGAGAGGCAGCAATGTATTTATGGCTCCTTGTAGAGAGGCAGCAATGTATTTATGGCTCCTTGTAGAGAGGCAGCACCTTTTAGAGAGGCATCAATGTATTTATGGCTCCTTGTAGAGAGGCAGCAATGTATTTATGGCTCCTTGTAGAGAGGCAGTAATGTATTTATGGTTGTAGAGAGGCAGCAATGTATTTATGGCTCCTTGTGAGAGGCAGTAATGTATTTATTGCTCCTTGTAGAGAGGCAGTAATGTATTTATGGCTCCTTGTAGAGAGGCAGTAATGTATTTATGGCTCCTTGTAGAGAGGCAGCAATGTATTTATGGCTCCTTGTAGAGAGGTAGCAGTGTATTTATGGCTCCTTGTAAAGAGGCAGCAATGTATTTATGGCTCCTTGTAGAGAGGCAGCAATGTATTTATGGCTCCTTGTAGAGAGGCAGCAATGTATTTATGGCTCCTTGTAGAGAGGTAGCAATGTATTTATGGCTCCTTGTAGAGAGGTAGTAATGTACATACAGCTTGCTGCAGAGAGGTAGTAATGTACATACAGCTTGCTGTAGAGAGGTAGTAATGTACGATTGTAGGACATTTGCCCCCCCAGGACATTTGCCCCCCAATGAAAAAATGTATTACCGGACATTTGCCCCCCAGTTGAAATGGCAGATAGGACATTTGCCCCCCACTTCTTATTTTTAGAATGGACATTTGCCCCCCAATATTTTTGTCCTATGTGCCAGTAGATATACTGTATTTTATGTTGTTTTATTATCAAAATTACTCTAAAAGGCAATTTTCAGTAAAAAAAAAACTATTTTATTGATAAAAATTTGATGAATATGTTAATTATATTCAGGTGTTAAGGTAAATAATAGCCTATTATTGAGTTATGAAAGTGCTCATAACAATGTTATAATTTTTTAATTTGTGCAATGTTTTTAACACTTAAACTTGTTAATTTGGCAACTATCTCCTAGAAATATGTAAGAAACAAATACAATGTTATCTACAATATGATAATTATCTTCTGCTAAGTTCCTAAACAATCACTAGGGGACAAAAATATTGGGGGGCAAATGTCCGTTTCAGAAATAAGCACTGGGGGGCAAATGTCCTATCTACCATTTCAACTGGGGGGCAAATGTCCAGCAGTCCACTTTTTTATTGGGGGGCAAATGTCCTGGGGGGCAAATGTCCGGATCCCGTAATGTACATACAGCTTGCTGCAGAGCGGTATCAGTATATTTTTGCTTTCCTGTGGAGAGGCAGCAATGTATTTATGGCTCCTTGTAGAGAGGTAGTAATGTACATACAGCTTGCTGCAGAGAGGTATCAGTATATTTTTGCTTTCCTGTGGAGAGGCAGTAATGTATTTATGGCTCCTTGTAGAGAGGTAGTAATGTATATACAGCTTGCTGCAGAGAGGTATCAATATATTTTTGCTTTCCTGTGGAGAGGCAGCATTGTATTGAAGTCTTTCTGAAGAGAGGTAGTTCTGTGCAGATTGCTTTTTGTTGGAGATTATTTCAAATTTGAGTCTACTTTTAAGAATAAGCAGTCTTAACTGCACAATGTAAAACTTTTATTTTCAGCCACTCTGTCAAAGCTGATAGAACTTGCCCAGACATTCAGGTCCCAGAGGAAATGCATGGTAAGTCCACGTTTATGTTATTGTAAAATATCTATCAATTATTCACTTACATGCTTGTATTCAGACGCTGACTGCCACATAAATTGTGTAAACTGTCCTTATACTGTTGATTTAAAGGGAACACATATATAGGTTTATTTATAATCCTTCATTCATTTGTCATATATATATGAGGCGTTGTTTTTGTAATGGCAAGAAATTGTCTCCTTCTTCACTTTACGAAGCCCAATTTTTTCTAGGTGGTGTTTATCTACATAAATCTTGTGAAAAATTTTAGTATGAAAAACAAATTTGTCATTCCATGAAATCTGTTTGGAAAAGGCTGTTTCAAGTATTTAAAACAAATTAATTTTGTCATTTCTCATCTTCTAACTGGACCACCAGTCCTGAAGAAATGTAAGATATATGTGCAGTTCAATTATGTTTATTTCTGTTCGGTATTCTTCTGCTCCTAAAAAGTAATCGTAATTAAATGAGAAGAACCATAAATTTAATGAAGACTGTTAATTTAATAATCTTTTCTTTTAACTTTTTTGCACCGTTGTAATTTATTGTTTAATTTTATAAAGTCTGGAGATGTTTATTTTTGAACATGCTTTATTTTCAGGAAAATCTACAGAAATTGATGGAGTTACAGAGAGACCTGGTTGGTCTGGACAGCATAGTACATCCTGATAGGGTAAGGTTTACTTTTCCTTCACTATAGTAATGTTATGGTTCTGACACCATTCATGCATCCTTGAAGGATATGGTTTATTATACGCCTGATGGGGGGGGTGTTATGTTATGACACCGGTATTCGTCCGTCCCTCTGTTAGCAATTTTGTTTCTGCGCTGTAACTCTTGAACCCCTTTAAGGATTTCCAATAAACTTGATAAAAAGTTCTCCACATCGAGAGGATGTGCAGAGTGCATGTTTTTGATGGCTCACCAAGGATCAATGGTATGACTTGTTTAGTGTCTACTCTGTAACTTTTGAAATGTTTGAAAGATTTTGAAGAAACTTGGCACAAACAATTGCTACATCAAGACGAAAGGTCATTCGACTTATTTCGTGTCTGCCTATTTTAGTCATGACAATTATGACATTAAACTATAACCAGTGTTTACTAAGCAACATCATCTGGTCCCAGTTAACCTAACTATCAAAGATACCTTCGGGCGTTTATTGCTCTGCATTGGGGTGCTCTTGTTTGTTATAATGTTATCATCTGGACACCATTGTAGATTCTGATGAAGTATGGTTTACTTTCCTTTACTATAATGGTAGATTTGGACACCATCTTACACCCTGTGAGGGTATGGTTAACTTTTCCTTTCCTGTCGTGGTACAGTCTGGACACATCATACATCCTGATAGGGGTTAATTGGATTTTCTTTTCCTGTCAAATTACAGTCTGGACACCATTGTAAACCCAGATTAGGTATGGTAAACTTTTTTGTCCCTAACATGTTTGTCTGCACACCATAGTCCACTCTTATATAGGGTTTGGTTTAGTATCATGTTACAGTCTTGACATCATCACACTTGGTTTAACTTTTCATTTCCTATCTTGTTACAGTCTGGACACTATAGTATACTCTTATAGGGTATTGTTAACTTTGCCTTTCGTGTCGTGTAACACTCTGGACACCATCATACACCCTGATAAGAGTATGGTTAACTTTTCCATTCCTATAAAATTTCAGTCTGGACACATTTTACATCCTGATAATCCTGATAATGGATGGTCTACTTTTCCTTTCTTATCATGTTACAATCTAGACACATCATACACCCGGCAGGTTATGGTTTACTGAGATTGTAGGAAAAGCTAGTCTAAGAACCCAAATTCATAAACCCAGGTTTCAAAAACTTGATAAAATTCAGGTTAAATTTGCCAGGGTATGTATATATAGGACAGGACACAGCGCCAATATGTAACCAAATAATTACTCAATTTTGGTTGCTTTATTTACTTGTAAGATAACTACAGAGATATAAAATGACACTAGGTAAAGGGGGAATAAAGAGCAAACGATGGAATGTATGTCTGAAATGCTTAAAGTTATATCATTTGTGTATCATGGTTACATAATCAAATCTCATAGAATTTCTGTCTGAAGTGACTAAAGGAGTTGAGAGATGTTCATCTATAAGACATTATATACATGATTGAATAATTTATTTATTATTATATTTATTATTTTACTGATGGTATTTCCAGGAGTTTATTCGTGAAGGCTGTTTACAGAAGTTTTCGAGAAAAGGTTATCAACAACGAATGTTCTTCTTGGTAAGTATAAATTTACTCATTTTGAGGTTACAAAACCAGTCTCAAACTCTAGTTGGCTTTACAGAAGGTCTTTTGTTCTACCCAGTTGCTTGCCCATGCTTGAAATAACTCCCAAGATGGGCACCTAGAGTCTTTCTCCAACATGAAAGCTGGAAAGTCACCATATGACATATTATTTTGTTAATGTGATGTTAAATTCAAAAGAAAAAAAAATTAATCTACAGGCTTGCCCCTTCAAGTTTTGAATGTATTATCTATGGTATTAGAAGTCACTCACAGCTTCTGGAGACATCTAATAGAATATATTTCATCTGTACTTTATAATCAAATACCAGACATCTTATGGTAAGAAGCTGCCACGAAATATCTCTCACAAAAACACTTTTATAGAAACCATCTTGACACAATTTATTTTTCCAATAACTGTTGTCAGTATTGCATTAGGAACTCCTGAAACTTGAAGAAAATTTTCTATCACCTTAGAGAATTACCTGCATGATTCAGTTTCATGAAATTATTTCATTTGTTTTTTTAAGCAAACTTGAAACTTACTTGATTATTTTCTGTAATCAGCTTCCTGGAAATACTCATGTACCAGTGTAACATTAGAAATTATTATTATAAACTTGATCAGATTTTGGCCAATAACCTTCAGGTTCAGCAGCTAACATCTGATCAGCTAGAATACCTCTGCATATATTTTCACTTGTGAAAATGAAAATGTTTTTAATTTTACCTTAGTTGTGAAATCATTAATATTATCATTAATATCATTAATATGCATTTTGTTGATTGAGTTTTTTTTGTTGCATGATTGTTTCAATCTTCAAATTTAAATCCCATTAAACAAATAAAAGTCTTATATATTTTATATTAAGAAGATGAAATTCATATCTTTATGAAATAGCCATTTTAGTCAAAACCACAAAATTTCCAGTCCATGAATTTTTAAATGATTTCACAGAAATTTAGAGACTTTGGTTCAAAGATATTGTACTAATTGAGTTCTATTTCAGTTTTCTGACATGTTGGTGTATACAAGTAGAACGGCAACACCCCTTCAACAGTTCAAAGTTCATGGTCAGGTGCCATTGAGAGGAATGATAGTAAGTACTATAAAACATTTAACCTTTACCCTGCAAAGTTTATAAAATGGACTGGTCCATCATTCAGTTTGGGCAGTACCACTAATTATTCAAAGGGGTGTTCACTGAAAATTTACTGACTGAATAGTGAACAGTGAATAGTGAAAATCTGATTTTAACATGGTCTTATGTGCAGGCTGATCTTGGTCTGCACTGGTTGCAAGGGCAAAATCACTTGCCGCCAGCAGGCTAAAGGTTAACAATAATTGTTATTATTTAGTATTATTGTCTTTACTGCTGAATGTCCACCCAGGGACCCCTGTAGCGAGAGGTTAAGGTTGCTGACTTTGAATCACTTGCCCCTCATTGATACGAGTTCAAGCCTTGTTTGAGGCATTGAGTTTTTCAAGGCAGCCATCCAGCTGGCTTAAGAAAGGTCTGTGTTTTTTCCCCAAGTTCCCGCCCAAGATGAAATAATGCATAGAGGGGCACCTTTGTGTGTAGGTCTCAAGATTACCAGTTATTAAGTTATGAGTGATATCCAATCTCGGAAAATATTTCCCGGGACAAATTTGATGGGGAAAAATTGTGCTGTACTCTGATTGAATTTTTCTGTTAGAAATATTACATAGACTAACTGACCCAATTTTGCATAGACTGAAGAACTGTTGAAGAATTGAAAAATGAGGAAAAACACATATGAGCCGTGCCATGAGATAACCAACATAGTGGGTATGCGACCAGCATGGATCCAGACCAGCCTGCGCATCCGCGCAGTCTGGTCAGGCTCCATGCTGTTCGCTTTTAAAGCCTATTGGAATTGGAGAAACTATTAGCGAACAGCATGGATCCTGACCAGACTGCGCGGATGCGCAGGCTGGTCTGGATCCATGCTGGTCGCATACCCACTATGTTGGTTTTCCCATGGCACGGCTCATATTGAATAAGTGGATGTTTCTTTGTAGAGTCTAGTTATTGCTTAAACAGTTACCCTTGAGTCAGAATTATTTAGAATCACTGAAAGTGCCTTGAATTTTTAATAAACTCAGCACTGATGCTACCTCCGTTTATTTCTTAAACACTCAGCTTTGCAGACAGTAATATAAAATTTAACAGGTTGGACCATGCCTGTGTAAGAACAGTATGAAAACTATGTAATCATTTTTGTCTTCTGTAATATTACAAAACACTTCCAGTAGGATAGCTTTTGAGAAATGAAATTATGAAGTGGCAGAGACATTTCTTTGGAAGAAGGTTTTAAATTATTCAAACTTGCGAACTGAGTTATTCTTTTGTAGTGCATAAAACGTTGTTACTGAAATTTTCCAATAACTGATACCTCAACATTTTGCAACTAGGTATGTCATATTTCAAGATGTATTGATCTTTTCCCTGTGATCTGTAATTCAAGCTGTTTCTTATTGTATGAACAGATGATGTTGAGAATACACTGTTAGTTACAAGTTGAAGAATTGAGCTATGAATGTCATTAAATAGCTTATGTTTTCTGTTTATGTATGCACTGACGTCAATAAGATTTGTATTGTTTGTCATGCCATGCCGTGTCGTGTCATACTGTATCGTACCATACTGTTCTGTACTATGCTGTATTGTAATGAAATTAATTAAAATGTAAAAAAATGAAATGATTTATGTTTGTAGATAGAAGAGTCTGACCATGCTAAGATGGCTGTTGCCAACAGTTTTGCTATATATGGTGGAAACAAGTGTATACTTGTAGCAGCAAGGTATCAATTCCTATTTCTTTATAATTCCCCGCTGTGGCGGAGGGATTATAGGAATGGTCTGCGTCCGTCCTTCTGTCTGTAACAAAATCGTGTCCGGTCCATATCTCCTAAACCCCTTGAAGGATTTTCATGAAACTTGGGTCAAATGATCACCTCATCAAGACGATGTGCAGAACCCATGAGTCAGCCTTGTCGGTTCAAGATCAAGGTCACAACTCAAGGTCTAAGGTTTGACCCTGCCATTTTGTGTCCGCTCTATATCTCCTAAACCCCTTGAAGGAATTTTATAAAACTTGGGTCAAATAATCACCTCATCAAGACGATGTGCAGAACCCATGAGTCAGCCATGCCGGCTCAAGGTCAAGGTTGCAACTCTAGGTCAAAGGTTTGAGCCTTCCATTTTGTGTCCGCTCTATATCTCTTAAATCCCTTGAAGGAATTTTATAAAACTTGTGTCAAATGATCACCTCATCAAGACAATTTGCAGAACCCATGAGTCAGTCATGCTGGCTCAAGGTCAAGGTCACAACTTAGCGTCAAAGGTTTGAGCCTTCTATTTTGTGTCCGCTCTATATCTCATAAACCCCTTCAAGGATTTTCATCAAACTTGGGTCAAACGATCACCTCATCAAGGCGATGTGCAGAACTTATGAGTCAGCCATGTCGGCTCAAGGTCAAGGTCACAACTGAAGGTCAGAGGTTTGAGCCTGCCATTTTGTGTCCGCTCTATATCTCCTAAACCCCTTGAAGGAATTTTATAAAACTTGGGTCAAATGATTACCTCATCAGAACAATGTGCAGAAATTATGAGTCAACCATGCCAGCTCAAGGTCAAGGTCACAGCTAAGGGTCGAAGGTTTGAGCCTTCCATTTGGTATCCACTCTGTAGATCTCCTAAACCCCTTGAAGGATTTTCATCAAACTTGGTTCAACTGATCAGCTCATCAAGAACTCATGAGTCAGCCATGTCAACTCAAGGTCAAGGTCACAACTGAAGGTCAAAGGTTTCAGCTCTGTATCTCCTAAACCCCTTGAAGGATTTTCATGAAACTTGGGTCAAATGATCACCTCATCAAGATGTTGTGCAGAATTCATGAGTCAGCCATGTCAGTTCAAGGTCAAGGTCACAGCTAAAATCAAAGGTTTACCCTTTCACTATCCATAGCAGTGGCGAGGGATTTAGCTGTCTTTCAGACTGCCTTGTTATACATTCTTTAGTATTGTGTATTTACATGTGAAATAGTGATTAGATTGTCAGTAGATGGGGTCAGCACTGCTGATTGCTTAAGGTTACTAACCTTAAATCAATAGCCTTTACCTCATTGGGAGGCCTTCGTGGCCAAGTGGTTAAGGTCTCTGACTTCAAATCATTTGCCCTTCATTGATGTAGGTTCGAGTCTCAGTCTGGGCGTTGAATGCGAGGAAGTTGTCCAGCTGGCTTACAGAAGATCGGAGGTTCTACTCAGGTTCCCGCTCGTGATGAAATAATGCACAGAGGGGCACCTGGGGTCTTCTCCACCATCAAAGCTGGAAAGTCCACATATGGCAGATAATTGTGTCAGTGCGACGTTAAATCCAACAAAAATAATTACCTCATTGGATTTGAGGAAACTGTCCAGCTGGATTGTGAGGGGTTTCTACCCAAGTGCTGCCTGAGTCTGGCATCTTCCTCCACTTCACACTGCATGAGTGTGGCTTATAATTGAAACAGGAAAAGTTGTCAGTATCCTAAAGATTTGCAACAAGTTAGTTATAATGCAAATCAATATTCTTGACTGTTTTTAATTAGTTCCACTGCTGGCAAACATAACTGAAATACATTTTTGTATTAAAACAAAAACAAAAAAACAACAAAAAAACATCAGTCATATTGCCGTCACTAAATATCTTCTGCAAGAAATATGGCCATAATAGTGTATACGCCTATTCAGCATATGCCTGATGTAAAAACTTCTGTCCTGCTTTTGTTATAGACAATTTCATGTGACTAGCCTAATTTGTAAGTTTAATGTTCAGATAAGCTGTTCAATACTTGAAATAGAAGTAAGTAAAATCTGATTTTAACAAGGTCTTATATTGAAATAAGAAGAAAAGCAAAATAGTTGTGAAAATTACTTCCTCTCAAATGTTTCTGATTTGACAATAATTTAACCAAGAGATATTCATATACATGTCCTTTCACAAAGCATGTTGTTGAGTTAGATTTATGAAGTATTGAAAATGAAGATAATAGGTGGTCATTTACTCTCGACACACCGTATATTTAAATGAAGTATTATAGTTATTTACTGCATGAAATGATAAATTTAGGACAATTTTCCATTATATAAGATAATGTTAAGCAGTTTTTCTACCAGAGAACTGGTCCATAATTACTTGTCTGGAATGAGAGAAAGTCTGTTCAGTAATTGTAGGACTTGTTACACATCAGACAAGCTTTCATTATGTATTCACAGTACATGTTGATAATATACAGTGTGTTTGTTGTTTGTGTCTCATGGTAAGTCTTCTTTGTTTCATATTGTACTAGCTTTGTAAAATGGTTTGTAATTTTCAAGACATTTCCCTCATTTCTCTGTTGATCATTGCATAGCCGATTGTTTTAACTTTTTATTACTGACAGATAATGTAAGAACCGCCTGCTTAGTTCAGTAGGTAGAGCGTTGGTCTACGGATTGCGGGGTCGTGAGTTCGATCCTCGGGCCGGACGTATGTTCTCTGTGACTATTTGATAAACGACATTGTGTCTGACATCATTAGTCCTCCACCTCTGATTCATGTGGGGAAGTTGGCAGTTACTTGTGGAGAGCAGGTTTGTACTGGTACAGAATCCAGGAACACTGGTTAGGTTAACTGCCAGCCGTTACATGACTGAAATACTGTTGAAAAACGGCGTTAAACCCAAATCAAACAAACAAAGATAATGTAAGAAAGTTCAGATCAATCTGTGCTTTGTGTGATCAGTAACTTTCAAAACCATCTTAAACATATATTTCAGGTGAGTTTTTCGTCTTTTTCATTTCCATTATATCAGAAGTCCATGAATTATGTACAAGTGAAATAGTTATTTTTTCATTTGCTTTAAACCATTCCTTAAAACAGTATTCAGCAGAATGTAGTTTTGCATGTTTGTTACCTAGTCAGCATTAAACCTAGGTGCAGCAAATCAGTCAAAGAAAAGAAAAATGCTTACAACCAGGTTTTTACACAATATCTTTAAATTCGTTTTTGTAAAAAAAAAAAAGTGGAAGTTTCTAAAGTAATGTATTATATGATGGAAATGATGAGTCTCACAGGGGTCTCAGAGTTAATGAAATTTTGTTTTAAATAAGACATCAAATGAAATATTCAGTGAACAAAAAATCTTAGGTTTCTCACTACAGAAAGTAAAAGAAAGAATTACACCCAAGAGATTGGTAATATATTGCCTGACTGCTTTTTGTTGAATTTAATCAAATTTTGTAATTAAATTTTTAAAAATGACATAAAACATATTACATTTCATTCTCAAGTGGTTAAGAATAAATTGGAATGTATTGAAGAAATGTCTCATGTAGAGTATTTTTTCCTTTTAGTTCGCAAGAGGAGAAGGACAAGTGGATAGAAGATTTGAATGAGGCGACAATTCAAGCCAAGTCAAGAAATGATGATAAAGTTAATTATCCTAGTCTTAAATCTAGCACCAGTAAGTAATGAGATACATTACCTGACCTAGTCTTAAGTCTAGCACCACTAAGAAAAGAGATACATTACCTGACCTAGTCGGGATCCGGACATTTGCCCCCCAGGACATTTGCCCCACAATAAAAAAGTGGACTGCTGGACATTTGCCCCCCAGTTGAAATGGTAGATAGGACATTTGCCCCCCAGTGCTTATTTCTGAAACGGACATTTGCCCCCCAATATTTTTGCCCCCTAGTGATTTTTTAGGAACTTGATAGAAGATAATTATCATATTGTAGATAACAATGTCTTTGTTTCTTACATCTTTCTAGTAGATAATTGCCAAATTAACAAGTTTTGAGTGTTAAAAACATTGCACAAACTAAAATATTATAACATTGTTATGAGCACTTTTATAACTCAATAAAAGGCTATTATTTACCTTAACACCTGAATGTAATTAACATATTCATCAAATTTCTATCAATAAAATAGTTTGTTTTTTTTACTGAAAATTGCCTTTTAGAGTAATTTTGATAATAAAACAACATAAAACACAGTATATCTACTGGCACATAGGACAAAAATATTGGGGGGCAAATGTCCATTCTGAAAATAAGAAGGGGGGGGCAAATGTCCTATCTGCCATTTCAACTGGGGGGCAAATGTCCGGTAGTACATTTTTTCATTGGGGGGGCAAATGTCCTGGGGGGCAAATGTCCTACAATCGACCTAGTCTTAAGTCTAGCACCACTAAGAAATGAGATACAGTACCTGACCTAGTCTTAAGTCTAGCACCAGTAAGTGATGAGATACAGTACCTGACCTAGTCTTAAGTCTAGCACCACTAAGTTATGAGATACATTACCTGACCTAGTCTTAAGTCTAGCACCACTAAGAAATGAGATACATTACCTGACCTAGTCTTCAGTCTAGCACCAGTAAGTGATGAGATACAGTACATGACCTAGTCTTAAGTCTAGCACCAGTAAGTGATGAGATACTGTACCTGACCTAGTCTTAAGTCTAGCACCACTAAGTAATGAGATACATTACCTGACCTAGTCTTAAGTCTAGCACCACTAAGTAATGAGATACATTACCTGGCCTAGTCTACCTGACCTAGTCTTAAGTCTAGCACCAGTAAGTAATGAGATACATTACCTGACCTAGTCTTAAGTCTAGCACCAGTAAGTAATGAGATACATTACTTGACCTGGTCTTAAGTCTAGCACCAGTAAGTAATGAGATACATTACCTGACCTAGTCTTAAGTCTAGCACCAGTAAGTAATGAGATACAGTACCTGACCTAGTCTTAAGTCTAGCACCACTAAGTAATGAGATACATTACCTGACCTAGTCTACCTTACCTAGTCTTAAGTCTAGCACCAGTAAGTAATGAGATACATTACCTGACCTAGTCTTAAGTCTAGCACCAGTAAGTGATGAGATACAGTACCTGACCCAGTCTTAAGTCTAGCACCAGTAAGTGATGAGATACAGTACCTGACCCAGTCTTAAGTCTAGCACCAGTAAGTAATGAGATACAGTACCTGACCTAGTCTTAAGTCTAGCACCAGTAAGTAATGAGATACAGTACATGACCTAGTCTTAAGTCTAGCACCAGTAAGTAATGAGATACAGTACCTGACCTAGTCTTAAGTCTAGCACCAGTAAGTAATGAGATACAGTACCTGACCTAGTCTTAAGTCTAGCACCAGTAAGTAATGAGATACATTACCTGACCTAAGTCTAGCACCACTAAGTAATGAGATACATTACTTGACCTAGTCTTAAGTCTAGCACCAGTAAGTAATGAGATACAGTACCTGACCTAGTCTTAAATCTAGTACAATGTACTAATATATTATAAAAGTCCTAAATCTAGCACCAGTAAGTTATGAGATAAATTGCTGGTCATAATTCACTTTAAAAATAATTAGGTAGTTTACTTATTTCATCTAAAATGAGATGACTTTGGTATGGTACCAAAATAAAACAAGACACAAGCTGAAAATGAACCACTGGTACTCGATGTCATGTTTACTCACTTTACTTCTCTTGATGTTTTGGAACTATTTCCTGGTAGGCATGTAGACTGTAGTGCTCTACGTGATGTACATTTTGTATGTAATGAAAAATTTGTAACAATTTTTTGGTATTGCAAAGCAGTTTGGTATGTAATAATGTTCACGTGTTACAGGCTCTACAGAAAATGCAGAAGTTGGGGATGATCACGGCCCTCCATCACCGGAAAAACAAGTACAACATCGAGCTAATACTACAATGCACGTCTGCTGGCATCGGAATACTTCCGTCAGCAAGAGGGATCATGAAAAGGCTGTCAAGGTGACTGCAATATATTTTTATGTTAGTTTGAAATGATAGAGATTTTGGGAATATGTGCCTTGCAGTATTTTTCTGCAAATTTTATTCTGTTCTTAAAGGTTTATGAAAGCAAATATTTTTTCTTTTGTTGATCTTTTATTAGCTTGTCTGATTTAAAAAAAAATCTACAAGGTATTGTCATGACTTGATCATCGGCATTGGTTAAAATTTTTGTTTAGGTCCACCTTTTCTCAATAACTATAAGAGATACAGCTTTGAAACATTGCACACTTATTTAGCATCATTAGGTGACTTAGTAAGCCAAGAACCATAACTCTGATATGCATTTTGCCAAAATTATGGCCCTTTTTGTACTAAGAAAACTTGAATTTTTTTATGAAAATTTTTGTTTAGGTCCACCTTTTCTCAAAAACTGTAAGAGCTACACTTGTTTACCATCATTAGTTGACTATATGTAGGCCAAGAATCATAACTTTAAATGGCATTTTGTTAGAATTATGGCCTTTTTTGTACTTAGAAATTCTGAACGATAACACTTTCCTAACATACTGACCAGCACTTGCAGACTCTTGTCTTTACCTAGTAATTGTTTGATTGTTTGATTTAAATTACATTTCTGAAAAAGCTTTTTACATGTAAGTGAGGTAGTGATGTCTAGGATTTCCTATATTACTGGCATTCTTTTTATCTATTGATCTAAATGATAATCCCAGATGATGCATAATTAAGTCGGGAACTGTCGTAAGATCACACTAAATGTCAGTTCTTCAATAAAAATTGGATGTATGTCAATCCCTCCATGAAAATCAAATTTATGACAGACAGGCTTTCAATCAGGGAGTTAATATTGATACATTGTAAGATGTAATTGGTATGAGAGTCAGTGTTTCCTGTGAGTAATTGTACTTTATTATGTCTCTTCTCATGGAGATACTCACTTTATCTGATATTTGTTTCCTGTGTTAGGAAACTCCTTTCACAGAGTTTAGAAGGTTGCTTCAGTTTAAAGCAGGAACTTGTAATATATTGTGTGTTTTATTGGCATTGCTAAAAATAGGAAATAAACTAACTACAAGTTATTCCGGCACTTTTCTTATACTCTCTGGAGACTTCTTTGAAACCTCTGCAGAGGATCAATACTGGGACTATTGTAATTTGTTTTGTTGTACAGAGGTTGTTGCTGTTGGGAGGTTGATTTATTGATTCTGTCCAAATGATGTTTGTGAGCAGAAATTGATTCACTTGTCAAGAGAGGTATTTGAGCAGAAATTGATTAATTTAGTGAGAGAGGTATGTGAGCAGAAATTGATTCACTTGGTACGAGAGGTATTTGAGCAGAAATTGATTAATTTAGTGAGAGAGGTATGTGAGCAGAAATTTATTCACTTGGTACGAGAGGTATTTGAGCAGAAATTTATTCACTTAGAAAGAGAGGTATTTGAGCAGAAATTTATTCACTTACAGAGGTGTATGAGCAGAAATTGATTAACTAAGAAGCAGATTTTTTTCACTTGGTACAAGTGATTTGCGCAGAAATTGATTCAGTAGGAAAGAGAGGTGTATGAGCAGAAATTGATTCACTTGGTAGGAGAGGTGTATGAGTAGAAATTGATTCACTTAGTAAGAGGTATTTAAGCAGAAATCGATTCACTCCGAAAGAGAGGTATGTGAGCAGGAATTGATTCACTTGGTAAGAGAGGTGTATCAGTAGAAATTGATTCCTTTAGTAAGAGGTATTTAAGCAGAAATTGATTCACTTGGTAAGAGATGTATGGGCAGAAATTGATTCTCTTGGAAAGAGAGATGTAAAGGCAGAAATTGATTCTCTTGGAAAGAGAGATGTAAAGGCAGAAATTGATTCACTTGGAAAGAGAGATGTAAAGGCAGAAATTGATTCACTTGGAAAGAGAGATGTAAAGGCAGAAATTGATTCACTTGGAAAGAGAGATGTAAAGGCAGAAATTGATTCACTTGGAAAGAGAGATGTAAAGGCAGAAATTGATTCTCTTGGAAAGAGAGGTATATGAGCTTTAGTGGCATTCAAAAAAGGTTTTATTGCATGGTATAGCTTCTGTGAACAACATCACTCTGAGGAACAAACACCTGTCTGCAAGGGCAGATATATTCTCTTCCATCAGGAAAAACATTTCAAATTAACTTCTTAAGAGCAAAAGCCTTTGTGTAACAAATATTTCCTAGAAGTCAGGGGTTTCATCAAGGGCTCCCTGCTTCAGTAATGTGAAGCTTGGGCTGCCTTTTCTGTAGCAAATTAAGTTTTTAATAGGGATAAGATGTATGAAGGAGAATGAAGGAGTTAAAGGACAGTCTAGGCATGATTCCAACTTGTATCCAAAATTCTATTTACTTGGATTACTATATAATGTTGAAAAAAAAAGTTAAAAAAACTCACTGTAGGTGGGGATAGAGACAGCCCTGACCACCGTCCCCTCTGCTTCTCAACTTCCACCTTCTGCTTCAATATTTAATGAAACCCCTGACAGTGATTGCTCTAATGTGGATATTGTATGTGTTTAGAGTACTGACACATTTCATTTTTATCATTGCAGAATCAATTGAGTGGATATTTATTACGCAAGTTCAAGAACAGTAATGGCTGGCAGAAACTGTGGGTTGTCTTCACCAACTTCTGCTTATACTTCTATAAAACATATCAGGTATATATATCAGTTGTTTCCTTTTATTAGCTACGGAAGTGGTCAAATAACAAATCTTACAAACAAGTGAAACATTTCTACAAAGAACGGTCCTTAAGACATTGGTGGTCTAGTGGATAAGGTGCTGCTTAATAGATGGTGGGGAGTGTTGGGGGTCAGGGGTTCAAATCCCACTGGGGTCTTGATCACAATTTCTCATATGATGCCATTACAAGTTTTTCCACGAAGCAGGCTTAAGAAGGATTCAGATAAGCTGGAAGTTTTCATCACAATTGAGCTAACAAGTAAGTTTAAATGAAGACATTTTACACCATTAACTAAGGGCAGGACCAAATACCCTGAAGAAATAGCTTTCAGAAAATAGATAATTTGTAAACAAGTTTGAAATAATTATCAAGTTTAATTTTAATCAGTGTTGTTGTAAATATTTTTGCTTCTGGTTAACATGATATAAGTAACTTAGGGGTTGCAGTTTCATACATTGTGAAGGTGGAAGTTCTTCTTGACAAAAGAGAATGCAGCCAGATTTTGTTGCTTCTTTGGTTGGTTGCTTATGGCACACTGCTGCTTAGGACATGCTGAAGTTAAACAAAAATGTAATTTTGGGAAGTTGGCTGGCAAGTGGCTGCTTTAATAAAGGTGGCAGTTAAGTCAGGTTCTAACTCCTAAGCTTGCATATGCCTGCCTTTATACTTTACAGAACAGTTTTTGCTGCAAAACTCCCATGATAAATGATCCAGATTTTAAATCTAAAAAATCTTTAAAAAGTGGCCCTACATTATTCTTAAGAAGCAGAAATAATATACCAACTTTATTGTTCTGTTATCACTGATTACAATTTCCCATCTCAGAGCTGACCAAAAAAAGCACTTTAAATAGACACTTGATTATTTTAGACAGGTTGTCATATGCAATTTCTTGTTGCAGATCACTCAAGAAACACAAGTGAAGCATTCTACTTTTCTAGATCCTTAATTTGTCAGATTTTCCCATCCTGCTATACAGCCTACCTTTCTAGATACTTTTTTTTGTATTTTCCTATTATGCTTGAAATGTGAGACAGTGTTTGATGTTTAATTTTAGGATGACTATCCACTGGCTAGCCTACCGTTGCTAGGTTATGCTGTCAGTCAGCCAGAGGAAAATGATAACATACAGAAGGATCATGTGTTCAAATTACAGTTTAAAAATCATGTGTACTTCTTTCGTGCAGAAAGTGAGTACACTTTCGAAAGGTAATTGTTATGTTTTCATTATACCTTGAAATTTCTATACATAGGTCGCTTGTTTTGTGGATTTATGCTGGGGTCTAGTAAGGTGGGCCAGTTGTCTAGTGGTAAGACGCTTGACTGTCAATCCAGAGATCCGGGGTTCAAATCCTGATCCAGGCACTGGAAATTTCTGAGATGCTCTTGAGTGTCTTCCACCTAACTAGAGGCCTGTACTGGTTCTTCCCAGGAAAGATGGCTTCGCATGTATCCGTGCTATACACCAGGCACGTTAAAGAACCAGACTGTCTATACGAAAAGAGCTAGGTTAAGTTAGCTGGACACGTCTGTATCTAAAAAGTTCTCTCTGTCTGTTCTGGGGGCTTTATCTCACTCTGTCCCTCTGGTCAGATCGCTCTGTGTCTGTACCTGTAGAGGATGAATTTTGCGCCGTTTGGCTGCGTTTGCTATATGTAAAGTGCCTTTGAACGTGTTTATCACGAAAAGGGCGCTATATAAATCTGGTATAATATAATATATGCTTAGGTTGATCTACTGAAAGAACTTTGCTAACGGATTGAAGTTGTTAACTTTAAAGTAATTATAGAACTAGCCCACTTAAGCAGATACTGAAGAAAATATGCGTTAGATTATATTTAAAGAAAAAGCAAGAAGAGTAGACACTGCTAAATTACTCTTAGAATTGATAGTTATAATTGTGTCTGTCTATTTATGGCCTTGGCATTTTCTGTTGCCATTTTACTAGATAACAGTATCATTGTATATTACCATATCCCTAGATAACCTTAACATTGCTTGTGACCTTGTCCTTAGATGACCTTGACATTCTTGAAAAATGATAACCTTGTCCCTAGATGAGATAGATATGGTGTATTACATTGAAGCTGTATAACCTTGACATTGTGCATTACATTGTAGTAATATGATGTTGACATTGTGTTTCACATTGTAGATAAATGACTGTAACATGTGTTTTACATATATTGCTTAATATCTTTGATATTACATTGTACCTAGAAGACTTGACATTTTGTCAAATTTTGTAGCTATATGACCTTGACATTGTATATTACATTGTAGCTAAATGACCTTGACATTGTGTATTACATTGTAGCTAAATGATCTTGACCTTGTTTGTTATATTACAGGTGGATGGAGGTCATTAATAGTGCTACAAGTTCAGCCAGAAGAACAAGATTATTCAGCAGAATGGACAGTTCCCAGCCTTGATCAGTTGGTACCAGGATTTTGTTCAGTTGGTTCCCAGCATTGAGCAGTTGGTACCAAACTTTGATTCAGTTGGCACCAGGTTTTGATTAACTGGTACCTAGACATTATTAACATTTTACAGATACATAGAACAACCAAATGTTAGGTGCTTATTATTGAACAGTCAAAAATCATTTTGAAAATACGCTTTGGTATTCATGTAGCATTGTTAAATAGCAACAGCGTATATATATTTATAAGTTTATCCAGAAGGGAAACAGTTTTGAAGTGTGATATCACATTTGTGTTGGTGATACAGCAATATAAGTGTGACAGTCGAGTTGAATAGATACTGTTCTCTATGGAGCTATATGAATCCATCAGAACTGGAGATATTCTATTCCTTGAACTTCCAGAATTGAAGTTCTAAAGTTACTATGCAGTCATGTACATTAAACCAGGCAGATAGGATATTGTTTTTACCTACAAGTTGATGTCAGAAACAATTCATTTTACAAACCTCATGAAATATGTTTTTATATACATTAAAGAAGTGCATTGTGGGTGGGGTCATTTTGAAAACAATTAACATACTGTTGCATAAAAGAAACAGACTGCTTTTTTGTCAGTGAAGCAATTCAGCTGACAGTTGCAAGATGTTTGACTGGAAAAGACAAATTTGTTACCTTGAACAATTGGAAATTAAAACCAAATAATTTGCTTTTGAAACAAAATCTAAATAAAAATATAAAATTGAAGTAGAGGCAGGAATGAACTTTCCCAGATAAATTAATTCCTTTTGAAAATCCACATTGTAACTTGAAGGGACTTGGTTCCAGGTTAATGTCTTGAAGACATAAAAACCTCTGTTTTTAAAGAAAAATTGTCATATACCTGGAGGGGTGTCCTTTAATGTGGTAATTTGTATTAGTCAATACAGGATTATACCACTGAAGTTGTTTTTCCACAAGGAACAGTCGTATAATGAAATTGGAACAATTTCACAGGATATGAAAAATTTAATGTTGGCTTTAAAAATGGATGGTAAAAATTGTATATAGTATATTTTGACATAACAATGTTTGACTTGATGTGACGTTTGCAGTATTTCATATACTGTTCATAAATTTACAGTCAGATTCAAAAAAGACCTTTCTGGTAAAGTCTTCAAGTATATTCTTTAAAGATTAAACTGGTAGGGCAGTCCACAAACATTTCCAGGATTATTATTTTTACACATGCAGGGTGTCCAGTAATATTTGATACCATTTGGTTTGTCAGTATTGCCTTTAATCAATTTTACATATGATATGTAATCAGATAGAGCTTTTAGGCATACTTGCATTTTATGTAGACCCGCCACCCCGAGTTTCGTTTATGTATATTTGCTTCATTTACCTGATTTGTTACCTCAGCACAAAAAAATGGTTAACTGCTTCTTTAAGTTGGTACAGTTAATCATTTTTTGCTTTGATGTAATGATTATGTAAACTTTATTGGAAATGTTATTTTGAATCTGACTGTTCAACTGGTGATATGCAACATGAATAGAATAAATATAAAATAGTTCATATGTTTGTAACCTTTATTGGAAGTGTTATTTTGAATCTAACTGTTCAGCTGGTGATGTGCAGCATACTTTTGCATAAATACAAAACAGTCAATATGATATGTAACCTTTATTAGAATTGTTATTTTGAATCCGACTGTTAAACTGGTGATATGCAGTACATGTTAAATAGATACAATATAGTTGATTTCTGTCAAATCAGTGGAATGTAACAAATGAATACAAGTTATTTTTTGTCTTGTTTAAGACTTTTGGACGTAGAAGGCATTACATACATTTGTGTGAAATATGATCTCAGATATTGAACTGGCAGTTTATTTACAGTGAGGGTAGATGTATGGGTGAATTTTTGTACCACTAATGCCAATCTTTTTTATGTCCCCGAAGGTGGGCATATTAAAATCGCACTGTCCATCCATCCGTGTGTGTGTGCATCCGTGTAAATTCTTGTCTGGCTGTAACTTTAACATTCATAAGGGGATTTGAAAATAATTTAACACAAATGTTAACCAAATTGAGAAGGTGTGTCGCGCTTATGACCGAGGGTTCCGGGTTAAAGTTACAAACCCTAACCCTAACACAAATGTTCATCTAATCCCAAGGGTTGCTTCAGGGGCGTTTGTCACTAACAGTGGCAGCTCTTGTTTGTCATTTATTCTGACACAAAAAAATCCCATAATCCATAAGTTTTAGGAATATTTTCTATTTGCGTTAGATTGCAAATTATTTATGTTTTCCACTTTCATAAAAGGTACCGTACAGCGATATTAAGGGAGAGCAAAATTAATAATCCGGTGATTAAGGGCACTCTGATAATTGTTTTCTAAGTGCTACTTCACAGTATAAAGAGTAAAGGAGTGTTAACAAAATTTATAACATGCATTGATGTTTATCATTGAATTAAAGTTTTATTTATAACAGAAACAGTAGAAAGATTATTTATATAACTATATGTATAAATCATTATTCTTCCAGCATTCCATTTTTTAGCTCGACTATTCAAAGAATAGTCTAGCTATTCTACTCACCCTGGCGTCAGCGTCTGCGTCACACCTTGGTTAAGTTTTTGCATGCAAGTACATACAGCCATCAATTAAAGGCATATAGCTTTGAAACTTATTTTTTCTTTTTCTAGGTCAATTACCAACCTCTCTGGGTCAAGTCCCATAACTCTGACATGTATTTTGAGCAAATTATGCCCCCTTTTGGACTTAGAAAATTTTAGTTCAAGTTTTACATGCAAGTTACTATCTCCAAAACTAATGCAGATATTGATTTGAAACTTCACATGTGTCTTTGGGGTTATAAAACTAGTTGATAGCAACAAGTCCCATAACTCTGACCTTCATTTTGGCCAAATTATGCCCCCTTTTGGACTTAGAAAATTCTGGTTAAAGTTTTGCGTGCAAGTACATACAGCTATTTTTAAAAGGCATATAGATTTGAAACTTATTTTTTCTTTTTCTAGATTAATTACCAACCTAACTGGGTCAAGTCCCATAACTCTGACATGTATTTTGAGCAAGTTATGCCCCCTTTTGGACTTAGAAAATTTTGGTTAAAGTTTTGCGTGCAAGTACATACAGCAATTACAAAAAGGCATATAGATTTGAAACTTTTTTTTTTCTAGATCAATAACCAACCTCACTGGGTCAAGTCCCATAACTCTAGCGTGTATTTTGGGCAAATTATGCCCCCTTTTGGACTTTGAAAATTCTGGTTAAAATTTTACATGCGAGTTTCTATCTCCAAAACTAATGCAGATATTGAATTGAAACTTCACATGTGCCTTCGGGATTATAAAACTAGTTGATAGCAGCAAGTCCTATAACTGATATGCATTTTGGTCAAATTATGCCTCATTTTGAACTTAAAATTCTTTTGATATTTAACCTTTTTGGGTAATATTTTTCTGCTTCTGGGACAATATTTCGAATAGTCGAGCTTGGCTGTCTTAGCTCTTGTTTATAAGAAATGTAATGCCAATTCCATGTAAATCAAATCATGTTTCAGTCCTAATGAAATATACGACTTGAGTGCGAGCTCTGAATGATTATTCAGAATGTGAAAATTTGACTTTACATCAGAGCAATGATTTCTGTTGTACATAGAGACATTAAGATGAAATTCATTGTGAGTGTGCTGTCTTTAATTAATTGAAAAGCCACATTGTTTTCTGATATATAGTCAATACCACATATATGCTCAGAGGATCACTACATTTTTTTAACATTTGAGTGTATCCTGGAATCATACTAACCTGAAACTTAAAGACGTGAAAGTCAAATATTCAGTTGACGGTTTTCACAAATTAATTCTAATGAAACTTTCCCAAGTCAGTAGAATGCTCATATATAATTTATATGCGAAGTTTCATCATATGCTAATATAACAATGACAGAAAAAAGAAGAAGAAAATTTAGCCTTTTTAAGCCTAAATCTTTTGTTTCAGACTTAAATCATTGATAAATACTTGCCTTCACCTTTAAATAAAGACAATCTGAAATTGGCAGGTTTTCTCAACCGTTTTGAAACTTTGTAAGGGCCTAGGCAGTGTACACTGTGTGAATTAGTGTCTGATACCTTTATTCTAGACCAGGGTTTCTTGTCATTTGTGTTTTGAATACTTTAATCATGATAGCAGTTTTACCATTCTTAAGGACTTCAGAATTTTAATTTTTATTCTATTTTCAAACTTTTTTATTTAAATCTTGACAACTTACACAGAAGACAAGTTCTGAATCAAATAATAACTTTAATATTGTAAATTAAGAATAGTCTTTCTATACTGAAGGGTTTTATTGTATAATGAAATTGATGTGACTTATTTTTCAGTTACAATAGTCATTTAACAGCCGATTGTTTTATTGTGCCTTTTTGTCAGCATATATGTTTTATATATTTACATTTTGTGTAGATATCGTGCCATGTGATTTTTTAGTGCAGTCAATGTTTTGTTTAAAATAGCTTTGTTTAAATGACTCTGTATAATGATTTTGATTGGTAGGTTCTCAGCATCCTGTTACATGTACAAATAGAGAATAAAAAACATTTTTTTTTTTCTGAAAATTTTTGAAGTAAATAGGCAAGTTGAGATTTCATGACCTTTACATTTATGCCTAAGTGTAGGGTACTGGTCGAGATAACTCTGCTGGAAATTGTTCGAAAGTGTTACTGGAGTTGCTTGTTATACATAATACATATAAATAAGTGTCTGATTTAAGTTGTCAGATTTGCTTGCTGCACATAAAATAGTTGTAAGTGTCTACTAAAAATTGTTGGGAGTTTACATGCTAAAACTCATATTTTAATTTTTCACAAACATTTTGAACTAACAAGATATTGTTTAACGACATTCTGAATTTTGACACTAGAGATGCTAATTGAAAAATACACTACTTGTATCCATACCTGAACAACTATGAAATCTTAACCTCTCTATTTATTAATGTTTTTTGTTTTTTTATACAAACTGGTTCTGTGGTACTTTGAATAAAGTTGATAGCTAAAATGCAAGTCTAAGCTTTATGTTGCCTTCGCCATGGGATGCTGTGATTTTTTCCCCTTTTTCACACATTCATTTTTGCACAATTTCATAAGATTCTGTCGACAACTTTAGACTTAAGCATTATTGGGATAACATTTATACAACTGTGTCTTAAACCTTCTCTATCTTTTCTTGACTTTTTACATGTATTAAGTGTTTTTTATAAATCAATATTTCAGCATTTTAAGGTACTCAAATTTGTCTACTAGATAGAGCAATATTTCAAAAGTTACTTTGAAAATTCTATCTCTCTTTGCCTCTTACCTTACCTCTGTATTTAACTTTTAGCCTGCTGGTGGCAAGTGAGTCTACCAAGATCAGGCTGCACATCTGTGCAGCCTGATCTTGATCCGCACTGTTTGCTATTCAGTCTGTAAATTTTCAGTGAGCATTGCTTCGAATAATAAATGGTACTGCCCAAATTGAATGATAGACCAGTCCAATTTAGAAATTTAGCTGGGTAAAGGTTAAGGTAGGGCTTAGCCAAAATTTAAAGTACAGTGCAACCTAGAGTGAACAGCATTGGGTAAATCTACCTAATATATCTGTATTCCTAAATAAATAAATCCCCCCATATTATAAAATTAAAACTAAGTGAATACCGTTTTTACCTAATCTTGGGCAGCATAAATAATTATTTTTTTACAGTCCCAAGATTATTTCCGAAATAATACTTATTTTGAAAAGTGTCCCAAAAATATGGACACAATAATGTCATCGGTAACATCCCACCCACCCTTGTTGAAAGCGGAAAAAAAAACAACGATTATCGATAATTATTCTGATTGATAAACAAAGTAATTGTCTTTTTCATCATCAATTAACACCCCCTCAAAGAGCTAAAAGAAGTGTGTCGGTATCATGACATTAGAAGTGGAATCAAAGCGGTATTAGTTTCCCCGAGTTTTTCATGGCATTACTTTCTTGCTTTCGCGCCATGGTTGCACATCATGTTTGATCGATCGCCTTCGTTCTTAAGTGCTGAGAAGTAGATCTAGTTTTTGTAACAATCAATAAAAAAAGCTTTTGAATGTGCAATATCCCGTATAAATAGGTAACGTGGTCAAACTTAATAGCGGATATCTTACCTCTGTGACTATTGCCGTCAGGAAATTACAAATCGTTTTACTTCATATTATTTAAATTGTGCCGCCTTTTCATTATTTAGATTTTTCTATTCTGTTTTTGTACTTTCTGGTCAAAAGTCTGAATTTTATGCCCAAATTTGTATCATTTATTTACTTTTAGAAAGAATAAGTATTTAAGATCGCGCTTTTGAAATTTTGCAAGTAATTTTATGAAAACTCGACCGTTTTTATAGAATTTGCAAATTCTGTCGATACCTTTTTAAAATCGTTATAGAATTCAAACAATTTACTTCTCAATCGTGTTGAAAATCTGAAGCGATAAAATAAAAAATGAATGCGTGACGCGCGTTTTTTGTATACGTTCGATGAACAAAAGTAACGGATCTGTGTAAGTTAGACATTACGATAGGTGCACTTGCTCCGTGGAATGAAAATTACCGGCATGGCGTTTTGATATCTGTACGATCGCGGTAAATTCCAGTCAGTGGTAAATAAAAATAAACAAATAACGGAAAATGACTTCCTGGCTGCAGCAAAAAAAAAATACAACACTTACTAGTAAAAACACGACACGAAAATGTTAAAAAAAATAGTCTTGGTACTTATAATTATTTGATATGTTTGATCGATACAACACCATACAATGTATAATAACGGATTTTGGGTTACATCTTGAATCAGTACAACCTTAGTCCCAACACTTAGGGACGAAAATACGCTGAGAAAATACATGTCCAAAAACTTAGGTCAAGAAAAATAATTATTTTTCCACATTTTAGGGGTGTCCCAAGATTTAGGGTGTCCCAACACTTAGGTGAAATACGGTACCAGTACTATGGTAGTGCTGTAAAATTCAATCATAAATTGGATTTAAAGATTATATTTACTAAACAGGTTAGAAAAAAAAAGAAAAATATTTCTTTTTAGGGCCTAGAAACTCCTGCCCTGTTGCAAACTGTAATGCCACAGGGCATTAATATGGGGGTTTAAGGTAAATTCTGTTTGCTGTACAGATTAATGCTCTTGGGGTGCAATTTACTTAGAATTCTGACTGATATTGGAAGAAAAAAGGTTTTTACAAAGGTGTTGCTTTTTAGAGGTGTCATTAAGAGAGGTTATACGGTAACTGTTAACTGGAGGTTTTATTGTTAACCAAGAACTTTTGTTATTTAACCAGCGGAGGTTGAACCAATCTCAGTTTAAATATATACCAGAATTGAATAAAACCCTAGCAATAGATGAGATGTCATAGTTTGAAATATTATATATATCGTGCTTTCACTAGAAAGGTTGTTGTCATGTTAAACTGTTGTGTTGTAAATGTGGCCTTTATTTAAGTTTTAGATAATGTTGTTTTATAGCTTTTAAAGTGAATGCCTAAATTTCGTGGCCTCAACGCGAAATTAGTCTGTTTATATAGAAATAGAAGCAGATAGACTAGTTTCGCGTTGAGGCCACGTAATGTAGAACTGTTTTATTTTACTCAGATGCTGCTTTTTTTAGGGTCTTAACCAGTCTTTTTATATGTACATGTACGAATAATATAAACAAGGTCAATTGTGGTGGTTAAGTTTGAAATCAGTGTTAAATCTTGAGGGACTCATCTTCATGGTTTCAGTTGTTGCAATGATCCGCAGAATCAAGTCCTAATGAAAACGACGAGTTTCCATTGAATTAATCATATTTCTCAACTTTGAATTTCACGTGGGGTCTTCCTCCACCATCAATGCTGGAAAGTCACCATATGACCTATAATTTTGTCGGTGCGACGTTAAACCCAGCAAAATAAATAAATAAATAACTTTTAACTTCACAAATCCATGTCCCCATAAATTAATCATTTTGGCAGAGTGCAAATGAAAGTAACTGATACCACAGGCTTTTTCTTTATCTTAGTTGAAACTTTGTATCAACTTTCTTGCAGAGTTTGGCTGAAAAAAAATTTTTGTCATTCATCAATATTTTGTGAGGAAGTATTGACCAGTAGATTTCACTTGAATGGGCAGTTACTCAATAATATCTGTTGCAATGCAGAAAAGATACGTTACAAAACAATTTTACAAAATCTCTGTCTGTGCTAAATGCCAAATTTCTGTCCACTTGGGTGAAATAAACTGAACATATTTATATGCACAGGCAAACTGTGATATTTAGTAGTTGGCCTGGCATTTACTTGATGCTATGCCATGTAAATGCTGTGTTACATATAAGCTGAGCGAGAGATCTTTTATAATTGAATGGTATGAAGAATAAGTTTTGTATATTGTGAATGATAAACTATGCAAAAACCTCATCTTTCACCTTTAGCCTGCTGGCGGCAAGTGATTCTGCCTTTGCGACCAGTACAGACCAAGGCTAGCCTGCACATCCGTGCAGTCTGATGTTGGTCTGCACTATTCGCTACTTGGGTGAACACCCCTTCGAATAATAATCGGTACTGCCAAAATTGAATGATGGACCAGTCCATTTTAGAAATTTAGCAGGCTAAAGGTTAATTTTCAAAATGTAGTGATTGTCTGGCTGTCCTTCTGCTGGTATGTTTATTACAAATGCTGGCGCTAAATTTAACAGACTGCAGTATGATCCAAAAATAAAGATTAATTATTGATTGCCAAACTTGAGAGGATGCTGGAATTTGGATTAAGTATTGATAAAAATCTGTTCATCAGACTAGACGAACATTGGAATATAGATTTAGAATTGATAAGAGTCATATTGAAGATTTGACAAGATACGGGAGTATAGGTTTAGTAGTGATTGACTGTAACTTTTAAATGTCTAAAGATTTTGAGGTAGAATCCACTTAAAAAATGAAGCACCAGTATGTTCTGATTGCAGTGTTTTGTTGGAAAACTTCAGACCATTGAAATATTGGTAATGGTGGGATTTTTAGATATATGCATTTAATTTAACTTTTAAAATTGGTTAGTTTGAATTTATTGTTAAAATGATTTTTGATACAATCATTTTCTATTGTAAATTTCAGGCCATTGTGTGGAATTAGAAAAAAATGCAATTATGACTATATTTATTGCTGAATTCACTATGAAACTGTTCCATGTATCAGTTGTGGAGACATTTAAGAATGATAAGTTATAACTGAATCTTGCAAAATAAAAAAAAAAAGAAATTCATGAAAAAATCTGTTACAGATCAGGCTGAATTTTACTGAAAACCTATTTAATTTTGTTACGAGGGAGGGTTGTGAGAGTTGAGCAAGGACAGCCACAATTTTTGTACAGTTTCAGATATTTTTTAAGCAATATAATTTTCAACTGTATTTATGTCATTAATATAAAATGTTATACATGTTACATGTATATTATCAGTATTTTATTATATGGTGTAATCATAAATTTATATAAGACAGTTTTTCCCTGAATCGCTACCTATATTTGATTTTATTCTTAGTTTATAACAGAAGGCAGCATACATGTTTCCGACTTTAATTTTACTTAAGAAATAATAATATTTTAAACAGTGATTTTTTTGTTGAACAAAATCATTGTTGGAGTTCAAGTGTGAAGGAATTATATCACGAGTAAACAGCTCACAAGGTATAATAACTTGCATCTGAATGACAATGATTTTGTGCACCACTTAACCCTTAGCCTGCTGGCGGCAAGTGATTTTGCATTTGTAACCAGTGCAAACCAAGATCATGGTCTGGACTGTTCGTTATTCAGTCAATAAATTTTCAGTGAACATCACTTTAAATAATAAGTAATGCTGCCCAAATTGAATGATGGACCAATCCATTTTAGAAATTTAGCAGGGCAAGTGTAAAACCAGTGATGCTATGATGTAATAATTGTGATGCAGTAATTTTGTTGCATAATAGCACACAGTTTCAGTCTTTTTTTGTTTAATAGGAAATAAATGGGGTATTGTTAAAATTAAGTTCAGAAAACATCCTGGTTTCCAGTCCAATTTTGACTGACTGTAAATGTTACAGCTAAATAGTGATGAGGGATTGGTAATGTTGTGGCAAAAATAAAATGTTTGTTTCCAGACATAATAATCATCTTCATTTTAAATTGTGTTGATTTTTATTAAGGTTTGTCTTGCTGTGCATATTTACTAGAAAGCAAGAAACCTAACTGGAATACCTTTGTTGTTTTCGTCCGCTTTGAAATTCATCAAGTTTTTGTTGCATTTTTCATGCCACACTAAAGAAAGGCACTCAAAAGTTTGTAATTTACAATATGAAGTACTGTGTTTTGAAAATGCAAAATAATGTTAGTGTTCAGTTTGAGCTTGCCAGATTTTATTGAAAAGCGTTGATTTGTTTAGTCGTTTTTTTTTTTTGTCATCTGCTGCCTCAGCACATGGCAGGAGACGTTGCCTAGCAACCAAACCTGTAATTTGTAATTGTCAGTGCCCCGGCCTAGCTGAGCTACATGTACATCTTTTGTAGTCACGACGAGCTATGCTCTGGCCTCTTGTGAACTGCATGTACATGTACCTTGGATAAGAAACTGGAACTTTAAATATATAATCACCATTTCATATAAAAGATTAAAGCACAGAATTTGCCATTTGAATTCATTTTAAAATCATATTCAGATTTTTAACAACCATTTCATCTTTACTCAAAACTTTCATTTTAATACAAATTTTAAGTGCAAAGAAATATTATACCATCTTATTAAACAAGCTCACCCTGTACAGTTGAGCAGCAGCTTTTTTGTTTCTTATTTTAGAGTATTTCCTGTTTTCTTATCTTTAGTCCGACCAGGATAATTTTTATGTGAAAACAGATTCACAGATTTGAGTGACTTTGTATTGCTGTAACAAACATTAGTAAAGCACATGTTTGTGTTAAGTATTTTGTGTTTATTGAATATACCACATGTATACAGTAAAACTTTCATCCATATACATCAGAATAATAAAATATGTAAAACAGTTTTGTGTCATTCTTTTATTTCTTATTCAGTAACAAGGTAAGTATTAATAAACAATGCTATAATGTCCCCTATCAATTGAGGACAAGTATAGGAAGAAAAACTTCAAAGTACAGAAAGGTGCATTCTGATAATTGTCTGCAAAAATGTTGATCTATTTGCTTCAACTACATCAAAACATTCAAACTTCAGATGTGATACAGTTTTTAAGTTTTGTAAATTCAGTAAAATTTTTGTGGTGGACTAATTTTTTCAATTTTTGTTGTTTTAATCCATGAAAATAGTTCCACTAAACACAGAAAAAGTCCTATGTATTTTCTCTTTCTTAACTTGACATTTACCAATTTTAGCCCCAAAGAAATAGCATTTTTAGCCAAAACCATACAATTATATGCCCAGTGAAATTTATTTCTCAGTATTAAAATAAACATATAAATAAGAAAGTATTAACTGAGGAATAATTTATGATGATGCATACCAAGTTTCATTTCAGTTGGATAAAAACTGTAGGAATGGAGTACACAAAGTACAAATTTATGTTTTTGTTAAGTTTTAAAGTCCAAAAATGTGCACAACTCGAGAAAAAAAATCACATTTGAAAGTCTTGACAATTTGTGCATGTCCTCTTCAATGTGGATTATGTAAATCAAGTTTCATTTCAATCAGATGGAAACTTTGAGGAGTACAAAACAGTGACGGACAGACAGACAGATAGTTCATACACTATTTGCCTCCAAGGTCTTCGACAGTGGAGGCATAATAATCATCAAAGATCAATGTTTATAAAATTTCAATATACAAAATGTAACATCACAGGCCAGCTTTGACGACACAATATAAAAGTTAAAACACATTTGCATAAAATTGGTCACATGACCACAGGGAAATCCCATGGTACCTCTGTCCAGTTCACTGGAAAGTCAAAGAGACCTTCTCTGACTAAATTATATGTCACCTTGGTGAATAAAATGATTAATAGTACTAATGTAAAGAAGTAGTTAATCACTGTATGAGTGGCGCCATGAGAAAACCAACTTAGTGGGTTTACGACCAGCATGGATCCAGACCAGCCTGCGCATCTGCGCAGTCTGGTCATAATCCATGCTATTCGCTAACAGTTTCTCTAATTCCAATAGGCTTAGAAAGCGAACAGCATGGATCCTCACCAGACTGCGCGGATGCGCAGGCTGGTCTGGATCCATGCTGGTCGCAAAGCCACTATGTTGGTTTTCCCATGGCGCGGCTCGTATGTGCTGAAGTGAATAATTAATGAAATCATTTTATATTTCCAGTTCATAAAATTCCAAATGACATTCTATTCAAATAATTTTTCCTGTACATCATGACACAACCTTTTTCATTTAAGGTGAATAATCACTGCTGATGGTTCATGTATCCTGAGTATGTGAATATTACTTAATAAATATGTTTGTCAGCCCTGTTTTTTTCTTGGTCTGTATGCTACAAGCTGTAGTAATGACGGAAAACCCATCACAAATGTCTGTAGCATCCATAACACCGTTGGCAACATGTTGAGGCGCTTTTTCCTACAAATAAATAAAAAATAAAATTTACAACTGTTCAAAGCAATGTTCAGAATCAGTTGCATCAGACTGTGAAGAGATAAAAAATAAACTCATACGAACATGGTGCATGAATCTAAGTCCAAACAATATGGAGTCCAAAAAAAGTATTATCTAACTTATTACTCAAAGCTGCTGTGCATTGCCAATAACCTGTACTTTTAAATGCCAAGCTTATTAACCCTTAGCCTTTGCGACCAGTGCAGACCAAGATCAGCCTGCACATCTGTGCAGTCTGATCACGGTCTGCACTGTTTCCATTCAGTCAGTATCTTTCACACATGTCAAGTTCCGTGGACAATTTTCCAGGAGATTTCAGTAGAAACTCCAGGAGATCTGATGAAAATCCAGGAAATTTTATCAACCAGCATTTTTTAGGAAATTTCTGGTCAATTTATTTGTTTGTGTTTGGTTTAACGCTGTTTTTCAACAGTATTTCAGTCATGTAACGGCGGACAGTTAACATAACCAGTGTTCCTGGATTCTGTACCAGTACAAACCTATTCTCTGCAAGAAGCTGCCAACTTCCCCACATGAATTATCAGAGGTGGAGGATGAATGATTTCGGACACAATGTCTTTTATCAAACCGTCATGGAGAACATATGCTCCGCTCGGGGATCGAACTTGTGACATCGAGATCTGTAGACCAACGCTCTCCCTACTGAGCTAAGCGGGCGGGTCATTTCTAGTTGAATATAAAGCTGTAAAACAGATTAGATCTAAATCATTTTCCTTTCTGACTTGATTAACTGATTAAGGCAATGTTTTCAGGGGCTTAAGTTGCATTTTAAAACATTTCAACCCTTATCATGCTGGACATGACTGAATCTGCCTTTGCGACTAGAGTAGATCATGATCTGCACTCTTTGCCATTCAGTCAGCATCTTTTTGGTAAGCACCCCTTTTAATAGTTTATGGTACTGTCCAAAATGAAAGATGGACAAGTTCATTATAGAAATTCAGCGGGGTAAAGGTTGAACAGAAAAGTATTGATTTAAATTTATTTAATCATCATTTGATTTTCATTTAAATAAGCAGAGGAATTGGATGAAATTTATTGGCGAGTCTTTTATGTGAATAATCTGCAGGTCTTTTTGATGTTTCTATATTTTTAGCACATCAGCAGTAGCTAATATAGATTGGAAATAAACCTATTTCACCATTTTAAATTTATACTGAAAAGTGCTTTTTACTCGTAAGACTAAAATACAAAATCATAGCTGTTAAAAAAAAATGTTTAAACCTATCTCAAGTTGTTTTCTCACTTAATTCTGTCATCAGTGGTAATGATTGCCATCACTCCAATAAAGGTTGGCTCTTTTATCTATTCAAATGTTTCCCTAAATATCTTTTCCCACCTAATTCTTCCATTAACAAGCTCCTGTCTTTAACATCACCATTTGCCAATTAACACAATCTAAACCTGTACGTGTGTGACCTTGTGCTAAAAACTGATAAATTACCTCAGGCACAGTGTGTAATTAGGGATTTAGTTTGATACATGAAACCATTAGCTTGGAATTTTGGATTTATGGGAGAAATAACTGATTTCCGTATGTCCGGGAAATGGACCGAAATTCCGCGAGAGGATCCGGGAGTTGACATGTACAATCTTTTTGGCAAGCACCACTTTTAACAGTTAATGGTTCTGTCCAAACTGAAAGATGGACAAGTTCATTATAGAAATTTAGCAGGGTAAGGGTTAAACATGATAAAATGCATCATAAAAAATCTCTGGTACATCGAAGTGACTGTCACAAATCTGTTAACCTTAAAAACTACTGATCCTTGTCTGAATTCAAAGGCAAACCTGCAGGTGAATCTGGACCTATAAATATAAACACTGATTCAGTACCTGAACCAGACATCTTCTTCTTGTTTTTTTTATTATTACTTTATAAGACTGTCAGTCAGAATAGCTTTTTATTGTAAGTACTTATCTCTGAAAAAGGAAAAATACTTATTTAGTTTGAATGTTTAAAACATTGCCTTTGAAATTTAAGTTGTCACATTACCTGCACAAAACACCTGCATAGACTGATTCTCCCACATGTGCTGCAACTGTTGCAACCAGTCTATAAATATAATAAAATGGAACATACTAAGTTTCACTTTAATCGTTCTAGGCCATACATATTTTGAGCTATGAGCATCACAAACAAAAAATCCACTATTTGGCTATTTTCAAGGGCCATAACTCTGTAATAAGCGCTAAGATTCCCAAGAAGAAAGCCAAGTGTGCAAGGTCACATCATGATAAAGACTCTAGCAAGGTTTCATGAATTTACATCAAATCCTTTTTGAGCTAGGCACAAAATTAAAGGGTATACTTTGAAAAAAAAATCAGTCAATTTCATTGTCCCTCGAAATTTGAGACATTTTTTCTCTTATAAAGTTTGATCCTAAAGCATCTGTACGCTTAACAAATACTTCCATCCTGTTTTGAAATTCTATCTACACTATGTTTAATCAAACTCCTAACTCAATGTTTCTCTGAGTTTACTCTCAGTGATTTGCATACAAATAAGTGGAATATTCCTATAACCAGTATTCAAATAAGTGGAATCTACTGTTATAATAAATGAGGTAAAAGAAAGGTCTCTTCTTTCTTCTTGGCGTTCACAAAGGTCTGAGTGGGCTGCTATGGTTAGTGCTATTTATGGGGTTTATGAGTTAACTGTAAAGAAACATCTGAAGTCCAGAATGAAATGTCTGCATTGAATTAGACTACAACAAAGTCTAAATTTACATGTACTTTCAAGATTCACAATACAATTTGTACCAGCACATTCATTTTAGACACTAATTTTCAAACAATCCATAAAAATAAAGTGCAAACGACTACAAATGGAATCACATTACTTACATAGTTTGAAGAACACCCATGTGATTTTTGTTCAGGTACCTTCCCAATGTTCCAAGAGGTCCATAATAATCTAGTATTACACTCTCAGGCTTGTACAAGCTAAACTGAAACATAAAATTTATGATATTGTAGACCTGCTGCTATGCAAGGCTGACAATTGCCCAAACAAGAGCTGTCACAGGAGACAGCATTCTCGACTATATCAATTCTAGATAGTGAACTGGGCACACCTCAGGAAGATGGAGCTATCACTAGAATGTTGATTGACTCCAGTGTTGATGTAGATATTGAAGATATTGAACAATAGTTTAAGTCTGTGTCAAATGTATTTATTTATAACAGAGATAGAGGTAAAGTGTATATAATAAAAGGGACATAATTCATGTAAAACTTTCTGAATTGATAAGTAATGCACTATATATTGTTAATTTTTTTTGTTGGGTTTAACATTGCACCGACACAATTATGACATTTATCGACCTAATAAAAGTGATATCGACCGAACTTAAAAGGCAACAATTGTTTTATTACTAAATCCAGCCTACTCATAAGTATAAACTTTAAATACAAATATCTGCAGCTTTCGGTCACTTTTTGTGGTAAATTGTGTACGACGTCACATTGTTTTGACTTCAAATTATGATGACTTCACAGCTGGAGGGCAATACGTGTTTTTGGCTCTGCCTTCAAGTCAATACGACTTTTTATCATAATTTGATCATATGACTACATCTAGACCAATGGAAAGGATTATAAATATAGATTTAATAATAAAATTATATGTCATATGGCCACTTTCCAGCTTTGATTGTGGAAAGACCCCTTGTGTCTCTCCGTGAATTATTTCATCATGGGTGAGCACCTGGGTAGAACCCCAACAGGTCCTTCTGCTTGCTTTTGATGTATTTGCCACACATTAAAGAGCTTTGCGCATTATACGCTGATTTTAAGACATCACTTAAAATCATTTAACATGTCAAACATTTGAATATCATTAAAAAAGATGTTACCGTTTTAATACATTTACTCACAGGTCAAGGGCGTTACTACTGTTACGCATAATACGCACATGCGTATAATTTTTTGTCAAAGTATCACCCTACAAAGCAGCCAGACTGCACCAAATGAAGTTAATATTTCAGAAAATTTCTGCGGGAGGGGATACCCCCTCCCACACTCACCCCCTTTCCCGTGTGTTTAATTCATATCGCCCCTGGGTATGCCCTTGTAGATTGCCATTAATAAGTTAAATAACATAGTTTTTCATGCCCCAAATACAGAGTCCAGGATTCATTCAACCTCATCTGGATAAATGATATTGCAGCATTACTTCCAGTTTATTAAATGTGCATAACAACATTAATTGGGAGCAAAACATCTTGGGCTAATTCCAAGTGTATTACAAAGGTCTGTACTTTTACAAGGATCTAATAATAATAGGTCAGGAGTTGGACTAACTAGAATATATCTTTCATTTCAAAGAATATTCTTATCTTATATATCATGACACTGACACCATTGGGCAAATACATCCTATATGTATGCTACAAGTAAATAGAAATATATAGTGTCAGTATGTGATTGGAACGCATTACCTCCAGACATTGTGTCGGTAGGGTCGCTTGAGGCTTTCAAGTCTCTGGTGGCACAACTCTTTATCTAGACTCAGTTAGTTCTTTGTTTTTAACCCTCTCACTGTACACATTTTCTACATCTACATCTACATGATACTTCCAACAATCATAAACGATTATGACTGGAAGGCGCTTGTCTGGGCAGTGTTAAAAATGAGAAAACTCATTAGGTGCAAAGAATAAAAATTACTACAGGTGCTAAGTTAAAAAACATAGTGAAGGAAGTTACTGCAGATGTACAGTGGCCAGCCGCTCAGCAAATATGTTGAGGCTGGGGCTGGACTGTACATATTGGGGAAGGCCATTCCATAGTCTGATTGTACGGGGGAAGAAGGAATTCATGTGGTATTGAGTACGGGACTGTGGAATTAGGTAGTTCAGGTTTCTGGTCGGTGTTAGATGGTTATGGTCGACGCATACATGATTTGTTCCGATTTTGTAAAAATAGATGAGAGAAGATTGTATGCGCCGTTGTTCTAAAGTTTGCCAGTTTAGGGTGTTAATCATCTGGGTTACACTGCTTGTATAGTTATAGTCGTTAAAGATAAACCGTGCAGCTGATCTTTGCACTTTTTCGACTTTGTATGAGAGGGACTTTTGCCAGGGGTGCCAGATGGATGAGCAATACTCGAGTTGTGGACGGACATAGGTGTTATAGGCTTTCTCTTTGACCTTTTTGTTTGTTGTCTGAACATTTCTTTTGATAAATTTAAGAGAGTTGTTTGCTTTAGAGGAAATAGTATTAATATGTTCAGACCAGTTTAAGTCTTTAGTTAGTGTAACACCTAAGTATTTAGCGGTATCGGTAGATTTCAGTTCCTTGTCATGCAGGGTGTAAGGAAACATGACAGGGTTTCGTTTGCGAGTAATTCTCAGCACCTCACACTTGTCTGGATTGAATTCCATTGACCAGTCCTGTTCCCACTTTTCAAGGGCGTACAAATCTTTTTGTAGTGTTTGGGCATCAGATGAGGACTTGACTGTAAGGTATACTATGGTATCATCTGCAAACAGTCTTGCCTTACTTCTAATAGAATCTGGTAGGTCATTAATGTAAGCCAGAAAGAGACAGGGCCCTAGGACGGATCCCTGAGGGACACCGGACAGGACAGGCAGGGTGTCAGAAGTGCAGCCGTCTACAACTACTCTTTGGGTTCGACCCTTCAGAAATGACTTTATCCACTGTGATACCAGAGGGTGGACACCCAGCTCATTAAGTTTAAATATCAATTTATTGTGATCAACCTTGTCGAATGCTTTACTAAAATCCATTACTATTACATCTGTTTGTTGACCTTGCTCAAGGTTGTCGTTAGTCCAAATAATTGTACTCGAGAGTTGAATATCGTTATATTATTTTGACTTGTCGATATCCGCCTCCGAGTACAAACCAGAAAAGGTAAAGAATGTGGTAGCACTGTCCTCTTCTTTGCGTAAGTAACACCCAATGGAATCCGTTGGGCGGGAATTATGTTATAATAATGCAACGGATAAAAAAAAAGAAATACATACATAGAAAGCCTGTAATTTTTCCTTTTCAATGATGTATATATTACCGAGATTTCTTGAGGAAAATTCAAACTATGGCAGTTAAAAAAATGCCAAGGTTTAACACGAGTGTACTACATATTGGAAAATGGCCGATCACCGGTAAACACATTACTACACGAAGCGTTTTCATTGGTCACGCCTCCGACCGCCATTACATGAAGACGATTGAAACGTTAGAGGTTTAAATTTTTTACAACAGAAATTCTTGATAAATATGTCCTGTTCTTATGTTTTTTATTTACTATTTATGATTTAAAACAACAGGTAAGCAGTTAAGGCTAAAGAAAAATCGTGACTACTGATAAATCGTAATTTCAATTGACCACAGTTTCCACCACAGTTTTGATTGTTTCTGGTTGAGACCTCTAGGTAGACAACGTAAAATATCAAAATGTAAAATCGGTCTGCCCGAGGTCTCATTATTTAGACTAGGTTGTCGTAAACTTCTTGTTTACTTTCACTGTATTTCTTTCTTTTTCTCGCGCATACCTAAAATGGCAGTATTATCAGTCATAAAGTGGTAGAAGTGGCAGAAGTAGCAGTCCCACTGTATCCTGCCTCATTCGATAGAACAAGAGCTGGGAACCAATGATCACAACAAATGTAAACATGCGAGACTGAGAGAACGTTTGTACTGCAGGTTTGAATGTTCTGCGATGAAATAGACAAACTGAATACCAGATAACTTACATAGAAAAGAACCATCAAAACTGCTATAATTGTTCCTTCTATAGGCTTAGGATATGTAAAGTAATTAGGATTAAACTTTGGACCTTTCATTTTGTACCCTTCCCTACGACACTTGATAAACACCGAAGCATCCGAATTTAAGTTCGGCTAAAAACCGTAAATCCGGCGCACATTGACCATTTGTTGTAACGTAAGAAATAGGCCTACATCATTTTCTTGACAGTAACCATTTACCATAACTGACTATGTTATCGACAAGTCATAAATAAAGTTTTAAATGTTCCAGTCTAAAATTTTGTAAGTTTGTACAAAGATATGTATATTTTATAACGACAATATTTGACATTTGTCTTAGAGGTACAATTAAGCAATGGGAACTGCACCTTCAAATTGTTATTAAGGTTATAACACACTAAATAGTTGTTGTTCTTTATTCTATATAAAACTGACATATTTACAATGGCCGCAGCACACATCAGGACCCATTTTAAATGTCTGTAACCTACATTTTATTGCAGAATATTGTCAGTGCTAAATAAAAATAATAAAAAAAAACCAAAAAAACATGGGGTCATGTTTGATGCAAGAAAAATAATTTCAGTCAAACACACAAACTGCAAAATCAGCTAAAAAATGAGACCCCAAATTATACTGGTGGTTTATGATCTATGTTTCCATGAAAAATTTTGTCATGTTGTTATTTCATTATGAAAATGCTACCCACATGTCATAGATCTGTCATGTGATTTTAGCAAAAAAATTGCAAAGAATATAAGGAAAATAGCTCTACAGAGCAAAAAAAAAAATGCTACCCACATGTCATAGATCTGTTATGTGATTTTAGCAAAAAAATTGCAAAGAAAATAAGGAAAATAGCTCTACAGAACAAAAAAAAAAAAAAAAAAAAAAAAAAAAAAAAAGAGGACTATTTGTATCCGTCATTATGCGCCATTTTTCTATTTAGTGTCTGTGTGCCTTAATACAGGGAGACTCAAAATCAAAGGGTCAATTTTTCCAAGAATATATGTTATGAGTACTATTACACACGATGTTACTATCATGCCTGGAGAATTCAAATAGGAAACACACAGATATTTGTTTTCGAAAAGCTATAAAAAATTATACTTCTTTTTTTTATTAAACATTTTATATGATATTCTGTAGAATTTATTTAGCGAAGATTCTGCGGGCGAATCGCGACGTCAATTATGACTTAATTTGACGTCATCAGTACGTCAAGTATCCATTGACGATAGACGTCAGTATCTATTGACGATAGATATCAAACATATAAATGTCATAGATTTTTCTGCTGCAGAATATGGATGAAAATATAGATGATAGAAATTTTCACTTGCTTCAAAATGAATCGCTTACGACAAACCAAGGTAGGTTCTCACGATTGCAACTAGAATTAATACAAGTTGTTTTGAGGATTTTTCGTCAACGACGGCGAAAGCCAAACAGTGCCGACATGCTCAACTTTTATTTTTCGGCGGACCATTAGTCTTTTATTATTGGGGACTTGCGGACCTTTGTTTTGTCAGCTGTAATGACGAGGCGGCCCAAAAAATCGTTAGCATTTAACACATGATATCAATATTCAAGGTTTTATAATCAAAGCCTGGAGATGTCTGATGGTTGCGAGTTTTGCTAGATTTAATTTCTGTTTAAATGCCAATCTATAAATATACATGTATAAGAACCAAATACAAATGTGCCTCATATCTAAGATTACCTCTGCCTTATGACCATACATGAAATTATCTAAATTGCCAGCTGGAAGTCAGTGATGTAACCATGGGCTGGAATACCTTATCATTGATAGATCTTGTATAATCTAAATGTTCAGTGTGAATGGACAAAGGTTGAATAACAACTGCTTGATCATTGATAATTCATCCGCATTGTTTATGAATGGGACTACTTTGTGTAGCACATGAACATCCTTTAGATGTGATTTGGAATCAAATAAAGATGCTACATGATTGTCAGAAATACACTTAACTTTGGTAGCGGGATAAACCCGCAACCAAAAACCATTCCAGGAATCTTATTTTTAGTATAAGGTAAAGGGAAAGGTAAAAGGTAACCCTATTTTAAGAACCGTTAAAACCAATTATACCTTACCCCCAGCAAATTGCTGGTACCCATTTACAGCTGGGTCGGCTGAGGCAATCGTGATAAAGTGCCTTGCCCAAGGACACACCGCAATGATGTTAGCCAGGATTCGAACCAGGGGCCTTCACCTCCGTAGGAAAGTGTCTTAGCCCTCTCGACCACTGCGTCCACATGGTACATGCTTGAAATCTAGGATCTTCTATGGTACTTGTTTTATACAATTTATTAGACAAATAATATTATATATTCTGGCTTGAATAAAAATACTAAATAAGGAATAAAAACAAAAATAAGGCCAGTTAATATTTATATCACATGAATTATCTTTCGCATGGATACTTTAGCACTACAGTGAATATCAAATACAGCTTACACATGCATTTCTTGTACACCAATTATAAATCGATTATTGTAATCATAAGAAATTAACCTTTAGCCTGCCAGTGCAGACCAAGATCAGCACATCCGTGTAGGCTGATCATGGTCTGCACTGTTCGCTATTCAGTCAATAATTTTTCAGTGAGTACCCCTTTGAATAATAAGTGACACTGTCCAAATTAAATGATGGACCAGTCCATTTTAGAAATATAGCAGGGTAAGCGTTATTTTGGAGGACATGAATTAGTTTCATTATAGAATCTGCATGTGTGGAGGCGCTGTTTTTCTTTCGCAAAATTTATTTAGGAAAACACACAGTTCAAGCATCGCATACATACTGTGAATATATCTTCTATTTTATCAAATTATCTGTAATGTAAAAGTAAAGGTAATTTCATTTAACATCGCATATAATCCAACATACAGCACGAGCTACAAATCGCTTGTGCGACAAACTATAGATATCCAGTATCAGGTACTTACCTTGCTTATTTTACCTCCTAGTACAACCCTTTCAATACTGAGTGCCAAGCAAGAGAACTACCAGTACCATTTTTCACGCCTTTGGTATGACGCGGCCGGGGATCGGACCCAGATCACCCACACTCAAAGCGGACTCTCTACCAATGTCACCCGTATTGTCATTGCTTTTCAAGGCAGCACTAAGATGCGAGCGCATCTATCACGCACAAAAATGCCGCCTTCCATATCATACAAAAACAAAAAGACAAACAACACTCAAGTCTGCTGTAACAGGACTTTGTAACAGGAGGCTCTATAATATCACTTTCTAACGACTCATAAATTGTTACACAGAGATAGACAATTTGTCATCGATATGAATGGTTTAATGGTCGCTTTCATATAAAAAAAACTTATAAAATTAGACCTTCTTTTCCCTTTAATTCGACAAGAACTAAATACAATCTACTTACATTAAATTATGCATTGAGAACAACAAGACCTTTTGAACTTTGAAGTAATCTATGGGCCTTTCTTATTTTGTAGCCATATCAGACGAAATACCCACTTAACAATTTCGAAACTATGTTTGTTTTAAGGTTTTCAAGAACGTTTCTTTTTATTCTAATAAATGTATAAGGTATACTTTTGTAGTAAGAATCCAAAGAATAATTGAGACTAAATTAAGATTTTAACATGCTGGTTTCCACCATGTTGCAGTTACGGTTATAGTAAAGCATTTTCATACATTTATTTTTAACATACGAGCTAAGATACGCATATGCACGAAATTCCGCACTAAATGCATATCCGACACATAAAAATACCACGAAAGAATCTAAACTCGGCATCGGATAAAAACAACGCACGCAACTATTATATTCTTTATTGTTCAATGTACACATACACCTATTCGGCAAGTCGGTTTAAAATTCAGTTGGATCAAAAGTTTCTGAGATCAGAGATCAGTTCATTTATCTTCTAACCATTGTAGTGTATTAGCAGATGTGTTACTCCTTTTAAACATTGTTTATGTACTTTATGGAGATACTTTGCCCCGAAAGACACTTTTAACAAAATTTATGTTGAGACGACTAGGTATGTGACCGCGTCCCTAAATCTAAAAACAAACAAACAAATAAAAAACAACAACAAGCACAAAAGAAATAACAAAGCGTATTCAACACATTACAGGTATTTCATAAACTCAATAAAAACATCATATTATTTACGCCGTGTTTTTCTCCCATTACAGATAAGTCCCAGTATGAGAGTTGTGGTGATGTTATGGACGCACCAATTATGGATATGTATATGTATTTGAATGAACCTGGAAATGCATGTTACCCAGTTGACGCGACAGTAGCTCATCCTGGAAAGAAGAAAAAGAAGACTGAAAAACAAAAAGAAAGAGTTAGGCAGTATAACAAAAAGATGCGTAAATATAGAAATAAAAGAAAAAGAGAAAAGTTAAAGAACGAAACAGACACGAATGAAAATGCTGATGTTGCAGTATGTTCTACACATATAGTTGAAACTGGAACAACACCTGATGCATCACAAATATGTTCCTCTGTTAATTCACCTTTGACTGAAATAGGAGAATTATATACGGACTCTGATATTTCCCAGCACATTTCTACATCAAACGGTGGGGATGTTCCTACACTTCGGGCTGATGCCAAACCTTTTGTTCCATCGGCAGCTTCACCTATACCATCCGAACCAGGTTCAGAATTAAGAGCAACAGCGGAATCATTTGTACCCGCTGCAGAAAGGAAACCGGAAATAGTGCCTACTGCTGACATTCATGTGGTGGCTGCACCAAAATCGCTAAATGTTTCCGTGTCAACGGGGCAGGCTTCCTCGTCAGAATCCATTACAAGTATATTATCAACCGTAGGAGATGCGCCACACGAAGTATTTTCTGTACCCGATACATCTGTCGATGCTGCAATACCGGAACCAGTATCTGCAATGCGGGCTTCCTCGAACATTAATGTGCTTTCTGATGCAACATCTACAGACGCCAATGAGCCGGCAAAAGAACTAGGTGATACAATTGAGCTGGACGAGACTAGATTACCACAAATTAGATGTAACAACATTGAGAACGAGGCGGGCATGCCTGGAATTTTGGGAATTTACGCCGACAGCAGTCTTCACTGTGTCATTGACAAAGTAAGTTTATTATCTTTGCCAAGACTTACATTCTTAAATTTTCTGTTCCAGTGCTCTGTTGTTAGTCATAAGACATTGTGTGAAATTTGTTTCTTTAATACATGAAAGTCTGCAAGTTTTCTGCAGTTTAGATGTATTTTATTGCAAGTATTTGTATTTCAGTCAAATACAGGACAAGTACGTTCAAACTGTGATTAATTAAAGATTTTTTTTTCTAATTACAGAATGTGGTTACTAGGAAAATGACAACAAAGGAAGATTTCGGATATATGTATTTCTCTTTGTCAAAGTTTTAAAATGAATTTGTTTGATTTATATAAATAAAGGTTACATAAAAGCAAAACGATACCATACATATTTCTTTATGCTGTTTTAAATACAGGTGATTGTTTAGATATGAAATCACAATTTTTCAATTGGCAGTTACACATTTCGTGCGTCTGTTATGCAAAGGAGTTCTGACATACATGTGTACCTTTAATGTTTGTGTTAAATGTATGACAGTATTAAAACAGTACTGTTTTTACTTCTTTTCATCAATGTCAGTTGAAGGGAAATTTTTGTTGACTAAACCGCTATTTATGATTAAAGAAAGTTAAGACAGAAGCTAGATATAGATGTGATGAGGAACATTTACGGACCATATATTTGGATGTAAATCTATTGAACAAAATTTGAAATATGACCACCAGAAAGGATTTACAACCGTAAATGCATGTATGTATAAAGCTAAATGTGCAGTAGTGTGTATAAAATGAGCCGCACCATGAGAAAACCAACATAGTGCATTTGCGACCAGCATGTATCCAGACTAGTTTGCGCATCCGCGCAGTCTGGTCAGGATCCATACAGTTCGCTAACGGTTTCTCTAATTGCAATAGGGTTTGAAAGCGAACAGTATGGATCCTGGCCAGACTGCACGGATGCAGTACTCACGATAACGTTAACACTACTCAGTGAGCAGTACTCACGGTGCCGTGAACTCACAGTAACGTGAACACTACTCAGTGAGCAGTACTCACGATAACGTGAGCACTACTCACGGTGCCGTGAACACTACTCAGTGAGCAGTACTCACGGTAACGTGAACACTACTCAGTGAGCAGTACTCACAGTGCCGTGAACACTTCTCAGTGAGCAGTACTTCTGGATGATCAATGTTCTGTGAAAAATACTCAGAGCTGTGGCCACTCCACACTGATCATCAGCAATGATCACTGAGAAATTGTAACCCCAGCACACTTTGAGTCCTTCCCACTGACTATTTCTCACCACACTTAAAAGGGACACCGTTGGAAAAAAAAATGTGACCGTGCGACCACATACACGCATCACAGGATCAATGCCCCTTTCTCTAACGAAAAAGGGGCGACATTTTTGTCAACCTACCACATCCCCTTTTGGGATAGGTTATCAGTCAACTATTAAAAAAAAGGGTTTGAAGAAATAGTTTATATATGGCATCTTTCAAACGTTTAAGCAGGTAATAGTTTTGAAATTTAAAACCGAATATGATTTAAAACGTTTTATAATGTTCTATCGAGGTGCATATATTGCAAATTATGCAAAAATATACTCTATTTTTTGTATGCAAATCTTTGCTTGGGGCAATATGCGCACAATAATTGAATAGCATTGAAAAAATCTGTCTATGGATAATACAACATTATACGTGTCCATGATAACAAATATAAATATATGTACTAATATACAGAATTTAAAACAATTACCGTAAATGAACCAAATATGTAGCTATTCTGATGTTCTGACGTCATAATGGATAAAAAATCCCTATCCTTGGGGGAATACAAAACATAAAATAGAACTAGAAACTGACCAAAACATTTGTTTTGCATACCTGCTTAACTTGAGGAAGAAAATTAGACATATGTATCCATATGTATCAACTTCTTCAAGCACTTTTCTAATTACCTGCTTGTAATGAGCATGTAAAGTCACATTATTATGAGTACCTTTTACAACAGCTAGCAGTTTTAATGTAAAACATCAATAATTGTCATTCTTTGTATCAGATCCTCCTTTTGTGCCATTCTTTGAATTCTTTCATCAGGTGTGTTGCACTTCCCACTGACTCAGCCAAACCGAGTCTGCTGTTATTTTGGTTGGCTGTATTCGTTTGCTCCCAAAGGATATTCTGAGAGGTTTTACTAACTATCACAACAACACTCTTAAGTGCCGTGTGACAGCCGTGAAAACTTCTCCGAACTTAGATTCAGTGTTGTTATATCTTCTCAGAGTTCTTCGGGATAGTGATGTCCATTCAGTATCTACGTTCTACGTTCCCGCAAGGGGTTTGACGTCAACGGCAGATAGATAGACATAATAGAATAAGGGGACGTAAGGGGTGTTTAATTTTCCATTACCTCTTATGAATATACTCAATCAGACCGAATCTGCTAAATTAAGCTTTGTTGCACTCTGCTTCCAAAGGATTATATACATTGTATTTCATTCATACCTGCTTTTTGCCTTTACATTTTTTGTCCATTCAAAACTCGATTTGGTATATGACTGGCGTTCTTATGGGAAATTTGTGAAAGAAATACAGAAATGTTTTAAGCTGACAATAACTTTATTACCACAAAGCATCTAAAACAAGAAAAGAAAGATGAACATGTTCAAGCAGAATTGTTGTTAGAAACATGTTTGTTTAGTTACGTGGTAAACTAATCGATCCGAAACCGACGCCAGCGAAGACATTCGGATAAATACAAAAATTGTACTGTGAAAACATGTTATAAGAATCATGTATAGAAAATATAACAAGCAAACAATTTATTTACGGATTGACATGTACCAATAATCATTGCACACACCTATTTCACATCAGTTTAGATACATTCAGCAATAGCATTTGAATTTGCACATTTAGAAATAGGACAGCCGCGCAGACTGAAATATGCATGTATGAACAGACTTCGATGATTTTGCAACAGAAACACTTAAAAGCCGATGACACATAATGAAAGTTCTGTTATTAAAGATGTTACAGGTAAAAAACATCAGTCATTTATCTTAAATGTCGTTTTATATCATGCACTTGTGGTAAGCTGACAAGACAATTAACAATTCTTTCAAAGAAATTTTGCTCCAATTCTCTATTATTCTGATCAAAGTATTCTTTAAGGGTACTTTTTTTAGGTTTTCTCTTTCTTGATACAATTCTATTAATTAGTTTAGCAGTTGTTCGAACTGTAACTTCTTTCCCGGAGAATGTCAAGTTGTGTGAATACGAGTATAATTATAACCCTAGCTTCACACTCTTTTCTTCACATTTATAAATTGCAGCTGTTGACTAGAACTGAAGCAATCTTGTAGGACTAAGCAGGACCTTTTCTATTCTAGTTATCTATTTCATCTCATAAAAATAAATATACATTTGTTGGAAAAATATATCTGACTTTCAGAACTTTTAGAACTTTGACTGCGTCACATATATAGCTAACAAGAGGGCCATGATGGTCCTATATCGCTCACCTGAGTTAAATTGCTTGCTTGAACAAATTTCTTTGCTAAAGCTTAAAAACAAGAGAGTAGGTCAGTAGGTCATATTCATGGTCACTGAAAGTCAGTTTTAAGATTGGTGTGCAAAACTGTACATGTCATCTAAATTTCAAGGCTGTATCTTAAAAAACAAAAAAGTAGGTCAGTAGGTCAAGGTCCCAGACCGTGACACCTTATGACTTGGGGTCATCAGGTAAATATAATTAAACAGTCTAGGAAATATGATCTGATAATTTTTGAAGTATTTTTCCTATATAATTCATATATTTTCGGGGCCTCTTTTCACCCCAGGGGCAAAATTCGAACAAACTTGTTAGAGATCAGCTAGGCAATGATACATACAAAATATCAATATATAGGCACTGAACTTTCAGACAAGAAGATTTTTAAAGTTTTTTTCCTATATATGTCTATGTGAAACTTGGGACCCCTAGGGCAGGGCCTCTTTCACCCCAAGACCATAATATGAACAATTTTGGTAGTAGACCACTAATCAATGCAACATACCAAATATCAAAAGCATAGGCCTTACAGTTTCAGGCAAGAAGAGTTTTAAAGAATTTCCTATGTAAGTCTATGTAAAACTTAGGACCCCCTGAGTGGGGCCTCTTTTCAACTCTTGGGCATAATTTGAACAGTCTTGGTAGAGGACCACTAGGCAATGCAACATACCAAATATCAAAAGCCTATGCCTTGCGATTTCAGACAAAAAGATTTTTAAAGTTTTTTCCTATATATGTCTATGTAAAACTAGGGACCCCGTGGCAGGGCCTCTTTTCACCCCTGGGAAATAATTTGAAAAATCTTGGTAGAGAATCACAAGGCAATGCTACATAACAAATATCAAAAGCCTAGGTCTTGTGGTTTCAGACAAGAAGATCTTTGAAGTTTTTTTCCTATACAAGTCTATATAAACCATGTGACACCCCTGGGTTGGGCCATATTTCACCCTAGGGGGATCATTTGAACAATCTTGGTAGAGGCATAATATATGATGCTACATACCAAATATCAAAGCCCTAGGCCCTTTTGTTTTTGACAAGAAGATTTTCAAATTTTTCCACTATATAAGCCTATAGAAACAATGTGACCCCCAGGGCGGGTCCATATTATATCCTAGTGGAATAATTTGAACAATCTTGGTAGAGGCCCACTAGATGATGCTACATACTAAATATCAAAGCCCTAGGCCTAATGGTTTTGGACAAGAAGATTTTCAAAGTTTTCCCTATATAAGTCTATGTAAACCATGTGACCTCCAGGGTGGGGCCAATTTTGATCCTAGGGGGATAATTTGAACAATCTTGGTAGAGGCCCACTAGATGATGCTACAGACCAAATATGAAAGCCCTATGCCTTGTGGTTTTGGACAAGAAGAATTTTGAAGTTTTTCCTTTCGGTTGCCATGGCAACCAGAGTTCTGTATGGAATTCAATTCTTTGAACAATTTTCAAAGAAGACCATCCAAGGATCATCCCTGTGAAGTTTTTATTTAATTGGCTTGGTGGTTTAGGAGGAGATGTTGTTTAAAGGAAAGTGTGGACGCCGGACGGTGAGTGATCACAATAGCTCACCCTTTGGCTCAGGTGAGCTAAAATCACAATGTCATATCATTGACAAAACGTTCGATGTAAAATGTATATCTGACATTAAGATAGTTCTGCACATTCGGATTATTATTTTTTCTTCTGGATATACTTAGAAAATTTCGTAAACAGAAATGATAGGGTGGTGTTACTGATTTTTACTAGACTGATTTGAAACATTTGGACCTCACACAAGCTTTCATAACGGGAGTCTATTGGAAAATCACAATTTTGATAACATTTTCGCTGTTAGATTTTTTTCTAAAATGTAGATTTTATTGAAACTTTTAACATTCGTGCAAAAACATACAGTCTGTAATGTGGTGAAATAAAAAATATCGGTCTAAGTGCTTACTTTTGAGATATTTTTTCCCATGAGTAAGGAAACCCACACATTTCAAGCTGATAATAACGTTGTCGTTTTAATAAATTTACTAAAAAGTTGCCATTAATTCATAAAATGATTTTCAGTATTCAATTTTTGAGTCCAGGCTTTATTCTGCGTTATCCGGATAAATGACGTTACGCCATTTCTTCCAGTTTACCAAACGTGCAGAACTACCTTAAAGAACAAAACATAAATAAGAACATATATTAAAACATTTATATATATAAAAAAATTCGTATCTCGTAAGCATCCCATAAGCTTTTCTACCTTCGTATTTTTTGCATGCAGTGTTTTTTCTTCAGAGTATTCGTACGCAAGTTATTTTATACAAACAGCTAAAAATATAAATTTCAAAAGTTTCAGAAGAGTTCGTTTTTAATAATCTCTTCCATAGAGTTGTGGTTCCTGACCTCTTTTCTAAAGCGGAAGTGGAAGAACGACAACTCTATATAGGAGAATGCGTTTTACATATAAAATTGAAAGGACAACGTACGAATCACAAGTAGTTTTGTGTGAACCTTAATATCTTTCAATCTAAAAATACGTATTTTCAATACTGAATCTAGCTTAATCTTTAAGCTTTATATCTGTCATTTCCTTTCTTTGTTAAAGGAAGTACCTTTGGATGTAAAAAAATATAAACGTATACATAATTCTTCGATTTAACTAACAGAAGTTTTGTTGCAGGTCATTTCGTTTGTTTCTCGTTGCATGCCAGAAGCAGATAAAACATGCAAAACAAAAGAACACTTCGTGTTATTAGCACTTAAAGTCTGTACACACCCTTGATAAAAAGCCCAATTTACACTATACTTATATCTGCTACAACATGTCGTGTAAGTTAGGATTTGCTGTGGTACATAATTTCTAAAGTAGCAACAATGCAGAGAGCAGAGACTGTGTCAGCAGTAGCCAAGGAGACCAGTGGATCAGTAACGAAACTTGCAGAGGAATGTAATAATGCGACCAGTGGGCCAGAAGCGAACCTGGAATGACAAAAGTATAACAGAATCAATTCAGGTATGGACAATAGGGTTTATAATGAAAATACTATTTTTTAAAAAAAGTACCAGATAAATTATCGATTTGAGTTATAATATAGAAATGAATTCGTACAGTTAAATGCCTAAAGATAATATAAACAAGAATCTTGTTAGGCCTCGACACTAACAGTGTCACGGGATCCCCAGGACCCCACATTCTAGCGAGGGACACCCATTATTCAAAGCTAGGCGTTCCTCCAGGATACCTATTTTCAATAACGACAATGTAATAGCCACATTAAATACCGAGTTATTTCTTAATTCTAACAGAATATTCAACCAAAAAATATGAAACCTATCTTGCTTTCATCTCAGAAAAACTACTTAATTTTTCTTGCTCTAAATTAAATTCTGCAACGATCTAGATATCAGTTGTTACAAAATAAAGCATATATAGATTGTAGCTGAATTTAATTCGAAACAAAACAGAAATAAATATGATTCAAGATTTAGCAATGTTAGTCGAGTACATTTTCATCCTTTCAAACTGGAGGGATCCCTTGTATTGGTAAGGGACACCATATTCTACAGGTAAGGAGCCCTCTGGGACACCACTGAAAAAAGGTTAGAGTCAAGGCATTTTGTCTGAGATACTGTCAGCAACTCTGGGACTATCTACATCTCCATGTTTAAGTCTAGGAAATGTTTAAATCTGGGAACGTCTTGAGTGTATGTCTTAAACAACCAAACGATGTATTTGAGCCGTGCCGTAGTGTGTATAAAATGAGCCGCACCATGAGAAAACCAACATAGTGGGTTTGCGACCAGCATGGATCCAGACCAGCCTGCGCATCCGCGCAATCTGGTCAGGATCCATGCTGTTCGCTTTTAAAGTCTATTGGAATTGGAGAAACTGTTAGCGAACAGCATGGATCCTGACCAGACTGCGCGGATGCGCAGGCTGGTCTGGATCCATGCTGGTCGCAAAGCCACTATGTTGATTTTCTCATGGCACGGCTCATTTGTTCTTTCCATTTTCAAAGAAAATTACTTTACTAAGTATACTTACCAGCACCATTGCAGGTATCATCATTGGTGTCTGTACAATTTACCTGTAATGAAAATAAGTAAATGAAAGTATGATAATCATGAAATTCGTTTGTCATGATCTACAAAATCTCGCCTTATTCCTGTAAGGGATTTTGCAAAATGAAAGAAATAGGCACAAACTAAAGTCACTTTCCTATTTTGACTATCCTGCAATCTTTGTTGGTTGTAGATTTGAAAACAAGAAGGGAATAAAAGATGCTACAATACGAAGGCGAAGTGACATTAACATCACATACTGTGACATTACTAACTACTATGAACAGCGGAATCAATTTTATCTAACGACAAAATGATATAGTATAAGAAAATCTTTTGAAAGTCTGATCAATATATGTTTTGATTTTTATGAATAAACAATGACCAGGCACGTATTCAGTCTTAATAAAGTATCTTGACAGAAAGCAATTTGGGCAACAATCGGACAAACACAGAGCGGGAACGAACTATCTAGCCGTAGTTGTTACATGAACGAAACACAATGTCATACAGTGTTTTTTAAACCGAGCCAAGGTAACTGACCAGAAGGTAAGATTAAAATTAAACCAGTCCAGGTCAAGAAAGATTATCTGGACGTCGAGTATTAGGTAAATTGCATCCAGTCCTTGCAGCATTTCCACAGAACTGATTTCAAGTGGCATTTTCAGCGCTAAAAATAAAGCCACCACATGTTTATTCGTACTGTTTCGTTCATGCTGAAATGATACCTTCATAGAATGATGGGAATGTTGCAGTGCAAAGTTATACTTAAGAGTCGAGACTGCTCATTAACGAGCCATAAAGTTGCAAAAACAGCTTTTGGATAAATTCTGTTCGAACCGGTTTATTACAAGAGGTCTGACTGCACACGCTAGCATAAATAAATATAGGTGATGTTGCCGATAATACTCCTTTACAGTTTTCTAACAAGTTTCAGTTAAATCACTGCAACATTTAAAGAAAGCTTTTCTTTCCTCTAGATCTATACATAGAGCTCTGAATTCGGCTACCCCTATCGGGCCTCAGTCAGTACATGCGATCAGCTGTTTAGACGGAATAGAGGCTATGACTATTCTTTCCTCTAGAAACTACTGTATCTATACTTTATCTTTTTTTACTGATCAATTTTGTTATCATTTATACTGATCACAATATCTGAAATTACAATCATGAACTGTTTTAATTTTGTAATAAAGAAACAGTTGCCTAAATACTTTCCCCTGTACAGTCTGAATTTCGTTAAAAACAGATATTGACTGACCTGTTAAATCTTTTGGCATTACGAACTTGAATAGTCTCAGAAGTATAACAAGAGCTTGGGGGAAAGCAACGCTCGACTATTCAACAACCTTTTCAACTGAATAAATATAAACGTTGAAAAAGGCGCATAACTTTGTAAAACAGAACAATTGTGTTATGGAACCTGTGCAGTGTAAGTCAGTTTAGCACAGTGAATAAGTGTGTGAAGTTTAAATCCATTCCTACCAGTGGTTAATGAGATACCAGCTTACATACAACTAGAACTGTCACAGGAGTGACGAACAATACCCCCACAATACGGCCTTGTCACAGAAGTATGACAATCATGCAATCATAAGAAAGAAATGGTTGATAACTATATGCAAAATTTGTGGTTTATAACAGAACAGAACAGAACAGTATCTTTATTAACTTGTACAACATGTACATCGTTAAATAACATATACATACAGTATATAAACAAATACATACAATTGGTCACGACTTGAATAGATAAAAAAAACAAAAACAAAAAACACACACAATATTAATATTTAGAGGATGAACTGGTTACTGCAATAATATATTACCTTTGAATTAACAAATTTCTACGATTGAAAGAAAGTTTAATGAATTTACTTAGCTTGACAAGAGTATTTCTATCGCTGCACTTAAACAATTCAATAAGCTTATACATACTTAGTCTATTATAAAAATATCGTTTAATATAAATGCGTCTGAGATCATCAAAGCATGGACATTTACAAAGAAAATGTAGTTCATCGTCTATATCATTTAAATTGCAGTACATACAAAGACGTTCATTTCTAGGTATTCTATTTGCTCCATATCTGCCTGTTTGAATTCTTAATGAATGTGATGACACTCGTAGACGAACAAGACAATTCCTAAGATCAGAAGGTAGTTGATCAAGATAGTTTTCATAACCAAACGTGTCCTTAAAATGATCATATAAACGAAGTACAGAGCTAGAAGACTTACTATTACACCATTCTTGTAGAAAACAATCGATCAATCTTTGTTGAAAATTATCTAAAAATAAAGTTTTAGTCACAAGCGATGGATTTTCAAATACAAAGTTAAATCCATAATCACATAACAACTTTTTAACACTTGACACCCAATTTTTCTTTCCATTTAGACAATCTTCATATGACATATTATAAACAGTTTTCAAAATTATATTATCTGTTTTAAGTACTTTAAACCAGTATTTTAATATACGTAGATATCTTGATATGTATAGGGGGTATCGCCCTAATTCTCCATATACTGCTGCATTTGATGTACTCATATAACCAGTATCAAAGTCGAACGTGTCCTATATTTGATGATGTTACGCCTGTCTGTTAAAGCATTATTTAAATCTGTCATCCCTTTCATGAGTTACTGTCCGGAAACCCATGAGTTTAGCAAAGTTTGAGTTTAAAGGGGGCCATAACTACGTCAAAAAATTGGTGGTTTGTAGCCAAAGTCGAACTTCACCTGTATTTTATGATGTTATACATGCGAATCAAAAATTATCTAAATCTGAGTTTTTGTCCGGAAATCATGAGTTTGGCAAATTTTAAGTTGGAAAGGGGCCATAACTACGTCAATAATGGTAGTTTGTAGGCAATGTTGAAACTTATCTGTATTTTTATGATGTTACACCTGTATATAATCAAAGCAGTCAAAGCGCTGATGGTGGCAGCTAATCAATGTGCAAAATATTAAAAAGAAGCTGACATTTGAGGAATTCTTAATATAAACCTGAGAAGAACATTTTTGGGGGTGGGGGGGGGGGGTGCAAAAATATTAATCCTTTTTTCATTGCCAGTCATGAAGCTTTTTCTACAAACCATTCAGCTTTTAAGATTTCTTTCTAAAGCTTTTGGACAGTGCCTATCATTAATTATATACACACTGATTTAGTCCTTATCGGATAACTTTGCCATGGTTTTCATGAGATTTTTGTGAAAGAAAACAGCATAAAAAATGCACCACAAATGCAGCTCAGAATTTCGGTTCTGCAGCCAGTGTATTTAAGAGGTGCATTAATTATCACTCCATCTGTTATACTCAAAAGTCCGCTAGACATAACAGCAGGCTTCGCAAAAATGTTAGACATTGGCAAACTTACAACTTTAGTCAGACCGAGAAAAAAGTCGAAAAATAAATTATGTAACTGGCGAAACGAAACCGTTTTAATTTTTACACATATTTGTATCAATCCAGATATTTTGAGCCGCACCATGAGAAATCCAACATAGTGCGTTTGCGACCAGCATGGGTCCAGACCAGCCTGTGCATCCGTGCAGTCTGGTCAGGATCCATGCTGTTCGCTTTCAAAGCCTATTGCAACTAGAGAAACCGTTAGCATGCGGATCCGCAGGTCCATGCTGGTCACAAATGCACTATGTTGGTTTACTCTTGGTGCGACTGAAGTGCGCAGAATCTGTCTTAAAACAATTCAGTTTTTAAGTTGGTCAAATCTGTTATCCGATGGCTTGCTACAGTCTGACATATTGCGTTTCTAAAAGGCGAGTATTAATATCATCAGTGCGCCCGTTGATAATTCGAGTTTTGTTAGACGAAATTGTACCGAATACATGTGTATCTATGCATTAATATAGTATCTTATGTTGTACATTTGCTGCAGGAAGATTATCCGTGAGGGAATATTATGTAGAAAACATACATGTCTTTGATTCTCATGGCAGGTCACATTGCAAACAATATTAAATGAATGTTAACTGAATATTCTTTTGTTTTGTTCACTCTCGTATTGCAAAGCATGTTTAATTATATTTTGTTCTTAATATAACGATGAACTGTACATGTTCAAGTTATATCAATAAATTACTGTCCTGTCCTGTTCTGTTCATAAATAATCTTACTAATGCTAGTGCGCTAATTAGTGTTAATTGGCAGTAGCAACGCCTGAGGAAATCCGTATCACTGCTGATTATCGATTTTCTATAAATAGCCTAATTAACATGTGGTCATATTTTCGAGTGTTTGAAACGACAACGAGACAATACTGTCTAAAATTCGGTAACATTCTTAGATCACTAGGGTTGCATTAATATAATATCTTATAATTTGATAGCTATGATTGACGAACATTTAAGTTTATTCCGACATACTTGAAAATTGTTACAACTTGCTGGAAAAGCTATGGTAGGTACAAACTGGTATTGTCGATGGACCGGAAATGTTCGGAAACTTTTCCGTTGAAATTCCGTTTCTATTTTTAGCCGTGGATTATCTGTAGATGTATATAATCTGTAGATTATTGCTATTAGAAGTCATCGTTCTTTATCAAATACAGTCTTATATTTCGGGAGTTATACATGTGACAATGCGGTTAGGAAACATGTTTGAATTTTCAGATTCCCGGCTAGCTTTCTATCTTTTCTACGTTATAAGCTACGTGACCTCTAGGGCAGTACTATGCAATAGCTAATCAATATCATCGCTCAGTTCAGGTGACATGAGGTCAACGTTTATTCACGTGATCATAAATTTGCATATTTGTATTCATACACGTGGTTGTTTTAATTAAAACGTTGATTTCAGTTTGTATTGATTTTAGTTGCCGAATTTACATTAAAAATGGAGGCATTGCATATTCTGCACGTTGTGTAGATAATCATTTCCCTGGAAAGCCTGGAACTATTTTTGGTTGTGTTGTTAGGATGGTCTTAAGAACTGACAAGAATTCTCAAACAGAGTATTCTTTTTAACACTGGTGGCAGCAACCACCAAAAACTGATTTAAATCTTTCATGGGTATTGTCCGGAAACAATGAAAACCAACGGACGGACGGACCGTCCGGCAAGCTCACTCCTATATACCCCCACCACCCCACGCCAACTTCGTTTGTGGGTTTATAAAAACTTAACCAAACGGGACTCCGACGCCGTCGCCGACGCCGACACACGGTTGAGTCCAATGGTTCAACCTATTTTTCGAAAAACTTAGCTAAAAGCCATGGAATTATAAACGCTTGAATATAGCATTGTGTAATAGAGGCGATTGCGATCTGTACAGGTAATTTTAGGCCTGTGGTACATTTGCATGCCATATGTAACCCTCTATGCTATATGATATAAAAACATGCATATTTATGATATTAAATATGTTCACCTGCGTTCCCGAAATACAGACTATGATGAATTATTTCTGTTTAAAATGTGAAGATACAATTATATTAATATCTTGTTACATTATGCGGGTCTTGTGTTAGTCAAGCATCTTGCCAATTGTTACGCATGCGTTAGATGTAGGGGTTATATGATATCAAAGAAGTATATAAAATATAAAGATGTAATTAAACATATTGATGTTAAGATTCTGGACCGTAATGACGCTCGGAAATTTCCGTGAGATGACGTCATCTCCAATGTTATTTCGGAATATTTCGGCTTTTACTGTAGCGTCTTTCCGTACCAGCCGGAAAACTCCGATATAGCATACAGAAAATACGTCATTGAACAAAAATTACCGAGTACCATTGCGGGTATAATGCCTTAAACAAGAATAATCAAACTGATACAAGTAATAAGGTACTGACTGGATTCCAGGCCCGAATCCAGGGCCCGGCCGAGGGGCCCCGTGCCCCTCCCCCCCTCCCCCAACAGTTGGCCAAGAAGTGACCAATATTCATTAAAGATGCAACCTACTTTTTTGGCAAAGGAATATTTTTTTCTTAAAATTTAGACCCCGAAATGCACCAGCGGCCACCATTTCATACCTGTATTTTAAAATTTTCCACGGGGTGTGTCCCCTGACCCCCAAATCAAGAGGGGAGTACCGTACCCCTCCAATACTTCAAAAGTTAGACATAAAACGCACCAGAGACCACCATTTTATGCCTGTATTTCAAAATTTTCCAGGGGAGAGCCCCCCTGAACCCAAAACTAACATGGGCAAAGACACCCCCTCCAATACCTTGCTATGCACCTTGGCGGTGTTGTCTTTGTTCAAGACAGGTGACCCCTCAGTCAAAAATTTCTGGACCCGGCCCTGGATTCAGTACCCAAACGTTCTTCTCCTAATATAATTGCTAAAAATTTGAAATCGCCTGTCCGAAAAGAGTGTAAATATTTTTGTTTATGTAAACACTTGTCAGGATAAACAGAATAATCTCATGTAGCTATATATACTGTTAGTACAAAATTACCCGGGACTCTTTTTTCTTATCTTGACATAAAGTATAAATACCTATTTTACAAAACATGAGAGCATTGTAAAATATATTTCCAATGTTATAAACTGGACAATTATTTAAGGTGCATATATGATAATATGTACACTACCCAAAACATTTCTTAGACAATTACTTGTCATTCAAAATACGAGCAAACTATACGTCCAAACACAGAAACCTCAGTCTGCAGAATTCTTCTCTTTGTTCTAAACAGTTTGGTCTAAATATTGTGATGAGCAATGGGTTGCAAAGTATGGGTACTTAAAATAAAATTCGCTTAAGAGGAGGAAACAAAATTGAGCCGCGCCATGAGAAAACCAACATAGTGGGTTTGCGACCGGCATGGATCCAGACAAGCCTGCGCATACGCACAGTCTGATCAGGACCCATGCTGTTCGCTTTTGAAGCCTACTGCAATTAGAGAAACTGTTACGCAAACGCACTATGTTGGTTTTCTCATTGCACGGCTTAATTTATTTGACCCTGAACTTGACATTGCAACCGTCACCGATTTTGGATAGTATATGACTTTGTTAATAGTTTACATTTTTACCTATTTTCTGTTTTGCCGACGTGCTTTGCACGTTCCGGTTCTAACCCTCTATTTAAGGAAAACGAAAATAATGAGTCACAAAAAATTACAAAAATGGGCCAAAGGCTAAACAATGAACAAAGTGAGAAAAACACTAGCGGCCAGTAAAAATGAGAGATAATTCGTAATTGGAACAATCTGGAGCAACGATATTGTATTATGTTAATCCCAGTGACAAATAGTATTATAAACATATGGAAATATTTTTTTTTAAATATTATAAGTCTATGAATTATGCTCCAACGAAATAGCCGTTTAAACATCAAATACAAAATATAATTCCGATCAAATAATTTAACAGCATTTGTAAAGCATGTACAGTGCAAAGGTTTTCTATAATATTGAGATATAGTTGGGTCAATAGCTTCATGATTTAGCTTTTCGTTTTAGCTGCATTATAATGTAAAAGTTAATGTTCAAACGTTAGCCTCAGTGCTAATGTACAATTATCAAAATTTTGTGTTAAACATTTACCATACTTTGGGTTTAAAGAAAGTGATCTATATACATTAGCATAGCTCAGGAAGAAAAAGAAAGGCAGAAAACATACAGTCGTTATATCTGGTGACGCCGTTGTTCCCGTTCCAGACTGGGACCCCGTTGTTCCTGTTCCAGACTGGGACGCCGTTGACGTCGATGAGGTCGTCGAGTCGGACGGTTCTAAAGAACAATAACAGTGCTTGGTTAACAACATGCCGTGTCTAGGTACAGATAAATTTTGTGTTAATGCTTAATGTATTAAGCTGTAAGTTGCTTAAGTAAGGTCACCTTAGTCTTAGACTTTATCTTGTAAAGTGTTACAACATATAACTTAACAAAGATGTGAAAAAATGGAGAGAAAAATGTACTCTTATATATCGTGTTTGGTTTAATGTCACCTGCGTCCATTAATTTTATATGTTTATTGTAAATAATAATTATTATAATATATTTTTTATTTATGGTTTTAGTTTAGCAATACGAATTGAACACTAATAAAATTAACAAAATGAGCCGTGCCATGGGAAAACCAACATAGTGGCTTTGCGACCAGTATGGATCCAGACTAGCCTGCGCGTCCGCGCACTCTGGCCAGGATCCATGCTGTTCGCTAACGGTTTCTCTAATTGCAGTAGGCATTGATAGCGAACAGCATGGATGCTGACCAGACTGCGCGGATGCGTAGGCTGGTCTGGATCCATGCTGGTCGCAAACCCACTATGTTGGTTTTCTCATGGCACAGCTCATATGTACTACCTTACAAGCATGAATATTTATGATGTTTGAACATGAAAATGAGTTATACAATATATATTCGGCCTTTCATAGCGCAAGGTTAACATTACACTCACTGAATGGCTTGTAGGTCAAAAGGTCCGTTTAAACTATTGACCGGCAAACCATTTAATGTCTTAGTACATGACATCAGAAATAAATGTTCACGGATTTCACGGCTTAATATTTATTAATTTTTAAAAAACAAACCTAGTATACATTGCGAGGAATATAAAACGGTCATATAGCATCACATTTGGACCGGCGATTTATATAAATTGTGTATTAAATTTGGACTGTTCTATGACAAAACCTGTATAAGTGAAATCAAAATTGAGACAACAAAATATTCATACAGAACAATCTTTTACCTTTCAAATCTGAAAATTTAAAGAAGTAATCTTCACTATTTTAAGACTTACAGTGCTTTCAATAAAATCCCAGAAGGCATTTAGAAACGCGATGTTACTAAAGCAGTATGACGTCGTCGTGCATGGCGTGTATTTAATTTCCCTGTCATTTATGTGACAAATTATGCGTGCAACTAAACATCATGCATTTGAATATTTTGAAACAGTTTAAAATAAAATAAATTTACTGAAAAGTAACTTTATCTTGTATTTTTTTGTTGTTTTCATAATGGGCCTTTTATCTATATACTGGCCTCTATTTTCTCAGTATGCATAGGTTCTTTGGCATTTCGGTTGCCATGACAACACAAAAAACGTTTATTTATAAAAAAATATAGCTGAATTTGATTTTATTAGGTACAATTAAATTACAATATGCTAGTTTCTAGTTCTAGTTTCTCACAAGAAAAACACTGATTCCTCAGTAAATTCTACTTTGAAATATTTTTTATGCAGTACTAATACAGGTTTTCTCATGCAATGACCCATTTATCTATTGATGATATGACAAACATGTTATACAATACGTTACCCTCAACCTGAAATACCAAAACCACCTCTTTGCCACGATTTTCCTGTACCTCAATAAACTAAAATACAATATTGTTCGTCTTACCACACAACCCACAAGATTTATAACATTTGGTCTCCATTATTTCATTTTTTGATTCACAATGACCATTTCCGACCTTCACTAAGCAGTCTTCGGTAGATAGTCCTGCATCCTCACATGGGGCTACAAAATAAAAGGATAATTGTCCAATAATATTCTAAACTTAAGAATATTGTATTAAAACTAAATCTATTAAATAATCAGTTAAATACAGTAAATGAGCCACGCCATGAGAAAACCAACATAGTGGCTTTACGACCAGCATGGATCCAGACCAGCCTGCGCATCCGCGCAGTCTGGTCATGGTCCATTCTGTTCGCTAACGGGTTCTCTAATTGCTATAGGCTTTGAAAGCGAACAGCATGGATCCTGACCAGACTGCGCGTATGAGCAGGCTGGTCTGGATCCATGCTGGACGCAAAGCCACTATGTTGGTTTTCCCATGGCGCGGCTCAAATTATGAAAAAAAAACAAGAGCTGTCACTAATGGTGGCAAATGCCCCCGCAGCGCCTTGACCTTTGTCTTGGTGACCTTGACCTTTGACCCCAAAGTCAATAGGGGTCGTGTACTCAATAAGTACTATTATCATGTGAAGTTTGAAGGTCCTGGGTGCAGTGGTTCGCGAGTAAAGTGCCTTCATGCAAAAAGTTAACTTGGCCCCTGGGTGCAGTGGTTCGCGAGTAAAGTGCCTTCATGCAAAAAGTTAACGTTGACCCCTGTGACCTTGACCTTTGACCTGCTAACCCCAAAGTCAGTAGGGGTTGTGTACTCGATGAGTACTATCAGCAAGTGAAGTTTGAAGGTCCTGGGTGCAGTGGTTTGCGAGTAAAGTGCCTTCATGCAAAAAGTTAACGTTGTGACTAACGAACGAACGAACGGACGGACAGTTGAAAACTAATATGCCTCCCTTCGGGGGCATAAAAAAGAGTACACAGTGTCGTTTAAATATTAAATTTTGAAAGGGACCTAACCCACACATTAATAATATTTGTTTTCTCTCAAAAATCTCTAAAAAAGCGAGTCCTCAGTGGTGCAAACTTATTGACATAGCCTAAGATCTTTGCAAGATATTCAAATAAATAAATAACCCTACATGTTGTGCAGAAGGTTACCATTGCAACGTTACCATTGCAACGTTAAGTTTTGAAATAATGCTGAAAATCAAAATTTTTCTTTCATTTTTACCAATATCTAACTTTCATTTTCATCCACTTTATCATTATTCAGTTTTATACTCGTATATACATTTCATGCCAAACCTGGTGGAAATGAACATGTTGAAAAATTTCACCCAAACTGTGGGCGAGTAGTTTTAATCATTCCTGTCGATTAAAAAAAATGTACCGGTTCTCTGATAATTAGAACGTATTCCTTTTCTGCAAACACAATCAAACCATAACCCTCCTTTAAAGTTAAATCTAAATGCTAACAAGTAATTAATAAAATATTCATCTTACAGCTACAGTCTAGGTCTCCGTACCCTTGCGGACACGAGCATCTACATGCAGTTGCGTTAAACGTCCCTCCATTCTGACAAGAACTTACTTTGCAGTCTTGACAGTCTATACCAGTAAACGGGTTCCTGCACAAGAATAACGATTTTCTCAGTTTAGTGTATTTCTCATTCTTGAATGTTAAAACGAATGTCTGCTACAAACGATAAGCTTCAAGAAAAAAACAACATTTTAGCGGCAATTATTGCAGGGTTTTCAGTTATCCTTGTCCTATAAACACACTTTAAACACAAATGAAAAATAATTAGATTAAGAAGTCACAATTTAGGAATTGAAACAGGTCGTTACCATGGTATTGAGAGACAGAATTCGGTATGTGAGTATTGTAATATGCATGCAGTAGAAAGTGAATATCATTTTCTGTTGATTTGCTCAGTGCTCCAATATAAGCAAAAATATTTTCCAAACTCTTCATAGCCTTCCTTAGCAAGGTTTAGTCTAATGTCAAATAAAAATCAGTCGACCCTAGTAAAAGTTTCAAAATATCTATGTGAAGCTTTCAAAGTAAGAAATAATAACGTAATGTATTTCATCTTTATGTACAATATTTAGCTGTTTCTCCACATTTAAGACATATAAAGGCGTATAAATGATTGCACTTTGTCATGTGATGCATGTGTGTATGTATTTTTGTGTGTACATTTTAGTTAAGTTTTAGCCAAAGGCATATTGTATGCTGATTTAACTTTAATAAGTTTGTTTGCTTGTTTGTTTGTTAAACTGTTAAGCCAAATTATTATCATCAGTCATTAAGAACAATCAAAGCGACTGGAGTCAAAGACACAATATCCTATCACAGGCGCATTTTGGCTTGAAGAAACGTTGCGTTATAGTTGATGTGGTAGTCTTTAAATTCCTTCATGAAGTTTTATGTGATACATAAAATTTATACATAAAAAAATAAATGGTTGAATAAAAGAAAAAGTTCCACATGGTCAGCTTTTAACGAGAATTTGCAAGAATTCTCTCCCTTAATTATTGACTGTGTTAAAGCAATTCCCATCAAACTGGATTTCCTCCCTTACATTAACTCAAATCGTGTCATTCATTATCTAAGTCAATAATTCTTTGTCATGGATTTTGCATTGATCTAATACATGTATTTTGCTTTAGGTAATACACGGAAATAAGGCTCGCATGTTACTCCATAGAAAGCAACAAAACATGTAGCCAGTTTTTTTTATATAAATCATGTTGTTTTATAGATTCATATAGAAGTATTATTCATGTAAAGATATAAAACATTTCTGTAAAAAAACACTATGTTAGCTTATGATATTGCTAAATTCGTGCTGTCATGTAACAGAAAATGAAAACATTTAATTAAATTTCTTTTCTTTTGAAACTTTGAATCCTGCGAAACATTGAAATCCGAAAATTAGTTCATAAACGAGCTTTCCCACAAACACATGTATACATAATAGTTTTCCTCGAGAAAAACGAAACTTGTGTGAAGATACATGTATTCCATTTTGACTGATTGTTCTTGTCCATATAACGGTACTTTTGTTTAACTTTCATGTCTAGAAGTTTGCCTTTTAAAACATGGTATTACAATAAAATAAAGTAATAAACTAAACAATACTGTATTTGACAGGCAATGGCAAAGAAAAACCCGAGCAATTTAACAAACTTAAAAAACATACGTGTTACTAAAACACACGCACACATGTTTTATTAACTGGTCTTGATCCAAGGTTTTCCATAGAAATCAAAGAAAGAAAGAATCTATTGAATTATGAATCAAGTTTCTGATTTTTTCTGATCAGCATTGGTGTACGTGTATCATAGAGATCCTAACTCATTTTTTTAAACAATTAGCTCTGATTCATCCTGTCTACTTATTTATAGTGTCTAAGTTGCTTGATTATACATAAATCAAATATGCCATTCAGATATGTGTTTGTACATACTATACAATTCAATCATGAAATCAAATTTATCGTGTAAACTGAAGTCTTTAGCTGTAAAGGTGACTGTTTTTCATGTTTTCCACGAACAAAACCGTGGCAAAAAAATGTAGGTCGTTCTAAAGAGATAATCCTACCGTGCAAACTCATGGAAAGCATGCAATTTTTTTTTTCAAGCTTGGATTTCATTTCTAAAGTAGACATGATATTGCGCGTCTGTTAATTTCACCCTGTCTTTGCACATCGTGGAAATCATGCTGTGTCTTTTGTTTAATTAAATGTACACATTCTCTCCCCCCTCTCTTCAGCTTTCAGTGAGGGCCTAACTTGCAAATTACACTATTTCATTAGAAAAGTATTCTTTGAAGTAGTTTTTCTCCTGTCGTCGAATGTTTCAATATTCCAAAGATATTTAGCTTTCAGTCGGAAATTATGTAATTTATGTTGATTCGTATTGTTTCCATAAAAAGTTTGGTGAAAAATCAAAGCTCTGCCTGTTCTATTCTGTTCTTTTCATTCTTTTCTATTTTTTTTATTAATTAGACAATTATGAACGTTATTATTTTAAAGACTATATTGAATCGTACATCAGTTGTTGGTATATGCAGTTCCGTAAATTAACACGGTTTAAGTTACATCAGAACTTTAAGAAATCCACAAGTTTTTTTTATTTCTTGGTACACTTTGAAGTAAAATGGAAGCAAGAAGCCTTTACCCTATTACACTTAAAATTATATTATTGTATTGTTTATAAAGTCAAAAATACCTACATATGTGATAATAAATTGTCATGCTTCGGAAAATATGATTTATTTGCCTCTAAAGTAGAGTAATTGAAAAGTTTACTGTTTTTCACTATATGTTCAATATAAGCGACGGTGATACTTTTAAAACAAAAGTGGAAGCAAGAAGATGTTCAGTTAGAATAAATATTTTCACATTAAATTGAAGAGAAGAAATTGAAGTTTTCTGTCATATCTGGTAAAATATTCACAAACCAAAAGACATATTAGAAATTAATCATTACAAATAAATTTCCTATATAATCTATTGCTCAAAGTAATGTCAATAGGGAAACCAATATTGCGTATCGGATAATTTTCAAGGGGGACAACCTACTATAATAAGCCAGTCAAATATAATAAAAGCTGGGGATGACAGTTAAATATTCTTTGTTAATTTATTAAATTATAATGTTTGTATATGAATGTACATAAATAGCATCCATTTACGTGCAAATACAAGACACACATGTAAAATGTCTATAATTGTATACGTCTGACCTTTTTTTGAAAGAAGCTGTTTTTTCTTAATATGTCACATGTTCCAAAAGTCTAACTTATTTGCAATAACATTTTCTCTTACTACAAGAATAATCTTACCTATTTGCAAGAGGAATTTTACATACCTCGACCTTTACTTGCAGTAACAAATACACTTACTTGCAACTGCAGGTTGAACCATAGGTATTGCCTTGGCAGTCACAGCCGCATCCTGATATTGACAATGACTGAGAGTTCTTGCAGAATTTATTACAAGTTGTATCGCAACTGATGCCTGGAATAACAGTTGGCACACTGAAGCATTGCAGTTTATTAACCTTTAGCCTGCTGGTGGCAACTGTTGCTGCCTTTGCGAACAGTGCAGACCAAGATCATGGTCTGCACTGCTCGCTATTCAGTCAGTAAATTGTCAGTGAACATCCCTTCAATAATGTCCAAATTGAATGATGGATAGTCCATGTTAGAAATTTAGCAGGTTAAAGGTTAAACAAAATGGATTTAAAGCCTAAATTTAAAGACCAGTCCATTTTAGAAATTTAGCAGGTTAAAGGTTAAACAAAATAGATTTAAAGCCTAAATTTAAAGACCAGTCCATTTTAGAAATTTAGCAGGTTAAAGGTTAAACAAAATAGATTTGAAGCCTAAATTTAAAGACCAGTCTATTTTAGAAATTTAGCAGGTTAAAGGTTAAACAAAATAGATTTAAAGCCTAAATTTAAAGACCAGTCTATTTTATAAATTTAGCAGGTTAAAGGTTAAACAAAATAGATATTAAAGCCTAACATGTTCAGGAAAAGTTACTATTTACAACTGTTTCCCGTTTCCTCGCATACATATGATACATGTACCTTTAAACTTATGGTTATCACTTTGAAATGGAATTTCACTTTAAATTATTATACTAGAACCTAAAAGTAATTACCATAGTAACCATCAGCACAGTCGCACGAGCAAGTTGACGGATTCCACGTGCCTCCATTCTCACATGTTCCGGAACAGCTTGCCACTAAACAGGATGTTAATATTTTTCATTAGATACAAATCTAAAATTCCTAGTGGAATTTTTTCAAAATACAATACTTTTTTAACAATCACAATGCTGTCAAACAGAATGAATTATTCAACACGATAATTTATTCAACAACTTTCGTTTGTTTTGCTTTTGATGGAAAACTGATTTTGAATCTTCTGATTATTTAAATATTATGCAAGAATGTTTGGAATATATGTTGGTATAAATCATGTACACATTTTCTCTTCCTTCCCCACCACACAACTGATTTGAAGAAACACATGAATGCAGTGGCTTTTAAATTGTAAACTAGACAGTTCTTTAGGCAGGCAATACAAAAACAAAATTGGAAACCCAGAAAAAACACAACAATAACAGATTAAAAAGAAAATCTCACACGCACAAAGACAATATCAAAACAAAAATCAATCATCCGAGATGCTGTCACGCGCATTGTGCTATAGCAAGTATTATCTTTTGGCCATGTCCTTCACTACATATTTCAAATACAACTGTCTGTGTGATAACTTGCTGACTGTATGATAAATGACTAATTTTGTGATAAGTGGCTGACCTTGTGATAAATGGCTGACTTTGTGATAAGTGGCTGACTATGTGATAACTGGCTGACTTTGTGATAGCTGGCTGACATTGTGTGATAACTGGCTGACATTGTGATAAGTGGCTGACTTTGTGATAACTGGCTGACTTTGTGATAATTGGCTGACATTGTGATAACTGGCTGACTTTGTGATAATTGGCTGACATTATGATGACTGGCTTACATTGTGATAATTGGATGACATTGTGATAACTGGCTGACTTTGTGATAAGTGGCTGACACTGCGAAAAAAGGGTCAATATACGGGAGTGTACGGTCCCGTATATTTCGAAAATACGGGAGTATACGGGGTGTATATTACAAATATACGGACCTAGTATACAATCCCGTATTCGGAACATCTAGTATACGGGAAGTCCGTATATTTGTCATGCATATACGGGATCCCGTATACGGCGAATATACATACATGTATATTTCCCGTATATATTAAATATACGAGTTTTCAAAAAAAAAAAATCAATTAGAAATGGTGTTTATTAGTGTTCTGCTTTAACATAGATTTTATTTCCATGTATTCGAAGGGTCTTTGAAATTTATCCCGTATACTTGTCGTATTTTAGAATATACGGAACACGTGTACACGAGCCTGTATATTCCGGATATACGTAGTATACGGATCCCGTATTTTTGACATATACGGACTGCAACTGCATCTAATATACGGGACATATACGGACCTGTATTTTCTAATATACGGGCATCGGATTTTTTCCGTATACGGATCCCGTACTTTTGACATATACGGGGCATATACGGAACTGTATTTTATTGATATACGGGCTACGGACTTGTCCCGTATATGCAGGGTATACGTAATATACGGATCCCGTACATGTGTCATATACGGAATTTATTTGCATCTGATATACGGAGATATACGGAACTGTATTTTGTTGATATACGGGCCAGGGTTTTCCCGTATATGCAAGATATACGTAGGATACAGATCCCGTATTTGTGTCACATACAGACTGAATTTGCTTTTTGTATACGGGAAATACACGGAACAGTATTGTTAACATATACGTTGGCCAGATTTTTCCCGTATATGCACTATCCCGTATTTTTATTTTATTAGAACTGATCTGGTATATGGGGCACACACTGAAAGATGACATAGAATGAAGGTTAAACAAACCTTTAGCAGAATACGGTATGTTAGGAAAAATCAAGACATGACAGGGTATGAGAAAAACATTATCATCAATGGAGACAAGTCAGATTAAATTAACATTATATATAACATAAATACTTTTTAAAAAAACAGTTGTTTTTTCTCGTACGATTATGCGTTATTTTTATTTTTTGTCCAAATGAAATAAGCAGAAAATGTAATTCTTGCATACCAGACGGGATTTCCGGTATTTTTACCGGTGCTGGAAAAATCCATCTTACACCTCGGGGTGTAAGATGACTCTCGTGCTTTAAATGACGTATTACGAACTACATATATGGAGATGATTCGTGTAGTTATATTTTCTTTCCAAAACGAAATAAAAATCCAATACCTTGACAGTTCCTCTTGGTTCCTGATAATATATTTCTCGATTCAAAGGACGTTATTTTATCAAAATTTCATAACGTTACGCTGCAACTGATAAAACAAAATCGGAACTAAACATTGCTATTTGTCTATGAAACGTCATGACATCTTTCCTGTTTACGGACCTTGCTTTCCCGCGCTTTGTTTAATTACGCTGCTATAAGAAATAGTTCTATAAAGAAGCCATTCGATTGATTTTATTTTTATTAATTTATTTCTTGATGTCGGTATGCAAGAAAAAGATTCTGTCACTGGTTATAGGTGCAGATGGGAATATCCGGCTCTCGGCTAAACAGTTACCCTCGAAGCCGGAAATTCCCATCTGCACCTTTAACCAGTGAAAGAATCTTATAGCAATCAATAACATTATGCATTTTTAGATGTTCGTTTCTAATTGAAAAACTAACAATTCGCACATTTAAATATGTGCCGCACCGTTAACGCAACAAATCAGTATAGTAACACTTCTTTATTACTGTTTATAAATTTTTCGTTATTCCAGTGAATGTTGATTCCCACTACAGGCTTTTTCGATTTGCCGTCTGCTAAAACAGCAGTACATCCTTTCTAATGTCTGAAGATGTATTCAAATTTAGCGCTTTGAAAAGATGCATGATGCATGATGCATTCTGTGTTGGAATTCAATATGTAAGCAGGTTACAAATGATGCACCCCATGGAAATATTCAGTTTCATGATCTCAATAAATGTAAGCTTTTATCTGTTGAGGTACGAATGTCACTGAGTACGATGGCTCATCCGGGCTGTCTGTCAGCATCTATTGACCAAACTTCTCACATAAGCGTTTTCTCTATCATGAAAACAAATCGTCGTCCAGTTGGAGTTAATTGAAAAATCTCTTGTGTCAACCTGAAATAGAATTTGCAAGCATTAAATGTTATATAAATGGACTCTTGTAGTTAACAGAGAATGATATCTTTTAACGCTATAAATGATGTGAAAAATATGACAAATGAAATGACGTGTGGGCAGGGATGACATCATTTAAGTGCTCATTTCGCGCAAAGAAACTAGATATACAGTCAACTTATTTAAGGTATTTTAAACATTAAAGTGTTTCATTTGCGTTTAATAGTTATATTACGTTAAAATCTATCCCCAACATTATATTTTATATAAAATGCATGGTGTTCATAGTGCCGACACACGTAGCCACCTCATTTGAAGAATTGTCTTCAAACTGACATAAAGTCACGACAAAAGTAGGGAAGATATTTTCAAGAGAAATTTTACCTGCAACAATTGTTTACTTCAAAAGCAAATAAAGTGCAGTGATGTGATCTAAATAACACTTTCCCATTCTATTTCTACTAAAATGTAAAAAAATAAATCCATTATTTAAACGAAAGCTAGCTTAAAAATAAACATTCGTAGCCATTTATTGTAGCAAAAAATTGAGTCACATAACCTGATCGTCGTTATTATGCTATATTAGTGTTCTGTAACCTGTCCGCCATTACGCGATTCATTTTGTTTCAAACATTTATTAAAACTTTGTAAATGAGCAAATTCTGTACGATATATACGATATATTTGCCACTAAATGTTTTTTTTTTTTTTTTTTTTTTTTTTTTTTTTTTTTTTTGATTAAATGATCTGAAGAGTTTCAAGAATTTCCAGTCTCGCGCTCAGTATAATATTCTCACTAAGATTTATTTTAGACAAGTAAAATGATTCACCAAAAACGTCTTATCTCTTCATGTTAAAATGCTTTAATTCAGCAGTCCTGTATTCAAGTATGCAATAGAAAACAAGTATAACTGTTAGATACATGTATCCAAATCTTATAGATTAACCTAAATGAAATATTAAAAGATATCAGAGTATCAATATAATTTACATTATTTCGTATAAGTGTTACCGAATACTAGTATTCGATACTATCAGATCATAAAGGCTATCTTTCAAATTGAAGTTTGGTCAAATTACGAACAACAGAATAGGAATTTTTGTTTCTCAACTATTTAGAAATACCATATCAAGAGAAAATAAAAGATGACAGCGTCAGGAATCGAACCCGGACTGCCGCGGCAATAAAGAAGTTTTCCGCTGTCGTTACCATAAACGCTGAGGAGAGTTTGATGTTCAGTGCGCGTTAAATATACAAACGCTTTTCAATTTTCATCATAAAAAGTAGTTAAAACAATTAATTCTCATTTTCTGTAACATATAGTCTGTCAGTAATTAAGAAATATAGCATTAATTTCCAGAGATTAAAAAAAAAATGTCGAGCTTTGCCTTTAATGTCTGTATTTGGTATTCTTTTAATTTTTCGTTTGAAAATTGCGTTATCCGACCAGTGTTGTTTCAAGCTGGGTCATAAAATATGTTAATACACTTAGTGATAGGTATTTTTATGGTTTTTACGTTGTATTTATGTATCACTTTATTCTGTCTTTGTATCGTCTTTTTCTCTCGGGAATTTAGTTTTTATGATTTTTACACTTATTTCACTTGACAAATTTAATATCACTGGAGAGAAAATTTTAACACAAACTAGAAAATAAAAGATTTTTGCTGTTTTTTTGTTGTATATAAAAACGCTACTTAGAAAACCTTTAAAGTACGTCATTTTGCGCTCTGCTAAAAAAAAAAAAAGACGTTTGTGGTCATGGCTGCAAAATAGGTAATAACAGAAAACTGAAAATATATCAATCTTTCGGAAATACATATGTAAATTATGAAAATTTCGTAATAGTCCGTTGAAAATCGGTAGGTGGTTTATATTTGAAATAAAAGACTTAGCTACGCAATTACTTATATTGTGTACATATATATAATAATATGAGCCAGGCCATGGGAAAACCAACATAGTGCGTTTGCAGCCAGCCTGGATCCAGACCAGCCCGCGCATCCAGGATCTTTGTTGTTCGCCTTCAAACCTTATTGCAATTAGAGAAACTGTTAGCGAACAACATGGATCCTGACCAGCCTGCGCATCCGGATCCATGCAGGTCGCAAAGCCGCTATGTTGGTTTTCTCATGGCGCGGCTCATATGTTTAATATCATGTTTCATATATTTACAAGAAAGTAAACTTATGTGTTAGATGTATAATATCTAACGATTTCTAAATATTTCATAATATGTTTTAAGATCGAAATTACAGACATACTCGATTTCTTTTCTAACAAATGACTTTTTTGTTTTCAGGATGATTGAATATGCACGTGCGCAGGTCTATCTATGCACGTGAACAGGTCTGGTTAGAGTTAAAACACGTTTACATGCACAGATCGACCTTCCCGCGAGATTTTTAATGTTCTTACAGTTGTTTTCAAAATATATAAACCATAGGCTAACAAAAGGTGTGTATTTTTTTCCATATTGAAAGAGAATAAAACTTTCCAAAATTCTGAATTTTTTTTATAACCAACCTTTTTTGATATGATACTATGAAACAATAATACGCATCACAACCGCTTACATTTTAGTCTAGAAAAGCATTATTTTGTCAGTTAGATTACCCATTTTCTAAAGATAAAAGATCGTAAATACTAACTTCATGATTCCAGTTTTGATCGAATGAATGAATGTACGTGTCGCCTAATTCATTCGTAAAGAAGTTAACCGTGGCTACTTTGCTTCTGCGAAATATATTTTATTCTTTACAACATTTTTTCTCGTTTAACCACAATGGTATTCATGAAATATTTTTGCACGATATTTTCTTTTATTTCAAACACTTGCAACATTAGCTTTTGGCGACTGGATTTTTTGTCTACTAATGAATGAAAGAATGGATGAAATAATTACTGAATTAACTGTGATTGAATGACTGAATGAATGAAAGATTTCACGAATGAATGAAACTACTTAACGGCTATTCTGAATTTCCTTTTTCATATTAAAATTATATAATAATTTAGTAAATAGACAATTTTTTTACTGACGCTAGCAATTAAAAGAGTATTTCGTCTGAAGTGTATTATTTAATCTACATTGTACATTAAATATTTTCCTTTAAATCGCAGCAACTCGTGTTCCCGATTAATTTAAAAACCAAAAACAAAACAACAGTGAACAGGAGAATTACAAGGCTAACTCCATTTTCATACAACCTTTCGACTATTTATTAAGTCTTCATCAGGAAGTCAACAAATATGATATGAAATAAACAACGTCATGAATTTAAGTATTTCATGATCTGCCTTGTTACAAAAAGAATTCATATTGAGAAAAAACCTGTCTAATTCAGTTAATCAAAAATTAAATCAAATAAGTACTTACCCGAGCCTTCATCTTCTTCTGCAGAATAACGCTATGTCAAGACATTTTTGCAATATACAGATTAGTGCGTGCGGTCACTTCAACCAGATGTTATCGCCTCGGGCTAGATGAATGCGCGCTGATTGGCCGATTCCATTAAACGACAGAGGGTTAAATTAGGCCATGCCGATTATCTCATAAATTTAATTAATATGCATCAATTAATGTTGCAGTAAAACTGTGCCGCAGAACCTATATGTACAATTTATTTACGAAGAGATGGATGAATGAGTGCAAACTTATATAGCATTTTGATGAAGTCTATGTTAGACGATTGTGTTTATTTTTTTTAATATGTCCGTAAGTATTGACCTGGCACTCATTAATCTTTGCAAATATTTTCGGGCGTTTTCGTTAATTTACCTAGTATTTGTATTTTGAAAATAACCATATTTTACAGCTAACAAATGTCACGGTGGGTTTGATTTCCAGGCACGTTACCACGGGTATCATTTTTTAAAAATGTAATGTAATGTTAACGATACCTGTTTTATTTTTACATTAATTTATGTATCATACTTTAAAAAAAAAATTATTGTTTTCTCTTGTAGTATTTATATTCTAGTACGCTTATGACGGGTAACATGCCTTTTTATCTAAGATACTTTAACCAAATTATTCTACTTTGTTACAACGAGTAAATATGATAATTTTTAGTAAATAGACCATAAATATCACGATACGTTTGATCAAATAAGTGGTATTTGTAAGTTTGCATATAAAATTTGGGGGAAAAGGTATGGTCAGAGGTAGGATTCGAACCCACGACCCTGATATTAGCAGCAACACCGCTTGTCCACTCAGTTACCTGCACATGCAACAGTATATCAATTAAGAGTTATATATAAATATTTATATTGCTATTTGTGATCGAACACTGAAAATCAATTTACGGAAATATACGAAATATTCATTAGTGCCAGGTCACTACCAACGGAAACTACAACCACGAGAAATAACTTGGAACGGTGTATACTACGGTAGCATAGAGGGGACATGTTCGCACTTGTTAGCTATCACGTTCGCTTATGTTAGCTAACACGTTCGCACGTGGTAGCTAACACGTGCGCACGTGATAAATAAAATGTTTCCTATGTCCCCGCTATGCAACCGTTGTATACATAGAAGCATCCGCGGAATTATTTTTAAAATACGAACACATATTTCACTTAATAGTTCATAAGTAACAGCTAAAATTAAACAGAGAAGTATAAAATACATTTTATAGCTCACTGAATTGAACTAAACTGAATGACTACGGTTAATTATGTGCTTTCTTAATAATCAAAATGTCATGTTATCTACACGTTGGTTTAAAGGTCCGACCTACCCGAATGGGGCCTCAGTGGCCGAGTGGTTTAGATCGCTGACTTCAAACAACTTGCCCCTCACCGATATGGGTCCGAGCCTCATTCGGGGTGTTCTCCATGTGAGAAAGCCATCAAGCTGGCTTACGGAAGGTCGGTGGGGCTACCCAGGTGCCAGCTCGTGATAAAATATTGCACGGAGGGCACCTGTTGTATTCCTTCACCAAAAAAGCTGGCAAGTCGTTATAGGATCAATAATTGTATCGATGTTATATTAAATCCAACAAAAACACAAAAACGACCTACCCGGACGGTAGCAGACCAGGATCTTGCAAAATTCGAGTAAGAATAAAAAATGCGAGTAGGAAGTCATGGCACTAGAATATTTTCGCGATCACGCTTAAAAATCGAGGAATTCGCTCAAACTGTCCTATTCTCTTAAAACAAACTCCTTTGAGGTAGTTGATTCATTATATCTTGTTGTTATTCTTTAAATTTTAGAATCAATTTCATAAGTAAAGTATCAACACACGTCTTTGGTGTTATATTCTACGGAAGGTCTTATATTGTTACTGTATAAAACAGGGATGGATTAGTTGATTATTTTTTTCTATACTAGTAATTATTTGCATTGTATACACGAGCGTTGGAAATGAGCAGCAGAAAGAGTAATTAATGCATGCATTTGATTTTTACAACGGCGATGATACACGAATGTGTTTATCACTACAAATAAATAAGGATGAATGAATTTTTTTTCTCAATCGGATATTTAGATTGAATGTAAAAGTAATTCGGAAACGCGCAAGAAGAAATGATGGATTTATTCATGTCTTTGATTTTATACCTGTTTTAGCCCGCGATTGTTTTTATCAGTTCGTGAGATATTAGTGCTATACATCTATTTCCTCCATTCATTCATTCATTCATTCATTCATTCATTCATTCTTTCATTCATTTGACATACATGTACACGTTCAAAAACATGCAAAACGTTTGTCCTTTGAAATGGCCGGAAAATATAATTTTCACTACATATATTGATTGCATGGCTTATCATTCATAATGATTTTTCATTAGTATCGACAAGGAAAGAAATTGATAGCTTAATCAATCCTAATTGCTTGTACTGAAAAAGAAGAAGAAGAAAAACATGCAAGATACAAGAAGAAAGGATGAATTATTTGAGGTCTTTGAGTTTATATTTGCGATGGTTCGCGAATGTTTATTTTTCAATTTTGGACGCACAAGAACAAAGAATGAATTATTCCATGCCTTGATTTTCCATTTGAATGAGTTTACTACAAGAAATCCATCTTCTTCTATCAATATTAAAGGGCCTTGACACCAGATTTTAGCTAATATGATCTTTCTTTAAAAATGAAAATTGGTCATATTATGAACATTAGAACAAGCTATTCTTTGCACACATTTTATGAAAAGAATGTTAAACAAAGCACAAGATATTTATGAGCTGGGAATCGAACCCGGATTGCCTAGGCAATATAAAGCCCCTAAACATCTTGACCAGCACACCACGGAGGAATTTGTACGACCGTTTAAATAAAGCTTTATAATTAACGCAGTTTACCTTCGGTACCCCGTGACAAACGTTTTCAGTCTAATAGATTATGAATGAAAAATTTAGTGAATATCGGGACTGGATTCTTTGTCTGTATACACTGAATGTAGAAATTGTGAAAACACGAAGGAATATATATTGTACATTGTAGAAAGTTCGAAACATGGAAGAAAGGATGAATTAATCAATGTCGTTGATTTTTATACGCCCGAAGGGTGCGTGTAATGATATGACGCTGGTGTCCGTCTGTCCGTTAGCTTTTCTGTAACCGCTCTGTAACTCTTGAACCCTTCAAGGATTTCGAAGAAATCTTGCCACAAATGTTCAACATATCGAGACAACGTTTTAATGGCTCGCTTCAATATTAAGGTCATACATAGAGGTCAAAAGTTATATGATATTGTTTCGCGTCCGCTCTGTAATTATAACTACTCTTGAACTGCTTGAAGGATTTAAAGAAACTTAGCATAAATGTCAACAACATCGAGACGACGTGCAGAGGGCATGTTTCGGATTGCTCGCTTCAAGATCAAGGCCACACTTGTGCTTTAATAAAGGCAACTAACATGCATATTTCATTTCAAAGTATATATAGATTTTCAAAAGCTCTGTCATAATGTATATAAAACAGCAATGTATCATTAACCCATGAATCTTTGCTGCAATTTTAGCCTAAAAGTGTCATATACCGCTAGCAAAAACTTGGAGAACAGAATTTCCTTTTAATTATTGCTCTAACCTTTTAATGACCAGATTATAATCATTTATATTTTTGCCAAACATTACTAAGTATGATTATATACACATTTCTGAATCCCGTATTTCCGCCACATACGGCAATTATACGGAGTTGTATACAAAGCATATACGGGAAATATACGTCCCCTATTTTCGAAATATACAAATTATTCATATCCCGTATTTCCAGAATAAACGGGAAATATACGGTGTTGTAAACCAAGAATATACGGGAAATATTAGTCCCGTATTTTCGAAATATACAAATCATTTAAATCCCGTATTTCCGGCATATACGGGCAATATACGGAGTTGTATACGAACGATGTACAGGAAATATAAGTCCCGTATTTTCGAAATATACACATTATTCATATCCCGTATTTCCAGAATATACGGGAAATATACGGTGTTGTATACCAAGAATATACGGGAAATATTAGTCCCGTATTTTCGAAATATACAAATCATTTAAATCCCGTATTTCCGGCATATACGGGCAATATACGGAGTTGTATACGAACAATGTACGGGAAATATAAGTCCCGTATTTTCGAAATATACAAATTATTCATATCCCGTATTTCCAGAATATACGGGAAATATACGAGGCTGTATACGAAACATATACGGGAAATATATGGTCCGTATTTCCGTAATATACGGGTTAATTTATTCCCGTACACCAGACATATACGGGAAATATAAAGTGTTGTATACGATCAGAATAACCCTTTTAAAAAACCCGTATTTCAATAATATACGGGTTATCGTATATCAAGAATTCCGTATTTCATAGTATACAGAAACCCGTATTTTATTAGTATACGGACTTTTAAATATACAAGTCCCGTACACGCCCGTACTTTAGTTTTCCCGTATTTCTTCCCGTATATTGGTAATATACGGAATCCCGTACACTCCCGTATATTAACTCTTTTTTCGCAGTGTGATTTTGTGATAACTGGCTGACTTTGTGATAGCTGGCTGATATTGTGATAACTGGCTGACTTTGTGATAACTTGCTGACATTGTGATAACTGGCTGACTATTTGATAACTGGCTGACATTGTGCTAACTGGCTGACTTTGTGATAACTGGCTTACATTGTGATAACTGGCTGACTTTGTGATAAGTGGCTGGCTTTGTGATAACTGGCTGACTTTGTGATAGCTGGCTGACATTGTGATAACTGGCTGACATTGTGATAACTGGCTGACTTTGTGATAACTGGTTGACTATTTGATAACTGCCTGACATTGTTATAACTGGCCGACTTTGTGATAACTGGCTGACATTGTGATAACTGGCTGACTTTGTGATAAGTGACTGACAGTGTGATAACTGGGTGACTTTGTGATAACTGGCTGACAATGTGATAACTGGCTGTCTTTGTGATAAGTGACTGACCTTATGATAACTGGCTGACTTTGTGATAGCTGGCTGACTTTGTGATAACTGGCTGACTTTGTGATAGCTGGCTGACTATGTGATCACTGGCTTACTATGTGATAACTGGCTGACATTGTGATAACTGGCTGACTTTTTGATAACTGGCTGACTTTGTGATAACTGACTGACTTTGTGATAAGTGGCTGATTTTGTGATAATTGGCTGACATTGTGATAACTGGCTGACATGGTGATAACTGGCTGACTTTGTGATAACTGACTGACTTTGTGATAACTGGCTGACTATGTGATAACTGACTTACTTTGTGATAAGTGTCTGACTTTGTGATAACTGAATGACTTTGTGATAACTGACTGACAATGTGATAACTGGCTGACACTGTGATAAGTGGCTGACTTTGTGATATCGGCTGACTTAGTGATAACTGACTGACTTTGTGATAACTGGCTGACGTTGTGATAACTGACTATGTGATAACTGACTGACTTTGTGATAACTGGATGACTATGTGATAACTGGCTGACTTTGTGATAACTGGCTGACATTGTGATAGCTGGCTGACTTTGTGATAACTGGCTGACTATTTGATAACTGGCTGACTTTGTGATAACTGGCTGACATTGTGATAACTGGCTGACTTTGTGATAACTGGCTGACATTGTGATAAAATATATTAAATATTATACTAATTCAAGATTAACGGTTTATTTTTACTTCGGATTTAACATACAAATGTATATAAAACCCGCATGATAACTTAAGCGATAACAACAAACATGTTTGATAATTATGATTTTTCTTCATTAAAACGTTTCAAAACAGAAAATAGTTTTGTATAATATTGCAGTACGCACTTAACTTCTATCATAGACAACCTTTTTGAGTTCAACGATGCATGGGAACCATAACAATCAAACGATAATATAAACATGTTGTTGTTTAAATTATCGTGCGGGAGTAGGACTGTTAATATGACGAAGGAAACATTTATACTAACTTTCTGACGCTGTTGGCAGTGAGTATGTATACGTTACTCCGGCGTTATTGTTATTACCGTTGTTAAAAAGCTACAAATAATTAGATGATAATGTAAAGGTGATGACAGAAAATTGCAATAACAGTAATAATAAGAATATAATTATGTAACAATAATTACTGTAATATGGCACAATTTTTTTTTAAAATAAATTAACGAAATACACTTTGGAACATTTTATACGCCTATGATCAGGGTAAATTAAAGCAATGTTCGCACTACCTTGCTTTGAGAAAAATTTTGACGTCAGTTATGACGTTACTTGCCCAATGACGTCTGGTTTATTACAAGTCTTGCATAATTTTTACCACACTATTGTAATGAAAATAAAAACAAGAGCTGTCACTATTAGTGGCAAATGCCCCCGAGCATTTATGCCAAGTATTGTTTAAATCCCTTCATGATGGCAGAATTATGGACCGGACAAGAAACAGACCATGTTAACCTTTAACCTCAAAGTGTGACCTTGACCTTAGAGCTAGGGGTCTAGATCTTGCACATGACATGTCGTCTCATTATGGCGCACATTTATGCCAAGTTATTTCAAAATCCCTTAATGATGGCATAATTACAGCCCGGGCAATAATCTACACGGACGCGCGGACAAACGGACGGACAGTGCGATTTTAATATGCCCAACTGCTTGTAGTTCATTTTTGTGACAAATCTGTGTCTAAACACACCGTTCATCTACATTTGAGCCTTGCCATGAGAAAACCAACATAGTGGCTTTGCGACCAGCATGGATCCAGACCAGCCTGCGCGTCCGCGCAGTCTGGTCAGGATCCATGCTGTTCGCTAACAGTTTCTCTAATTGCAATAGGCTTTGAAAGCGAACAGCATGGATCCTGACCAGACTGCGCGGATGCGCAGGCTGGTCTGGATCCATGCTTGTCGCAAACCCACTATGTTGGTTTTCTCATAGCGTGGCTCATTTTTACTTTTAAAAATGAATCACTCGATTAACAAGATGTTTTGGTATCTAGCAACTCAAGCTCATGTCCTTGTGGTTCAATCCAAACTCTGAATCGTGTTAAACAAACACAAGAAGGTCTTGATTATTATATGAGCTGCGCCATGAGAAAACCAACATAGTGCGTTTACGACCAGCATGGATACGCACAGTCTGGTCAGGATCCATGCTGTTCACTTTCAAACCCTATTGCAATTAGCGAAACCGTTAGCGAACAGCATGGATCCTGACCAGACTGCGCGGATGAGCAGGCTGGTCTGGATCCATGCTGGTCGCAAAGCCACTATGTTGGTTTTCTCATGGCGCGGCTCATATTAATATTTGTGTAGTGAAGTCGTAAACAATTCTAAATGACATAATTAATTTATCTTTAGAAAAAAATGACAGGTTAAGCATCACATTTTATTCAGAAATGTTCTTAGTACTTCAAAGAAATATACTAATCATTTAGCGACCTTTATATGCATTTCACAATAGCAGGACAGAATTGTAAATACAAGGTATGCACACTCACCCAAATGTCAGCAGCCTGGTTAAGCGGTCCCTGGGCGTACATATATTGTTTATTCCATGCAAAATACCAATGTGTTCCAGCAAAACTAACTGGGGTTGATGTTGTAATTAGGGTTTGATAACTGATGACAGCTTGCGAGCCAGTATCCTTTGTTTTAAGCTCTATTATTTCATTGAAATCAATAATAAATTAAAAAGAAAGACATTTTTTGTTCATATTTTCAAATATGAAATTTGGGTCTAGTATTTCTTAAAATAAATGCATTTCTTTGTAACATTTGCAAGACTAATCACCCATATGTAACAAGTGAATGAAGTATTACCATGCTAAAAAAAGTCCTCTACTAGAAGGAAACTAATTTTCTCTACTATCAATGACGGATATACAATATTATAATATGTATAAAGTATAATACGTTATAACACAACGTTTGAATTAAAATTTGGATATGTAAAATATCTAGCTGTTGATGGCTGATAACATCTATAGATGTAAAAGAAAATATAACTTTATTACGAAATTGTAGGGATAATATGAGACAAAATGTAAGAAATCATCATATTAAAGGGAAGTAATACTGAATAAAAATACCCCAACAAATATTTTAACTTGGTCCAACGGTACATGAGCTTATATTAAAACATTTCACAGGCGGGACAGGAAAATATCAATGTTGACATTTGATCTTTAAATTGACCTTGAATTTTGAGCTAGGGGTCTGGGTATTGTTCATAACATAGTGTATAATAATGGGGACCATTTGTGTCAAGTAATATTAAAGTCCAATAATGGATGGCAGAGTTATGAACCAGACAGGAAAGGAATGAAAACCATATTGACCTTCGACCTCCGACTGTGACCTTGACATAAGAGTTATAAAGAAATGGGAAATGAGTGGTGTGCAAGATGTGTTGTCTCAATATTAGGCACATTTGTGTCAAGTAATATTCAAATTCCTAAATGGACGACATCATGAGTTATAGACCAGATAGAAAAAAACCCAATACATCTGATAAGGCTTTTCTATATTTCAAGTAGATATCTAAAGATAAAATATTTTAGGGGAAAAAGGGCACTGGGTATTTTCATCTCCTTGTAATGTAAATTTCTAACGTAAAAGGTCTATAATAATTTTAAGAAAAGGTGAATAGTTACTACTAACATTGTGACTGATTTAATTTAAGAATGCAGTCAAAACTACCAAAGACAATATTTACCAAGATAATGATTTTGCATAGTGCTGTATACAAAATAGACCTGTATAAGTGTAGAATTTGTTGGTAAACGAACAATCCTTGCTCTTTCACCTAAAATGAGAAAAAAATAGTTATCATTAACAAAATGAGTATATGTATATCGGTATATGTTAAAATACAAAAGCATGCATGTACTTTTGTACACAATATAATAAGCAAACATTTACCAAAACAAATTAAAGTGTTTCATTTGATCCCTCCCTATGGAATATGTAACCATCATTACTTTAAAATTACTGTCATCAATGGTTTTTAAAACAAGTTGTGTTACTAGTAGAAAAATATTTACTTTTAGCTATCACTGTGTCATAAACTCCCTCTACTATTTGACATGTAGAGTTATCTCCCCCGCACACTCCGCAGCCGTCCTTCTGCGTGTTGCCAGATGTATGATCACATCCAAATAACTAAACAATAACAAAATGCATCACAAAATGTTTTCTATTTGTGTACAAGTATATAAAAGTAACGAAAATATAAAAGCCCCAAATGAGTGTATAAAGATAATGTTTTGAAAATTAGGTCCTTACATTGTCAATACAGATGTTGATTTAGACAAAAACAACATTGTGGATAACCAATTATTTATTCTAAAGCTATTAAAGGAATATTTTACTGAAGCAATGAATTTGTAACCTTTTGCTTTTGCCGGCCAGTCAGGTTAACAATACCGTTTGTTAACATTTTAATGACATTTTGGCAAACGTCATTGCAGACTGAAAGTACACCATATGTGATTATAATGTAAGATTATCTTCCATATTTATTACATACGGAAACATCCTAGGCACCCCCAGGTTTTGTTAACGCATAACGCTTTACTAACACCTATATGATCTTTGTGGGTACGGCCATATTTAAAGTAAATAACATATTGAAAAAATAAACATTATATTTCCACCTTTAGGATAATTTCGCTTATTACACGTACGCGCAATGCTCATTATCTACGAGATTTTAACCACTTGCGCCAGACCAGAAAGGAAATGCCACTATACATGTCCTACCCCTAGGTATACTATAAGAACCATGGTCGTGAACGGGAAAATATACTAACCCATTTCAATGGCGCATTTCTCACCTAAAACGCATATTTTGGTAAATGAGTACTATGCATATTGAACATGTGGCAATTTATCTTCCATTGTGCACCAGTCATATTGTCTCAATATTTCATATCACAGAGACACTCCGTGAACTTTATGCTTTCGTCATCGTTTCAGAAAAACTTGGATGGACTTCCCTAATAAACTTCCGGTCTAGATGACATGCTAGTCGAAATGTAAACAAACAAAAACAGAATGTAAAATATTCGCAGCTACACGATAAAACTCGAAATGATGAATGAAAGTCATCGTAGAAATGATTTTGAATTTGAATCATACAGTGGTACACATTTGTATTGATTATTTAATTCACATTGCACATTTCTGTTGCATATACACATTCTAGCGTATTGACATACATAATCAGCCAATCAGAATAATTTTGTTATCTAAGCCGGAACTACATTAGGGAAGTCCATCCAAGTTTTTAACGTAACTTTGACGAAAGGCTCATTTGCAGACAGGCGATGGAGTTTCTACTGTATCTTTTTAAAATGAATATGGACTTTAAATTTTCGAAGTTTTGTATTTGTATTCGATTTTGTATTTATAAGCATTAATTTATGTAAAGAAGACATAGGGATTTACTTGGAATACTTGATTTTTTACTTACAAAACAATATCCTTGAACACACGTTCCATACATGTCCGATTTTCTCGGTAGGTTGTTGTTCTCCACAAATGTCGACAACGAACTGTGCGAACATGGAGTTCCATGCGGAATTATACCATGCCTTTCTGATGAAGCGGCAGCGTAACCATCCACAGTGTCACATACAACATTGCACTGGGCTTCGTCTGCGTAAATTTATAGTAACAGTAAATTTACTTTTCCGTTGCAAGATACAATTTCTTGCCTGTGGTTATACCTTGTTACATTGTATACCTAATTTCTTGGTCATTTGCCTGTCCTTGATGTGTTCCTTGACTTGATATAAACCGGATTCATTTCTAAAGCATACTTAAAGACACGTCATGGCTGAGATAGTTTAGCATTATTACAATACACAGTCGGTATTGAAATTGTGTTTCCAATACATGTGCTCATTAGATAAATCCTCAATATCTATGTGAAAATAAGGGATGTGTTTTGTATGATTGCAACACTGTGAGTTGCTCTAATTACTGACAAATGACTGAAACAATAGGAATTCGTACGAGACATGGATAGACAAAACGACAGTGAGGTAACAATATATTCTTTTATTGTTTTAATGTATGAGTTGTAAGCTACAATATAGAATACCCATTTTATGAAAATCAAACAGGAAGTTAGAAATAACAGAAAAAAAGTTAATAAGGTCATGAGTCATCATATACCTGTCAAAATTTGTCATTAGTTTTCACAAGCTGTCAAAATTATTTTTATCTCTCTATTCTGCAAATGCATTGTTTTTTGAAAGTCTTTTGTTCGGATATTGTAGTGTGAAACTTACTTTACATTCCACATTAATATTTGTGCTTGAAATTGCTTTGTTGAGCTCAACGAAATCACATATGAATGTCTATTTTTTAGTTTATTGTCTGTTATAAAGGTACCAACTCTCAATATTAAGATACAAGAATTGTTCCTTTCTGGTAGACAAAGGAAACTATTTGGCTGAATCATAATATAACGGTTTTTGGAAAGAACTGAATATTCTTTGGTTTTTTGTTATTCACCGGAAATTTTGAAAAGTGACATCACCTTAAGTATTGGTTAATAACAAATCCTACGCAGATTTGTGAACATTTTGCAAATATAGAAATGAAATGTGTTACAAAATTACTAACGTTGCTGTTCTGTAACCGGTAGATCTATCCAATATTATAAAATAACTTCATTACTCACCACTGTTACCAGATTTTGCCCCTGTATTGAGGTAATTTGCCGAAACGAGGCCAATTAATGAGTACATGTTATCTGTTTTCCACTTAGTGCATGTTTCTCCTGCCCTTTGTGTAATCAGGTCAGCTTCTACTGAACTATCCCCATCACATGGCTACAAGTTAAAAATGCCTTCAGATTATTACAGACAGAACAAAAAACGCAAACTGTTGTTTAATAAAATCTGTAAGAAGATCATTTGCAAGCAGAGTACGCAAGCAAGCAAAAGTAACAGCAGATCGGAAATAAAGCAACCTTTTGTAGCTGGTAAAAATACTGAATGCCTAGTATGATTTAATACAATAATTCCAGACGCACATAACATTTATCAGTATCTTGAAAAGGGCGTTGCTCATAGTTTCAAATTTATATTACTTTGAAACCCGTACAATATTATCACTTGAAAATGACCTCCCGTTCCTAAGGTTTAACTGCTAGATCACGATGTACAGTGTATGTGTACATACATTGTACATACATATGGACGTATTTAAAGTTATATAAATAAATAATGGTTTGGTCATTTACATTGGATGTTTAGTATTTTCACTCCAGTACAAGATACAAATAATACAAGGGGAATATTTACATATATTTAAAGTACGACAGTTGATTTCACGATTAGAATTAATTAAATTAACATGTACCTGAGTATTGCAAAGTTCTGCATCATATGCGTCGCCTTCACAAAATGCGCTGTTTTGGGGCCTGTAAATAAAAAAAAAATAAAAAAAAAAATAATGGGAAAAGAAAATCGAAATCCAAGCTGTAACAAAATGGGATTCTAATGTATGTAACAGAAATTATCTAACTTAGAAGTCATTTTGAAAGACTCACTTTGGATTGTCACACGTTCGTATTCTGTACTGAACACCGTTTCCACACGTGCGGCTGCATGACGTCATTGTTCCCCATTCAGACCAACCTCCTGTTACTTTGTTTATCAAGGAAGGGTCAATACCGGTGTCTGTTACATTGATACACCGATAATTGGCCTGGCTTGTTGTACAAACCTAAATTACCAAAATATGGATGATCTCAGTTCAAACTTTCTATTAATTGGAATGAAATTATTAGTTGTTTTAAAAATTAGATCTAATTAATGATAATGCGACTTAGAAATATAACAGCAGACAAGGTTAGACGGAATACTTTCGTGAGAGGTAGGCCTAATGAAATATGCAAAACTCCTCATGCCCCTGAGCCCCGGTTTAAATGGAACTCTATAATTATACATATGTACAATTGAACGGACGCGTACTCCAGGAACACATTGTTTTCCTACAATTAATGTAGTTAGTTATTCTTGAAGCTAATCAGAACGTACCATATCTTCGCCACAATACCTTCCGTCCGTCGGTGCCGTATATCGAAAGCTGACACCATACTGCTGTGATGTTGGATCTAGATTCATACATCTATACCCAGAACAAGAATTCTACAACAGAAACTTTGATATTAGGAATCTTTGATAAATATGCAACATCAAACAACTACAAAACTTCAACAGTTCAAATACTATTTGAGCCGCACCATGAGAAAATCAACATAGTGCATTTGCGACCAGCATGGATCCAGACCAGCCTGCACATCCGCGCAGTCTGGTCAGGATCCATACTGTTCGCTAACGGTTTCTCTAATTGTAATAGGGTTTGAAAGCGAACAGTATAGATCCTGACCAGACTGCGTGGATGTGCAGGCTGGTCTGGATCCATGCTAGTCGCAAATGCACTATGTTGGTTTTCTCATGGTTCTGCTCATTTTCATGGCACCACTGTGCCAATGAATATTACATTTAATTATTTATTTTGAGAGAAGATTAAAACAGACATTTTTCAATTCTAGTGAATTGAAACATAAAATATATTTATGACAAATGACACGTAATATACATGTAATTACGGTACATTCTATGTGTATGAATGAATCACGATTCGTTTATTCAAGCCTTAAATCTGGAATATCATTTGCTTCAAATAAACAAAAATGAATTGCAAAAGCTAATCAACAGTTTTGGCTTTATCTAGAATAACACTAGATGCCCACGGGCAACATGTCGAGCCCGCCAGCTGTCAAAAGGACTGAGAGTTGCACATGACACTCCTTGTCTCATTGAGGCAAACATTTATGTCAAATAAAAAAGAGATTGCAAAAAGTTACAATATAAGTTACATGTATTTAAAGTAACAACAAAGAGACGTAAGTCTTTAAAAAAAATTCTAAGTCCACACAAAAATCCTCACCAGTAGAGATAGGTCAAAATACACCTGAAAATTGGATGTAACATGCATGTTGTACTACAGAAAAGTGGTCTTGATTTTTCCCTACGATCAGTAATAAAAAAGTTACGAATATAAGCTATTTATAGTAACAACAAAGGGAAGTAATTCTAGGATCTTGTGCATGACACTCCGTCTCATGATGATCCCTCTATGCATCAAAAAGAAATGCTCCAGACAAAGTCATTCTTGTATCTGACTTTTGACCTCTAAGTGTGACCTTGACCTTAGACATAGGGACCTGGTTCTTGCGCAAGACACTCCGTCTCATGAAGGTGAACATTTGTGCCAACTTACATCAAAATCCCTCCATGCATGAAGAAGAAATGATCCGGACAAAGTTGCCATTCTTGTATCCTTTGACCTCTAAGTGTGACCTTGACCTTAGACCTAGGGACCTGGTTCTTGTGCATGACACTCCGTCTCATGATGGTGAACAATTGTGCCAAGTTACATCAAAATCCCTCCATGCATGAAGAAGAAATGCTCCGGACAAAAATATTTTTGAATTTGACATTTGACCTGTAAGTGTGACCTTGACCTTTGAGATAGGAACCTGGGGTTTGCGCATGACACTCAATCTCACTGAGGTTAACATTCGTGCCAAATATAAACAAGATTGCTCCATGCATGTCAAAGTTATGGTCCGGACAAACAAATCCGGACGGACGCACTGACGGACGTTCTAACGAAACGGTCTTTATGTGACTCCCCCATTGTTCTCTCTATTGTTCTAACAGTCACATAAAAAGAAAAATAGTCACATAAACAGAACGGAATGAATGACATCAAAGAGAAAGTACCGTTATGCAGTCACTTAACCATCATTTCGCGGGCATGCACGCACGGACGCACGCACATACACCGAACAGCCATTTGGACAACTATGTCTTCGCTTCCGCAAGTGGGCTCGACAAAAAGTCCGTTAAAATCTTTTGAATATCAGGTATTCTAGACAAAGCAAAACATTTGGTTTAAGTGTTTTGCGCTTCGCTGAGTGTTATGTCATTCGCTCATTTTTTTACGCTTAGCTGAGTATTATGTTCTTTGCTCAATAAGTATTTTATGCTTAGCAGAATATCATGTCCTTTGCTCAATGAGTATTTTGAGCTTAGCTAAGTATCATGTCCTTTGCTCATAAAATATTTTAAGCTAAACTGAGTATCATGTCCTTTGCTCATTAAGTATTTTACGCTTAGCTTAATATTATGTTCTTTGCTCATTAAATATTTACGCTTAACTGAGTATTATTCCTTTGCTCATTATGTATTTTACCCTTAGCCGAGTATAATGCCCTTTGCTTATTATGTATTTACGCTTAGTTGAGTATCATCTCCTTTGCTTATTAAGTATTTTTGCTTAGCTGAGTATTATGTCCTTTGCTCATCAAATATTTTACGCTTAGCTGAGTATCATGTCCTTTGTTAATTAAGTATTTTACGCTAAGCCGAGTATCATGTCCTTCGCTCATTAAGTGTTTTACGCTTAGATGAGTATTATGTTCTTTGCTCATTAAGTATATTACGCTTAGCTTAGTATTATGTCTTTTACTCATTAAGAATTTTTCGCTTAGTTGTGTATAACTTAGTATGTTCTTTGCTTATAAAGTATTTTACGCTTAGCTGAGTATTAGTATTACGTTCTTTACTCATTGTGTATTATACACATAGGTGAGTATCAAGTCCTTTGCTTATTATGTATTTTACGCTTAGCTGAGTATTATGCCCTTTCTTAATTTTAGACTACACATCATTATAAAAATTGGTAGAAAAAGAAGTGCACGTGTGATCAGTCACGTGAAAAAACGTGTATACATCCACCTCATTGTTTTGGATTATCTGGGAAAAGAGTATATCTATAACTTTCAGGTTACGCTACAGGACAAATAATTAGGCCAATTCCATTTTTGTTTCAGAGAAATGGCGTAGACTGTAATATATATTCACACATAACCTGGATAATATTTAAATAAACAAAACGTATTGGATAACAGATAAGTATTTTAGCAGGTTAAAATACAAATGCACAACCAACTGGGAATGAAACACTTTTTCTAAGAATGAATTTTAATGCGTCCTTTTTACATGTTTGCAGTTCTGTTTTATGTCTTCGCGTGAGCAACTGAATCCTGACTAGATATGTTTTTAATTAAGCTTAAAACACGATAACATCAAAGTTTTTGAAAATGTGTATCCATACCAATGATCCTACGTACACGAAGCCAGCACCGTTCTGTAATTGGCAAATTTCGTCATCTGAATACGTCATACCTTAAAACGAATATCACGATAATTATATGTTTAAGAATACTTTCCAAAACATACGTTGCCTAATGAATTAACATTTTTGCAACGTTTAAAATCTTGTGAAAAAAAAAATACATTTTTGCAATTATTATGATGCCTCTTCAAAATGATAGGTCAGTAATTGTTTCAAGACTTTATTGTCAAAATTGAAATCAAAGCATGGTTTTCAGCTGGAAATAGACTCGTTTATATATTGCTGACTACGTCATAAAGTATGTTGAAAAAACAAACATAACTAGGTAACAGGTATAGCCACACCCCTAGAACGCACCCTTACAAAATGAAATTTATATCAGTGTATGTTTGGATGTGTTTACACACAATAAAGCACAAACAAAGTGAAAGAACGGACGAAATGGAGAACAGGGACAAAACAAACAAATAAGGGAACACGGTAAAAAAACAAAGACAAACATTTGTTGAATGCAGACTCTGGTGATTATGTACACCAGCTTAACATAAATTATTTTTATATTCACACATTCAAGTAACTTGAGGCCCCAGTTATATATCCACTAACGTTGACAGAATAGTTTAATTTGGAGGACATTGCTATGGGGTGTAAAATTTAAATATTTATCTCAATAAAAGTGTTTCTATACTATGTGATGTATACAAGAACAAAACCTACCAGGCCACACGGCTTCTAAGGTCCATATAGTTGATTCACTTACATCAGTTTGTAGTAAGCAGTCAGCTGACGTACCGCTACAAACATAAACCATAGTTATTTTATAGATATTTTTCCTATCGAATAGATTTTCTCCCCTGACATAAATGTCTGTGTTATTTATAGGAAATATGTTGCAGATGGGAATATTTTCAGAACTATGTTACTGGTGATAGTCTTTGTATTGATAAATGAGCAGCACCATGAGAAAACATAGTGCGTTTGCAACCACCATGGATTTAGACCAGCTTGCGCATCCTGCGCATCCGCGAGTGTTTATTATATCTATTCAAGTTAGCCCTACTAATTATAAATATTTTTCTCATAATACTGGTTTACCATGTTACTGCATTCTTTTGCTAGAAAACAGCGATGTTTTTGACAATGCACTGGAATATTAAAGGATAACTGAAGTGTGGTGGACAGATGTCTTTAACAGAGTAAAAATAATAGAAGCAAACGATAGTACTACTAAATCCCCAAGAACGTTTCTCTTAAAATTGAAAAGAAATCGTCATATGGTTACCTTTTCCTAAAATTTGGACATAATTACGTTTTTATATTTTTTTCATAAATGTCTAAACTACTTAGATATCAATGTACTTGAGCAATTCTTTGAATGCCGCAACACTGCAAGTGCTCCAGCCGGATGTTAAACCTCCCATAATGCCATTGTTAGGACTCGGGCATCCAACATCCCCGTCATGTTGCATATTCAGACTGAAAAAAGTGATATACCTTTTTTTAAAGGTCCACGTCAACAAATGCATGTATCCATATCAAAATGTTTAAATCAGATAGCAACATCTATGAAACTTCAAAAAGTGTACAAATTCATTTTATTCGACATCCATTTTTTTTATTGCATAACTAACATAGCAAAGATACTTTACATATTTTACAATCATTTTTTTTATATAAATACTGTCTTTGATTATCTGAAGTCATTAAGAAATTCCTTCTTAAATATCGATAAAGTTAATATAAATCTGAAGGCACACTCTTAAAAAATTCGGAACAAATAATGTAATCAGAAGGTTACTTATGCCCAAGTTCGTGTGTGGCAACATAATATTCGGCTATAGATGTGTCTGTAGATACGGCGCATTTGTCACCGTCTATGCATATCCCTGGGGTATACGCTTTCCCAGATACATCTGTACCGGATCTCCTGAAAATATATTTGAACAATTATATGGGGGATGTTCAATAAATACCCGTGAAAGTGCTCTCAATTTTTCGTATATCATCAAAAACAGATGAGCGTGTTATATAATGTAAATAAGGGAATGCATAGTTGACATTACCACAATATTTTGTCTTTGGGTAAATAAGTACATGCTGATCCCCATGACAATGCCATATGACGCTATCCAGCACAATATTGCCAATTTTCCTATTTTACATTCGGTAAAACATGACTTTCCACGTACTTATTTTCGGAGCTACGTTTGCATAAAGCGAGCCAATATTTATAAGAATTTTAATTCTTGCATACCAGACGGGGATTTCCGGTATTTTTACCGGTGCTGGAAAAATCCATCTTACACCCCGGGGTGTAAGATGACTCTCGTGCTTTAAATGACGTATTACGAACTACATATATGTAGAAGATTTATGTAGTTATTTATATTTTATTTCGAAAAACGGAATAAAAACCCAATACCTTGACAGTTCCTCTTTGTTCCTGATAGTATATTTCTCGATTCAAAACACATTATTTTATCAAAAATTCATAACGTTACGCTGGAACTGATAAAACAAAACCTGAACTAAACATTGTTATTTGTCTTTGAAACGTCATGACGTCTTTCCTGTTTACGGACGTTGATTTCCCGCGCTTTGTTTAAATACGCTGCTATAAGAAATAGTTCTAAAAAGAAAGCCGTTCGACTGATTTTATTTTTATTATTATATCTTGATATCGGTATGCAAGAAAAAGATTCTGTCACTGGTTATAGGTGCAGATGGGAATATCCGGCTCTCGGGTAACTGTTTAGGCGGTAACTCGGTAGGAACCTCGTTACCGCCTTAACAGTTACCCTCGAGACCGGAAATTCCCATCTGCACCTGTAACCAGTGAAAGAACCTTATAGCATTACTCTTATATCGTCAAATTATAAACGTTACGTCATTAAAATGTTTATATTGTTTTGGCCATCGCATGAAAATGAGTGCTGAACGGAGATCACAAAACAGTTTGGGTTTTTTAATAGACAATTAAGTAAAATGCGATTTTTTTTATCCCAATGAAGATTAAAAGCACAATACCCTTATGAAAACAAATTTGTATCAGTATTACTGGAGTCTCAAAAGTAGACAGAAAAGTTTCATTGACAATCTGCGAATCAGGCATGAGAAGACGATGACTTCAAGCTAAAGAATTTCTTGATCCCAAATCCGTGTCCAATTTCATCAACATTACATGCATATTACATGAATAGTTTTTCCTGTTCGTTGGAAACATTTAAACAGAGGTGTTCGCAAATCGTATTGGTCTTTTGTATCATGATGCCATCAATTTTTTTGGCTCTTTAGTGGTATTGATGTTGCCATAGAAACAATAGACAAATAATGTTTACGTTTTGAAATTTCTAACTCATTATTTCATACTGTGTATGTTTTCAAATTTCAGCAAACTATAACCAGAAAGATTTAGAGCACTTTTCCGTGTATTACTGTGCGACACAAAGGTAGGCAAATTATTACTGCGTGAAGCAATGGTAAAAATGATTACTGCGCGAAACAAAGATAGTTGTGGAACAAACTGCTTCTACCATATTAATTCAGAAAGCCTCGTTAGTGCTGGCCAGCTTTATTGGTTATAAATCTTTAAGGCTATAAAGAACACTTTAATAGTCAATTTTCGTGGATGTACTCAAACTATCTTACCCAGTAAAGAGATGTATGTGGTCATAGTCTGACCAAAGCCCACGTGTCTTTGCCCCATTACAGATACTGTACAACGTGTCATCCAGCTCAGTAGAAGGTGAGTACCATGACTGAAAATGTTTCAATGCATTGTTAGAATTTTAAGAGTAGTTCAACTTTACTCCATTTCCCTCTCATATTTCTGTATTTCTGATTCTTTTATAATTAACAACAAGAATAGACATTGGATGAAAGCTTCTTCTTCATTAGCATTAAGTGGAAAGAACATGATCAAAGAAGAATCTAGCTTACCGGATTTTGTTCCCAGATTACAATTTCTTTGATATCGATAGTAACTTCATAGTCCAGAACGTCCGATTTTGCCCATTCCGATTGTACCTTTAAAAAGTATTATAAATATAAGACTGGTATATTTCTAGTACTACGATTGCCTGTGGTATAGATCTAAATTACGTGCATGCACTGAAGTTTCATTCATTTTCTGATTTAGAACGTCTTACGTTAACCTTTAGCCTGCTGGCGGCAAATGATTCTGCCTTTGCGACCAGTGCAGACCAAGATCAGCCTGCACATCAAGGTCTGCACTGTTCGCTATTCTGTCAGTAAATTTTCAGTGAACACCCCTTTGAATAATAAGTGGTACCGCCCAAATTGAATGATAGACCAGTCCACTTTTAGAAATTTAGCAGGCTAAGGGTTAAAAGGAGTTCCCAAATGTGAAAATACAATAAAGCAAAATTTATATCATATTCCGCTGCACTGCCATAAAGGGGACAATTAATGCCGGACTTGGTTCAAGAACCATAAGGTTGTTGCTGGAATGCATTCGGTCTATTACATAACTTTCGTTAATAGATGGGATGTTAATTAAGTACCTTAAAGGTATAGATCCGAAGTTCATATGAGCCGTGCCATGGGAAAACCAACATAGTGGCTTTGCGACCAGCATGGATCCAGACCAGCCTGCGCATCCGCGCAGTCTGGTCAGGATCCATGCTGTTCGCTAACGGTTTTTCTAATTGCTATAGGCTTTGAAAGCATCATCCGCGCAGGCTGGTCTGGATCCATGCTGGTCGCAAAGCCACTATGTTGGGTTTCCCATGACGCGGCTCATATTGAAAAAAACATGAACAGTTACTTCGTATAGTTTATGTAAAAGACAAAATGTAAGGGTAGAGTTCCCGGAAGCACAGAGCACCCCAAACACACCAGTAGAGCCATGCATCGCAAAGTAGGCCCACAACAAAAAGAATCTGAAACGGAAAAATATTGTAGGCGCATGCCTAACAGTGTTGTTTTTTTTCTTACTTTTCAGTTTGTTTATCTGTGTATGTTAGTAGTGTGTGCGTGCGTGTGTGTGTGTTTTGTATGTGCGTGTTTGCGACGTTGTAGGAATATTGCGTTTAAGGAGCGTGGTTTTCCCAGTTGAATATTCATCCTTGCTCCACCTTCCCCCTACATCCGATCCATTTATTTACCCCTTACCATAAAATATGCAATAGGTTAGAAATAGTACACATTGTAGACATGTATTGATAAACACAGTATAAAGTCTGGCTATTTTTAACAATCAGCTGATACTGCACGACATTTAATTATGTACGTAGCTTTATATGCAATCTTAATTTATACATATTTAGTAAATTCAAATACATTTTATGAGGATTTTTGTACATCTGAAGTAAATATCTAAAGATAAAATATTTTAGTGAAACATGCCCATTGGATATATTTAAAATTATGACAACATTGAAACCGACAATGATATTTAGAGACAGATAAATAATTGATCAAGTTTTAATATTCTTTGTACTTTTCAAAGACGCAGTTTGGATTTAAAAACAACGTGCAGTATATAAGATAGCTGCTGCTGTCTTAAGATCCTTGAGACATTTCACCCGTTCAATAAACGTCAAAAGATCTTTACAGGAATATGATCCTGATACAAGGTTAATAGCAATTTTAACCCTTTACCCTTCTAAATTTCTAAAACGGACTGGTCCATCATTCAGTTTCTTATTCAAAGGAGTGTTCACTTTAAATTTACCGACCAAATAGCGAACAGAGCAGACCATGACCAGCCTGGCAGAGTCACTTACCGCCAGAAGGCTAAAGGTTAACTTTTACCTATTCTGATTCTGCCGTATAATATATAATTCAATTTCTAATTTAAATCATCTTATGTTAAAATTAGTCACCATTTGTAAAAACATAGATCTAATTATCCAAAGTTTGTACAGTTGTTTGTATTGCTGTAAATAGCAAAAATTTTTTTGCGTGTAACATAAAGGCATTCTGTCAATATGGCACCATTTAGCGACATTGTGGGTAATAATTCAGAATTTTTAACACACGTAAAAGTGATACTGGGGACTACTTTTGCTTCAGAAGAAATCAACACTGGCCCAAAAAAAGAAGTGGTCTTATAAAATACCGTGAAAAAGTACACGTTTCGAAATTTTTGTAATTTTAAAAAACTGTCTACATTGTGATCTATCCATATATCAATATTTATTCTGACAATACAATGATTGTATAACACTCGAGTCAGGAGGTCAAATAGATTAAACAAACGTATGTTAAAGGCATGTACACGGTTGTGCATGTCAATGCTGTGTTAATAAAAGATCACAAGAAGGAGCAATTATTACATTTTAAACAGTTTCTTCTTACAAAATAATTTTCCTTGTTTGCAATTTGTGACGTAGTCTCTCATCCTATAAAACATGAGAAGTGTGCAATTACAGATTACACTTCAAACTGTTTACAGTGTCTCTGGTCTGGATAACAAATCATTTCAATAAATATTGACACTAAACTGCAACTGTCACACGATAGTAGTGATATTTTCCTAACAAAATGAGAAAGCTATAAACGCCTTTGAATTACCTATAAAAGTTGAGAATAAACTATTTGCAGATTTAATTGAGTTACAAGTATGGTTAGACAAATCCTGCTAAAACAAAACTATTTCATTAGATACTGATAAAAAACTAAGTAGCTGTCACAGACTGATATCAAAACGGAGTGTTTCTAACACGACCCAGATATAATTAGAATATTAACAAAAGTGATTTAAAAACGTGCACAATTTATATTTAAATAAGTGATAAATATTAAATTATAGAATATACATTCAGCTAATGTAAATGGATAATATAAATGGTTCATATTCCATTTTCCTGACTAGGCCCATATTTCCATCACTAATTTTAAATTGAAAACTACTACTAGTTTGTTAAATGAACCTGCAACATGGTAAAATGAACATGCATTACAATTTTGACAAATGTGAGGCATGCTCATTTTAGAAAGTACACAACGTTCTGTTTGCACGTCTAAGACATTGTTCTGTCTTGATGGTTACATTAACTCCTTTAAAGAAAACGTTCAAGTACAGAGGCATTTAGATAAGAAAATGGTGACCCGTAAAATATCTTTGTGCAAAATGCTGTGTGGGTGTGTAGGTGTCACACATTTCAATATCTCTCAATCATAGTCTTGGTTACGTTCTATCTTTCCAAAGGGGCTTCACAGATTATATTGAAATAAATACCAGTCAACAATGAGAGCAGTCTAAGTCTGTTAAAGTTAATATGAAAAAGAAACCGAAGACAAAGATCTAAGAGGAATGACACACTCCTCTTAAATGAACAAAATGCGGAATAGTGACAAAAAATTGAAATCCTTTTGCTTATTGTGAAATCGATGTGTCTTACATCTTACTGATGCTTAAATAAAAAGCATGGATTATTTCTTATGTTGAGTATATAAGTTACGCTAGTTTCATTTTTTTTTTTGCTAATCTGACCTAGTTATGCCAGGTTACGAAAACATGAAAATTGCTATGAAATGTCGTATTTCGCTTATCTTTTTAAACATTATATATTTTATTCTGGACATAACAAGTCTTTCATAATACATACAGTCCTACAGTAACTATCATGGCAAGATTTAATTCAATAAAACACCATCATTCCCATTCCTTTACTGGCTGAGTAATTCAGTACAAACAAGTAATGGATCTGTCTTGAAAAAATACCCGAGTATCTCATTAACCCTTATCATGCTGGACACGACTAAATCTGCCTTTGCGACCAGTGTAGATCATGATCAGCCAGCACATCCGTGCAGTCTGATCATGATCTGCACTGTTCGGCTGTTCAGTCAGTGTCATTTTGGTATGCACCCCTTTTAACAGTTAACGGTACTGTCCAAATTGAAAGATGGACAAGTTCATTATTGAAATTTAGTAGGATAAGGTTTAAAGCAAATCAAAAAACAAAATATGTGTGTATGGATGGGTTCGTAGGGAATGTACAGTATGCACACAAAATATACAGAAATAGTAAAAGAAATAGATAACACAGGCAAAACAAACACATAAAAATATAAACACATAAAAAAAAATGGAAATTTTAATTTAACAGTGATTTAAAAGCTATCTAAATTTCTTTTGAAGTTTGAACGAAAACGTTTCAAGAAACTATAAACGTAATTGCAACTGAATTTATGCTGAATAATGGGCTTCATTACTTTTTATCAGTTTTAATATTAGATGTAAAAATGTAAAAAAAAATGCGATAAACTTTATTAACTATCAAGTTACATAGTTCATTGCTAACGTCAATTAGTGCAGTGACTTGCTATTTTAAATATATTTATTTTTCATCGTTTTCAACGTAACTTTTTGTGTATATATATATATATATATATATACAATGAAGGTATCAAATACGTAAATTGTAATTTAGACCATGTTTAGGATATAATGTTCTTGACATTTTGAGACAACTTTAGAGGAAACTATATTTGTTTTACAAATGTTTAGTGTATACTATATCCTTGACCTTTTAAACATAGCTTTAGTGTATTCTACATCCTGGGTACTTTACATTGTTACAGAGTATACTATTTCCTGACATATTTGCATATAGTTTTAGTGTATACTATATCCTGGATATTTTACATAGTTTTACTGCATGCAATATCCCAGAAGTTTACGTAGTTTGAGTGTATAGTATATTCTTGGCGTTTTTACATAATTGTAGTGTATAGTTTATCCTGAACAATTTACTTAGTTTTAGTGTATACTGTATACTGGACATTTTACATAGTATACGTATATACTATATCCTCGACATTTTACATAGTTTTATTGCATGCAATATCCCGCAAATTTTACATAGTTTAAGTATACTTTATCCTGGACATTTTGCATAGTTTAAGTGTATACTATATCCTGGTCATTTTACATAGTCTTATTGCATGCAACATCCCGCACATTTTACATAGTTTGAGTGTATACTGTATCCTATGCATTTAAAATAGTCTTATTGCATGTAATATCAAGCAAGTTTTACAAAGTTTAAGTTTATACTATATCCTGGACATTTTACATAGTTTTAGTGTATACTATTTTCAACCATTTCCCGCATTACCCCTGTCCATTTCAATTTCATAAGATCCACGATTGACTGATTTGTCGTATGGCCAGCATCTCGTATATTTTGAACGTATTCTTCATCCACTATCAAAACTGTCTCTATATTCAGACTAGCAATAGCTGCTCTCTTCTGTCTCTCTCCAATGTTTGCTAGAAGGAAAGTGTACATAAATTAAAAAACTTAATGGAGAAACAGAACCCTTTATTACAGTAAGTACCAGTTTGTACTTGTTTTATAAAAAAATATGCTTGACTAATTCATGTTAAAGGTCGTAACGTATGATACGTAAATGCTCAAAAATTGATCACTCTTGGTACAAATACTTGTTTAAACTATCAACTTAATTTCAAGTAGAAAAAAACCTCTTTTGTTTTCATACAATTATCTCCTACCAAAAATACTTTGAACTATATAAAAATCGGTCTATAAAAGGAACAGCTTTATTTATATAGTACTCCTCCGTCTGTAAATGGGAAATTGAAAACATTTTAATATACTTACAACTCGGTATATCATCAGACGATGGCTGATTAGTTTCTTGCAAAACATTGTTGTCTTTTCTTGCCAGAAGAACTGTCTCTTTGCCACCTTCTTGTACAGTTTCAATTAAATAAGTATACGAGCCGTTTGTAAATTCTCCTTTCTGTAATATTTATAAATACATGTTAAGAAAATAAAATATTTTTTGATTTAACTAACTAGGGTCTTGCCTTTTGGTTAATTGATACACTTGGTACAGACGGAAGTTGACCAGTTATGTTTTGTAACATTTGTTTCCTGATATTAGGAAAGGCATGTTCGTGAATCACTCATATTTCAATTATTTTCTTCGTATGAGAACAAACATAAAATCTTCTGTTTTTACTATCATCAAACTTCACGTGTTATAACTGTTTGAGAACCCCATTTTGTAAAGTATCAATACACTATTTCTATTGTTACTGTCAGAGAAGGACATACTAAACCAGCTTATTTTGTAAGTAGGCCTATTCTTTATTCAACCGTTCACCTTATTCTGCATAAAGATATGACAATTTGGTTTCATTTTCATACAAAACCAAAGTTTGCTTTTGTCAAATGTTCATACTAGTATTGAAACTATACAGAGTGTAAAAGCAAAATTTGTTAACAAAACTGAAATATAATCTCCTTACAAACCACAAAGAATTTATCTTTGTCTCTGTGTTAACATTATATCCTGTAAACTGTTAATTGTTTGTTCTGCGAGTTTGTCGTGTAGGATATGAATTTATAAATAATTTACCAGTCCGTCACATATTGATATGACTGCAGTGTTGTCTGGGTTTCTCTTCAGACTACCTGACATTAGGCAGTCTCTTGGCTGAATATTTTCTGAAATTTGTTCGTTGCCATCGGAGATAACAACAACTCGAGCGTCCTTGCTAAAATCTGGTTTCGTACGGTGGAGTATTATTTCAAATCGTATATCATCCCCTTCGATGTGCAATTCTATCGGCTCTCCTTGGTGGTCAGCGTCTCGTGCAAATTGACTGCTAGTAAAACTGAAATAGGGGCGAATAAACTTTGAAAATACTGACACTTTGTCCAGAAACATTTCCCGTTTTCTTTTTGAGAGAGGATGGGCCCGACTGATTAAAATCCTTGCGAAAGTCCTGTTTCATTTTTGAATTCTTAAGTGTTCAATTCAGAATGAATTTACTAACAATTTTTTTGTGGCTACGTATCACCAAATAATACTGCTGACCAATTCCTGTATTATAATGAACAAAGAAGACTGAAACTATATTAGTCAAGGCATTATAGCCTAAATAGATGGGTAACCTCAAACAAATTCCTTCACAAGAAATATTTTAATTTTCATACACTATAATATCTGCACTAACAATTTACAAAAGTCCTCAGAAATATTTGTGTCCAATCATGAAAAAATATATGTCTTTTATACCCTACTATTTTTCTGCAAGTCCCTCGATTTTTTTCTTCACGGAAGTCAAGAAGATAGATTGTATTATTTGTTTCAACTCTAAAACATGGACATCTTGAATACTGATAGAAAAAATGAAACAGTTTTATTAAAACAAATATTTGTTGCTTCGAATACATACTAAACATGTAAATAATCACATTTTATGTGTATAAAGACCCGAACTGTACCCCACCCACTACATTATAAAGATAATCATATGAATTAACAGGTAGTTTCCATTTAGTAACAATGATGTGTATATAGCATTATTTTTACAGTGTTACATTTATTCTTATTATATACAATTTTATTTTACAAAGAATTATGAGATCTTATAAATATATTTATCTGTGTAAAGTATCACTTAAACTAACAACCTCAGTAAATATCGAGATGGCACATTATAAAGCAGAACTTTTGTTTATAAGTAACAAGCAATTACTTACTGGAAAATGTATATAAATAAAATGCTGCACATTACATGTATTACATTTTTCTGGTATTAGTATTTTAACAATATGTTTTTTTTCAAACACATTCAGTGCAATAATAGATTTATTCATATATGTGTTCATATTTACAATCACTTCATCAAATTTAATTAAACATACACTTCAGCCCTATTAGAGATATCTATCTTGAATATAATAGTAAAACAATAAAACAGTTATGTCAAAATACATATTGTTTGCAAAATTGATACATACAATACATGCTAAATTCATAATAGCATGTGATTGAAGTCCTGATCTGTACCCCACCCACTTTAATACATAGGTACATATCATGTAATATCTAGAATCCATATACAGTCAAACCTATGTTGAAGACCACCTGTAGATAAGACCACCTTAACAAAAACACTGATGCAATGCCAAACGGCACCAGTTTTTATTACCATGAGACCATTATTAATGGATATTTCACCTGTTAATTGAGACCACCAGTCAACAAAGGTAAGTTTTTGTTCTTCCTATTTGTGGTTTTTACAGAACATGTTCGGCTGTAGTAACAATAATATGTTTGCACTGTTATCAAATTTCTACTGTTATTCTCATTATATGTACAATATCACTGTATAATAAATTGTGAGATCTTAGAAACTTATATACATCGGTGAAATTAGCTCTTCCGTGTGACTACAACATAATCGTTTGTTAATAATCTATAGCGCTATGACAAAATACTTTGATTAGCAGAGTATTTTAAAAAGCAATAAGCATGTACTGACCAACTGAAACATAGTAATATAAATTATATGGTAATAATTATAACTCATTTCTAATACTACGTTTTTAAATAACTATGATACAAAATAGTCTGCCTTCAAATGTAATGAAGTATACAACAGGCTTAGTAGATACATTTGCAGAGAATGTTATACTGACAAGTACTTTTCATGTTGACAAGTATCAACAAAGAAACATTTGAGACTGAGGGGCAAGCAAATATTATCATTAAGCTTCAGTATCCCTTCATGCACATTATTTAATTTTCCAGTTCATCTTCTACTGATTGAACATTGCTACAACCGATTCCATTGCATTCCCCACAGGCAGTAGAACAAGGCAGACCATGCTTACGGCAAGTGCATCTTCGAGAGTCGCAATTTTGTTTGCAGTTGCATCTTATGATTTTCAAAAGTCTCTCTGGCGCAGCAGGTAAATCACATTTCAGTGGGGTAAGCCTGCCATCTTTTTCATACCAGCCCCATTCCCGTGGTTGTAGTATTCTTTCAAGCCATGTCTGAACTTGTAGGTACACCCTGTAGCTGTGATATTTGGCCGATCGAGAAGTTGGTGGTAAACTCTGTACTTGTACAACTGTTGTGCCTGTACTGACACGCTGAAAAAACTTTCTGTATCTTAGCCTATCTAAACCTTCAATTTTCTTGCCATTGAACAACGTACACATCATTTGCTCTCCTGCTCTTTCGACCTCTTCGTGAGTGGACTCTTTCAGAAAAATCTTTGCATTTGCATGGAAATCTGTGTCGACCATGGCTTTTTTAGAGCAATTCCTTTTCCTATTCCGTATATCCTCGATGTAGTGTCACAACCGCAGAATGCGTGGACAACAGGTAAAACACTGCATATGCCTTCAGTTAGTACATTCTTTGTCTTAGAAATATCCCAAATTTTCTTTTTCTTTGAACCAGAGTCAGACTTAAAAAATATCTTTTCCCTGCCTTCTTCCGCATGATGACACAGTAAAACTAAAAGGTCTGTATCCTCACCAATAACCACCGTCGGTTTTTCATCTGATAATTCCACTGCTGTTTTCACTATCAAGAGATCAGCATCGTCTGCCGCATAGTGGACGTTACAATTGGTATGTAATAATTTTTCTCCTAACATCTTGATGAAGTTCTGTTTGTTTTCTTTATTTGTCAAGATCGATTCCTTTTTGGTTTTACAAGTGTAACTCTCGCTGAAGGATATTTTTGCTCCTATTCTGCCTTTCGTCCTTCGTTCGTGTGTTGTGTCTTTTGTAGAAGGCCCATTTTCATACCCGTCAAATACAATATGTGCATTTTTATAGTTTGTTTCGACAAATCTGCAATAATTACTACATATTGCTCCAAACGAGGATCCATATTCCCAAGGGATTCGTTGAAGTAGAGATCCGCCATCCAAAACAATATGACACACGGTCATGGGTGGTATATATGTTGCATCACATTGTCCCAAGTCCCATATAGTGTTAGCGATTTGAGGCTTCTGTGCTTCTCTCATTAATCCTGAATTGTCAAAAAGTGCTGATGGATTTGCTGACAACTCATGCTTAAATATCTCCTCAGGATCATCAGTATAGCTGTCCGCAACTGCCATAATTCTTTGGAACAGTAGCTGAGGGTCTACATGGAACTCTTCTCCACCAACTTTGATATTTGTTTTGGACCCAATGTAACAGCTTGATCGGTACGTTTAAACGAATGTTCAAGAACCTTTTTCCCTTCCATGTTCTTCAGTATTTTCTCACCTACATTTCTTGCCGAGTCCGCGTTTACATTTACGTCTGCTAAACTTCCCGTTTCAATATTTCTCAGGTTTGCTTCATCTGAAAATGGGTTTCGCTCCCGAAGAAACTCTAAAAACACTTGCCGATCTTTCTCATCCCTGTCGATTCGAGATTTTGCAATATCCTTGTGCTGATCACTTGTATTGTATTTCTTGTTAGTATATTCTTGCATTGCAAAATTTATTTCTGCACAGGCTGGCATAGACAAAATCCACTGCGTTCGTTGTAACTCTGACAATCCCCTGCCTCTTGTCAGTCCACCTACAGACTTGACACTGCGCATAAGTACTTGTTCAATAACCAGATCGGTAGAAAGACCACCCCACATTCTGTTTGACCTTCGGACCACATGCAATCCCTTTTCAAATGCTTGGCAAACTTCAGGATGTGTTATATGAAGACAGTTCATTTGCTGACGGTACATGTAGCTTGATTTCGTGTACAGATTATGTCCTGCAGCTGCAAAAAAAGGAAGCATGTTTTTCAAACTCTTGAGGTGACATCGCCAATTCCCAATCCTTTCAGCTGCGATAAACTGTTTCAGTAGGTTGATCATTTCTAAGTATTGTAGCCATAATTTTGCAGTTCTAGAATTTTTCAATGTATGCTTAGTACTTTCAACTTTGTCAACCATTTCTTTAAGATTTACATTGTCTTCAGTTACTAGTAGCCGTTGATCAATTTTCTGCTCGAGTACACTTTCAAAAATTGTGACTAATTTTCTCTGTTCAGGTGAGTAGGCTTCATCATTGCTTCTCCCTTTTCAGCATTATTGTTATTCTCATCTGTATACTGCGTTTCCATTAACTCAGGAAATGTCTTCTCCATAATGAGCTGGTCAAGTGCATCACTGGCCAAGAAATGACCTCTAATTGCCCTCTGAACCGCCTTTCCACTTAGCATATGGCAAACAGTGTTTGGAGCATATACAGTGCTTAGTAGTTCTGAAAGACCGCTATTTTCCATAATCTTCCCTATACACCCCAAGAAACTCATTTCCATATGAAAGGCACCAAGTCTGATTACAGCTCTCTTCAGCTCACTAGAATCTGGTTCGTTTGTTATGATAGTCATGGCCTTCCAATACAGTGGTTGGTCAAATGTTATGACAGGGTCAATGTTCATCAAACGGGCTTGCTGTGCAACGTATGTCAAGGTGGAATATATGCAGACATATCACTTGGGTTCATGTCTATCATGGGAAGGAACTGGACTTTGGACTCTCCTGGATGTTCACCCTTCTGAACAGTTTGCATGATTCCAGACCAGCTTGGTGTCATTGGTCTTAGTGGGCGTGTAATTTTAACAATAAACTCGAAGTTTCCAGGTATAGGATCCTCACAATCTATATCCAACAACTTCTCAAATATGACATTTTCAAGGACATTGTCATTTTGTTTATAATATTTTATATTGATTTTCCCAATTTTGACAAGCTCTTCATTTGTTACTTGTATCCTGGGCACAACTCGTCTTTTGTTGTCCTTTGGTGTAAATGTTGCAATTATGCCCATTCCATGGAATGTGTTATGGCCGTCAATCGTCGCAGTGTTGTGATCTATATTGTCAGCAACAAATTGTACATACTGTTCAACATTGTTCCTGTCAACTGCATTGCCTTGAGTATATGCTGCACATTTCTCGTATTTTTGTACTTCTTGGTAAGAAGAGCAGAAGCCTAGACTGTTTAGGGTCTCTATGAGAATTCTTGATCCAAACTGGTGATGTAACTGAACACCTAATCCAAGCTGGAGAGGACATATTATACTTCTAGGAATCGCTGCTTGGACAATTGCTTGGCTAATAGCTGTGATAATTCTCTCTGGGTCCTTTTGGTCAATGAGTTGCTGTAATAATGTTACTAGACTAGGAGGTACATATTTTCTGTTGCCTTCAGTTGACATATCATTTGCAGATGGGTATATCTCTGTATTTTCCTCCATATCTTTGATGTCATTCAGAATCAGTTTTCCTGCTGTCTTTATGATTGCCAGTTTCTCACTTTCACTGTCATTTTTATTTTGTCTGTGATAATAGTTATGTAAAATAGCATGGGCTCTACTTCTGAAAGTAACAACATTGGATTTTCCATTCAATTCTGTAATTATAATACTATTACCATAATGCTCTAGCATTCTTCTTTTCATATATGTTGTGCTGTACGAGTTATCTTCACCACAAATGGATGCCATTTTTTGTACCAAGTCGCTGATTGTGGTAAACCCAATTTCAGTTTCCTCAAATTCTTCCAAAACAGTTTTGAAGGCATTGTCAGCACAAACGCAAGCAGGTCTGCCTTTCTTTGTCTTGCTGCACTGGTCCGTCTCATATGCTGCTCCATCATCTGTCACTGGTGACTGAAAACATTTTGGAATTTTATATCCAGACCTAAAATTAGAACAACAAGACTGGTGATATCTAGCTTCAGCAGCAGGAAGATCACAAACACATTCTAATCGGCCTAATACTATATCACCCCAATCATCATTTCTTTCTAAACAAACATCTTTAATAGACTTTTGAAACTCTAATGTTAAAACAGGGTGAACATCTCTACCTCGTTTACGTTTATGTTGTTTATGTGTTGCATTTGTTCCACAGAAAAAACACTTCGTTTGAAAGTCAAATGATAATTCTAATGACTGTCTAGTACTTGGACTTGTATATAAATTTTCTTTGCTGCTGCTATTGAGACGATTCTGATTGGGGTGGCAGTAAATCCTCCTGCATTCCTTGTGAACTTGCTGTCCAGGTGAGACGACCAACGTTCGACCTGTAATTCATACAAATTTACTTTACTTATAACTAATAAACCTTACATTAATCTTTATTTATGCTTTCATTTTAGAATTTCATGTTTCTTACATATTTGATGTTGCTGAAGAAATATATTTTGGATAATACACGCATGTGCATGCATGTGTGCGCGTGTGTGACAATAGTTTAATCATAGACAATACTGAATGAATTCATTTCAGCTTTAGTAAGTATAAAGAAACGATTTTACAAGTTTTGGAAGAAACAATTTAAGAAAATGGCAATGTTATTGTGCTACCTAGATAATGTTATACTAGATGACACTATAGTACGAAATATTAAACTGATATATATAGATCAGGAGAGCCTACAACACAAGACCCTTTAAATACTTGCTTTTAAGAAGCACTAACCCTTATTCTTGCTGGCTGCTATGATGCTCTGGCATCCCCTGTCGCCAAGAACTGAAGTGGGGTTGTCGTCTCTAACGCCCCATAAAACGCAAGTGTTTTCATCAGAAGTACTGCAATTGGAATAGAAATACAAATGTATCAATAATCTATACTATAATACGAAAAAGTTACTTGAAATTCAAAAGATCATTGAACAATCTCTATGTACATTTAAGAGCCAAGAAAATGTTATTATCATACAAAAATCCATTCAAAGATGATGAAATTAAATAACTAATAACTTTTAAGTAATTACCTCATGATCTGAACTTCAGTTGAATACCAATATCATTATTCACAACAGGTGTTGAATTCTTCTGCAGCAACTGTAATAATTAAAAAGAGTAATAAGTTTAAAAAGAATATAAATAAATAATGAACCAAAAAATAAGGGACATCAAGAAGATAAATATGCTAAGAAATTGTATTTAGGTCTGTTTACAAATATATTTTATATGCTTAATAGCCAAGAAAATAACATTATCATACAAACATCCATTCAAAGACAATAAGATTAAATAACTATGTAAGTAACTACCTCATGACTTGAACTTCAGATCATAATACACAACAGGTGTGGAATTCTTCTGCAGCAACTGTAATACTGAAATAAGTTACAAGTTTATTATAGGACCCAACTAGTAAACAAAATTCTCAGTGACATCAGGAACATAGATATGCTAAGGAAGTGTAATGGTTACAAGTACAGGACTATTTAAAAAAAATAATAAAAATGGACATTATTTTATGCATAAAATTTATGTCCACGATGGCGTTCCATAGTTAAATAATAAAAAAGAGAGACTTTCTTTATTGCTTTTCCCCCATATTTCCCTACATGATACTCCTGAAAGCATATCAAATATATACAAATTCACTAATTTACCATTTCAGTCACAAATAACTAATAACTTAAGTATTTACCTCATGACCTAACTTCAGCTAAATACCAATACCATAATACACAACAGGTGTTGAATTCTTCTGCAGCAACTGTAATAATAAAATAAGTAATAAGTTTAATACAGGATCCAAATGAATATAAATAAATAATGAACAAAAAATCAGGGACATCAAGAAGATAAATATGCTAAGAAATTCTATTTTCAAGTTTGTTTACAAATATATCTATTATGCTATATAGCAAAGAAAATGTTATTATCATATAAAAATCCATTCAAAGACAATGAGATTAAATAACTATGTAAGTAGCTACCTCATTACTTGAACTTCAGATCATATTACACAACAGGTGTGGAATTCTTGTGCAGCAACTGTAATAATGAATAAGTTGTAAGTTTATTATAGGATCCAACTAGTAAACAAATTCTCAGTGACATCAGGAACATAAATATACTAAGGAATTGAACTTGTTTTAATCCTGGTTACAAGTACATGACTATTTAAAAAAAGAAATAAAAATTGATATTATATAGTTTATAAAATTTATGTCAGCGATGGCGTTCCATAGTTTTAAAAATTCGGAAAGAGGGACTTCCTATACTTCGGGTTTTTTCATTTTTTTTCTACATGCTACCTTTGTAAGCATATCAAATATATATAATTTCAATACTTTTCCCATTTCAGTCGCAAATAATGTTTTTTAGGTGCATAAACCGCATTTCACATTGCGTCGTCTGCTAGACCGCAACAAGCATAAACTTTTCATGATTTTCATTTATTTCCGTACTGAAGACATATTTATGGATTTTCCCAAGAAATATTATCATAAACAAACTTACCACATGCAGAATGTTCGATGATTGCCAATGATTTAAATTGTTTTTTCAGTTATTGTCCGATTCCGAGACATATTATTTACACGGTATAGCGTTATATTTCCTAACCGTGAACTTTACTGCGGAGTATGGCAGGACGTTCGAGACATAACATTGTGTACAGTACTTTGCAGATTAAATACGTCTTTTTTCAAGTAACGCCTAGGGATTTTGTTGAGGACTTTTAGTATGTTATCACACTTGTATTTATCTTCGTTTTTATAATAAATACTCTTGTGAAGGAATTTGTTTGACCATTTCTCCCAGACAGCTTTGCCTATATCATATGTAATCATGCAACACTTTTGAACTGTACGTCACAATTATGACGTCATAGCGGCGCGCTGGAAAACAAACACACACACAAAACCGGCAAATAATTGATTAATACATAATACATGTAATAATTCTTGATAACTTGTTAGAATCAAAATACATGTGATATGAATAAAATCATTTTTTTTGCCTTTCATATGCGTATAGTTGTATCACTCGGACAGCGCCTCGTGATATAATTCCTTCAAAAAAATAATTTTATTCAACGACAAATCAATGTTTGTGATATATCACTTATTTTTTCAATTTATCTCATTGCTCTATACCAGTAAAATGAAAATGTAATTATTTACCCGACTTGAAATTAAATTAATATTTTATCGACTTTTTTATGTGATGATTTAGATGAAATCTAAAGTAATTGGACAACTAGTTTCAAGTTTGATATATGATAACCATACAAACAACTTTCACGGATGCAACGATACCTGTGTGAAACTTCGTCATCTTTGTAGATAAACTTTAACGAGGCTGTCTGAACATGGTTATATCCATCTGCAAAAGAACGTAGAACTTTATATGGGCGTACACGATTACTTTGCAACGGGAAAGTACGTCTCATTTAGGACAGTTTTCTGAATCATATAACATATGAGCCGCGCCATGAGAAAACCAACATAGTGGCTTTGCGACCAGCATGGATCCAGACCAGCCTGCGCATCCGCGCAGTCTGGTCAGGATCCATACTGTTCGCTTTCAAAGCCTATTGGAATTAGAGATACTGTTAGCGAACAGATTGGATCCTGAACAGACTGCGCGGATGCGCAGGCTGGTCTGGATCCATGCTGGTCGCAAAGCCACTATGTTGGTTTTCTCATGGCGCGGCTTATATGTGAATTATAAAGTGTTATCAGTTTGCAGCGGCGAAAGGATAAACGCTGGAAATATGAGAGAAAAAGTTTTGAGTAGGCGTTAATTTTCACCTTGAGGCACGATTTCTTAGGATCACCTCCAAATTAAAAGTCCCTTAACGAATAGAATTTCATGTAAACAATGCTACTTGATGCGGAATAAATAAAAACAATTTAGTTTTATTTCTTGGGAAATTTGATTACCTGTACAATAAGATTTACTATACAATCTAATTTACAGATGTGCTAAACAGTTAGTATAGCATGAAAGGTTTTATTTAACAATACTTATATTCATGGTGTTTGTAATCTATAAAAACGACTGTAGTTTTATCCAGAACAGGTTAAGATTGGTAAAATAATAAATTGAGCATCAATTCGTTGTTAAGACAGTTTGAACGATATATTTCAATTCTTCGGACCGTTTACACAGTATCATTATGACTAATAATATAAATAAGCAGATCCTTTGGAAGCACAAAATAATACCATGAAAAATAATGGCAGACACGGTTTGCCTGAAGCCATTCATGGGAAGTAATGAAATGTGTAACTTTCCTCACGCCCCTAGAACCCGCTTAAACGAATTTAATTCAGCTCACAACTACACTCCATCATCCAAAATAACATTGGATTCAAGTACATGCAGACTTTTGCGGTCGCCCACGGCACTTAAAATTGTTGTTGAGGTAGTTCATAATCGTTTGGAATCACAGGATGCAGACAAGCAAAATAATAGCAAACCTGATTTGATTGTGTCAGTGAAAAGTGAAATACATTTGGTACCCCTTATGCCCTCCTAGCATACCGGCTCAGTACGCGGATTCTATTACAATGATAATGAGTTATCTTCCAAAGAACCAGCAAATGTAACAATTTTCATTTTAGACTGATTCTATCCTATCAGGAATAATGTATTTATCTATTATGCTACTAATATACAAGAGACATTTGTCATGGCTAACGCCTCGCAACTCCGCCTCCCAAACCCCAACCACATTTCAAAATTTACCATAATTGTACCAAACATTTTTACGTGGAGGGTCGATAACGAACCCAACAATTATTGATATATATAGAACTAAGCTGAAAATGAAAACGGTATGATTCGTATGTAAATGCCCAGGGTCATTTTGCACAAAATTCATTAGTTTTCTCCTTAGTATGGAATTTTAAAATATACCTCTTAATGGTTTTAGGAAGGTTCTAACACTGTTCTAAGTAGGCTTCATGAAACGGGGCCCAAGGTATTGTCTGATATTTGAATATTTTAATTACCTTCCCTAAGACTCCGTCTGCGTATATGTTCTTCTGAGTCTACTGCATGGCTGGATTCTATTGCACAAATCTGCAGAATATACAAAATTATTTAACAGCCGCGTGCACTTAATGCATTTAGTATCCTCTTGTTAATGCAAAGCCTGATCGCACGCGAACAGGAATTGAGTGATATCTGAAACAATTGGAAATTGAATATTTATTGGAACAATTACTCTAATTGAATGGATGAATTTTTGCTACTGATGTCATATTGTCCGTTGCAATTTTCGCATAATCACTGAATATTTTAAAGTCAACAAATGCAACAAGCAAACCGGTGATGATCGCCACTTTTGTTTCAGTTTTATGCAGTGTCCATTGCAAGCAAATATTTCTGCACTGCAGATCCTTCCGCTAGAAACAAGATATTACATTTCTAATTCGTTTAAGTATTTTTTATGCACATTATGCATAAACTCTTATAATTGTCTATGCAAAATAATATGCATAATTTGAAGGAGGAGGAATAATGCTTCAAATTATTACAGTCACGTAATTTCCATGCTAAGTTGAACTACAAATTCAAGGGGAAGGTATCACCTAAAAGGTGTCATAAAATGAATTCACATATCGTTATACTGAATTTTCCTTTTTTTACCATTGACTGAATATCAACACAAAGAAAATGTTATGATAAAATCATTTAACATCATATTTAAACGATTTGTCACATATTTTCGCGATTTCCTATTTTTGACAGATCATTGATATATTATGGACATGTCTTGAGAATTACATAAAATTATATTAGAATCAGACAAATCAGTCCTGTTTCTGAATTATTTTTATTTCAACAAAGAGTTATGCAAACGCTTTAATTTTCAATTGCCTTTTTCAGTTTTTTTTTTACTTTTTTTTTATTCGATTGATAAATTCTTCCCATTACCTTTGCTCAATAGAGTAAATGATACAAATATAGTATGAATGAACGAATCAACGCCATGAGTATATTTCTTAGATGCTAACAACTAAAAGTGAATAATATTCTTTTGAACTTAAACTTTTGAAACTTAAATATGTTCAGGATTAACATGCTGTTTTTTCTAATGTCATGGTTTCATTTCATTTTCACGATCTACTAGCTGAATAAATGTTAAATAGACTATATGACGTTTTTCAAAATCAAAGGAAATTTACACCATAAATATAATTAAGAACTAATTGTAAGATAGAACGATATCTGTATAGATGCCAGGTATTATCATTTTTTTTTCATCAGCGTGTTTTTATCGTTTGTGTGTGTGTTCGGGTTTAACGTCTTTTTCAACATTTTTTCAGTCATATAAACGACGGTGTATACTTGTAGCAGTGAGCACAATGCCCAACTTTATAGTGCTGCCTCACTGGAATATCACGCCGTTGCCACGTGACATGATACCCCACACAGTCACATAATACTGACACCGGGCTGACAAGTCCTAGCACTATCTCTTAATGATGAGCGCCAAGCGAGGAAGCTACTAGTACTATTTTTACGTCTTTGATACGACGCGGCCAACGATCGAACCCACAACCTCTTGCACTCGAAGCTCTACCACTAGGCTACCTAGGCGGATTAACCGTATAATAACATAGTATCTATATCGTCAAATTTAATAAATAAATTTTTTATCATTTCGCTACACCCGTTATAATGAAATACCGAACATTTACATACTTCAGAACATACTTTCTCGTGTTTAAGAAGAAATCTCCCCATGCCACTTATTGGAAAGAACAACTACACGAATCAGTAGATAAACAGTAGGTAAATTAAAACAATTGATCGCGAATTGCTACAGACAGCATCACATTACTTTATTGATAAGTTTTCTAGTAACCCCTTGACGATCATGCTGTGTAGTTGACAACAGAACTCTGTTATGGAATGATTGGCATCGATTTTATCGATACCGTTAAAATGATCACAGATCAGTCTGGTCAGGATCCATGCTGTCCGCTAACGGTTTCTCTAATTGTATTAGACTTTGATAGCGAACAGCATGGATCCTGACCAGACTGCGCGGATGCGCAGGCTGGTCTGAATCCATGCTGGTCGCAAAGCCACAATGTTGGTTTTCTCATGGCACGACTCATATATTTAAACACAAAATCTCGCGAGTCCGCATCCTGAAAATCTAGTAATGGTGTTATATTAGGTGTGGTCAAAACCACAATGGGGATCAAACCACAGGCCTGAGGCTCAACACCTTCACCAATAGGCCACCCTCCTCTTATTCGGACATGCAACACAATTTCATGCATTCTATATACATATACTTCAGCCCTAAAGTCACAAGGCGGCCAAGTACAATATTAAAAGCTAGTTTCACGGCAATAAAATACCAATAATAACAAAGAAGCTTTTGGTATACATAGCATATTCTCCGCCCACATATGATAAATGCATTACACGTTTATCCTGTTTTAAAATGGAAAAATGGAAAGGGTGTTTTTTGAGAACTGTGTCGGTTGCCCATTATAACGAAACATTAGTAGGCTCGATTGCGTGCAGATGCACAACTGGACTGAATTGCTATACAGGTGCTGTAACTCAGTGGAAGTTAGTCGTATGATCATGTATTCGATTGGTTACTAATGGGTCTCTCCTCGTACAAATAATTGCTAAAATAAGTATAAAATATTTTATTGAATGTATTTCAGCGAATTTCTGACATCAAACCGTTCAAATAGGTCAAAGGTAATTCATATAAGAACACTTCTTGAGACAAATTTTGCTTTCATTTACCATCAATTGTGAATAACTAATTTAAAAAAAAAAACAGTTATATCTTTTATTCCAGCACGACATATCAGTCTATAAGTTACGGTACGGAATCATGTTGGGGCCATTTATAATGTCGCCGTCGCGTTTGTTGGGTCGACACACGACAACGCGAAGTGACATAGCGACATTACAAAGTGACACCCGACAATCGCAAACGACGGCGACAATCCCAAACGACAATGTCGCGTTGTCGTGTGTCGACCCCACAAACGCGACGGCGACATTATAAATGGCCCCAACAGGATTCCGTAATAAGTAGTTACTAACCATATGACATACTATATTTGTGTCGATGCGGCGTTAAACCGAACAAGAGCTATTAATTAGTAACAAATTGTTTAAATCTTACGTCACTATTAGATTTTGTGAAAATAAATAGATTGAATTGAACAATAAACTAGAAATAGCAACAGGTTTTGGTAACTCGTATATTCACGGCTGTGCCATTTCACAAAATCCTGTCTTGAAACAAATAAGACACTGAATTCATCTAACCGAGCCAATTAACTGTTCTTTTTATCGAATGACCCACATGAATAACTATTTGTGATTAATTATAATTTTTGAATTTAGTTTACAGAATATAGTGATATTTAATTGTTGAAAGTTAATGATAAAAACTCATAATAACAGTCACGCTTTAATAAGAAATATACTTTTATGTCATTTTGATACTCATTTTTCGTTTTGTATCGATTACTGGATGCACTTTTACATATAGTAACATTTCTGGAATACAGCACTAAACCAAGGCTATGCCATTTTATTTGGGAAATGATTCTACATTATGCTTATCAAACTGTATACAAGCTATAACTCTTAGACATTTTAGAAGTAATTGTAATAACAGTTATCAGATCCACTAAAATACCAAAAATTGAGATTTGTCACAAAATTTTAAAGAGTAATATCATAATTATAATATACACTTATATATAATTTATATACAGTACACCTGTAAACAAAATAAACCAAGAAGTAACTACCAATATGCAGACAGCATATTATTCGAAGAAATAATCAAGTGCAAGTGTTATTGTACAGCTATTACATGAAACAAAAGTAAAACTAGATATTTTACCTGTAAGACAATATAGCACAAAACAACACTTGTGTAACAGTGTAACTTATTCAAGCATCCCATCTCCTTAATCTAATATTCCCTTTGACTATCCGGGGGTTCCTGTGTGTTTTTGTTTACTATACGAACCAATCTTTATTTTATTACAGTACTATTTAATGAAATTAAATTTACACTTGAACACAGTGAATCATCATTGATACATCGCAAGTGAATGTCACACTGTTTGCAAGTACAATGATATCTGTGTTTTATAGAAAAGCGATATATCAAAATTTAAATAAAAAGCAATATGATACAGAGGTTACAAATTCTACGGTTTATATCAAAATCAAATAACATCTTTTGAGCGAAACGATGCCTCAAAATGAAATTGTAAACCTATTTTCGTAATGTCATTACAATTTATCTCGACTGTCACACGATAAACCTAAATAGACTTTCACTTTTAATCCAATCACAAAGATTCGTCTTTGACATAAGCCACTCCTCCTCTTTAAAGAACTATCATTTTATCTAACAAGCATAAAATATTAATAAAACATGTTTCTATTTTGTTCTATTCTACTTATAAGTCCGCTACTTTTACTGTTACGTACTTGTCATCCACTTAATTCACGAAAGCTAATTTGTTTTTCATTTTGTAACTGAACTGTATGCAAACACATCTTTATACTTGTAGACTGAAGTGTGTTTGCACTTGAAGCACCTTTGGTTTGAAACAACACAACCGCTACAAAAAGTCACGGGAGACTTGAAACTTATTATATTTCATCTTTCAAAATATTTACCAAAGAAATAATATTTAGTGTTTATTTTTAACAATGATTACGTGACAGTTTGCAAACAAAATTTTCTAACTCAGTTATACAGAATAATTATCCTGAATATTAACCCTTATCATGCAAAACACGACTGATGCTGCCTTTGCGATCAGTGCTTGCACATCCGTGCAGTCTGATCATGATCTGCACTGTTCGCTATTCAGCCAGTACCTTTTTGGTAAGCACCCCTTTAACAGTTAATGATACTGTCCAAATTAGAAGATGGACAAATTCATTATAGAACTATAGCAGGATAAGGGTTAAATGGTTTAACATTTTATAGCACACATCAAAGCATTTTGCGCAACTGAAATGATATAGTAAAAAAAAGTCGAACCTATGTCCTTCAACCGTTAAGATCCTAGGTAAACGTACATACAGACAGAATAGACTACAATGATAATTCTAACAATTCTAACAAAAATGTGTTTTACCTGAAAGTATGTATAAAACATCACAAGTAGAACGGCAAATTTCATTATCACTAAACTCCAACGTTATTTATGCGTGTTGATGTCTTTGTTTGCGCGAAATAATTTAAATTTAGTAATTAACATTACTTATTAACCTCTTTTGTAGATAATCGACGCGTGAAGAACATGCCATTACGTTTAAAGGATACAAAAAGAAATGCATTCGTATTGAAAATATCTATATAAAGTATCAACATCAGATAGTACTATCACGCATATTATGGCATTATTTATTCGTTTCGAAATAACAAACGGACTGTATAGCGTAACATTACCAGTAAACATTGTAAAAAAACAAATAATTTTGTTTAACATGATTCTTTTTTTTTTTACATAATGCATGCAGCGCAATTAAAAAAAAAACAACAAAAAAAACATCCAGACCTAAAGCAGAAGGTAATAAACTGCCTAAGAACTACTGAAATGGTTTTATTCCCTCGGCCATACGGTTTTAAGGAAGTTTTAGAACTCAGCTTTAACATTGGTTTATGATTATTCTCAAAGGACATTCTCAATGCAAATAACATTCACATATACAAAAAGCTCTTGAATGTAAATATCCGGTAACATCCAACCTAATTGATTTGTTTGTTTCCTTAACAGACTTTGGTTCATATTGTTACTGAAGAGGGAGGACAGGTTCAGCTCAAATAAGAAGTAAGCGCATGAAGAAATGCGTACACATTCAAAAGGAGCACTGCGAGGGGAAAATATCTATAAACAGCTATCAAAACTTCACGAACGACCATGCTGTTTCAATGAATTAATATTCAATATGTTCTGTCAAACGTAAGTAATATTTCAATTTAAAATCAATCAAATTATTATATAATGCTTTGTTCAAAACTTACGGTGGTATGTTTAGGACATATGTTATTTTTTTTAAGATTAAATTATCTCGTGCGCACGACATCTTATATTGAGCGATCAACATCTTATTTCGTGCGCACGACATCTTATCTCGAGCGACCAACATATTATCTCGTGCGAACAACATCTTATCTTGAGCGATCAACATCTTATCTCGAGCGATCAACATATTATCTTGAGCGATCAACATCTTATTTCGTGCGCACGACATCTTATCTCGCGCGATCAACATATTATCTCGTGCGCACAACATCTTATCTTGAGCGATCAGCATCTTATCTCGAGCGATCAACATATTATCTTGAGCGATCAACATCTTATCTAGAGCGATCAATATCTTATTTCGTGCGCACGACATCTTATCTTGAGCGATCAACATCTTACCTTGAGCGATCAACATTTTATCTCGATCGATCAACATTTTATCTCGATCGATCAACATATTATCTTGAGCGATCAACATATTATCTCGAGCGATCAACATATTATCTTGAGCGATCAACATCTTATCTCGAGCGATCAACATATTATCTTGAGCGATCAACATATTATCTCGATCGATCAACATATTATCTTCAGCGATCAACATATTATCTCGAGCGATCAACATATTATCTTGAGCGATCAACATCTTATTTCGTGCGCACGACATCTTATCTTGAGCGATCAACATCTTATCTCGAGCGATCAGCATATTATCTTGAGCGATCAACATATTATCTCGAGCGATCTCGAGCGATCAACATATTATCTCGAGCGATCTCGAGCGATCAACATATTATCTCGAGCGATCAACATCTTATCTCGAGCGATCAACATATTATCTTGAGCGATCAACATCTTATCTTGTGCGCACGACATCTTATTTATATATATTAAGGCCCTTTGTGTGTGCATTTAGGTCATCAGTAAATCATACGGATAAGTTTTTAATCAGGGTCCCGCCTATTCCGCTGTTATTAAAACTTCCCACAAGAACATGTACAAGTTTATCACATCAATTGGGAAAGCAATGCATATAATTGGTCATCCTATCTTCAAAATCAAATTAACATAACCAATGATGCATACTGCATGTTAGAACAGTAACAAATTTCAGTTCGACTGATTAATTCGCGCAGAAAAGTTGCATGTATGAATTGAGGGAAAACAAGGAAAATCGTTTAATATATGGGGCGAAGTATGGAAACCCTGGAGGGACAATTGATTTCCGTACTTTCCCACTTCTGACTTCTAACTTTTGCACTTCTCACTTCCAATTTCTTGACTTCCTACTTCCTACTTCTAACTTCCGCACTTCTGACTTCTAACTTCCACACTTCTGACTTCCAACTTCCTGACTTTCGACTTCTGATTTCCAACTTTCACACTTCTTACTTACGACTTCTTGACTTCTTACTTCCTTCTTCTAGCTCCCGCACTTCTGACTTCTAACTTCCGCACTTCTAACTTCCAGACTTTCGACTTCTGATTTCCAACTTCCACACTTCTTACTTCCGATTTTTTGACTTCTTACTTCCCTCTTCTAACTTCCGCACTTCTGACTTCTTACATTCACCTTCTAACTATCGCACTTCTGACTTCTAACTTTCGCACTTCTGACTTCTAACTTCCTGCCTTTCGACTTCTGATTTCCAACTCTCACACTTCTTACTTCCGACTTCTTGACTTCTTACTTTCACCTTCTAACTATCGCACTTCTGACTTCTAACTTCCACACTTCTGACTTCTAACTTCCTGACTTCCGACTTCAAACTTCCGCACTTCTGACTGCCAACTTTCCTTTTTTGGAAGTCGGAAGTCAGAAGTGTGGAAGTTGGAAGTCGGAAGTCAGAAGTGTGGAAGTTGGAAGTCAGAAGTGTGGAAGTTAGAAGTCAAAAGTGCGGAAGTTAGAAGAAGGAAGTAAGAAGTCAAGAAGTCGGAAGTAAGAAGTGTGGAAGTTGGGAATCAGAAGTCGAAAGTCGGGAAGCTGGAAGTCAGAAGTGCGGAAGTTAAAAGTCAGAAGTGTGGAAGTTAGAAGTAGGAAGTCAAGAAGTTAGAAGTGAGAAGTGCAAAAGTTAGAAGTCAGAAGTGGGAAGTACGGAAATCAATTGTCTCTCCAGGATTTCCATAGCATGCGAAGCCTACAGACTATTTTTTGTCAAGGACTTAAATTTATTTCTTTGCATCATCACTTATATTTTGCTGCCTTTTTTATCAGTTTAAGTATTTAAATGTCTAACCCTGCAAACATGTGAAACGGTTATAAGTATAATCTAAACAAAAACAAAAACGGTGGCAGCCGTATGTTTTTACTAATGATCTGAATTCACACAGAGGTCCTTAATAGATACTGATAAGATGACCGAGAAAAGATGTTGATCGCTCGAGATAATATGTTGATCGCTCAAGATAATAGGTTGATCGCTCGAAATAAGATGTTGATCGCTCGAGATGATATGTTGATCGCTCAAGATAATATGTTAATCGCTCGAGATAAGATGTTGATGACTCAAGATAAGATGTCGTGCGCACGAGATAAGATGTTGATCGCTCAAGATAATATGTTGATCGCTCGAGATAAGATGTTGATCGCTCGAGATAATATTTTGATCGCTCAAGATACTATGTTGATCGCTCGAGATAAGATGTTGATCCCCCAAGATAATATGTCGTGCGCACGAAATAAGATGTTGATCGCTCAAGATAATATGTCGTGCGCACGAGATAAGATGTTGATCGCTCGAGTTAATATGTTGATCGCTCAAGATAATATGTTGATCGCTCAAGATAATATGTTGATCGCTCGAGATAAGATGTTGATCGCTCGAGATAAGATGTCGTGCGCACGAGATAAGATGTTGTTCGCTCAAGATAATATGTTGATCGCTCGAGATAAGATGTTGATCGCTCAAGATAATATGTTGATCGCTCGAGATAAGATGTTGATCGCTCAAGATAAGATGTCGTGCGCACGAGATAAGATGTTGATCGCTCAAGATATTATGTTGATCGCTCAAGATAAGATGTTGATCGCTCAAGATAACATGTTGATCGCTCGAAATAAGATGTTGATCGCTCAAGATAAGATGTCGTGCTCACGAGATAAGATGTTGATCGCTCAAAATAATTTAATCCTAAAAAAAATAATTGCATGTCCTAAACATACCACCGTAAAAACTATAGCTTGCATAGCTATTTGTTGCAAATTTATATAAATCGCATACGCACATTTTTTGTAACTTTCTGTTTTGATTTGTGATAAAGATACAATATTATAAAGTTGGGTACAAAATTCAATCATTCTAACTTCAAGCAAACTTTAACCTTTATCATGCTTAACACAATTGATTCTGCCTTTGCGACCAGTGCAGATCTTGATCAGCATGCACATCTGTGCAGTCTGATCAAGATCTGCACTGTTCGCCTTTCAGTCAGTATCCTTTTGGTAAGCACCCCTTTAACAGTTAATGGTACTGTCCAAATCGAAAGATGGACACGTTCATTATAGAAATTTAGCAGGGTAAGGGTTAAATAAGGCGTGATGTGAAGGGACATACCGGGCATGTACTCCGGCCAAAATTAAAGGCATATTAATTAAGTATTTCAACCAAGGCGATTTGTTTATCACGTAGAATGATTTTAGTTTTATCCTCATAGAAGAAACAATAAACAATACAATGATGAACCTGCCATTATTTTCATGGAAATATCAATATATCTATTTTATTAAAGTCTTGTAACAAATGTTTAAACATCACAAGTTTTATGACATGTCAAAGTGTTTCAGTCGATGAATATTTTTTGCTGCAGTGTAAAATAGGATTCCTCTCTGTATTTCAGTGTGATCTTATCAAAGATTGACTTTTAACTATGTATGTAAAAGTCAAACCATAACAATTCAGCCGTAAAACCCATTTGCATTTGCAATACCTGTTCCAGTGAATTGAGCCGCGCCATGGGAAAACCAACATAGTGCGTTTGCGACAAGTATGGATCCAGATCCGCGCAGTCTGGTCAGGATCCATGCTGTTCGCTTTCAAAGCCTATTGCAATTAAAGAAAATGTCAACGAACTGCATGGATCCTGACCAGACTGCGCGGATGCTGGTCGCAAAGCCACTATGTTGGTTTTCTCATGAAGCGGCTCAATTATAATTTTGATAGTTACAACACACAGTACATATAAATCATTTAGAAGACCTTTTCTTTACAAATGGGCAACAGTCTTAAATTTCCTCGAATGATAAACAAATTTCTGTCTTCACTCTGGTGTTGTTACAGAGGTTTTAAAACATTCATGAGAGCAACAAGGCCATATGCACTGTCATACGATCAATAAGAAGTAGAAATATAATGCTATACATCAATATCAATGTTACTGGAGACACAGACAATCAATCTGAAGCTGATATGTGGTACTTGGAAGACACTGAAGCAGCAAAAATACCTACTAGAATGATATCTTTCAGGATTTTAAATATAACATTTATCGGGATTTTGTTATGTGAATATCGCTGAAAATAATTGAAGTAAAACACAGTAATTGCTGTTAAAATCTAGAACACATACAGTAAAATTTGCGACATTCGTAACAGTAACTGATCAGTTTAAAATTTACATTCTTACAAATGAATCACTTTTTGCAAGGAAATCCGTTAGTTTTCGTAAAGGAATATATATTTTGGAAATATTGTACCACACCGTGCCTTAATTTGACACCACAGGCAGAATGAAATTTAGTAAAAGCAATTTAGCTTCATTTGTTACTTCAGTACCTTCAAACATTATGCATCTGCTGCAGTTTGGTTACAACGTTTGCTTCAGACAGGAACAGATCACTTGTTGTAATAAAAATCAAGCAGATGCTTAACATTTTTATGTATGCTTTCTTATGTTCTAATTGTACGACAATATCCTTTGGAAGCATAGAACACAAACAAGCATAGCAATCCCGGTTTGATTCAGTCGGGAAGCCTCGGCCATCTCCGGAATCCTCCGTTAGAATAAGCGATTTTCGCAGAGAATCGCTGATGACGTCTGAGTTGGTTTGATTCTGTTTAATTTAAAGTACAATACACCAAACACCCAATAGCATAAGCTTATGCGAAATTCTGTAATACAAAAAAAGTTCAGCTGACTCAATAGTCTTACACAAAACGAAGAGAGGGAGCTTAATATGGTCTTTTATCTTAGTTTATACATAATTTATTATAGGTCGATTGTGAAGGAAGTTCTACAACTTATATTAATCACTCTCAACACCTAATTCCTGATGGAATCCATCGCCACGAGGGTATAAGAGAAGAGGCCAGTTTCCCCTTAAATGCTGAGCGCCTAGATAGGGAGCTACTAGTACCATTTTTCACGTCTTTGGTATGACGCGGCCGGGGATCGAACCCACGACCTCCCACACTCGAAGCGGACGCGGTACCACTAGGCTAACGAGGCGGTCTTTTATCTTGCGGTAACGTGCCCTTGAAAATTTAGTTCTTGCAAATTGTGTTGTACTATAATGAACTTATGCCCCTGAGTTACGCTGTTTGCGCCATCAGTAACTATTTAATTTACTACTGTTGGATTTATGCAAATACTCATGTGACCAAAAGTCAGCTTAAAATGATATATTGCCAAGTATTATATTTAGGGATGAATTTCTCACTGAAATATACAAAACATTAATATGTAGCGAAATTCAGTTACTACTTTCGCATCAGAATTTGCATAAACGGGAAACTACTGTTTGCAACTCTTGAAACTAGAAACTTGGCTACAGGTTGAGTTATTGAACGCGAAACTATAGCAATTTCTTTATTCAATCTGAATAGCGTAAGTTTTGCGTTAAACCCTCAAAACAAACTCAGAAAAACATGGTTTGGGGAGGCTGCGTTTTCAGAACGTGGCTTTCTCTGTTGGATATTCGTCCTTGTTTTTAAAAAAGCGACTACATGAATTATGATAGATAAAAACGTATATCTGTACGTGCATTTGCTCTATTTGTGAATGGTGTTAAGAGTTAAGTCTACCATAATTTTATCTTCTGAGAAAAATGATTACACAAATACGTAAAATACGTGAGGAAAAAAACATGCAATTTCGCCGTGCTTAGGTTTTACAAAAAAAATGTATCTTAGACACCATTTTTACCTCTATAACCGTTACCATATCAATTTCTCCGCCCCTCAGTTTTCTGAAAGCTTTGATTATTTTCATTTTTTCGGCACCACACTGCTTCTTCACTGCAGCCAGGTAGTAATTGACAGAAAATCTATTATATGTTTATTTGCTACTTCCTTGTCTCCAAATATAAACAACCTGTTTTTTTGCAGTTGTTTATATCTGTTGCAATATTGCATTTACATCGTATTTGATCTAAGCCGGATTCAGATTTTTAATGACCGTATGAAAGTAATGCACCCTTGACATATACCGTAATACGTATGTGATGACTCCCTTGTCAATTTTGTGCAAGCGCCTTTAAACCGTGAAACAACATCGCAGCTTGTACTGTGCATCTGTTATATTGCTATCTATTTTAAGGCCGCGAATCTCTTGCAAAGAATACATCTAAATATGTATAGAAATAGTTTACATTACATAATTTTTCACAGTACGATAGCTTCACAGCAAAAAAATGTTTATAATAACCAAAATACTAAAACAATTTTGAAAAACAGTATATAACAAGCAGATCGTATAGCCAATTCAAGAAAGTGTTATTTATGAACTGTCACGTTATATTACATCAAACAAAGGAAAAACTCAATGTTATAGCTGTAAGACAACACCACAAAAAGAACGATCTTGTAACAGTTATACTTATTCAAGCATCCCGTCTGTCTAATCTAATATTCTTTTTAATAATCCAATGTTTATATTTGTTGTTCACTACAGAAACACACTAATATATCAGTAACGTTTAATGAAAATGAACTAAACTGAGGCTGTAAATTGTTACGCATAATTACTTATTGTCACACTTGACTGTATTAGTTTCTAATAGAAAATTTGCCAGTCACACATTACTTAATCTGTTTCAAATAGATGATTTGCCAGTCATACCTGACTGTATCTGTTTCAAATAGATAATTTGCTAGTCACAATTGGCCGTACCTATTTCAAATAGCTGAATGGCCAGTTCTGTGATATTTTGAGTTTATAAAAAACGATATATCTATGAATGTGGAGACCTACATAGAAATTTAAAAACGTTTTTAAGTACTAGTAATCAGTCGTGACAAAATGAAAATAACTCATCAGTACGGTTTATTAGCTTATAGATTTCTCTTTTAATATCAACATCAAATCACAATAAAGAAAGTATTACATCAACCACTCCTTCTGTTTAGATAATTAATTAAACACGTTTTTGATTTTAAGTCTTACTTTATGAGTTTTACTGCAGTTTGTTTTGCACAATTACGGAAGTGCTAAAGAATAAGCATCTTTCCACCTGAAGATGCTTACGAATGACTGCAACATGAAGTAATGAGACAACCGAAAGTTTACCAGATCAATATGATTATCATTCTGAATATTGGGATTGAACATTTTATTTACAGTATTTTCACGCATATCTATGTTCAGTTTTCAAAGTGAAAATGTTACTTTCACAATAGCGCTATGTTAAATCAGAGAAAAGGCTCAGAACATGACCTCTCAGATTTCGTTCCTTTTAGTTCAACCTCCAAAAACATTTAAAACAGAAAAGGCGGTGAGTCCACAGGTTGCTAATAAGACAAGAGCCTGTTCATGGACAGTAGTGCAAATGTATGCTACCGTTCGCGACCTCTAGTCCCATGTTGCACATCTTACATGAATTGAAATACAATAGAGACACACGCAAATCCGTTCATATGACGGTGTACATTGAATCTACAGTGAAACTCCATTTAAAGAGGTGCAGGGTCCCAAACTAAAATAACAAACTAGCCCTAAACGAGAAAACAATGTACAGAACTAAAGAAAGAGGACCCAAGGTTATGGAGCCTGCATATCACAGAAGATGTCAAAAGACAAAATTAAAAAGCAGACACCATATCCAAAGGATAATCAAACAATACCCCATAACTATGGAAGCAGGGGTTTTGGAATCACCAAAGCTGAAATGTTCAGCTGAAAAACTAGACAGTAACACTTACACGACATAAATGTCGTGCTAGCTCTGAATAAATGTATGGGTAGATTCTTTACGACCTCCACACGGCACAGACAACACTGCTATGATAATAAAATAGAACTTGAAAGTGGTTTAATCATTCTTCTGAATTCCTAAACAAATCAACGGGGCAAAGAATTATAAGCTTTTTAAACATGTTTGGGACACCTTACACTTCTACAGCTGCAGTTTTAACCAAAACATGGCGGTTTTCTGAAACAAAAACTGTCTCGCTGTCGAAGTTGCAACTGCTGATTTCGTAATTGTTCTACCTGAGTGTGATGTATTCAGGAAATTGTACCCGATGCACGAGTGGATGCAATAAATATGCATTTCGAGCTGATAACAAGCTTCACATTCTGCTTGGTAACCACAATAAATTTATTATCAATATTTGATTGAGGTATCAAACTGTCATTCTCCTTCTAGGAAATTCTCATTACAAATTTAAAGTAGTTTTGAAATATTCATTTTTGCTTGATTTCTCAGCAAGTCGGGTGTAATTTCATTCAAGAGGACAGGGTCAGCCCGAGTATTACATAACTTTTGTTCTATATGCAGAAGTTGCATTGACAGTGAAAGTTATCTAATAAATAAAGTATTATCCACATTGGCGTTGTTTCTATACATTATGCAATATACATGGTGCAAGTTCAGTAATATTTCAATTTTAATCAACGAAGCCAGGGCTTCATTAATTTTGTTACAAATGTCTGTATTGTGACCAAGGTTTAATGATTACGGGGCGTAGTCTTTTAGCTCTCAAATTGAAGGCATCTACATTCGGTATTTGAGCCGTGCCATGTGAAAACCAACATAGTGGCTTTGCGACCAGCATGGATCCAGACCAGCCTGCGCATCCGCGTAGTCTGGTCATGATCCATGCTGTTCGCTAACGGTTTCTCTAATTGCAGTAGGCTTTAAAAGCGAACAGCATGGAGCCTGACCACACTGCGCGGATGCGCAGGCTGGTCTGGATCCTTGCTGGTCGCAAACCCACTATGTTGGTTTTCTCATGGCACGGCTCATTTATATCAACTCGATAGTATCATAACGTAAAATAACCTTAATTTGATCCTTTCATAAAAAATAATATACCGGTACCTTGCAATAAGATAATAATCATTAGAGATTAACAAATGATTACCAATTATTTTCGTGGTGGTATGATACTATCGATATAGCATGGTCGCTATTTGTAATAGTAATAACAATAAAAGATGTCAACCCTTTCAAATTATCAGAGAGGCAATGTTTTCGTGTTTATATTTATTCCCAATAGTAACGCAAATATAATTTCTGGTATGTCTTAGTGCTATCTCGTGATGATTAACATATTATATTAAAACAATGCTGACAATACATATATTGTTAACATATTTATATGTATGACTGTTTGTTTTGCTCGAGGAATTTGCCACATTCGTTGGAAATTATATAATTCCATTTAATATAACATTCAAGTTTAAACTGATATAGCGTATAATCAATAATATTCAATATAATTTCCAAATGGATGTTACAAGAATACCATATTTTTGTACCAGCTCTGCGTTACTAAGACACTTCGGGTTAACTCCTTCCGCACCTGTCTGACATTTTTTGAAAATTAATGCTGTTTTTGTGTATTTAAAAGGGTATAAACCACATTGGGACTTTTTGCAAGAAGTCCGAGTGTAATTTATACCCGTCTAAACGCACAAAATAGCACTCAGGCCTCTTACATTTACATTTTTACAGTTGCTTGATACAAACAAAATGGTTTGTCTTCCTGGACCCAGTTGTTCGAAATTTTAACAGGCGATTAAGCTAATAGTCGATTATATTTCAACATTTTCAAAGACTTAGAAAAACAAAGTTATAAGCTAAGGATTACGAGCGCTTAAATGTCTTAACATCATACTAGTGTTTCCCACAAAAGACTGCAAAACGTATAGAATATATATCGTGCGAGATACGTATAATTCGAGAAAAAAGTAAAAACAGTATATCTATGTGTTTTATTTACATTTTTTCTACTTTCATGCTATGAAATTTACACGTTGAATACACTTTCAAAAGCTTAAGTGACATTTTTATCAGCCATTATTTGCATCATAAATATGATCTAAGGAAAACGTAATGGGACATTTATATGCCATATATTACTTTTTATTTGGTCGTGTAAATATCTGTGAAACTGAATTTTGACAAAGAATCTCATGCAAATTTTAAGTAGGTAGGTATAATTTAGGTAATAGGTATAATTTAAATCAACCCGCAATGTCGATTATAGTAAATATTTTACATTTTAGAAAACTGGGACGGCAAATACAATTCAATCGAATTTATTGCACTATACAGTGCCTCACATTGTCACTACAGGTAGCATCACTGAAATTCTGTTATATATACTATGTATCTTTTTTTATGGGGACAGTCTTTGTTTCCCTTAAAACAATTTCACATTTGTTCTTTAGCTGGCTGATCATATGAAAGTAAAGCACCATTGCAACATTTTGATTTATATTAGCGTATGTCATAAAATGTTTTGACACCTCCGCATAACAGCAGCACCAAGAAGACTAAATATTCCAGCATGAATGGACACCTGGGTAGAGCATGCAAACCGGAAGGCTTATGCGAATCCCTATCATACTAGTTGTGTGCACTGTTACAAATATCTTACAGCTCCAGAACTGATAGAATTAAAGAATTGGTACTTTATTGTTAGAAAGCAATTGATAGATATTGGTCTTGAAACGTATACTGATATTGGCAGGCCTTTACCTAAAGCGTTACTTGTTAAGTCAGTTGAGCAGTGTTTGTTAGACCAGTTTAAAAATGAGTGGTTGTTGAAAATCAATTCTGTCACTGGCCCCTCGCGAAGGGGAGGTAATAAGCTTAGAACATATTGTACCTTTAAACAAGAGTATGGTGTGGAGAAATATTGTACTATTCTTTTGCCTTTAAAACATCGTTCAGCCTTTTGTAAATTTAGATGTGGTGTGGCACCAATCAGACTTGAGACCGGAAGATATGAAGGTTTATCTGTAGATCAGTGCTTGTGCCCATTTTGTCAGATTTTAGAAGAAGAGAGACATGTTATTCTAGAATGTTCACTATATGAAGACTTAAAATTGATTATGTTTGAAAAAGCGAATGAAGTAGTTCCAGGTTTTCAAGCCCTACATTATGAAGAAAAACTTGTTGCACTTTTTACAAATAAATCGTTGATAAGAATTAGTGCCAAAACCTGCTTTTCAATTTTACAGAGACGAAATTTTTTTATGTGTAAATGAGCCACAATTTAGATATTGTGTTTTAAGTGTTTATATGTATAAACAGTAGAAGTTCATGTATAATAACAAACATATTTAGTACAAAAAAAAATAATCACACATTATACAAGATGAACTGCAAAAAGGATATTCTGCTCCCCATAAATCTCAAACGTGTGTAAATAACATAGTTTTTCTTTTAAAATAATGGTATAGATTTTACATAATTTAGTAGATATTAGTAATGCAATACTGTCTTACTTAATTATTTGTTTTATAAGAGAGTGCATGCAGGCTGTGCTAATCAGTTCATTTTAGGCCTGATCTAAAATGATAAAAGTCTTAAGACGTTTCTTAATATGGCAATAGTCTTCGTCTTTTTTTTCAACTCAGTGTTTTAATGTACTGTACCGTTTTATGGCAGTTTTTAACCATGAAACCAATGGTAGGATTAACACAGCTTGCCTGACTTTTAATAATGTAAGATCACTGATCTTATAGTGTTGCAACGTGGGACGGGGTTTTGAGGTGTGTTGCCATGGGGTTATGCTTCTGTTGATGGAAGGGCATAACAAAAACAGTTGCTGTGCGCTTTCATCGATAGTCGCTGGACTGTGTGGTCGGGTGTCATTGGGGGTTGCTTGGCGTTGCAACGTATTAAGATACTCTGCCAGTGCTATTGTTGTATAGTTAAAATGTGATATGATATTTGTATAGTCTCTTATAATTCATTTATATGAACGGCCATTTACATGTAGTTTTACTGGTTTTTATATGTATATTTATGTAAATGTAAATGGAAGAGACTCGAATAAACTAATAAACTATTACTCGTCTGACACAGTATTATATTACAATTAAGTACGAATAAAACATGTATAACTGGAACTATAATATTAATAAAACTGTAAAGAATAGAATAAACAAATCCCATCTAATTATCAAACTGTCAAGAAGACTAGGTTTTAAACTGTTATAAAAACCTTATTAATATGCATATATTATTTTGTACGAAGTTATTGTGTCGTTTTCATAATGATAAAACACTTTTGAATATCATAATTGTAACCCCACAATATGAAAGTGCTTAATGATTATTAGAAGTTTTGTTCCATATACTTTTGCAGTATTACATAATGCCAAATAATAGATTATGATAAGTACTTTGACTATAAAAATTAAAGCAAGACTCTATCAAAGTACATACAGTAATTTCAAAATTATAAAAATGAATTAACGAACATGCAGTACGAACACATAAATTGTATTTGATACAGTTGAATTATTTATTATTCCAATACCATGCGTTCATCCCATTTTCATTGCAACACCCTATTTGCGACATTTGCTATCTGATACTTCTAAATGGATTCAAGAGGAATAAAATAATTGCTTGTACATTACTTTGACACCGCAGACAGCATTACATTCGTTGAAAGCAAGTGGCATACTACAAAACATGGAGTGGAGTCGTGGAGTGGAGTCATGGAGTGGAGTGGTGGAGTGGAGTCAAAATTGGAGTGGAGTCATGGAGTGGAGTCAAATTTGGAGTGGAGTGGAGTCAAAATTGGAGTGGAGTCATGGAGTGGAGTCAAATTTGTTTTATCAATAATATTTATTTATTGATATTTTTATAACTATTCAACATAATAATGCTTTTGTCTTACATTGATTGTAGCCACACGGAACAGAGGGCTTGGTCAAATTGTTAATTGTCAGTATATTTTATCTCATTGTTTTTGAAGAGATTTTAAAGCATCACATAGATATGAAATACAAATTTATTTATTTGAGAACAGTTGTAAACAAATCAAAAGGCGGTCAACCCATGGGAACATATTCAAATAGACCACAGTATAAAATACTGGTAAAAAGTAATAACCAAGTTTCCAAAACTAAGTTCCAACTGAACAACTGTAGGAGCATGTTCTAATTACTACTTGATGTATTCTTTGATGGGTTGGGTATAATAATAGACATTATTTTTCATAACCTTTATCAGTGAACAAATATAACACTCCTCATCAGTGCTTTTTTTTTATTGAAGTTTGTTGTTTTTGTTGTTTTACTTAACAAATTTTTCACTTGGCCTTAGATCATTTTCAAAACTTGTTGACAGATTTATTATGAGAACTTTCAGTCCCATTCTAAATACCAAATATCAATATCAATTTACAAGTTTAATTATCTTATTAGATGAATTATTTCAACAGTATTTAATTTAAAATAAACGAGGAATTTATGAGTCAGATAAAATTTAGATATTTAAACTTGTTACATAAATAATTTAATATTTGTGATTATGCATTATTAGTGTTTGAAATTGTTTATGTCCACTGATATTGCAATATTGACTACCGTTTAGCTCGGGTAAATAAAAAAATAAGTAGCATGCATGTTGGTGTGTTAAATTCATTAATTTTATTGCTGACAAAATTTCTATTGTATCAACCCGCGACCTGCAGCCCGAAGCCCGCAATTTTGTGTACATGTATATATTTTGCGGGCTGCAGGTTGCTACAATGAAACATTTTTCCATTATAGCAACCCACAATTTAGTGTTACTGTATTAAATGGTTGCACATTTTTACTCGAAAAATGAGGAGTTGAGTACAATAAGCCTCTACAATTTTGTCAGGTGTGATCTTGATCGTTGAAAAAATTCTTGTATTTTAAGTTTACACTAATTTCTTTATTTTCGATTGCGAAACAAGTTCTTACAACTTAAGATTAATCAATCGCTAGCAAGACTCATTTCAGATGGAATTAACCTCGAGTTAAGATGTTTTAGTTGTCTTGTAAAATGAAAAACGCAATAAGTGTTTAAAAACAAACTCAAACTCAAACTCATCACAAATTGCTGTATCTCGTACAAAAATGATAGAATTATGAGATTTCACAAGTTATTCTATTATTCTGAGACCTGGATGCCCAGGTCAAACCGAAGTTATGATTATTTTTTTATATGCTCCAGTAACCAGCGTGTACACCTCATTCAAGTAGTTATTTTTTTTATAATTTGGCTTTAACGATTTTTTTATTCCGATGTTACTTTGTTCCCAAAAAAATTGCTTTACAGTGTAAAACCGCACTGCCCTGTTGAGAAATTCATGAACAGTTCATGAATAATCCTTGAACTATTCCAGAACTTTGTTCATGAACAGTTCACGAATAGTTCATGAAAGTTCGTGAACTACAAATTGGACTTTTTAAGGCATCAAAAATTCATGAACTTGGCGTGGTTCATCAAGTTCATGAACTGGGCTGGTTCGTCAAATTCATGAACTGGATGTGTTCATTAAAGTTCATGAATTGATAGGTTCATGAATTTGATGAACCAGAAATTCATGAACTTGATGAACAGTTCATGAATAATTCTTGAACTATTCATGAACAGTTCATTAACTACAAACGGGACTTTTTGCGGCATCATCTATTCATCAAGTTGATGAACCATATATAGTTCATGAACCAGGGGTTCATGAACTGAAAGTAACAAGATAAATGGAAAGTTGATGAATCCAGCTGAATTAGAAACAGTGATTTTGACAATAGTGACGTTACTATAGCAACTGCCTGATAAAGCCTGTCTGAGAAAAGCAGGCTTTCTCAGGTCAGTGACTTGAGAACACTTTGCACTGTTTAAACCTGTGATTAAATCCAAGGACATCTGATTGTGTCCATTTTGCATTTAAAAATTATTACGCCCTCATACGACACTGAAAAAGGTCTTTAAATTCCAAAATATAAAAATGCGGAAAAAACAACAAAATCACAAGTGAAATTTTATCCGAAATTCAGTTGCTAGATGGTCTAATTTACTTTAATCTCAAGATTGACATTCAGATTAGATACTAAATTGTTTCAGGGTCGTGAAAACATGTGACATTTTAAAAGGATTTATATTTTTTAAAATGAACAATTTATGACAACACCATAATTACTTATTTGATATTCAGTATACTCATGTTCCTTTTAAACCATTCCTTACTGTAGTATGATAAATATTTCCTTCTCATTTGCTGCACAAACTTCTAAAAAATTGCTGAATCACATGTGGAAAAAATTTCCCAGCATGCAACAAAATAATAGAAACTGATCATGTGACATAAATTTAATGTTCATGAACATTCATGAACAGTTCATGAACTTATTCATTTATTGTAAAAGGAAAACCTAAGTTTTATGTTTAATGAGTGAACAGTTCAGAAACTCCTAATTGGGTTCAAGAACTGGTACTGAACTAAGAAAAAGGTTTTGAATTTTTAGTACTTTTATTGAATCTAAGATGACTTTTTCTTAAGAACACATCAAGAATGTTTTAAGAATTTAATATTCTTAAACTGCTCATAAAATGTTCATCATTTTTTTTCAAGAATTTTTCTTGAATTCTATAGGTATATTGACATTCATGAAAAAATCTTGATTCATTCTTAAACAAGTTCATGAATATTTCCAGGATTTCCGGTATAAAATGAAAGACATCAATAAATTCACCAACCAAGTATCAGAGTACACCATTATTCTTTTCCAGTGACATTTTCTAAATTGCCAAATAATGATGAAACTTCTGTTAGCTATCCCCAATGTTTAATCAAAATTTTGTACAAATTGCAGACAACATAAAATACAAAATACATGTAGTAACATTCCTAGTCATAATTACGTATGTTATCAGAAACTCTGGTATTAGCCTTCAGCTGTAAATACTAGAAGCTTTTACAAGTAAATGGATCTTGTTTTATGGATTTTTATGAATTTCAGACTTGATTGATCAATTCATTAATTTGAAGTTCATGAACAGTGTATTCAGGTTCATGAACCATCAGCATAATTGAAATAAAATCAAATACTGCACTGGAGTTCTGAATGAAGTCACTTGTTTGATTACTGAACTATTCGTGAACTTAAAATCATGCACCAAAGGTGAAATTTTTGAAGAACCAGTTCATGAACAATTCTTGAACTTTAGGTTCACAGACAGTTGGTGAACTTTTTCAGGAATAGTTTCATGAACAATTCATGAACTTTTGGTTTGTGAACAGTTCACAAACTTTTTGAGGAACATTCATCGCATTGTTCATGAATGGTTCAGGAATGTTCATGAGCAGTTCGTGAACAGTTCATGAATGCTCATCCGTTCATGAACTACAGCTCAACAGGGTGAAAAATAACCACCAGTTAAGGAACTACACATGGAGTAGCATTATTTATTGAACGACCCTCGTATTTCTGAGTGTCAAAAAGTTAGCAATTTTTGAAATCCATCTGTTTGGGGTGCACAAATTTTAGCAAATTTCTGATTTCCTGACTTATGTAATGATAATACATTGTTATGGTACATTACAATTTTATTTACAAATATTAGCGACTTTTTACAATTTGCCAAAATTTCCATCTTGCTAAGTTTACCACTTCTACGGTATGTTTCTGCGCATCCAAAACTGTCTAATAATTGGATTTTTCATTGATTTTCACCATTCTGTGTTTATCACAAGTAGCTAAATACCTTCTGGAAATATATTGGGCAAATAATTTAGTTAATTTATTACTGTTTCATCTATGTACACACATATCAAAATAAAATACAATGCACATGTAATCTTAAAATCTCAGCCAAGTTTGATTCTGGGCTACACCTGTATACTGTAAGTCAAGAGTTGTCGGCCCTTCAGTATAACACAATTTGTTACATATCACCTTGTTAGATCTAGTACATTACATGTATCTTGATTTCTTTTGGAATCCTAATCATATTTATAAACAATATGAAGTGATCTTAAGATCTAGATCTAGATCAGGAGTGATTACAAGGCAAATCAGACTAAAAAGTCTAGCAGAGTCAGAGCTATAAGGCCTTGATCTATAAAAAATAAAATGATTCCCACGTTTACACTTTCATTTCTGCATCAATCCAAATGATATGAAGAATTAAAATCTGGTGCAAGTGTGATGGTAAGATCGTTAAGAAATGGGCTGTTGCTTGTAATGTTTAAAAGAAAATTCTCTTCAAATGGTCACATTGACCTAATGATTCCAATAGCCCCTTCATCCGAGTGGTCTCAAATGCATTTCACAGATAAGAAACATGTATTTTATAAAGTTTCACCTAAAAGTCTGTTACTTATAATTAACAAGAAAAAAAAACAAGAAAAATAACATGTTATCTCCATGTGATGAACATTTAATATATAAATGCAAATGCCATTTCAAATTTAAATAATAAATCCAGTGCTACATCATAAAATGCTACACATTTATTTCATCATTTTTAATTGGAATTGACACCACTATGATAATGCACGTCCTTTCTCCTGTCACTTAAAATGAAAATTAATGTAGGCAACAACCATCCAATATACCCTAACAAAAACTTTAAATATTTAATCAACCGCATGGTAGGTGTTAGAAATACATGGAACTAGAACATAGATATAGACACTACATTTAGTTTTTCAGAAATATATTATATATATACTGACTCGCATTTTCTCTAAAGGGCAATAAATCAATTATTTTGTTAACAGGAATTTAGACGGAGCTTCACAGGCTTAATACAACATTTCAAAATTTTGACTCAATGACTCCACTCCAAATTTGACTCCACTCCAAAATTTGACTCCACTCCATGACTCCACTCCAATTTTGACTCCACTCCATGACTCCACTCCATGACTCCACTCCACGACTCCACTCCATGTTTTGTAGTATGCCAAAGCAATTTAGTATCTTTTTGATATTTCAATATCTCCCCACCCAGTCGGTTTGCGGAAGGTCAGTGGTTTCAACCAGATTTCTTCCTATTCCAAAAACAATGCTCTGAGGGGCACCTGGGTTTGTCGTCCAGCGTTAAAGGCTGGAAAAAGTCGCCATATAACCTAAATTAAAACAAAATAGGGCCTACACATACTATATAACTTTTTCAATTTAATTGCCAGTCTGCTATAAACCCGTCCTGATTCAGTAATTCAGATGTGACATAAGTAATGCCTATGATATATATCAATACTACCTACTCCCGGGGACAGAACCCAAGCGGCATAAGGGAGCCAAGGATCCTTCCTAAGAATGATTCTAATACAACGTTAATGAAGACTGAAACTTGTTCCTTGGACAAAGTATGTTGCACTAAAAACTTTTAATTTATAAGCCAAAACTAGGAATTATTTGTTTGTCTGTTTGTGAAAGAAATAGATAAGCGGACTTTAATTTCGGTCCCATCACTTTCGTACAGATTGACGAAGTCACCTTATTACTCAGTTTTCGTTTTGCCAATCGGACAATTTGCCCTATATTTCGGCAACATTATATACTTTTTGAACAAGTTGGTCGATGAAATAACCTTTTTCTATTTTATTTTTCTTATACAAATATTATATCAGTCTACTTCAAGGGAACCTTCAAATTAACATTTACAAAATAAATGTGCAAACAGCCGTTTTCAAAAGAATATATAAAGTACAACATGTAAAAAGAACAATCGAGAAAAAAAGCAAATACTGTATAATTATTATGCGATTTATACACCCTTTTCACTGTCAGCCAATGGCATTAACCCGCTGAGTAACATTTCAATATTCTCTACGACATTTTTCTAAGCTGAAAAATGCGTCATAAATCTGAGCTAAACAAATATTAGTGTGATATTGTTGATGCCAATTGTAATTATTTCGTTTATCAACATGATCCTATATTGAATAACTCTCTCAGTAAAGCTGGCCTAGTATGTGCCATTATTATATGATCAAATTTTTTATGTTTTGTGGTTCTTTTTTTTTTCAGAATTACAAGAAGGTTAATCTAACTGTATAACACTGATAGGAAGGTGCTTTAGAAAAAGTAAGCTAATAGCAGACACGGCTTGATTGTGACTGTAATGAAATATGTACCTTCTCTCTATGAATCTTTGTGAATGGGACAAAAGGATCTTGTAAGCTCGGTAACATTTTGACCAGGCCTTGGTTACAGACTCAAACATGCCTACTGTCGTCATCGGAATACAGGGCAGTTTTCACATACAGAAAACAGATTTTAAAGCAGTCAATCCGAAATGGCAGCTGATGTACAAAGGGTTCATTAGATGTATTTGCATTTAAAATTCACCCGATCGCAAGCCCGTTGAACTTTTAACTAAATCTGGATTTTTAAAAAAATATGTTTCATTTTATACGGAACTGGGAACATTTTCATTTTAGTACAAAAATATAACACTACGTTATTGTAGTGAAACATTTCTACAAAGTAGATGAAACATGTGTAATCTTTGCTGAATGGTTGAAAAAATCCCCCCAAATAGCACCTGTCACATAAAAAGAAGAAAAAAGCATCTCTAGTTATATCAATTAATATAATTTATACCGAACAAATATTTAATCAGATATCTGTTACTTTCTCCGTATTGCCCAAATTGTATAACATTTCAACAGCTTATGACATTTTCAATTTAACGTATGAAAAGAACGATATCTATACAAATGTCAATTGCATTATCAGCGTGATCATATCTGATATTGAAATTTTACAAAGTATCTAATGTGAAAATAAAAACATATACAAATTAATTTGCGACATCCTTTATAGCAAATAATCAATTAAAGATTTACATATTTCCAAACAAACTACCTTCCATTTTAGAAGAAATATGTAGGTGTTCAGATTGTTCAATTATTGCCTACGCTGTGGCTAAATTTAACACCGCTTAGTGCATCAAAAATTGAAAAAGGCAATTTAGTCTTATTTGTTTTTTCAGTACCTTCAAATAGTATGTACCTGCTACAGTTTGGTTACTTCTCCGACCTCCTTGGTGCGTGCACGTCGCGGAGAGGGCACATATGGCGCTAACTGGGTCAGCGCCCTAACTAGGTCAACGCTTGATCTAGTTAGCGTCACATGACTAAAACCAGGGAGTGTGGCCTTAAAAGGGGGATCGTCTAGTCTGCTTACCATCGTGTTGGACCTCTCTTCTGCAACCGGGGTGCCGGGTCTGGTTGATCCCGGCCAACTCGATGCCGGATTACCATCTCTGAGGGATCGCTTTCCCGATACTTCAGCTGGTTCATCGACGAGGCTGATGTCGGCTCGGAGCCCCCGACTCGATGCCGGATTACCATCTCTGGGGATGTTTGATTGTTTTACTCCAGCTGGTTCATCGACAAGGTGGGATATCTAAACCAGGCTTCCGGATGCGGCACTTCGGACAAGACAGTTGGTGGAGGCGACGTGCAACGTGGTGGCGAGAACCTTTAGACTGGAGATCAGACCGTTTAAAATGTAGACGTAATAACAACGCTGTCAACAACACTTAAGAAGAATCACACAACAGATGTCACAGAAACACAACGACATACATAATAGATGACACATAACTATGAAGACATATAACTACGATGTAACATAATTGATGTTCAATAACGGGAGTGAAGAAAAGACGATGTGACGAAGGAGGAGGGAATAATTGCAGCAACAGTCGCCCATATGGTTTTAACCGGTGGCGACTATAAAGAAACTCAACACACACACAGTTTGGTTGTCAATGTCTGCTGTAGACCCGTGCCGGTCACTTGAATGTACGTAATCAACCAGACGTTTTGTAACTCTTTATATCTGTGCATTGCAGCTTTCTGTTTTAGTTCCCAAACTGGACTCATATTTCAAACATTTAAAGAAATATATTTGAAAAATTAAAACACTTATCTAAAATCTCTTGTTTTTTTGCATATGCAGTGTTCTATGGCAGTGTGAATACACAGAATAATCATACTCCAAAATAGCGCTAATTTTAATCAAATATTCAATTTGACGAAAGCCGAATAGAGAATTTAATGCAAACATAGTAAAAGCATAGTGCATATTTGGTGAATGACCCATTATGTAGTCATTTCAATTTTCTATTTATTTGTCCTATAACTAATCTATGGCTATACACTGATGGACAGACTGAGGTTTTTTTTTCTTTCATCTTGCTTAGCCTTGCAATCAGATTATTGCAAAGAAACGGATAATTTCGAAACTGTAACATCTGACCATTTACAATTATTTGTGTTCAATAAGCACTTAAAAAGGTTAGTTTGCCACTGCAGTTATTTTTGAAATTTGATTTTCCTGTCCTGAAATACAAACACTCAGCTTTTTATACATAAAACAGTCTTCGATCTGAAAGCTACCTATGTTATTCTGAAGAATTTTTATGTTTATTGATTTACTTTCAACTATAAAGCGATAAAGAGCAAAGAGAAATAATCTTTCCCATGGCAATAGACATTTAAAGTATATGTGTTTAAAAGAATATGTTTAAAACATTTACGAGACAAGAAGGGCATTGGATCAATATTTGATATTCTGACAGGTATTCAATAATAAAAGAAAAATATAAGTAAGAAAATGTTTGCAATATTCACTGAATGCATTCAATAACAGGGCAAACTGAAATACTTCGCATTACATTTTATATAATTGAAAACTCAAGTCACACATGATTTATAACAAAAATGTAAAAGGAAGCAAATTATTAACAACAGAAAAAATACAAACAATTATAAAACCATATGACCACAGCGAATAAAACGTTTCGAGCAGTTCTGTCTGTTCCGTAGAGAACAGAGTAAAGAAGGAGTCTGAGGACATCATTGATGTTCATCATTTTGCTAAAATGTTTGCAAGCTCTTATGGAACATTAGTAGCCTGGCATTGTAGCTGAAGCAAAACTGGCAGATCAAATAACAAAAAACTTTGCTGAACCCAAATAATATGATCGCTCAATTAGGTGGATCTAATCCCCAAACAGTCGCTGTATTAAATATGATAGCATAAACTATGAACAATCTCTTTTGCCAATATTTTGCATATGAGCCGTGCCATGGGAAAACCAACATAGTGGGTTTGCGACCAGCATGAACCCGACCAGCCTGCGCATCCGCGCAGTCTGGTCAGGATCCATGCTGTTCGCTTTCAAAGCCTATTGCAATTAGAGAAACTGTTAGCGAACAGCATGGATCCTGACCAGACTGCGCGGATGCGCAGGCTGGTCTGGATCCATGCTGGTCGCACACCCACTATGTTGGTTTTCTCATGGCGCGGCTCATATTAATTTTTCTGATGAATGTTTCTTACACTTAATTATGTTCATTAGATCTAATCAGTTTGTAACTTTTACAGTTCTTACTTATGTTTCTTTTAATTTAACTTATGTCAAACTTTTATATTTATTCATATATCAATTTATTAATGCATTTTCAGTTAAACATTAAATTTAAATACGTTTTAGCCGAATACTTGTTATCGGTTTACTGTTATTTATTCGATAATGGTTAAAACTTAAACACTTTGCTGGCATTTTTTTTTAATATTTAGACATGGTATTACAAAATGTAGTTAGTATTCTTAAGTTCTAAACACAGTAATAAAGAAGTTTAATGTTTTCTTTGTTGTTTTTTTTTCAGACAGAGCAATTTAAAGCAAAGCAAAAATAAAAAAAAATAAAAAAAATAGGGTCCTGAATTTTGCAATTTGATGATGAAAAATAAATATTTTTTCCATAACTTCATCACTAAAAGAACGTGTTTTAAACGTTAAACGGATTTATTCCCGAGAACCTATTACTTTAAAACACATATAGAAACCTTTTTGAAAAAGTTAGCAAATGAGCCGTGCCATGAGAAAACCAACATAGTGGCTCTGCGACCAGCATGGACCCAGACCAGCCTGCGCATCCGCGCAGTCTGGTCAGGATCCATGCTGTTCGCTAACGGTTTCTCTAATTGCAATAGGCTTTGAAAGCGAACACCATGGATCCTGACCAGAGTGCGCGGATGCATAAAGATGTATTTTCGTTACATTATAATTTTGAAAGAAAAATGACGTTTCTGCTTAACTCGCATTCAATCAAAAAGAGGCTTTTTTCCTATTATTTTTCCAATTCTCCAATCCATAATCAAATATTTGTCAAGTAAATATGCCCGTTATCTTGTACTGTGAAGTGACCATTTACATATATTTACTTTAATGTTTTAAATCAACCTGAGGTTATTCATTTAATTAAACTGCTTGAGATTTGACTTAAACAAATAGCTTTAGATGAGCTTTTATAACCTTTATCGATAATACTTGAATTTTTTAGGACACAGCACGTAAATCCACGTAAATCCGTTAAAGCCCACTAATTAATTGCTCGTTATTTAGAAATCACATCAGTGTTGCAAATTTTCAGGCATATTTTACCTTAATAAAGGATTTAATTGTCATAATAAACTAGAAACTAAAACAATTTATGGTTACTTGTATCTTTGTTTGTTACTTTTAAAATTTAAAAACCCCCTTGAAACAAATAATGCTCTGAATGAATTATTTGAAACAGCAATTGTTGCCGTGTAACTGTAACTGTATTTTTATAACCTCTTTTTGAATTGACGTAAATATATATTATCTAAAGTCATTTCAAGATTTTATCTTAAACAATTGGCCATAGAATACAAATTGACACATTATTACTGTTATCTTTTTATCTGAATAATATATTGACATATAATAGCTCAATGTTAATAACTGCTATATTGAGAGGCTGGAACTTGAAAATAGACATTTAGGACTAAGTTTTCAATGTTTAATCTCATAGCAATAGATGCCATAACCATAAAAGACACAGCAAAATATCACAACGGTATAGATTACAAAACTCTATGTCTGGCAAATTAAATATTTAGAACCTTTAAGTCAAAATATCATGACAAAATAACCGAAATGAGCAATGTCGATCAATGAATACGAATTCGTTCTAGCATTTTGCTTTTTAGATTCGTTTCAGAACTGACAAATAGAGTAAAATTTTGGAGAGCTTGGCAAAATATTAAGTATGATTTCATGATCAGTTAATATAGTAAGCTTTAATATTGCATACAGAGCGATCTTAAAAGATAAGAGAAAATGTGTTGTGATGGTCTTGTACTGATGAAGGTAAAAAAACCAACTTTCTTTTCGAAAAAAAAAATATCAAAGAATGTGAAAACAACGCTTAAAATTATGAGACAATCGTTATGTAGTTAAATGTTGAGACGAACTTGTACATTGTTTGTAAAAGCCTAAGATGAATCTGCATTAAATAATATATTTACGGTATAAATTACATCGTAAAGAATAAAATAATTTTCTTTTTTGAGTGTATATAATATACACATCTGTCAATTCCTCAGTGAAACCCACTAGGGAAATATCCATTTTTCACATTGCATAATATGTACCAATATGTTACATTGCATGAAAAACACATACTGCAATATTACTTCTAAGAAATAAAAATAACAGTAAGCATTTTAGCCACGAGACTAAGAATACTAAATCAAACAAGAGAAAACTGTACATTTTACCTGTAAGACCACGCCACATAAAAGAACAATTGTGTAAATGTATGTCACGTTCCAGCATCCCATCTCCCTTCGTTAATGTTCTCCTTGTTTTTTTTTCCGGAGGTTTCCTTTGCTGTTTTGATTATTGACAATATAAAATTATTTTTATATTATTCTTATTTGATAAAAATGAAGAACTATTACACTGAACCACAATAAATGTTAATTTTAACCCACACTTAACACCACATGTGATTATCTCACTTTCCTATGTCTGCTTCTACTAGGCAGCTTGCAAGTTCAGTGATACAAAAGCGATACATCAAAAATTAACGTAAAAAGCAATATGATACAGAGGTTACAAATGTGGCGACAATAATGTCTTATCGTTTGAGTTAAATGAGCCGGTACTTTAGAATTGTAAACGTATTTTGTAGCATTTATCATACTGCAAACATCATGATCACTAGTAATGATATGATCTGAACTGCTTTTTAATCCAATTACAACGATGATATATGGGTTACAAATGTGGCGATTTATATGGAAATAAATTTTTTTTGAGTTAAATGAGCCAGTACTTTAAAACTGTAAGCCTATTTTGTAGTTTTTATTACACTACACGCATTAATAGTAATGTCCTGCACTATTTTTTTTAATCCAATCACATCGATAAATCTTTCAAGCAGGCCACTCCTCCAATTTAAATACATGCAACTATCATTTAATTTAATAAGTAGAAATATGTATCATATTGCACATCACAAAAGTCCATGATTAAACGTTTTGAGTTTTATATATTATACTTTCATATTAGTTAATTTGTTTTGCTATGTTATTGTAATATATACAAACACATCTGTTGACTTGTCAGATTAAGTATGTTTGCACTTAAAGATGCTTGTTAACGACGCTTTATAAAATCATAGGGAAATGAAAATGACAAAATCAGTTTCATTTTTGAAAATATTTACCAGGTATATGATATGTAGTTCCTTTAATCAGATTACATCATATTACGTACTAACTGAAAAGCCTATAGTCATATAATAGCAACAGTCGAATCTATGACATTCGTTAAGTCATCATATTGCATAGCTGAAATGTCTGTAATCATTTGTATCTGCAGTGACACTGAGGTACTAGGAACTAAACCTACAAAAATATTCTAACAAATATGCTTTACCTGTACACATAAACAAAGAGTGAACTAACAAGAAAATTAAATAACAGACATATGAATAAAAATGAAAATATAAAAATAACAAAAATATCTTGAAAAAAAAATAGAAGGCGTTTGGCGTATGGAAATCAGAATTAAACAGGTAACACTATAGTAATTGTGAAAATGAATTTACTTTCATACAGAGAAGATGTGAATCTATAAACAGGATTAATTTGAAACTATTTTAAACTAAGGATAAAACTTATAGATAGGAACAATAGATGTCATATCAGTGGCAGCTAGTTGATTCTGTCATATTTTCCTGTTTCTTCACATTGCTTTTTCAGCTTTGTAATTAATCTAATTTGAAATGTTTCGCAATGTCCGATTTGTGATACAAAAGTTTGCATTCTCATGTCAAATGAAGTATGATTTTGAAAATTAGCATTTATTTTTGTAATATTCATTTTTGTTCGATTTATCAGACATTGGTTCTTTCTTTTATTCAAGAGGACGGGGTCAGTTCGACTATTATATAATCTTATGCAGTAATTCGTTCGAACTCAAAAGGGAGCACTGACCGAGAAAATTACCTATATAAAATATTGTGCACATATCTTCAAAGACGAAATATTTACAATACAATATTCAATATTCACTGTCATGAAATATAACAGTCATAACTGAACTATTATATTATGTTTTTGTTAGAAAAAAATCTACCTGCAGAGTTATTTGTTATAAATTGATAGGAAAGTAATTACTTATTCTCATCAGAACGTTTGTTTGTTATGTTGTATTTTGATTTAGGATAAAGATACAATATTATCAACTTGAGTTTCTTTCATTTCGTCACAGCTGTCTGTTTGCAAACATTACAATCATGAAAAAGGGGCGTGACGGAACGTGGCATGTAGTACTGAATTCTATTCAGTTTGAATTAAAGGCATTTAAAATAAGTACAAAATGTATTCTTTGCTGCAAGATAGTGTCATGATGTGAAGTGTTATTACCATGAAATAATTAATATATCATGCAATAAAAATATTTTCATAAGAGATATAGAAAATGATATACCATGACATCATTGTTATTATGATAATACCAATAGATGAAGTATTGTCGCTAATGAGGGCAAGACCTTAAAAAACCTTTAGTCGTACCTTTTTGGTATTTCCACAGCGGCAGAGTTTATGTTTATGTTTAAAGAATTGGACGCGATAGTCGGAAGGGCTGAGATGCTTTCCTACGGAGATGAAGGCTCCGAGCTTGAATTCTAGCTACTCCTATTACGCGGTTTTCTTTGGCAGTGCATTATTTTCATGGATGCACCAGTCGACCAAACAGTAAATGGGTGCCAGTGAAATGCTGGAATAAACCGCTCTTAAAGTAGGGTCTCTCAAAGGCTCTGTATATCTTATGTTAATCTTTTAACAAAGCAACAGTAAATACAATTTCATTGTCACTATTTAAATAACTTTGCAAGAGCCTATATGGCATTATACTTATCAAATGAAATTTGCATCATAAATCTAAACTTGAAAAAATTGAATGATATCTATACAGACGTCAGATAATGTCAGATAATAGTTTTGATTTATCTGCGTAATTTTATCATATCAATATCTGTAATGGAATTTTAAGAAAATATCAAACGTCAAATTTAAATTACATATTTGGAACACCCGTTACAGAACATAACTAATTTTATACTTCTAAAAAAGTAATATCAACTACATTAGAAGAAATGACCAAAACGGCCTCCCTAAACCAAGAAACAAACTGTATATTCCTTTTGGGAGCTGTTCTACAAGGTTTTAAAAATAATTGCGAGCAAAATTACGCCACATAGACAAAGGCGAATTACTATTAAGCGACTTTTTAAAAGGGATTTAGAAAAAAGACAAAACATGTCAATGGTATAGTAAGAGGTAACTTGTTTCTGTAAGACACAGGAGTAGCAAATAATACACACATTTATACTGTACCATTCAATGTGATGTTTTCCTGTGATGTTATGTTTTTAAATATTTCTGATCTTGAATATTTACTAAGTATTTAGCGTTAAAACCTAAAATACATACAAACCAATTTACGACATCTGTCATAATTACAAATCAGTATTATATAAAATTTACTTGCTTCCAAACTAATTTCTGGTGCTGTGCGAAAGTCCGTAGGTGTTCTTAAAGGTATATAGATCGAAATAATTGTACCACATTGTGCCTGAATTTTAACATCAGATTTACTAAAAGCAATTTATTTTTGTTTGTTACTTCAGTGTCTTTAAATACTATGTACCTGCTACAGTTTGCTTTTCAATGTCTGGTAGAGACCCGTGCCGGACACTTGTCTGTACATAATCATCGATATGTTTTTTAATCCTTATTTATATGTTGTTTCATTCTATTTGGACCTAAGCCGGGTTCATATTTCATTCTTTTAAAGAAGTACATTAAACATTAAAACACTTAGTCTTGCACATTCGTACACCAATATATGAGATTGCAATACATGTATATAGAATATGGAATATCAGCATATCTCGTATAATAATCAGGTACTTGTGAAAACTGTTTAAAAATATATGAGCCGTGCCATGAGAAAACTAACATAGTGGGTTTGCGACCAGCATGGATCCAGACCAGACTGCACGTCAGGATCCATGCTGTTCGCTTTCAAAGACTGTTGTTATTAGAGAAACCGTTAGCGAACAGCATGGATCCTGACCAGACTGCGCGGATGCGCAGGCTGGTCTTGATCCATGCTGGTCGCAAACCCACTATGTTGGTTTTCTCATGGCACGGCTCAGATTATTATCAATACATTGCACAACGTCAGCCTGGTAAAGCATAATGCATATTTGGTATTTGACCTATACATATAATCACTTTCCTTTTCTAAGTGCTGTTGTGATGATAACTACGTACGCGGTTATACTCATTACGTGTTGAAAAAGCTCTAAAATAGTTATCTGATTAAAGCAAGGTGATAATATATTGAAATAGAATTGAAATAGTATGCTTAATTTTGCAACATTCTGATGAATATAACGTATTTTTCCGTATCATCATCAGAAACGAATATGTTCCACACGAAGCCACAAAATTTTCTTTTACACGAGGCAAAGCTAGTAACGCAATTATAGTTCGGCAACACATTAGGCACCATCTGACAAAGAATATAGATCTTTTACTTACATTTATATTCTAAAACGTTTCTACTTATACCCCAGTCACACATACGGCGCGGATAGCTACGTCTAGCCACGGATAGAAACGAAGTAATCCGTATCGATCCGTACCTGAGCCGTACGGATTGGTACGGATTGATACGGAATACTACTTTTAGATACGCCTCAGGTACGAATCGATACGGATAACTACGTTTCTATCCGTAGCTAGACGTAGCTATCCGCGCCGTATGTGTGACTTGGGTATTTACCAGTATTATGTCACAGGTAACAGTGAAACAAACTCGTTATTGTATTAAGCTTTACTGTTTTCCGGTCCATAATTAAATATTTGTCCGTAATTAAATATTTGTAAAGCAGTCATAACCGTTATCTTGGGTTGTGAAGTAAACATCTATATATATTTACTTTAACATTTTAAATTAATCAAAGGTTAGCAATTTATTTTTAAAAAATTGAGACAAACTTGACATTAACAAACAATGAATACATAAAAAAATTATTTACTTGGACTATTTACGTGTCTCGTTCTTAAGGTATTGGACCCGTAATAGAGTCCTCTTTTTTTCAATTCCTACCATAAACCTACTTTGACTGCAATTTTCTGGGGTGCGTTGGTTCAAGCCCCACTGCGACCAAATTTTTTTTCTCCATATTTTCCTTTTTTCTAGTAAGTTTTTTCTTCTTTCAAGACTTATTATGGATGTATTGTACAAAAGTGGAAAAAATTCATTTTATAAGCGATTTCTTGCTGTTCAAAGTGAATTTACCTCTGAATCAGGAGGGGTAGAGTTAGACATCTTTAAAAATACTGAGTTACATGTGGTAAAAGTTCTCTATTTTGCCTTCATTCTTTAGATTATATATTGTGGAAGAAATGCAGGTAGGTTTTACTTTTGCCCTAAGGTTATTTTTAAATGAAGTAAGCAAAATTCAAAACAGACCCACAGGATTCGACCTTAATTTTTCAATGTTGGAGTTAGAATTCTGTCTCATTAACTCTGTTTACTTGAGGAACCCTAGAAAAAATGATAGTTGCAGTTTTATTTTGTGTTTTATAATTGTTTAAGAATAGTTTGATATTTCTTTTATCAAAATTAATGCTGTAATGAATTCTCTGCAAACGTTTTAGATAGTGGCCATCACATTGAAATTTGTCTCTACTTGAGCTCGAGGAAATACCATAAATTATACAAAATTTACTAAAAACGGCACGGTAAAAGTTGTTTAAAATTTGCAACACAGTGCGAAACTTGGTCAACTTTAAGAATATACCAAGCAAATGCCATTTTTTAAACATTGCTATTAGGGGTCCAGTACCTTAAATGTAATGTATTATTGAACGTCACACGTAAATCATTAAAATCCATCTAAATAACGACAATAATTTAGAAATTACGCAAGTGTTGCATTTTTCCCCCTGAGAGGTAATGGACAGTGAGAACCTCTCACGTCCCAAACAGTGGCATATATGAAAGTTTATACAAGACTCTTTATACAAATCGCCGGTTCTCGAATTTCGTTCTTGACCCGCAAGCCATCCAATAAGAGTAACTTTTATATAACTTTTGGCTAGACTGCATGATGTTTAGTATAATATCAATAACGCGTAGTTAAGAGTGCATCTGTGGAACTTGTTTCCTATTTATCAGAAAATATTGTATCACTCATGTTTTACATGGTTATATTAGCATACAAAGAATTTAATAAGAACTGAACCTATGACCCTAGGTTAGTACAATAATGGACGAACATGCAGACAAGAAGATCAGACTACAATGGCTATTGATGTAAACCGAGATAAAAAAAAAATACCTGAATGTTTACATAAAATATCGCATATAGTATTACCATTTCCATCATCAACTGAGATAAAATCCAACATTATCAGTGTATGCTGGTGATCTATAGTCTGTTTAAACAATTAGTAATTAGCACTGTTTAATCCCCCTGCAATTATCATTGAGTGATTGATTTATTTTTGCGTTTTGACAGATAAAATGATTGGCATTTGTCCATATACATTTTGTATAGTTACCTAAAACAAATAATACCTGTTAAACTTGGCAATGTAATTGCCTTCCGAATAGAATTTAAAAAATTGAAGACAACAAAGCATCGCAACAGATTTGGGAAACGACAAAAAACAAATCGCAATAGATTTGGGAAACGACAAAAAACAAATCGCAATAGATTTGGAAGATAACATATTAAGCATTGCAGCAGACTTGAACGACAATAAAATTATGCATCGCAACAAATTTGAAAGACAAAAATAACAACAACTAAGCATCGCAACAGACTTTGGAGATAGCAACTGATGCATGGTAACAGATTTGGAAGATACCAAATTTAAATATCGTAACTTATTTGGAAGACAAAAAAACTACACATCGCAATAGTCAGTCAAGTGGAGTTCTAATCTCATTCACTATGTAGATCGACTTGTTTAACATTAAATTCAATGCAATTTCAAATAAAACCTTCATATCACATTTTGTCATCTAAAATACAATGAATGACTTTGATAGCTTTAATCTAATGACATAAAAAGCTTCAAACATTTTTGCTGTTTTACTGTATTTTGGTTACGATTCAGGAATAAACCTTTACTCAAAGGTTTAAATTTACTCAAAAGTTTAAATCATGTAATATTCGCTAATTCAGAACGGTCGCCGATATCAGCATTATGTCTGAGTTTAGTTTATTAGTTTATTTAAGTCTCATTCATGTATAAAACAAACATTGACATTTACAATATAAAAAACATTAAGACAACATATACATGACCAATCTATAAAGATTTACAGGAGACTAGAACATACACATTTTATGACTTTGCATGTGGTTTCGAAACAATATACCAATTAAAACAAGCTTCAAGTCGCGAATTTTAAACAGTGCAAACAATGCTACTAATGATATAAAAAACAACAAAAACAAACCCCACTTTATATACAATAGTCTTGGTTGTACAATGCCACATTGATTTACTTAAATTGTTCAATAAACATCTCTAATTATATAACCTTGTTTAGATCTATATTTTTATATTTATGATTAATTAGTCGATGAGTAATATCTTTAGATCCATACGCGAGATAGCATTAAAGTTTTAAATCCGCTGATATAGTTCAGTTTCGAGATCAGCGATGTTTTTGTACTTATAATAATGGAACGGTCTGTTATTCAGTACAATTGATGTGGTTGATAGACTTGATAGTACAGGTAATTGTTAACCATTGTAATTATCCATATTTTGTGGATGTGTTTCGATATCCGACAGTGTCGCTATACTTTTCGATATTTTATTCTATAAACTTCATCTTTAACATAGCGTTTTGTTAATTCGAATATTCTTATGCCGCCATTTTTAATTTGCCACGGACAATATTTGGCAAAACCGCCTAGTACTTCTATAAATATTTTGAACTTAGAAATGGTATTGAATGTAAGCCCATACCTACCATATATCAATCGTCAACTTTCACTATTCAAGTCTTATTATTTTTGTAGATATTGCTATTCAATACTATGTTCCCATGGGAAAGCCATTCTGCCATGGGAATGGCGTTTTCCATGGGAAACATTTGGGACAATTTTGCCATGCGAAATTTTTATTTTTATTTTCATTTAAACTATCAGAAAACATCACAGCTGTCTTATAAAAATACTTTTGAGGTACATGCTAGTTTGTTTATTTAAAAAGAAAAATATGACGTAGACGAAAAGAAGATGAGTAAGCAGAATGACAAGCTGTTACAGCGGGTTTGTAATACATTTATTACTTATTTGTTATAATTTTTAAGTTATAAATTATAATAAGTTAAAATTCATAACCGTTAGGATCATGCAAACCTGCTATAACAGCTTGTCGTCCTGCTTATCGTCTACATTACTCCATTTCCTACTAGAATGTCATGGGAGCATACAGCCAGTTACATACGACAACTGATAAATTATAACCAATAAATTATAACTAATAAATAAGTAAAAATTTATAAATAATAAATAATAAATATCTCTCCAGGGTTTCCATAAGTTATAGATTCAACTCGCTTACAGTGTTGAATTCTTTCATGCGACAAAACTATCCAGCTGACTTACGGAAGATCGATAACTCTAACGAAGTGCCCGCTCGCACCGGGCGTATAAGCTTGAAAGTCGCCATATGACCCGTAACAGGGTCGGCGTGACGATAAACCTAACAAAAACAATATATATTCAATATATATTCATATAGTTCCCAATCTCTTTCTTATATCTACGTTTTCCATATTCAGGACGAACCAATGATGACATTATTATTAATGGTCCAAAATCCTTTCTGTTATAAAAGTATATACAGTGATTGAATTCAAATTCCGATTTAAAGGTGGAACAGGAATATGGCAAAGGTAATAACACCTGTTTGATAACGTCAACAGTTGGTCGTGTCAATACAAAAAAGCTTAATACTTACAATAAAACAAGTGAAGAGAGTATAACAATACGTGGATGTGTTTAAAAAACACATGTACGTCATACAGTCCTTGTTGCTTTTTTCTACACGCACTTTAAACATGCCAACACTGACTACATTTCTTATTCAAAAGAATAATAATAAAAAATACAAGAAAAAATAAGGTTAAATTCATAAATGGCTTATCACAAAGCTGAAGTTTATATAAAAGAATAAATAAAAATTGGAAAACTTGGGCTGAAAGCAAGTTCTGTGAACCATACTGGTCTAGTGTAGTCTAGAGTTGTTTTTAGAAATACAAAAATATTTGCTTTGATATCAATTACTCGCAAAGGAAAAATTCTCAATGCAACTGACATAAACTTTTGATGTTAATATTTCTGTAACATTCAACATAAGTGATTCGTTAAAAAGGAAGTTTTTTTTCTATTCTGAATAAGTCTATATTGAATGAGGTCCAGATAATTTCTACTGAATAATAGCTTTGTGCGTTGTTTGGGGACTAATTCGTGATTAACATTTGATTGGCGTATCATAGTCAGGTTAGGATTAATTTCATTGGTAAACCAGTTTTTGAATATTCTCCATCGTTCGATTGATTAGGCATAAGTATTTTTACGCAAGATGACAGGTTCCGCTCAAGCATGATGTAACTTTACGAAAATATTTTTATGTATTCAAAATCAGCATCGAGGGGGAAAATTAACTATATAAAATAAAGTCCATATTTCATTAAATACGACGCAGTTTCAATACATTATTCAATACGCCCCGTAAAATTTAATCATATTTCAATTACTATCAAACTATTATATCATTATTTTATTCAAACCTATCTTACAGCATACAGAGTCATTTGTTGCAAATTAATAAGAAAGCTTTTTCAAATTCACAAACACGTGTTCGATTGTTTTGTTGCATTTTGATTTATGATAACATTATCTGAAACACGGGTTTCATTCAATCTGTCACGAATGCGCGCAAGTTTTGAAAAAGGCTTTATGAATAAGGGATAAGAAGAAACGTGATATGTATTACATGCACTTCATGTTACTCAGTTTAAATAAACTGTATTTAAAGTAAGTATTTAAACGACCCTTATTTTATCCTTCCGTATAAGAAATAATAAACCAAGAAATGCGATGTTATCTTAGGAGATTGGGAAGCAGTCATGGTTGTTGAATTAATATAGATAGTGTTCTGATATTAAATGACAGGAAAAGATCGAGACAAGACCAATGAAACTACCGCGTTTAATGTTGTGGTTGGTTTTAGGACACAACGATACAGTATATGTCAATTTGCATCTTTCCAGCATGATTGGAATCAAAGATGTTCCATTTATTGGCTTGGACTTGCATTTAGTAAGTAAGCCTTCTTTCAGCAAGCAAAATGGAAGCCTTCTACGAACTCGCTGCCTAAGTAGGAATGTGCAATGCTAGCAGTTTGTAACTTGTGTACCAGAACAATTTCATACCTTACAGAAACTTTAAGAAGTATTTTCAGTCATATCACGAATTGTTCTAGCTTATGGAAACAAAGGAGGAATAAAAAGGACTAAATTCCCATTTATCATAATAAAAACTTTAATACACATACTTGATGTCTAACCTGGATGAATTTTGGATGTATATGTCTTTGATCTAGCAAAGACATGTTAGGGCCCTACATAAAATACAGAATGCACATGCAATATCTCGTTTTGATTTATCAAAATGTTTGCATCGATAAATGGAAGCACTTTACTTTCAGTGATCATAATGTTGATCCAACGATTGTGCTCATGGGAATAATCATGCTTTCGCCGATGAATAACTTTATTTTGTTTTCTTTAGTCTACATGATAAACTGATACAAAAATAGTATGGACCCATCTCGTGAAACCATTTAAAACCGTTTAACTTTTTTACAAGAATATTAAGTTTATATTAAATAGAACAATTAACATAAAATTCCATCACACGAATTGTAGTATTGCAGTTAACGTAGTTTACGTATCATAATTTTCCAATGTCACGGATGCATTCTCATCACTAAATTCTTCTTCGATGTCAATTGTAATATTTTTCTTTATCGAAAACAATCTAATAATATAAAATTAACAAACACGAAATGTATCTACTTAGATGTCAGATATAATTAGTTTATTTATCAGCATGATCTTATCAAATAAATATCTCTGATATTGAATTCAAACAGGGTATCTAACGTCAAACTTAAGGTTCATAAATGAAACCATTTCGTGGTATTTGTTATAGGAAATATGTATTTTGTAAGTAAGAAGATTGAAACAATGTTTATTCAACACTCCACACTGTGGTTAACTTTGACACCGTTAGAACACATCAAATATGTCCTACTTCAGTACCTACCAATCCTTTGTACCAGTCAGTCTGCTACTTAACAAACCAGCCGCTCTTCAGTACACGCTGTTACATTGTATTTTGGTACCAAATCGTGTTTATTCTTTAGAAAATTGGCAGAAGACAGTATTGTCTTTATACAAGACAAACCCTTTGCGGAAAATAACTTGATCTGAGACATGTTTGAAAAGGAGTATTTGAACAGCGCCGTCTTTATGCAACAACATCACAAGGAAGAAATGATAATAATTTTTATGTACAAATGGTCTCATTTTAATCAGAAAACTTGTCTCTGTTTAAAGGTGATTGCTCTGCAGAATTGCTATGAACAAAATGTTAATGTTGACCTTTGGGCATTTTATTTAAATTCACATCAGGTTAATGATGTATAACATTAAATGTTATTCAGAGTGACATGGAAAAATGTAATGAATCGGAAAATTAAAAGATTATGTCGATCTAAAGATTTTTTTTTCGAGTTTTAATTCAACGTGCACTTTATTTTATTTAATATTCTATTACTCTTCATGAAATAAGTAGGTGTACTTCATTGTAGTGTTAACTGTAGTTTTGTTCACGATGTATATCTGCTATATATAGATTTGTCTTTTGGGTCTAATTATCATGGCACCTGCCTTGTCAGTTCTACAGTATTAAAACCGGCAAACTACTAAATGTTACGCCCTTCAAAACAAATCTCTTTGATTTTGTTATCATTTACAGACGAAAAACAGTTAATCCAGCATATTGTTTGGTGATTGAAATGCACGCAGTGTTAAAATGATATCAATACATATGCCAAATATACAATTAATGTATATCAGCATGATCCCATCATGTCACTATCGATGATACTGAATTGAAACAAAGTTTCTAACGGAAGATATAAACACATACAAACCAATTTAGTGAATAATCATACTTCAAAACAAACTATTTTACGTTTCTGAGAAGAAACATGTTTTTAAGGGGATAATGGGACTGAAATAATGTACCAGACTGTGTCTGAATTTAACACCGCTGGTGAATCAAAATCAAATTAAGAAAAAAAAAGTCAATTTAGTTTTATTTGTTTCTTTAATATCGTTAATTAATATGTACTTGCTACAGTTTGTTTGTCAATGTCTGCTACAGACCCCTGCCGGTAGCTGGTATGTACATAAGCAGCCAAAAGATTCAAATGCCATTTGTATACAAACCTGGTACATCTTTCGAACTTTTAACGAATTACAATCAAAACCTAACTCATTATGTAAAAGGAGTCCATGATTGATTTATATACGTCTTTACTTTGTCAAAGAAAGCAGAAAGCATAAAATCTTTGCTATGATAGTTGATGTTTTATACTTTTGTTTGAAGTTTTGTTGTTTTTTTGGAGGGGGTGGGGCGGGGTAGTTTAAGCGGCAAAGTTACATATCAACTTTAATGGAAGAACTTTTGTTTACAAAAGGACCACAAATTAGTCTTCCTAAACCATTACATAAACTGTATCTTCCATGTGGGTGTTGTTCTATTCGGTTTTACAATATTTTAGGGACTCGAAATACGCCATATCCAAGGGAATATTTAATCATGCGGTTAATAAAAAGAGTAAACTAAAATACAGTGCAAAACACGTCAATGTTATAGCAGATGCAAACAACTCAACTAAAAACAGGTACAGGCTGTTTGTAGACATTAAAGTAGCGAATAAAACTAACAAAAGGATACACATATTTAAACAGATGCCAAATATTATAACCAGGGTGATCTTCTCATGTAAAAATCTTTGATTTTCAATGTTTACAAAGTAATTAATGTTAAAATCTAAAATACACACAAACCAATTTGCGTCATAAATTATAATGACAAATCAGTGTTTCATAAAAGTTACATACTTTCAAAATAATTTCTTTTGCTGTGAGGAAATCCGTTGGTGTTCTTTAAGGTATATAGATCGAAATAATGGTACCATACTGTGTCTGAAAATAACAACGCAGACAGACTCAGGTTTACAAAAAGGCAATTTAGTTTTGTTTGTCACTTCAGTGTCTTCAAATACTATGTACCTGCTACAATTTGCTTTTCAATGTCTGCTAGAGACCCGTGCCGCCCACCGGTCTGTACATAATGAACGAGATGTTCATCCTTATTTATGTGTTGTTGCATTATAATTGTACCTCAGTCGGGTTCACATTTCAGTCATTTAAAACGTTAAAACTATCTGAACTTAAAGCCCTCTACAGACGGTAGGTTTTTGTTGTACAACACTAATTATCTCAAAGATGTACAATTTTGAAATTGTACATTTTTCACATACAGACAGTATTCCATTCTCATAAAAATCACAGAGATTTACCTAGTAAACATAGTGCATCAGGTACTGAAAAAAATGTAACTACTAATAATAAAAATAATATTCACCTTTTTATGTTCCATAAATTTGATTACGTATGACACAAATGAGTCACGCCATGAGAAAACCAACATAGTGGCTTTGCGACCAGCATGGATGAAGACCAGCCTGTGCATCCGTGCAGTCTGGTCATGATCAATGATGTTTGCTTTCAAACTCTATTACAATTAGAGAAACCGTTAGGGAACAGCATGGACCAGACTCGGAAACGCACTATGTTGGTTTTCTCATGGCGCGGCTCAAATCATTTAACTTTTCAGTGTCATCCTTTTTCTATTATGCATTAGAAGCCATTTTATATTAAGATTCGTGTTTATTTTTTGGGCAAATGTTTCTGGAATTTCATTCACTTGCCTCTTATCAACTAATTATTTACCAATTTGTTGCTTGTCAACGTGGGTGGTACGTAAGGCAAAACTTACGAAATAGAACATGTCCTAATCTGTAAGTCAAGACTTAAGATTTACGAAATCAAGGAATAGCATCGTACACACGGTAATATTTGGCTGTACATCTTGAATTTAATTGGTGTTGTACAACAAAAACTTACCGTCTGTAGAGGGCTTAAGTCATGCACATTCAGTATGCAAGTATTATGGGGATGCAATATATAAAATATGGAACATCAAGCATAACATGAATATTTATCAAATATTTTTGAAAACTGTTAAACAAGTATTTATAAATGACAAAATTCCAGTTGTTGAAATAAATCTAATACAAGATGATACATTTTGCAATATTCTGACGATCATGCGTAAGTATTTTTCAGTAAGAAAAATGAGTGTTTTTATACAACGCCATATTAACATTTTTGGACGTGGTAAAGTTAGCAGAGCAATGAGAGTGGCACCACCTGACAAAGAATATACATGTTTCATTTATAATTATATTCTACAACATTCCTACTTAACCTGCATTATGTCAAAGCTGACATCGAAACAAAGTCATTATTGTATTAAGTTATACTATTTTCCGGTCTATATTAAATTATTTGTCAAGCAAACATGACCGTTATATTGGGTTGTGAAGTGAACATCTATATATATTTACTTACACATTTTAAATCACTCAAATGTTACTCGTATAATTAAAAAATTGAGACAAACTTGAATTAAACAAACGATGAATACAAGAAACATTAATAATTTGTTCAATAATGCTTTACATTTTAGAACGCGACACGTAAACCGTCAAAATCCAACTTAGTCATGACAAAAACTTTGAACAAGTACTGCGCTTAACCCTTACCCTGCTATATTTCTATAATGAACTTGTCCATCTTTCAGTTTGGACAGTGCCATTAACTGTCTAAAGGGGTGCTTACCGAAAAGGTACTGACTAAATGGCGAATAGTGCAGATCTTGTCCAGACTACAAGGATGTGCAGGCTGATCATGATCTACACTGGCCGCAAAGGAATCAATCGTGCCCAGCATGATAAGGGTACTACAGCAAACTTAATTAAAAACTAAATGTTTCGCCAAACAAAAGAATAAACTATCTAATAGTATAATGTATTCAAACATCTAATATTCACCTTGGTAATCCACGATTTCCATTGAGTTTGATGTGAAATAACACAATTTATGTTAAGAAACACTATTTTCTACAACTCCAAAACACGTTGTTTCGGTCTGATAGTATTTCTACACTAACGCATGCCTAATTATCTCAACGTTCAAGCCATGTCAATAAACGTTTAATATGTTTTATATGAAATATGTTGTTTTAATTCTTAAAAACCCACCGAAGCAGGAGACTTTGAGATCACTGATATAATAGATCACTTAAGATGTACAGTGTACAGATTCTCACAAATATTTTCATCAAATACAAAAACAGGTTTGATTGATTCTGTTGAAGGTAAAGTGCATAATGAATCTTCAAGAAGATACTTTGGAAGTACAAGGCGCAACACAACCAAGCAAACTAATAGCAGTTGACCTGTTTGTTCATGAGAGGTAATACCACCAACAGCGGTTTATATGGATCTTTATTATATGGCTCCTAATATAGATCAACGGTCAATAATTTTGGCTATTGACCGACAAGCCATTCAATAATTGTATACTTTCATACAAAGTTTGACTGGAATCCATGATGCATAAAAACGCGTAATCAAGAATTTTCGTCTTCATGTGGAGTTAGTTTCTTATTACATTAATGCGTTTTATCAGTAATGTTCTACATGGTTACACTAGCATTCGAGAATTCAGCAAGAACCCATGACTCTATGTAAGTAAGATTATATACAAACATGCAAAACAGAAAGATTAGTCTATAACATTCATTTATGTGAACTGAGATAAAAAAAATACCTGCAAGTTTTTATAGATTTTCACACATGTAGAAATGCCATTTTCATCATCATCTGAGATAAATTTTAACATTATCTGTGTCAGCCGGTGGTCTATATTATATTTAAACAATTAGTAATTAGCACTGTTTAATCACCCGGTAGTTGTCATTGAATGATTGATATATTATTGCGTATTCATAGATGAAATGGTTGGCATTTGTTCATATACCTTTTGTATAGTTATATCTTTACGCAAACCCCAATTTACCTGTTAAACTTGACAGTGTAACTTCATTCCAAATGAAATTAAAAGATTTTGAAGACAACAAACAAAGCATCGCAACAGATTTGGAAGACGACATAATAAAACGGTCTGTTATTCAGTACAATTTATGTAGGGTAATGATTAATTTTTTACAATCGCTTTGATATATACGTGATAGTACAGGTAAGTGTTAACCAATGTTATTATCTGTATTCGATATCCGACATCGTCGTTATAATTTTTTTTTATTTTATCATATAAACTTTATCTTTAACATAGCATTTTGTTAATTCATATATTCTTTGGAAGATATAGATAAAATGAGATAATATGGAAGTATGTTGTGAATTATAATATATTTAAAATAATAAAAGACAATAAAGATAATCTTAAAACGATCATTGGCTTATCAAGACTTCTTTAATCCTCGGATAGAATACTTTTATAAAAGAATAAATTAAAAAGGAAAACTCGAGGAATAACTGTTTGTAAATGATTGTAACAGAGGAAGTAGTAACTGGGTATCAAACGTCAAAAAGTTGTTAAGTGACTATGGTTTCTCACATGTTTTAATGAAAATTACTTTGTGGACCCCAAATTGTTTCCAATGTTTTTAAGTGTAGAGTTGTAGATACTTTCAGGTAAGAACGGGCTTGTACATTGGATCGAAGTACGGTACTTAGTATATAAAATCATTTTAAATCTGTTCTTTGCTATGAGAACTATCTTGATATATTACCACGAAATTACAGTTTATTTTTGTCGATTTAGAGGCTCTGCGCATCCTCTTAGAATACAAACTGGAAGATATGCAAGTAATAACATTCCACACGAACAGAGATATTGTCCATGTTGTAACCTTTTAGATTTAGATGATGAATATCATTTCGTATGTGTATGTCCATGTTTTCAAGATATACGTAAAAAATACTTAAAAAATATTATTATGTTATACCGTCTATGTATAAATTTATCGAATTACTTAAGAGTCAAAACAGAACGGTCTTGATAAATATATCCAAATATATCAAAGAAGCTATGTCATTAAGAAACGCAATTTTTAATTCCCAATAGAGTAAACATAGATAATTGTTTAGCCTCAGTAACAGTTCAACGTTTGTGTTTTGTTGTATATACTCATTTGCCCTGTACATAGTCACGTGATTATGATTACTATTTATATTGTATGTAGACAAGAAGATGTACTTATGTATAAGTCTGGAATAAAACATTCTGTTCTGTCCTGTTAACCATACAGTATAGAGCAAGTGCCGCCCCGAATTAGCTTTCCACGTGGTCGAGAATTTTTAAGAAATTATATATACAAAAATATTTGCTTTGATATCAATTACTCTCAAAGGAAAAATGACATAAACTTTTGATGATAATATTTCGGTAACATTCAACCTGACTGATTTGTTAAGAAGGAAGTTTTTTTTCTATTTTGATATTTTGAATAAGTTTGCACTGAATAATTAACTGATTAGAGTCCAGATATTTTCTGCTGAATCATAGCTATGTGCTTTGCTCGGGTCTTCGACAAGCTCGTGATCAACGTATGATTGGCGTATCATATCATGTGTTTTCATGCCAAGAAAAGATTAATTTCATTGGTAAACCAGTTTTTTTTTATATTTCATTCGATTTATTAGTCCTAAGTACTTTTTACACAATATGACAGGTGTTTTCATGCCAAGAAAAGATTAATTTCATTGCTAAACCAGGTTTTTTGAATATTTCATTCGATTTATTAGTTTTAAGTATTTTTTATACAATATGACAGATTCCACTCGAGCATGATGTAACTTTACGAAGATGTTTTTATGTACACAAGATAAGCATCGAGGGGGGAAATTAAATATATAAAATAACGTCCACATTTCATTATAAACGACGCAGTTTCAATACATTATTCAACACGCCTTGTAAAATTTTATAATATTTCAATTATTCTCTAACTGTTATATCATTATTTTATTCAACTCTATCTTACAGCATGTAGAGTCATTTGTCGCAAATTAATAAGAAGGCTTTTTAAATTCAGAAACACGTGTTCGATTGTTTTGTTGCATTTTGACTTATGATTAGATACATTATCGGAAACTTGGGTTTCATTCAATCTGTCACGACTGCGCGCAAGATTGGAACAAGGCTTTATGAATAAGGGATAAGAAACGTGATAAGTATTACATGCACTGCATGTTACTCGATCAAATAAACGGTATTTAAAGTAAGTATTTAAACGACCCTTATTTTATCCTTCCGTATAAGAAATAATAAATCAACAGATGCGTTGTTATTTTAGAAGATTTGGACGTTGAATTATTATAGATTATGTTTTGACAGTAAATGACGGAGAAAGATCGAGACACAACCAATGCCACTTCCATATTTAATGTTGTTGTTGGTTTTATGACAAGTCGATACAGTGTATGTCATTTTGCATATTTCCAGCTTTATTAGATTCAAAGATGTCCCATATATGGCTTGGGCTTGCATTTAGTAAGTACGTCTTCTTTCAGCAAACAAAATGAAAGCCTTCCTCGATGTCACTGTCATAGTAGGTGTGTGCAATGCTAGCAGTTTGTAACTTGTTTACCAGAACAATGTAATACTATACAGAAATTTTAAGAGGCATTTTTCAGTAATATATCGAATCGGTTTAGTTTATGGAAACAAAGGAGGGATAAAAAGGACTAAATTCCTGCATATTGAAACTTTAATATACATACATGTATTTGTCTTTGATCTAGCAATGACATGTTAGGGTCCTACATAAAGTTTGATACAGAATGCACATCCAGTATATCTTTCTGAAAAATCAAAATGTTTGCATAGATACTTGCAGTGATCATAATGTTGTACCAACGATTGTGTTCATGAAAATAAATACAATCATGCTTTTGTCGATGACAATTTTATTTTGTTTTCTTCACTCTACATGATAAACTGATACAAAAATAGTATGGACCCAACCCGCGAAGCAGTTTAAACCCTTTTAACATTTTTATAAGAATATTAAGTTTATATTAAATAGAATAACTAATATAAAATTCCATCACACGAATTGTAGTATTGCAGTTAACGTAGTTTACTAATAATTTTTCCAAAGTCACGGATATATTTTCATCAAATTGAATATAAATTCTACTTTGATGTCATTATGATATTTCCCTTTATCAAAAAGAGTCCACAAAATATGAATTTAACAAATATGTCAGATATAACTAGTTTATTTATCAGCATGATCTTATCAAATAGATATCTCTGATATTGAACTCAAACAAGGTATCATACGTCAAACTTGAATTTCATGAATGGAACAAGTTTGCGATATTTGTTGTAGGACATAATTATTTTTATTTAAGAGGAACGAGACCATGTTTGTTCCACATTGTGCCTTATTTTGACACTGTAAAAAGGATCGTGTTAGGATCGTGTTAGAATAAAGCAAATATGTCCTACTTCAGTACCTACCAATCCTTTGTACCAGTCAGTCTGCTACTTAACAAACCAGCCGCTCCTCAGTACACGCTGTTACATTGTATTATGGTACCAAAATCGTGTTTATTCTTTAGAAAATTGGCAGAAGACAGTATTGTCTTTATACAGGACCATTTGCGGGTAATAACTTGAACTGAGATATTTTTAAAAGGAATATTTGAACAGCGCCGTCATTGTGCAACAACATCACAGGGAAGACAAATACCTTTTTATACAGATGTTCTCATTTTAGGAGGTTTGAAGGTGATTGCTTTGCAGAATTGCTATGAACAAACGATAATGTTGAATCTTAGGCATTTTTAACACTGCGTGTATTTCAATTACCAAACAATATGATGGATAACCTGCTTTTCGCCTTTGACTTTTAAAACAAAATCAAAGAGATTTGTTTTGAAGGGCAAAATTCTAGATAGTTTGCCACTTTAAATACTACAGAACTGACCAAGCAGGTAACCATGATAATTAGAGGAAAAAGACATATCTATATGTAGCAGATATACTTCGTGAACAAAACTACAATTAACACTACAATGCAGTACACATACTTATTTCCTGAAGAGTAATACGATATTAAATAAGATAAAGTGCACGTTGTATTAAAACCCGGAAAAACACTTTTTAACCAGTATAATTTGATTTTGCGTTTCATTTCATTTTTTCCAGTCACTGACTGAATAACATTCAGCGTTATAAATCACCAATCTGATGTAAACTAAAATAGAATGATATCAATACATTTGCCAAATATACTATTAATGTATATCAGCATGATCCTATCTTGTCAATATCGATGATATTGACTTGCAACAAAGTGTCTAACGTCAGATCTAAATACATACAAACCAGTTTAGTGAATAATCAATTTAAAATTTACATACTTCCAAACAAACTATTATCCGTTTTTGAGAAGAAAATGCCTGTTGATTAGACTGATATAAATGTACCATATGAGCCGTGCCATGAGAAAACCAACATAGTGGGTGTGCGACCAGCATGGATCCAGACCAGCCTCCGCATCCGCGCAGTCTGGTCAGGCTCCATGCTGTTCGCTTTTAAAGCCAATTGGAATTGGAGAAACTGTTAGCGAACAGCATGGATCCTGACCAGACTGCGCGGATGCGCAGGCTGGTCTGGATCCATGCTGGTCGCAAAGCCACTATGTTGGTTTTCTCATGGCACGGCTCATATTGTGTCTGAATTTAACACTGCAGGTGGAATCAGAATCAGGTTAAGAAAAAAAGCAATTAAGAATTATTTGTTTCTTCAATATTTTCAATTAATATGTACAAATGTACCTGCTACAGTTTAGTTATCAATGCCTGTTACAGTTCTATGCCGGTACCTGGTATGTATATGATCAGCAAATGTTCCCTATGTTATTTGTACGCTTTGTCTGTTTGTATACAAGCCAGGTATATATTTCAACGCAATTTTTAAAGTGATTCACGAGTGATTTACACATTTTTACTAATTCAAGTAAAGGAAACAAAAAGGGTGTGCTTTGTTTCGAATAAGATCTTGCTATGTTAGCCGTATTATAATTTTGTGTTTAGTCGCGAAGTAATGTTTAGTGCTCCAATCAAGAATCTGACCATCAAACTTAAATTATCTACATTGTCTGTGGTTAAAACGAGTAACATTACAAAAAAGGAGAAAAAGTAGGGGCTTATGGCATCTGATACCAGTATTTATGCGTAAACCTTTCCTGACACGTGTAGGTCGTGGTAGAAAATTCATGGAAATTTTGCACAAACTTTGTCAAATAAGGAATCAATCTGTCTTTTAATAAAATATGAGAAATGTCGTTTCTTCATTAATTAAAAGAGTTTTGCTTCTTCATTAATTAAAAGAGTTTTACTTGTTTACTGTTACACAGCATAATGTAAGACTACTTCAATTTAAACTTGGTCATGCATTCCAAGTATACTAGAGGAATATAATACATGTAAAAACTCATTCATTGTATTAGTTAGTATACTGATGAAAACTGTTAAAAGGTGTATTAGAAGGATACAATGCGAAACATAGTAAAGCGCTGATTACCCGCTCTGGATTGACATTTCGCTTTCTTATTTCGTTAGCAACATCTTTATTTGCACAATCTCGTTAGACAGCTTAAATCAATGGTAAGTGTGGATTTGACTTGCCAATTTCCATTACCAATGGTACTGACGACCGTTCCAAAGCGGTTGTCCTTTTTTCGAACTAGGCAAACAAGTAAGTGTAGGATTATTTGAAAATATAATAGTTTACGGACGTCAAAATCATTGCTAAAGCTTTGGATAATTCTAATCTCTAATGTAGAAAGTCTCAGTAAATAAGCAATATTTAATGCTTACTTTTGAAATATATCAATTGTTTAGTGTGAATTTTTACGGGCTGAGTCGAACAAGCTAATATTTTTAGGAATATCAATGACGTAATGTTTAAGAATTTCGTTTAAGAAACCCCGAGATAATCGTGCAGGCTGATGCAACTTAATATTATAGGTCAGTAATCTGGAAGGAATGCTCTTTATCGATTTTATAGATACGTCAAAGCGGCCGAAGTCCTTTTTATATATTTCATAATGTAAATAAGTAAAGAGCAAAAGAAAACAGACCTTTCAGTTGGTATTTAAATGTAACGATTATTACCGTGTCTAAATAATATTATATAAAACCTTAAAACATTTAGGAAAAAGAGAAAAACTTGAATTGGAATTTGCTTTTCACTGGTATGTATTCAAATGTAACAAAATAATGATAGCAGAAAACTAGAAAACTATAATTATGAAATGTATGCAGCATTCACAAAATACGTTTTGCTACAATGGAAACATAGACACTTTAGCATTACATTTGATATAATTTGAAACTGTACAATATTCACACGTAATAAATGACACAGATATAATACATACAAAAGGTAGCAAACTGTATAAAGCTGAATAGTAAAATACTTATAAACACATTAAATAAATATGTTTGTTTATCTTTGGTTATGTATAAATAAAATAGCGTAGAATACAATACGTTTTACAATACTTTGACAAGTGAACAGAGCGTATTTAGCCAGTACGAATGGTACGTTTTCGTTCCATCTGTCCGGTTGAAAATGGAGTAATAAAAGGGATGGTATAGCGTTTGAATGAATTAATTTGAGCCGCGCCATGAGAAAACAAACATAGTGCATTTGCGACCAGCATGGATCCAGACCAGCCTGCGCATCCGCGCAGTCTGGTCAGGATTCATACTGTTCGCTTTCAAAGCCTATTGCAATTAGAGAAACCGTTAGCGAACAGTATGGATCCTGATCAGACTGCACGGATGCGCAGGCTGGTCTGGATCCATGCGGGTCGCAAATGCACTATGTTGGTTTTCTCATTGTGCGGCTCATTTATTATTTTGAAACATTAGCAGGCTTGTTCGATTGTACGCAGAAGCAAAACTGGATATATGAAGTGACACCACATTTTACCTCTTTTGAACCAGTGGTTTGATAGCCCTTGATTTGGGTTGATTTTTAAAAAGAATTATTTTATATCGGCATTGGTAACCCAAACGGACGACGTCTTTAGAAGGCTATTTATTTTAATAGGAAGAATTAGTGCGTCCCGGTTCCAGAGGCTTCCCAGGATCTTCAGCGTAACAAGTGAATAGCACCCATACAAGGGACACATATCTGCATGTTGCATGTCAGAAATATAGTTTTAGTTGGAAGGTGTGTGTGTGTGTGTGTGTGTGTGTGGTGGTGGGAGGGGGGAGGGGGTGAGGGGGCTGGACTCGAACTCACGACCACTAGTTTTGTAGCCTCTGGTGCATTCTGGTGAAAAATAAAAAAACAATCACAATACAAACGCGTAAAATTCTGTACGTTTTACTGGTGATCAAAACGTTTATTAGTATTAAAACCATAACAGCGTATCAACCGTTTAAAGATGTTAATTTTGCGCGGCAAAGGCTTTTATTGTTTGGTTTATTAACCCTTAGCCTGCTGCAGGCGAATTTAACAGCCTTTGCAAACAGCTTGGAACCAGATCAGACGCAGTTCCAAGCTGTTTGTACTCTGACAATATTTCTTCCAATTTTGGAGCAAATTGAATGAACTTTACAATTTTAGCAGACGACATTTCCAGCAGACGACAATTTATCTAGCATGCTAAAGGTTAAGGCATCATTCAGTATGGAATATATTGTATATTGTACGGTCACACCTGCAAATGCGAAAACTAATTGAAAACAATTATCGTTAGATGTATTTAATTTCCTAAGCGTAATGTAACTTGATACCCTCTTTAACCGAATGATACACTGAATGAATAATTTGAAACAACCATTGTTGGCAAGTAGATTTAACAGTATATTGATAACTTCTTTCATTCATAGATATGGATTATATAATTTGTAAAGCCATTTCAAGCAGTCGGTTTTTGGAATAACAATTGACATGATGTCTGTTATTTAAATAATAAATTGACATCTATTAGCTCAATGTTGTTAATTGGTAGTTACTAGTTTTAGTGTTCTGAGGCCGGAATATCTAAGTTTTTGTGCTTAATGCCACACCAATAGATGTTAAAACTATTAAAGACAATGCACACGTTTGCAGTATTATAGTTTGCATAAAATGAAAACAACAGCAAATTAGATATTTATAAGTTCTGTTATAATATCATGATAGAAAACCAAAATTGGCATATTTGATCCAAGAATACATATTCCAAGATCATGTTTACATTTTAACATTAAAACTCGTTTTACAATTGACAAGCAAAAGTAACTATTTTATCTTATTTTATCTTGCAAGATAACAAATACGTTTAAATATTGACTTAAAGTAAAAAAAAAAAAAATTACGGTATAAAATTGGATCTTAAAAGTGCAAAAGGACTGGCACTACTTTAATTTAGGTTCACTTCAAAGTTGCTAAATATATAGGGAAAAGGTTGTGTTGTGTCATAGTGGCTAGTGGCTATTTATAAACTTGGTAACACATAAAAGCATCATCTACATATGGCAAATATTTGTTCTTGAAATTTTATGGGATATCATTATATGATCCCAGAAGCACGCTCATTGTCGCCGCTGCAGGTGGAGATTGTGTTGAATTTCCTATCACAACATGCATTTACAAAAAAAAAAAAAATCAAATGTTATTACATGTTGAAGTCGATAGCAAACTAATGATCCACCATTTCTTCAAAATAGCAAATTTCTATTGAAATCAATATCTACAAAAACCAGGCATATCAAAAATATTAATTAATTATTACGCCACAAGACCAATTGCTATTCAGTTATTTAGGTAAAGTGGAGTCACCGAAAATATAACAGGCTGACTGTGATACAGGGAAATTCTTGTGAGATAAACATGTCGACTTTTACATCAATATCACCTGACAATTTTAAACATAGAAAATATCAAACTTTCATAATTTGTAATCCTGCTTAATTCATTTATCATTTAACGGTGTCACGATATTTACGAATATTCTATATTTCTTTGCGACGATCGATTCTAGCTCTGCATGTCCGAATAACACTTATACGAATTTTACGAGTTAAAATCCAGACTCAGCTAGCACAGAAAAAATACAAGTGATACCTATATTTATTGTGCAGATATGACAAATCTACACGTAGTAAATTCTTCCTAAAAAACTATTTCAATGATCAAATAGATGTTTTTAGAATTCTTAAATGTACAATCCTTCAAAGTATGTGTCTTAAAATACGTGTTATCTCTAGATAACTTGTAAAGGCCTCCGACAGAAAAATAAATCCTACATTGAAAATACGATTTGGAGCTAAAGGCCTACTATAGAAATTAAAATACAACATTTACAGCACTTATTATAATGTAACGGATCAAACCATTGTTCTAATAAATAAAATCCATTCAACAGAATTTTGAAATTTGAAAGACGACATCATAATAATGTATATAATGTAAAATGATTTTCAATTCGTCGATGAATTTCAAACGATATTTTTTGCGTAAGATATTTGTAAAAAATATTATAACTTGCATTAAGAAGCCACCTCAGCGAAAGGCAAATAATGTTCTCTTAACACAAATCGAATCTTAATACAAAATAACCTTTTCCTTATAACAAAAAAAAACAAAACGTAAATGTGGACTCTTAACACAAATAGTATCCAATACAACATAACTTGTTATTTAACAGCACAGAACGGAACTTAAAACGGGGTCTCGTAATGCAAGGGGTCTCTTAACGTCAAAGTCTCTCGAGCAAGTTTGGGTATAATTGCTTAACCCATAAATCGTTAAATATATAATAAAACAACAACAACAACAACAAAAGAAACAACAACAATAAAAACATAGTTTAAAAGGAACTAAATTAGACAAAATTAAAACCAAATGATTTACCTGTTGTAAGACGAGTCCACTAAGAATAAAAACTGCAAGACAATGTGGTGAATTCAAGCATCCCATATCCTTCTTCTAATAGTATGTTTTATTACCCGGAGTGTCCTTTCCTAGTTTAATTGTTCATTATAAACAAAGTAAATGTTATATTACTGGTAGTACGTTTGTTAAAGTAAATTAAATTATTTTTACACTTAAACACTATAAAATCATATTCAAAATAAAATTTTGCTACACTAAAAGTGAAACACTTTCAATTGACTACCTGTTTCAGCTACCCAGCTTTCTACCTCAATGACATCTGAGTATATAGGAAAACGATATATCAAAATTAAACCATAACAAGCAATATGATACAGAGGTTATAAATGTGGCGATTTATATGGAAATTTAATAACGTCGTTTGAATTAAATGAGCCGTACACCTAAATTTTATACCTATGTCGTAATAGTCAAAACACTGTACACAGGAGTCGTGATGGAAATGATCGTCAGAATGATCTTACCATCTTCATCATGGTTCAACACGTGAACTATTTCCATTTATAATCCAATCAGAATGAGTGTTTGGTATAAGCCACTCCTTCCATGTAAATTGTACATTAAAGGCGTACGCTAGAATTCTCTGTATATGAGATGGGCGAAAATTTTCCCAATAACAGAATTTCTTTAAACTTTGGATATTGAAGGACAATCATCTAAGAAACAAAAAAATGCAATAAAAATCATAGGTCACCGGTATCAAAAAAGAGTTATCTGCCCTTGAAAACGTCATTTTGGGGGGAAATGCCGTTTTCAAGGGCAGATAACTCTTTTTCGATACCGGTGACCTATGATTTTTATTGCATTTTTTTTTGTTTCTTAGATGATTGTCCTTCAATATCCAAAGTTTGAAGAAATTCTGTTATTGGGAAAATTTTCGCACCAAATTCTAGCATACGTCCTTAAATTAGAAGTTAGATTTTAAACATGTTTGGGTTTTTCATGTGCTACTTACAGTCCCGCTACATTTACTATAACACACTTGTCATGCACTTCATTCAAGTAAGCTTATTTGTTTAGTACTGTAACCGAATTATACATAAACAAATACTTTAAGATTTAGAGTTAAGTTTGTTTAATATGCAAAAAAAAAAAAAAAAAAAAAAAAAAAAAAAAAAAAGAAATGACAATATAAAATTAAGGGGAATTGCAACTTATTATATTTCATCATTTTTGTTCTATTATCCAGGGCAATATATTTTCCATAGAAATGATAATGTAGCATTAATTTTTCAACATTAGCCATGCGGTATGCTCTTTCAAAGTAAGTTTTAAAGTAAGACTGCCAATTCTAGTTAATTATAGATGTTCTGAATTGTTCACAGGACTTGACACGTCACCTGACTCCGGTGTATATAAAACAGAATCATAGTCAGTTTTCTTTAATTGAAACAAAGACAAAAATCTAGAAGGACTAGCCGCGTAAAAAATACATTAAAGAACACCGCAGGGAACCGCCTTTGAATGGTCGATGGCAAAAACACAACCAAAACTGGAAAGTTTACACCAGTAAATGGTACGCAAATCTCAATCCAAACAACGTTACAGGGCAGAGTGAATAAAAGGTAAATGGTAATAATATGCGCAACATATAAACCAGAGAGATGGTCGTATGCAAAATTCATATACCCATGTACTTAATGTCTTAACTATAGGGAAAGCAGAGTAACCATATAAAAACATAAAGGAACCGATAAAATAGTCCGGGTCAGAAGACAATTATCAAAACAGCCTAGTCCAAGCGAGCATTGCGGACTCTTTCCCATGTTCCGTTAGACAAAAAAAAGAGATTAGGGCAGAGCAAACCTTAACAGAAAACTGTTTCTCAAACTTTTAGGGTCATATCCGCTTTTATTGAAAGGTTTTATAATTTTAACAAGTAAAGTTTGAAAACTGCAAGACCTAAAATTTTTATGAAATTTATAAATATATAAATAGCATCCTCATACATGTTACGTTTTGATGTACTTTGTCGAATAATTGTCTTCAACTTATAAGTCTGAATAACGATAATACAATTCAGTAATACAACGCTCGACTATTCAACAGTCTTGTCAACTGAATAAAAATAAGTCAAAAAAGGAGCATAATTTTGTAAAAGTGCATACCTGTACAATGCATGCCAAGTCATCACAGTGGATAAATTGTGTGAAGTTTCAATCCATTCCCATTTGTGGGTACTGTGATGCCAGCTTACATATAAAAAACTTAAACAAACACGGCTAAGTCGTAAAAGGGGTATAATATTATAAAATGCAAAGTAAAGTTATGGATAGTGTGTACTGCATGTTACAGCATCATAATGAACAAATGTGAGAAGTTTTCAATCCATTCCCATGAGTGGGTACTGAGATATTAAATTACATTACAAAAAAATACCAAAAACTTAATCGCACATTGCCAAGACGAAAAAGGGGCATCATTTTGTAAGAAAGCAAAACAGAGTTATGGAACCTGTGTATTGTAAGTCAGTTTTTCACAGTGAATAAGTGTGCGAAGTTTCAATCCATTCCCACTAGTGGTTACTGAGATATCAATTTACATACAAAACCTTAACCAAATCGGGACGCCGACTGGGTGATTCTAACAGCTCTACCTATTCTTCGAAATGATGCAGTAGTTTTCGAACTGTATCAAGGTGTGCTCCAAAATGAATGGGAAAAGAGCAAATAAAGGAGGGCACAAATAACGGAAGCGAAGTAATAAAAAAAACCCAGAGAAATCTGTTGAAATAGCGATGATAATTTTAAAAATATTAGTAATTAAACGAGCAATGATATACATACATATACGATATGAACTTTAAAAAAAAGAAGACGCAAACATTATGAAGAAATAATGTAAAACAGTAATGATGCCACATAGATCTAGCTGTACGCAGTTCGAACTTTATATTTTATAATCAAAAATATTAAACTTCCTAAAATATTTTCCATTTTGGCTTTTAAAAAGGCGTTGTGGAATAAAATAGACACCGAATTGTAAAAAAAATCAAACTTAATATTTCAAGATAAAAAAATTAACATCGCCATTTCATTAGAGTTCAGTCAGGAACAATAAAAATGTTTAACATAATATATTCAGCGAAAAATGAAATTAACATCCGAAGTGTTTCACATTTTATAATAAATGTTTGTTTTAAAGTTATGGCTTAAATAAAAAATATCAATAAATCGCACAAAACGCTTTGAACTTTCTTTTTTTTCAATAAAATTTAATTAATATTTATAATTTTAATATTTATTTTATCATAGTCTCATTAATGAGCAATGAAAAATACAATAAAACAAGTTTAAACACTGGATATTATTCTTAAATAAAGTTCGTACATCTTGTGCTTGATGGTAAGCATACACATGACTCTGTAGAGAGCCATCATTTTCATATGATTCTGTCTACAAAAAACAAAATGTCTGTAATATACGGTTCGAGTGGTTCAAGATAACTACATATTATAGTTTTGTCGATACCCATGATCATTTTATTCGCAATAATTTTTGCGAACTACAAACGGGGTAGAATATGAACTAGCACTATGTTCAACCAATGAATCGCGAATTCTTAACGGTGCAAATGAGGCAAATAAAAAGCAACAATAACAAAAAAAAAAAAAAAAAAAAAAAAAAAAAAAAAACAACTACACAGCCTTCATTAAGTATGATTGTATAAAGACATTGTGATTTATTTCATTTTTTTTCGAACAATTTCTAATATTTTGTGTAAAAACAAGAGTCACACTTTGGAAATCTACATAATTTCAAAGTCTTCTTGTGACAGGACAAGTCCGAAATTTTGAGATAAAAAGATGGGATCGTATAAAAAACTAATGATAAATATACTCATTTATAGATTTTACTTGAGCATAAATGGATGGATGTACCCGTCCAAATATCAGTATTATTTATGTTTTAAAGAACAAGTCAGATATTTTAAAATAAAAAGGTGGAAACCAACAGGTCGCCAAGCACGAAATAAACGAAAATGTTGCAGGCTCGGTTTGATTGAGCCCGTTCATGGACGATAGTGGAAATGCCTCTAGCCCCGGGTTGAGCAGAACTCAACATTAACACTTGGATCCTTCAATGATGCGAAAAGTGCAATTCCATGAAATGCGGCGTATGGTCCCCAGATAAAATATGACTTTGCCCTAAACGAGAAAACAATGGGAAAAACTAAACAAACTGGAATTTAGAGAGGGGATCTGTGGCTATGGAGCCTACATATCACAGAAACTGCCAAAAGACAAAATTAAAATGAATGCACCATGTTCAAGGGGCGATAAAACCGAAATGTTTAAGCTGAAAAATTAAACAGTACACTAACACAACATAAATTTATGTCGTGCTGCACGATCTGAAGAGGCTCTGACTGAAGGTGAGTTGGACTCGAAACTGCATTTTTATATTCCTCCCAAAACACATCACACCCTAATAAGCATTGTAATGGTCTAAATATTTTTGTACTTATTTCATCGACCTATTGTTTACAAACCTTGGTTTAATATGATATGATCTTACCGGCAAAGGCTCTACACTTGAGATTATTTGGCTGGTGGCTATTGTTACACACTATAACACCAGTACCCGGAGGAGCCTGCCAATCAAAGACAAAATGTTGACAAAAGAGCTTAAAGACATTTAATGAAAAAGATGGCCTTTGGCATATTAAAATATATTCAGAAAATATGAACTGAACAAGCAACTAGAATATGTTTCATCATTCCGACACCAGCTGAAATTGACTTTAAAAACAGAATTCTAAGCATCGCATACCACAGCTTTGTGAGTTGTAGTTGTATTTTACTTATTTGTGTTAACATTTTATCTACATCCCACTAGGGTGTGCAAGGAAATAAAGATGTAAACAAAGTGAAATATGGTATCTTAGCGATACTCTAAACGTCTAATCCAGTCTGAACGAGATTGTCAAAATATAATATATGTACGCAGAAATGAAGGAGACAAGGTGATTACAAAGTGAACGGGCAACATGTCGAGCCCGTCCTTTGACCCCTTACTATGACCTTGACCTTTGAGACAGAAACTTGGGGTTTGCACAAGACACTCTGTCTCATTGAGTTAAACATTAATGCCAAATATAAGCAAGATTCCTCAATGCACGTCAAAGATATGGGCCGGACAAGATCTGGCATGACCTTTGACCTCCAGTACCATGCTGGCACTGATCGAGATCCTCGTACTTTCCTCTCTTTCGCTCGTTGGATTGTAATCACCTTTCTTCCCATGGAACTGTTAGTTCCACAATCGCAACCCTTTTGGCCTTTTCTGAGGTGATGACAATGTCTGGTCTGAGCGTTGTTTGGACAATTTCTGGGAATTCCAGTTTTCGGCCCAGGTCGACCCTCATCTCCCAATCATATGCTCCTTGAAATATAGATCGCGCGGGCGGTGATGTGCCTCCCCCAGTTGTGCGTCCTGCTCTTACAAAAATGTTGATAAAGACAGGTCCTGTTTGGGGGTCTTGGTTTCTTTCTTGCTTTCTCAAGCGTGTCAGCAATCTCGCGCAGTACTTGGTCGTGGCGCCATCTGTATCTGCCTTGAGCTAGAGCTTCTTTACAGGATGACAGGATGTGCTCTAAGGTGCATTTTGTATGGCCACAGAGAGTGCAGGCATTGTCTTCAGACAAACCCCAGCAACAGAGATCGGAGGAGGAACTGGAGTTGCAGTGTATCCTTCTTCCAGATATCTTGCCATGAAAGGTCTCTCTCCATGGTCTCCCACTTGGTCCATCGACCCTGTCCACCCATCTGTACTGCACGTACTCTTCTGTCTTCTTCCTCAGCTTTTCTTACTTCAGTCTGAACAAGTTCTCTTCTCTGTATGGCTGTTGCTGTGTTCCAACGTTGGACTCCACTTTGGCCTAATCCCTGGCGGCCTACACAACGGGTCCCGACAATGTGGCTATGGCTGAGTCGGCTTGTTGCAACCTCTACTGCTTTGTTGGCCGACCACCTTCTGCCGGTGAGAACTTCGATGCCTGCATTGCGAATTTTGTCGTCCTTGGAGGTTCGTAGTGTCATGACGAGCCTTGCCTTGCCAACCTTGTATGTTTCAACGATAGAAGAGACTGGAAGCCTCAACTGTCCTGTTGTTGTGTACAGCCCAACGCTAAAGAAGGATGGGGGTAAGCCAAACCACTTTCGCAACTGACGGTTGATAGTGCGTTCCATTGTCTCCACTACTGACGAGAGTATCTCGTAGATCAATAGAGGCCAAAGGACTCTTGGCAGCAAGCTGTGCTGGATTATCTAGAAGCTATACGTAAAAAGTTATGTTATTGGTCTGACAAAAAATTACATAAAGTCGTTAGTCAATTTGTATGACATTGACCTTTGAGCTTAGGGTCTTGCACGTCATGCATCGTCATGAGTTACCAGTCAGACAAAAGGCGGGTTGGACTGACGAGGCGCAAACCTTTAAACCCAAAAAGTGGTCACCAACAATGTAGTACTTGGATCTAAATCAGCATCTGCATTTAACCAAATCGGTACTTCACTTAACATCACTTCCAGGCGATGGCATTGGGGCTTTAACAAAATATTCTTTAAGGTGAGATTTTCACCGCGTGGAATAACAATATCTAATGTCATAAACTCATTGTTTCTTTAAGCCTAAAGCAGAAAACACCCGAACTTGAAAAAATAGAATTAGATACTTTTATTGCAACAGTACAATATATCGCAGTATGCTGACCTATTAGTTTGTTTGTTTGTTCTGGGTTTAACGCCGTTTTTCAACAGTATTACGTGCTTTATTCCCACGGTCAGTGCTTCATCAAAAGGTATTAAGATATTACTCTTTATTATTGATATCAATTATTCTTAAAAGATTCTCGCGTAAATAAATAACTGACATTTAAGGCCCGGTTTTCCTGTCGAAAAAGTTACGACTACTTCGCGGCCAACATCAGCTACACAAGAATCGTTTGATTTTATTTTGCCACCATAATCACTCTCACAGTGTCAACTGGCAATTCAAAATTTGTCTTGGAAAACCATCGATTACAAATTAATTTATTCATTCTCGCTTGATTCATCAGCAATTCGTTCTAAAGAATTAGCTCGAGTATTACGTAAAGCGTATGCAGAAATTAGTTAAGATTCAAAGGGCGCATTGAGCGGGAAAATCAACTTTATATAATAATGTACAAACTTCATCATAATCTACGTAATTTTAATACATTATTCAATATGAACCGTCAAACATTGGTAATATTTCAATTTCAATCAAACTAAAGTATTTTCTTCTATTATTCTAAGCTAACTCCTACTTGCATAACTATTTGTTACAAATCAATCGAAAAGTAATTTCATATGCACATTGACACGTTCATTTGTTAGGTTTTATTTATGATAAAGATATATTCCTTTCAATTTGTCACAATTATCTCATTGCGATCTTGAAGTCGATGAATTTTGAATTTTGCATATACAATTGCTTGATTAAAGGCATTTAAAGTATCATAATCATCTCGATATTGTCTACGTAATGTGGTCCAATTTTTATCCCCGTGTATGACATGGTATAGCAATCAATATTTTGACCTTTAGAGAGATCCATAATCACGCACAGCTATTGTCTTGATGGCATTTTGATAGTTTGATGACACAACACCTCGGTGAATGTCAGAAAGCGGCTTTCCAGCTTCATTAGATGTGTTTGCTTTTGGTTAAGCGGCATTGTTTTTCAACATTAGTTCAGTTATGTAGTGGCGGGAAGTTATTCTAACCAGTGTTCATGGATTCTGTAACAGTACTAATCAGTTCTCCGCGAGTAACTGTCAACTTCTCCACATGAATCAAGAGGTAGAGAACGAAATGACGTCAGACACATTGTCTCAAATCGTAACGGAGAACATACACCTTGCCCGGGGATTGAACGCACCGTGATCCTTAGATCTGCGCTCTCCCTGTTGAGCTAAGCTTCAATGGAGGTGTGAGGTCTACATGCGTGTCTTCGGCATGGGTGGACACATGTTTAGAAGCACTGACCTTCCGCAAGCCGGCTGGGAGACTTTCTCGAGTTCACCATCATTGTAGGTAAGCGCACTTACGGGGCATCTTACTTTTGGCGCTTAAACCTAATCAATATTTTTTGAAAAGTATGAATGACATAGTTATGATAACTGGAGAGATATCACGGGCGTCAGTTTTTAGCTCGGGTGCTGACATACATTATCGGAACTATCTTAAATCTGCCAATCTGACAGGTCCGATTAGATACAAATCTTTTCAATCAAATATAAGCACAATAAATGGGGCAAATGTCTAATTTGTGTAATTAAAATGCCTTTATCAATGATTTATGAGCCATGTTAAAATTATGACATGCAGAGCGATTTATTATAAATATTTGTGTCATTTTCAAAACGTAAAATTAAGATATAATCAAGAAATTTTCTGCTACAATATACATGACTATGTATCGTTTAATTTATCTAATTCATCAAAGACGTGCCGAAAAATTATGTCAAATCAGGTTAATTTCTCCCAAATAAATCATCCGAGCAAGCAAAGTACACAGTCCAACCTGTATAAAAACTCGTAAAAATTGGGTATTTATGGGCATGTGGTCTTTTTACCAGAGGTTAAAATACAGCGCACACAATTCAACCGGGGCTGAAATTTGCGGTGGCTATTCAAAGTACTGATTTAATCCATTATTCCTCCAGGACCAAGTTAGCTCAAAATTTAATCTCAGCAGATAAGCTGCCCAGTGGGTAACTTTCCTCATAGATTTTGCAACTTGCCTCCTAGATTTTGCATCGTGAATTGATGCAAAAATATGAAACCTGTCAATAAAATGTTCTATATCATGACAATGCAGTTTGTGAAGCAGGGTAGTTCACTGAAGTTTATCAGTGGTTTGCAATTCATTGGATACAGAAACAAGACGGCCATGAAGGCCCTGTATCGCTCACCTGACCTATTGACCTAAAGATCATCGAGATTAACATTCTGACCAAGTTTCATTAAGATATAGTCAAATGTGGCCTCTAGAGTGTTAACAAGCTTTTCCTTTGATTTCACCTAGTGACCTAGTTTTTGACCCCACATGACCCAGATTCGAACTTGACCTAAAGATCAACATTCTGACTAAGTTTCATGAAGATGCAGTCATAGTGTAATCAAGTTTTTCCTTTGATTTCACCTAGTGACCTAGTTTTTGACCCCACCTAACCCAGATTTTAATGTGACATACAGATCATCAAGTTTAACACTTTGACCAAGTTTCATTAAGATATGATCATAAATGTGGCCTCTACAGTGTTAACTAGCTTTTCCTTTGATTTGACCTGGTGACCTAGTTTTTGACCCCACATGACCCGGATTAAAACTTGACCTAAAGCTGATCAACGTTCATATTCTGACAAAGTTTCATTAAGATATAGTCATAAATGTGGCCTCTACAGTGTTAACAAGCTTTCCATTTGATTTGACTTGGTGACCTAGTTTTTGACCCCACCTGATCCAGATTTAATCTTGACCTAAAGATCCTCAAGATTAACATTCTGACCAAGTTTCATTGAGATATGATCATAAATGTGGCCTCTACAGTGTTAAATAGCTTTTCCTTTGATTTGACCTGGTGACCTAGTTTTTGATCTTATATGACTGAGATTCAAACTGGACCTTATGATCATCAAGATTAATATTCTGACCAAGTTTCATGAAGATATAGTCAAAAATGTGACCTCTACAGTGTTAAGAAGTTTTTCCTTTGAATTGACCCGGTGACCTAGTTTTTGACCCAACATGACCCAGACTCAAACTTGACCTAAAGATCATCAAGATTAACATTCTAAGTTTCTTGAAGATATAGTCATAAATGTGGCCTCTAGTGTTAACACGCTTTTCCTTTGATTTCACCTAGTGACCTAGTTTTTGAACCCTTTTGACCAAGATTTGAATGTGACCTATAGATCATCAAGTTTAACATTCTGACCAAGTTTCATTAAGATATGATCATAATTGTGGCCTCTACAGTGTTGATTAGCTTTTCCTTTGATTTGACCTGGTGACCTAGTTTTTGACTCCATTTGACCCAGATAAGAACTTGACCTAAGATAATCAACGTTCACATTCTGACTAAGTTTCATGAAGATACAGTCTTAAATGTGGCTTCTATGGTGTTAACAAGCTTTTCCTTTGATTTGACTTTGTGACCTAGTTTTTGACCCCACCTGACCCAGATTTAATCTTGACCTAAAGATTCTCAAGATTAACATTCTGACCAAGCTTCATTAAGATATGATCATAATTGTGGCCTCTAGAGTGTTAAAGAGATTTTCCTTTGATTTGACCTGGTGACCATGTTTTTGACCCCACATGACCCAGATTCGAACTTGACCTAAAGATGATCAACGTTGACATTCTGACTAAGTTTCATGAAGACACATCATAATTGTGGCCTCTATGGTGTTAACAAGCTTTTCCTTTGACTTGACCTAGTTTTGACCCCACATGACCCAGATTCAAGATTAACATTCTGACCAAGTTTCATTAAGATATGATCATAATTGTGGCCTCTACAGTGTTAACAAGCTTTTCCTTTGATTTGACTTTGTGACCTAGTTTTTGACCCCACATGACCCGGATTAAAACTTGACCTAAAGCTGATCAACGTTCATATTCTGACAAAGTTTCATTAAGATATAGTCATAAATGTGGCCTCTACAGTGTTAACAAGCTTTCCATTTGATTTGACTTGGTGACCTAGTTTTTGACCCCACCTGATCCAGATTTAATCTTGACCTAAAGATTCTCAAGACTAACATTCTGACCAAGTTTCATTAAGATATGATCATAATTGTGGCCTCTAGAGTGTTATCGAGCTTTTCCTTTGATTTGACCTGGTGACTATGTTTCTGACCCCACCTGACCCAGATTCAATTTTGACCTAAAGATCTTCAAGATAACATTCTGACCAAGTTTTATTAAGATATGATCATAAATGTGGCCTCTACAGTGTTAACTAGCTTTTCCTTTGATCTGACCTGGTGACCTAGGTTTTGATCCTACATGACCCTGATTCAAACTGGACCTTGAGATCATCAAGATTGACATTCTTCCCAAGTTCCATGAAGATACAGTCAAAAATGTGGCCTCTACAGTGTTAACAAGCTTTTCCTTTGATTTGACCTGGTGACCTAGTTTTTGACCCCAGATAACCCAATATTGAACTCATCCAAGGTTTTATTGAGGGTAACATTTTGACCAAGTTTCATTAAGATTGGGCCAAAATTGTGATCTCTAGTGTTAACAAGCTTTTCCTTTGATTTGACCTGGTGACCTAGTTTTTGACCCCAGATAACCCAATATTGAACTCGTCCAAGGTTTTATTGAGGGTAACATTTTGACCAAGTTTCATTAAGATTGGGCCAAAATTGTGACCTCTAGAGTATTAACAAGCTTTTCCTTTGATTTGACCTGGTGACCTAGTTCTTGACTCCAGATGATCCAATATCGAACTCATACAAGATATTATTGAGAGTAACATTCTGAACAAGTTTCTAATTGGGCCAAAATTATGATTTCTTGAGTGTTAACAGTCAAATTGTTGATGCTGATGCCACCGATGCCGCTGACACCGACGGACACAGGGCTATCGCAAAAGCTCACCTTGGAGCATTTCGTGCTCAGGTGAGCTAAAAAGTTAAAAGGTATCCAGCTTGACACAATCTTGATTATTAAATAAAAAGACAGGCCCAAGTTTTCTCATTAAACTTCCTTCAGGAAAAATGAGGCCAACAACAACGAATAATTACAATATTTTCACCTTTTTCTGTATATACAGACATGCGGGCAGAGGTTCAAAGCTATTAAAATGACGTCTTTCTGGAACAAATTTTTTTTTGATCTTCTCTTGACAATATTATTCAACTGATTACAACGCCTGAATGTTTGTACTCAATATTAGATGACAGATTGAAGAGTTTACAAACATGCATGCACAAATGTTTTATTAAAATCTATTGCTTAAGAGGTACTTAACAAGTTATTTAAACATGCAGATCATTATTAAGTACAAAAAGTAACTATTCAAGTATTTGGTTCTATTCTTAATGTAGTTTTCTAAATATCATTATAACTATGTTTGCTAATTCCAATTCTAATTGTAAAAAATAAACAAAAAAATGCTAAAATGTAATTGCATATTAACAAAATATAACAGGTCACAGAACAAAACTAATTATTCCAAATTTATACTTTATTATGGTAAATCATTAAAAGATTAAGAACTTTCATGTAAACAGTTACATTTTTTAATCCAATTTCTTCTATATCAATGAGTTAGTGTAATTTGGTACGGTACATAAATCTTGAGATTGTCAAAAGAGAATATAATAAAGTGGAAGCAAAATTCAATAGCATTCTTCCACCTGGAAAAGAAAATACAAACTAAGCTTTATTATCAAGCATGTGGGCTTTATTTAAAATCTGTTTCAGTTCTTTTTGTGTTTCATTAAGTATCTTTGTTGAAAGTACGAAATTATTAATTACAAATTACGTAATGATATTGCAGGATCACATTGCAACATACTTAATTTTAATTATATAGCACTGTTACAGAAAATGCTTGGTAATACATCTGCTGACTAAGCTATTACTAAGCAATTCAGCCAAATGCCGCTTTTTCAGACAGGGAAAGAAAATTAATAATGGTGCATAAATCTGATACATGTATGCCAAAATCAACCCTAGAAATATAGAGTGGTGGAACCTATGCTCGCGGTATTTTGTACATATATAATCTTTTTAAGAAGCAAGAAAAAATTATTATTTCGACTTGCCTATGCAAAAACATAAAGTTATCCTCCTTTTATCGAAACATATTGTTGATGTGTGTCATCACGGGACTTAGTCGTCTCGTGAGCTATCGACACGGCATACGTGAAAATTCGCCCTAAGGGAACCTATGCTGGCGGTATGTTATATCGATTAAACTAAGGGCAAAAAAAAAATCAGCAGACTAAAAAGGAACAAACAAGCTCTTGTGAATATAATATTTAGAACATTACTCATTTATTATGTGAAAAACAAAAGAAATGAGGATAAAATTTAGTATGTGCCTCTATGTGTATATTTCCCTTACAGAAATGGAGTCACTATTAGAACAAAGCTTAAAAACGTATGATAATGTTATTTAAAAACAGAATGTTCAAGTATTAAAGATTCAAACAACGACAGTGATTAATTCACTTATGTTTTCTACACTTCTTTTGTGTGTAGGAAATTTACTCCTCCCTACATCTCAGAAATAACCATTTGGACTTTGTCAAAATACTAAGATCAACATCGATCTTTTCATGGTCCGAAAGGCACTCATTGTGTAGCCAGGCATCACATTCATCACATCTTGCTCTTAAATGTATCTTATATCTGAATGTAATGCATGGTTTCTAAAAAACTAACTTTAGTCGAGTGATTTTGACATATTTGTGTAAGATTTGTGCGACGGATACAGATTGCGTAATGTATCGGCTGCTGTACACGTCACGTGAGCGGCACTCGCGGCTATCGCTACGTTTGTTGTAAAGGCATTTCACCACTGGTCGGTGTTGGACATAGCACGATAAAATATTTTTATCAGTGCTTCTGCAGAGAGCGTAATTATCGAAATACCGCGAGCATAGGAATACCGCGAGCATAGGTTCCACCACTCTATGTTTCCTGCATATATGAAGTTTCACTGAAAACTATTTAAATCTGTTGGTATCACTCACTTCCATGCAGACGTAATACAGTATTTATATCTTGTCCAAGTAGAGGGGACTCTGTAGTGCGTGGTTATGGTCACCGACTTCAAATCACTTGCCCATCACTCAGGGTGTTAAATTCTTCATGTGAGGAAGCTATCAGAAGGTCAGTGGTTCTACCAAGGTGCAGTTTGTGGTGAAACAATGCACGAAGGGGTACCTGGGGTCTTACTCCCATCATTAAAACTGGAAAGTCGCCGTAAGACCTATAATTGTGTTGGTTTGACGTTAAACCCAACAAAAAGTACACTTCAAGTGTACATAACTCTGTAGTACCTAAACTGAACCTAAAAATATTTCATACACATCATCATGATCACATGTATGCAATTTCATTGAATATATTTAGTGTGAAAGATGTTCGAGACATACACTACAATGAAGCTGGCTACGTACAAGATAACAAATTTTTGGTTTTTTAAAAATCCTTCGTTACAAAATTAACTATTACAGCATATTTCCTCAGTTCTTATTCTGTTTTCTGAAGAAAAGGGGCATAATTATACATAATATGAATACCCTCAGGAGTAATCTCCTCTGAACAAAACATAGGGCCTGAAAACAGACTAACCTCCATATACACATAAAGTTATTTTAGATATTTAGTCTAAATCCAATGGCCCTTACTCTGTAATGCTTGCACTCACTGCAAAAACAAAAATCTGCCATGTATAGCTAGACTTCTTCAATCCACATTAAACTGTGGAAGACGTTTGCTCCAAAAACATTTGCAAGCTACTGACTTGGCTGAATGATCGACTTACCAAAGACAACTTTCACATTCCCCCCTGTAAAACTTTCCTTGACGTTGTTTTATATAGTAATGAAAATATAACAAATATTAACAGTTGCTGTATTAACAAATGCAAAATCCATACATGGATAAAACTTTTAATGTAAACATATATTATAATATCATTCACAAACAAGGAAAAGTACACATTCAAAATGTCAACTGTCAAGCTAGAGAAAATATCCTACTATTAGACAACAAGTAAAGCACCTTAATTTTTATAACAATATTATGCATTGCAAAAAAGCACAATGACTTGGCAGGTGTGAATTAACAGTGGTTTTGGGCTTTACAGCTAGGTTACAAAGTACAGGGTTATATTGTGCCAAAACAGAACTTAAAACTTTGACTTTACCTCTCATTCACATCAAGATATGGAATCAACACTTTTATACCTGCTGGAATCACAGAGTCACAGCAAAACCAAGTGTTTAGATCATGATTAAGTGTTCATCTCTTTCAACCAGGTCATGCACCAGTAAGACAGTCATTCCAGTTCCTTTCATAAAAAAGCTGACACGGATGTGAATTAACAGCACTTTTAAGCAAAATACTGTATTTAATTGGCATAATCACATTACCTTCAAGTTTAATGATTGTCTAAAGTACAGTACATGTTTCAACTATATAAGATGTCCTTTCTATCATAAAGAGGTTTAATGGTTGAGAAAAGTTTACAATGTTTGTTTATTGCAACACCTGTCTTGATTGTTCAAACTGATTACTAAATACATATTATGTTAAATATAGTATATACTAGCCATTACACTTTGGAATATTTTTGAACTTTACAATTCTTGACAATTAATGTGTGGTTTCATTTTGACTTGTCTAATATTTGCCTATCACTGTTTTCTTTTACAGTTTTACCAATTACATGTGTCATTTCTCTATGGTACTTTCAACTTTCGCTTGTGAGAATGAATGATTAATTAGAACAAATGTTAAACGCATCCAGAACATTCCCTAGCATCGTAAACAAACCATAAACTTTAAAGAACAATAATCTAAACATAAATTATGTATGCAAGTTGCATATATATGACGTCAGATATTTCATATATCAAATGAATAAAAGATAAAACAAACAAATTGAATTCACAAGGCTGCCAAGCAATTACACAACATGACAAGTACTGTAGCGACAACTCCAATCTTGGAATTTATATTACCTACATATAGCCTATCAGGGCCTCCACTGCCATTTGCCAATGTAGCAAAATGCTACAAATTCAAAGAACTGGCTACAGATTTTCGTAAGTGGTGACAAGAATTTTATTAAAATCAGGTCAAATTTCAGCAATTCAGCTTCAATTTGGCAGTTTCTCTCAAAAAGTGGCTACAACTTTCTGAGGCCCAGTGGAGGCCCTGCCTATGTTTGTTTCTCTATCTGGAGTTATAGTGTAGGGCATTTTTTCTTCCAATTTATTAATAGTGACCGTGAGTACACAATAAGCTTCAATAAATTTACATCTGATTCTTGCATTGTCCTTACTGAAGTTTTCTGTGCTTTTTTTTCTATTTTTAGTAACAGGAATCTTGACCCAATATGCAACCCATAACATAGGGCTGATCTTTTCTATGTTGTTATATCCATTTTTGAACATTGTACAGTGGGCTGTCATTACCTGTATCAATTTTTCAGAACATTACTGTGAAATCATTGATATTTGTGGGGGACTAATTTTTGTGGATTTTGTGGTTGAGTCAATATTTGAATTTTAATCCCAACGAAAAATTAAAATTCCCATTCATTTTATGTTCAGAAGTTGAAATCCACGAATTCATATCCCAATGAAATTCCAGTTTTGACCCAAACCATGAAAGTTCATGCCCATAAAATTAAATGATTTTACAGTATTGATTTTGGGGACCTGCACAGGTAACACTCTACGAAATCAGATCAGCATGCCTCAGCAAGACATATTATATTACTGTTAACGTTTTGATAAGAACATAAATAGATCATACACGTGTACATGTACTATTTATATTGTCAAAGCATAACACAATAATTATAAATATCAGCATGAATTAACCATTATTTAAACAGTAAAACTACACTACTTGCACATTAATTAAAAAATATCACATATGAAGTGTTACATCTGTAATACAACTCTGATTGCAGCAACTGTCACCTAAACATCATTCCATATCAAATATCTGTACTCCAGCACAAATCAAGAATTTCCATGAAGTCATTAAAAACTTAAATGTTAGGTCTTAAGATATAATGTATAATTATATTCTCAATTATACTGGAAATTCTTGAAAAAAATAACTTTGAAATTCTTTATGAAAAATAATTCCACTTTATTTTGCTGTAGCTGGCGTATTTTACTATAAACTTTCACAAGTTTTAGTACAACAGATATAGTAAAAGCTTGTATGAATAATCTGCTTGTTCCGTAAAACAAAAGCAATTGAGCCGTGCCATGGGAAAACCAACATAGTGGGTGTGCGACCAGCATGGATCCAGACCAGCCTGCCCATCCGCGCAGTCTGGTCAGGCTCCATGCTGTTCGCTTTTAAAGCCTATTGGAATTGGAGAAACTGTTAGCGAACAGCATGGATCCTGACCAGACTGCGCGGATGCGCAGGCTGGTCTGGATCCATGCTGGTCGCACACCCACTATGTTGGTTTTCCCATGGCACGGCTCAATTTATTTTACTGCTGTATGTTGGTGCTGAACTATCCAACAAGCTCAAAATCTTCATCACTATCACTCGAGTGCTTCTCAACTAAGGCAAACTCTGAAAAATAAAGTACTCAGATTATGCCCATTTCTTACCAGTTTGGACATTCTGTAGATTTGTCACATATGAGGAAAATATTTTTGTGGACACAAAATACTTTTGTTTTAGCAATAACAGCTATTTCCTTGGAACATGAATTCATGAATATCCAATTCTAAATATGAAATAAAAGAAACTTGCATAGCCTCACATACTGAACAAGTGAATGAAGTATTGCCATGCAATACAAAGTCCCCTACTGGAAGGCACCTAATTTTCTCTACTGCAGTATAACATAATGAACTGATATCTGTCAATGTTGTATAAACAATATTGTACTATATATACAATATGCTATAACAAAACACTTGGATTAAAATTTATATATATAAAAACCTATAGTTGTTTTCATATTGAATTTTTTTGGCTGATTATAAAAATGTTATCATGTAAGTTATTTATAGTAACAACAAAGGGAAATTAATCTTAAAAAAAAAAAAAAAAAAAAAAAAAAAAATCTATATAATATAAGTCCACAAGAAACTCTTTACCAGGTAGAGATAGGTCAAAATACACCTAAAAATTGGATGTAACATGCATGCTGTACCACAGAAAAGTGGTCTCGATTTTTCTCTACCGCCAGTAATAAAAAGTTACAATAAAATCTATTTATAGTAACAACAAAGGGACGTAATTCTAAAAACAAGGGTGCCTCATGGTGGTGAACATTTGGTCCAAGTTACATCAAAATCCCTCCATGCATGAAGAAGAAATGTTCCATACAAAGTCATTCTTGAATTTGACCTTTGACCTCTAAATATGACCTTGACCTTAGACCTAGGGACCTGGTTCTTGCACATGACATGTTGTCTCATCCAGGGGAATATTTGTGCCAACTGATATCTAAATCCTGCTTTGCATGACAAAGTTATAGACCGGACAGGAAAAAAATCCTCTTGACCTTTGATCTCAAAGTGTGACCTTGACCTTTAAGCTAGGGTACTGGGTGTTGCGCATGACACGTCGTCTCATCATGGGAAACATTTATGCCAAGTAATATTGTAATCCCTTGATGGATGACAGAGTTCTGGATCGGACAGGGAAAAAACCTTATTGACCTTTGACCCCCAATTGTGACCTTGACCTTTGAGCTAGGGGTCTGGGATTTGCGCACAACACGTCATCTCATCATGGGGAACACTTGTGCTAAGTGATATTAAAATTCCTTAATGAATGTCAGAGTTATGGACCGGACACGAAACAGACCCTGTTCATGCTATGTTAACATTTGACTGCTAAGTGTGACCTTGACCTTTGAGCTAGGGGTTTGAAAGTTGTGCATGACACATCGTCTTATTATGAGGTACATTTGTGCCAAGTAATATTAAAATCCCTTCATAGATGGGAGAGTTATGGACCGGACAGGAAAAAAGCCTTGTTGACCTTTGACCTCAAATTGTGACCTTGACCTTTAAGCTAGGTGTCTAGGTTTTGCGCATGACACGTCGTCTTCTCATGGGGAACATTTGTGTCAAGTAATATTAAAATCTCTTCATGGATGGGAGAGTTATGGACCAGACAGGAAAAAAGCCCTGTTGACCTTTGACCTCCAACTGTGACCTTGACCTTTGAGCTAGGGGTCCGGGTTTTGCGCATGACACGTCGTCTCATCATGGGGAACATTTATGCCAAGTAATATTAAAATCCCTTCATGGATGGGAGAGTTATGGACCGGACAGGAAAAAAGCCCTGTTGACCTTTGACCTCAAATTGTGACCTTGACCTTTGAGCTAGGGGTCCGGGTTTTGCGCATGACACGTCGTCTCATCATGGGGAACATTTGTGCCAAGTAATATTAAAATCCCTTCATGGATGACAGAGTTATGGACCGGACACGAAATTGCGGACGGACGGACGGACGGACAGACGGATGGACGGACAGACGGACGGACGGAATGACGGAAAAGCGCATTCCTATTGTCCCCGAAACTGGTTTTCAACCAGTAGGGGACTAATAACCTTCCTATATTGTTTCATGACCCTGATGAAGGGCTCTCCATTTACAGTATAAATGAAAAACTTTTCTGTTTGTATGTATATGCATATAAAAGAGAAACAACAGTTCACAACAAAAACAGTTTTCATCAACAACATAAGTATGTACACAAAGTGCACTCAGCCGAAACACGCAGACAGACAATGATTACCTTTAGTATTGGGAGACACTCTTGCTGTGTAAGGTTCATACGGAGGCCAATGTAAGGGCCTTTCTTTGTGAAGCTCAAACATGGCTGATGTCTTTCGACAGGTTATAAACTTCTGTAAACTTGAACACAAATCATCAAACTCGGCCTCTGTTCCACAATAAAATCCCTGAAATTAATAAAAATATGTGAAAAAGATCATAAATCCAAAGGTATCATATTAATAATACAATGAACAGATATTTTTGCATGTGTTAGGTTAGAGACCACAAAATCTTTCTTCTAAATAAGAAGAATTTTTATAACAGGTTTAATCTTCAACAAGAGGTTTTACCCATAGAAGTAATTAAAATCCAAGTATCCGGAGGACAAAGTTCCATTGATATTTTTCTACAACCTAGGGAGCACAACAGTTGAACTTTTCTATGAACAATATGTTTGCAACATTAAACGTTAAACCTAAAACAGAAAATTTAATCTATTCCATACAACCAAGCAGACATAAGTTATTCAATCTAACATGTATAACCTAATTTATTAAATCTTCGATGTATAACATATAAAGTTAGTTATTCAATTTACCATGTATAACTGGATATCTGTTATTCATATAACTGGGATTAAATCATTCAGTCTAACATGTATAACCAGACATCTGTTATTCAATATACCATGTATAACCACATATAATAAGTAGCTCAATCTACTATGTAAAACTGGAACCACTATGCATAACCTGACATAAGTTATTCAGTCTAACATGTATGACTTGACATACATTGTAAGTTATACAAATAATCATGTATAACCTGACATAAGTTATAAAACCTACCATGCATAACCTGACAGAAGTTCAATCTACTATGTATTACTGGGTGTAAGATGTATAACCTGACATAAGTTATCCAATCAAACATGTATAACTATTCAATGTACCATGTATAACCAGACATAAGTCATTCAATGTACCATATGTAACTGGACATAACTTATTCAATGTATCATGTATAACCAGACATAAGTTATTCAATGTATCACGTATAACCTAAAGTAAGTTATTCAATGTACATGTAGTTTAACTGGTCATAACTTATTCACTGTATCATGTATAACCAGACACAAGTTTTTCAATGTATCATGTATAACCTAAAGTACGTTATTCAATGTACCATGTATAACTGGTCATAACTTATTCAATGTTTCATGTATAACCAGACACAAGTTTTTCAATGTATCAAGTATAACCTAAAATAAGTTATTCAATGTACCATGTATAACTGGTCATAACTTATTCACTGTGCCATGTATAACCAGACATAAGTTACTCACTGTGTCATGTATAAAGAGATATAGGTTATTCAATGCACCATGTATAACTGGACATCAGTTATTCAATCTACCATGTATAACCTGACATAAATTATTAATCTTATATTAAATGTCGCTCTTTCCAGTTATTTCACACTCCTTATAATGACATATATGGCAAAATGTCAATAAAAACATACCAATGCAATTGAAGGGTCAAGGTCGAGTATTTTCATTCTACATGAATACTGACAATGAAAAGAGTCATCTTTAGTCAGTGGGTCCTCAAACACCTGTGTTGTATGTGGATCAAGATACACAAGTTCATCACCTGAAACAATATAAAAGGGGTAACTATAAATTTTAGTGTAACTTGAACTGGTCAGTTGTACATGTATTCAGCTTGAATGGATTTCGCAAGTGCTGTGTGTAAAATTCACGAGAGCTGATCGAGCTGTTCTTATAATGACTCTTTTATTATGTAACTCTAGTCTGCTATATATCTTTTACTTTTATCTATAAACATGACTATGAACTACTTCGAAACAAAGAACTATTTATTTACTGGATCACAAATATCAATCCAAGTAGTTCTGGTACAGGGAAAATACTACATTTTATCAGATTTTTAAGTAATAACATGCTCATAGAATTCATATTTATTTCTGAAATACAAACCATATTTTTGTTGTAAGAGATATGAATTTATACATACCAACATATCCTATAAACCAGTGAGCGTGATTTGGCTTGCCACCTATCATACCAACACTCTGCTTTAAACTTAAACATTTCTGAAATATTTATAACAACATATAAATATGGAATTTCCAAGAAATATAAGGTCTAATCAGTTTGTTGTCACTTTTTAGACCTTTACATTTTCAGAAACTGCATTGAAAGGGCCATAACCTGAATATAAAATCGTAACTGTCCAACCCTGTTTATCAAACAGAAAATGACATTTCATGAAGGTCATACCTATCACTAACAACCCATTTTTGGTCAGTTTATAGGTATTTACAGATGAAAAAGGCTGTATCTGCCACTTACAACTTTTTATTTTAAAAATGCATATGGCTTTGGATACAACAATAATACAGTAAATAGGTCGTAAGTAGCAGATAAGACCTTTCACAATAGACAACTGCAAAATAGCGTATATATAATCTCTTAAAGAACTTTAACTAGATAAATATATCACAATTGGTACTGTTGGTTTTTAAAAGGTTTTGCTATGAGGTTTCACTATGGATTCAGAAATCTGCACAATATATAGTTTTTTTCCAGTTTTCTTGAAAGCACTCTTTTCCTCATAATATTATTACCTTTTATTTTTGGAATGTTATATTATTATTTGTAAAGAATATTGGTATTTGTTCTTGTTTATAAGAAAGAAAAAAAAAGTAACAGATATGTAAAACAGACATGAGAGATATATTACATACAGAATGAGGACAAGAGGTACATAACATAAAGAACAAGAGCACCGCCTTGCGGGTGCTGACGCTCATCTGATTTTTTTTGTATAATAGAAATATTGTCCTACCCATGATTTTCTAAGTCTAAAAAGGGTCATCATTCTTGCAAAAAGCAGGATAGAGTTATGTTTCTTGATGTACAGTGTCCACTTATGATGGTGAAAAACTGTTGCAAGTTCAGGGCCCACACTGGGCTGAAAAAAGTTGGAGACACCTTTCTTCTCGGGAACGGTAGGGAGGGTGACGGAGAGGTTTCCCTTCCTGCGGCGCGTTGAAAATTTTTGTTACTTCCCATAAGCAAATGGTGATATTCTAGCTATATAGGGGGACTTTTGAATGAAAGTGGGTATACCTCTCAAGCAAGTTTTGTATTTTAAAATGTTGTTGGATGTTTGAAGCAACCTGTCTGAAATAGTTTTCCATTACAGTTTCTTTTTGTTGTAAGCCTACTATGTAAATGCATGGCCCGGGGGCTGTGTTTTTTGGTGCTTTATGCTTCCGAGAAATCTACCCTGATACAGGATTACATTTCAAATCCATTCCTTACTTTTAAAGACATTCAAAAAACTTGGCAAACACCTTTACTAATTACTTACTAAGATCACAGACACGGGTCCAGTGTATTTTTTATTAATATAAAAAAACCAACCTTTTTTCACACAAATATGCTTTCTATATGTTAGTCAAATAAAAAAAAATGATGACAAAAATCCGGTCACAGTGTCGTGTATGATATTGTGACCGTTTTTTTTGTCATCATTTTTTTTTCATTTGACTAACATATAAAAAGTATATTTGTGTGAAAAAAAAAAAGATTTTTATATTAAACAAAAAATACACTGGACCCGTTGCTGTGACTAAGGGACTGTCTGACGGTGGCGACAACGTTAAAAAATTCATCAAACCATTTATTATTTTGCCGATTTATTAATTATTTGATCCATGGAAATTAAAGGCATCAATCATTTAATCTGCCGTAATGACAACAAAACAAAAAGATTATTTTAACCCGATAATCGGTTGCTAATTGATTGCAAATTGCATCTTCTCGCGTGTCAAGATGTTTATTACACATTGTTATATGTAAAGTAATCGCAGACTGGGTAGTACTATCCCGAAATAAGTTAATTTTATAAGGTAAAATTATCGGAACCAGTCAACTGTTTTTTTTTTAACATAATTTGGAGGTTACGATTTAGAACGTCTGAAACAAAATGGCGGTCCAAATTACGAACATTTTTTCATTTTCGCCACTCGCGATTTTTCTTCGCCACTTTCATCGCAGATTCGCCAAATGGCTCGAGTGGTGAACGACAGCGTGGGCCCTGAAGTTTTAAAGCAATAGCTTTGATAGTTTATGAGAAAAGTTGACTTAAACATAATACTCTACCAAGAAAATGATTTTCTAAGTCCAAAAGGGGCAATAATTACTGCAAAAAGCAGGATGGAGTTATGTTGCTTGCTGTACAGGGTCAGCTTATGATGGTGAACAAGTGTTGCAAGTTTCAAAGCAATAGCTTTGATAGTTTAAGAGAAAAAGTTGATATTTTCTAAGTCCAAAAGCGGCCATGAATCTTGCAAAAAGCAGGATGGAGTTATGTTTCTTGCTGTACAGGGTCAGCTTATGATGGTGAACAAGTGTTGCAAGTTTTAAAGCAATAGCTTTGATAGTTTAGGATAAAAGCTGACCTAAACATAAAGCTTAACCAAGAAAACTGATTTTCTAAGTCCAAAAGGGGCAATAATTCTTGCAAAAAGCAAAATGGAGTTATGTTTCTTGATGTACAGGGTCTGCTTATGATGGTGAACAAGTATTCCAAGTTTCAAAGCAACAGCTTTGATAGTTTAGGAGGAAAGCTGACCTAAAACTTAACCAAGAAATCTGATATTTTCTAAGTACAAAAGGGGCCATAAATCTTGCAAAAAGCAAGATGGAGTTATGTTTCTTGCTATATAAGGTCAGCTTATGATGGTGAACAAGTATTTCAAGTTTCAAAGCAATAGCTTTGATAAGTTAGGAGAAAAGCTGACCTAAACATAAAACTTAACCAGGCAACGCCGACGCAGACGCCGACAACCGCTCAAGTGATGACAATAACTCATCATTTTTTTTCATAAAATCAGATAAGCTAACAAGAGCTGTCAGTGGACAGTGCGCTCGACTATTCTCAGTGCTTGATAGTATAATATAAGCAATGAGTAAAACTTTAACATTACAATAAGCATATTCTAAGTCGAAAAGGGGCCATAATTCAGTCAAAATGCTTGATAGAGTTGCCTCCTCCTTTTTACAGACTGGGGTCATGATGGTAAACAAGTATGCAAGATATGAAAGCAATATCTCAATGGACTTTGAAAACATTTGGGGTGGTACACAAACTTTAACATTTGTGTGACGCTAATGCCGGGGCGAGTAGGATAGCTTCGAATAGTCAAGCTAAAAACGATTGACATCACTGGATTATGAGAAAAAAGAATAAGGACAAAAGAGATATAACATAGTGAAAGAGGACAAGCAATACATATCAAATATTGAAACATAATTGAAGGTACCAGGAATGCAACCTCATGAATATGACATATAATGTGTATCATGCGAACGAAAAAATGCATGAGCTTACCTTTAAACTTTCAACATAAACAACATTAGTATCAGTAAGTCCTAGTCTAAGAGGAATGATTAATAACAATGGCTTCCATATACTGACATCCATCTCGGAACTTGGTGCACTATGAAATGAGGTGTCACTAGCTTCACTAGAACATGAACTATAGTTTATAAAGTCTTTATCTCTCGTCTGGCTTTCTGCTTTCATAGATTTGCGTATTTCACATTTATCACGATCGTCTCCATGTTTACATTTGCACAAACATTCTGTAAAAGAGAGGATAGAAGACATAGCTTTAAATGTATTCATTTCATAGAACTAAATTATAACATAACACAACATAAATTTTATTCGTCTTAAGCATGAAAAGCCCATCGACACAACAAGAGGGCCATGATGGCCCTATATCGCTCACCTGTTATCATTGCACTTAAGGACAAGTCTTCAAGGTCAAAAGATCATAATAAAAATCAATCAAAAGAATTATGAGAAAATATAGTTGAAATTTTCTTAAAGTAACTTTAAAAACATGGTTTGAAGAGGTCCACTAGGCAATGCTACATGTCAAATATCTAAGCTCTAGGCCTTCTGGTTTATTTTTAGAAAATTTTTGAAGATTTTTCTATGTACAATCAAGTAACCCCATGGGGCTGGGTCAATTTGACCCCAGGGGTCATGATTTGAATAAATTTTGTAAAAGTCTACTAGGCAGTGCTACATGTCAAATATCTAAGATCTAGGCCTTCTGGTTTATTTTTAGAATTTTTTTAAAGATTTTCCTATGTAAAATCAAGTGACCCCTAGGGCAGTCAATTTTGACCCCAGGGGACATGATTGAACAAATTTTGTAGAGGTCCACTAGGCAATGCTACATGTCAAATATCTAGGCTCTAGGCCTTCTGGTTTATTTTTAGAAATTTTTTGAAGATTTTCCTATGTAAAATCAAGTGACCCCTGGGGCAAGGTCGATTTTGACCCAGGGGGTCATGATATGAACAAATTTTGTAGAGGTCCACTAGGTAATGCTACATGTGAAATATCTAAGCTCTAGACCTTCTGGTTTATTTTTAGAAAATTTTTGAAGATTTTCCTATGTAAAATCAAGTGACCCCTAGGGCGGGGTCAATTTTGACCTCTGGGTCATAATTTGAACAACGTTAGTAGAGGTCCACTAGGCAATGCTACATGTCAAATATCTAAGCTCTAGGGCTTCTGGTTTTTGAGAAGAAGATTTTTTAATATTTTCCTATGTAAAATCAAGTGAACCCTTGGACAGGGTCAATTTTGACCTCGGGGGTCATGATTTGAACAAATTTTGTAGAGGTCCACTAGGCAATGCTACATGTGAAATATCTAAGCTCTAGGCTTTCTGGTTTATTTTTAGAAATTTTTTGAAGATTTTCCTATGTAAAATCAAGTGACTCCTGAGGCGGGGTCAATTTTGACCCGGGGTCATGATTTGAACAATTTTAGTAGAGGTCCACTAGGCAATGCTACATGTCAAATATCTAAGCTCTAAGGCTTCTGATTTTTGAGAAGATTTTTTAAGATTTTCTTATGTAAAATCAAGTGACCCCTGGGGCGGGGGTCATGATTTGAACAAATTTTGTAGAGGTCCACTAGGCAATGCTTCACACCAAATATCTAAGCTCTAGGGCTTCTGGTTTTTGAGAAGAAGATTTTTAAAGTTTTTCCTTTTGGTTGCCATGGCAACCAGAGTTCTGCATGGAATTCAATTCTTTAAACAATTTTGAAAGGGGGCCACCCAAGGATCATTCCTGTGAAGTTTGGTGTAATTCTGCCCAGTGGTTTTCAAGAAGAAGGTTTTTTTACAAATTGTTGACTGACGACGGACATCAAGCGGTCACAATAGCACACCTTGTTATTTCGTGACAGGTGAGCTAAAAAAACACATTGAAACACAATATCCTAAAACAAATAGAAAGAAAACTGTTTGAATTTCTTCTCCCAGACATTGAACAAGTGACATACTGTTATCATATATAGGGTTCATATAGATGGTTCATACATAGGGTTGTGATAGACGTAAATCTGAATAAAGTAACACTGGATCAGAAGACTTGTACTTAGTGCAATCCACAGGTATAAAAAGCAAGTTTTCATTACCCAATTTTCACTCAACTTTAAAAATCAACTGACAAATGAATGTTTGTGTGGTTTTCTTTTCCAGTGCACAGCTATGACAACTAACACTATGATGTAATAATTGTGGCATAAAAACTGTGATTTTGTTGCATATAATATTATAATTATATATATATAACTATAACACATAGTTTCAGTCTTCTTTATTTAATAGGGAAATACATCAGGTTGTGTTAGAATACCAGTTAAAGGTTGAAGGACAGTTTCGATAAAGTAATAGTCAGATCTGAGAAGAAAGGCAACAAACAGGGTATCTTTTGGATTACTTAGGCACATTACAGGATCACATCATCACATGCATAAACAGTTCAAAAGCCATTGCCTTCAATATTGAAATTGCACAGTGTCTTTCCACAATTGTAATGTATTCTCGTGACCATTAAATTTGAACAGCTTTTATGGTTTTAAAGGTAGCTTAAATTGTGCCTGGCAAGTATACAGAAGTATCAATATAAAAGAGATAGAAAGAGAAAACTGGGCAGTTGTACAGCTTCTTATTGACAATCCACATACCTAATCAACATATAGTATTATAATCTGTTGCGATTAGATCGTAAATTGTTTTTCAAATCATTTCAAATAATCAATACACTCAGCCTAACCATTTCTTCTTAAAAAAAAAAAAATTTGGACAGATTCCTGGCATAAAAACATTAGACAAACATCTTTTAAAGAAAGCTTTCACTTACTTATATCATCTTGTATCACAGAATTATCCATGGCAACATGTATCACTAGAGAACTCCAATCATCATAGACAACCAGCTTCCTATAATAGAACAAAAGCTAAAATAAATGTATAGGTGTTTTTCTAACATCCATAAGTTGGGTTACTGTATATAGTTTCATTTGATAAAAATACAGAGTTAAGTATATAGTTACTCTGATATGTTAATTCTGATATCAAAGTATTTCTGCACGTCTGAAAAACCGAAAGTGGCATAACGTCATTTATCCCGGAAACGTAGAATAAAGCCTTGATTCTACGTACAGAAATGAAAATCAATTTATGAATCAATCAAAACCTGTGATTAAATTTGTTACAATGGCACTGTTGCTATATTTCTAAAGTCAAACTATGATATCTATACATATGGCAAGTTAAAAAATTCAAAATATTGTCTTAAAATTAATGTGAAATGCCTGGTTCCATTTAATCATGGTCAAATATCCCAAAAATAAGCACACGGACCTATACATTTTATTTCGCTGAATTATAGGCCATGTGTTTATTTACAACTGTGAGAAGTTTCATCAAAATCTACATTGTAGAAAAAATTCAATTTGCAAAAATGTTATGAAAGTTATGATTTTCCCATAGACTCCCATTAAGAAATATTGCGTGAGGTGCAAATTTTTCAATTCAGCCTAGCGAAAAAATCAAGGACACAACCCTATCTTTTTATTTGCTGAATTTTCTAAGTATATTCTGAGTTTTGAAAAAATTGAGTTTAATCAAATTCTACATTGCAGAAAAAATTTCGATCAGAACTACCTTAAGGGTGGTGAACTTAAATTCAAAATGTGGAAAATTATTTTAATGGCAACAGCATTTTTTATTCTTTATTTAATGAGAAGCATGCAAGTATTCTCAAAGTAGTGGCACATCAGCATGAAAGCAATAAGACAAATTTTATCCAGTATGGCCACCATGTCAGTTAGAAACCTAATTCTTCTCTATCAAGTTTGATCTCTCAACAACTATTCAAAGTTTGTATTAAATAATAAGAGCATTGGCACACCTATTCACTATAAACAATATTTCAATCACTAATGTTTTTTCAGAAATGTAGGTGAAAAGAAAGAAATATAACAAGTGTAGACTTACTTCAAAACTTGTGCGACAGTATTTGGTCCAAACCACTGTCCCACATTCTTCCCTTCAGAAACACCCATAGAAGCTAAAATAATATTTGTACAGAATTAGTATACATTTTGTACCACTGCATAAATGACTCTCTGAAAACAATGTCATATCCCTTATTTATTCAGAGTAGTTACTTTCAAAACTCTCATGTAAATCATGCACTTTATTTCTTGTAATGAGAAAAGCATGTATAGTTTCAGCAAATAAGATTTCAAAATGACATCTGTAACTTCAAAAATAAATTTTGATTGAGAATTGCAACTAAGTACTCTAATGACAACTGAGAGAAGAAGAAGTTTCAGAGTTCAAAATGTATAAATAAGAATTTCAATTTCTTTATTTTATACTAATTTATTTTAGCTTGATTGTGATGAAAACTTCATGCTTATTTGAACCACTCTCAATGCTAGTTCCTGGGAAAACTCTTACTGCTGCCATATGAAAAAGGGTGGGGTTGTGACACCATTTGGGCTTGAGACCTCTCTCCTGGGTTAAGCGGCTGACACCTTAAGCACTAGACCACCACTCCCCTTAGTATTTTGTGTTTACCTATTTGATGTATGGAGTAATATGAACTCTTTTTATCTTGAAACATCTCCAAGATTTTTCTATGCCTTTCATCAGTGCCATGCCATCGCCACCCTGTAATGGAGGTAGTGTTTAATGAAAGATGCATCTAAACAAACTGTTATCTAAATGCAGTCTAAGGATTTTTACTTACAGATACATGTATGACACACTCTACCAGCTGCAGGTCACCTGAATAGGAAAGGTCTTATCCATTTTCAGCAGAGTGCAGCACATATACATCAAACTTTAAAGGAGATTATTTATTTAGTCAATGAAAAAAAGCACCTTATAGTATATTCATTTCAACAAGTTTCTCACCATGGCCACTAAAAATGAAACTGTCTTTGGAAAGCTTTCACAAACTTGCATACCAGACCAGTATTTTCATTGGTACTGTAAATCCCTTTCTAACACCGTATGTGTATAATAATTCTCACACATTCCTTCTATTTCATTTCTTCTATTATCTTTCTAATATGGCATGCAAGAAAATTAATCTGCCACTGGATGTAGGTGTGGATGGAAATATATAGCTCTCTGGCAACTAATTTGTATGTAACTTCTGTGACTTCTGTCAGAAGACATCATTACTGACTTCACAATTACCCTTGAGCTAGGTTTTCCAGCCTGCACCTACCATCAGTGAAAGATTCTGGTGCTCTCAGTTTTTTTTTGTTGGATTTAACGTCGCACCGACACATGATAGGTCATATGGCGACTTTCCAGCTTTAATGGTGGAGGAAGACCCCAAGTGCCCCTCCGTGCATTATTTCATCACGAGTGGGCATCTGGGTAGAACCACCGACCTTCTGTAAGCCAGCTGGATGGCTTCCTCACATGAAGAATTCAACGCCCCGAGTGAGGCTCGAACCCACATCGATGAGGGGCAAGTGATTTGAAGTCTGCGACCTTAACCACTCAGCCACAGAGGCCCCTGCTCTCAGTTTTAAAGTAAGATATTGTAATACTGATATTTTTAAGCATCACGTTAAGAAAATCTACCTCTTCCCAAATGACGTACTACAAGAGCATGTGCTAACATCATCTGTCCACATCGTAACATACAACCCCAGCCTGCATCTGACGAAGGGCCTGTCCCACCTGTAACACAAGTGAATGCACACCTGACTTGTGTCGATTCATTCAATATGGAATTAACTTAATGTATACTGTATCAGACAGGTGCCAAAGTGTAAACATTTGATACTTCATTTTTGTTGAAACGCTGACATTGTTGAACTGATATAACTTAAATGTTCCATTATCTGCACCATACATTCAGTGTAAGATGTAGAATAAGTGCCCCTATGCATGTAACTGATTAACAGAAATTTAGTTTAGTGTATGAACTTATGGCCTGTACAAAGGCGACAAACTGTTTAAAACTTCTGTTGAAAACTTTTTTAACCACAATAGGAGTATTAATTCTAAATATTCTGAAAAAACCTACCAATAGGCTGAAATCCCTTTCTATATGTAAACCAAAACCTAGATCTGACATCATCCCGGATTTCTTCCAAATCTAAAAAAAAATCAAAAGAAAACTTTTAAGCATAGAAAATTAAATTTTAAGGAATTCTTTGCTGGTCTACTTATTAAGTAATCATTTACCTAAATATACAGCACAGCTCTTGTTGAAAATAAATGTTTCACAATAGAATGCACAAGTACAGCAGGCTAGAGCTACAATACTTATCTATGTGAGTTATGTTGAGAATTCAGGATTTGGATTGTGATTTTAGTATCCACTTATACACAAACTGATTCTAGTTTTCTTAACATATATGAACTTAATGTCCACTTGGTTAGCAGGCTGGCTGGTTCTGATTTTTTACTATACAATACACTGTAGTGTTCTCCTGATATACAGACTGGGTCTAACTTACTTACCAAAGTATTCTCCTGATACATAGACTCATTTAGTTCACTTAGTACACAATACAATATAGTGCTATCCTGGCATAGAATGGTTCTATGGTTCTAGTTCAATTAACAAAGCCTTCTCCTGGCATGTAGAATGGTTCAAGTTCACTTACCATACAAATCACTGTAGTGTTTTTCTGACATGTTGACTGGTTCTAATTCACTTACTATGCAGTGTTCTCCTAAAACTATGGTAGACAGGTGCTGGTTCACTTACCATACAAGACAGTTGAACACACTGTAGTGTTTACCTGATGTATAGGCTGGTTCTAGTTCACCTACCATACAACATACTGTAGTGCTCTCCTTATATGTAGACTGGTTTTAGTTCATTTACCATAAAATGCACTATAGTGTTTTCCTAGTATGTAGACTGGTTTCAGCTTACAATACACTGCGCAGCGCAGAGATCAGCTAATATACAGACCGGTACTATTTAACTTACAATAAATACACTAAGTGCTTTCCACAATTCACACTCACAGGGTGTTCTCCTAATATGGAGACTGGTTCTTGTTCCCTTACCATATAATACAATGTAGTGTTCTTATATTTAACTGGTTCTGGTTGACTTACCATACAATACACTGTATTGTTCCCCTAATATGTAGACTGGTTCTGCTGTCCTTGGGAAATCCTCAAAGGCTAATGGACCACACTCATATGTTAGAGTGACTGAAGAAAAGAAAACAATCAATGAACAAGAGCTGTCCATAACACAGCAAGTAGATACTGATACTGTACTTATTCAGTTCAAATTACTTGCAAACTCTGAATTAATATATTCTTAATTACCAAAAGTTCTAAAATCAACTAAGAGTTATCTAACTTGGATATTTACAGTAAGTAAGAAAAGTTGTCTGTTCTTGAAGTTTCAATCCAAAATAAAAAGATATTACGGATTACAGCTTGATGCTTATTAATAAGTTAATTGCATGCAGAACTTTAATCAAATACAAACAGGCTGCATTTTGCCACATTCTGCAAAACTATCCAAGAAAGAGTTATCTAACTTGATTATATAACTAGGTATGATGGATAGGAAGATGCGAGTGCAACAGCTCTACTTTTTCTTCGAAAAGTCTAACTAAAAAGGGCCATAAGTTAAAATCAAGTTCAAGCAACTTGCTGCAAGAGTTCACTTTACTTGGTTAAATTGTTTGACGGTTAGGACACCTTTCCTTAAGTTCACATACAATATAAGTAGTTGTACTGTGAAATGACCTGATAGTTGCATGTAAACTGTTAACCAAATTTTCTTAAGCGAAAAAGGGTAAAACAAGAGCTGTCACTATTGGTAACAAATGCCCCCAAAGCCTGCCCAAGAATGCTACAGTTGTATGCGCACAAAAATCACACATCATTTTGTGACCTTGACCTTGATGTAAGAGGCCGGGTCATAAGCATTAAGCATGACACACCTTCTCAATATGGTTAACATTTGTGTCAAATTATTTTACAATCCCTTGATAATGGCAGAGTTATGGACCAGACAAGAAACACCTTTTACTTCTAAGTGTGACCTTGACCTTGGAGCTAGGAGTCTTGGTCTTGTGCATGATACCTCAACTCATTATAGGAAACATTTATGCCAAGTAATTTCAAAATCCCTCCATCAATGGCAGAGTAATGGACCGGACAAAAAACAAACCATGTAAATCTTTAACCTCTATGTGTGACCTTGACCTTAGAGCAAGGGGTCTGGATCTTGCGCACGACACGCCGTCTCATTATGAGGAACATTTATGCCAAGTAATATCAAAATCCCTTGATGAATGGCAGAGTTATGGACCAGACACGAAACAGACCCTGTTAACATTTGACTTCTAAGTGTGACCTTGACCTTGGAGCCAGTGGTCTGGGTCTCATGCAAGACAAGTCGTCTCATTATGGTAAACATTTATGCCGAGTTATTTCAAAATCCCTTGATGGATGGCAGAGTTATGGACTGGACACGAAACAGACCATGTTAACCTTTGACCTCTAAGTGTGACCTTTACCTTGGAGCTAGGGGTCTGGGTCTTGCGCATCATATGTCGTCCCATTATGGTGAACATTTACGCCAAGTTATTTCAAAATCCCTCTATGGATGAAAGAGTTACAGCCTAGACAAGAATTTACCGGATGCATCCACGGACGGACAGTGCGATTTTAATACAGTGAAACACCGCTCGCTCGAGCATCGATGACTCGAGCACCCGTGATCGCTCGAGCAATTCATGTTGTCCCGGCCGATTTTCTTCTATTTTCTATGTGAAATGACCATGGCTGGGTCGAGCATCGATAACTCGATCGCTCGAGCATGACATCTGGTCCCTGTGTATTAATTTTCTCTTTGTTGCTTATGGCAAACTCGAGCAGAGGTGTCAAAAAATTTCACACCTTCGGCTGTCAAAATGTATCGGTTATTTTAAAACTTTCGCACGCCGTGAGAATTGCATGGTCTATTCCCCGACTATCTTAAATGTTTGTTTGTCGGTATATTTGATCTGATTATGAGATTAATTATAATAATAATTGATGAAAGGTTGAAGAAAAATTTTATTGATTCAAATTGTTATTATTACATTTTTTCTGCGGGATCGAGAAGATAATTATGAGATCTTAATATTTTGTTCAACAGTTGTTTGCATGCAAATAAAGGAAATAATATAGCCTTTTCATAAAGTTGAGACGATAATTACGACATCTTAATTTGGAGAAGAAAACTGCGAATTCGACTACAGTATTTCAAATAAAAAATAAAATGTCTTAGCTGTTTCTTCACATGTGTCATTTACGATCTATCATAAATAACGTTTGTAATACGTTGTTTTTTTAATGTCACGAGTGTGTTATTATTACGCCTCACCGTTTCCTCTGCAAATGCTCTCGATGACAATTGGTAAAACAAACTTCAATTTTCTTCGTATGTTGGTCAATGTTTGGGTCGCTCGAAACCATGGATAACTCGAGCATTTTGCTCATCCCCTTGCGACCTCGAGCGAGCGGTGTTTTACTGTATGCCCATCTTCGGGGGCATAAAAAATAGTTATTTAACTTTATTATTAATAAATGAAACTAGGTTTGATGGGTAGGATGCCTTAAGTGAGGTTCCAGTCTAAAATATAACTAGGTGTTACTGAGAAAAGGGTGTATATAGACTTTTAACAAATATATGCAACTGAAAAATATTTTTTGACCACTAAGGAAGTGTAAAGGCTGTCAAGTTTCTGCACAGAGTGCAAACAAAACAAGAACTGTCCACTAGACTTTTCTCATTCCTTGACTCTGAATTAGACTTTACAGCTTTGCCAGTAAAAACTTGATAAAACTTTAACAAAAAAATGATAAGTAAAAAAGGAGCATTACTCTGTCAAAATTCAAATCAGAGTTATGGGGATTGTTTCCCCTGATGTAGATTTTGATAGTTATTAAATGTTTTAAGTTTCAAGTCAAAATTTGACTTTATCAAAAACTTTAACTAAAAAATTCTAGGTTAACTAGAGCTATCCCTAAAGGTGATGAATGTACCCCCCGCATGCACTGACAGTACATTGCAATTTGATGCACACAAGATTGCATAATTATGTTGACTGTATCTATTTAGACTGTATGTATACAGTTTAGTAACAAAAAACAAAGTCCCATAACTATGCAGAATATTTATCTGAAAGAATGTAACATGCACAATGCACAACTAGGGTTGGTACTGATCACTGGTGTGAAGTTTCATTAAATTGTGTGCAAGGGTTCAGAAGATTAGGCGCGCACAAGACTGCATATATGCAGACTGTATGTACATAGTATGTTAACAAGAAACAAAGTCCCATAACTCTGCAATTTTTGTCGTTGAAAGAACCTAACATGCCTATGCACAACTACTGTTGTTACTGATCACTTGTGTGAAGTTTCATTAAATTGTGTCAAGGGGATGATGAGAGATGGTGCGCACAAGATTGTGTCTACATGTATGTATATAGTTTAGTAACAAAACACAAAGTCCCGTAACTCTGCAAATTTTTTTTCTGAAAGGACCTAACATGCCCCATGCACAACTATTGTTGTTACTGATCACTTGTGTGAAGTTCCATTAAATTGTGTCAAGTGGATGAGGAGAGATGGTGTGCACAAGATTGTGTCTATGTATATAGTATAGTAACAAAAAACAAAGTCCCATAACAGTTAACTCTGCAAGTTTTTTTTTGTGAAAGAACCTAACATGCCTCATGCACAACTACTGTTGTTACTGATCACTTGTGTGAAGTTTCATTAAATTGTGTCAAGTGGATGAGGAGCGATGGTGCACATAAGATTGTGTCTATGTATATAGTATAGTAACAAAAAACAAAGTCCCATAACTCTGCAAGTTTTTTTTCTAAAAGAACCTAACATGCCCCATGCACAACTACTGTTGTTACCAATCACTTGTGTGAAGTTTTATTAAATTGTGTCAAGGGGATGAGGAGAGATGGTGCGCACAAGATTGTGTCTACGGGCAGACAGACAGACAGACAACCTGAAACCAGTATACCCCCCCTTACAACTTTGTTGTCGGGGGGGTACAATAAGGGGCGAGTGCAAATATAGCTCTACTTTTTCTTCGAAAAGTCGGGCTAAAAAAGAAAACAGAATTACACCAACATCGCAGGTGCCCGGCCTATAAGCCTACAGTAGGTTCGTCATCATGATAATTACTGCTAACATGTTGACACTTCCTCTCATGTGTTTGTTTACAAAGTAAGAAACAAAAGGATTGCACTACACACACTGATATCAGGGTTCTCGCCAGGCTATTATCGCCTGTCGCGTGCGACATGCCTTCAGACTTTGAGTTGTATATTCGACATCCCTTATTTCCCCCGTCATCCCTTAATTGCCGAAGCGACATGTCATAAAACAATCCCAATAAACACCCGATAGTGTATTCGAAAAGCTTCCACGTGCTACCCGATAGTTTAGGTAAAGCGATGTGAGTTAAGATAACCGATAAACCAATGACAGCTTCCTATATGTGGAACGTGTGACGTAAATTTCATCGTAGCTCCGCCTTGAAATCCTTTGACAGGCGCCATCTTGTGATGTGTACATGAAAATGACTGTTTTCGCAAGATTTAAGATTATACATGTCATTAGATATAATGATGATTCAACAATTATCGTCCGAATGTTTTTCGCAATCAAGGAAAGACAATGTAAGGAATTAAGTCAAAAATTGTGCAACATGGTTAAATGCTTTTGAACAATTATCGCCGTAATATTAATGTTTTTCACATGTATTAAACAGTCAGGGGTGTAACTGTTTCAAGTTATCGCAGTTTATAACCCATTTGAGTTATTGGTTAAACTTTGATAACTTGTTTCAGTTATCATAAAATATTACAAAGCCCTCCTGTGCCAATTCCTCATTTTGAATGAGTCTAATGCAATTACATGTATTTCCTGAATCCTTGACCTTTTATCTTTCCAGCTGTGCAGTAAAAATTTTTACGCAAGGCTCAAAGTTTTACGCAAAAGCTTTAAAGTTATAAAACTCTTAATATCTCATTAGTATCCCATTATGCTTATCAGGTCATGCTTAGACTAAAAGAGAATTTGATTAACCATAGTTTGCTACTAATTTGACTTTAAAGGTCACTTTGTGAGAACAGCAAAAAGACTTTTTTTGAATAACTTACCTGAGTTAACTATATTTTATAACTAATACAGGTTATAAAATGCTTGAAAAAGTAACTGAAATAGGTTACATAACTTAAAACAGTTACACCCCTGACTGTTAAATGTGTTTTCTCGGGTGGAATATCGAAAAGACAATGCAAGAATTAATTTTTTCTGTCGTCACTTTCAAAATAGAACTTGTAGAGAAAAGTTTGTAATACCCTTCGTGCATTATTTCAACATGAACGGACACTTTGGTAGAACCACCGACCTTCCGTAAGCCAGCTGGATGGCTTCCTCACATGAAGAACCTCACATGAAGAATTCAACGTCCCGAGTGAGGCTCGATCCCACATCGATGAGGGGCAAGTGATTTGAAGCCAGCGACCTTAACCACTCGGCCACGGAGGCCCCGGTCACGCCAAATGGCCATTGATCCAAAATGGAAACCAACGTTTCCCTGGATGACAGTCTCAGATTGTGTTGTTTTACATGTATGTACAACAAACAGTTGACACTTTCAAAAACTTAAAATGGATAAGTTTTCAGCAAATAAACTCCGCAGAAATAGAAGACATAAACTTTAAAATACAAATAGATCTGTGTGCAGTGCTAAAATTGTGTTGTTTTATGTACAATAAATAGTAAATGAACATTTTTAGCAACTTAAAATTGATGAACTTTTAATTGTCATTCAGCAAATAACTCCATAGGATTTTTATGACCTAATATCTTTTCTTGTTGTACATGTAAATGATGCTTATTAATCACTGAAAATACCACTATGTTTCTCACTCTGAAATGCACCAGAATGCACCAAAAAGAGTTGTAGTAACACAAAATTTTCTGGGGTGACCCCCATACCCCCCATGCAGGAGGGGACACCCCTCCCGCACCCACCCCTTTGCTCGTCAGAAAATATCCTTCTGCAACATGCCTTCAGAAAATCCTGGCTAGAACCCTGGATATAAGAAGCAACAGTGAAAAAGCACATGGTGTTAGCAACCTGTGACGACGAAACAATCCACACACGCAGCTTACTCAAAACTCCAATCAGTATTCACTTTGCAATAAATCCCTATTCTAGGCAGTGTCTAATTCATATTATATAACTTTTTAAATCTATAAAGGATACTAATTAAAATATCACATGATTCATCCGAATATGCGTCAATCCGAATAATATAAATGTTACAATTGCACGTAAAAATTCATAGCATTTGCTGAAACAGTATGGCAACAGTTTTGACAGAATTTATTTTCTTAGTTGCAACTGTCAGGTCGCACACTCTTATTTAGTCTCGTCTACCGTTTATTACCCTTTGTTCAGATTTCCAAACGGAAATTATGTCATTTTTGACAAGAAAAAAAATGACAAAATTATACGTCACATCATAATCATTTTTGTGGGCATAAATGTAGGGATAGATGTACAGTTTTCTTTAAGGTCATTTATAGTAGTAGTTCTTGCAAGTTTTTGGATTGTGATTGGAAGGGAAATTTAAAATACACAGCTTTTTTACCATCTGCGATGTCACCAAAGTAGTCCATCGCAAAATCAAAACACTGCAACTGCGCATGCTTGAAGATAACTTTTTCATGTTCCATTACGTACCTTACCGTACCATTTCATCACCAGTTATGGTGTCACAAAATTTTAAAACAATTTGTTCACACATTGTAGAGGGTTTATTTATAGTGCAACTGTCACAAGACATTACCCTAAAGAACAATAACCAATACATAGACGTAACTTTATGATCTCTGGACAACCTTCAAAAAGATAATCTCCACAACTACAGAAGCAAACATCCCTTCAAAAACCTGCAAGAAAAGATCGCCAGTCTGTGCCACGGTTCAATGAAAAATTTAAAGGAAAATTAAGAGGAAACAAATGCTATACAACCATGCTAAGAGGACCAACCATGTATGTATATGATAGTGTAAGTTTATCAGTGTACAGTTAAATTAACACAGCTAGCACAGTTAAGTATTTTTGTTTGTTTATAAAGTTAGCTTTGTGCATAAGTCTGCTTTACGTAACTTTTTTTTCAATTAATGGCTAGTTTTGTGACTGTACCCTGGATGTATTCATTGCCTTACATGTGGGGACTGCCCCTGTCGTTTGGCGTGGATGCGTTCTGGGTGCATTTCACATGCATGCTACTGTCTGTACCAATAATTCTTTGATTCAATTTCATTCATTCATTTATATGTTGTTTGCATTTAATCTTAGCAATGTTCCCACATCTTACTTCATTTTAGTATGTATCTGTATATTGTATGTCATAATCATTGTCAACCCGGTTCCGATTAGTTTCACTATGTTTGTCCATTGTTGTTGTTATTCTTTGTATTATGTGCTTTCGTGATAAATTATGAATATGTTGAAACCCATATAGCTTCATATGTGCTAAATACTAGCTTTTGCTTGATTCTGTGTGTGCTTGTTGTCGGTACTGCATATTGTTACTATTATATACTGCTGCTTCATGATTTAATTATCATGCTTGATTGCATTGCTTTGTTGAAGTTTGCTTTGTGATGCATAAGAATTTACCTGTCCTAATTTGCTTTGCTATCTAATCTTTAACATGTGAGAAAGCCAGCTATTGAAAATTTATTTCTTTTAGAATTCTTACTAATCTTTTTAATTAAGAAAAAGAAAATAGAATATCTTAAGCCCAGTGGCTATTTTTAAGCTCATTTAGAGTGTATGTTATCTTGTGTGTACACGTGTGTGCGTGTGTGTGTGTGTGTGTTTAAAATAATTCAGTGCCTTTAAATATCTTATTTCTATATATATATGTGCAGAAAGCAAACGGTCCGGACAACATTGCCAACTCAATCCTGAAGAACTCTACCACTCCAATAAATGCTATTGATGTATTGATGAAATTATGATGCACTGATCCGTATCAAGGAGCTCAGCGACTGAACATTACTTTTGATATTTGGACCGCAAGTCGTCAGCAATATTCTCTTGACTTCTTTTAAACCTCCCCTACTACTAATAAATGTTGTTTTCTGCAGGGCGTTGAGTTTTTTTTAAAAATCTTTTGCAGCATAGCTTTGTCTTTTCCTTGTTTCTTTTTATTCAGAACACAAGATGTTACCTCATGTTTCCAATCAACACTGATGTTCAAGCGATGACCAACAAAATATGCCTGCCAAACATTTCAATGATGTCACTTTTATAATTTAACGTCATTAGCTTAATGCTTACATTTTACGTTTATTTATTATTATTTATTTTTGCACATATTACATAATACATACAAGACAAATATATAACTTAAATATCACAGACATAAAGTGGCAGATATTAAGAATCACCATGTAAAACAAGAGATTATAATATTCGCCCGATTTAAGAAAAGGTAGCTTGAAAAATAGGTAAATGGAAAGTTATTTTTAGCGAATGCAAAATATAAAAAGACATAAAATTGGGCCGGATGACGTCACATGACGTTGTCATGAGGATTAACATTTACTTCTTTTAAAATTGCCCACAGAAAATATGATTTTGACATATCAAATATGTATTCCCTAATCTACATTTTGTAACAGTTTCATTGATTTTTGATGATACACGAAGAAAAGAAAGCACTTTTCCCGGTATTTATTGAACACCCCTCGTAATACCTAAAAATAAAAGACTGTGTTTTATTATAAATGTTGGTCCTTAAATTTGTTCATTAATGATTTTATGAAATTTCTATAGTGTCACAGTTCTGATTCTTCTTGTTTTAATCTGGTATTTTAGATTTAGTTAACAATGATTCATAATCCTAATAATAATCTTCTTAAATGAAGCGTAGTGCTCTTACGTATGGAGTTCAAACAAGGGTGATTGTCTTTAACTGGAATTGATTTTATGTCTAAATTTATAGGCACATTAACAAAAATAATCAATGAAAACTATCATCATGATCATACACTTGATTATTTATACGTGCTTCATTTTCACAGAGAATTGTATCTCTTTTTGTCAAAACTCGTTTCGCAGGACACCAGAAAGATTTGCTTTTGCATCCATCTACTCAACTCTCCTAAGAAATACTTTCTCAGTTTGTTTTGGAGTTTAATACTTGTTAAATTATTTTGCAGCATGTGTTTTTTCCCCTAAATTGTTTGCTTTTTTGTAGAACTGATTTATATGAAGAGCGTTTACGCTTCAAAGGAGCATATTCAAAAGTCTATCGGAATTATTATTTTGGATAGTATTTACAGTATCTGCGCTATCGTTCAGGTTTGACAAATTTGTCTATAAATTTGTAATTGAATTTTTCCAGCATCAAAATTTCTAAAGATCTGTAGCAACAACACGTTGATCTTTCACTACGAATTTCAGTTTTTAACTGAAGCACAATCAAATTGTACATCTCTAAGTCCGTAATTAAAATGCATATTTTAAATATGTTAAATACCGGAACCAAATAACTTGCCAATTTGCTTAATAAAAAAATGCAACAGAGGTTGACCCGCCACTTGTTTTGGTGTTCAAAGCCAAAGATGTCTACGTCAACAGTAACAGGACAATATAGTATCTTGAACTAAAGAAAATATATATTGGGTCATAGTAATAAACATAACGGTCATACGAATGCGTGTCTCATTTGTAATGTAAATTCAACCAACGACGGACTGCCCGTACATTTGTTAAGGAAAGCACTATCGGTTTTGTATTTTTTTGGGAATCAACTTTGTCTGTCTTCAATGTAGTCTCCTGTAATTGAGGCCTGTTTTTACATTCCTTGGAAGGATAGAACGCAACAAAGCATCATTTGTTTAATATAATCTGTTTGTAAGAGGTTATGGAATATGCAACATCCCTCGCGTCCCGTATCACCAGCTAAAGTGGAATTTTATTATCTTTACTCATTCTTTTCCTTGCAACTTTTGAAAATAAAAGCGTATCGATTAAATCTCACGCCGGTCATGGATGTACAGACCCTGACAAATCGGAATTATTCGTATTTTTCTGTCTCAGAAACGGCATTGTAAACGCTATCTTCTGTTACTTCTATTTTATTGCTTATATGTAGGATGAAATTGTATGTATGTATCTCGGCACGTTTTGGGAGATTATGACAAGATGGCTGGGCATACATGGAACTTTGATTATAATATTATATATATGCATGTATTTTATTGCAGGTAAATTGCGCGACAAGCGATGATGAAACATGCGATGACCAGTGCTGGTAAGTATATAACGAACCAGAATTGACTACAGAAGTAGACGAGTCATGATATTATCTATAGAACTGATTTTGCAGACAAAAATGGCATTAGTCCTCACGGTAGAGCCGCATTCAAAGAACGCATCCCTCACCGTACATAACCATTCTGTATGGAGACTGAGAGCCACGAACATAAAAAATGTTCCTTAAAGGCTATCCTGTAATAATACTGACTGAGTGATAATGATAATTAAACTGAGTATTTATGTCTACTATATATGCAGTACGTAATTTAACATACTTTTTGAAATATTTCAAAAACAAAACAAAACTATATCATAAATGCAGAGTATTGTTTTTTGCTGATGGTAATTTCTTTAAATGATTATTTAGATCCTAAAATCTTCTGGGACATGGGTTACAGACGTGTATCAGTGTAAAATTAGAAGTTTGTATTAATGTTCTGATGCCTTGCTAATTTAAGTAATGGAATTTAATATAACATCACAACTGTTCCTGTTAATGTCACCAAATTTCACTGTTATACATTTGTATTTGGCACAAGTTTATAATGCTTGAATGAACCATGCATGTTGTTTTTATTATCACAAAATATACACACAATTCAAACAACTGAAGAATGTAAAAGCAACATATGGCACCACACGTGTAAATATACTAAACATATTAATGTATCCAGAATTAAGGTCAAACGTCATATTAGTTGTGTAATAAATGTAATAAAAAAGGCAATAATTCACATTAGCTGTGCGGCATGTGTGTCAGACTGACAAGTGATTATTGTTGGTGCAGTGCAGGTGTAGTTTTCCTAGGTAGAAATATTTATTTCATTTTTGAAATATAAATATAGTTTTTTTCATTGGTGTTTAAATTTATATCAACCTGAAAAAAATATTTATATCAAAATGAATTAAAAACATGAATTACCAGTCTTGTGAAATCCCATTTTAAACCTTAAAGGAGAAGAAACGTTATTTTCTCTATCAAATTGAGTTTCCTTCTCTGTTTGAACTTTTCCACATTATAAATAAAGGACATATTTTATTAATTAAAGAATATTTACCATAGATTAGAATATACATGTTTATGAAAATAACAATATCATACCCGAGTTTAATTTACTCGCTACCACTGTACTGAATTGTTTTTACGAAACTGTATCGCAATTTGACTCTGCGCAGTAGCCTAGTTTGCTATCAGCCAAAATAAAAAAAGTTCGATTGGTTTATATTTATTTTATTCATTGACTGTATTATGCAAAATTCATCATACTAAAATGTTCAAATTGAAAAAAGAAATTTACTTAAACTTTCATGTATTATTATTGGGTTGTCAAACATGAAAAAATATCAAAATATATGTTCTTCTTCATTCAGTTTCTCCAAATACCAATATACACTAATGGCACTTTAATTCCTGAAAAACATAAGAAAAAAAATAAATACACAAATATGTAACTGAACCAAAATTATTTTGGCAAAATATCGGATTGAATTTATTAATTTGGAATTTGTCCGTTAACATTGTATATATCTAATTTTAGTAAATCTTACTTAAAGCCATACCATTAGCATAGTTATATTATTTTATACCTGGGACATTTTGTATGTTTAGTCAGAAAATTCTTTTTGAACAGTAAAATTACAATAGGAAAACAATGTTTTTCTGAGATGTTATGAGTACTTACTTGCACTTAGGGTCTGTTCCACAGTCAAACATTGCTCGGTCATATTTTTTGCAGGTACAGGTGATACATCCAAGTGTATATGATTCGCCAATCTCATAAATTTTGAAGGAAGGTATTTGCCTGATACACTCTGTACATAAAACATAGTTTTTTAATAAATATCTTACATATTTTATCCCATATGGTTTTTATGCTCTTTATGTAACAGCAACTTATGTTTAGTTCACGAAATCGACAGTGTTTTGTTTACCTGCCAGAGTTTACTAAACATGAGAATGATTGACATAAGTATAATGTGATTACTATCACAATAGAACAATGACAGATAATAGCAATAAGCTGTCTCCTGTGTACATATTAAAAAAAAACACTTTACTTAGTGGTAAAAGTCACTAAAATCAGAATTTGACATTTTCTTGTAATTTCTAGGTTACTGTATATTTTCTCTTGAACAGAAGGGTGGAATCTAAATATTTCAATCATTTACTCACGCAACATTTTAATAAATGGTATACGGTATACCGAAACCTTAGAAAATGGTGTGTAAAAAGTGTATGAAATGCCTTAACCTTTCGTCTGCATGCGGCAAGTGATTCTGCCTTTGCGACCAGTGAAGACCAAGATCAGTCTGCACATGTGGTCTGCACTGTTCGCTATTCAATCAGTAAATTTTCAGTGAGCACCCCTTCAAATAATAGTTTAAACATAGTTTATTTCAAACAAAATTGCAATATTTACAATTCATGATACATGGTACATAAGATAATGCCTGAAAAAGGATCAGAGCCGAAAGCAACAGCTTATAGAGGTCTTCTCCTACAGAAAAATATTGTTGTAGGTACAGTACGGCAGTGTTTATGATCTTGTCTGAAATATTATCTTTAAGCAATATAATAAATCTCAGCGCTTAGTCAAAGAACTATATATAAGAACAATATCAATAAAGGGGTACAAAAGTGAAACAAGCACCCATGGCTAGAGATATTAAATAATAAATGGTATTGCCCAAAGTGAATGACGGACCACATCTATTTTAGAATTTAACAGGCTAAGGGTTAAGGTACATAATACGAAGCTTTTGATATGATATGAGATCTTTTGCTGTCGTTGCTCTATTGTGACCACATCATCCCAATACCAAACTGAGCTTGTTATTTTTCTCGCATTTGGTATTTTTATAATATTCTTTTTAAAAGTTATAATATAGCAGTGTGTTACAGCACAACAGTTGAACTAACGCCGGAGTTTGCTTTTCTACACAATTTCTAGACCACAGGAAGAAAAACGACTAGCACCTACAGATTTATTTTATTCTAATTAGTTTACAAGTCACAATTTCTAGTCTTTTCCGAGGGGTGGCTTTGAGAGTGATTAAAATGACTTCAATACTTCACCATAGTCGAGTTGAAATCAATTAGCACGTTTATTTGTAAGCTGTAACAGTAACTACCAAGTCATTTGTGAATGAAATGAATTCCTAATTTTCCAGTACAGGCGATGAATTAGATAAAACATCAATATTTGTTCTGTGAGCTGTATGTCTCACGGCAACATTTCACTTATTCATCTTGGGGCATGACTTTTGTTGACATATTATTCATCAGTGAGCCTTGCTATGACTTACTTAACGACAAAAACAGAAAGTTCTAAACTCAAACAAATCAACACCATTAAAATGATGGGTAGCTAGGATAAAGAAATTTCTGTCTATCACATGGTATTGCACATTATGCTGTAAATGGTGTACAAGTACCGAAATCTTAAGAAAATACTGAAAGCTCAGCTTTATGTATCCATTAACAGTTTTTGCTTAATTAAGTAACAAAGGTTTTACATGGATCATATATCTAGAAGCGATTTATCGGAAGAAACTCAAATATACTTTACTAATAAGAGAATAGATTCAAAAATACATGACAATATGAAATATGTAAACGTACTTCTCGTCTCCTCAGATGCTTTTGATGTCGACATTAGGAGAACAAACAGAATCACCACAATTTTCATGCTCATTTTTTGTCTGCAGTATTGTATCTAAATAATAAACAAAAATTTAAGAAATATCATTCATTGATGTATTTAAAATTTACAAATAGAAAAAATAGAGTTTTTTCTTAATTAAAATCATTTTACAGAAATTTAATATAAAATGTACGCTTTGATGACATCTGCTTTCATAACATATTGTTTAAATCTACTGATGCTTCAGTTATTCAATAAATCGTCAAGACAACGCAAAATGAACGCATGATCGTCTCTTATTTGTACCCCTCTGATCCGGACTTTTTTTCTAAACCGACCGCTACAGCAGCTTGCGATCAATCTTAATCTATTCGTATTGTGAAAACACAGTTTAACGATTTACTACAAAATTTACTCTTCTATCCAGTTTGGGTAATTTTCACCTAAGGTTTATTTAGCGATTTCGTTGTTATCATACATTACTATACAGCCTCGTACGAAGTTGCAGATAGTTTGAATTCACGAGGAGCATTGTTCGCAAATAAGAGTGTAAATAAAACCACCATGAATTTTACTCAATCCTCAGTAACTTATTAAAATAGCAGTTTTTTTTTTAAAAAAAATGAATATTGAATAAACAAAATATCAATCGCTAGTATTTTGCTTACCTTAATTGTTGTTAAGTAGAATGTATATAGTTAGCGTCCACGAGTTTCGTTTGATGTCTGACAATGTTTTATGTACATTCACCCTGTAGACAATGTAATTATACTACAGCTGAATAAATCCCTGGAGTCGGACGGCAGATGTTGCCAGTTTGTGATTCCAGGGCTTTTCATTAACATTTTCATTTTCAAATGACATTTTGCTGTCAATTTATTCCTACATTAGTTCATTATTGTCGGCAAAACATGTTGGTGTCCACCTGTTGACTCCGTCCAGAAAAGTATATATAATATGCGATGATATCAGTAATGATGTAACGACGGAACAGTTGTCCATTTAAGGATGGCTAGATGAAATTCGTGCATGTATAATAAATGAAGTTTTACCGAGTCATTGAAACCTAAAATTGTCCACGGAATTCTACATTATACTGCTAATATATCTCGTTTCGCTGGCATCAAATTGCATGATTTTGGCGAAAAGGTTGTTTGTAGGGTAGTAAGTTTATGGATTAAAAGGCAAAAGTTCTATACTGATAAAACAGCTGACAGCCAAAATTATAATTATTTATCTTAGTAAAATCATTAACTTGTTATATTAGGCAAAATTCATGAGATATGACAGGCTCTAATTGCGGTAATGTAGTTACCATCTGTATATAAGATACACTAAATGTCAGAAGCACTGATCTTCGTGCGTTTTAACAGCCTGATGTTATTTAAATCTAGACGGTAACTACATAACCACAATATATTCCTTACAATTACATTTTTTTTCTTCATTTCAAAATGATTTATTTGATGTACATGTTATATCTTATCCTTTTAAAATGTTAAATCTCTTAAACGACAAAATCGTCAACTAACGACGACTGTTGGAACAGCAAACTTCGGAGAAAAATGCACATTTTTCATATGACGAAGTGACGTACCGGGCACAAGATTTATGGAAAATGGTAAACATCAGCTGTATATAGCTTCATCTAAACTGTAACTACAGAACTGTGTTTAAAAATAAATGCAGACAGGTTATACATATTGCTTATAATTTTTGTTGTTAATTTAAGAATTACGCAAATGTGTTTATGCTTACAGAAAGCAAAGTAAATATATAGAATTGAAACTCGGATGCTAAAAATGGTAAGACCAAATTGTTTTTAAAAAAATAACTATTCTAACAGGTATACTTAGATTTCGAACCAATCCACGCGTAATGACATTATACTTAACAAAAACAAAAAAAAAAAAAAAGATTAAAGTGGGGGCCAAAGGATACAATGGTTTTCGTGATGCGCTAATTAAGATTCTGTTTTGCACCTTGAAACTGTTGTAAGGCTTCAACTTTCTTTATATAAAATTTGGGATGTGTTTAAGCTATCTCAGTTCTCTTGTTTTATTTAAACTTCTTTGAATTTTAAACATAAGTATATAATATTTAAATAAACTTAGACAAACGTAGTTTAAAATGCGTTTTCGTTTCTATCAGTAGTTTTATTCATATATGATTGATATCTTAGAAAATATTCACACGAAAAATGAAAGTGCATTTTTTTCTCATTTTATTGGCGATACAATTTAATGACACAAAGTGAAGGTGGGTTCAGGTTATGGAAATTCGTTGTAACAATTAATATATACAGACATTTACACACATATATAGGTAAAACATATAAATATCTATTTTTTACCTTCAAAAAGCACCACTTTTCCTACCCCGTTATATGATTACTCTATAAGCTCTATCGTTAAGTATTTGGAACTTTACCCTGCTTTTGTCAGAATATGGCACACAGCAGGAAAATATGTGACTCATAGTGCAATGATATCGATAGTACAGAGAATGGTTGAATTCTTTATTTTTGGTAACCATAATAAACAACTTAAAATAAAAATCTGAGCAAATGTAAGCATAATTTTGGGAATGGTCACAGATAGCTTAACATACTTGATACATATAATTATATCTGAAAATGTTAGATAAAAAACAATTAGCATTGAAATCCTGAAGCCATTTCATCTAAGCTTTGGCTTGTAAACGTATATCAACATACGTAAGAGTAAAATTATATCTGTTTTGATCAGTGCACTTCAGTTTGTATATCTGTATGTTTTGTGCTAACAGCTGCAAGGAGATATTTTACGTATCTTTTATGGCGGCACAGTCGACTATAATTAGTATATCTGCATGCATCACAGAAAAATAAAATGTGGTTTGTAATGTGAAACGTGGCATCTTGTAGGTTACCGGTAGTTTTGTACATCCGAAAACATTTAGATCGAAACATTTTGCAATGTTTGGTTGATGACACAATATATGAAAACAACAGTTGTAGTATTTCGTCCGCTAGCTTCCTGTGCACACTTTCTCCCGATAAGACTGCTTCTAAAGAAAGATTTTATTGCAGTACACATCGCACATTAGCATATGTAGTGTAATGTTTTATGAAAATATCGTCTAATTTTTACTGACACACTAGGACGACAACGAGAATTTACAGGACGGACGCCATATCATCGAAATATTGCCTGCTTCTTTTCAAGTGTCAGCTATTATAGACTGTGTTTTTTCCATAAATTTTTCTCTGTGCTTGTCAGGTGGGCCTGTTAGTGCCATAGATCTTCAGAAGTTCTTTTAGTCTGCCATTTCGCAGTCATGTAAAGTGTTTTCGAGGAGCCTCTTCTGAAAAAGGTATAAGTGGTAATCTTGATATGCGATTTTTCTTTTATCCTTACTAAAAATAAACTTAGAATGACATTAGAAATAAGTAACTGTTGAATATAATCAAGCAGGTATTTCTCATACATTGGTACTGCTTAGAAAATGGTTTAAAGTTATACAATTAACGTACGTTCTGAATGCATTGAAGATGCATTGAGCATGAAGATGGTTTTATCCACATGCACACCCGTATCTGTACGAGGGCTCATGAAGTCTTCTACCACCATCAACATTTGGAGTGTCCCTAGATTACCTAAAATTGTGTCTATTTGACTTAGAATCAAACAAAAATACTTCAAAAATCTATTTGATTATCAAATTTTACATTACCTTCTATATATGATAACCATCACCAGCATAACAACAAGGACAAAAACTAAAGCTCCAGTAATAGTACCTAGTATGATGCCCACACGTTTACCTGTAGTGCTCTCAGTTGTCCCCATTCCTGTAAGTAAAAGTGTATAATAACATGTGAATATCGACACAGTTACATCGATACACGAATGGATTTATGCATTTTGTTTCCTTCGTTTACTATGTTAACTTTAATTTAAATTTTGACATATACACAATTTGAATACATTTTGAAAGAAAAGACGTTCTGATAGTGACGGTTTATGAGTTTTAACTGAAACATTGACTCTGCAGATTCCTTCTGTTCCATACCTAATTTAATCATTATAATTGTCACACTATACCAGAACTGTTTTGTTTTTCTGTATATGTCTGTTGATTAATCCATAAGAAAATATATGCTAATATTTGATCAGTCTTAAAGTCAGATGACATGCAAAATAAAGTTTCCTAATTATAATAGTCATTTATCAATTCAATTTATTTATTCCATTTAAGGCATTGTACTCAATGTTCTATTATTTTCTAATCCTTTGAGATTATGGAGTACATAGAATTCCGCGTAAACCGGCGTTAAGGGAGTGAGGGGTGTTGCTCAACTCATTATCTCTTGTGAACAGACTGTCAAAATCGTGTCTGCTATTATTTTGTCTGATTGCGTTCTTTGGCTCCGAGGTACATTTAAACAGATGTTATTGGTTTGAACCGCCTACTAAATAAACCTATGATGTGTTTGATCCTGATCTATTAGATCATTTGGGAAGTAATTATTCTGAACCACCTTCTAAATAAATCTATGATTTGTTTGATCCTGATCTATGAGATCATGTGGGAAGTAATTATTCTGAACCGCATATTACACAAACCCATGAACTGTTTGATTTTGATATATCAGGTCAATGTGGAAATAACTATTCAGAACCAAACCCTACACAAACCAATGAACTGTTTAATCCTGATATATCAGGTCATTTGGGAAGTCAAAAGATCAGAGATATCTACAACAGATCTTAGTGTAGAATATGTTGTCCATTTTCAGTTTAAGGGTCTATTGTCTTCATCATAATACAAGACTTGTCTTTCTAGATGCTATCTATTTAACTAAAAGTTTACTGGTGCATGAAATTGAGTTTTAACACAAGCTGGCTTCTAAACAAGTCAAGGCAGGAAACAAACCTCATAACAGTGACGAAGAGTCTACAATCTACGATTGCATATTATTTCTGTCTCCTGATACGAAAACTTACGGGAATACCGTACTGTTCCAGATTACTAAATCCTACTGTACCATTGATAAAAGCTTAATTACTGGACATATTGCAGTAAACCTTTGACTTACTTGTGGTACTGGTTTGATATGTTACATTTGATTTTGTTGACGCATCCGTTATTCGTGTAGCTGTTGTTGAATTTATTTGCTGTAAAGACGAATTGTCTTTTTTAAAAGGAATGCATTAACATTGATTGTGTAAATATGTAGTCCTATAAAAGTGTTTGCTAAAATACTTTTTGTTGAAAAATGAAATATAATTATTACATTTCCCAAAATACTGATTTCGAGATGACAACAATGATTAGAAATGGGTAAAACGCCAGAAACGATTTTAAGATTGTGAATTAACATTGTACATGGCTTTTACAAATATTTATTTTTGGTTTTAGCCTAGTACATTGTACTAATAGCTTATATAGCTTATAGGTAAATTACAAAACATAATGAACAGTTACCTTCAATATAGAAACGCGGTAAATGTGCACGTGAATGTAAAACTTACTTCTGTTGTTTGAATGGAAGTTGATATTGAAGATTTCGTCGAAGACATTGCAGTCGTTGAAAATGACGTTACATTCGCAGTGGTTGTGCTATTGTTAACTATAAAGAACACGAAAAAATGTTGATACTATTATTGTTGTTTTAAGCAAATACATAAAAATGCATTTTCAAGTGTAGATAATGTAATCCTTATTGTCTATTGATTAACCAACAAGAGAATATATATTAATATTCAATCACTTTTTATGTCAGATGAAATTGTGAAATTCCATTTCATATTTATAAAAGTCACTTTTGAATTCTAATTATTTATTCCGTTTAAGGCATTGGTATTGTCGTCATGTACCCCATGTTGTTATATCTTCTAACCCTTTCAGATCATGGATTACATTCAAGTGAGTGAGTGAGTGAGTTGGGTTTTACGGCGAATCGACACAAAATGGTCATATATCGCCATTCAAAGCTGAATTTCTGGAAGTATTGCAGTAACCCCTTGACTTACTTGTGGTACTGGTTTCATATGTTACATTTGATAACGTTGACGTATCTGTTATTCCTGTAGATGTTGTTGAGCTCATTTGCTGTAAATACGAATTGTCTTTAATACATTGATTTTGTAAATATTTAGTCCTCTAAAAGGTTTTGCGAAACACTTTTTGTCGAAAAAGGAAAAGTAATTAAATTACGTTTCCCAAAACACTGATTTAATTTTAATATTTGTGTCATCGTCGTTTGCTATATTTAGTGTTTTCACAAATATTGTGAGTAAAGGAAGATTACAACTTGTACATTGTACTAATAGCTTATATAGTTTATAGGTAAATTACAACACATAATGAACAGTTAACTAAAACAAAAAATGTGGTAAACGTGCATGTGAATGTAATACCTACTTCTGTTGTTTGAATGGAAGTTGATATTGAAGATTTCGTCGAAGACATTGTAGTCGTTGAAAATGACGTTACATTCGCAGTGGTTGTGCTAACTATCATGGACACGAAAAATGTTTATATTATTATTGGTTTTTCTTAAGCAAAATACATAACAACACATTTTCAGGTGTAAATAATGTAATCCGCATTGTCAATGTTTGATTAAAATTTAGAAGTATCTATGGTAACAAACTTGTTAAGGCTGGAAACAATTAAGACCGCATTTATATAAAATAAATTTAATGCCTAGTTTTATGGTTTTCTGAAACAAATAAATGAAATTATTTTATTACAGAAAAGCAGGTCTTAGAAATGTCCTATAAAACTTCATATTAGGCTTACCGTGTATCGGTAGTGGTATGGAATATGCAAAATCGACACCGGTATTATTGTTTCCACCATAATTGTATAGCTGTAAATATGCAAATACATTAAGCCAATTTGATCAGTCAATGGAAGAGAGAATTGGAGAGCGAGCGAGTTAATATTCCCAGATATATGATATAGATATATTGCCTTGTGACAAAAATCTTAAAAACCCACATTTTAGATCGAGTTGATCTTTGGTCTTTTTCTATTAAAATGCAAAATTACGCAAGAATTCTAAGTATAAAACTTTTACCGTAGAAATTACAGGACATGAATTTTCTTTTACAGTTTTTGGAAATCTAAGTATCTTAAACCCCAGCAGGAAATTTACAAAAACTGTTTTAGAAGAGACCATTCAGGCATTACGTGAAGACGCTTTACATGATAGAAAATTCATTTTCTGACGTTTATTTGTCTTTCGCAGGAATTGGCTTAAAATTATCATTAGTATTCTGTAATATTGTATTTTTTTTCTAGGGAATTCTCAAAACATAAAAGAAACGTGTATCAATTCAAATATGGGTTTTATTCGAATTTAACTAGCTACACGATACAATTTCTGATTAAGACAACAAAACGAGCAAACGGAATCAGACTGTTAGTAATATAGTAATTCCAGTTAAGTTATAAAATATGGAAAGCGGTACCAGAAGAATCAAAATGAATACATCAAATTTTATCATATTTACTATGGTTCTCCTTGTATCAGAGAATCGACATATGTAAACAAGAAGCAATGTATATACATTCTCTGCTGAAATGTAATCAACTTTGATAATTTCAAAATGACGGAAATATGTGACAAACAATTCTAGTATCTTTAAACATAGGTTTCTTCTCATTTTTAACCAGTGTGACAGTAAAAATTTACCTTTATAACGACTTCCTCATCTATCGGTCCCTGTGCATACAGATATTGTTTGTACCATAAAAGGTACCATTCAGTACCCGCGAATTTAACAGGGTCTTTTGTTGTGTCTAAAGCCCTAAATGTAACCACGCCTTTGTTCGTATCCGATGTATGCAGTTCTGACAAAAAGAAATCAAGCAATTTTGACAATAAATATTTGGTGGCTTTGCCAAACTCAATACAATATTTCATTGTAGTTTATAACTATTCTTTTAAAAGATGTTTTATGATAGATACTTTTATTCTTCCAATAGTGAAGAGTACAACACATATACAATTATTTACCTAATACATACATCCAACGCAAAAAAAGCAATATCGACATTTCGAACATTTGTACAAATTTCATTTTAATTTCAAAGGGCATAATACCGCTCACTAGGAAACGAAAATATTGATTCCTCACTCGAGAAACCTTGTACCAAGTGTTTGACTTATAAGAATAGTCAAAAAGTGAGATGAAGACGAAGCATGGGCAACCACAAAATACTTTCATTCACCGTAACGGGTGTCCTTGAGTTCATCAACAGAAGTTACTCGTTTAATATATATGTATTTAAAACAAAATCAACGAATATATTACGCTATTAATCTGCATACATATCAGCAAATCTTGAGCGAATGTAGACGAAAAACAAGATTTACAGGATGAAGAGATGCGGGATTATTCCAGAGAGTATTTAAGTAAATTCCAAGATAAACACACAGATTATTACCAAAACTTTTTCGAACCTTAAAACGAAAGCGAAACTCAAGATTTGCAGGTCTTAAAAGACTTGCAAAAGGGATACACATATATCAAGATAGTAGAATAAACAAGAGGCCCATGATGGTCCTGAATCGCTCACCTGCCCCCACATGAACTGAGTATGACGTCGTTTTTTTCTATTATTTTACATAGTGACCTAGTTTTTGAGCTCATGTGAACTACTTCTGAACTTGACCTAGATATCATCAAGATAAAAATTCTGACCAATTTTCATGAAGATCCATTGAAAAATATGGCCTCTAGAGAGGTCAAAAGGTCTTTCTATGTCGAGACCTAGTGACCTAGTTTTTGACCGCAGTTGACCCGGTTTCAAGCTTGACCTAGATATCATCAAGATAAACATTCAGACCAACTTTCATGCAGATCCCATGAAAACTATGGCCTCTAGAGTGGTCACAAGGTTTTTCTATTATTTGACCTACTGACCTAGTTTTTGACCACATGCAACCCAGTTTCCAATATGACCTAGATATTATCAAGATGAACATTCTGACCAATTTTCATGCAGATCCCTGAAAAAAATGGCCTCTACAGAGGTCACAAAGTTTTTCTATTATTTGACTTACTGACCTAGTTTTTGACCGCACGTGACCCAGTTTCGAACTTGACCTACATATCATCAAGATGAACATTCTGACCAATTTTCATATAGATCCCATGAAAAATATGACCTCCAGGGAGGTCAGAAGAATTTTCTTTTTTTAGACCGACTGACCTAGTTTTGGACCGCAGTTGACCCAGTTTCAAACTTGATCTAGATATCATCATGGTAAACATTCTGACCAATTTTCATGCAGATCCTATGAAAAATATGGCCTCTACAGAGGTCACAAGGTTTTTCTATTATTTGACCTACTGACCTAGTTTTAAATTGGACGTGACCCAGTTTCAAATTTGACCTAAATATCACCAAGATGAACATTCTGACCAATTTTCATGCAGATCCCATGAAAAATATGTCCTCTAGAGAGGTCACAAGGATTTTCTATTATTTGACCTACTGACCTAGTTTTTGATCGCAGTTGACCCGGTTTCAAACTTGACCTAGATATCATCAAGATAAACATTCTGATCAATTTTCATGCAGATCCAATGAAAACTACGGCCTCTACAGAGGTCACAAGGTTTTTCTATTATTTGACCTACTGATCTAGTTTTGGACCGGACGTAACCCAGTTTCAAACTTGACCTAGATATCATCAAGATGAACATTCTGACCAATTTTCATGCAGATCCCATGAAAAATACGACCTCCAGAGAGGTCACAAGGAATTCTATTATTTGACCTACTGACCTAGTTTTTAAGGGCACGTGACCCAGTTTCAAACTTGATTTACATATCGTTAAGGTGAACATTCAGACCAACTTTCATGAAGATCTTGTGAAAAATATGGCCTCTAGAGAGGTCACAAGGTTTTTCTATTTTTAGACCTACTGACCTAGTTTTTAAAGGCACGTGACCCAGTTTCGAACTTGACCTACATATCATCAAGGTGAACATTCTGACCAACTTTCATAAACATCCCATTAAAAATGTGACCTCTAGAGTGGTCACAAGCAAAAGTTTACGGACGCACGGACGACGGACGCAGCGCGATCACAAAAGCTCACCTTGTCACTTTGTGACAGGTGAGCTAATAAAAAAAAAGAAGAACGTTTTTCTTTAATAAAATATTATAAAAGCCGAGTTAGCAGCTGCCAACTTTCGTTTGTATTCTTCCGATTCGAAGAAATCTTTCAAAACGAATAGAACACATGCAAGCTCTTAAAAATAAGTTTTGAATTAAAGAAATAAGGCATAACAATAAAAAATATAATTAAGTTCGAAAATATATAATTTAAAGCAAACAATAATCACCTAGAAAATGGCTTTTCATATCTCCATACACAAAGTGAAACTGGATTAGAGAGGCATTGGTGGGCACTACAGCTATTATTCCACGTTGACCTGAATAAATAACAAACAAATATTTTATTTACATTTTGTGCGGAAACCCATTTTGAAATCATTTATCTGCTTGTTTTATGTAAAGATACTTTAACAATTTACTTTCCAGTTTACCGCCTCGGTAGCCTAGTGGTAGAGCGTCCGCTTTGAGTGCGGGTGGTCGTGGGTTCAATCCCCGGCCGCGTCTTACCAAAGACGTAAATATGGTACTAAGCAGTTTATACTAAATGAGTCATATCGTGCTGTTTAAAAATGTTTTAATGCGTGTATACCATATTCAGTATTTATTTTAATAAGTCTTACACTTCAACGTAGAACAAATATGTCTAAATTGAAATATATTTTTGATAAGAATATTAAATTATATTTGATATTCTTTTACGTTAAAGTGTATCTAACTATTTTATGCTGCTATCTTTCATTACATCATTGAAAATAATAAAATAATATATTCATGTGAGAATTTTGTCATTGCATTTATCTGTAATACAAATAGTGATGATACGTCAATGGCCTTACCTTTTTCTACGATGATGTCATAAACTCCTTCTACTATATTACATGTTGTATTAGTTCCCCCGCACACACCACATCCATCACGCCGTGTATTTCCGGTTTTATTGTCACAACCAAATAACTATGTGTTTCACAAACAGTAAATGATACATAAATAAACTATAATGTAGATCTAACCATCAAATATAAAAACAAACTAAGCAGGAAAGAAAAGATAAGAAATTAGTCCGTAAATTTACGTTATAGGAATTCATCTTTGTTGTTGCAAAAAAATCCGTTCACCATGTTCATTGTATATCTTTAATACAAGCGTATAAAACAAACAAATGTTTCAATTATATATTTACTAGTACATAGATGACTTTTAGATCAAAACTAAATACACGAAAAACACTACACTGTACTTACATAACAATAACCCTGAACACATCTTCCAAACATCCCTGATTTTCTGGGTAAATTGTTTTTCTCAACAAATGACGACAGTTGGTTAGATGTACACGGAGTTCCATCAGGTATTATACCATGTCTTTTATTTCCTCCACCTGTATAATTACCAGCCTTGTCACATTTAACTTCACACTGCCCGTGATCTGTAACAAAAACAAAAAAGCAATTCACCATTTATCATCTTTTTTTGCAGTAACTCTATTCACTTCACTTATGTGTGTCGGTAGGTACAGTTCGATTACTAGGTCATACGTGTTTACACGTTTTCAAACCAAAATTTCTCTGCTTACAAAATGACCTTTTCTAATTTTTGATTATGTTTTGTTTTAGCTTGAGCTCACGTTTTTCATATACTAGAAACATTAAAATATAGAAGCCGGAGTTAAGTTTACAAAACGCAATCTTTAATGTTTACAAACATGATGTTTACAAAAACAAACTGTAAAAGTTATTCTTCAGATTAATAATAAAAATACGCTTATAAAGAAATATTTTTTTCTAGGATAGATGATAAAGAAACTATGAATGTTTTTTATTTAACGTCGCACCGACACAAATATAGGTCATATGGCGACTGTCCAGCTTTGATGGTGGAGGAAGACCCGAAACTATGAATAAACAGTTAATATCAAAGTAAACTAATGTTCTGAATCAAACACAGTCCCACTTTATACAATGTATTACTTGATTTCAGCGGTCAATGAGTGCATTGCTTTTTGTTTTTATGAACTTCAGTTCACCTACCATTCAAGTAGCTCAGGTATATCTATTCCTATATTTGAATAGTGAAACTAATATATTTGTTGGTACTAGAGTAATTTAATTGACGGATCCAAAGATTGCACTCAGACTGCAATTGTTTTTACTGCTCTATCTGATAATGAAGCTAGAGTTAGTTTACTCTGCGCCCTTATTGTTAATTTTGCATATCATTAAACGGCAGAAGAAGTCTTGTTTAACCCTTTTCATGCTGAACACGACTGATTCTGCCTTTGCGACCAGTGAAGATCATGATACGCCAGTCTGGTCACTATTATTTTGGTATGCATCCCTTTTAACAGTTAATGGTACTGTCCAAATTGAAAGGTGGACGAGTTCATTATCGAAATTTAGCAGATTAAGGGTTAAGTCTTACTGTTATTGCTGTATTCCCTCCCTGTATTAAGATAATTAGTCGAATTCTCTCCGATAGTTTCAAATACATTGTTTGTCTTCCAGTAGGTGCAGGTCTCGCCAGCCCGTTGCTTTATTAGCTCAGAGTTGCTAGTATTGTCACCTGCACAACCCTTCAATAAAACAATTTGCGATTTTGTCAAAGCAGAAAGATCTTTCAAAAAGTGCAGGTGTACTTTTGACATGATCGAGATTTTTTACTGTTGAAGACTATCTATATATCATACACATATTTCTACGTTTATAATAGTTCACACTCTTTGTTTTCCTAAATGAGGATCTGACTAAGATTTTCGTTAATATGGTATTATTACAATACCTCAAAGTTGCATAACTCGGCGTCAAACTCGTTTCCCTCACACCATGCACTGTTCTGTGGCCTAAAATTTGAATATAATCAGCAGCATATGAATGAAGAATACAATTGAAAGTTAACTATCTGAAACATTCACAATCAGTGTTAAGGGCAATAATGCAACAATTGTTCTTCTTTAAAGCTTTAAGTTAGAATTATTTTACTATTTTAAACAAGTGCGTGTTAGTGTAGATAATAAAAAACAAACGCTCACTTTGGACGGTTACAAGTTCTTTGTCTGTACCGTACACCGGTACCACACGTGCGGCTACATGTTGTCATAGATGTCCATGGCGACCAATTTCCTTTCACTTTGGTAAACAATGAGATGTCGAGACCTGTTTCCTTCCAGCTCATACATTTGTTGCCAACATATCGTGAAGAACACATCTGATAAGAGAAATACCAAAAAATTAAGATATCAAAAAGAAATATGCATGCACCAAATTTTTTTAAACATACGCACGTATGACCGAAGATACATATATTGTGCAACTAACATTTAAATCGTGCTAAGAACAAACAGATCAATATTTAACATTTTTTAAAAATTCATATAATTCGTAATAAATAAACTGTTACAAGGACAGCAAGTATAAAAAGTAAGCCCAATACTGAGGTCGCATGCTGCGATCGTGTTTAAAAATAAGATTGACAAAGCTGTTAGAACTTTATAAAGAAATAGACTGCTTGGATATCACCGGAAATAAACAAAAATGCTCAATATATTCTGACCATTTCGTCTCCACAGTAACTACCATCAGTAGGTGTGTTATGACTAAAGCTGACTCCATACCATGGAGAGGTCTGGTTCATGTTCACACACGTGTAAAACGGGCATGTCTTCTGTGAACGGAAAATATTGTCATTTTTATCAAAACTACTTTTAAGACAAAAGAAAGGTTACAGAAAGGAAGTGAAATGGGAGAGTATTTGAACAATTTTATATGAATACCCAAAATAGGAATTAGAAGTTACCTTTGTTACTTTACTGAAATGAAATATGATTTTAGATATGTCGTTTGTTGATATCCTATTGTAGTTTCTAATTAGTTGTTATAGATTGTACCTGTGAATTTGTTTTGTATCGGTATCCAGAGCCATGTTGGAATTCACAAATTTCGTCATCTGTGTACACCATTCCTAATTTAAACAAATGAGCCGTGCTATGGGAAAACCAACATAGTGGCTTTGCGACCAGCATGGATCCAAACCAGCCTGCGCATCCGCGCAGTCTGGCCAGGATCCATGCTGTTCGCTTACGGTTTCTCTAACTGAAGAAGGCTTTAAAAGCGAACAGCATGGATCCTGACCAGACTGCGCGGATGCGCAGGCTGGTCTGGATGCATGCTGGTCGCAAAGCCACTATGCTGGTTTTCTAATATAAAAAACTCAAATATAAACATTATAAACATGTTCTCATGCCAGTTCATGTTTTAGGAGAATGAATTGTCACTATCGTTATCATTTTTTAAAAAAAATCACGTCTCCTACATTTACAAGTTAGTACTGTACACTATCAATTATGAAAAACATTGTAAGTTACTTATTTCTGAAATACCTTTTGATGATCAGAAATTCACTATACAATGCAAGAGGTTACTGGCAACAATACAAACAAGTGGTATGTCCCCGTCGCATGTTATTTTAGCCCAGTATGTTAAATTGTAAATCTAATGTACAGGTCATACATTTGTGCGCAGACTGAACTATTCGTTTGTGGTTGCGAATTAATTATGATTGCGCCTTACTTAAAGTACTAATGATAAATATGAACAACGTTAACTTGGGAGCTGACTCACCTGGCCATGCCTCCGTAAGGTTGATTTTATTTCCTGCTGGAACATCGGTTCTAAAAACACAGGCTGCTGTAGCTTTACTGTAGATTAGAATAAAAACATGAGTCATTAGATGAAACTTTCAATAGTAACTGATAATGCTAACTAACTTCCACGACAAGTAAGTTTTTTAAATCTAGAAGAAAATGAACAACATATATGAGCCGCGCCATGAGAAAACCAACATAGTGGGTTTGCGACCAGCATGGATCCAGATCAGCCTGCGCATCAGCGCAGTCTGGTCAAGATCCATACTGTTCGCTTTCAAAGCCTATTGCAATTAGAGAAACCGTTAGCGAGCAGCATGGATCCTGACCAGACTGCGCAGATGCGCAGGCTGGTCTGGATCCATGCTGGTCGCAATGCCACTATGTTGGTTTTCCCATGGCACGGCTCATATTCACAACTCTTTTTCAAACAATAATACTGAGCAATTCAGAAAATGAAGCACTATGGAGATAGCCATTTTATACGCTTATGACGTTTCTTTTCCATGTCTTTATATTATAACGTATATTGTTGACCGATTTCATAAATGCTTTGACAAAATTGGGTTGTTTATAAGGATCTTAAGAAATACACTAACTGGGACAAGACTGTCTTCGCTTTAAAACGTTTCTTCAAAATTTATCTTGTAGATGTAACTAAAAGGAAACGACGTTGTGGGTGTCTTAAATGCCAAACGTTTGAAAAATGTTTATATTAAGCATTAAAAAAATATCTATGCTAAAACTGCAGCTGAAATTATTCTGATAATTCGAGAAAGACAACGAGTATATTAACCAATAGTCAAAGACGAACTGAAAACATCGTAATCAGTTTATATTTGATCATCTTTCGGCTCAACTTTATATAACAGTAAGTACTGTACTTTAATGCAGTTGATAGGAAAATTCATATGTACCTTAAAAGTTCTTTCATGGCGGCGACACCACAGCTGCTCCACCCCATTGTCTTACTTCCCATTATGCCATCATTTGGACTTGGACATCCTACATCACCATCATGGCCCATTCCCATACTGCAATGGCAGCAATAGCAAATTTGTAATTCTTACTTATTAAGTAATTTTAAAGGAGATAGGATAAATTAATTTTATTTAACAAAAATTCCATAGTATGTTGAAAATATTAAGATATAAAATGCGACATTTACTGATGTAGGTCATTTAATTTAGAAATAAAAATGTTTTTGATAACATGCAGAGTGTGCGGATGAATTTATTTTCTACTGCTAGATTGCCATTTCTTGCATGCGCCACAAAAATTAACATGAATACAATCAAAACTTTGAAAGCTGTCTAAAACATTTATCAACTCTCTCATAAAAGTTAATGCCAGTATCCTAGATTAATATTATAACCTATAGTAAAGTAAAGAAGTATAAAACTTATCAGATGATTAACTTAGGCCAGATAAGTTGTGTCCCTGGACCCTCAGCTGTGCGTTTTAGAAAACCTACTTTGAGTATAGAACTCTTACATGGGTGGAAGCCATCAAGCGGACTTGCGGAAGCTCAGCGGTTCTACCCTGGTACCCGTCAATGCCTGAAATTATGCCTGGCGGGGCAACTTCCGGTCTTTTACTACCATTTCAAACGATGATCTACATTTTTGTATGTGTGACTTTATACCTCGACTAAAACGTACATAAGAAATGGCGGTATGAAAGGCTTGAATTATAAATGGTTTACCTATGCCCAAGTTCATGTGCAGTGACAACATACTCCACTACACGTGTAATAGCAGAAACTGCACATTTTTCACCGTTCACACACATCTCCCCTGTGTTCGCCTTTCCGGAATAGCCCTCTGTATTCTTCTTTCTATAGCACAAAAATGCAAACATAAAACCTTTTTACAGGTAAGACTCCTGGTGTATATCAAATCCCTTAAGAAAAGAGAGCACTTTCATTTGTCCAACATAAAAAATACAAACAAAGTTATTTTGTATTCATTCATAAGAACAGTCATGTAGTCAGTAAAATATTAATTGTACAAAAAAATAATCATCCTGATTAGTCAACAGCAACAATTTCTTGTAGAAGTAGAAGGCATTTGATTTTTGCTTATGTTTTAAATGATAATATATCCATATCATTTGAGCATGATCTTTTTTATTCCAAGTGCCCCCGACTTAAGTAACACTGAATGTTTAAAGAATCATTTCATGTTTTATTTTTGGAGGCATAGCCCTTTTAAATGGAATTTAAGTGTATGTGGAGGTCAACAAAATTTAAGATTTAAGTTATAAGCAGCCTTGTTTGCCTTTCTTACAATTTTGCATACATGCAATAAAATTAAAACGTACCCAGTGAATAAATGAATGTAGTCATAATCTTTCCATAATCCCCTGGATTTAGCTTTAGAACATATACGGTATAATGTTGTGTCTAACACAGTGGATGGTACATACCATGTCTAATGGAAAGGAAAGTTCATAAAGCAGTAATATTACAATGACACTACATCGCAAACTCAGATAAAATGTCCTAGCAAAAATAACGCATCATGATTTTTTAGTAAAGTTATTGTTTTAATTACAACATGAACTGAAATAATTTGACATCATAAAAACCTCTAAGTAAATTTTCGAGTCGTAATTACAATAAAGAATAATGACGTCACAAACTCTCATTTAAATTATTGTCTTGGTAACAATGACATTAAGTATATTCATTTGAAACAATACGAAATTGTCAGTAAACCGTTAGCCATATGTTTTCTAACATGTTTTTCATAGAGTAAAAAGTCGAGATTATTGCATAAAATGTTTGGACCCGTTCACATCTACGCTTCACATATTCAATCAAAGTAACCAAAAGGAGTACACGAGAATGTCTTTATCAACTTTAACTAATATATTATTTAGTATATTTGAGTACACAAACCGGATTCCTTTCCCATAAAACGATTTCTTTTATTGCTATCCTAATATCACAACCAAACACATCTACCCGTCCCCACTCTGCCTGTACCTGAAAATAGCAGAGCATTGCACAAACATAACAATTCGTGTAAGCTTTCATAAACTGTATGAATATTTAATTTTACATTTTTTCTTTAACAATACATTGATCAAGTTTTAATTTGCATACCATCTGTTTAGGTACATGTATAGCTTAAATAGGAACATTCAATTATACATCTCTATGTGCACCATTATGATTTAAGTATAGACAGCATTCACATGCCTTACTTACCCCCATCCATTTAAGGGCCACTAATTCATACAATGATTCATTGGTACTATGCCCATTAGATCTTAAGTACGATATGTAGTCCTCATCTAAAATCACAACCGTTTCTATGGTGATCGTTTCAATATTACGCCTTTTCCTTCCAGTAATTGCTGGACCTGTAAAATAGCCAATTTATATTGAAGCAGGTCCGTTACGTTAATAGTTAGAATTTGAGCCGTGCCATGGGAAAACCAATATAGTGGCTTTGCGACCAGCACGGATCCAGACCAGCCTGCGCATCCGCGCAGTCTGGTCAGGATCCATGCTGCTCGCTTTCAAAGCCTATTGCAATTAGAGAAACCGTTAGCGAACAGCATGGATCCTGACCAGACTGCGCGGATGCGCAGGCTGGTCTGGATCCATGCTGGTCGCAAAGCCACTATGTTGGTTTTCTCATGACATGGCTTGCACATCAACAACTTTTCTTTTTATTTCAATTCACGAGTTTTCAGAGGTTAAACCGTGGTCAACTGTTTGCAATTTCACTAGCACAACGCCATATGGAACGTTGTGAAGTTACAATGCAAAAGTTGAAGTAAAAGTTGTTCCGTGAGATTTGTAGATTTTCTTAATTTTTTAGATCAAAATGTATATTTCTATATTCATCTGTGTCGTTATCGATGTAGGCGTATACGCAATCATTTAGATTATCTATATTCTTCTTCTCTGCGAAATCGTCCTTTATCTTTCATTTATCACTAAAACTTGAAAAAAAAGTATCGAAGTAGCTAGATCATAATGTATTACACATAACGGAAGAATGCATACTTACGCAAAGTACAAGTTAAGATGCGTAATATATGATAGAATAATATACTGTTTTGGAGATAATAAATGTCTGCAATATGGGGTTTTCTTTAGTAAATTACATTTTGATAAAGCGATAAATTTTGCGTTTTGATGGTTTAATTATAAAATGTGCATCAGTTTACAGGAAATATTTACACTGTTCCCGTTTCTTAAAACTTTATTTACATTTGCTTATCTGTTAATATTACCTTCCTGTTGGTGTGGTTTGTCAACAACATTATGTATAGCCCATACCTGAAAAATAACAGAATAAACAATATTCTTTAATTATAGCCGAGGCATCCATGACTGGGAAATTTGTTAAACATTAATACTTAATTATGAAGAAGCTGTCGAGCTGGCCCAGTTCTACCGAAGTGCCTTAGCTGTCTTAACTTTAGTTATTTACTTACATACTTTGTGCTTTGATTACTTAATGTTTACATCGTCACAAAACTGATACAAAAATGAATCATGAATAACAAAAGTTAAATCAACTTACCTCTAATAGGAAGAAATATACCAAATAAAGCTTGCACAAAAACATAAGTGTCCAAATTCCGTGTTCACTTCATATAGGCATTATCTTGACTTCCTGGTATGTGTATACGAAAAAGTGTTATTGTAGTTATATATAAACTCTTAACAAATGTATATGATTCATAGATCCTAAGTGTTTAATTTATGCAAGTGTGTCTCCATTCACTAAATAAGATGTATGTATTTTACGCAGCCAAATGTCAAAAAGGCATTTAATTAATCTGCCTGTTATCAATAAAAAGTGTTATGAGAAGAAACATTGAGTACAATTTTATACGAAAGCAATAGCTAAAACTCCCAGATTACAGCTGTGGAAGCTTATAAAAAAACACAAAACTTTTCGCCATTTTTACACACACTAATTAAACAAACAACACTATTTTAAAAAAATAGTCCCTACATATAACATAGCAAGTTAATACTGAAAATTTACGGTCGCATGATAACAATGTTAGAAATGTGAAACTTAAATATCACACCTTATTCTTTATTTGAACTAACAGTTTTGTTATGTGGTGCAAAAAGTTGTTTTAAATAAAATGTAGTTCGATATGCGTGAGAAGGTTGTTCAAAAGTACACATAAAGAAATATAGCATTAATTATGAGCGAATATATTGAAGCAGGTGATACGAATTTTCCATATTTTTAAACATTATACGTGGGAGTAGCTAATGCTTTTAACATTATTAACCAAACAGCTTAAGACTGACTCAAATGTGACCACAAAAAAGTTCAGTTTTTAGGACAAAAACAGAAGTTAAAGGTTACTAATATTCCGTTTCTTTCACCATTTGAGCCGCACCATGAGAAAACCAACATAGTGGCTTTGCGACCAGCATGGATCCATGTTGTTCGCTTTCAAAGCCTATTGCAATTAGAGAAACTGTTAGCGAACAGCATGGATCCTGACCAGACTGCGCGGATGCGCAGGCTGGTCTGGATCCATGCTGGTCGCAAAGCCACTATGTTGGTTTTCTCATGGTGCGGCTCATTTGATCTATTACATTTTCAAAGAGGTTTTAAATTCATTCGATTAGCACATGATGCAGTAATTTCCTTGATGTGAGAACTCCCATATTTTTGATACATAGTTAAACTTTTACACCATTTTAAACTTTTCTTTCTACCTTTCACGGAATGTCACGCATGTTTGCTAAAATGACTTTGTCAATAAACCGTGCTATATGAATGCATTTCGTTTAAAGATTTATGATTAATTTGCCCTAAATTTTGACACGTCTTCTCAATCTAAAAGTTCTGAATATGAATGAAGACCTTAAAAAAGTAGAAAACGTGTAAAATAATACATTGCTCTTAAGAATTTTCGCCTCGACTATTATTTGGCGATTTCAATAGACAAGTTTTAAAGAATTCACATTTTGTAGTTATTGGTACTACTGGAGATAACACGAGAATTTTGCATTCGTATGTCGTTCTGGTCGTGAAATTAGCGAAACAATTAAACCCCAGCGAATATACACAATTAACGTTCATGGTAAAATCCGTCAGAAATGAAATAATGTTTCTGGGGGTGGGAGTGGGGGTGGATGGTCGTTTCCTCCTTCATTATAACAAGTCCCTAAAAATTCCTTTAACATCCTTAACATAACATTCCATTGTATCACAGTAAGTTTAACCTGTAATGAATACCACTGAACAAATATATCTTTTCTTTCTGTAATATAATCTAATGATTTAGCTACTGTCCACTAGCGGTACGATTTTAATTCACTTTAAATATGCAGCTTGCTGATTTAAATTCTTACCTTCTTCGTTATTTCCGATCTGCGCAGATTTTAGATCTTGCTTCCTCACACTGAACAGTGACACTGAGTCACTTGTTCAAAAGAAATGAAATCATTTTGCAAGATGACATTAGATTTAATTATATTTTCTATACGTTACTTAAACTGCTTAAAGATCTTTTGATAAGCGATCATCAAATTACAGAATTAAAGTATAATAAAAGATGTTCTCATCCATACCCATATTGAGGGTACCTTATATAAAATATTTATGCTGTACAATAAAGTTATTTCACGTCTATTTGAGTAAAATGCATTTAATTTAAATTGCGCCTTTTTTTCATCGCTACGTGCTGACATTTTAATTACAAACTTGGCATATATAAACGAACGACAAAAACAAAATATAAAGTCATCTACGAAAAAAGAAAATCGTAAATTTTCTTCGGTGTTTGTACTGCCGATTGTCACGCAGGATCGGTTTCCCATAAGGGGTAATTTAAGTCTTGTCATCTTGTTATCTATGTTGTATATTGTTTTGAACTTGCACATTTGATACTAATCCAACTTCGTTTATAATGTTTTCCTAATAATATAACACCACAGAAAAAGAGGAGATGGCAAATTACTGTAAAAGTACAGCAAAACAAGTCGGAAAGGCTTGTTTATGGTTGGGTATATTTATTAATGTTATTTACATTGAAATTATACACCATGTTATTCATTGTTTTCTATCTGCGCAGTTTTAAAGCCAATGTTAATTTTATATGAAACTAGAGCGTGCCATACTCATATCTTAATAAAGTAAAAAAAAACCGAACTGTTGTCAGAAATAATATGTTTGCCGAAATAAAATACTTCTGTTAATAAACCGTGCATGACGAAAGCACTTCTCATTAAAAGTATCAGATTTCCCCCCATAAATAGACCTTCAATTTGCTCAAAACACATTTCAATATGGCTAGCGTTTCGAAATAGAAAGTCTTTGGTTAATGACAGAGGTATTACATGTACAAGTAATTTTCAAATTTTCTTGATGAAAACTGGTGTTATGGCCCGAATAAGAAATGTATGGATCTCCCTTTAGGGCATAAAACCTAAAGAAGGAATCCTTCATTAGCCGCGAATATATTTGATAAGATCACGATTTAAACAAATATTTCGCTATTTAAATCTGGCCTTTTACAAACGTTAATGGCAGTAAGATTCCCTGTCGCTTGTCCAATGAATAAGATTTGTTTATAGTTTCTTTACATAAAAGACTGTCCAAGATATTTTTAATACTTGATCAGATAACCGATTTAGCTAACCCTAAATCATGGGTACACATAATATCGAAGTTATTTCATGCATGCTGTCTTAATATTTTCCACATAGTCTCCGGGTACTCACTAAAATGTAGACGCCTGTTGTAAGTTGGTTTCTTCATCATTCTGGACAGACCACCTGGTAATCGAGTGAGTTCTGATTATGTTTGTCCATTCGTTAAAGATCAAGCGGAGGCATGTCTCTGGTATAGCATAGCTTGGCACAATAAACTCAAATTTTGAAAAAAGGCAAGGCCAGGCCCAGCAATGCAAGGCCTGATTTTGCGAAAATTAACAAATACAGAAATTAATATTTCATTTCTCAGAAAGCTATGTATTGAAATATGTAATGACTGTAAACTGATTATAATCCAACACTGTACCATCTTGGTGTGTTTTAAAATTCCCTCACGTCAAACAGACAATGTTATGGGTCAGTCACACTACACCTTATAGCGTTAACGGACGTCCAACGTATAACAAAGTTTTCAATTCGTGTCCGTTCACATGCGTTTCTTTTCCGTTTCTCATGCGGCGCCTGCAGTCCTTGTCCGGCGATGTTCGTTCTATTCGGTGGAAGGTTTTGAGCGTGTTCAAAATTTGGAACGTACACCATCGGACAAAAATGTTCGTTAGATGTACGGTAGCAATGCGCTGGTATGCGTTTTGTTCGTTATTCGTGCGTTCCTTATTCTGTATTGGTCTGGTTCGCATCCGTTCTTATCCGATGGACCTGATTCACGGCCGGACTACTATCGGACATGCAACGGATGTAACGTATGTTCAACGGAAGTTCTATCAGTTTCTCATGCATTGCGCTTACTTTTTACGCGGTACAAGTCCGTTGCTAGTACGGTGATATTCATTAATTGAACGTTGTTCGTCCTTTTTACTACCCGACATGCAACGGATGTAACGTATGTTCAACGGACGATAACTGACAATACATCATTCGAACGTTCGAAGAACGTGTTGTCATTTTCCCATGCGTTTTGCTTACGTTTTACGTGTTGCAAGTCCGTTACTAGTGCGGTGATGTCTGTTCATGGAACGTTGTTCGTCCTGTATATGTGCGTTGATCTTGCGGTCATTGTGCGTTTTGTCCGCTTTACGTGCCCCATACAACGATCGCGAGAGCACCGAGCAGCAGCGTGGGATGCCTTTCATCACCGGATAACTTTCTGCTCGCAATTTTTCTATACGTTGGAGTCCGTTAACACTATACGGTGTAGTGTAACTGACACATTAACAGCTATTACTGGTCATTAGTATACAATAGGTATACAATATAAACATGCATCTCAGTGATTTTGGAAAATTATGTAATTAAATGAAATATTGCTGAAAATGTACCGAAACGTTTCCTGCAGTAATGCTGTGCCATAACTTTATAAATCAATTAACAAGCAGTAAATGCATGGACATAGGGACAGAGTAAGACTGCGTCAGTCCGATCTAAAGATAAATGACAATTGTTTACCCCTCTGCTGACAATGAATCCCTCTTGGATCAATATAGGAGTTAATATTTTGGGTCAGATTTACTACCAAAAGTGCAATATATTAAATCAGATAGACACTTTGGTTTACTGAATGAGAAATTAACTCGGGTCCAAGTGCCGCACTCTTGTAGCTCATGTGTCAAAGCTAAAAGGAAGGCAAGGTATGTTACCGTATTTTAGAAAGAAGTACATGTATCTGCAACTTCTAAAAGTGTCTTTGGACGAGTACCGCCACCCCCCCCCCCCCCACACACACACACATTCCCTGACCCTCTTTCCAAGTATATCAGTCTTAATATGATTATATGTCAGAAAGTCAGACCGTTTAGCTTACATATCAACGTTGAAACAAATATATTATACATTGTTCCGTTAGAACCATCGATATTTTTATTCTTGAACACCATACTTCGAAAGTTAAACTTAATTGTATAACAATCATACATGATAACTAATTCAAACGACTAAAATGATCATGAGAGATTCAGCAGAAAACGAAGAATCAGTGAGTCAGAATCATATCTTTCAGAGAGAAATTTAACAAAAATCATTTTGATACAGATAACTACAATTTTAACACTGATTGCTAACTAAGACTAGATTGAGATATTGCCCGAACGACGGTGTCTGTCATTTTTGAGAATTCGCAAAATGCGAATTGATAAATGTATTAGCTAAGTAAATCGCTCACATAAGTTAATTATCTAAAACATTTGTTTCAAACTGCACATGTGACATTATTATTCTGACATGAACTTCCGCAATTTGACCCCGCTAGGGTAGAAATATTTTGAAAGCAGTATAAAAATTCCTTCAAAACTGATACAGGGTAAATTAAGGAAAATAATTCATCATCACTAAAAAATGATTTCTAACAATACAAGTTACAGATAAAAATCATCTATCTTCTCAGTATCAGTTTAGACGCGGATACAAATATGTAAAAACCCTCCAAACAGCCTGCGTAAAATATTGATAGTGTAAACATATACGCATAGAAGTTACAGATATCTTAAAAACCGTCTAGACAACCTGTGTAAAATATAAATGGGTTATTCATATACATTTAGAAGGGTAGGAATATAGCTGAAGAATTTTACCATCAATCTACGTTTTAGTTTAGATTTGACAGGAAAAAATGACTGAAAATGACTTTTACTGTGATCTGTGCCTTAGGGAAGACCTTAAAAAACGGGGGATTGTATATTGCTATAATTGTTTAGAAATACTGTGTAAAGAATGTGAACGACATCATAAGAAAAACAAAGCGTCAATAAGCCATAAATTGATTGATATCAGCCGAGATGCCATTGAATGGAATACAACAGACTATGATTATTATGAACAACATTCGAAGTGTCTAAATCATGGATTGAAATATGTGAAATTTCTTTGTAAAACGCATGGCGAGTTTTGTTGTGAGAAATGCGCCAAAATAGAGGATAAGAAATGCAGACTTGTAGATGAAGTGGAACTAAATACTGAACTCAAAAAGACGTTAGAATATATGAAACAAACCGCAGACAAATTAATAGAGCACGAATCCAACTACCGAACCAAATTGGACGCGGAGAAAAAAGAAGCGCAAACGTGTTTAGAAAATCTAAAGGCGCATATTGACTATTCATATGAAAAAATTAAAAACAAAATTTTGACAGATATGTTAGCGCGACGGAGAGATCTGTCATCGGCCAGTTTGCTACAGACTGCTTCTGTAGAGAAGCTTAAAGCCGAGATCAGGAGCTCACGTGAGGTCGTTGAAGACGCTACGATTCAACACAAACTACCCTGTTTTCTTCTGCTCAGAGAAGTACAATAAGAACTACAAACGTATGAGGAAAAGCTGATCCAACATAAACAGAAAACCAGTTCAGTTACTGTCTCCGTGGTGGAAAGAGCATCAGTTCTAGATATGTATGAAGAGATCAACAAGTTTGTATGTATCGAAGATGATCCCGGGGAAAGAAGAGTTGTATGTGAAGAACAACTATTCATAGATGAATGGAAGATAGAAAAATGCTCTCCAAGATATTGCTTATGGATAAACAATTACCTTGTCGTTTCCATGCAAGAAGAACAGGCACTGAAATTGTTCAATGCTATGACCGGGACAATCATATCAACATATCAGTGTAACAGTCAACCCTGGGCAATGACTAAAATGGACAATTTAGGTTTTGCTGTTGCCTACCCATACAGGAAGACAATATCTACAATGACTGTTTTCAAACGTTATCTAAAAGATAATGATTCCCCAATACGAACATCTTTGGAAGTATGGGCATTGTCATATATGAAGACTGACAAGACTTTGCTTGCGGCATCAAGGGAAGGTGGGTTTGTCCAAAAATACAAAATCGACGGCGAAGATGCAGGAACAATTCAACTAGAGAGCGATGGTGACGGTATATATAACCTTACATATGACGACATTTCCGGATATTTGTACATTTCGTACAATACATCTAATAAAGTAGTCTGTGTTGACAAGACCGGTGCGGAAATCTTTCAGTACAGTCCGCCGAATATCAGAAATCCTTGGTCAGTTGTTCCAGATAAAGAGGACAATGTTTGTATAACATACTACAATGGAAACTGTATTCAGCAACTGAACAAGAAAGGTCGTCTTTTAAACGAAATTGTTCCATCAGACGGTGAAGAAATCGTACATCCTTTAGGCATGTGTTTCAATGAACGCAAAAACAGGTTTGCTTTGTTGTGTGCTAAATTAAAATGCATAAAAATATTCAAATTCTGACATACATGTAATCTATAAAAGCCAGTAAATTCAAAAACAGTTTCATTGGATGTATATGTTTATAGAAAGATGGCAATGACATCAAAAATGAGAGTTTTTAGATATCAGAAAATAGTTGATATTTTTCTTTAGAAGGCTCTGAAATTTAGTTAGTGACATATTATATGATACGGAAACACAAAAGAATACAATTTTTACCGTTCAAAAATGAAAAGGGTCAGAAACAGGGTACCGGAGGTAAACTGCATTAATTATAAAACATTTGATTTAACGACCGTGCAGTAGGTAATTCTCCTTGGTGTATTAGTCAAGATTGCCGGAAAGCTTCTACTTTCATGGCGGTCCTGGTTCGATTCCCGACTCGGCCATGCTTTTTGTCTTCATTTCTGTTGCAGTAATTTTGTTTACATGGCAACGTTTAGAAACAAATGGTGGTTCAATATTTTTAAAGACTGATTTTACTTTTATATCCGTATTCAGAAACAAATATTTCTTTACTTTTAGTATTTCGTTTATATTTTGTGCTTTTTTCTTTTTTTCTGTACAATTAACATTTGCTTCGCGAGCCTTCCCTTTTAAGCAACATCACCATGTAAATGATTTAGTCTACACAGTGTGTTGTAATCTGCTCTTTATGTATACCATAGTCGCTTATCATAATCATGAAGTTATTTGACAATTCATTGTTTTAAAACATTTGATATCCTTGTTCACATTTTGAGGTGCGTCCCTTTCATTACTTCTCTGGCGGCAGTAATCAGACATTATTTTAACATACTCGTACTGTATATATATTTAGCTTAATTGCAAGAAGCATGAAAGATCTGATTTTGTTATTGTGACAAACCGCTCATATAAATTACGTCTTTTTCTAATACATTTTAATTGAATTTTTTTTTATTTTCATCTGAAACAAATTACTCTTTTTTAATATATCATCCTTGTGTCTTTGGGTCAATTAATCTTTGAGACAATACATGGAAAAAACATTCAGTGTGAAAGAAAGTGGCCATAGCTTATTGTCAGACTCATTTGCTTTGATTATCATGACGATCATTTATTTCAATACCTGTATTATATTTATCAAGTTTATTGTTTGACATGTGAGTATATTAATTTGAAAAAAAAAGACAGCAGCACTTAACAATAAAATTATATATACTTTAATCCCTTTCATAATATCCAAACGTTATATATGTTCACTACCAGTTACCTGAGGTTAGTCTTTGATACGAATTATTTTTCATTAATCTTCACCCTGTTAAATGTCTAAAATGGACTGGTCTTTCTTTCAATTTGGGAAGTACCATTTATTTTTCAATTGGGTGTTTACTGGCTGAATAGCAAACAGTGCAGTCCATGATCGTGTTAACAGATAATTGTAATGAATATACCTTAGCAGTCCCGTCAAAACAAGAGTTTCTTTTTGTACTGTGATAAGATATGGAAATACATCACCTTGAAAAGATGATAAGTATTTTTCACAACAACAGAAAATTTGATTTTCAACCTTTCTCATTTCGTAATCGAAGTAACAACATTTATTCTAAAGTGGCACGGATACAGATAGGGATTGGCCTACTTGTTAAGATGTCCCATCCAGCTGTTGGTGATACGACGTCCTAAGAAAGACTAATTTCACACATGCACTTAGGGTCAGGGCCCACTTCTTTCCTCCGCCCCTGTCAACAGTTAACAAAATTTCTTCAGCATTTTAACACAAACTCGGCGTAGGTTACGACCATGAAGCATGTTTTGTTACAATTTCAGCATGTATTAAAAATGTATTTTTTACCATCAAATTTCTTAACGAGCAAGGAAAGACCGGTAAGAGTAAAATTGACACTTTGAATAAATAGTCGATTTAACTTTTAAGATAGCACTTGCCTATATGTTTTGGTCTGTAACCATTCCATCCAATGGCATTGGTCCTGACAACTTATATTCGAGTGTTGACAAGGAACCAATCTTTCTCTTTTTTTCTTAAAAGTTTATTTATAGTCGCGAACGGTTATCATTTAGGCGAATCCTCTATAAGTCTCATATTAATGTTACTATACCGGAGACGCTCCAGTTCCAGACAAGTCCCTGGTTGTTTAGCGTGCCAGATGTAAAACACCCATTCACGGGAACTCATGTACCCCTGGTTTCGTAGTCAGAGAAGGATACCATTGAACCACTGCGTTCGCTCTTCCATTTCTGTGCAAATGGATATCTGCAATATATTGGCTTATGAGCCGCGTATTAAACTTGTTTATCAACTTTTCGACTTCATTGAACTGGATGATTACAATATGAGTTAAGTTTGGTACCCAGTGTTCGTTAAGTGTTGTTAAATTGGGTACCGCGTGTCCGTTGGGCGTTGTTAAGTTGGGTACCCAGTGTTTGTTAGGTGTTGTTAAGTTTGGTTCCCAGTGTCCGTTAGGTGTTGTTAAGTTTGGTACCCAGTGTTCGTTAGGTGTTGTTAAGTTTGGTACCCAGGTTCGTAAGGTGTTACCTCACTTTGACTCAAATCCTCACGCACCGTCGGGTTGAGCGACCGACGCCTTGATCACTGGACCATCGATCCTTTCCGTAAATCAATTAGTGCAACGATATTTAAACTGAGGTGAAAAGAAAAACGAGTTTAAAGCTTTGTGAGTATATGTATGACATGCCATCAAAATAGAATATCGCACATACGTACGCGCGTTCTTACGCAATCTTTCATTTGATATGACCAGCGTGGGTGGTAGCCAAATACAGAAATGGACATAGTGCTTGTTATAGAGAACTTTGTATTTTCATTGGACCAAAGACCAGGCGGATCAATTTGGTAATCTGCTTGCATTCCCCGTGGTCTGGGCTTAACAAAGATAAAAACAAACGTTTCGTTAAACAGAAATTCACCGAACGAGCGAGGCGAGCGAATTATTATTTGTCTACCCCTCTGCTGCCAATAAATTCCTCTTGCATCAATATCGGAAATAATATTTTGGGTCAGAGTTTCTACCAAGAGTGCAATTTTAGATCTGATAGACAGATTGGTTTACTGAATGAGAAATCAAACCAGATCCAAGTTGTAGCTCCTGGTGTCAAAGCTAGAAGGAAAAGAAATGCATGCTATCGGTTTTTTGACAGAAGTATCTACGTCAACAACATACGAGTCCTATCGCAGATGATCGACCTCTGTCCCCTCAATTGAAGTTTCAGCTCTATATGATTGCTCTGACTCCTGGATGCTCAGTGCCTATACGCTATTACATGTAGCATTCAACTACCATATAGGTGTATTCTGCCTTGGCTGTACTTCGCCAATAAAACTGAACCGTCTTTAAGCCGGTAGTCTCCTACTATCTTAGTAGATTTCCAAACTCTGGGTCTCAGTCTCAGCTTTCCGATGCTCAGTCTATAGTTGCTATCTTCTATAGCATTAAACTACCATTGAGGTAGAACTCCTATGCGCTGGCCTATAACTCGAAACCTTGTTGAAATTCTGCAACTCTTCTTTAGTCTATGAACTCCAAACGACTTCTTATTAATAATTTATCCGCCCTAAAAGTGTACATGTAGTTGCAATAACTTCCTTATCAAGGTACTGGGATAAATTATTAGTCGAATCATCGATGTTTCTTCTTCAATCGCTGGATACAGAATGATCTTTCTGTCATCCATCTACCTATTTATACTTTTAGAACTTGTTTCTGATTGGTTAATATTTATACATAGTATTTTACAACGAGTACTCGCTCTAACAAATATCTGGTTCCCTTTAACTATCTTATATCGAGGGCTTGGCGCAAAACTATTGTATCTTGTTCTTTATTTATATACACTTACAATAGTTTTGCACCAAGCCCTCGATATGATATGATATGTGATGCTGGGTGGGATCCAGCTATCGATATAATGAACCCAAATCAGCCACAAAAGATCCAAATCCTATTATTAACAGCAATTCAACAATAAGTATAGCAATGATGGCATGAAAAGAGAGTCGGTTATTCTGACAAAGCACATGTATCAGGTAACTTTAATTTACCATAACGTTTTAGCAAGTTACTGTAATAGATTCAAGCATATTTTGAAACTTTTCCAAAAAATGGTTATGGTATTGAAATAAATAAAATGAACTGATTGCATGATCCTATTCGCTGTAATGTTGAAAAAACAAAACCTACATTTCCTGAAGGAACTTTGAATACATCAGAGACAGTATTTCTCCTATACTTCTCTCTGTTCTTCCGCCCTTCATTTACTTTTCTCTTTAATACAAAACACTGTTCTATTTTTCAAATTGTCTCTTCTGTCTTAAAATAAACGGAGACTTGTTTATGACCACTTCCCACCACGAGTATAATATAACCCTCTCTTATATTTACATACAAACCGTATTATCCGCTTAAGAAGAAGAATTCTGTAAGACATGTCTTTCATTCTTATCCTTTCTTTAATATCATGTTTATTTGTTGTAATTGTTTAAATGTATGTTATGAACTCTTGGGAATACATATGTTTAAACTAATTGAAAGAGTGTTCATGAGTTCCATGTAATTTGTAAGATATTTTCGTTAGAGTATTTGTTCAATGTTTACCTTCCCTTGCGCAATTTATTTCGATTTTAAGTTGAAAGTGAAACACGTTTTTTCTTAACCCTTACCATGCTAAACAAGATTGATTCTGCTTATGCGACCAATGTAGATCATGATCAGCCTGTACATCAGAGAAGTGTGATCATGATATGCACTATTCGCCATTCAGTCAGTATAAGCTTTGTTTGTTTCCCTTTTCAGAATATCTAATATACACTCTCGTGGTTCATAATTTGTAATTTGTTGTGAATACATACTCATGACAAGTAAAATTTTGATGCACAGCATCAAGTCGCTGGAGAACTTAATTGTGCCTAACACGGAGTGCATCAAGAGTTACTTGTGCTGCTTCAGACAATCTGTTATAAATCGTTTATCCTAGTTTGACGATGAAAGGCTGTAAAATGTCGCATCCTTCATGAAAGTTACCCCAAAACCCCTTACCATTTTCATCTTTTTTTCTTTGTTCACAAAAACCTAGCACCAGCATCTTCACGAATAACAACTGAAATGAACTGAAATCTACGACAGCATATATTTTGACATTTTCAAACAAATAATGCAAAAGATTTCTTGTAGCCGAAACATTTCGACAACGAAATGCCCATAGTTTGACAATAAAGTACTTGTAGTGGAAAATGTATAAACAATGCTTAAAACATTTGTTTTTCACAAATTAAATTTCGCAGTTATCTTTGTTCTGGCGCAGTTTCATTAAAGTTATAAAAATCGGATCACATGGTTTCAGTTTGCAGTTCTTATTAAGGTGATTAGCCGCAGGTCTCAGTACGTATAAAACATCATAAAGTGCTGGCAATCGTCAAAACAAGTGTAATATTTCATAGAAGTAGGATTTTATCAAATTATTACGGAAGAGCATTAGTGCCAAGTGCATTTTATTTATAATTAACTCGAAATTTCAAGATACCCACTCGAAATTTCGAGATAATTCGAGTAGAGTAAAGTAACTCAAAATTTCGAATTGATAACAGAATATTTTGATTTCGTATCATGCCATTTGATCTGCAAAATTTGAGCGTCTGTCCGTCTGTCAAAGGCCAAAAAATTAATGGATGACTTTTGACTCTTCGAAGTGGAATCATCTACACATGTAGCCACTTGGATATATTCTACCATACATCAATGTATTACCTATCCCATAGCCTTTAGGCCTACTCCAGATTTAAAACTATATACCTTCATTTACATGTATAGTATGTTCAGATGGTAGAGCTCAAATTAGGTCGAAAAACCTCCCAGATATGGTCAAAATAGTGAAATATTCTAAGTTAGAATACTTCCCGGTCACATTCTATGACCTCTCCTCAAAATCTAAATCTATCGAGGTACCCAATCTTGGCAAGACTTATTACTACACGTTCATGTAGGACATGTCTGTGTTTCCTCACCATATGGGCTCAAAGTAGGTAGGTCATCTTAAGTAATTATATGATGGATACACCAGGTACCTACTATACATCAACGTAAACTACTGTAGTTAGTAATTGATAACTCGAAATTTCGACATAATAACTCGAAATTTCAATTTGGTAAGCCAAAATTTCAATTTAGTAATTCAACTCAAAATTTCTGTATATTAACAAGATATATCGACTTAGTAACTCGAAATTTCGATTTAATAGATAACATACGCCTAGCACTAATGCTCTTCCGTAAATTATGCTATAACGCAATGAATTCAGAAAATGTGAACTTATTTCTTTCACTTGTTGTTTAGTGTTCTGGTTTGAAATGTCTATAATAAGATATTAATGGGATTTAGACGTACCATATTTTGAATCATATCTTACAGTTTTAAAGAGAAATTCAAACAAAAATTATTAAGACAGAGACGACTTCAAGTTAACTACAACTAGACGGACATATCACCCGAACAACGTTTCTAAGAACTTGCAAAAAACGAACTGATATATAATTTGTATTTAGCTGAATAACTGGCGCATATTTTACTTATCTATTTCATGTACATTTGTTTCAAACTGCATATTTGACAGTAGCATGCGACATAGTTATTATGACAGTAACTTCCGCAATCTGACCCCACTAAGGTAAAACTATTTAGAAATAAAAACCTGCTTAAGTGTAACTGTAGACAACCTGCGTAAAATGTTAGCTGTTAATTCATATTCGCTAGGAAGAGTCGGAATATAGCTGAAGAATTTGACCATTAATCTACGTTTTTGATAAGATTTGAGAGACAGAATGACTGAAAATGACTTTTACTGTGATCTGTGCCTTAGGGAAGACGTTAAAAAACGAGGGATTGTATATTGCTATAATTGTTTAGAAATACTGTGTAAAGAATGTGAACGACATCATAAGAAAAACAAAGCGTCAATAAGCCATAAATTGATTGATATCAGCCGAGATGCCATTGAATGGAATACAAAAGACTATGATTATTATGAGCGGCATTCGAAGTGTACAAAACATAGATTAAAATATGTGAAATTTCTTTGTAAAACGCACGATGAGTTCTGTTGTGAAAAGTGTGTCCAAACAGAGCATAAGAAATGCAAACTTGTAGACGAAGTGTATCTTAATGCTGAAATCAAACAGACGTTAGAAAATATGGAACAAACCGCAGACAAATTAATAAAGCATGAATCCAACTACCGATCTAAACTGGACGCGGAGGAAGAAGAAGGGCGATGGCGCTTAGAAAATCTAAAGGAGCATATTGACTATTCATACGAAAAATTTAAAAGCATTATTTTGACAGAAACGTTAGTGCGACGGAGATATTTGTCATCGGCCAGTTTGCTACAGACTGCTTCTGTAGAGAAGCTTAAAGCCGAGATCAGGAGCTCAAGTGAAGTCGTTGAAAACGCTACGATTCAAAACAAACTACCCAGTTTTCTTCTGCTCAGAGAAGTACAACAAGAACTACAAGAGTATGAGGAAAAGCTGATCCAATTTAAACGAAAAGCCAGTTCAGTTACTGTCCCTGTGGTGGAAACAGCATCAGTTCAAGATATATTTAAAGAGGTTGACAAGTTTGTACGTGTCGAAGAAACACCTCTGGAACCTACATGTTTTGAAATGTTGTTGCCCCATAATCCTCAAAAAGATACTGTAGAAAAAACACTGTATGTGAGAAAAGAATATCCATAAAGATCCATAAAGAAAGGGAAGCGCTCTTCAAGACATTTCTTATGAATAAACAACTACCTTGTCATTTCCATGCAAGAAGAACGGGCACTGAAATTGTTCAATGCTATGACCGGAACAATTATATCAACATATCAGTGCAACAGACAACCTTTGGCAATAACTAGAGTGGACAATTTACGTTTTGCTGTTGCTTTCCAGTACAGGAAGACAATAATTATATGCAATGACTGTTTTCAAACGATATCTAAAAGCTATAGGTTCACCAATGCAAACATCTTCAGAAGTATGGGCGTTGTCATACATGAAGAATGACAAGACTTTGCTTGCAGCATCAAGGAAATGTGGATTTGTCCAAAAATACGAAACTGATGGCAAAGATGCAGGAACAATTCAACTAAAGAGCGATGGTGATGGTATATATAACCTTACGTATGACGACATTTCCAGATATGTGTACATCTCTTATAATACATCTAATAAAATTGTCTGTATTGACAGGACCAGTGCGAAAATATTTCATTCCGAACATCAGAAATCCTTGGTCATTTGTATCAGATGAAGAAGAGAACGTTTGCATAACATACTTTAGTGGAAATTGTATTCAGCAACTGAACAAGGAAGGCTGTCTTTTAAAGAAAATTGTTCCATCGGATGGTAAAGAGATTGTAAAACCTTTAGGCCTGTGTTTTAATGAATGCAGAAACAGAGTTGCTTTGTTGTTCAGGGAAATTGGGATGCATACAAATATTCAAATTCTGACATACATGTAAACCACGAAAGAACTGTTGCATTGGCTTTATCTGTTTATGACATCAAGAAAAAAAGGGAAAGTTTTCAGATGTCAGAAAATAATTGCTATATTTCGTTAAAAGGCTCTGAAACTTAGTTATTGCATATGATATAATATTACAATATGATATGCAAACTCATAAAAATAATTTGTGTTTGCTAATTTTTCAACTGAAAAATGAAAAGCGTCGGAAAAAAGAGTACCGGAGGTAAACTGTCTTAATCGTAAAACTTTAACGACCATGCAGGAGGTATTACTCCATTGTCTTTTAGTCAAGAATGCTTGGAAGCCTCTATTGTCGCGGCGGTCCGGGTTCGATTCCAACATCGGTCATGCATTAATTTTCTTAATTTGGTATTTTGAAGATAGTTAAGAAATAAAAGGTCATATTCTAATGTTCGTAATATGACAAAATTTCAATTTTAAAGAAAGGTAATTTTAGCCAAAATCTTCAGTTCAGTGCCTTAAAAAAAGCAACATTGCTTAAAATTGTTCTTTTTTTAAAGCAGTTAAAACATTTTCAAAATCGGATTAAAATGAGAAAGTTATTAACATTTCAACTGATTGGTCATAATTGCAGTACATATATTCAAACTCTGAGATAAAATATAAAAAAGCAAGTACAAATGTATGTTCCGAAACTGTTTCGCTGTCTGTATTATTATGGATTCAATTGCGCTTATATGGTAAGGCGACATTTTGTATTAATTTTGTTTGCATGGTAACGTTAGACAAAATGGTGGTAGTTTTAAGACTGATTTTACTTATATTTCCGTATTCAGAAAAAAGTATTTCTTTACCTATTTTTTGCTATAGTTTTCATATACAATCAACTTTTGCTTCCCTTTTAAGCAACATCACCACGTAAATGTTTAGTCTGCCGTTGTTTTATAATCTGCTCTTTATGTATAATAATATAATAGTTGCTTATTATAATCATGAAGATATTTGACAATTAATTCTGTTTTAAAACATTTGACATTCTAGTTTATATATAGAGATGTGTCCCTTTCAATACATCTCTGAGGCAATAGTTAGTCATTATTTCAATTTTTTTTTCTGTATATATTAATAGTTTAGATTAATTGAAACAAGCTATAAAAACCTGATTTTGCTAGAGTGACAAGCCGCTCATATAAATTGCGTCTTTTTCTAATGCATTTAAAATTCAGAAATTGATTCTTTTATTTTCATCTGAAACAAGTTATTTTCTTTGAATATATCATTCTTTTGTCTTCGGTACTTTAATTACCTTTGAGGTATTACATGGAAGTAAAGAAAATTCTTTTTCTTTTTTTTTTAGTTTAAAAAACAGGGCAAATCTCATTGTCAGACTCATTTGCTTCTATTATCATGATGATCATTTATTCTAATACCTGTATTATATTTATAAAGTTTATTTCATGAAATGTGAGTTTGTAAATTTTAAGAAGAGAGAAACTGCATAATGTTATACTTTACAATGAAATTATATATACATTAATCCCTTTCACAATAGTCAAACGTTTTATATGTTTTTGACATGTATTAAAATCAGTTACCTGAGATTAGTCTTTATGAATTCTTTTTCTTCAACCTTCACCCTGTTAAATGTCTAAAATTGACTGGTCTTTTATTACCTGCGGCCGGTATATTGGAATGCAACAAGTAGTGTAGCACATTGGGACTGGGTGATTTCACGTGACTTTTTACCGATAAGCGATTGGCTTATTGCATTTATGGAACGCCGTTTTTGCAATATAGCTGGCACTCTATATGATATATAGAGAAATGTTTGTGACCTGAATTCCTCATTCATTATTTCATGTAATTTATTCAAACTTTCAACAATGATCAATATTGATACCTTGTTGTGCATAAGGGTTTTTGTGTTAATTGCTTTTCAATTTCCTGGATTAAGGTCCTGTGTTTTCAAATAAGTCCAGGTGAAGGCATGAATCACATTTGTGAAAACTCTGTAAAGTATTTCAATAGTCAAAGAATATGACCAGCTGAGGTAAAAGTTATGTTGTACATGGAAGGGAAATATAGTTATTTTTGCTCAAAACAGTAACTTTCATAATTAAGAAATACATATTTCATAGATCTACTTGTAAATCATGTAGAATAGAGTAATATTTCCTACATTAAAGCGTAATGGTATAATAAAAAAGAACAAATACGTTATTCACCCAAGTTACTGTCAATTTCTGGTCTGTATAACTTCTGGCCGAAGGAAATCTTTCGACTTGTTCAATTTGGGAAGTAACATTTATTTTTCAAAAGCATGTTTACTGACTGAATAGCGAACGGTGCAGACCATGATCTAGCAGTCCCGTCAAAACAAGTGTTTTTATGTAATGTGATAAGATATAGAAATGCATCACTTTGAAAAGATAATAAGTATTATATTACAAAAACAGGACATTTAAGGATTAACCTTTCACATTTCGTGCAGAAGAAGAAATACCGATGTTTTGTTTGTAAAACTGGATGCCTACGGGTAACATGTCGAGCCCGCCCTTTGTCCATATCTGTGACCTTTGAGATAGAGTCAGTGATTAAACATTCATGCAAAATATTATCAATATTCCTAAATGCAGGTCAAAGTTATGGGCCGGATAGGATCTAACATGACCTTTGACCTCCAACTGTGATCTTGAACTTTGAGATAATAACCTGGGGTTTGCGCAAGACACTCTGTCTCACAAAGGTTAACATTCATGCCAAATATGAACAAGATTTCTCAATGCATGTCAAAGTTATTGGCCGAACAAGATCTGACATGACTTTTGACCTCTAACTGTGACCTTGACTTTGAGACAGGAACCTGTGGTTTGCGCATGACACTCCGTCTCTCTGAGGTTAACATTCATGCCAAATATAAAAAAGATTGCTCCATGAATGTCAAAGTTATGGTCCGGACAGACAAATCCGGTCCGGGCGGACGCACGAACGCACGGACGCACGCACGCACGCACATAGATCTAACAGCCATTTGGACAACTATGCTTTGGCATCCGCAAGCGGGCTCGACAAAAATGAGTAAATTTTAAAAAATATATACACATAATTCTATTTTAAATCACAATATGTATTACAAATCGACACGGATACAGATAGGCATTGGCCTACTTGTTAAGATGTCCCATCCAGTTGCTGGTGATAATACGTCCCAAGAAAAACTAATTGCACACGTGCACTCAGGGTCAGGGCCAACCCCTTTTCTCTGCCCCTGTCAACAGTTAGCCAATGTTTTAATTAGCATTTTAACACAAAATGAGCATAGGTTACGATCATGGAGCATGTTTTGTTACAATTTCAGCATGTATTAAAAAATATACTTTTTACCATAAAATTTCTTAACAAGCAGGTAAAGACAGGTAAGTGTAAAATTAACACTTGGAACCAATAGTCGATTTAACTTTTAAGATATCACTTGCCTATTAGATCTGGTCTGAAACCATTCCATCAAATGACATTGGTCCTGACAACTGATATTCATTCGAGTTTCGATAAGGAACCAATAGCTTTCATAAATCTGTCCCTTTTTAGCTCACCTGAGCAATGCTCAGGTGAGTTTTTCTGATCTCTCGATATCCGGCGTCCGTCGTCTGTCGTCTGTCTGTCGTCCGTCAACATTTAGCTTGTGTATGCGATAGAGGCTGTATTTTTCAATTGATCTTCATGAATTTTGGTCAGAATGATTACCTTGATGAAATCTAGGCTGAGTTTGAAAATGGGTCATCTCGGGTCAAAAACTAGGTCACTAGGTCAAATAAAGGAAAAACCTTGTGTATGCGATAGAGGCTGTATTTTTCAATTGATCTTCATGAAATTTTGTCAGAATGATTGCCTTGATGAAATCTAGGCCGAATTCGAAAATGGGTTATCTGGGATCAAAAACTAGGTCATAAGGTCAAATCAAAGAAAAACCTTGTGTATGCGATAGAGGCTGTATTTTTCAATTGATCTTCATGAATTTTGGTCAGGATAATTACCTTCATGAAATCTAGGTTGAGTTCGAAAATGGGTTATCTGGGGTCAAAAACTAGGTCACTAGGTCAAATCAAGGAAAAACCTTGTGTATGCGATAGAGGCTGTATTTTTCAATTGAACTTCATGAAATTTTGTCAGATTGATTACCTTGATGAAATCTAGGTCGAATTCGAAAATGGGTCATCCGGGATCAAGAACTAGGTCACTAGGTCAAATCAAGGAAAATCCTTGTGTATGCGATAGAGGCTGTATTTTTCACTTTATCTTCATGAATTTTGGTCAGAATGATTACCTTGATGAAATCTAGGTCGAGTTTGAAAATGGGTTATCTGGGGTTAAAAAGTAGGTCACTAGGTCAAATCAAAGAAAACCCTTGTGTATGCGATAGAGGCTGTATTTTTCAACTGATCTTCATGAAATTTTGTCAGAATGATAACCTTGATGAAATCTAGATCAATTTTGAAAATGGATCATCTGGGGTCGAAAACTAGGTCACTAGGTCAAATCAAAGAAAAATGTTTTGTATGCGATAGAGGCTGTATTTTTTAATCGAGGTTGATGAAATTTAGTCAGAATGATTGTCTTGATCAAATCTAAGTCAAATTCGAATATAGGTCATCTTAGCTCAAAAACTAGGTCACTAGGTCAAATTGAAGAAAATGCTTGTTTACACTTAAGAGACCACATTTTTGATCGAATCTTAATGAAAATTGGTCAGAATATTTGTTTCCATGAAATCACTATGTCAAACATGTTTACACTGTTATGGTGTGTTTATCAGGTGAGCGACCTAGGGCCATCTTGGCCCTCTTGTTTCCATGGAACACGTCTGTGCTGTTTTTGTTTGGAAGTTTCTTTATAGTCGCAAACGGTTACCCTTTAGGAGAGTCCTCTAAAAGTCTCTTAGTAATGTTAATATTCAGGAGACACTCCAATCCCAGAAACTTCACTGGTTGTTTAGCGTGCCAGATGTAAAGCACCCATACACGGGAACTCGTGTACACCTGGTTTCGTAGTCAGAGAAGGTTACCACTGGACCACTGCGTTCGGTCTTCCATTTCTGTGCGAATACATATCTGCGTTATATAGGCTTATGAGCCGCGTATCAAACTTGATTATTAAGTTTTCAACTTCATTGAACTGGGTGATTACTACATGAGTTAAGATCGTTAGGTGTTACCTCACTTTGACTCAAACCCTCACGAACCTCCGGATGGAGCGACCGACGCCTTGATATCTAGAGCACCGACCCCTTTCGTAAATTAATTAGTGCTACAGTATTTTAAATTGAGGTAAAAAGAAATGACTGTTTTCAAACGATATCTGAAAAATATGTGTTCCCCAGTACGAACATCTTTGGAAGTATGGGCGTTGTCATACATGAAGACTGACAAGACTTTGCTTGCAGCACCAAGGATAGGTGAGTTTGTCCAAAAATACGAAATTGATGGCAAAGATGCAGGAACAATTCAACTAGAGAGCGATGGTGACGGTATATATTACCTTACATATCACAACATTTCTGGATATTACTCGTACCATACATCTAATAAAGTAGTCTGTGTTGACAAGACCGATGCGGAATATTTCAGTACAGTCCGCCAAATATCAGAAATCCTTGGTCAGTTATTCCAGATAGATGGGACAACGTTTGTATAACATACTACTATGGAAATTGTATTCAGCAACTGAACAAGACTGGTCGTCTTTTAAAGAAAATTGTTCCATCGGACGGTGAAGAGATCATACATCCTTTAGGCATGTGTTTCAATGAATGCAGAGACAGATTTGCTTTGTTGTGTGCGAACTTGGGATGCATACAAATATTCAAACTCTGACATAAACTATAAAAGCAAATATATTCAAAAACTGTTTCACTGCCTGTATTTGGATAGATTCAAATGCGCCTAAAGATAGAGTATGGCAACATTGTTTTTTTTTATGTTCATCTCTTTAAGGCACTGAAAACATTTTCAAAATCGGCTTAAAATGAAAAAGTTATAAACATTTCAAAAGTTTGGTCAACATTGCAGTAATTTTGTCAATCTGACGAAAGTACATCTCCATTTACACTACATTATGAAGATCAAGTACTTTAGTCAGACTGGTAATTTTGTTTGCATAGCAATGTGAGACAACATGGTGGTTTAATATCTTTTTAGAGACTGATTTTACTTATATTTCCTTATTCTGAAAACAAAAAAAAATCTTTACTTTTAGCTAGAATGAAAGAAATGACCATGTTTAATCTTTTAAACTAAAAAAAAACAACTACAGAAATTAATCCATATAAAAGCATTAGCTGAAACAGATAATGCAACCATCGTGTTAATGGCGTCATCAAAACTAAACTCACTATGCTTTCAGCCAAGTCGCCTTATCCTTTTCAGTAATCGTCGTTTGAAAAACGGCATTAAGCCCAAAACAAACAAGCAAACAAACAATAAACGTCGTACTTCAAAAATTATTTCTGTGTTACGAATGTCTGGACGACGGTTTTTATATACAATCAACATTTGCTTCGCGAGTCTTTCCTTTAACGCTGCACCACCATGTAAGTGGTTTAGTTTTCCCGTTGTGTTGTAATCTGCTCTTTATGTATATACCATTTTCACTAATCATAAACACGAATACATTTCATTTATGATATTTGACAATTCATTCTTTTTTTTTCAGTGACTTTGCATCTTATTTTGTTTCTATCATCATAATGATCATTTATTTTACATACATGTGTTATATTTTTGAAGTTTATGGTATGGAATATGAGTATGTGAATTTCAAAAAGAAAGCAAATGAATATAATTAAACTTCACAATAATATTATATATATACATTGTATACAGGTACTTTTAAGTTTAACAGCTTCCATAATATTCAAACGTTTTACATGTGTATGTTCACGTCACGTGATTAAAACCAGTTATCTAGGGTTAGTGTTTATGCGTGAAATCATTTTCTTTAATATTTACCCTACTAAATTTCTAAAATGGACTCGTCTATCATTCAATTTGGGAAGTACCATCTGTTTTTCAAAGGGGTGTTCACTGAAAATTTACTTATGCTGCGTTTACACTTAGCCACGATATCCACGATGTCCACGATTTAAAGAAAAGCTCGGAGCTCCACGATTTATTGCACGAATTTTGTATTACTACGCTTTCTTACGCTTTCTTACGCTCTCAGTACGTTTTGTTACTACCTGCAGCGTTTTATTACGAAACCAACACGATTCTAGTCGAGATCTTCCACGATTTCCATCACGTTCTCTCAAGTTCTCTTACGATTACCACGATATGCTATCACGCTTTGTCACGTTCTGTTTAGATCCCTCACGTTATCAAGTTTTGTTAAGCTCTCCTACGATTTATGGCCACGATTTGATCAAGACTGCCACGTTTTGAGCACGATTGGAGTATAAATAGGAGTTATGGGTCATCCTCTCATTTTCTCCAGAAATTCCAAAGAGGAACGAGCTATACATCAAAGAGCTGAACAAGATGCTGAATTTGCATTTTTCGTGTATGCCTATAATAGTTTCTCGTCGGCCGTAGCAACAAGGGAAGGAATAGGGCAGGATATAAAAGAGAGAAATGAGAAGAAGAAATAGAAAGCCCAAGACCTGGTGGGTGAGACCATGGTTAAGTGGCAACCGAGGGCACCGACTGGGACAATACTCTCAACTTTTCAACACAGAACTCGGCGTGAAGATGTTTGCTCCAACGTCAATATTATATAGGACGCCTCCAGATCTAGTCGAACTTGGAATCGTGTTTCCAAGTTCATCAAGATTCCCATACGATGGAGCATCAAGGTCTGATGCGCTACGTTAAGGTCTGTTAAGCTGCACTACGCTCTACAACGATTTCCACGTTCCATCACGCTCTCTCAAGATTTAAGATAAATCGGGATAATCGTGGCAAATTTTTTGACTGTCAAAAATTTTGTCACGATCCTTACGATCATCCCGATTCCACCAAGTTCTCTCAAGATCACCACGATTCGATCCCACGAGCCCCCACGCTCACCATGCTTCTCTCAAATCGTGGACATCGTGGACATCGTGGCTAAGTGTAAACGCAGCATTATACTGAATAGCGAACAGTGCAGACTATGATTAGCCTGCGCGGATGCGCAGGCTGATGGCCGCAAATAAAAAATCGGCGAAAGGTTAATAGATACATTGTAATTGTAATTGTTATAAATATACACTATCAGTCCCGTCAAAACAAGTGTTTTTATGTAATGTAATAAAATACAGATATATATTACATGAGAAGTTAAAAGGTATTATATTACAAAAACAGGAAATTTAATTTTCAACTTTTCGCATTTCGTGCAGAAGAAGAAACACCAAATACTTATTACAAATCGTCATGGATACAGATGGTAAGATGTCCCATCCAGTTGTTGGTGATCCCACGTCCCAAACAGACACGAATTTACACACATTTGGGTATGGGCTCAACCGCTTCATTCACATAGCCAATATCTTTTAGCATTATAACACGGACTGAGCTTATTACAATTTCAGCATGTTTTAATAATGCACTTTTTACCACCAATAAGCAGGATATGACAGGTAAGTGTAAAATTGACACTTGAAAACAATACTTGATTAAACTTTTTAACATTAGTCTGTGACCATTCCATCAAATGACATCGATCCTGACAACTGATATTCGAGTTTCGACAAGGAACCAATAACTTTCATAAATCAATCATTTTTTCTTCCGTGGAACACTTCTGTACTGTTTTTGTTTTTAACTTTATTTTAGTTACCCATATGGGTGACTCCTCCAGAAGACTGTTAGTTGTGATAGTGGGGAGGATAATTTAGGATACAGGGGACGCTACAGTTCCAGAAATCTCCCTGCGTGTTTAGCGTGCAAGGAGTAAAGCACCCAAAACACGGGACTTTTATTCCAGTGTTAGTAATTTTAGTTGGGGGAGCGCGGGGCTCGAGCTCGCAAACTCTGGTTTCGTAGTCAGACAGTGTTACAAATTGCTATCCACTTAGGTTTGTTTGTCTGTACGTTTATCTATAGCCGCCGCCAGTAACCAATACGGTCGACTCATCCAGAAGACTATTAATAACTTTAGTGGAAGGATAGTGCAAGATGCAGAAGACGCTCCAATTCCAGAAGCTCCTCTCGTTCTTTAGCGTGCCAGGTGTAAAGCACCCAAACACGGTACTCTTATCGCAATGTTAATATTTTTAGTTGGAAGAAGAGGGGGATGGGGGTCTCGAACTCGTATAGCCTTGGTTTCGTAGTCAAACAGGGTTACCACTAGATCACTGCGTGTGCTCTTCCACTTCTGTGCGAATGGCTATCTGCATTTTGTATGTTATAAGCAGACGGAGCCACACTGTCACTTAGCTTTCAACTTCATTGAACCGGATGATTACTACACGAGTTAACTATGGTACCCAGTTAATACGCGATGAAAAGCGTCCATTCAGTTCCCAGTGTCAGTTTAATACTTGCCAGACTTCTAATAGAGCATGGATGGTAAAAAGTCCATTTTTACACCTTAAATCGGCAGGGGCGGTGGATTGTTGGGCGGGGTATGTCCTGACCCCAAATCTGTCTGTGAATTTATAAGCAAAACTTAATTTATTCTAATCTATTTTACTACGCGCTCAGCAAAAGTGTTACGAGCACAGAACTTCTTCCAGCTAAGAGATCGTAGTGTTCGTGTATAATGTGTATGTTCTCCGAAGTCATTTTGTTTATGTGGCTACTCGATGTGTTGGATTAACTGTCTTCTTAATCGTATCGGCATACAATTTACGTGCAGCAAAGTCATCGTGAACCCATATCAGAATATATAATTGCAGTGATTCGCTCCTTTACAATTTCCTTTGTACTTAGTACCTTAGTATTACACTTGAAAATATGTATAATTAATAACTTGCGCAGTCAAATATCCTGTTTACATGCCTTTAAAGAAAAACAGGTTATGCATAAGTCACATATTAAAATCAAATAACATATTTTAAAATTCCAGACCGCACAGTAAATTATTTCACTCAGTACGCCCCTGTATCATTTTTGGCGGGAACGTTGCTTAGCGGACATTGACGAAACAATCCGATTTAGCTTCCGTATACACTCGGAACGTCGTTATGGAGATCCGTCGCGCTTGATCACGTGATTCAGTTACCTGTACAATAATATACACAGGTGTCTCGTTTATATTGATAGGAAAAAAAAAGGACAGTTGTGAATACAACTTCAGGAAATATGCATAGCCAAGGGAATACAAAGATGTTTCGCTCTTATCAGAGCATTTTACCGTCAACTAATAAACTTTTACAAATGAAATGGGACCAAACATACTACAAAGAACACCGCAGACTGGTAAGTTACCCCACCTACCGTATTGCTACTGTTTAGCTGTTCAAATATTTGCTGTTTATATTATTGAATACTTATGAGTTTATGATTATGTTGTGTTATCAAAGCAGTATTTAAAGTAGCAACGATAATATATGCATATAAATATATTTAAATTTGAGAACTTGTATATAATTTTGATTTAGATCAATTATTTTCAGTGACAAAATTCTCTGTTCAGTAATTTTGTCTGTCACCTCCTAATTAACATGGGATAGGACCAGCTAATTCATAGGTGTTATGTTCAGTCTCTGGCTGAGATATTTATAAAATGTTCCCTGTCACTTTCTGATGGGAAGACTTAATTAGGCCCATAATTAGGCCCATAAACAGTTTATAGAGAAACAGTCTTGTAGCAGAATAGGGTGCAATTTGAGCCACATTTAATCTGTTCAGTAAATATTTCTTTAATCTTATAACAAAGATTGAAGTGTTTAAGATGCCTGTTTGGTTTCTATTTTTATAAATCATTTATTATACTTTGGTCTTATTTAGTTTACATCAATTATATTAAAAGTGCTCACAATTTTATTAGTTACACTCAGTGACAGATTCCTGAATGTCAGACTTTGATTTTGGAAGTTCAGAGAAGGAATTGTAGATACCATTGTCAAATTCTGTGCGAACAATTGTCAGGGATTCAAACCCAACACTCCGATATATGTTTGGTTTAACATTCATTTCCTCAAACAAGTCAATTTTATGGGGAGTAGTTACTCCTAGCAAACCCCTGTAATCCAAACTCCCTGCTCTGCTTCTGTGCAGTCCTTCTAAAATAATTCAGCCTTTTCAGTGGTGGATGTGTCAGATAGGGGGTGCCTGAAGCAGAAAAATGGTCAAAATTAGATCAGAGGAATACCAAACCTAGAAATTGACAGTATTGTCAACTGCAAGACAGACCACATAATTTTTCTTTTATGTAAACATTCCTGTACAGAAACATATGTGTATATTTATGGAAAGTTTCTTTACAATGAACAGGTGAAGGAAGCCCAGCCAATGGTTGACACAAAGGCACCAGCAACATATATGCATCTTCATCTTAAACTCAAGAAATTGCAGGTACAGTTATTTTCACTTTTGTGAACATGTCCAAATAGAATATGGTATGTATATACACGTAGAAATCTTAAGACTAGTATATAGTTACACTGACATGTAAAGAATAATTAAATGCTTTTAGTCTTCTCAAAATTGATATAAAAAATATAGCCAATCATTCTATAATGAAGAGAAGGATCGAGCTGAATTCTGAAAAGGTAAGTGACGAAGAAATGAACAAGGAAACAATCTATTTCCTTTGATAGCGAATATAAATGGCTGGCGGAAAAAAACATACGTATTATAAATGAAATAACTTTTTTCACAACCCTCTGCATTATGGGTGTCATTTGGTATGATAAACTTTGAAATTATATACTGTAAAGTTTTTCATATGATCATATGAAGGTGCATTGATATAAAATTAAATGATATTTAGGTAAATTGGTCCTATTGAATATGTTCATAATGCGTAACTATTCAATCAATTAATAACATTCTATTAATCAAGGCCAAGTTATTTAAAAGAAATTTATTGGTCAATCAATGCCTGCATGAAGATTGTTTTATCAGATTATGTATTGATTGTTGGTCTAGAAAATGATCATCATGTCCTGAAAATCTTTAGATTCTTTGACAAATCAGTTTTGTTCATTAATACCTGGGTAGATGAATAGCAGCTAAATGTTTAAACTATTGGTGATAATTGAAATTTGTTGTTTGATCAATAAATTGCTTTTGACTTTATTGGAAAAACCACAGATCAGGTTAAACTCTTTTAAGTCATAAAAATAAAAAATCCATAGTACTTTAGATACATATCATTATCTAAGATAATTTATAACTTTTTTCTCTCTTGGATTTGTAAATAGTTTGACTGGCACATTCAATTAACAGCCATGAACTCCTAAAAAAACTGGAGAAATTATCGGGCAGTGAAAGATAACAGATCTACAGTTATTTAGATACATATCATTATTTAATGCAAATGGAAACTACAAAAATGAGATAGTGTTTATTACAGTTTTTGACGATGATAGTTTTCTTACATTTGAAATTTGTTTCGTCTGAAGTTTTTAAATCCCTTTCATTGATAGTGAAAACAAAAACTGAGAAATGAGCCGTGCCATGAGAAAACCAACATAGTGGGTTTGCGACCAGCATGGATCCAGACCAGCCTGCGCATCTGCGCAGTCTGGTCAGGATCCATGCTGTTCGCTTTTAAAGCCTATTGGAATTGGAGAAACAGTTAGCGAACAGCATGGATCCTGACCAGACTGCGCGGATGCGCAGGCTGGTCTGGATCCATGCTGGTCGCAAACCCATTATGTTGGTTTTTCTCATGGCACGGCTCAAATTCTTCCTTTGATATTTATTAAACTTACTCTAAGCTACAATTCTACCTATCATTGTTTGCAGTTGTTGATATCATTCATGTACAATATACAGTACGGTAAATGTCATGATAAGTTTTACAGCACAAATACTAAAACAACAACTTTTCTAGATGTAACATAAAAAGTCCATCCATATTATCAAAAAATAAAATAACTTATTAATGCAATCACTGATAAAACATTTCTGAATTTTAATCAGCTTATTTATAAATAAATTACCAACATTAACCCTTACTATGTTGGACATATCATTAATTGGTTCTGCCTTTGCGACCAGTGTAGATCATGATCAGCCTGCACATCTGTGCAGTCTGATCATGGTCTACACTGTTAGCTGAGTATTCAGTCAGTAAATTTTCAGTGAACACCCCTTCGAATGGTAAATGGTACTGCCCAAATTGAATGATGGACCAGTCCATTTTAGAAATTTAGCAGGCTAAAGGTTAAGTCATACTATTTTCTGCTGACTGGATAAATTCTTGTCTTACTTTATTGATGAATTAAGTATCTCAGCTGACATATCAATGTAAGCTTAATGCCAAGAATGTTTCCTAGGTGACATTTAAGTGTTACATTTAATTACTTAAGGTATTCAAAAGGTACAATATCTTGTGCTGGATTTAATAGAGACTTTAAAGCCCTTTTCAGGAAAATTTATGACTTCGATACTTTCTAAATGATTCTCAATTTTCAAATAAAGGCTTGATTTAAATCAATAAAACAAACATAAAACTTATTATATTGATTATTGGGGGTGATTTGAAGTACTAGAAAGTGTCTGGGTATTCAGATTTATCACCAAAGTGGAAAACTTTCATGATTCCATTATTTGTTGTTTGCACAATACATATCAGTTAATTCATTCATGCAGAAAGTTTATATGGGAAGCAATTATATATAGAAAGAAGGTTGATATATCTGGTCAAGTGCAGAGAACTATATAAAAAATGGCCTACTATTAAATTTATTTTTTGAGCCCACATGATATTTTTTTCACAGATAGTTTAGTTAATAAATTTCTTTCTGTATATTTATAAAAATCTAAATTAATTCCCATGGATGAGGGAATTGGGGAGGGACTGTTGACCATTTAAAGAAAGTTCAAGTGGAATTATGTGCATTTTTCTTGTAAAAATCCAGCTGAAATAGATGTGTGTGTAAAAAGGGTGGACAAAATTATAGTTTTTTACCCAATATACCAAACTCTTCCTGTTACCAAATCAGAATAATAATTTTCCAAATATGACTTTTCTTATTTTGACTGGGGCAATCATTTTAAGAAAAGTCAAACTGCATGCAAGAGTTGCTTCCCTTCAACTTCTTAAGGGAAATCACTGCCTAGAAGATTTAAGAAAAGAACTATTATTTTATTAGTCCAATTTCTTTATTTCTTTAGCATCAACTTCAAATACTTATGCGGCATTATCGTTAATTTAACACAATTTAAATGCACAGCAACAGAAAAAAGCTTTTATAAAACATTCAGCAAAAACACACTATGTGCAGTAAGATGGGCTATGGTAATGCCACTCTCAGAAATATCTATAATAACTTTAAATAACAACTAAATCTTTAACATCAACATAGTTATTATTTGGATTTGTAAGAACTAACTTTATAAAAGTTTGTTTTTGGAATCACTTGATTAAGTACACAGTCTCCTTATTCGAGTTTCTTTTACATCATAACGAAAGCCATTTAAAGAATTACACTTGTATAAAGTTGATGATTTTGATCGCCATTAAATGACATTTGGTAGGACAGTATTGATCAGAACAGTTTAAATATGTATTACAGCCATTACTTAAATTAAAAACCTTTTACCCTGCAGGAGGTGTCGTGTTTGTGGACTGTTCAAATAGATGACATTTTTACCAATACCTTCCTATCAAGCTATTCAATTATCCTCTATAATGGCATAATTTTGAAAGCCGTTTCGGGCCATTCAAGTGTTTGCATGCTATTTGTTATTGATATTTAAACGTCAGCATGTGATAAGAAAGAACATACCTATATCAATAAGAATATACTGTACTGATCAATTTTTGTTTTGTTTTTATTGGGTCATCATAGTACATGTACAGACATATATTGATTAAAAGATTTTTTAATTAAAACTTTGTAAAATCTAAAAGTAAATCATTTAAATTTCTTCTTCATAGTAACATACACTTTATAAAAGGCAGATTTGATACAGTAAGGATTTTTTTTATACAAACAAAAACTTCAATTTATTAAACAGATTATTATTTTTTTAAAGTCTGATATGCAGCAACTATCAAAAATACTGCTTAATCCCCACTATCCGAATTAACAACTTATTATTCAATTCGTTATCATTTTGGGTATATGTGTAGGTAGCAATGGCCAGATGAGGAGTGGGGTAAAACTAATGTCCTTTTTAAAATCTGTCATGCATTTTATTCTGTAGAAATACAACATACATTCACCAGTTTAAAGTTTCCTAAAGCATCCCTATAAAATACTGAAAAAAGAACATAAAGGAGTAAAATCCTTGAAAATTGTGTTCATTTGTAGTAAAATCCTTGAAAAATGTGCATTTGTAGTAAAATCCTTGAAAATCATTGTTTGTAGTAAAATCCTTGAAAATTGTATTCATTTGTAGTGAAATCCTTGAAAATCATATTTGTTTGTAGTAAAATCCTTGAAAATTGTATTCATTTGTAGTAAAATCCTTGAAAATTGTGTTCATTTGTAGTAAAATCCTTGGAAAAAGTGCATTTGTAGTGAAATCCTTGAAAATCATATTTGTTTGTAGTAAAATCCTTTAAAGTTGAATTTTATAAAATCTGTTATGGATTGTACTTTGTAGTTATCTTTTATGATTTAATAAAATATGTACTAATTAAGGTCAGTAAAAGCATCATGGAGACTTTTAAAAGGCTGATAAATTAGATTTTTACAGTGGCTTTTACAAGCCTTTCCCTCACTCTTACATTATTTGCAATATCTAATCAAACTTCTTTTGTGCAAAAAGGATATTGTCACATTTTTACCTGTCATCTAATTTAGTGGGCAAGTTTCTTGGTTTTGGTCAAAATGACTGTTTTGTAGGGATATGAATTTGTGGATTTCAACCTTTGAGGATGATTTAAAAATGAATGAGAATTTGTTTGGGATTTAATTTTGTGGATTGACAAAACCAAGAAATCAACAAAAATAAGTTCCCCACGAATATTTTGCAGTACCATTGAGTAGCTATAAGAATTATTGTACAAAACTGACGAAATGTCATGCGGTACTGTCGGTCTTTCGACAAGTTTGATCCATCACCCTTTCTTATAACAGACTGAAATGTAAAACTATACAAATGTAACATTTTGGAACTGGACTTATGTTTAATAAAGTATATATGTTAATTGAAATTAAAAATGTTGTTGCAGAAATGTTTATGTCGTATGCTTTATTTTACAGCTAGAGGAAGAAAGATTAGCTACTATAGAACGTGACAACCGTATATTGCTGGAAAAAATGTCTTATATAATGAGAACTAGGGGACGTGTAGATAATAGAAATAATTATGAATATAAGAGGTGAGTCTGTGTCATTCATTTACTGAGCATTCAAATATGGCCTGATTATTTTGTCAGTTAGACAAAGAAGGAAGTCAAGCATTGTATATTCTGAGATAAACAATGGTTGACACATGGACTGGTTAGAGAGTAACATCAGTTACGATGTCAACAGCCGCATGTTTGTCCAGTTCATTACTACTGCAAAGAATGAAGTTCAGCCTAATAGTTATCATCAGGTTTAACGAGCATGTTAGAATGAAAATAAACAATGCCTTTTTGTGACTAATTGTCTGATTTTTAATGGCTCATCATTCTTACTCAGGCTGATTATCTGGTGGTTCAATTCCTATGTATCTGAACTCTGAACCATGGTAAATCAGGTAATAAACAACATGATAGCCTTGATAATTGACCATATAACAGCATCAGAGAGGCATAAGCATAACATTGTACCAAAAGAGAACAATTCTGTTATTTGAAAAGACTTAAGGGATAATAAAATCAATATTTGTCTTGATGCCCTGAAACTGTTTATTTTGTCCACCGGTTCAGGGCAGCGACAGTGACATACTGTAATCAATGACAATACCTGTTATTGTAAGCTTTGATAATTGTTTAGATATTACTGTAATGGAGATCACAAATATTTGGAAACTGTATCAATATTTAATGCAGTAACTTTTATGAGACTTTTGAATGTATATAGGACTCATCCGTTATGTAAATTCATTGGAATAAGGCCACCTCATAATTGTGTAAAAAGAATAGAGTCATATATTGCCATGTACATTTGAATTATTGATACATTATCATTTTGAGAAATATCCATGAATTCTGAGACAGAAATATGCCTAAGTTATACAGTAGACTTTGGGAGTGCAGTGTTACTGCATGAAGGTGTAGTGCAAATTCCTTGATGCAGGTTTTAGCTTCTTTAAATATTATTTTATATCTATATTGCATTCTGATCTACATTTATAAAGTTAGTGTCTAGATTTGTTCTATATCAGTAATAATGAACTTTTTTTATGAACTGATGTTTTGGAGTAAGATTGAAATATCTTTCACCGTGTGAACATCATGCAGATGCATGTTTTCATGAGTTGCATAGAATATCAAAATTCTTGGGGTTCACGAGTGACAGATATTTTAATCTCCTCTTTCTATATCATTTCTGTATAAAGTGGTATTTTCTGAATTATACAAAGTCTACCCCATAACATTTGGTGTATATGACAATTTCACGCTCCAAATCATAACACCATACACAATGTAAATAATGAGAAAAAAAATTGATAGTTTTAGATTTTGTTAACATTTTCATAGTTTTAGATTCTGTTAACATTTTGATATGGTGGAATGCATATCTTTATGTTTTTGTAGTAATTACTGTAATTTATATGCTTCTATGGGTCTTTTTAGATGTATATTTTGGAAAGTATTATAGATTATTTATAATTCATGTTATTTCATGTTGAAATGTTACTATATATTGTTCAGTAACAGTGAAAATTCTACAGTGAAAATCCCAGTGAATAGTGACAAATTTAAACATGATCCACCATTATTTTCATTTAACTACAGAAAAACATGAAATAAAATGACATTATTTTAATTTAACTAGTAGTAGACAGAAAAACGTGAAATAAAATGGCATTATTTTATTTTAACCAGTAGTAGACAGAAAAACATGAAATAAAATGGCATCATATGTCAGATGTGAAATTTACAAGTCTGACTGGAAAAATATAAATATTTAAATTTGCTATAGTCAGCTTAACAAAGTTAAAAAAATTGTAGGTATTAAAAAATACATAATGTGCTTCTTTATCATTTTATATAATTTTGTTTACAGTCTCAACAGAGAAAAACGGCAACGTGAGCTGTTACGAGTAACAAAGGAGAACCAGGCAATATTGAAGCGCATAATGATGAGAAAGCCGGAATACAGCGCACACAAATGGCAGCGTGAATGGGAGGAAAATCAGACATTTATGGATAATATCTCACACTTCCCAAAGGACTGGTGGATAGAGGAGAAACAAGTAAGTATCTGGGGTACATGTATATACAGTGAAACTTTGTTCACTTGAACTCAGATAATTCATACAGCACCCTTTGCTCGGGTTCATTGTCACGTCCCGGCAAAATATGTATAAAATGTTTATTTTTCGATGGCTCAAACTACCAATAACTCGGAACAAATTTTGCCATTCGAGTTCGTGAGAACGAAGCTTGGCTGTACGTTGATATAGTAGTAAGAGAGTTTACATACCAAGGTAAATTTTATCTATGTGCATATGTATGTGTCTGACTCATATACATTGAAACATATGCTGTTAAATCAGATATTTTCATGAGGCTAAAAGTTTGCTACTATACATCTACACCCAAATGTGAAATGGTTAGTGTGGTAGGGAATTATGGGGATCCGGACAAAATCCCCTGCGGACAAAACCCCCTTCACTCATTTTTGCATAGACGGACAAAACCCACCATCTTTTTTACAAAGAGGACAAAACCCCCTTCGCTGAATTTTACAAGGCGGACAAAACCCCCTTTGTGTTTTTTACAAGGAGGACAAATCCCCCTTTGCGTTTTTTTGTCCCCCTTGTGAAAAAAACGAAGGGGATTTTGTCCTCATTGTTAAAAACATGAAGGGGTTTTTGTCCGCCTTGTAAAATTCAGTGAAGGGGATTTTGTCCTCTTTGTAAAATCGATGAAGGGGGTTTTGTCCACCTATGCAAAAATGAGCGAAGGGGGTTTTGTCCGCAGGGGATTTTGTCCTACACTCAGAATTATGATATGTTAATCCCTGCATTCATGGGAACCAGGGAACTTCTTTCAAGGAAAAAATAGGTAGTCCTTGTATAATTAACCTTTAGCCTGCTAAATTTCTGAAATGGACTGATCCATCATTGAATTTGGGCAGTACCATTTTTTATTCAAAGGGGTGTTCAATGAAAATGTTCTGACTGAATAGCGAACAGTGCAGACCATCGCAAAGGCAGAATCACTTGCCGGCAGCAGGCTAAAGGTTAAAAGGATGGTTTGGGTGAATTTTTTAGATATCATTTTTTTATCAGAGTTTTACCGAAATTGTAAGGTCTAGGTTTATATATAATGGTAACTTTTTGTTAAAGCTTGTAGATCGGTTGATTATTTTATTTTTAATCTGCTAAATTCTATAGAACACAACTATGAGCAGAACGTCTTTGAACCGATCAAAGACCTTCGCAAATGGTGATCGCCAGAGGACTATGTCAGTTGAAAACTCACCATACGGAAAGGTAGCGTTCAGTGTCCTTGACACACATTGTGAAAACACTCTTGCACAACTAATTGACAGCAAGAGAAAACTGTGTGTTGTGATAAACATATTTGTCTTCTTATTTGAAAAAAGTGTTTGTATTCACATTGATTTACACATTTCACCACATCTATAATGTCACATGTATTGTTACACTTTAATGTTTCACAAAAATGAAATTTGAAAAAGTCTGAGCTAATTTAATTTTGTTGACATAAAATTGCATAGTTTCAGGTCCAGATAGCACTTTTTTTTTCTTAGGGGACATGAATTTTGGAAGATTATTGGATCAAAGTAGCTGACCTTTTCCTGGTTTCTTCTTTTTCTAATTTGCTTTAGATAGAATTTACCTTTTTAAACAGAGGCAGTTAAAAAATCCTTTAAAAAACTGTTTCCCTGAATTATCTAATAATTAAATTAAAGTACCCACAAAGGACAATCAAAGTATTTAAAATTACGCACAGAATAGTATGCTGGTTTGTAAAATTAGAGTACTGTAAGTCTTTTTACATATACTATCTTTTTACTAATAAACCAGTCCACTTGAGTTTTTCCAACAGCTGGTGGTTAAAAGGTGCACACAGTTGTTTTTCTTTTGCATTCGCATTCAAACGTTAAGGTCATTTATTGGCATCTCTTGCTTAATTTATATCAGATTTCAATATTGTAGTAAGGACATTACCTCTGTTGAGGTGAAATTGTCAGCGGTTAGATTCATACATGTTAAGAAAGCACGGTTAACGGGTTTGCATTGCAGCATTTTTCAATTGTTTTATAGAACAGTGATGAATACTCTTCATGTGGGTATCATGGTTAAACAGTTTGTATTGCAGCACTCTTTCAAGTGTTTGGTGTGGCATGATTTTTTTCTAAGTTTTAAAAAAAAATTCAGTAAGATATTTTTACATATCGAAAAGTCATTTATATTTTACTCAGGTATTATCATTTTTATTGTAAAATACCAATTTCAGTGCTGCATAATGTTTGAGAATAAGTTATAATTACCTATGTATAATTACTTTTAATTGACTTAATTTAGAAAGACTTTTTAGAGTATAAAGGACATTTTACCATTTGTCAATTCTCATTCTTAACATTAATTATGTGAACTGCTGCAATTTTTAGCAACTTCCCGGTTTCTCAAGGGGAGGAACTCTGTATGATAGTGGACTAACAAGATCTCAGGTACTCTCCCTTTAAATCAAAAATTTAAATAGTATACCGTACATTATTTGGAAAAAAAGCAGTTTCTGACTGTCTTGAAATATATTAATACAGATTTAAAAGATGCTAGTCTTTAAAATGCATATTTGTAAACATTTAATTCAAGTATCAGGTGTTAAAGTAAAATTAAAGCTAATAATTATGCAATTGTAAGTGGTGCTATATGTTCTATAGAGCCTTAGTAGTAAGTTGGACTCAAATTTTAGAGATACTAAGTCTTTGAAATGATTTAGCTATTTTAAAAGAATTGCATGACTGTTGATTTTGAAAATTTGCATGATTATTGTTTTAAGAAATCTGGGAGTTCAAAGAAATCTAAAAGCGAGAAATCTCAGACCAAGGAAAAAGCAGAGAGTAACGAAGAAGGGGAAGAAACTGCATAACTTATATATCAGTTCATTATTTCATTGTGAAAGGTTTGAACATGCACCGTTTTCAGTCTTTAAAAGCCTCACCATAAGGAAAAGGGTGCACAGTGTAGCACTAAATCTCAGGCCAGAGAGAGAAGAGAGAGCATTTGCATACCTCCATGTTAGCACAGTAGACGCAAGCCTGCCAATGGTCTTTTCAAAACAATTTTTTTGTGTTTTACGTATGCTGGAAAACACTCCTATGTGCATTCTAGATAAAAAAAAATTGCATCCGACCCCACTAACATTTTAGTGTGACCTGTAAATATAAATTTTGGTAAAGCTACCCTCTGGAGAGTTAGGGAAGTAGCTTATTGGGACCTGTATATCAGTTCACTACTTAATTGTAAAAAATGTTTCAAACATGCACTTTTTTCAGTTTTAAAAACATCACTATGTGTTGAAGGTTGCACAAAAATTCCAGTACATGTGTATACTTTGAAAAAATATATAGAGCTGTTACGCATCATTTGAACTGAACTTCTGTTTTCAATATCATTTTATAAAGGCCTAAAATGAAAACTTGCATTCAAGGTGATACAAACTGACACTCAAAGTTTGGGTTTAAGAAAACTAAATATCTTCATTATGAAAGAAGTGTTTCTGAATTAGAAAAACAGAAACCGTTTTTCTGTTGACTCAACATAAACATTCTATAGGGTCTTTTTGAGTGATTATTTTGTCCGTGTTTCAATTTCATATACATGTTGCATATCAGTGATTGATGCACGTCACATACAAAAGGTGGGAAAAATTGCTATCATATTTCGATATATCATAATTATATAAAAGCCATTTCAGAATCTTTTTTCTTTTTCCAATTTTATTTCATCAGTCTCAGTTTGTACACACAAAAACATGAGTAAATTATAATCATATGAATATAATATTAATTTTTCCTTGTTCACAGCTGTGTTTCTTTTACAAAATACAGTTTCTAATACATTTTGTTTAGCCTGTGTTCAGACCCCATGTTTTGTTCAAGGGAGATAACTTCAGAGCCTACCAGTATTCAAATTTATTATAATTATGCCCCTTTTCTTCTCCAAAAACATTTGTTTATTTATTTATTTGGGTTTTATGGCGCACCAACACAGTATAGGTTATATGGCGCCAAACAGGACTACAAATTTTGGTTTCACATCTCATTTACATCGAAATAAAAACATGAGGTATGGAATCAAAATTTGCATACCTGCTGGAATCACAGAGTTACAGCAAAACCAAGTGCTAAGACCCTATAGGAGAGATCGTGTTTGTATACAAATCCTTTGTATTTTCTATTCTTAGCACTGATAAGACAGAGATCGGGTGGGCAGATGCCGAGCGTCCATGTTTTTTGTAAATAGTGATGTTTTTCTAACGGCTTAAACTTCCTTAAAACTCAAATTATATCAATAATTATTTGATCAATAGAAAGGTTATAAAACAAGCAATTTATTAATAACTTTTAATTATTATTTCGAAGTAAAATGGATTAATTATGAACGCTTAACTTACAGTGTTTTTCTAAAAGTTTTGAACATCGCTACGCCGCTATTAAAATCATATGTCATTTAAAATGGTAATTCATTTTAAAAAGATAATTGCATAAGAAAATATGAAAATCGTAAGCATTTCAAAACTTTTTGAATTTTCAAAATCCTTAAATAAACGAAAAAGTTATTAAAAATTAAAAATTCAGATCCCATACACAAACAATGTAAAAACAATTGTTTTGCCAACCACCAGATAAACAGGTGTTAATGCGTGACGTCACGGCGATCAGTCCTATTAGTCGCCTCTTACGATCATGCAAGGGTAAGGCAGTGGTTCCAATTCTTTTCATACATAGATCATCCCAGAACCACATGGGGCAAAACATAGATAATCAGAGAGAAATGATTAAAAAAAAAAGTAGAAAAAATTATCTAGTTGGTAACCAGACTACATTTTGATAAGAATTTAGTTTTTACCCAAAAAATGTGAAAGTCTTCAGTATCTTTAAAAGACACACATTTATTTGCAGTATTTTCCAGGTTATGGTTCCCAGTATATTTGTAGTGATAGCATATGATTGCACTGCCAGGGAAACCAGTAATAGAGCATTTTTACAATTTTATTTTGCCCAGGGAAAGTGTTCAGATTAAAAAAACAACACTAAAAAGCTGTTTTTTTATGCATGTAAACATGTATAATGATTTTTTTTCCAGGATGAGGGAAAAGGCAGTCCTGTACAAAAAGAAGAACAGAAACAAGCAGACGATAGACAACAAGAAGAGGAACCACAATCCCAAATTAAAGATCGTCAGGACGATGACCAGCAACAAGTAGAAAATGCCTGAAAAAACATGATAATAAACATTCTAGAACCAGTCTACTTCATTCTGTTGCGTCTGCTGTTGGTAAAATTACCGTAATTGTCAAATTAATTTTTACCTCATACTAAATGTAAAATAGAGGTGACCTTCCATGCAGATGAGTAGTTTGAACAAATAATTGTATATAAATATAAAACATAAATTATTCAAAATATTTGGCATCAGTTTTGGACGTTTCAAATCACTGCCTGACCTATACACATGCAAAGTTCCATGCTTTCAATTCGGGTTTTCATTCATGGCATTAGATCAATAACAGACATCCCTAAATTATGCTGTCTCAGCATTTTTTACTGTTCAGTGTTGTGATCATTTCTGATCTTTTTGGTCTGAAAATTGAATTCTGCTTAAGCTAGTGCTAGAGTGTTTAAGCATGTTGCAAAGAACAGACTTGGTAAAAAAAAGTATGTTTTTTTATCTTGGCTGCATTTTGTGCCATCAAAGGGCCTTCTTTATGAGTACGGTAATAGTGGTAAATTGGGCAACATTGGCACATTTTGGTCAACTTTTAAAATGTTTACGAGAAGTTGTTCTATAATTAAAACTTTTGGTATAATTCGATAATGCATGGAATTCACTGATTTCTGTTACTGGTCTTATACATGATTAACTCTTCATAAGGGCGTGGTTCACATTAATATAATATATTGAATTGAATGAATCCATGAAATGTAGGTTTAATAGGATAATAAAGGTGCTAATTCAATTGACTCAAAATAAGACAAAAACTGACCTGTTTTGAAATTATAATTCTATTATATAATTCATTGGATTTGAATAACAAATCTTATGTCAGGCAGAAAAGTTTAGGATGTGCTTTTTCATTACATCACATATAAAAAATTAATGAAATATGAAACTTGCTATATTACAATGTATATGAATCTCTACCAATTGCCAACCATTAGTTTTGGTATGAACAGAATCAAACCAATTCTGCTGGTTGCTCTCTATTCTTCCATAGAAATTTGGTTTTCTTATAGATCTGACCAAGAAGTTTTACTGTACTGAAAATTTACATTATATTTTTTTTTATATAAAATCAGTTCTCCAACATACCGTATTTGACTTAAAGCAATATTTAGGTGTAAATAGATCATTAATACTGAAATTGTAAGCTCGAGACATGTTAGCGAATCCCTTTTGATCTGATTATTAATGAACACGATCAAAGACATATTGATTTAGGTAGTTCTGCATGTTTGATAAGCTTGAAGTAATGGCATTACTAAACTTCTTTGATCCAGGTATTTAATATAGAATGATTCCTCGATTCAGTATACAGAAATGAAAATTGTTTCATGATTTAATGGCAACCCATGAGTAAATTTATTTAAACAGCAATGTTACTATCTTTCTAAAGAAAAAATATGATATCAAAATGTTTGACATGTTAAATAATTCTAAATGATGCCTTAAAATCAGTGTCTAATGTGCAAATCCCTTTAATCATGGGCAGATTTCTAAAAAAAAAGAAGCACACAGACCTATACATTTTATTTCACCTTATTATAGAACATAATGTTTATTTACAACTGTTAGGAGTTTCATTAAAATCTACATTGAAGTTTTAAGTGTATTCTAAAGTTTTGAAAACTCAGGATTGAATCAAATTCTACATTGATCTGAATGTGCAGAACTACCTTAAAGGTGAACATTACCAGTACCCTAGAAATAATTAAAGTAGCGGGTTGCTTGTACTTCATTGTAAATAATTTGAACATAAAGGTAACATAATGTTCTCAAACTGTTTACTAGAACATCTAGGTACTCTTTAAAATTTGGTGTTGTGTTATTTTTCAAACCTCACAGCCAAACATTTATATATACATATATGTCAAAATAATGGACGAATGCTTTCATACTTTGTTATTATCATTGTTACTGCATATAGATGTTATATCATTAAGGTGAAAATATATTATGTGTTTTTAATATTTCTTACATATGTCTAAATATATCAGTATTTCATTTTCTGTATTATTTTGATAGATCTGTTTATTTGTGATAGTGTATGTTTTACTTATTTGTTATGAGATTTACATGTTAAAGAGAAAATTTATCATTTTTTATTGAAGCCAATCATTCCTGTGGTACAAAATGGTCAATTGTGATAAATTCTGAAATGATACAGCTATTTTTGGTAGCATGCATACATGTTTACCTTAATCTGTATTAGGAGAGCTTAAGTTTATTTTTCTTTAATTTGCTGACTTTTCTTGCTCAATTACTATTAGCCAGTCCAATAGATGTAGTAACTTTTGTGATACAAGTCTTTTTTCAGCCTTTACCATCCCTTTGTCATCAATGACAGAAAAAAACATTTATCTTTAAGCCTGGCCTCATTGCTAATGAATAATGCTATTTTGCTTTAACAAGTTTAGAGAATTCCTTGTAGTAGAACATTGTTATTTAACTTACAGAGAGAGATCTGATGCACCCGTGAATGATCTGACCGGTATCTACATACTGTTTATTATAGAGCCTTTTATACAAACCAAAGAATCACTACACTGTTTCCAGTATTATTGTTACACACCTGTATTATTTTGTTTTTCACAGGAATAAATCTGACCAGATCATGTAATTGGCAGTGTATATACCTAAAAGGTTCTGTTATTGAAATTATATAATTTTATTCAAGCTTTTTTCAAGGTTTCAGCATTTCTGATTGTAAGCGGACATCACATTCTGGCCTGGTATATCTATACAGGATTAATAAATCCATACTTGTGTGATTATAATGGTCTGATATGGATTTTATAGTTTATTTAGTAATGTCTTTGCAATATAATTAAATCAGGAAATATTGTTGTACAAGGTAATCTGTAAGATATAAGATTTACATGGATCTTTTAATGGTATTTATATGGATTTTTAATGGTATTACTAGGTAAATGCTATGTATGTTGTCTCTCCTGATACGGACTTTGCAGAATAGCATGTTTTCAGATATCAAGAAAACACAATGTATCTAAATGAATTATGGTCAGATTTATTTCTGTGAAGTTTTTGAAATTGTAGAGTTATTATATTAAAGAGATATATATTTCCGTTTGTACATAATTATATTTATGTCCTATGAATTTAATTCTAAGTACTTTGCTTCAAAACCTTTCTAAAATACTAAATATGATCTGACAAAGAAGTAGTAACATATTAAATGAAGTTTTTCTATGTTTTATTTTAGTTTAATACCACTTTAGTTGCGTGCACATTTAAGACTGAAAGCATTTATTTTCAGAACTTAGAGCATATTGCTTATTTGTGTGTACCAAGTCACTAACAGTATAAGAATACATGTCAGTAATGTAAATATTGTTTCTTCTCTGTCATATAGCTAGATATTAGATATTGAAAAGTACATTGTAGATAGGAAAAGTAGATCTGAATTTAATCAAGCCTTACGAACAAAAAAAAATACATTTAGATGTGTTACTCTACTTTTGATGTTATCTGATGTCACAAGGGGCTGCAGGAGTCTCAAACTTATATTGATGATCTCAAAGTGGAAACTTCACATATATCTGTGCTACTGAAACTTTGTATCTATAAATTATTTGAAAAAAAAGAAAAAGTTGTTTAAAAATGTTAATTGCAAAATTTAGATTATATAGTTATGTGTAGTAGGTGCTTATTTACAGTCTAAAGATTTGAAAAATCATACTGTTGAATACCATATGAGCCGCGCCATGAGAAAACCAACATAGTGGCTTTGCGACCAGCATTGCGCATCTGCGCAGTCTGGTCAGGATCCATGCCGTTCCCTTTCAAAGCCTATTGCAATTAGAGAAACTGTGAGCAAACAGCATGGATCTTGAGCAGACTGCACGGATGCGCAGGCTGGTCTGGATCCATGCTGGTCGCAAAGCCACTATGTTGGTTTTCTCGTGGCATGCATGGCTCACATACATGTATATTTGGGTGGCAGTCCCTTGTGATTTGTATCATCAAACTTTACTGTGATCATATGCCTTTTTTTCATATTGAAGATGCATGTTTCCTTTCTCGATGTACCACTATTTTACATTGAATAAATTTTTATGGACTGAAAACTTATTTCTTTATCTCCTCCAACATGATGAAAAACCTTGCTTGTGTGTAAAATTCTTTCATGTGAGGAAGTCATCCATCTGGCTTACAGATGGGTGGTTATGCCCAGGTACCTAAATGTGGCTAAAATAATACCAAGAGGGGCACTCGAGGTCTTACTCCACCATCAAAAGCTTGAAAGTCGACATATGATCTCACCCGTGTCACAAAAATATGATAGAGGCCATAAAGGTTCACTACAGATCAGCTTAAGCAGTATGAACATTTGGGGGCATCCCTCGCAGAGTAGTTAGTGTAGCTGACTTGAAATCACTTGCCCCTCACCAATGTGGGTTCAAAACTTCACTTTGGTAGAGAATTCTCCATGAGAGAAAGCCATCAGGCTGGCTTACTGAATGTCGGTGGTTCAACCTTAAAGTGCCTGCCCACGCCTGAAATACTGCCCAAAGGGGCACCTCGAGTTTTCTTCCACCATCAAAAGCTGGAAATGTTGCCATATGACCTAAATTGTGTCTGCCCGACTCTTAAACCTAGCAAAAAGATATATATACTTAATGCAGAATCCATCTATCTATCACCAAAGACTTTTGCAAGCAATGGATTTTTACACTAACAAGCAAATTCAGTGAACTGATACCCCCCCACCCCCCGCCGAACGTGAAACAGGTTTCACCCTTGTAGAGGCATTCTCTGCCTATAAAAAGCACTGAGTACATGCAACTGAATTTCAGCTACTCATTATAAATTATTGATCAAAAACTACTTTTCTATACTTTGTATTTAGTGATAGTGACCATGCTACTTAAACTGAAACAAAAAAATCTATGAAAGCTACCTATTTACCAGGTTTGGTCTGCTTACATCATTCCTAACTGAAGTTATCGTTATAAAACCAATTTTCTATTTTTAGTAACAATATTGACCTTGACCTAAGCAACCCAAAATACATCTTAAACAATGGCCTGCATGCAAGCTTTCTAAATTCCAAGTCTGGACGTAATACTCTGTTCCTTACTGAAGTTATTGATTAGAAACAATTTTCTATTTTTATTAACAGTGACCTTGACCTTGACCCAAGTGTCCAGAACACATACCATACATCAGTTTCTAAGAAAGCTATGTGTTTTAAGCTTGGTCACAATATCCCATAGCCTAAATGGACCTTAGAATGACATCAAAGACTAATAATGGCCTATATAGTAAACTTATAATTACTAAGGACCATAACTCATGTGTTCCTGAAGCAATTTTACTGTATCTTGCAGGGCCACATTTCCTAATTACAGTTTACATTAGCATGATGTTTTATTGAAATCCTTCAAACCATGTCTGAGATATGACTTAGACAAATAGAAAATGCAATAAAAATGTTACTTATGTAATATTTATATAAGTACAAAGGACTTAAATGTTGCTATCTTCAAGTCATCTGTCTGAAACTTGCAAAACTGCATTTCCCTAGACCATTTAACATTTCTACCATATTTTATTGAAATCCATTCAACTTTGTCTAAGATAGGACCCTGGACGGACAGAAAAGGAACTTTTTATGTACTATATATATATATATATGTACAAAGGGCTATAAATCTTGCCTTCCTCTAGTAAGCCAAATACAACTTGCAGGGCCTTCCTTATAGCAGTTAAGATTTCCCCAATGTGCCCCCAGTTCTGAGGTACAAACAAGAGGGCCATGAAGGCCCTGTATTGCTCACCTGACCTACTGATCTAAAGATCATCAAGATTAACATTCTGACCAAGTTTCATAAATATATGGTCATAAATGTGATCTGTAAAGTGTTAACCAGCTTTTCCTTTGATTTGACCCGGTGCCCTAGTTTTTGACCCCACATGACCCAGATTCGAACTTGACCTAAAGATCATAAAAATTAACATTCTGACCAAGTTTCATGAAGATAGTCATAAATGTGGCCTCTAGAGTGTTGACAAGCTTTTCCTTTGATTTGACCTTGTGACCTAGTTTTTGACCCCATCTGACCCAGATTTGAACTTGACCTATAGATCATAAAGATCAACATTCTGACCAAGATTCATTAAGATATGGTCGTAAATGTGACCTCTACAGTGTTAACTAGCTTTTCCTTTGATTTGACCTGGTGACCTAGTTTTTGAAACTACATAACCCAAATTCAACCTGGACCTTGAGACCATCAAGATTAACATTCTGACCAAAATTCATGAAGATACAGTCATAAATGTGGCCTCTACAGTGTTGAAAAGCTTTTCCTTTGATTTGACCAGGTGAACTAGTTTTTGACCCCAGATGACCCAATATTAAGCTCGTCTAAGATTTTATTGAGAGTAATATTCTGACCAAGTTTCATTAAGATTGGGCTGAAATTATGACCTCTAGAGTGTTAACAAGCTTTTCCTTTGATTTGACCTGGTGACCTAGTTTTTGACCCCAGATGACCCAGTGTCGAATTCGTCCAAGATTTTATTGAGAGTAATATTCAAACCAAGTTTCATTAGGATTGAGCCAAAATTGTGACCTCTAGAGTGTTAACAAGCTTTTACTTCGATTTGACCTGGTGACATAGTTTTTGACCCCAGATGACCCTATATCGAACTCCCCCAAGATTTTATTGAGAGTAATATTCTGACCAAGTTTCATTAAGATTGGGCCAAAATTGTGACCTCTAGAGTGTTAACAAGATTTTCCTATGATTTGACCCGGGGACTTAGTTTTTGATCCCAGATGACCCAATATTAAATTCGTCCAATATTTTATTGAGATTAACATTCTGACCAAGTTTCATTAAGATTGGGCCAAAATTGTGACCTCTGGAGTGTTAACAAGCTTTTACTTTGATTTGACCTGGTGACCTAGTTTTTGACCCCCAGATGACCCAATATTAAACTCGTCCAAGATTTTATTGAGGGTAACATTCTGACCAAGTTTCATTAAGATTGGACCAAAATTGTGACCTCTAGAGTGTTAACAAGCTTTTCCTTTGATTTGACCTGGTGACCTAGTTTTTGACCCCAGATGACCCAATATCGAACTCGTCCAAGATTTTATTGAGGGTAACATTCTGACCAAGTTTCATTAAGATTGGGCCAAAATTGTGACCTCTAGAGTGTTAACAGTCAAATTGTTGACGATGGACGACAGACACAGGGCGATCACAAAAGCTCACCTTTGAGCACGAAGCTCAGGTGAGCTAAAAATCGAATAAAAACTATATATATAATTGCAAAGGGCCAAATCTTGTCTTCCTCCACCAATCTAAACGGAACTTCAGGAGCTGCATTGCCATAATATAATTACCAGTTAAAATTTCTATCATGTTTTATCAAAATCGTTCCAACCATGTTCAAGATATGACTCCAAATTGACAGAAAATGGAATAAAACACTATAATGTATGTACAAAGGACCGTAACTATTCTCCTACTCATGCAATCTGATCAAAACTTGCAGCGTGGCAGTTACAGCAGTTAAGATTTCTACCATGTTTTATTTAAATACATAGGTATGGTTTTGGACGGACGGACCATGCCAAATCATTTAATTTCGTGGTTTTGGTCAAAACAGCAATTTTGTGGGGAAATGAATTCATTGACTTAAACTTTTGAACATAAAATGAATGGGAATTTTATTTGTTTGTAACAGGGGATTGAATTTCGTGGATTGACTCAACCACAAAATCCACGAAAATTAGTCCCTCTGCCTATGGTGGGGGATAACAAGAGCTGTCTCATGACAGCATGCTTGAGTATTCAAAAGGATGTCAGTAAAATGGATTTTCTATCTAAAAATAGGTATACATGTATTGTCTAAATTCATGATTGTAAGAGTTATAGGTTTGATGCTGTAATCTTGTTCAATTGCACACAACATCCGTGTAATTTAGTTTGGACCAAGTAACTGTGTTAGTTTTGTAGATAGTAATCTTCAAGCAAAACTTTAACCTGCACTTTCCAAGTCAAGACAGGGGCATAACTTACAAAATACAATCAGAGTTTTGGGACATGCACCTTTCACAATTTTATCCACCACAACAATTTGTATAAAGTTTCAGTTCAATATCTGCATTATCTTTGGAGCAAAACTTTCAACTTAGATTTTCTGAAGTCCAAGAAAGGAGATAATTTTGTAACCTAACAGTATTTTTACCTAAAAGATAAGCGTGAAGTTTAAACCTTGTATCTGCAAGGTATTCTACTCTAAAAAACTTTAAGCAATATTTCTATGTTAAATAATGTAGACTTACGAATCTTGTCTGTTACGAAAATAAGTTTCAACTGATTATCTTCAGTAATAAAGAAGATTTTGAAATTTGTAAAAACTTAAAGTTAAAACGGGGCATATTTTATTCTGGAAATGTTGCAGGTTAGAGTTACTTCACTTGTCACATTAATGAACAAGTACGAGGGCTGTTCAAAAATAACATAGACTTTTGCTGTCAAATATGGCATACTGTGTAAATAGCAATGTAAAATATATCGTAATTTGCAATCTTTCTGTAATAATTTATGGTCATGCATTTTTTGTAACATTTTTGCTGATAGGCGAAGTGCGTCGGACGTTTTTATTACCATAGCTACACATAACCGGCACAGTCACTTTTTGATCTGTCATGATTTGAATTTGATCGCTGATGTTCACATTAACAGTATACTTGTTTGCCCAAAAATATGTCAAAGTGCAGCAGCACGTCAGGGAGGCATGCACCTAGAGTTACGATAATGGCGTAGTGTGGGAGGTAGAAGAAAACAATATTTTAAATGAGTATTACTGTTTATAATGCATGTAAAGTTGTCATCAACTCGCATAGATAATAAGACAGTTGCTTAGTTATGGAGACTTTTTGGCAAACAGCAACTGAAATTCATAAACTAAAGAAGCAGACGCCACAACAATATTCAGTCATCTGTGTCTTTATCTTCAAGTGGTACAAACAATTCTCAAATGATCCAGAATTGCTTAAAGACAGCGAAGATGGAGGGAGAAAACGGAAAATATGCGAATGGACGTTGACGCCAATGTATGATGCCTGGATTGAGTACCCTGTCCGAGATGCAGGTCATAAGTGTTCATACAGTTTTAGTATTCTAACCAAACAACTTACTATGACTTAAGTATTGCTCATGAAAATTTATAGATGAAACTTACAAATATGAATTAATGCAAACTTAATGAAATAATCACAATGAAGGCATGACGTTGTTAACGTCGTTGAAATATGATCGTCATGCGCCAGGTCTGTATAAATGACTGTTTACGAGGAAGTGTAACTCCTAATTGCATGGTCATAATCACGTCAAATTTGCAGTGCAGTTAGTAGAAAGATTGCAAATCATGATGGTATATTTCTTGTTTTGCTTCATTAAAGTATATAAAAACTGGAGAAAAAGTCTATGCTATTTTTGAAGGGCCCTCGTATATGTCTGTCATATATATGACTGTGTAGGTAACTTCAGTCAAGAGTCTCCGAATTCATAACATTGCAAGTTATTCAAACAATTTAGCAATGCATGTTTATAATGGAATAAAGTTTACAATCCTAATAGATTTACATGAAGCAAGCAAATCAATTACATAAAAATCTTTAGTCAGACAATTTCAGCATAGCCATATATGTACTTTGTTGTATAATGTATAAAACAAACACTGTATCAAAATATATTGAAATTTATTCAACTCAAGTTTGTTGTGTCTATAACAATAGAAGACAATTCTTTTCATCAACATTACTATTATTATATATTCAGGAAACAATCCTTATATTGTAAAGTTTAAAAAACTGATGCATTTTTAGCAGTAAATAACTTCATCAAAACAGACAAAAACAACACCCAATCGTTAGTAATTGACAACAATATTACAAAGCAAATGCTACAGCCTTTTTAATGCAATGTTTTCTGATGTTACAAAATTCAAAGCATTTATGCCATGAGTTTAAAACCAAAATACACACAGTTCTGGTTACTAAAAAGACTTCTTTTTTTTTAAAGTAAACAAATCCCTCTCTTAAAACAATTCAAGTTGGTAGAAAATGTCAACATCAATCATTTCTGAAACTATGATCAAACATCAGAAGTAAGTATAGCTGTTACATAATTTTAAACAAGAGCTGTCACTAAATGGTGACAAATGCCCCCGCAGCACCTTGACCTTTGACCTGGTGACCTTGACCTTTGACCCCAAAGTCAGTAGGGGTCGTGTACTCAATAAGTACTATCAGCATGTGAAGTCTGAAAGTCCTGGGTGCAGTGGTTCGTGAGTAAAGTGCCTTCATGCAAAATGTTAACGTGACGAACTAACGAACGGACGGACAGTTGAAAACTAATATGCCTCCCTTCGGGGGCATAAAAATGAAAGTAAAAAAAGAACACATAATTATGTATTCATTTTTTTTTCTAAATTTAATATATATATACAAGCTTGATGTAATAAATAAATAAATATCTTGTTCGTGTTAAAGATATTTTAACAGTAGGTGTAGAATAAGAAGTATCACATATTTCGTATATATTTTCAAGTCTATATCATCCTTTGCTTCAGAATGCCACTGCCTGCATCATCAAAACTTTGCTCTCAATAACGTCTTTGAGCCACTTCTCTCGGAATCTAGATTCCCCAGGTCTAAAAGATATAAAATACATGTTGTTATATTCCTGCATACATATTTCTCAAGAATTTCATTTAAAGTAAAAACACATATAAATTTTGTGTCCAGTAAAGAAATTAAAAATGTTTTAAAAAGAATTGTATAAGAAATCAATTTTGATAAAAACAGTGTTGGTCTACATCATTTTTGACATGCTTATGGAAGGACTGATGAAAGAAATATTCACAGTTCTAAAATTGAAAGTATTTTTTTTTTCAAACTGAACTTTGGTATAATTATATTCACAAGGAAAACATAACAAAACAAGAAGCTGCTTTCAATAAACGCTTGATGCCCCCGGTGGCATCCTTGTCGATACAAAGCAACCTAAGTCCAAAACGAGGTCAAGTTCAAGGTCAAACTGAGGTCAGGTGATGTATGAAGATGAGGAATGGTCACAGGTTACATCTGCATTAGTATCAAGTCATTCTAGTAAGGGGTATTGATGCTAGACAAAACGGTCCCATTTGGTTAACCAAGAGATGGCCCATATAAAGCAATCTAAGTCCAAAATGAGGTCAAGGTCAAGGTCAAACTGAGGTTAGGTGATGTGTGAAGATGAGGAATGGTCACAGGTTACATCTGCATTAGTATCAAGTCATTCTAGTAAGGGGTACTGATGCTAGACAAAACGGTCCCATTTAGTTAACCAAGAGATGGCCCATATAAAGCAATCCAAGTCCAAAATGAGGTCAAGGTCAAACTGAGGTCAGGTGATGTGTGAAAATGAGGAATGGTCACAGGTTACATCTGCGTTAGTATCAAGTCCTTCTAGTAAATGGTATTGATGCTAGACGAAACGGTCCCATTTGGTTAACCGGACGGACGGACGAACGAATGAACAAACGGACGAACGAACGAACAGACAGGACAATCACTATATACATCCCGCATCAGTAGATGCCGGGGGCATAAAAACTGGCACATGTCTATAATAAAATCTCTGCATAAATCATTTAAGCATACTGTACAATCATTACACTGTTAAGAGTAAGTATTGCCTTTCCACATCTTTTCATCCAATTTTTTAAACTCAATACAAAGCACAAAGTCTTGATTCTCACAAATTATTTTTCCTCCTTGCACATCTGTTTCACGTTGTTTTAATTCTTTGAAATACAACGAAACGTAGATAGTATGCATCATAAGAGCATTTACTAGAGGTTTTCCCAGTTTTGTTTGTGTTGTCTCCCTTTGTCTTATTACAACTTAAGACTTACTTGTTGCAACATAGTTAATATGACTGAGGTACCTGATCTACATTTATACATCATATCATTACTGTATGTATTTTAAAATTCTCTACAAATACTTTTAAGAAAACAAAACTATTCACTAATTCTAGATTTCAATCTATTCTATTACATTAACATTGTTATCAAAATGAATTTCGACTATGATGATGATGATGATGATATGATTTCATTTGTAATTGTACTCAAAGATTACAAAGATGTAAAATCACTTGAAACTAGTATCATTTTGATAATGGCCATTAATCTGAAACATTAATGAAAAGAAAAAAAAAACAGAGTGAAATCTACAGTCTTTAAACATTTGATCAGGTTCCAGAAAAGTCACAAATTAGCTATATAGCTAAATCTAGCCATATATAGCAAGAAATAGCTATAAAACTAATAACAATTGTTCAAAATAAGTCAATATCAAATATAAAACAGTTATTATCCCATTCAAATGGTTTATGAGACAAAAAGACAATTACAAAGAATGGAGATCTATGCAGTCTCAGTCTGAATACATGTTGTGAGTTTCTGTGGTAAGTCATTTTGTCTTATACTATGATGATTATCACAAGTGAAAAATTCAGTAATGATTTATCGCAAAATCCTGCTGCATTTATTGAAAATGTGACTACAAAGATCTTAATTTTGTGTTACTGTCTTTCATCTTAAAAACCATTTGGACGTGATTATGACCATTTTGCATTTTATTTTGACATATTTTGAACAATTTTTTATTGGTTTTATAGCTATTTCTAGCTAGCTAATTTGTGACTTTCTTGGGACCTGTTGATATCTCTTTGAATAAAAAAGTGTTATTCACTAACTACCAATAATTTGGCTATGTTAAAATAACAAAAAAGACAAACTAATGAATTACATATTTATATCACGAAGACAGCTAATATATGTAAAGCATTAAATATTGAAATGTCAAAATCAAAAATTGTTTCACAAGTTTTTGGTGCTAAATACTAAAAGCAGTATATTGTTTTAAATGTGATTTTTTTAAAATAAATATTACTGGTATTAACTCTCTATTTCTATTAAGAAAGTAAAATGTCAAAAGCGTTTGATGTTAAAATTAATATCATACAAATAAAGCTATTTCTATAAAGCGTGTTAATTAAATGACAAAAAAGCATTTAATGTTAAAAAATTTTCTAGCTATTTCTTAACAAAAGTACCAAATACGATAAGGCTATTATGAAGAAGAGAGTTCTTTGAAAAAAAGAACTACGTTAACAACTGAAGAATGCCGAGATAGCATAATTGAGCCGTGTCATGAGAAAACCAACATAGTGCATTTGTGACCAGCATGGATCCAGACCAGCCTGTGCATCCGCGCAGCCTGGTCAGTATCCATGCTGTTCGCTTTCAAAGCCTAATGCAATTAGAGAAACCATCAGTGAACAGCATGGATCCTGACCAGACTGCACGGATTCGCAGGCTGGTCTGGATCCATGCTGGTCGCAAATACACTATGTTGGTTTTCTCATGGTGCGGCTCATATAAGAATACATAGTTGTACAGAAATTGCCAACTGTCATGATGAGACCATTACCTTAAAAAGTTATTTAAAGTTTCTCACACATACTAGGCTTCCAAATGGCAAAAACAGATTTGTTTCAAATGTTTCTTTTTTTCTCCAGTTTTCTTAAGAAAATCTGAGGTTTCAGGTTCATAATAGCCTTAAAATAATAAGGTACTCAAAGCTGTGGACTCAACAGACAGAAAATACATGTTTGGTGTAAATAAATTGTCACTGAAAATAAATCTAGTTTTAGTAATATAGATCTAATGCTGATTTTTAACAGATATTTGATTACAAAAAAGAAAATATCTTGTCTTACTTTTGGTCTTCATTTGCGCTAAATAAATTCAGATGTATAAAGCAACTCTTATAAACAAATATTGAAAGCATTTGATCCCAGCTGAGAAAATGTAATTTCTACTGATCAGGTAGAGCTCTCATCCTACACATTTTTTAACCATGCTATCTCTCTGCATTAAGTATTTTGTTGGGTTTAATATCAATTTTTCCATAGCATTTCTGTTTTTGTTTGGCATTCAGGGAACATATATGTTTCTGGATTCTTTACCAATATAACCTGTACCCTGCCAGTATCTAATAACTTCCTCACATGAACCAGACAGTTAGAGGGGCCTCCGCGACCAAGTGGTTAAAGTCGCTGACTTTGAATCACTTGCCCCTCACAAATGTGGCTTTCAAGCCTCGCTCGGGGCGTTGAATTCTTCATGTCAGGGTGCCATCCAGCCATCTTATGGAAGGTCGGTTCTACCGAGGTGCCAACTAGTAATGAAATAATGCACAGAGGGGCACCTGGGGTTTTTGTCCACCATCAAAAGCTGGAAAATTGCCATATGACCTATAGTTGTGTTGGTGTGACTTTAAACCCAACTAACAGAGGATGAATGAGAATAGATGTTCTCTCCTCAGTCAATCATGATGTAAGATGTTTGCAGAATTTAAACCTACCAACTTCTCAATGGAAATCTTGCAGTCTACCCAGTTGAGCTAATAGGACAGGCTCACATTTGTACAACTGAATTTTTTCAACCAGAAATTAATGATGCAAGTTCTGAGACAAGTAAACTGACAGCCAAAGAAGTTTGGAAAAAGATTTTATAACATCAGCCGAGTACTGTAAAAGCAGAAATTTTCGCGAGGGTTTAATTTTCTTATATTCGCTAGGCCCTTCTTCTCGCGAAAATTAATCCTAACGTAAATATTCACCATTAGTATAATTCAAATTCAAGCTGGATACCATTATTACAATTTCGCGAATATTAAACCTCGCGAACATACTCAAAATTTCATGTTCACGAAATTCTGACCAAGCGAAAATATGTGCTTTTACAGTATTTACATTTGAGCTCTATCTATCATCTTTTTGCATTACTATATTATACAAAATCATTATACCATTAACTACCAATTACCATTTATCATATAAGTTGAACATATGTTAATATAGAACACATGTTTTACCTTTACAGAACAAACATAAAATAAACCCAAGAACACAATTATAGCTTTAAAAGTTTTAAAAACCAATCCAGTGTCTACACATAATTCTAACATGGCTCGATTTGATTTCCAGTTAAACAAAGAAGAAAATCAAGCTCTATATATTCTGCGATAAACAACGGTTGACGCGTGAGAGCATTATGACGTCAATTATGACGTCAAATTGCCGCATGACGTCTGATACATTACTCCTCGCGTAAATGAAGTCCAGCATAATATTTATTAAAATATATCTATAAGCATGTCAGAATGAAAACAATCAAGGCCTTCTTGTGATTTATCGTCTAATTTACCATGGTTCATCGTTCAGATGCTTCAGTATTTAACCACTCGGGCTAACGCCCTCGTGGTTCAATTCCTACGCATCTGAACTCTGAACCGTGGTAAATCAGACGATAAACCACTCGAAGACCTTGATTATTTGTTAAGTAAAAACTGAATGAAAAATTTTTGATGAAGGAGTGTCAAAGTCCCAAATACCTTGAAATGGAAAAGAAGCTTATTATGTTACGTTCTAATTTAAAGACTTTAACTTTTAAATATATGTACCTAGATAGGTATCATAATATAAATAAATTTCTATTAAATTAGCACTTTTATATAGTAAGATTTAACGACAAATCAACTAATATCTATCAAGAATGTTGCTAGCATCAAAATTTTAAACTTACAGATGATTTTCCTTGGTTTTGTGGTTGTACCAATCAACAAAATTAAGAACCAGTGAACAAAAAGTTTCATATAATCTTTTGTGTAAAATTTAAAAGCAAAAATCGGTGTCCCATGAAACAGCCACTTTTGTCAAAACTACAAAATTTCATGCAAGCGAAATTCAACAACTTTACAGCACCATACACATGTATTTTACAACTGTATTACAATAACCTGGTAGTATAACTCACAATGCACCAAAATACAACAAGTTAAGTTGAAACATCACTCCGACTGAAAATTATCTAGCCATACAAACATGTAATTTTAGCATATGAATGCAACACATAGTTATGTATCTTTTCCGATCATCCATACATACCCATTCCTAATCCTGAATCAGTTACAACAAAGTAATTGACTAAAGGTGCATTTTTGTACCCAATGAAATCAAAACGAAGTTCAAATGTAGTTGATTATTAACTAAATATTGACACCATTACAAGCAATGTGGTTATTCTTGGAATAATCTGACCACAGTAAAAAACATGGCAGAAAATGGCAAACCAGTAACTATAAAATTATCGTAAAGTTTTATTTTGGTTATAACACTAGGAAACTAATTGTAATGTTATTAATTACATTCACTGTTTAAAGTAAAGAAGTAGTTGTAACAATTTAATCAAGCACATTCTTATGTAATCATGTACTGGCCTTTTTTTAAATAAATGTACACCCATATTTCTTATGTATTAGAAATTCAAACTTTCTGATTGATACAAACATTTATTCATATACTGATCTCTCAAATTATCATGCTACTGGTTACTTAATAGCTGAATAACAGACTTCCTGAAACACATTATAATTTTAAAAGTTTAGAAAAGGACAAACAAAATGTTTATGGGGATATAACGATGTACCAACCTCTATATAATACATTATGAAGCTAGATTTTTTTCATCATTCAAAATTTGAACAACATCACCAATAAATGAAAGTCTAGTAGACTATATCTACAGTAATAATGACCAGAAACCTGAGGGCTGGAGAATCCCTTACCCTAGTGAATTAAAACATTTTTGACCCAAGTATGTAGTTACTTAGCTGAGCATGTTGGATTCTTACCTGTGAACTAATCTGTTTGTTTCAAAAACGTAAAAGACTTCAACTGGATGGGACTGAAATAACACAGGAAATTATATAAATAATGTGCAGTTATTTAAAGTGTATGAATATGACAACATAACAGTGTATGCAAACCATCATTACCAGACAAAATTTAAACTGAAACAAATTGAAGATTTAACTTTAATTTTAGTATATAAGGCATTCTCTTATCAAACTCTATATATACTTAAAAATATGATTTTCTTATAAAGTGTGTTTGATTCACTCGTCCTGTCAAGAAATACAACAAAAAGTATTGTACCAGGTACGCTTCTCTAAAATTAAAAATTTATATCAGAATCTTCTGCACTTAATGTTTGACTATTTGAAACAAAAAAGATTCATAGAAAATAGGAAATTTTAAAGTTCTTATTTGTTGCTTAAAATCATAACTGAAATTTAAAATTATCTAGTAAAATCTTAAATGACCTTGAGGAAGGTACATTTAATTAGTCTTTTACTTCCATGATCTAGGAAACACTGCAGATGTAACTTCTATTACAATGCTTTTTAATTGACTGATTGTTGTTGTTAAAAAATACAGATAAGACAATTTGCAAAAACAAAAAATACCTTTGGTTTTATCTTTGAGACTTGGAATGTGAAGTAGACGCAGGCAGTTGCCCTTGGTATAGGTTTTCTACGTGTTGGAACACTCCAGCGGACACGGAATCTGTGTCGTATATCAAACTCATGCTCGTCTTGACCCAGATAGTCAATGCAGTATAACCAACTATTGTCATATTTCCATGTCTGTAAAAGAAGGAATAAGTGCAATCTTTATTTTATTTAAATATTTAATATTTTCAAAAATTTTACTTACAGAAAATACATTTCATTTTCATAATATTATATATGTGATAGAATAAAAGATGCATTTGATTTGATCATATTTTGAGAGTCACAATTGAAAATGGCTTTATCCCTTACCACACTGGACATGACTGGTTCTGCCAAATGTTGCGACCAATGTAGATCATGATCAGCCTGCACATCTGTGCACTCTGATCATGATCTGCACTGTTGGCTATTCAGCCAGTATCTTTTTTGGTAAGCACCCCTTTTAATAGTTAATGGTACTGTCCAAATTGGAAGATGGACAAGTTCATTATAGAAATTTAGCAGGGTAAGGGTTATTTACAGTAATTACTGAAGTTGAGCGAGCAAATAATAGCCCAACAATCCTAAAGTCAATATCCTCCGTTAGTCTCTAATGGTATTTACAGTACAGTGGATTTCAGATAATTATTTGAATAACCTATTTGTCAGCACAAAATATTCAAATAACAGAAAAACATGATGTGATAACAAAGTTTTCATATTTCATCTGGTGATGAGGATATGGTAAACTAACTGTTACTGAAAAGAATGACAGCACAAATTGCTACAACAATTAAATTCATTCCATTAGACTTGAATGGGGAACTTGTCTTATAACACATAATTTCCCATAAGAAATTATGCTAGAAGTGTGTATCTTTTTTTTTTTCTTAATACAAATCTTAAAAGAAAAAATAAAGATTAGTTTACCTGAACAAATTCATCAATCTTCTTTTCAGCAAGCTGTACAGTGAAGTCACCAATGGACAACCAGACAATGTTATCAATAACATAATCATCTTCTCTAATTAATGTTGATTCTCTAGACATCTCACTAAATTTCAGAGATTCAAAAGTCCTTTCCTTCTCTGACATTATAGATACATTTGTTTCAAGTCTTTTTATAGCTGTTTCGATAACATCATCTACAAGTTTTTTTGCCTGTTCGGCATATACATCTGGATCGTTTTCCATGGTTATTGTTTATGCTGAAAATGAAAGATTTAAACAACTGTGTTAACTGTTAAAGCATCATAGTAGGCTAGAAAAAAAAATTGTTGAATTAAAGGAATTGCCTCCAGACTTATGAGTAATGAAATGTGTAATCTGATAGATTTTTCAAATCAATTAATTACTTTTCCATGGATATAACTGGACTGAATCAACACTTTTCAAGAAAGTATCATGAGTTTCAGTACTAGCTGCTGAGTACAGTGTAAATTTTATGCATTGGGACCAGTATTCATCTATGTTTAATGTCTTAAATTAGCCTTAGACTTTGAACCTCTACAAATTCTAATTGCCATAACTTCCTTTGATATAAATCTATACTGTGAAAACTTTGCAGAGACTTTGTTGAACATATCATATTTAAGCCAAGTTTAGTTAAAACCTATATAAAATTTACAAATAAACCAGAGCTCCAGATAAGATTTTAGGTTAAAGGGTATTTTACTCCCAGATATTTTTTCAAAAGGGTATTTTAGAATTTCTAAATGGTATTTCAGTCTTCAAACTCATTTAAAGGGTAATAATAATAACTGTTTGTTAGTTTATTTTTCCGGAACTCATGTGCTCCGCTGACGTGACTTTGTCGACCAAATTATGCTGTTTTCTTGAATATTTTTTGAGTCTTCATTTGGATAGTTTTAACATTTTGTTTACTGCATACACTACATCTTACAGTTAGACTACATCTTAATTTCAGTTACTGACCACTGCAGTCTATCAACAGCAAGTGATATTTTGACTGCAAGTGATATCTTTGACTTTCAATGTTTTTTTTTCAGAAACACCCACATGGTGCTTCGGCTTTTTCTCGGCTGTTTCAACAGTTACCCATAAAATGTCATAGATAACAGACAGAGCGATCTGACAGGCATTATCACACACTTTAATATTCTTGAAGAAGAAAATGGCATTTCTTTGCGATATTGTCAACGTTTGCTTTATGAGACGCCATTTTTGTTTGTTGTACTCGATTACAAAAAGGATGTGCTTGATTTACGATAAAACTGGATTACGCACTTTAATCCAGTAAAATACGTATCCCATTTTTTTCAATGCATACCAGTACGCGTAGGTTTTAATACTTATATTTTAAATGCGTTTTTCGTAAATTTCAAAACGTATTTACGCAAATACGCATCTTATCTGGACTTCTGTAAAAAAAAGTAGTTTTGTAACTTCCAAGTCAAAGTTTAAGACTTAAAATTAAAAGTTACATTGATGCATATGCCTTAAGGTGATTTGCAAAAGAACACCTCATAGACAAACACCTTTTATGATGGGCACAAAATCTGTCCCGTTCATTTATCGAAAAGATATTGATTTAGCAAATATTCAGAAAAATCATTTTTATATTTCTGTATCAATAATTGTTCTTAAACTTAAAAGAGCTGTCTTAAAAAAAATACTAAAAAAGAAAAGTTCTTGGGAATGATATTGTCCAAAAGTTTACCCAAAATTCGGCCAGACAGGGCTAATGATAATGATACTAATTGAAAATAGGTACTTGAAAATACAGTCCTGACTTACATATTTAAGATTATGTTTAAACTTTACAGTAGTCTATTTTGTTGTTGTTGTCAATTTCTTTCCATCTCGTCCACCATATTTATTTACTTCCGTTTCCATGAACCTTATTGTTTTAGACCAATCAAAATTTACGAAACATAATGATCATTACAGATTGGTTTCCCACTACGAATGGTGCTGAATGAAATGAGCAGAGAGCCAATAAATTCTACCAATGCTTGCCCATAGCACAATTTTAAGGGATTCGATTGGATAAAGTTTTGATGAAAACAAATATGGCGGGCGAAGGGGACCGGAATGAAAATCTTGATTTTACAACACCTCATTCGGCTTGTAATTTCAATCTAGCTCGTTTGAGAGAACGCGTAAAAGAATATATTGATAAGGTGCGAAGCAGTCAAATTATATAAAGTATTATTTCCTTTCCTCTATGTATAAATTTGCAACAACCGCCGGCACAGGTCAACGTCACACAACGACATGGTTAAATCAAAGCCTTCAGATGTCTAGTGGTTGCGGGTTTTGCTAGGTTTATTTTCATTTTAAATGCCAATCTATAAATATACATGTATAAGAAACAAATACTAATATGCCTTGATCTAAGATAAACTCTGCCTGACCTTACATGAACAGCTGGAAGTCAGTGAGGTAACCATGGGCTGGAATACATAATCATTGACAAGTCTTATAATATGAATTAAGCCTTTTAAGGCACTGCCTAGCATAGGGATTTATCTTTTATATATCTACTTACGAAGAAATATTCAACACTCAAAAGAAAGTGAAACTTCGCTCTAAACAGTGAAGTTTACATTTAGTGTCATCATACCTTTAACAGCGAATATCATACTTTGCAAAATTTATGGGAAGCCGTTTTGTACATAAACCGGAACCGGAAAACATCGAAAAAATTGTCTCAGTATATGCAGACAACAAAGACGAATAACTATATACGGACGTTACCGTCTTGGGGATTTTCATCCTCGGCGCTTCGCACCGTGGATAAATCCCCTATAATCTAAATGGCCAGTGTGAATGGAAAGAGGATGAATAAGAAATGCTTGATCATTGATAATTCATCCGCATTGTTCATGAATGGGACTACTTTGTGTAGCACATGAACAAATTCCTTTAGTTGTGATTTGGAATCAAATAAAGATGCTACATGATTGCCAGAAATACACTTAACTTTGTTTGCGGGATAAACCCGCAACCCAAAATGGCAAAAGGTCTAGGTGGCTGGCTCTATACATACCAGTGCTCGCGCTGCTAATCGACATTATCACCAAATGGCGAATATTTTATTAAAATCTTGATTAAAACGCAATTTTAGCGATAGAAAATGACGATTAATTTATAAAAATGCTTCAAAAAAAATATTGCAAAAAATTGTGACACCCGCCGAGGGCCTCTCGATTTCTGCAGTTTTGGGAAAACCATACTGCGTCCAAATTTAGCATCTCTTTTTCTGGGTTCTGACTGGTTCCCTGTCGCGGGCTCTTGTGATTTTGCACACGGTAACTCGGCAAATAGAAACCGGAAACGTAAACATTTATCACAAAAATTGGAGAAATATTTTGTTACAACTTCGTCTGCCAAAAAAATGAAAGTCAATAGTCAAAGCACAAAGAGCTCGCTTGTACGAGTCAGAAAGTTTCATGTTTTCAAACAGTCAGAAAGTTTCATGTTTTCTCACATGGCTTCGCATGGCATGATGGGCAGTCTTTTAGGCATTTCTGTTATCAATAAATATTTGACTGCCTTGCGGACGAACACAAGCAACAGTGTCGGAAGCTTATTTTTTGAAACAGCTACAATATTACACTTAATTATGTTTGCTTTTGTTACTACCTGTAGATTATTGTCCAAAATATTGAATTATTTGCAAGCTTAAATGTTGAAAATCTGGACAAGTAAGTTTTGACTGCGGACAAGTAGATTTTTAAGTCTCATTTATCCGTGGACATGTGAAAAATATTGGGATTTCCACACCCATGTCGCGGACTCGGATCTATCTTCTTTAAAGAGTTGGCTCTATTATAATTATTTATAATGATTTTGTTTACGTTACTCATGTAATAACTGATGCTTTTGACTCTAATTTTCTTCTTACTTTCGTCCCAAAAAGTAATGATCATTCTTGACCAGAATTCACAATGGGTCATGTCACATACTAAAATGGTATTTTCAGTGACATTTGAATTTAAACAACTGAAGATATGCATAAATGTGTGATTATTCTAAGCCTATGATAAACATGAATAATGATATTTGACAAAAAAAGTGTGTTTAAGTGTTTCATGAAAAAAAAAGGTTAAATTTTGTAAATACCCTGTTTTTTGTTTTTTATTGAAATGCGAAAGCGCATGGGTATAACGCGCGCGCCAAGTTTGTCTGTTAATTTTTTCAAAGAAACAATAAGCAATAGATAAGGTGTCGGCCACTCAGTCTAGGGGTCGTGGGTTCGAGCCCCGTTGGGGTCACGACCATGACCTCATATGACACCATAACTGGTTTTTCCAGGAAGTGGACACGAGAGTGGTTCCAGTAAGCTTTCACCAAACTGCACGGATGCGCAGGCTGGTCTGGATCCATGCTGGCCGCAAAGCCTCATGGCATGGCTCAGATACACTTACTGTTTTTCATACATTTTAAATTTTGACGTCTGTAGCAGGTTCCTTGCATACAAAGAACTTGCAAGTGTCAGTGGTGATGTGATTCATGGTCCAAAAATAAAATAATCTGTGTAATACAGGAGGGGTTTGAAAATAGGGTAGCTGATGATACTGTTTGTTTTTACCAAAAACATAGTATGGTTTTATATATTTACAGCATCACTATGACTCGGCATTGTTTTGGGCAGACAAATTGGTGTCACTGTCAAATGGTAAGTAACATTTTAGAGAGAAGTCATGTTTTCCTTTCCTAGTAGTCCTAGTATAGAGAAGTGGATATACAGTTCAGCCCTTTTTTTGTAAATTTGGGGAAGGGTACCAGGTCCCTTTTGGAGGGGAAATTTACGTCGCGAAATCATTGTTTGGAGGAATATATTTGCTGAAAAGTTGTTAAAATCAGGACTGAAAATCAAAACTAATTTCATTTTATTTTGCATGGGGAATTTTTGGCCAAGGTGGGGAAAAAAGTATACTTTTTAGATTGGGGAATGGGGCCGAATTTCGGCCCTAAAATCAGCATAAAAAAAGGCCTGCAGTTATACCTGCGAGAGTGATCACCTGCATTTTACAGCCACTTGCCTTATTAGCCAGGCAGCTTATGAAATAAATCATATAAGCAGGTATGACAGGCTTCGTGTTTGTTTTCATTGAAGCTAAGGTACAATAAAAAAAAAATTGACGTAGTTACCCTGCAAGAAATTTGCAAAAAAATCAAAAAGAAATATGAAAATAATCCAAGTGAATTTCCAAGTTTGTAGTTTATCTAGACCATAGCAAAATACATGGTGTAATGTCCTCCTGAATTATAACAAAGGAATATTAAAACTTTAGAAATGTAATAGTCATTGTTTTTGAAAAAAAAGAAATGAATTTATATTAAACAGATTTTAACAATACTACATGTATGTATGATTTTCAGGTGCTATGGAGGATGTATATTGGTATGCTCAGACCTTGTACAGTACTGGCCAGTACCATAGAGCTGCAAATTGTATTCTCAACAGAAAACTACACAAAGTAATGTAATTTTATATAGTGTACATGTATTTTGGTCAAATGGGGTAATGTTAATATGTTTGAGAAATTTAAAATATTCTTTGTATTTTCTGTTGAATCAGCTTGAATTCTAAAGCACTGGTGTGTTATGGCAAGGAAAGTTTCAATTTTGTAAGTAGCTATACTGAAAATTGCTTGTCACATGATCTTTTGTGGTATTCTGATGGACTAAATCACTTGCATTACAACACTGTGGGTGAAGAATTCTTTCTTGCTGAGAAACTATACAGCTGTCTTATTAAAGGTCGGAAGTTTTACGCATGTTCCTGCCCTGGAATATTGCTCAGAGGGACACCTGGGATCTTCCTCCATCAAAAGGCTGGAAAATTGCCATATGACCTAAACTGTGTCGATGTGACTTAAAATCCAACAGAACAAACAGACATAAGCCTGACATTCCTTATCTTGTAAAGATTAAATCAGGGTTTTTTTTCCCTTCATAATAGGGGCTGTTAATAAGCCCTTCTCCTCAGAAAATTTCTTTTAAATCATGCAGTTTTCCCCAAAAATTGACTTTACATCGGGTTTTTATTCTCCTTTGCCAAATACTGAGCGATTTTTTTCCCCAAATCACAGGCCTGGGCCCCTTCACCTCCTGGTAATAAACCGCTGTAAATGTTTCATTTTCAAACAAACTCGAGGTACAAATGTCTGTTAGTGTTACTACAGACTCAACATTTTTGTACAACTAGTCTGACACATTTTGTCTTGTCTGGCTTATATCTGGTGTTTGAAAATTTGTTTATAATATTTTCTTTTGTAGAGCCATACGTGTTGCAGATACCTAGCTGCCAAATGTCACGTAAGTATAAGTTTGTCATTGCACATGCTGTGATTCTCAAGTCAAAGTGTAATTTTGAGTAGAGGGTTTGGTGACATCCTTTTCACAGATTAAAAAAAGATATTTGTGATTCTACTTGGTTTTTGGGTCTATAGAATTGCACTCACAATTAAATCAATAAATGTCATTGTAACTGAAATGCATTATCTGTAAATTAGAAAAGGTTGAAAAAAGATGGGCTAGTTCATTCCACTTTGGTAACCCCTCCCCCCACTCTCTTCCACCACCTCCAAATTAAAAGGAATGGGAGGAAGGGTACAGATGTTGAGGGACATGGAGGTCGGGGATTTTTTTCCCATCATTCTGTAAAAGTGACTGTGTTATGTAAGCTATTACTACTATAAATGCCATAGAAATTTACTTTTTGTTTTCAGTATGAGTGCAAGGAGTACCAAGAAGCCCTGGCTATATTAGATTTTGTTGAACCATGTTCTATACAGCCGATCAACAAGAGAATGTCATTTAACATTAACCAAAGTATATCTGAACCAGAAACCTCAACTTCTAACAAAAGTGTAAGTAATTTGTCAAGTATTTGGGATGTAATAAGTGGCTATCCATGTGAGCAAATATGCTGTCATATATTTATTTGGGATGTATGGTAAAATTATGCCAGAAAATATGCGGCTATTATGTATTTGGAATACAATGAGCGGCTTCAACATGACATTAAATATGCTGTCATTTATTTAGCAGGATGCAGTGAGAATCAAGGATTCAAGGAGTGGCTAAACGAAGGCAGAAAATATGCTTTATTTATGTTTGTGGGATGCATTGAGAAAATATGCTGTCATTTATTCAGGGTGCAATGGGTGGCTACAAAATACCAGAAAATATGTAGTCATTTATATTATGTGGGATGCATTTAGTGGCTACAGCATGCCAGTAAATATGCTGTCCTTTATAAATGTGGAATGCAATCACTGGTAACCTTACCATAAAATATGCTGGCATTTATGTATTTTGATGCAGAGAGGGGTAATGCCATGCCAGAATTATGGATGTTTTTCAGAATAATGATGTGCTCTCTTTTCTCTCAATTTAACTTTAATTCAATTAAGTTTTAGAAAACACAGAGTCGGTGATACAAGATACTGTATCAACTTGTATGTTAAAGCCTGTTTTTTAAGCGCAGTATGTATAAATAGGTAATAAAAGTATTTGTCATATTATAAAATTGATCAGTAGGCAATATTTGTTAAGTAGCCTCAGACCTGTCATGCCAATTTTCTTGAACATTAGCATCCAAAATATTTTCTTTACCAAATGTGTGACAGTTTCGTTACAACAGAAAGTAGATATTGGTATTACAGCAGAGATGTCTTGGTGTATATTTTGATGCTTTCATTGAGCTGAAATTAGTGTAATGATTTAGCAGGTACTACATGTGTCAGTGTGTCATAGAAATCAATCATTCAATTAGTTATTGATATTACAATATATTTATCATGCAGATGGAAAGTTCTATGAATGTTCTACGAGGTCAGATCTACGAGGCAATGGATAACAGAACCCTTGCTATGGAATGTTTTAGAGAGGCTCTTAGACAAGATGTGTATTGTTATGAAGCTTTCGACCTTCTAGTCAATCATCATATGTTGTCAGCACAAGAAGGTATCTAACTCAACTTATGCTGGAAGTTTTCGAAATAATAATGTATAAATAAAACTTTATTGATTTTATGAAAATGCTTGATTTATGGCCCATGTCCTTTTTAGAGCATCCATTGGCGATTTGTAAAGGTTGCTGACTTTGGTACACTTGCCTGCCCATCCCCACTGATGTGGGTTCAAAACCTCACTTATTGTGTAGAACTCGTGTGAGGAAGCCATCCAGCTGGCTGCAGATGGTTAGTGGTTTTACCTCGGTGCCCGCACGTGCCTGAAATAATGCTTAGAGAGGCACCTTGGGTCTTGTTCCACCATCAAAAGCTGGAAAAACTTATCATATATATATATATAATTATATATATAGCATATATATATATATTATGGAGAACTTTTGACTGTATATAATATTTGATAAAAAAATGATATGAAGAAATTTGATCTCATGTTTCAGAGAGGGAGTTGATAGACAGTTTACCATTTAGCTTACAGTGTCCAGGTGAAGAGGAGGAATTAGTCAAATATCTTTATGAAAATAAACTTAAAAAGGTATGTTCTATTAAACATGTTAGCTTACTGTCATTCACTGTTTATTTCATTTTAGCCATTAGTTATACTAAATTTTAAGTATTTTTATAGATTGATGATCTGGCATCCTTTGCCAGCATCAAAATCTTTCTTATCATAAAGCACTTGACAGATCTTCACCAGACTTTGTCTCTAGAATCATGTTACGTTTCACTGCCCCACACACAGAAGTAACCAGGAATAAAAATAGAATTAAAAAGCCTTTATCTTTGTCAGATCTTAACCAAACTTTGTCAGTGCCAACCTTACCTATAACTCTCCTAATTAATTAGATAGTTTTATCACATATTTGACGTCACGGGAGTGTAATAAAGCCATGTAATAAAGCTTTGACATCGACAAAGTTTATAATGTAGTAGATGTTGATCAAATTGACTTGTTTATATAGTAAAAGAAAGTAAAATTGTTGATGTTTCGACAGGAAAGGCTGACGTGATAAAAAGAATATTACATTTGTGACTTTCCGCATTGAATTTATTAAACTCGTTGAATAAAATTGATAAAATGCTTTTCAGAGCCTCACATTTTATTATTTTATTCAACTCGTTTAATAAATTCAATATGAAAAGACACTCGTAATATCCTCTATCTACTGCACAGCTACACAGTTGCTCCAAGAAATAGAAAAGAGAAAGAACATTAAAATAACTTATTTATGAAAAGTATGATAAATCCTCGCAAAACTCAACCTGTGGGATCAGTTTGGACCTCTCAACCTACTTCATACAAGGGTCACTGCAGCTAAAAATTGAAAAAAATTAACCTTTTAAACAATATGTTCAGTCTAATGAACAGCTTTGTCAAATTCTACAACATTTGGTCTGTATTATCATGACATTAACCTCGGAAAATTGTTTTGCTTGACTGGACACATAGGTCAACCTATTTGAGTGATCAGTTTCAGTCATAGTTAGCCTTACTACTAGTAATAGTTATTATTATGTTATACCTATAAAAGTAGAATAAACATTCCAATCACATGATCGCTTTTTGTAATCCTCGTGTACTTTGTGCATTTACTTAACTTGATAATAAAGATTAATGTGGGCTGAGAATATATTATAAATATTAAATATTCTATTTCAGTATGACAGACCGCAGGAAGCTAAAGTACCAGAGAGTTTAGAGGTCCTCAGTGATAACCTAGACATTATATGTAATCTAGCAGAGAGATATTACTATAACTGTGATTTTAGGGAATGTTATAAACTTACTACAAGGTATATATACAGTGTCTTGTGAAACTGACATAGGACATGATACATTCCATTATTTTACTTATCATGTTGAGAAACTGTCGGTTTGTTACAGAAGGCTGTACCGTGATATATGATTACACATGTAGAACTGCTGAGCTATCTTCTGTTAGAGATTATTAAACAGCTGTTCTAACGTTACCTGATTTGTTTTCATTAGAAGACTCGAGGTGTGATTGCATTATCCAACAGAATCACTGTATGTCATATGTACGTCATGATAATGTTAAACGTCATGATATGGTGAAAGTCAGTAAGACATAAAGCAATTGTTAGATATGTCAAGAATGTAGATAGTAATCTTTGATGTTGACATTGTGTTAGGATCAAAGTAATGTATCCCAGAGATGTTTCTGAAATAAAATCATTGTTGTTCAGATGCATATTATTATATCACTTGGACTGCACCCTCATGATATTATTCCTTTACCTCTTAACTTGATTGATCTTTATTAAATAACAAATTATTTTTTATATGGGATATATTATTTTTTAAACATATGGCACTGAGGTCATTTTGTTATATTGATCAAACCATGGTGTGTTTTCAGGCTTTTTATAATTTACTTCCATATTTCAGAATTTTGAACACAGACCCATACAATAGTACATGTTTGCCGCTCCATATAGCTGTGATGGTAGAACTTAAGAAAGCTAACAGTACGTACACACATTCTGTTGATCTGAATAATTCTTTTAGTTATTGAAAGGAAATTGAGTTAACAATAGCTTTTTAAATGAGCCGTGCCATGAGAAAACCCAACATAGTGGCTTTGCGACCAGCATGGATCCAGACCAGCCTGCGCATCCGCGCAGTCTGGTCAGGCTCCATGCTGTTCGCTTTTAAAGCCTATTGGAATTGAAGAAACTGTTAGCGAACAGCATGGATCCTGACCAGACTGCGCGGATGCGCAGGCTGGTCTGGATCCATGCTGGTCGCAAAGCCACTATGTTGGTTTTCTCATGGCACGGCTCAAATTAAGAAACGTGTCTGTGCTATATTTGTATCATTTCAGTAAGTTGAGAAAAAAAATCAAAATGAAAGTCATTACTAGTATCTTACAAAATGTTTAAGTCTGATATTCAAAATTTTATATGATTTAGTGGAAAGTAAATAAGAACTGTGAAAATTATAGCAATTGTCAGACAGTATTTTAATCTCACATTCAAAGATTAGGTTTATAGCAAAGATATGCTATTAAATTCTTCAGGTAATCAAAAAAAAAAAAAAAAAATATACTTGTATATTACTTGAAATACATCTTAGACATAGTAGAAAGCTTATATGATACCACTGTTTTTAGCTCGACTATTCGAAGAATAAGTAGAGCTATCCTACTCACCACGGCGTCACACCCTGGTTAAGTTTTTCGTACCAGTCCACATTTTGACAAAGTCTTTTGAGATAAAGCTTTGAAACTTTCAACACTTGTTTACCATCACCATGTGCAGTTATAGGCAAGAGTACATAACTCTGTCAAGCATTTTGATTGAATTATGGCCCCTTTTGACTTAGAAATCTTGGTTAAGTTTTTCGTACCAATTCATATTTTGACAAAGTCTTTTGAGATAAAGCTTTGAAACTTTCAACACTTGTTTACCATCACCATGTCCAGTTGTAGGCAAGAGTACATAACTCCATCAAGCATTTTGGTTGAATTATTGCCCCTTTTTGACTTAGAAATCTTGGTTAAGTTTTTTGTACCAGTCTACATTTTGACAAAGTCTTTTGAGATAAAGCTTTGAAACTTTCAACACTTGTTTACCATCACCATGTGCAGTTGTAGGCAAGAGTACATAACTCCATCAAGCATTTTGGCTGAATTATGGCCCCTTCTGACTTAGAAATCTTGGTTAAGTTTTTCGTACAGTTGACATATGGCTTTGAAACTTTTATATCTTGTTCAGTATTATAGTCTCTATCAATAGGCAAGAGTACATAACTCTGTCGTCTTTTTTGGCTGAATTATGGCCCTTTTTGAACTTGGAAATTGGTTCTGTTTTCGTATATGTCCATGTTTTGTCAAGACTATTTGACATATGGCTTTTAAACTTTAAACACTTGTTTATCATTATGATTTCCATCTGTAGGCAAGAGTACATAACTCTGATGACAATTTTGGCAGAATTATGGCCCTTTTTGGACTTTGAAATTTTTGTCAAAACTATTTGAACTGTGGCTTTGAAACTTTTAACACTAGTATATCAACATGATTTCCATTTGTAGACAAGTGTACATAACTCTGTCAACTATTTTGACTGAATTATGTCCCTTTTTGGACTTGGAAATTAGTTAAATTTTTTATACAAGTCCATATTTTGCCTAACATATAACTTAACATATTTGCCATCATGGTCACACATTGCCATTTACTGCAAGACTAATCGAAATCCACAAATACAGGAACATTTTTTGTTTAATCCATTTTTTTCTTTTGTCTGAAAATCTATGGAAATATTTTGACCCCATTCTTCAATCAATTCTTTGAATAGTTGAGCGCGCTTTCATCCGACAGCTCTTGTTGTCATTATTCAATAACTGTTCATGTTGAAAAAAAGAGCAGTTTCAAGTGGTAAATGTTACACTTTGAATTATAATTCGTCTATTAAATAAACAAGGATTTTGCATGATCTATTGTCTGATTTACCATGATTCAAAGTTCAGAGGCAAGTTATATAATCCTTTGGAAGTTAGTCCAAGCAGTTTAATCTCTAGGCATGTAAATGGTGAACCATGATTTATTAGACAATAAACCACAAGAAGACCTTGTTTAGTCATTGAAATATGTTGTCATTATGGACACTGTGATGGTCTAACTGATGTGCACCACAAAACCATTGTTTATTGCAGAATATACAATGCTTTGTTTAAATGACAAACAAAATTGAGCCATTTTAGAATGTTTTTTTGTCCTGTTTCAATATCAGTATTTTCTCTTTTTCAGGTTTATTTTATCTAGCACATAAATTAGTAGATCTTTACCCAAACAAGCCAGTAAGTTATGATCAAATTCTTTTATTTTGAGATTTATTGACTATTGATCTTTCTTAATCTGTAATAAAGGATAAATTTCAGCTTTTAAGTAGTATTTTTTCCCTACTGATATTCTCATTTAGAAAGATAAGTTTAAATACAGTTGAATCTTGGTATCTCAGATTCCAAGGGATCAAGCCTTTTACCTTAAAATAAGCCAAATTCGAGTTGAAATGGTATTTTGTGCTTGTGTTTTTGGGACGGAACTTGAAATGTCTTTGAGATAGCCAGGATTTTCAGATAAGCGACTTCGAGATATGGAGTTTCAACTGATTAAATATTCCATTGAAAGATTGAACAAATTACTAGCATTTAATTTATGACACAGAATTGCCTGACACGTTATGTTTCCAGGTTTCATGGTTTGCAGTGGGATGCTACTATTTCCTGATAGACAAGAAAGATCCTGCACGTAGATATCTCAGGTAATTGGCATTCACTTAGTGAAGTTTTAGCAATATTGCATTGCACATTATGAAACAGTGAGTGTCCATTTGGAGGTGATGCATTGATTGGATGGTCTAAAAACCTTAGTTTGAGCATGGTCTTTCTTCATTTTTATTAGGTTGACAAGAATTGATTATTGTTTATAGAAGAAGGTGAATTTTTTTAAGACAAAAGTTATGTAAAAAGATGTATAGGTTGATAGGTTTGAGCAAGACAACTCTGAATTAAATCATTTTAGAATCAAATTCAGTATATTTGCTACTTTTTTAATACTTTTCAAACATTCAACATATTAAACTTTGTAGCAACATAATGCTGCATGTGATTGTCCTCCTTATGTAAATGATATTTAAAATTACCTGTGTTAGATTCTATATCTTGTTCTGTTTACAGTAAAGCAACAACTTTAGAAAGAACTTACGGACCAGCATGGCTGGCATTTGGCCATTCCTTCGCTACAGGAAATGAACATGATCAGGCAATGGCAGCTTACTTCACAGCAGCTCAGCTTATGAAAGGGTATGTTGACATTCAACTTACTAAAGCCGTTTAGAGGCTTATGTCATGAAATGCTCATCCCTGAGTTTCAGATGAAATTTGCCTCCTGTGTTAGAGTAATTGTTACCTATCTGGAAACAAGGATTATTCACTATTTTCAGACCAAACATTTTTTTGTATTGATATATCCACAAGGACCTCTGTGTATGAGTGGTTTTGATAGCTGAATTTGAATCACTTGTCCTTAACCTCTGCTTGTTTGAGACCAGCACAGGTTGTCATATATGAGGAAGCCATCCAGTTTGATTGTGGAAGGTTTGTGGTTCTACCTAGATGTCTGCCTTGCAATGAATAAAGCTGGAAGGGGCATTTTAGGTCTAAATTTGCCATTTAACGCTAGAAAATTGGCCAAATGACATTATCTGTGTCTATGTGAGTTTAGATCCAGTGAAATAAGCAAACTAATTTCTGGATTTACATAGTAAAGATTAATCACTGGTTTAGAGAACTGCAGTCTCAGAAGAAAAAAAATACATATTTATTGATTGAACACCTTTTTCTGAAAAAATCCATTAAATTTAACATATTTTTACAATGTATGTTGCCTTTAATAGCTTGTTTATATAACTACAGATGCCATCTTCCTGCGTTGTACATAGGCCTAGAGTATGGACTTACTAACAATCCTAAGTTGGCAGAGAGATTTTTCAGTCAGGCACTGAGTATAGCTCCGGAGGATCCATTTGTTTTGCATGAGATGGGTGTGATAGCCTACCAGAATGAAGAGTATGTTCTGATATTTCTTTTATTTTTGATAACAGTATAACCAAAATTAATTAGCAGTACATTATTCATCCCATTTCACATTTATGCCTATTCTTTCTTTTAAGATGATTGCCTGCTTGGCTCAATAAATAGACCACATCTGACACAAGATGGGGCCTCTATAGCCAAGTGGTTAAGGTTGCTAACTTCAAATCTTTTGTATAATTTTCCTGTAGGTTTAGAGACCTTGCTTTTTGGTATAGAATTCTTTCATGTGAGGAAGTCCTCCAGCTGGCTTATGGAAGGTCATTGGTTATACCAAGGTACCCACCCCTGCCTGAAATAATGCCCGGACATGGGTCTTCCTCCACCATCAAAAGTTGGAAAGTTGCCACAAGACATATAATTGTGTCTGTGCACTTTTAAACCGCAACAGAAAAAGCAAAAGACAAGAGTTACAACTGATAGTGTTTAGGTCCAGATCTTAGGTTTAAGTGGTTGTTAATAGAAGACAATACATATCAGGTCATTCATATTTCAAGACCACTGCATAGGGGGACTGAAGGACATATATTCAGTTGAAACTCAGTATATTGAACTGGCTTATTTCAAACTTCAGGCTTTCAAGTCAGAGTACTAGTACCTCATTTATGTATGTATTTTCACTCTTTCTGAGTCATATGAGACATACTGCAATGAACGCAAGCCCATGCATTGCAAGTATAGATATTAATGAAAACTATGAACAAAATGCTTTATAATTTGCTATGTACTCCCAAAATGTATATAAAAAATGTAAATGCCATGGTTACATGTGCATATGTCTGAGGCTACTGCAACACAATCAATATTTTAAAAAAACTCTGCACAAAGATCATTTTTTGTTGAATTTTTCTTGTTTCAGTGTAGGAATTCAAGATTCCAAATTTCACCCGTGTTAAACTGAACAAAAGAAACTTAATTTAAAAGATAGTTTAAGTTTGTGAGGTACATAGAGTGGTGTCCCTTTAATTTGTCATGAAAGTTTTGTTATGTAAATATTAGGTGGATCATGGCAGAAAAATACTTCAAGGATGCATTGGGGAGAATACAAGTGTGTGAAAGACAGACAAATGTACCAGAGAAATGGGAGCCTCTTCTTAATAACCTTGGACATACATGTAGAAAACTAAAGTAAGACATTTTTATGATTAATAAGCATTAAGCATTGTGTGAAAAAGAGAACTTGAAGAGTTACATATGTTTTATTTTATAAACTGACCATCAAGTGAAGTACTTATTTAAGGAAGTTGTCAAGTACTTTTTCTTTACGAAGGTTTCAGTTTTTGTGTGGGATTATAATTTTCACATTCATGGGAAATAATATGTGGTCGGCTGTAATCTTTAGTTGTATCTGCTTCGTATCTTCTAAACCCCTGGGAATATTTTCATAAAACTAGCATCCGTTATTTACCCCATTAAGAGGATGTGGAGAGCACACATCCCAGGTCACTAGATCCATGTTCAAACTCCACACTAAGGTCAAAGATGAAATGGCTTTGATTTGTGTCCACTCCATATTGTTTAAACAGCTTGAAAGATTTTCGTAAACATGTAGTCAATTGTTTGCCTCTTCATGGTTATGTGCAGAACACATGATCTGTGTCACTAAGTCCAAAGTCTTGGTCACACTTCGAGGTCAAAGATAAAATAACCGAAATTCTTGTCAGCTCTATATATTCTAAACTTCTGGGAAGATTTTCATAAAACTAGCATTATTTATTTATCCTGGCCAAATGATATGCAAAGAACACAATCCAGGTAACTAGGTACAAGGTTAAGGTCACAGTGGTCAAAGGTCAAAAAGCTTAACTTCATGTCCAATCTGTATCGTCTAAACCTCTTTGAAGATTTTCATAAAACTTGTTTCAGTTGTCTACTTCATCACAGTGACTTGCAGAGCACGTGACTGGGTCACTAAGGTAAAGATCAGGGCCGCACTTAGAGGTGAAAGACCAAGTAGCTTTAATTTGTGTGTTAGCTCCATATCTGTATATATTACCAGTATCAGGTGTTAGCCTCATCCAGACGACATGCAAAGTGCACAGCCCAGGTCACTAGGTCAAAGGTCAAGATCACAGCATTTTACTTAATCTGTTTCAAAGCGGCCACAGAGAGAGGGGGTGGGGGTGGGGGGGATTAATCACCGTTAGTGATAGCTCTAGTTTATTTTTAGTGCATTGCATTATTGAATCAAGTCTATTCAACATATTAATTCTTACAGCTTTCATCCGTCAAAAGTCTTACTGAAAGTTTTTCAGCAGTAAGTGATATATAGTATATAACTTCTATTAAATAATTTTCTTCACTATCATAGCATGCCTACCTATATTTCAAAGGCAATGTTTTCTTTTTATTTAGAAAGTATGATGAAGCATTAGAGTACCATCAGCAGGCTCGTACCTTAGACCCCCAGAGTCCATCTACATACTCTGCTATAGGTTATGTTTTTGCTTTAAGAGGAGATTCATTAGAAGCAGTGGATTATTTCCACAAGGTAAGTTTCAAATGAAATACAGAATTGATAATATGTGCTGTTAAGAAGATTGCATATTTTTTTCTAACAGTTTGAAGACATATTTTTAGCTATGACATCTGATTTTTTTGGGGGAAAAAGATGAGTTATTGTCATCACTTGATTGGCATTGGCGTTGCATGGTTAAGTTTCATGTTTAGGTCAGCTTTTCTCCTAAACTGTCAAAGCTATCACTTTGAAACTTGCAACACTTGTTTACCATCAATAGGTGACTCTATTCAGCAAGAAAGGTAACTCAATCCTGCTTTTTGCAAAAATTATGGCACCTTTTGGACTTAGAAAATATCAGGTTTCTTGGTTAAGTTTTATGTTTAGGTCAACTTTTCTCCTAAACTATCAAAGCTATTGCTTTAAAACTTGCCTCACTTCTTCAACATCAGTAGCTGACTCTGTACAGCAAGAAACATAACTCCATCCTGCTTTTTGCAAAAATTATGGCCCCTTCTGGACTTAGAAAATATCGGATTTCTTGGTCAAGTTTTGTGTTTAGGTAAACTTTTCTCCTTAACCGTCAAAGCTATTGCTTTAAAACTTGGAGCAGTTATTTGCCATTAAAATATGACTCTCCACAGCAAGTACCGGAACTCTACATTGCTTTTTTGCAAGAATTATGGCCCCTTTTGGACTTAGAAAATCATGGGTATGACATTATTTCTATTATACAGAAAAAAAATCAGATGGATGTCTGCACCTGCTAGGCGGTGCTCTTGTTTAAATGTACAATTACATGTTGTATAGGATGCATTTATCATTAGATAAACAGTCAGTCCTGCTTTTAGCAGTCAGAGTTACACAGTGTATGTTTTGGGCAGGTAACATGCTTAATTGTTGCTTCATAGAGGTGGTTGCTAAGGCAGTGAAACTACTGTGAAATCATTAATTTTATAGCCGTGGACTAATTAGTGTATTTTATGGTTGCATCAGTTGCTGAAATTTAATTCCAACAAAAAACTTACTATCAGTTTTGTCTTTTAAATTTAAAATCAAGAAATTTTCTTATGAAATGCTCTTATGAGCCAATAACCACAAAATTTTCTGCCCACAAAGTTAAATGGTGCTAAAACTAAAATATGACAAAGTAATAAAAAGCCTGACATATTTTATGGATTTTCGAAAACGACACTTTGCAGCTTCTTGGTGACGTGCATTGGGTCTATTATTTAAATTTTTGATATTCAGCTTTACATTTAAAGTTTCTCCATGCTTTTCATTTAAGGGGCTAAAATTTTCTGATTTGTTGCCCATATGCATCTATATGTGTAATACCTTTCTATGTTATGATTTCATTCTTTTGCAATAAATTGTTTGATTTCTCTTCCAACAGGCTCTAGCAATAAGACGAGATGATGCGTTTTCCACCACAATGTTGTCAAATCTTGTAGAATCTCTCATGTTAGAACTCTCCCCAGGAGAAGGTAAGTTTGGTGGCATTTATTTGGAAACTTTGTTGAGTTATGCATGTAACATCAGTTACATATACCTGTGCCATTTAAAATTTCATGTGTACACCAGGTGTCTTCTATGACACCCATTAAATCGGCATCAGGTTTTTTTTCATGAATTTCTTCTTTATTCAGCAAGAAGTAGATATGCCCAGATATAATATTTCATCATTATACAGATATCTAAGGATGGTAATAGGAATCTTTTGAAATCTGAAGATATTCTTTGTGGGCTTTGATGATAAGAAAATGTCTGTGTCATTAAGTTTTATTATTGTTTTGACTGACTTCTTATTTCAGACCTAGAAGACAGCCCTGTATTTATGGCCCCGACTGATGTACCAGTGTTCTCGATGGATGACCATAACGATTCCAAGGACCTACCTCCACCCCCGATTATGAGGCTGACCTCACAGCTAGATGATTCCTCAGTGGCGGAATCTTCGGCAGTAGAAAGCAGTAGTCTTATGATAGAAGAAGTAGAAATGGGGGACTGTGACTGATAAAGAATAAGTCTATAGATGCATAAACAATTACCACACAATTAGGAAATTGTGGAAATGAAATTAAATGAAATGGGTAGCATTGAAATGCTGTGATCTTATACCTTGAACCATGTATGTAAGAAAGACTAAATATATGATGCTACCAGTGGACATACTTGAAACAGGTGAAAGATCAGTTTGTATGGAACAATTTTGGACTGCCTTTTTATAGTGCTAAATTACTACAATGAACGTGTCCATTTTTCAATTTGGACGGTACCATTAACTGTTAAAAGGGGTGCATACCAAAAGGATACTGACTGAATGGCGAACAGTGCAAATCATGATCAGACTGCATGGATGTGCAGGCTGATCTTGATCTGCACTGATCGCAAAGGCAGAATCAGACGTGTTCAGCATGATAAGGGTTAAACTATTTATTTGAAGATAGCAAATGCCGATCTTTCTCCAGATGTTTTATTTATAGATATTTACTTCAAATGTAGAATGTGCTTACAAATGTATATAACTTAAAAAGTAAATGTGTATGTAGAGCTACTAGAGCTACATTCACAAGTAAATGTCATGCAGTAACAGTCGTTTGTTATAAAAACTTCCTTTTTTTAGTGGTAGTACGTATACTGAAGCTCTTTAAAAATGCAACACTTTCTTAATGTTCTGCTAAAAGTTATTGTGAATGTTTGATGCAAATTTCTTATATCAAAATAAACATAAAACCTATTGTGTATAATTTCTGGTGTTTAATTTTGAAATCATCATATGTAAATAATTTAAGGTTCATATCACAGTTTCCAGTGTGCCATAAATTCAGTGAGGTCAATAATTATTAGGTTATTAGCTTTGTATCGGGGAAATATGCACAAGTTCTGCTGCAGAAATATATACAACATTTTTATAACATTCGTATCTACAGGTATAAATGAATGTAAATATGAATTTCTTAAATAGCACCAATAAGATTGACAATACTGAACTAAATAAAAGAATTAATGCAACGACACACATTAAATTACGTCACACACCAGATATTAAATTCAGGCGTCAGTGTATGGAAAATGTACGCTGCTGGTTAGAATTTCATCAAAGTTAGTTTGTACTGTCCTGGTATTGGCCTCTTTAAGTTTGTACAAATGGTTCTGCTTTACTCAATTTTAGAGTTGGCTTGACCAAAAAGTATGAAACATTTCGAGCAACTTTTTCTATGAACCACTTGACGTATCTCCACCAAACTTGATCTGTAGCTTCATTGTATGGCCCTCTTAAAGGCACTGACCTCTAGATTTGGCTAAAAAATAATCATTCTTTTAAATTGAAGTTTGGTCATATTATGAACATTAGAATATGAATTTTTGTTTCTAAAATATTTAAAAATTCCAAATCAAGAAAAAAAGATGACCATGTCGGGAATCGAACCCCGGACCGCCACGGCAATAAAGACATTTTTTCATCGTCGTAACCAATAATGCTATAGCTGAAGTAGTGAATAATGACTTCAAAATATAGATATTTATAATTGAGACAGTTTACCTGGAGTAAAAGCGTGACAAACGCTTTTTGATTTTCATCGTAAAAGGTAGTAAGAACAGCAAATTCTCATGTGTTTCCTAGTGATGGGCCGACAATCGGCGACAATCGAATAATCGTCGGCGTTGCATTCATGAGCGCGATCGCCGACTTCAATTTTCCATGGCCGATTAATTACTTGGCACCATAAAATCGAAAATTTAGTTGTTTCTGACCATTTTAGCTCACCTGTCACATAGTGACAAGGTGAGCTTTTGTGATCACGCAGCGTCCGTCGTCCGTGCGAGCGTGCGTGCGTGCGTGCGTGCGTGCGTAAACTTTTGCTTGTGACCACTCTAGAGGTCACATTTTTCACAGGATCTTTATGAAAATTGGTCAGAATGTTCACCTTGATGATATCTAGGTCAAGTTCGAAACTGGGTCACGTGCGGTCAAAAACTAGGTCAGTAGGTCTAAAAATAGAAAAACCTTGTGACCTCTCTAGAGGCCATATATTTCAAAAGATCTTCATGAAAATTGGTCAAAATGTTTACCTTGATGATATCTAGGTCAGGTTCGAAACTGGGTCATGTGCCTTCAAAAACTAGGTCAGTAGGTCTAAAAATAGAAAAACCTTGTGACCTCTCTAGAGGCCATATATTTCACAAGATCTTCATGAAAATTGGTCAGAACGTTCACCTTGATGATATCTAGGTCAAGTTTGAAACTGGGTCACGTGCGTTCAAAAACTAGGTCAGTAGGTCTAAAAATAGAAAAACCTTGTGACCTCTCTGGAGGCCATATATTACATGAGATCTTCATGAAAATTGGTCAGAATGTTCACCTTGATGATATCTAGGTCAAGTTCGAAAGTGGGTCACGTGCCATCAAAAACTAGGTCAGTAGGTCAAATAATAGAAAAACCTTGTGACCTCTCTAAAGGCCATATTTTTCATGGGATCTGTATGAAATTTGGTCTGATTGTTCATCTTGATGATATCTAGGTCAAGTTCGAAACGGTCAGGTGCGGCCAAAAACTAGGTCAGTAGGTCTAAAAATAGAAAAACCTTGTGACCTTTCTAGAGGCCATACTTGTGAATGGATCTCCATAAAAATTGGTCAGAATGTTCATCTTGATGATATCTAGGTCAAGTTCGAAAGTGGGTCACGTGCCATCAAAAAGTAGGTCAGTAGGTCAAATAATGAAAAAACGTTGTGACCTTTCTAGAGGCCATATTTTTCATGGGATCTGTATGAAAGTTGGTCTGAATGTTTATCTTGATGATATATAGGTCAAGTTTGAAACTGGGTCACGTGCCATCAAAAAGTAGGTCAGTAGGTCAAATAATGAAAAAACGTTGTGACCTTTCTAGAGGCCATATTTTTCATGGGATCTGTATGAAAGTTGGTCTGAATGTTTATCTTGATGATATATAGGTCAAGTTTGAAACTGGGTCACGTGCCATAAAAAACTAGGTCAGTAGGTCAAATAATAAAAAAAACCTTGTGACCTCTCTAGGCCATACTTTTCATGGGATCTGTATGAAAGTTGGTCTGAATGTTCACTTGATGATATCTAGGTCAAGTTTGAAACTGGGTCAACTGCGTTCAAAAACTAGGTCAGTAGGTTTAAAATTAAAAAAATCTTTTGACCTCTCTAGAGGCCATATTTTTCAATTGATCTGAATGTTCACCTTGATGATATCTAGATCAGTTTCGAAACTGGGTCACGTGCTGTCAAAAACTAGGCCAGTAGGCATAAAAATAGAAAAACCTTGTGACCTCTCTAGAGGCCATATTTTACATGAGATCTTCATGAAAATTAGTGAGAATGTTCACCTTGATGATATCTAGGTAAAGTTCAAAACAGGGTCACGTACCTTCGAAAACTAGGTCAATAGGTCAAATAATAGAAAAACCTTGTGACCTCTCTAGAGACCATATTTTTCAATGGATCTTCATGAAAATTGGTCAGAATTTTTATCTTGATAATATCTAGGTCAAGTTCAAAACTGGGTCACATGAGCTCAAAAACTAGGTCACTATGTCAAATAATAGAAAAAACGACGTCATACTCAAAACTGGGTCATGTGGGAAGAGGTGAGCGATTCAGGACCATCATGGTCCTCTTGTTCTTTCTGCTATTTACGGTTCTTTGGGGCAATTACGCAAAGGGAAACTACTCTACGTAAAAATGGCTTCCTCCAAAGTCTCGAAGAAATTGAGGTCATCTGTGATCACCCAGATTTTGGGAGATTTATGGCTTTTCTCGGGAAAACCATCAACCTAAACTCTTTACATTAGTATGGCAGTATGCATAGCGTGCCGTCAGACTTACGCACGCATATAAGCAAAGGTATTTTCAAATTTTAATTTGTGGGATTGAAACTGTTCCAGTCGTTAACAAAGAATGAATAAATCGTTAATACATATACCTTTTTTGCTCCAAATATTTTTAATTTAATAATACAATATCACTGGATAAGTCCCTGATGAAATTAAGACGAGTACCTGATTTGAAGTTTACTATCTTCACAAATATTTTACTTTTATGATGTTAACTTTCTCGAGCTTAAGAAGGGATGCAATAGAACTAGGATATTTGATGTCTGTTTGGTTCATTTCTTAAGTAATGACATAAAACATACACTGTGAGGTGAATTTATAGATATGCAACTAGAGTAACTGATTATCCGATTATATCCGATTAATCGAATCGGTTGGCTTGTCCGATTATGCCGATTAATCGGTTGGCAAATCTAACCGATTTGCCCATCACTAGTGTTTCCCTAACGTAAAGTTTGTCAGTAATTAAGTTTTAAAGCCCTCTTAAGAAATATAGCATTTATTTCAAGATACCTAAAAAAAATTTATTTTTTGTTGTTGTCAGAGGATCTGGAGGCCAGTCGCTTTAAGTCTATTAATGTAGTTCTGCCTGATCCCTTTGAGGGGCTATTAAAGCTATCAAAAAGAAAAATCTTTAAAGTTTTTCTCATGATCCAGGTAATAGATCTTCTCCAAATCTTGTCGGTTACATCCTTGTGTGGACCTCTCATAAGTTGTATAAATAATTTAGCCTGACATCTTTTAGGGACAGCCGGAGCTTGAAAGAGAAAAAATTGCCTTACATGGATTTTCACTAAACTTGGGTCTACATCATATTTGGATTGTCTTTTTGTCAAGTTATTTCAGTGGTTCAGCTTGACTGCATTTAAGATGTGCCAATTCTAAAAAATCTTTGAAGGACTTCTTTAGGACTTTTAAACCACTTGATGGCTGTTCATCAAACTTTGTATGTAGCACCCATGGATGCAGTTTTCTCATCTTGTTCAAAGGGTTCTGCTTGACTGAATTTAGGGGACACCAAAGCCTCTAACAGAAAAAAAGAAAGATTTTCTTGTGATGAACCACTTGATGGATCTTTACCCAACTTGGACTGTAGCATCCTTAGATAAACGTTAAGATTGTTGACTTGGTTTTACTGGATTGCCCTTAGAGCATGCCAGATTGAAAAAGAAGTTTGTAAACAACTTGTTATAAAGTAGTGAGTGGATATTCACCAAACTTGTTATTACCATCCTAGCATGGAACTCTGAACTTTTTTGCTTAATTGTGCTTTAAAGTAGAAAAAGAAACCTTTAAATGACTTCTTATGAACTGCTTGATGGTATTCACCATAAAGTCTGCAGTATCCTTGTTTGAACCTTATTTAAGTTCGGTTACATAGGTCTGTTTGACTGCACTATGGAGCTTCCTGTGCTAAAATTAGTAAGAAGAACTTAATGACTTAACATTAACCCTGGATGGATGTTCATCAAACTTGATCAGAAGCAAGGTCCAAAGATACAGGTCATCTGAACGACTTAGGTCTCATGGCCTTCTAGTTTAGATTTGTCAGTTCCAATCACTGAAAACAGCAAGATAACTTCTGAAAATATGTGATACCTCAAGAGTATGAAAGTAGAATAAAATGCACATATCCATGAGCTAGTTGATTATATGTAATGAAATATTCTTGTAAATAAATTTTATTATTTGAAGGGGTGTTTACTGACAGAATAGCAAACAGTGTAGACCATGATCAGCCTGCACAGATGCGCAGGCTGATCTTGGTCTGCACTGGTGGCAAAGGCAGAATCACTTGCAGCCAGCAGGCTAAAGGTTTACATAAAATACATGGGTGTAAACAGAAAATATTTATATCTGATTTTGTGAATGAGACTGTGATAAGGGTTTTGTAAACAGATGACAGGTAGATAATCTGACATTTTAATGTGTATATAAATATACATACAATATATCCTGCGTGCGATAACACAATTCCTGATAGGGTAGTCCAATGGCAGTTTAAAAATCAATTTACCAAAAACTGGCGGCCTGAATTTGTAATAATTTCACTAAAATGTTTCTTACCCTTTACCAAAATTTGGTAAATTGTTCTGGTTTCTTAATGACCATTTCCACCAGATGGCATGGCCATTTTTCCCTTTAGGTTTATAGTGAAAAGATCAAAAACCTTCATTTCAGAAACAGCATGCATGATTTTAAAATACTGCCACAATAGGATTGTTAAGATTATTCCAGTTTCCTAAAAAATTATGGCTGCCAAAGTCAATAGCTCCTGCAGTTTCGATGTAATTGAAATGAAACTTGGTATACTTAATCCACATGAAATGACATGCACATATTTTTGGAACTTCAATGCCTGATAATACACTCTTAATTTCAAACCTAAAACATTTCTGTTACAAGAAAATATAACATAATATTGTATTTTTATGTCAATGTACATGTAACCATAAGGAGTTACGGCCCATTTGAGGACTTTATTTATTATTCTGTAATCCATTTTAATGGGTCATGTGTGATAAAATGTTGATATCAGTCTTGTTGAGGCTGAAACCATATGAAGGTATACAAAGTTTATATACATAATCCTATTGATTGCCAGTGTTGCTGTTGACAGAACGTTTTGCTCTGAATGGCAATTAAGCTTTTTATCCCCCGACAATTTAGTTAGAGGGATGTAGTTTTGGTGTTGTCAGTCTTTCTGTCCGTCTGAAGCCATATCTAGGAAGTGGTTGGGAATATTTAAAAAAAACTTCATATATATGTTCATCACTATGAGGTTATGCGGCCCGTCAAGTTTCAGTCAGATTGCCCAAGTAACACCAGAGTTATGGCCCTTAGAAGTTTCTAGTGTTAACTATATAGGGTACTATGAATAGTAACTTCAGAGTTATTGCCCTTTAGTTGTTTAAAAGTCCACAAACTTACCATTTGGTAGAATCTCAATAAACTTCTTTCATTATTTTCCATGAACATTTATTATAAACATGTGAAGTTGTGTACCCACACCTGGTCACCCCATTGCCTTGGTCACACCACCTCCCCCTCCCATCCCCACCCCCCACCCCCACTTCAAAAAAAAAAAATTCATTCCTTATTTTAGATTTTTTTCAAACCTTCCGTGAATATTTATGAACATGCAAAGTTGTACCGTTCCCCCACCTCGCTCCTCCACCCAGTCACGCCCACCAACCTGATTGATCGTGCATCCCTTCCCCCTCCAAACTTTTTTTTTTTCATTTTTAATTTTCCATCAATAGTTATAATCAACATGTGAAGTTTTGTACTCCACCCGCTCACCCTGCGCCCCCCCCCGCCCCCGCCGCGCCCCCCCCCCCCCCCTGTATTTTCTGTATTTTCAAACCTTTAACATGTGAAGTTGTAATCACACCACCCACCCAGCTGCCAGCCATGTTCAAGATATCTTACTTGATTGTGCTCTCTCTTAAGGACATCTGTTCTTTTAAGTTCAAATGTACATGTTAAACAGCAACACTTGGTGCCAAACTCGAAGACATAATTTCGTTCTAGTTACACTTCAAGCTCACATTTCAAATAACTCCATTTAATTCTAAAAGCCAAGCTTATTACAGTAAACATATTCCATTCAAAATAATTTCTTTGGTCAGGATCAACGTAACATAGATTTATTACGTACACTTTAAACATTTGTTTTCTATTAAATTGATTTTGACAAATGAAATTATTTTTTGGCCATTCCTCATCGCAAACCCTTTTGGCGGGGGATACCAATTCATCGAATTTGCTTGTTTATCCTGGGGTAGCGTTTATTTCTGCAAATTTGAAAATGACAAAAAAGATGTATATGTTTGCTAATGGGTACCAGTCAATATCAGGATTATATTACCATTATACAATAAACACAAAGACTTGTACCCACGATAAACATAGACATGGTATTAAATGTAAGTTGAGCCTTTTTAGCTCCCCTGAGCCAAAGGCTCATGGTGAGCTTTTGTGACTGCTCAATGTCCATCGTGTGTCGTCCGTTGTGCGACGCTGTCAACATTTTCTAAAGAAATCTTTTTCTTGAAAACCACTGAGCAGAATTACACCAAACTTCACAGGAATGATCCTTTGGTGGTCCCCTTTCAAAATTTTCAAAGAATTTAATTCCATGCAGAACTCTGGTTGTCATGGCAACCGAAAGGAAAAGGTTTCAAAATCTTCTTGTCTAAAACTGCAAGGCATAGAACCTTGGTATTTGGCATGTGAGATCATCTTATGGTCCTCTATCAAAATTGGTCAAATTGTACCCCTGGGGTGAAAAAAGGCCCCGCCCCGGGGGTCACAAGTTTTACATAGACTTATATTGTAAAAAACTTTAAAAATCTTCTTGTCTAAAACCACAGGACCTAGGCCTTTGATATTTTGTATGTAGCATTGCCTCGTGGTCCTCTACCAAAATTATTCAAATTACGCCCCTGTGGTGAAAAGAGGCCCTGCCCCGGGGGAGGGGGTCTCAAGTTTTACATAGACTTACACAGGAAAAAAACTTTAAAAATCTTCTTGCCTTAAACTGCAAAACCTAGGCTTTTGATATTAAGTATGTTGCCTTTCCTAGTATTTCTCTACCAAAAATGTTCTAATTATGTCCCTAGGGTGAAAAGAGACCCTGCCCTGGGGGTACCAAGTTTAACATAGACTTATATAGGAAAAAAAATAAAGATCTTGTCTGAAAGTTCAAGGCCTGGGCCTTTGATATTTGGTATGTAGCATTGCCTGGTAGATCTCTAACAAGTTTGTTCAAATTGTGCCCCTGGGGTGAAAAGAGGCCCCGCCCCGGGGGTCACTTGTTATAATTATGAGTTAAAAAGGAAAGAATACTTCAAAAATTATCAGATCATGTTTCCTAGACTGTTTAATTATAACTACCTGATGACCCCAAGCGATTAGGGATCGCTTGACTGTGACCTTGACCTACTGACCTACTTTCTTGTTTTTTAAGATACAGCCTTGAAATTTGGATGACACATCGATATTATCAGTTTTGCACACCGATATTAAAACTGACTTTCAGTTAACATAAATGTGACCTACTGACCTACCTTCTTAATATTTTAGCATCAGTTAGCTATTTGAAACATGTGGCTTATATTACTCAGGTGAGCGATTCAGGGTCATCATGACCCTCTTGTTTTATACATTGGTCAGAATTCATCTACATACAAAGTCAAGTCTCATCCTGTTTATACTAAAGACATACTTATGTGTTTTCAGAATTGTCCTATGATCTTGGAATGCAAATTACAGCTTTGTCAGAGTTTCAGCTCATTAAAATATTAAACTTTTGAAAATTTGTATTCTCAAAATATTTCTGAAGTATATATTTTTCTTTAATACATACCAGCTTTAGGCAAACTAGAATAAAATTGAACTTTGTCTCTATACAATGTTTACCAATTCAATTTTCCTTTGGAGTATTGTTATATCTGCTTCTATTTCAAGTTTGTGTGAAGAAGACCTTAGTTTAGCAAGGGAATTTCTAAATTTCATTCGATCTACGTAATTCAGATGTGACTCCTGAATAAAGTGATACTTATACTAATGGTACCATATACAGTTCTGACATGTCTGAATTTTTGATAGTATTGATCTTTTAAATGTTATGCAAATTGTGTTTTAAATACATTTAGGGGTGGTGTTATAACAGCTGTACAATTCGCCTTGTATCAGAATGAAAGGTGTATCTTTCTGTTCAATGAACTGCTAATAATTGTCTATATGATAGATATCTCAATATTTGAACATACACTTGATCATGCTTAGAAAATCATATCATCTGGAGGTCTTATTTAAGTTGTCAAATTAGCTGGAATGAACTTGTGGTCTTATACTGTACACCAATAAACTGTTTCACAGGAACAAAGAAGTTGGGTGTTGTATTGATAGAGGGAGGAAAGTTCTGGTATATTGCTTTTTCTCTGACTGTTTGATCAGCTGTTCCCATTTTAAGATCTTTAAAGATTTTATTTAAGTTTTAAACAATACTATGCTATATATAATTCTGAGGGTCTCTAAAGGTAGTAGTGGGAACTTGCAAAATTTTCAAAATACCCTTTATTGTAAAAAAGAGATTTTGATGGGGTATTTTCCAGTGTAAGTTTCAGCCATATCGGGTTTCAAACAGCTTGTTTGTGAATGGACGGTTATAAAACTTAGCATAAAAACTATATGAAACACTTGTGTCATTTCGAAATGAATAATCAGAATTTAAATTTGGCCAAAGATTTATGTGACAGAAATTAAAACTTAGGGAAAGTTATGGGGGTTTATTTTGCGGAAAATTTGATATTATGCCCCACTTTGAAGAAGAGCAATATATTGTTAGGCTCATTGTCAGTCTGTCGGTCCATAAGTTGGTAGATCATTTAGTATCCGATCAATAATTAGAGAATGCTTTGTCCCGTAATGATCAAACTGTGGTCAGTAGATGATCCATTTTATTTGGGGTCAGCAGGTCAAGGACACAGTGACCTTTTGGCTTAAGACAGTTTCAGCTTAATTACTAATTAAAGAACAGTTTACGCCTACAGTCATCAAAGTTTATGGGATGATTGTCCATGGTCAGCAGATGGTCCCTATGTTTTTTTGGTGTCAGTAGATAAAAGGTAATATTGACATCAAGACTGAAAACGGTTTCTGCACAGTAATTAAAAAACATTGACCTACAGTTGTCAAAGTTAATAGGTGATTGCCAGTTAAGAGTTCTTGACCTATAATGTTTTGAGGTCAGTAGGTCAAAGGTAAAGCTCACAGTGACCTTGAGACTGAAAACGGTTTGCTTTAAATAACTTGAAGCCTATAGCCTACAGTTTTCAGACTTCACAGGAAGATTGCCTGTGGGCAGTAGGTGACCCGTATTGACTGCCTTGATGGTCAGTAAGTGAGAGGTGAAGGTTGAAAATGATTTCTGCTGTATAATTAAAATCAAAGAAGGTTTTGGCTGTTAGTCTTCATAGGATGATTGCCTGTAGCGTCTAGATCTGAGGACATCAGTTGAAAGGCCAAGGTTACAGAATACAGAATTACAAACAAACGGCCGTAACAGGGGACTCTACTGCTTGCATATAATTACTACGGTATAATGTACTACCGTATTTTATCTACATGTCCACTTAAGTGAGCAGACTTCCTTTTCTGTATTTAAACCAATGAAATTCATTTTGTTAAGTAATAAGCACTTCAAATTATCGCAAAATAATCTTTTTGGAAGATCAATTTTCCTTGTTGGTACTGAAACCAGTTTAATATGATACATTACAGGAATGATGTAATATCTGCAGAGATGAGAACCTGAATTTTCCTTGTTTTATTTCCGGAAGTATTCATACCAGTTTGATATTATACTTCACAGGGGGTGATTTGATATCGGTAGAGATGCGCATGGTAACATTACAAGAACAAGCCGATCTACACAAGTAAAATAATTTACAAGTATACAACTCTAAATGCGATGTATTTCATAAATTTCAATAACGGTGAAACAGTTGTAATAAACAGTTTTAGAGTTCCATTACGAATGCATATAAAACTATGTTTAATCCTTTTAATTATCAGTTACATTGGCATAATACTCCAGTGCTGGTTAAAGTAAACAGGATAACCAAACTTAAAGATTAATCAACTCGACACCTCTAAAGTCCATGGCTTAACCGAACCTAGTCTGACTCCGATCTGGTCTCCATATACCAAAAAACAGCCGGGTCCTAAGAGAAATAGCCTGACTTTGTCTCGTATCTAACGTCACTGAAAAACTAACGTGTGATAAACAGAATATTACATTTGTGACTCTGTATAGAATTTATTAAACTCGAATAAAATTGATAAAATGCTCGAGCCTCGCATTTTATTATTTTATTCAACTCGTTTAATAAATTCAATATGAAAAGACACTCCTGTAATATCCTTTCTATATATAACTAAAATGACACGAGCTTGATATTTGGCACATAGTCTCCTGACATCTCCTTATTTACAAAATTACAAATGAACTGCTTGCATTTTCCAAGGTTAATCTCATTTCAGCAGCCAAAACCTATTATAAATAAAGGTTTATATAGTGCCGAGTCATACGCTGTTCTTTCCAACTTCATAGCAGTGATACACTACTACTTTTCCTTTCCTATACAATATATGGCCTGAATCTCTGATACTTCACTTATCAGGCTATTATGGGGTTTAGGCCTCTAAAACTGGTAGATAGATAGTTAATACACCAGCAACTTTTCATCCAGCTACAATAATATTTTCCCGCCTTTTCATTAACCATTGACACAGTAAGTGACAGTTGCCTGAATAGTCTCAAGTACTTAAATCATATCTACATTTATTTGAAATCAGGATGTTAGAAGACCGATTTTCCTTGTATTTGCGACAGTATTCAAACCAATTGTGTATACATGTATACACCACATGTAAAAAAGATGTGTGGCTAATTCACTTTTGCAACGTTTACAAAATTCCGAAATCACAAAATAATTGATATATTATGAGTGTTATACTAGTATACAAAAGTGCAGCCAAAGTCCTATTTTTTCTTCAAACTTACTGTGTGACTGAAGCATTGGAAATCCTTGAGACAGACTGACCGACATAATAGCTAATCACTTTTTCTTCTTACACTTAGTAGTACTTGGTGAAATTAAAAAAACCAAGAAGGCCGTGATGGCGCTAAAACACTTAACCTCCCTGATATTTTGACATTGGATATATTTCTTGCGAAAGGTAACACTGTGTTTAGTATGAAAACTTTTCAACCTAAAATATTAAAATATTTAAAAATGGGTCAAATCAGGGGCATCCATAAAATGTAGTAATATCTTACCTTCAGGTCTTGCACTTTGGAAAGGAATTTCATAAAAATTTTACGTATGTTACTCTATACATAACACGGACCCCTGCTGCGGCCCGAAAATTGGTACCAGGAATGACTTGTAAAAACTTGGTTAAGGACCACTATACAATGATGATATAAACTATTTCACCTCGAAGACTTTCACTTTTCAGAAGTTTTTAAGCTGGTGTTGCAGATTGTATTACCTTTCATGTTCAGACTTGATCAAACCGAGTCTGCTATTACTTTGCATGGTTGCTTTCTATACCTCCAAAGTTTATTCTTATAGGTTTTATTAACTATCACAACAACATTATGTAAGCCTCCCTGTAATTGGACGCAGTGTTACTATATTTTCTGGTTCTTTGAGATAGTTTACTATAATACAATTCCACGTCAGCCGGTGCCGGCAGGACCTGAGTGGTGTTGCACACTTCAATACCTCTCGTGAACAGTTTACCCATCTGATATTGGCACATATACTAGAAAGCAGAAAATACAATGAACGGAAAGGCTAAACTGTCAGTTACGTAGAAAATGCAGAAAAAAATAAATGAGACTATCCGTATAAAATATAGAAAACCTTGGAATTAAGCATATTGCTAACTCCAGTCCCTCAAAATATTTACCCTTTAATGACAGAAACGTACTTTTCCATCCGTATTTTTATTAACTGGGGGTGGGGGATGATGGTGCTTTTGCACAATGTACCAATAATCACCGGAGTAATAAAAACCAAGGATAAATATCAAACAGGGAAAACCGCGTTCCAAAAACGCAGCCTCCCCAAACACCAACCCAGCACGTGGACGTGCACACGATCAACACACACACACTATCACACAAAGCTAAGCTAACACACTAGGACAAAACGAAAAAATAAAGGAACACAGTGGGGTACCGCCTTGAAACGGTCAGTGGCAAAAGCACCAATGGGGAGCTTAAACCAGTTTATGGTGCACCTTACCTCACTCTTACCACCACCATGTTCCAAAGTCACAGTACAGTGTAAATAAATGTTATCCCAGCCAGGTGAAAACCTAACATACACAATGGCTACAGAAGGCGTGTTATGTAAAACAAAAAAAATGCTCTTTTCGGTTGCACTGTCTCCATGACATATATTGCCCCTGTATAATTGTTATGGCAATTTCTGTTATGTATTTTCATTTTCGTTCGTTTTTACAAGGCAAAATCAAATCATTTTGTCAGGGTTTTTTTTTTTTTTGTAAAAAACGAAATAAAAAAAAGTCTCTCATTACCTAAGTGGAAAAAAGTGTGTTACATGTCACTTTAGGGGCACCGTAGTTTCACATGAAAGATCAAAATAACTTTCACTCATGAATGTCATATTTTACATACATAGCACGTTCAAAGAAACAGACAGTGAAAATACAGTTACACTATCCGCGATATGTGCCCTCGCCTATCACCAATAACTTTACAAACCTTCAACTTCTGTACTATCTCAAATATGGTTTCTAAGAAATAAAAAGATTATTTGTGACAATTGTTCTTGTAAATGGCCTTTTCTAATTTGTACGCAACACAAAGCAGTTGACATGACATGACTCATGGACAGACTCAATCAAACCGAGTTTGCTATTATTCTTTTTGGGTTGCATTCTATGCTTCAAAGGGATCGTTTTACAGATTTTATTATAATATTATTTATGATCCCATTACAGATAGTCCTGTTTGAAATGTAATACTTGAGTTATAATTTGCTAACCCCTTGCAGTGGAGTACTAACTTCTTAGACAATCGTCTTCAAGCCATGATCCTGATATGTGTACGTCCAGAGCCCATAATCTCTAGGGGTCCACGCGTGTTCCTGCTCTTCCTTACATATATAAATGATCCCAAATTCAGTCTAAATTAGACTATATGCAGGGAACACAGCAACAGGCATGCCATTTTCCTCTTTCGAAAAATCAATTACCTTAAAATTCAACAAAAGTGGCAGTTTGACTGGGATATTGTATTCAATCCACCCGTTCCCCCAACTATCAAGTAACCAAGTTGGAAGAAGGAGATATCATATCCCCTCACAATAGTTCCTGCACAATTAGCTACAAGAATCTGTTAACTCATAAATTTATACATTGGCATGTATCCAGCGGTCTCGTGTGAGACGTTTAAATTAATGGATCAAGCAAACTCCAGGATTCTGTCACAGAGACATAAAGGTCGACTCAAGACCGAGTCGGATTCGAGCTGATATATCTCCAAAATCGGGGCCCCATAAACCCAGATAGAGGCGGGTCGTAAGACATGTTATGTGCATCTAGCGTCACATTACAAATTTGGATATTATCCTAAAATGTCTCGGACTAGATCTTTAGCATGTAATCTCCGGACGTTTCCAGATCTGCAGAATTACAAATGAAATTGTATTATTTCATTAGTCCAATATCCCCAACCACAGATTACTGATTATTGCTTATCCCGCCCTACGTCTACAGCACACCACCTGATACGCCCTTCCTTCCAACCCATACAGTTATGCATAGACTTCAATGCTAATACTTTTCATTCCCGAATGTATTTCTATTATCAGCCATTTGTAGATCCCTCGAAAGGTTTGGAAAGTAACGGCGGATTGACAGTTTAACCCTTAGCCTGCTGGCGGCAAGTGACTCTGCCTTTGCTGCCAGTGCAGACCAAAATCAGCCTGCACATTCGTGCAGTCTGATCATGGTCTGCAATGTTCGCTATTCAATCAGTAAATTTTCATTGAACACCCCTTCGAATAATAAATAGTATTACCCAAATTGAATGATGGGCCATTCAGTTTTAGAAATTTAGCGTGCTTCAATTATATTTTCTCCGCATTCTCGTTGTACCGGATCTATCTTCTAGCCTGTTGGCAGCATCAGCTCTCGTATATCGCCAACTCACTAATAAAATTTTGATTTTTAATAATTTATGAGATCCGTTTAACATTGTAAATTTTAAATTATTTGCACATGTCTGATGTGACTTAATGTTTTTTTTTTTTTTTTTTTTTTTTTTTTTTAATATTTAAGCCTTCGGGTGCTTGTTTATTCAAGCCGGTCAAAATATTTTACTAATTAAGTACCGTCTTTCTTTTATAAATGTCATGTTGACAAATCAAAAGTAGATACAAAGTGATCTACAATCGAGGTATGAGGAATATTTTGTTACATTGAAACTAAAATATTACAGCTATGAATAACTAGAAATAATGTTCGGAAACTGGTCCAACGAGAGATCGTATCCTACAAATAAGTAGATTTCCTTATACAATTCAATGAGTTAGATCTACACGTACAGTGGCCTGAACACTCTTAGGCACTTAATATCATATATAATTACATTTGAAATCAGGATGTTAGAAGAACGATTTTCCTTGTTATATTTCCGACATTCAAATCAAGTGTGTGGCTCATTCACAAAATTTAAAAATCCTTTTTGAATAGTATACTGAAGTGCAGCCAAATTCCTTCTATTTTGCGTCAAACTTTTAATGTGTGACAGAGGCACTTGAACGTTTTTGTATGTCCGTAATTAATTAATACAAAAATAATGATTTCGTTGCTTTTATTTTTATCTATTCTTATATTTCTATCTGTTCTTATAACTGGTTATAGTACCGAGTGAATTTGTAAAAAAATCAAGAGGGTTGTGCTGGCGCTAGCAGCTAAGACACTCGCCTAACTTCCCTGGATGGATTGGGTTGAGTTGGAGACTGTGGGTGTCCATGCAGTTAAAAGCAAAATGTGTGTATCATTTTATTTAAGTTGTATACATGTGAGTATGAGATTTCAACTGCTTTGATAAAATACTCGCTGTTAGATGGAAGGCTAATAAAAAATCTGTTATGTAACATGAATTAAAAACGATTATGATATTTGCAGCAAGGAAAAAAAAAGAGCTAACCCACCAGTTTTTGTTTTGACGAATTTGGTGGTTCATTGGTGATAAATTGTTACTTTTTGTAACGATAATGTATGTTGGTGTATTATGAAAATATGACTGACAGTCAACCTGCTATGACAGCGTAGCAATGAAACAAGGCAGTTAATGAAAATTTTGCTACCTTGCTACAAGATTTTAATACAATATAAAAAGCGCTGTTTAATGTCTAAGGCAAAGCCATTGCTCCAATTGTTCATTAAATGCATCTATAGTACGGTGATAATTTTCCGAAGACGGAAAACAAAGTACGTCTTTAGATTTGACTTTTGAGCGTATGAAAGACCGTATCTCTGGTGTCATATATATTTTGGAAAGGTCACCAATTACAACTGGCAGAATCACATTCCGTTTTGAGTAGATACCCTCATATGCAGCTATATTAAACTCAAAAGTGTTCCAGTACTCTTTGCAATATGATGGCGTCAACAATACAACAACTTTGCGACTTTTTCTAATTGTTTCTGGAATTACACGGTACAGTTTATCATAACCATCAAATTGTTCACGTATTTTTAAGGTATAGCCCCTTTCTTCGAAGAACGGATATATTTTGTCTGTAATTGCTTTGTGTAATGTGATATCATCTGTGACGTCATAGTGTTGTTCATATGAAATGTAAGCGTCTATTTCCAGTAGAGCTTGTTCTTGATCGTCCGGATGATGATACGGATCGATTTTTACCCTGCCTATGTACCAAAGGTAACGCAGTTGCCACCGTTTATGATAAAGCAATGCCACAAGAGATAGCACAAGTAACAAACCTATGAAACCTGTCACACATGACGTCATCACAATCCATGAAGTGCATTCATATTTCAATTGATCTCGTATAAATTCAAGTCCCGACAAACTTACTAAAGTCTCATTTATATACAAACAATAAAGTTTGTCTTTTTGAATAATGTTTACCTTAGTAGTTGCCAGCCAGTTGACGAAATCTTGATTATTACACATGCAAGATAAAATATTTCCTGATAAATCCAGGTCAATCTTTCCAGTAGATGCAATTTGATCAAGGGCAAGCATGTTCTCACTTGAAATGTACTCTACTGAGTTATTAGACAAATCTAATTTCCTTAGTTTAGTCAATGGTCTCAACAAGAAACTGATATTCTTCACTGAGTTTTCGGCTAACGACAGACTTTGTAAATTTGTTAGGTTGTGAAATAGCTTATAAGGCAGATCTTTTATCGCATTACTTCTAAGATCCAGTACTTCCAGTTTCTTCTGACTTGAAAATGTTAGCCCTTCGTGGTCCCTGTTCAAAGATTCACCTATCTGAGTATTTTGTAAAAGGAGGGTCTTCAGATTCCCCATATCAACAAAAGTGTTAGGACTAAAATAGGAGAATCTATTGAAAGAGAGGTTAAAAAACTGTAGATCTTTTAGACCATACCAAGGCCCTAGAAATGCTATAAGCATACAGCAGGATGCATCCAGATGTTGTAATCTGTTTGGTCCAAATATTAAAGACGGCACCGGGTACTCTAACTTTATATTATTCATAAAGATGGTTCTTACATTTTCCGGTAGATACACGGGTTTATCATCTCCTACTGTGTTCTTCAAGATTTGTAATAAAGAATTTGCCTGCAGCTTTCTGTTCCGAAACGCAGCTATGCCCATTCTATTGTGGTATTGATAGCTTACGTCGAACACTTCTAAACGGTTAAGTCTTCTTAAGTACTTAAGAAAGTTCCCAGAGTCAAGTTTGTTTTCTTTCAATGAAATATACTGAAGAGATTTTGGGAGATTATCTACACACCTGGGGTGTATGTAATTGATTTTATTCCAGCCCAAGTCCAGGGTTTTCAATGAAGTATTTGTGAGACCTTTAAACATACCTTCTGCCAGTCGTATGAAATCAGAGTGCTGCCTACACCAGTTATTGAACCGGATAGTTTCTATATTTGTTTCATTTAGCCCAACTGTAGCGTTTTCTACAGAACATAAGTGCCGGTTGTCTTCAATAATCAAGGTCGACAGGTTAAGCAAGCCCCGGAAGACGTTTGGCGCGAATTTTTCGATACTGCACCCGTCCAAATGCAGGTAATATAGAGGAGTTTGTCTGAATGGTTCAAAAGTATTTTCCGTTAGAACTGGCAAATTACAAAAACCATTCTCATCATTTATATACAATGTTTCCAGATTTCTCAACTTTGAAAATCCTGTCCCAAAATCTACATTTGGTATACCATCTAGATGAAGATATTGCAGACTGGTAGCAACTGACACAGCTTTGTCTGGATACGAACAGACAGACGTATGAACATTACAGTTGCCTTGCAGATACAACCGCCGGAGATTGCGTAATGGTTTAAACACATCGTCTGCGTAAGACTCACTACCATTTAGGTTATTGTGATTTAATGACAAATTCCCAAGCTGTGTCAATCCACTGAAAACTCCACTGTTTAGGTATCCAATTCTATTATAATCCAGTCTTAATGATTGTAATGAAGAAAATCTTCCAAATATTCCAGGTAGAATATCACTTATACTGTTATTGAATAGGTTAAGTTCCCTAGTGTTGTTAGGCACACAATTAAATATTTCGGATATATTTGTCAGACCCAGTCCAGAGCAGTCAGCAGAAAGTTTTTGAACATCCATTTTACACGCACACTGTAGAAATAATTGTCCTCTAGTAAAATGAATAAAGTTAATGATGAAACAAACAAAAAGTACTCTTGGCCGAGACATATTGTTTGGAAACACTTAATCCGTAAAACAGTAAGTATTAATATATAACACCTGTCTCTCTCACTCGACTTTAGATGCAGCGAACTGAAAAACAAAACAGAATCTAATATACATATACATCTGTATTATAAATAGAACGGCAGCTGAATGAAGTTTGCACGCTATATCGATCACTGGCGGAGCGGTAAAGTGTTCATCATATGACAATTAACGTACATGTGGTCCAGACCTGTCGTGTTTCATAGAACTGAGATTGCCTATGACTTCATTTTTGTACATATCTTTTATAGTTTAACTAGTCTAAACATCCAATTCTTAACCTAAGGCTTTCAAATGTTTGACGCAATTGCAAGGTTACATTAATCCGAAAAGAGGATCTTTTACTTGTCGTTATTAGTTATGTATAACTATAAATAGGTTATCACTAATTGACCTTCAAATGAGTTACGTTAGTGTTTTCGCTTCGCTACGCTTCGTTATTTTCATAAGGTCAATACGTGTTCTATAACATAGACATAACCTGCAAACTTACGCAAACTCTTGTTTCATAGAATTATTACAACACTTTATTACGCGACACCCTTAAATACCTTAAAAAAAGAACTGAAAGAACAATCTTTTATGGGACCTATTACTTTACATAGACTATGAACCAAATTGAAGTATCATAATCGTCTAAGCTTGTTTTGATATGTATGAGCTGTTTTGGGTTTATTCTCCGCGCTGAGTATTTGTGATGGCTTTTTGTAAGTGCAGTTTATGTCGTAAAGACCGATTTTTTTCCTTTCGATTTGCAAAATTTCAGATTTTTTTTTGATATCTGATCTGACCCATAATAATGACATAAGATTTAACACAAACGAGAAAAATAAGTCTTTTAATTTAGTTCCACTACGAAAAAGAGAAGCAGGAAAAAATCAAAGTGCAGAAAAGAAAGCAATTTGTATAGGACATCACTTTAAAAATTCCTTTCGTTTTCAGTTTGATGAATGTGCCAAAAAGAAGGTCGCCTTTTTCGTGTGTAATATTTTTTTTTATATTTTATTTTAAATATGGATTTATTATATTGTAGGCATTGTTATTTGCCACATTTATTTCATATGATGGGAGTGCGTTTAGGCCTTTTATTCCAGCCGAAAATCCGGATACTGCTTTGAAACATGCATGTAAAGTTTAATTTATGCTATTTTTAAACCCCCTTTATTGTGAGTTTTATAATACTACTGTTTCTGTATAAGCATTTGTTAAGGATTGTTGTCCATTTAAAGATTGTTGTATGTTGTATATCATGTTGTTAATATGTCGTTTGTAACTCACTATGCGACTCTTTTAAAGGTAAAGGCTACATCATCTTAATATATGCATGGCTATGCTCATTTCTCTTTCGGTAATCAACACCAAACTTACTGCACATTACGTACGACTGGAACAAACATCCAAAAACAGTGTCTTATTTTTTCAGTTTTATACTTTGATTATTTTACTTTTTTTTTAAGTTTAAGTATTTTATGTGTTTAATGTTTGTTATGCATGATTATAGTCAAATCTTTTACAAATGTCACCTAACAATAAGGCAAAAACTGGTCTTTGAACCAAGGTTTCTTACATGCTGCTTTAGCAATATCAGAACAATGGTCTTTCTTGAGAGGTGGCTGATTGCGCAACATTGACTGTTTGTCCTTCCAAAATACATTTGATCAGCATATGACTGTATTTAGTGGTAAAGGTACTGTTTAGTCAATATTCATTGCTGCGTATTCATAATTAAGCTGTTCTCCTAAGGAGGAGGAAAAGATTTAGCAAAAACAACAATACCCTCTAATAAATGCACCAACGTAATCGTCAACATAACACTTAAGTTATAATTTTTTTGTTATTTTAAACTGAGTTTCACATCCATGATGTTTGTTGTGTTTCATTCATTGTACATCGGCATTAATGCTCCCGCACTGAGAGTACGCACGCATTGAATGTACACTTCTATTAAACCTATGTTAAACCTAACCCAAACTTTAGTTAGTATGTTGTACACTCAATATGTACATACATCCAACAGGGGTGATTTAACTTGAAAGTATTATGTAGAGCCCACATTTATCATAATAATGGTCTTGATAACATCTGAGCTAAGTCTGAAACTCAGTCATTTCGAATGACTGTATGCAATACATTTCATTCCATATACCGAAACTAAGAGGTCAATTGCGCATATGGCTCATAATCATCATGATCTGTTTGCCTACAACAAAGACACCAGTATCATTATATCATCTCCCTGTTCTATCAGTACTACGTACACTGCTTTGTTTGGCACGGAGTTTCCTTTTGCTGCATCTAAGATGCAGCAACTTTCATACTTGTTTTCCTTTAGTGATAAGTTAGCAATTCGCGAATAAAGCTACGAATATTTATGTGTTATCTACCTAACGAAAAAGCATTTAAATGTTTCTTTATAAAGCTATTTTCTTTATCGCAACAACACATTAAACGAATGATCAGTATAATGACGGAAAGCTACCTTTCAGCAGGGTAAAGCTGAGTTTTTTTAGTTTAATTGCTTATGTAAATATAACATAAATTGAATTATTATACCTCCTATAAATTTGCCTGCATAAAATGCATATGTCATATCAGGTAAATTATTTCGTTACCTCTTTAATCATTATCCACCTCGAAAAGTCAGGGATAAAGTTTTGGCGTTACCCGGCATGCGTCCGTCCACCCTCCTGCAGTCATTTCTATACATTGGGTGTAGAATGTTTGTATTCACTCATATCAGCTTCCATGCAAGCTTTTTTTTAAGATGCAGTATAATTTTTTACAGAGTTATAACCCATTATTTGAATAAAAATATCATAGACTCCACCAATTAATAATTTCTGCTCTAAGATCTATAAAAAATCTGCAATTAATTTCTATCACGTGACACATTGAACTGCACGTAACATGTGCGATTGTTGTTTTGTTTGTGTCATATCAACATGTTCAAATTTTATTGCAATTTTCGGCAAATCCTTGCCTTTGGCAATACATATAAATCATAATATATACATCACTTGAAATTTGACATACATACAAATCACGTCTGTAATGCAAAAATAGTGTAAATGTAATATTACGATTCTAAAATTGTTCCTATAACACCAGATCTTAATGCAAATGCTTTATTTATAAATTTACATAATTTCAATATTTTACCTTTATTTTTCGTTGACATTATATGGCAGAACTTATTCAATGTTGGAAAAGATGCAGATTTTATAAATTATTTTCTTAGCTCTGAATATAAAGGGCAGCATAATAATAAGTGGTATTCCGATTCAACGTTCTTTTGCGTACACATTTTACAAAGTCAATCATTTCTGCTCGTCCCTGTGTATCTTCCTGTTTCGATTTCTAAAGTATGAGAACACAGTCTAAAGCAAGACATCTGTTTACGTAAATTGTCATTCTTAACAATGTTGAGATGTTTCTCGAAGCAAAATTGTGTCTTAAATTTCTTGTAATAATCAAGTTTTGGCATATTTTCAATATTGTCGTGCCACTCTTGTAAAAATTAGTCTCTTAGTCGTTGTTTAAATAACTTTTCATAATTGATATTGACAACAAAATTATCTAAAATGTATGGAAAACCCATATTCCTTCTAACTGTATGAATACATTTGGCCCGACATTTATCATTACCATTGATGCATTGATCTAAATATATATCATAAACCGGCGACTGCAGATTCATAACAATTTTATTCCAAAACTTTAATGCCTTGCACAAAACAGACAACGGAAATCTCCCTGATTCTCCATAAACTGCAATATTTGGGGTTTGCTTTTTAATACCTAATACATATTTATAGAATCTAATCTGAAGCTTACCAATGTCTTTAAGTTTATATATACCCCAAACCTCAGATCCATACAGCAGGATAGGAGCAATCATCGTATCAAAAAGGTATAATTTTGTTTTAACATCAAGTTTAACTCTATCAAATAATGCTAAAAGATTGTGATAGGCCCTGAGACCTTGATCTGAGAGAGTTTTAGCTGCTTCAACGAAGCTACCTGTATAAGAAAAGTTCACACCTAGATAAGTAAAATCATATTTTTCTACTACTTGTCCTTTTATAGTTATAATAAAATTTTGGGCTGATTTACGTTTCTCAAAAACACACACTTTAGTCTTATCAACATTTATCTTGAGACCATATTTTGATGAATATTCATAAATACTATCTACTTGCGCCTGCAAACTTACAGGATCAGTCGTAAACAGAACGATATCGTCAGCAAAAAGTAACAAATATTTGGATAATAACTCCAGGTCAGTATTTGACATTTTGTAAAGATCCATACATTGTTCAATATCATTTAAAAATAGGATAAAAAGCAAGGGAGATAATGACTCTCCCTGTTTCAAACCAACAGTTACCTCAAAAAGTCTGATAAATTCATATTTGCATTTAGTTTAACACAAGACAATACAGATGAATAAATAGATTTTATCATAGTCATTATTTTACAGCTGACACCATTTTCAATCAATTTAATCCATAAAGCATCTCTAATGACTGTATCAAATGCCTTTTCATAGTCAATGAAAATGCAGTAATGTTTAGATTTGTTAGCTGAAACCTTTTGAGTAAGAGAATGCATGAAGAATGTAAATAGCGTCAGCTGTAGATCTTGAGTCTCTAAAACCAAACTGTACATCATTAAAAACTCTCTCTGATTCACACCATTTATTAATTCTATTACGAAGTATTAAAGAACGATGATGGTTAGATTTAACAGGTACGTTTTTATTTATTTTATATAAAAATCACTCTGGAAGCGCGCCATCTTGTCGTATTCGAAATAACTATTCATGCTTGAAATAACTTACACGAAAAACCTGTTTTGCTGTGTGCCGATAGATGGTTATTAAGAATAGAGAAATTAAATTTGTTTTGCATACATATGAAAGTCTGCAGAAACCCGGTGGATTTTTGATCACCGAGATATACAACGTATATTACTCTATATACATTTAATTGTTATATCTGTGACATATTTTCACGCGGTGTAACATTTAACTGAATTGCCTAATAATCCCTATTTTCTTTTTGGTATTCATACATAGCGATCAATCACAAATACCGTGTTTTTTTTAATGAATGAGCTGGGACCTCCATCTGATTTGGATGTTTTGCCCCAATCGTTACTTTGAAAAACCGGATCAGTAACGTATGCTCTCGGATCAAATAGAGCGGTTTTGGTAAGAAAATTATCTTTTCCAGTAATTTAGAAATTATTGTCAGAGACGGCATATAGCGCAAGATGTGCTCTGAATATTATGGTATACTCTTTGCTATTTGTTTTCCAGAAAATTTAAGCACTTTTCTCAAATACTTCTGGAAACCATGCCAAAATAGCAGGTAAACAATGCCATGACTCAGAAATGCAGTACACTTTCAATGGAAGATTATGTGAAGTGTGTATTGAATAGTTTGACCTTATCTTTGTTGTAGAAGTAATTAGGTTAACCGTTTATAGATCAAATATCATTAATATTTTTACTCTTATTTCTGAGAAACAATATATGGTTAATTATTGTTGTGTACCACTTTGTAATGGGTTTGGAGGATTCTATTTTCCAAAGAACAAGGCATTAAAAGACAAATGGAGGGAAGCTGCGAAGAAAGGAGGGCAAATTATGGGATCTGTCAAAACATAGCTGTTTGCTTCAGTTCTACGGCGACTTAATGCTCTGCATCAAATTTTTATTTGTTTATCTATCAGAAACTGCGATAAGTATTGTCTCCTGATAACGTTCTAGTCTAAACAGCAAATGATTTTTTTACTTAATCATTCTTCTAATGAAACCCCGTGTATTACTATTGATTTAAGGGCAAGAATTCGGTCGAAATGTTTTGGACAGAAAAGGCATGCATGATCTAAATCCTGTTGTCGATATTTTCTATATAAAGTAAAAAAAAATATGTACAGATAGTTTACCCCATTTTAAATTATAAGCACGATGGCGAGAAGCTATTTTCGATAGATTTTTCCTGAGATCAAAATTAAAATGCTGTGACTCGGAACTACTTTTCATACAACAGTGTAATTTTATTTCTCACTTTAGCACACCTATTAATGCGTTTCTACCAAAATGTCATAAACATTCGCAATATACACGCACGTATACCTTTAAGGATTCCTCAAGTAAGAACTTGTTCCCAGTAACGTGACTATTCTTAGATGGTTCTCACCCTTGTGGTTTTACCTCCTTTAGACTAGTATGTAAATTTTCCTTTTACAGTCTAAAAGTAAGGCAAAAGCTTTTGTGTCCTTGGCGACAATCACAGACTTTTCTCTACGAACTTTATTCAATAGTAAAACTCGACAGTATCTAAACTGAAGAACAGTGTGGAATGCTTTTTTTTATTACAACCAGTATAATTGTATACCTTAAGAAACAGTACTGATTCCAAGTTCTTATGTAAGTTGAAGCCGTCCTGTTTGTTCTAATTTCATCTATTCAATTTTCATTTACTTCAATTTAGTAGCAACATATGGTGACGTGACTCTTACCAGAGTGGAGCATTAAACTTAAACATTGTTTTGATCATGTTGTTCTCTGTGTTGTCACTACCTATCACTGTTTTGATGAATAAATAAAGGAATGTTTCCCTTGTAAATTGATGAAAACGAACACAGAAGAAAACTCAGAAGCTCCTATATTACTGTATTTTCGCTCATCTTGTGTCTCATGCGTTACTGACCAGCACGGTCATGAATCGCCTTATATTTGCCTTCTAAGAAATATAATTCGTCATTTATAATAGAACATGTTACAGGAATATGTCTGTGATATCGTGGAAATGGTAATTTAGTGTTTTTGCCCAATAAATAATGCTGAAATAATGCCTTTTCTGAGTCGTGGCATTGTTTACCTGCTATTTTCGCATGGGTTTCCAAAGTAATTGAGAAAAGTGCTTAGATTTGCTGGAAAATGAACAGCAACAAGTATTTCATAATACTATGAGCACATCTTGCGCTATATGTCCTCCTTGACAAAAATTCTAAATAATAGAAAAATATAATTTTCTTACCCCAAATCACCAAATCCGCCCCATTTGATCCGAGATCATGCGTTACTAATCCGGTTTTTCAAAGTAACGATTGGATACGGTGATTCTGGAACTTATGAGCTTCACCAAAGATCGGTCATCAATAAGTGTACTGTGAGGCGAACCACAAGACGTAATGAATTTGGAAGATTTGCTCGCCCATACGGTTAGACTTACAAAGCCGAGTTGAGATTAAGAAATCTGTATTAATGTTTAGTTTTTTCTTCAAACTGACACTGACATTTTTCAAAAAAACATTTTCTCTTGGGCTCATAAAATGTTAACTATTTTGCAGGAAGTTAATTATTGTCTTTAAATTGCATCCTGAGCATAGCTTTTACATATAAATAAACTCTTCGACACTTTTACGCTCTAAACATATTTCATTTTACTCAGATATACGTTGTTTACATTTTGAATATCATACAACCTCTCCTATTGATCTGGTAATTGTAAGAGTACATATCAACAAGCACATCAATATTCAGTCTGTGAAGGCCATTATAGGGAATCTATGGGTCAACCAAGAGGTATGTTACATTACGAACACATTTGCAATGATTTCCAATTTCATGGTTTATTAACCTGACAGAATTCTGCCTGATTCTGATCGCATGTGTCCAGTCGTTAGATCAGGGATAAGAGATATTGTAATTTTATTTTCAGAAAGTGCTATTAAAGAGGATTATATGGCAGAGATATGAGCCGCGCCATGAGAAAACCAACATAGTGGGTTTGCGACCAGCATGGATCCAGACCAGTATCCATGCTGTTCGCTTTCAAAGCCTATAGCAATTACAGAAACCGTTAGCGAACAGCGCGGATGCGCAGGCTGGTCTGGATCAATGCTGGCCGCAAAGCCACTATGTTGGTTTTCCCATGACACGGCTCATATTTGTTTTAAAGGACTCTAACGGCTGATGACAGTCTATCGTACGGTTTGCTTATCTATTATACTATATTATTATCTGAAAGTGATTTGAAATATACATACTAAGATGATATGTCCATTGACAAAATTTAATAGAAGTATTTAATGTTATCCGTAAAGTTAAACTGCTAGACTGTGTTTTTCAGTACTGATTTATAGATACATGTACACATTTAACACTTATAACATAAGATCATAAGTTTACTTTAATCATCATTTATGCTTTACTGATCACGGCGTATTAGTATTAAATGCGTATGCAAGATTGAACTGGAGCAGCTACTGTATCTTTCCTCTCTCCCCAAACTAAGATTACTGACATGTTTACGTTGTCGCGTATGTTTAAAAATCAGCTTAAATATGCTTACATTTGTACATTCATACAATAAGAAAGTTAACATAAACCACTGTTAAGATCATAAAATGTTTATCAAAAGTATTAATTTTACTTCGGTTTGAATGATATTACACTACGTTTATTGCGGACGTTATTCTAAAATCATAAACAAGAATGATGACTTCGGTAGACCTTAGTTGCGCACTATTTCTGATTTCTTTTTTTTTTTTTTTTTGGTAAATCGTTCCACTTTTTAACTTTAATGTGTCCGAATATAGGACATAAAATTTTACTGGTACATCCGTTTGACTGAAAATACATCCGTCTATTTCTCTGAAACTTTTTCGCAATTGAACAGACGTGTAGTATGCATATATGTAATGATGATGTACATACTGATTTGCTTCAGTTCCGGTGAGAAATTTACATGTATTTTTGGCCTTCTTTTCTTGCACTTTCCTCCGCCAACTATACTGATTTTTGGTGTGCATGTATATGTGCATTGAACATCTACAAATACAGTCTATATTGTTTCCCGTCCGGAGGCCTCAAAAGATAATAGGTAAGGGTAGATTTCTCGGAAGCACAGAGCACCAAAAACACAGCCACAGAGCCACGCATTTTCATAGTAGCCTTACAACAAAAAGAAGCTGTAATGGAAAAATATTTCAGACGGGTTGCTTCAAACATCCAACAAGTACATATAAATTTATGCTAAATATAGATGGAGGAGAAGGAAATGGTAATGGGCAAAATAGGGCCGGGGGGGGGGGGGGTGCGAAATAGGGCACATTAGCGTATTAGAATACCGTTTGATTACGTTTTCCTCCATATGTGACTTCGGCATTCTCCGATTGTTTCGGAAACCAGTGCTCGTGAGAATTATATTTACTACCGAAGAATGCCGAAGAAAGACGAAATCGTACGGAAATTTGCGATTTTAATTACGGGTCCACTACCATAACCCATTAGTAGTACGTGAAATTGGTATAACAACAAAAAATAATTGAATAATTCACACAATTTCCTTTTAAAAGAGGAATTTGGAATATATCAAAGTATAACAACCAAAAATGTCGACAACATATTATATTTTTTATCCCTTTTATTCTATTTTATCTAATTGTTCAAGTTCTCATAAATTTGCAAATAGTTTCAATATTGATATAAAATAGCAGACGATATCATTGATTGTTTATTATTAACTCTCTTTACGGCTCTAACTGTATGAAATGATGTGCAATATTGAAAATAGTGCTTTTTCTAACAATGAAGTTATGCATAAGTTCTGAATGGACAGTTACTTTGTTTTTAACATAAACTTAAGTTTTTAGTCTTATTTGTTTCATTTGTTTTCATTTTTTGCTGATATGACTACAGAACTAGGTGGACGTATACAATAAGAGTAACATTACAACAGTATCTTAATCAACAGTGATGCATGGGGTCTTGCGCATTTTTCAATGCCGGATCACTTAAGCACCAGAACCTTGAAGAATCCAGGCTTTGCAAAGTGAGAAAACGCCCCTAAAGATTCAGCCTGGGCTGAATACAACAGTGTTGGTCAAGGGACTGTCCTTTTAATTAACCCACTACAGCACCGGGGTGGAATTTTAGTGTTACTACATAAGAGAACTTTTTGGACAGTGATGTTATATTTGACAGTTTAGTTCGTCATTTTTTTATACTTAAAATAAATATTTTCTTTTGGTATCAACAAAATAGATATATTTTTAAACTTAAAGGCAATTGATATTATACGTACGCCACCGTCAAAACCCTAGTCCTCGTGACGCTGGTTGTCTTCATTGAGTCATTTTACCGACGGTGTACTTTTGTGACGTCACCGACGCAGATACGTTTTTCCGCCATAGTACACAAATAAATGTGTTGAATATATATTTAAATTCTTTCAATGTACCTAGGACACAGTGAAAGCATAAAGAAACAACAAATATGACTACTCTGCTAATAATGTTGATGTAACTTCTTTGAATTAAGAAGACATTGTTACGTCTACGAGTAACAATTGCTTAAACAACAACAACAACAACAATAACCGGCAACGTATTACAAAGACAAAATTTATTTTGAAAAGCAACAAATAAGATACATTGAAAATGTTAACTAGCTGTAAAATCCAATTATAATATACAAGAATAGTGCTGGTCAAATTTTTATCAGAATTTTTTTCAAAATTTCTCACACAGAATTCAAAATATCCAAAGATTATAAGTCCTCTCTTTAAAGATATTTTTTATCAACAATCGTTATGTAAAGGTTAAATGTCCAAACTGGTAATATTTTGTTACTAGGAAATAAAGGATTTTATTATTAAGATCCGTCTTAGATGCTGCCCAGTTCTGAGACAGCTTCTATTTAAAGCACCATGGAAGGTTCTAGCACTGTCATGTATCACCAAGGATAAATAGAAGATTCTGGAAATAATCAAGAATAACATAGAATTCTAAACATTGTTAACACCTTATATATCAGAAGTTGTGACGGAACCGTCTGAAAAACCATATAATGTCTCAAAATTAAGACAGGCTTTCAGTAGGCAATGATATAAATACTGAAAAATGCACATAATAACATTTATTTGCACAGCCCTTTTGAGCATTTGTACTTTAATGTTTCCTTCGACCCCCCTTATCCCCCGTAATTTCTCGGCAACAAGGTTTTACAAGTCATTTTACATTCGTTACATGACGTAAGCGCTTGCAGTAAAACATTGTCCATTATTGTTCTGGAAAGTATTTTTTTCGTTTTTTTTTTCTTTACAGGGAGGGTTATTGAATATATAAAAAATAACCATGGTTTTCAGTCTTCTTTAGATTTCACTCCTACATCACTCCGCGAGGCGTGCAACCTCTTCGCTGTATAAAAACTACTTGTTTAGGTCACTCGCTTAGGTCAGTCTTCTTCTTAACGTTATTCATTTGCTTCCATATTTCCTTCATCTCTTTGCATAAAAGACATATTTAAACAGAAATAATAATAATAATGGCAGAACCATATTGTAATGTTTAAGCACTCCAAATCGATTATACACAATGCAGAACAATTCACTTGGGCTACGTCAAAACTGGTCCGAACTGCCCAAATTTTATCATTTTTCACAATAAGATAACACTATTTTTGAAATAACAGGCTAGTCAAGTTTTAATAATTATTTATGACTGAAAATCTTTCTTACGCTCACAGTTGATTTGCAATTTTGTTAATAAAATGGATATATAGAACTAGATTTAATTGATATATCCCTTCTACATCAGAGAGTTCGTCCATTTTCATAAACTTCATGACTCGTCGGCGCCGTCATTTTCGGAAACTTATCTATCATTCATTTTATTTACACTTATCATCTATTTCTTATCACATTTTCTACCTGTTCATTAAATGCAGCGATATCATTTTCAGACGAAGGAAAGCGGAGCACCTCGTTTGATTTGATTTTTGAGCGTATGAAAGAACGTATCTCTGGCGTCAAATGTTTCTCAGATACGTCACCAAGCAAAACTGGTATTATAACATTTCGCTTCGTGTAAATACCCTCATATGCAGCTATGTTAAATTCAAATGTATTCCAGTAATCTTCGCAATACGAGGGTGTTAGAAATACAATAACTTTGCGGCTCTTTCTTACAGCCTGTGGAATGACATGATATAACTTCTCGGTACCGTCAAACTCCTCGCGTATATTTAAAGTATATCCCCTTTCATCAAAAAATGGGTATAATTTTTCGGTTATCACTTGATGCAGAGAGACGTCATCTGTTAAGTCATAGTGCTGTTCATAAGAAATGTAAGCGTCAATTTTAAGAAGTACTTGTTCTTGATCTTGCGGATGGTGGTACGGATCGATCTTTACCCTGCCAATATACCAAAGGTAACGGAGTTGCCATCGTCTATAGTAGATTAATGCCACAAGAGATAGCACCAGCAACAAGCATATGAATCCTATCACACATGACGTCATCACAATCCAAGACGTACATTCATACTTTAGTTGCTCTCGTATAAATTCAAGTTCCGTTAAACTAACTAAAGTCATGTTTATGTAGAGACAATGGAGTTTGTCTTTTTGAATAATGTTAACCTTAGTTGTCGCAAGCCAGGTGACGAAAACTTGATTTCTGCACATACAATTAAGATTATTTCCAGATAAATACAGGTCTATCTTTCGATTGGTTGCCATTTGGTCTAGAAAAGCCATGTTCTGTTCAGAAATGAACCCTATATCATTATCTGACAAATCTAGGTGGCGTAGTTTAGTCATTGACTTTAACATGAAGCTAACATTCTTAAGTGAATTATCCCCTAACGAAAGATATCTTAAGTTAATCTGATTTTTAAATATATTGTATGGTAAATCTTTAATGATGCTACTTCTGAGATCTAACACTCTTAGTTTTCTCAAGCTCGAAAATGTAACACCATTGATATCTCGGTAAAGAGATTTACCAATCTCAGTGTGTTGAAGAAAAAGGGATGTAAGATTCCCCAAGTCAATTAGAGACTTCGGATGGAAAAAACTAAATTTATTGTGCGAGATGTCCAAAACTTGAAGATCTGTAAGACCATACGAAGGCCCCAAAAATGCCCATAACATGCAATTAGAGCCATTGAGATACCTTAATTTATTTGGTGCAAATGTCGCTGAAGGGACGGGATATCCCAGATGTATATTATTCATGTATAACGTTTGAAGGTTTCTTGGTAACTGCAGGCGGTTGTCACCACCTGTGTAGTTTTTGTTTGGTGCTTTTATTGTCGACTGCAATTCAATGATATTTCGGTACAATCCACTGACCCCTGTTTCTCTCCTAGCCCTTTTATTGGTTTTCATTGCCGCTTGAAAATGACTTTGAAAACTTACGTCAAGAGTGTTCAAATTATCAAATCGTGATATTTTTTTGAGAAACTCAGCGTTCCCGATACTATTTTCCTTCAATGAGAAATATTCTAGTGACTTTGGAAGGTTTTCAATTGCGCTAGGATCGATATAATAAATATAATTCCACCCTAAATCCAGAACTCTGAGTGAGGTGTTTGTAAGACCTTTGAAATTGTTTTCTGCAAGAATCGTAAAGAATGGGGGGCGCCTACACCATTTATTGAATCTTATAGTTTGAATGTTTGTTTCATTTAATCCAACAGTTGCATTCTCCAGACTGTCAACGCAGAGCTTTTTGTTTCCCGTAATAATCAAAGACGTTAGGTTGTGCAAAGAACGAAAGGTGTTAGGCGCTAGCTTTGTTATTTCACATGACTCAAGTTGTAAATTTGAAATAGGCGTGTGTCTAAAAGAATTAAATGTATTTTCTGTGAGAACTGGTATATGACAGTAACCATTATCACCACTTAAATATAATGAATTAAGATTTTTCAGCTTTGCAAACCCTGCACCAAACTCTTGATTTGGTATACCATCTATGCTTAGGTATTCCAGTGTCGTAGCAGCCGAGAGAGCTTTGTCCGGGTACAGACAGACAGACGTATGAACATCACAGTTGCCTTGCAGATACAGACGCCGGAGATTACGAAGCGGTTTAAACACATCGTCTGCGTAAGAATCATTGTGTTTGAGTAAGTTATAACTTAACGACAAATATTCCAGCTTTGACAAACCACCGAAGGAATCATTTTGTAAATGCTCAATAGTGTTATGATCCAAATTTAACATCCGTAGACCTTCCAAATGTGTGAGTATTTCCGGAGGAATAGAACTTATTTTGTTATAGCTCAAGATAAGTTTCCTAATATGTTTCGGCATACAACTCAAAATTTCTGAAATGCTTGCGAGTCCTAATGCCGAACAATCAGCAATAAGTTCCTTTTCATGAAGTTTGCATGAACATTCTTGTGGTGTAGTTCCTGCTACTGAATGAAAAATGATCAAGCACAGCCACTTCAGGTTTTCCATCATTTGCTAGTTTTAATTTAACGTATGTGTCCTGTTCAGTTCCTTTGATTTTTTCCCAATGATCAGGACACCTGAAAAGATGCAAAATTAATTTCAATTTAGTGAGACATGTTTTAACAACGTTTGATTAACAAACCTTTTCCAGGGCATGTCAGAAATGGTAAACGTTTGTTTTGTTTGTTTGTTTTGGGTTTAACGCTGTTTTTCAACAGTATTTCAGTCATATAACGGCGGGCAGTTAACCTAACCAGTGTTCCTGGATTCTGTACCAGTACAAACCTGTTCTCTGCAAGTAGCTGTCAACTTCCCCACATGAATTATCAGAGGTTGAGGACGAATAATTTCAGACACAATGTCTTTTATCAAATCGTCACGGAGAACATACGCCCCACCCGAGGATCGACTCTGCGATCAGTAGACCAACGCTCTGCCTACTGAGCTAAGCGGGCGGGCGAAGTGGTAAACGTGACATGTATTAAAAGTGCATGTGTGTAACGAATTAAGTAAATCAGCCTCTCAGGCGTTTCCGCTTATACTTAGCTTTCAGTTTCATACATTTTACATATTTAGACAGTGAACATTTCGAAAATGAAACCTCTGATTTCGGATAAATACTCTCAATTAATTTTACAGATGGCTTGTGTTTAATCAGTTTAAGTAGACTACTGAAATTCCCCGAATTAAGAGCTGTTGCTCTAACGACCTATACTGTCCACGTTGATACATTTTAAGGTCACTTTTTACAATGGAAATTTTATTTTGAAGCTCAAATCTATATTTGTCAAATATTTCTTTCCTCCATTTTTGTGACACACTCTTTTAAGAAGAGAAAACTGTAGAGCTTTAACGGGCTTTATAAACCTTCAGGCATTATACATGTAACATCGAAACCACAGGTCCAGGCATGAAGATACGTTCATGTTTCTCCTGATATGCCGAGTACTTGGCCTCAATAGCTACATAATGCTATGTTGTATAACGCTTCATGGAAAAAAATGTTTTTGTTAAAAGTTTTATCTTTTTCAATATATTTGGAAATCAATACATTTTGAAATGGTCCTTTGAAATTCTGAATAGGTAAGACACTCTGATCAAGGTCCGAATATCTACAAACAGATAAAATCGAATAGTATGTTTAATGTCCAATCAAGGTGTTGGTTCATAGCTAGGGTGACCCCCACCACCATCCCCTGTACCCATTTCTTACAATATTCCTTACTTGTGGGAATGCAAAAATGGTACACAATCATGTCCAACTTTCATTACTTATTACAGGTGATGTGACATCCATGTTACATCTGAGCCGTACGTGTGTGTTATACAGAAGCCGTAGACTCTTTCGAAGCATTGAGTTGCACATCGGGCCACAGCCGCACATGCACTGCTTCAAATATCGATCAGTAAAAAAAATTCAATTATACTCGTATAAAAATATCAAAACTGGGAAAATGTGTGAAGGTGGAAGGGTTAGCAAAAGGTGGGAGAGGCATATATATAACATATATGTACAGTCAGCAATCAAAACTATTGACCCTCTGTTCTCGGATCCTCGGGCCGCACTTTTTGCTATTGATCTGAAAGTCATTCGATAAATGTCTGCTACTTTATTTTCGGAAAGTTTGATTGGTTCTATGAAAATTTAGGATTTTATCTTTTGACTAGAAATTACGGTATGAAAGTTCTGATTTTTGTCCTTAAATGTGTCTGATTATGTGTATATAATTTAGATCTAATTGAAATAATTTGTCGCTGATTGTCGATGAGATGAATATTAAGTGTTTTCTTTATAAATTCAACTGACTGATAAAGGCTAGAAAAATAAACACCGAGCATTATCATTTTCATGTAACATCTTATCATTTCTGGTAAGACATTGAACTTTACTTATATCCGCATGTATTCTGCACATCTGCATTAATTGTTTAATAACAATAACATATCACATGTAGCAACATTCATCACTTCCTATTTGTTGCACTAAACTTAAATGTTATGATGCTACAATTAAACACCTTAAAGCAGTCCATACATTTAGAAATGATATCTAAACTTGCGTCTTTGTCCCCTGATTTAAAGAAATCTCCCTACACTTTAATTGATTTTTTATGTAAAAACAGTCAGTATTGACTTATTTTTGTGTTAAAATAACCTGAAAAAATGCGATGTTATTTTTTAAACAGCCTGGCAACTGGCAACAAAGTTTCCTTATACATGTACATGTATATACAATTAATGCATTTACTAAGATACTTATTTTATGTATTATTTCGGCCTATGTGTTTCGCTAGGATGAAGTATTTGGATGGTAATTTATTATTCTAACATTCAGTATATATATGTTATTTTTTGTTTATACAGTTTAAAATATACCTAACAGTAATAATGAAAAGAAATGTACATACCTTATGATAAAAAGCCTTTGTACACTTTCAGCGTTGTAAACACATATAGCGGTATAAGAAATGTACGTTTAATATACGTTTCATATCTGGTATGAAAGCAACATACAATGAAATATGTTACTCGACTAATGAGTTTATATTTATAGCGTATCATGAATATGTATAGGCATACGACACGCATCAGTGAAGAGCAGTAAAAAGTGTCCATGTCCTTGGATTCAGTGTTGTTATATTTTCTGGTCCTTTGGGATCACGGAGTCAATTCAACATATGTGTAATAGAGTTCCGCTTAAGCCGGTGCAAGGGGGCGTGAGAGATGTTGCACATTTCATTACCTCTCATGAACAGACTCTATCAAACCGAGTCTGCTATTATTCTTCTTGATTGCATTCTTTGCTTCCATAGGATCTTCTTACAGATTTTATTATGCTTTAATAAAGGTCATTTCATTTTTCGGAGGGGTATGCTTTATTAGGGACTGAGAGGTTTTCAGTGAAATAAGATGTCATTAAGGTTGCTAAACCACCTGAATATCAAGGGTAACCAAAGCGTGCACACTATTAGGATATTTCACAATTTGACACTAGTTATTTTTATTTTTTGAAGTACTTACAGGTAAAGTCTCATGTACAGTAGGGCTACAATTTTCACATGATATAAAGTAAAGACGATGTCCAAAATCACGTTAAAACTTATCACGTACATGCACTTATACGAACACTGGTTCTTTTATTTCATAAACTTGGGATGTTAAAAATTGAGGGTAGATTCAAACAGCTGAGACTAAATCATGATCACAATTATTGTACAAGGAGAATTAATTTCATTTTTTTCTTTGTTCCTTCCGTTGACTCTGCAGCAGCCACGACATTTTACTAAATGAACATTTTAACATGAAATTCACTACCTGAATCAATGCAGCCCATAGGTAATCACACTACGTTTATGAAAGAAGTTAAGAGGCATTTTTTAAATGCTTATGACAGTTAAATTATTGCTCGTCATCTGGTTTGTGTGATAAATTATATGTAATATTTTGATATAACTGAAATCCATCTGTGATATTCTTTTTTGGTCAAAAACATGTGTGATTTTTGCAGGTGTATTTTTTGATAGACTAGTAGGGAAATGTAATAAATATATTTAAGTATTGAAAGTATTCATAACATATTTTTCTTAAAAGTATTCTTTTATAATCTGAAGTATTATAGATTTAGGAAAGTGTTTTAGTTGCTTTGAATATAGTTCTGATCATTTCCCCTTTTTTTTCTTTAGTAGTGTGAAGGACCCCATTGGAATTAAGTCGCTAAGCCTTCTTTGAATTTCTTTTCAAAATATACTGATAAAGTACTTTTGATTTTCACTGTTGGTTATTTTAAAGCAGAGATAAGAAATAGGATTTTATTATTCTGTGATTGTTTCTGTGATGTTTAAATTACAAGTCTTATCTATTTTATTTATTTTTAAATGCAGGGTAATATATCTTTTTAATTATTGAAAATGTGTGTATTGTATAAATTACTATGAAATGGACATGTTTGCCAAATAAACCTATAACTATAAAATTAACTACGTAACTTATACTTTGAGTATTATGAAATCTACTTCACGTTACACCAAACAGTCACTTGATTTGTATTTGTCATGAACGGTATTTAGCAAAAACGCTTTAAGTTGAAATAAGTTATTACGCGAAAAACCATAGCTTTCGTATATCAATCAAATATTTTCAATGTTATTTTGAGATATTGTCTTTCAAAGACAAAACTTCCAACGGGAAAAAACACTTTCCCTAGGAATCCTATGTGAGCGATATTTTCAGATTGAAAAAAAAATCGATCCGAGTTTATGAAAGGCAAAATACTTTGAAATGTTTAGTTCAAGTAATAAATCATCGTTTTCTGCGTTTACAAAGCTAATTTTATTACGTATCTTGCAAATATTAAAGAACTAGCAATCTCCCATGGGAATCCCCGTAAAAGTTAAAACGTTTAAAAACGTGTCTAAAAATCAGTACATTCGACTTATTTCTACATCAGAAGTAAAATGTCCCTTAGTTTTGATAAGACGATTGAAAAAACTGATTTATATCAGCCTCACTGTAAAAATGTTCATTAAATTCTAAATTTTAGGAAAGACTTAGTTTTATGTCAACATTCAGTAAGCTAGATACATGAATGTAAACGTATTTCTAAATTTTTAAGTAAGTCAAAATTTGTAAAAATGGCTTTAAACTATGCATAATGATAAATAAAAATGATAATAAAAAAAGACACTGTTTCACAGATGTTATTCGAAATAAATGTCAAGGTCTAGTACGTAGCTTTCGTTATGAATAAATAAGAAATAGCCATTGTCCATCAATATAATTGTATTAAAATTCAAAATAAACTTGCACACAATAGCAAAAATTGATGCGTTTCCGGACTTCAAAATTTAACGAAAATTACTTTTTACACTACCTTCATGGTAAAGACCTTATGACTTGATATATTCTGTTTCAAATTAAACGGGTGTTCCGTTCTCCCGGTGAATGAAAGATTTTTGCTTTACGTGTAACTGACACTTCTAACCCTTATCTTACTAAATTTCTATAATGAACTCGTCCATCTTTCAATTTGGACAGTACCATTAACTGTTAAAAGGGGTGCTTACCAAAAAGATACTAACTGAATGGCGGACAGTGCAGATCATGATCAGACTGCACGGATGAAATTATGCATAAATTCTAAATGGACAGTTACTTCATTTGTTTTTAACATAAAATTAAAAGCAGCGTATATGATTCTTTGCGTTTTCTTTTGATAATTACATACTTTTATGATGGCGGGAATGCTTGCTTTAAACGGGATATCTAATATAAAGTCAAAATATTGTAATGATTGTGTGCGTGTCTCCGTTTGATACCCAAAAACATTTTACCGTTTATAATGAGTTTTTACTTTTATTGGTTTCAATTATTATCAATTTTATCTGATATGACAATAGAAAGAGGTGGAGGTATACAATAAGAGGAACATTAAAAAGTACCTTTATCAACAGTATTGCATCCGCTCTTGCGTATTTTTCAAGGCCGGATCACAACTTAAGCACCAGCACTATGAAGAAACCAGGCTTTTCAAAATGAGAAAACACCCCTTGGGATCCAACCTGGCAAAATTCACCTGAGCCGAATACAGCAATGTAGGTCAATGTACTATACTAGTAACCTACTACAGGACCAGGGTGTACTTTAATTGTTACTACATAAGGAAACTTTTAGGACAGTACGTGATGCTATTTTTGACACCTTAATTCGTCATTATTTTCTACTAAAAAAACCAGAATTCTTACCAATTAGAATTTTCTTTTGGTTTCAGTAGAATAAATACTTTTGTGACGCCACTGGCACAAGTACGTTTTACGGCGATAATACACAAAATAACGCTACGTTCAATACTTCATAAATAATTTTAATGTATACACCTAGGACACGACAAACGCATAAAGTAACAACAATTATGACTACTCTGCCAATAATGTTGATGTAACTTCCTTGAATTAAGAAGACATTGCTACATCTAAGAGTAACAATTGCTTGTTGCATAAAACACTAAAGGTAATAATAGTAATAATAATAATAATAAAAACAACAACAACAACCAACAACGTTTTACAATAACAAAATTACAATAACAAAATTTATTTTGAAAAGTAACAATTAAGATACCTTGGAAATGTTAACTAGCTGTAACATCCACACCATCAAATGTTAAATGTTAGTATTTTGTTACAATGAAATATATGAAAGTTTTTCATTAAGATCTTACTTAGGTTCTGGGATTTAAAGCATCACGAAAGGTTCCAGCACTATCATCACCAAGAATAAAAGAAGATTCTGGAAAATTCCAGAATATCACAGACGTTGAAACAATGTTAACACTCTGTTTATCAGTATTTGTGATGGAACCTTCCGGAAAACCATAGAATGTAAATACATGATGTCTCAAAACTAAGACAGGCTTTACAGTAAGCAATGAATCATCAGTATTGAAAAATGTACATAACAACATTTATTAGCTTAGCTCTTTTGAGCATTTACACTTTAATATCTTCTTAGATCCACTCACTAGCCCCCACCTACCAATTTCTCGGGAACAACGTTTTAAAAGTCATGTCACACAATTTTTCGGTACATGACGTAAACAACGCTAGTGGTAAAACCTTGACTGTTATTGTTTTGTAAAGTATTTTTTTTCTTTACAGGGAAGTTTCATGAATATATAATAAATAACTTTGGTTTCTTAAATCTTCATTACATTTTGCTTATACATGTATGTATCATTTAGACCAGACGTCTACACACTGCTACTTTACTCTGCGAGACGTGTAACCTCTTCGCCGCATTCTTGAAGTCATCATGTGCTTCCTTAGCATCCCTGTTTCATCCAACGTTTTGTATAATAGACATATTAAAATCGAAATAATAATTGTCAGAACCATGTTGAAATACATAAACACTCCAAATCGGTTATACACTGCATAGAACAATTTTCTCGAAAAACTATAAGGTGACAAGACTCGTTCGTTTACAGAATCAGTCACAATGTTAAATCGATAAGTCTGAACAGAAAAAGTCTGATCAAAAAGTGTTCCAAACAGCTGCTTTTTTGTATTTTTCATAATTAGATAACTCTCTGAGTCCGCTGCTTTTTATGTTAAAGCTGACGACAAGTCAAGTTTTAATAATTCTTTTTGATTGAAAACCTTTTTTTACGCGCAGAGGTGTGACAAGAATGGCAATTTTGTTAATGGAATAGATACTTAGCGCCAGATTTATTTTTCTTGATATATCCCTTCTACGTCAGAGAGTTCGTCCATGACATTTTTGTCGGCAAAAACATCATTAACATCATGATTCGTCGGCGCCGTCATTAGTCGGAACTTATCTATCATTCGTTTTATTTACATTTATAATCTATTTCTTATCATATTTTCTAGCTGTTCATTAAATGCAGCGATATCATTTTCAGACGAAGGAAAGCGGAGCACCTCGTTTGATTTGATTTTTGAGCGTATGAAAGAACGTATCTCTGGCATCAAATGTTTCTCAGATACGTCACCAAGCAAAACTGGTATTATAACATTTCGCTTCGTGTAAATACCCTCATATGCAGCTATGTTAAATTCAAATGTATTCCAGTAATCTTCGCAATACGAGGGTGTTAGAAATACAATAACTTTGCGGCTCTTTCTTACAGCTTGTGGGATGACATGATATAACTTCTCATTACCGTCAAACTCCTCGCGTATATTTAAAGTATATCCCCTTTCTTCAAAAAATGGGTATAATTTATCGGTTATCACTTGATGCAGAGAGACGTCATCTGTGAAGTCGTAGTGCTGCTCATAAGAAATGTAAGCGTCTATTTTTAGAAGTATATGTTGTTGATCGTGAGGATGATGGTAGGGGTCGATTTTTACCCTGCCTATGTACCAAAGGTAACGCAGTTGCCACCGTTTATAGTAAAGCAATGCCACGAGAGAGAGCACTAACAAGAAGCCTATACATCCTATCACACATGACGTCATTACAATCCATGACGTACATTCATATTTTAGTTGCTCTCGTATAAATTCAAGTCTCGATAAACTAACTAAAGTCTCGTTTATGTATAAACAATAAAGTTTGTCTTTATGAATAATGTTAACCTTAGTTGTCACCAGCCAGTGAACAAAGACTTGATTGTTGCATTTACAATTAAGATTATTCCCAGATAAATCAAAGTCTATCTTCCGATTAGTTGCAATTCGGTCTAGGAAAGCCATGTTCTGTTCAGAAACGAACCCTATTTCGTTATCAGACAAATCCAGGTGGCGTAGCTTAGTCATCGACTTTAACATGAAGCTAACATTCTTAAGTGAATTATCCCTTAACGAAAGATATCTTAAATTAATCTGATTTTTAAATATATTGTATGGTAAATCTTTAATGATGCTATTACTGAGATCTAACACTCTTAGTTTTCTCAAGCTCGAAAATGTAACACCATTGATATCTCGGTAAAGGGATTTACCAATCTCAGTGTGTTGAAGAAATAGGGATGTAAGATTCCCCATGTCAATTAGAGACTTCTGATGGAAAAAACTAAATTTATTGTTCGAGATGTCCAAAACTTGAAGATCTTTAAGGCCATACCAAGGCCCGAAAAATGCCCATAACATGCAACTAGAAGCATTGAGATACCTTAATTTATTCGATGCAAATATCACTAAAGGGACAGGATATCCCAGATGTATATTATTCATGTATAACGTTTGAAGGTTTCTTGGTAACTGTATGCGATTGTCATCATCTGTGTAGTTTTTGTGCGGTGCTTTTATTGTCGACTGTAATTTTATGATGTTTCGGTACAATCCACCGACAGCTGTTTCTCTTCTAGCCCTTTCTACTGTTTTTATTTCTGCTTGAAAATGATTTTGAAAACTTCCGTCAAACGTGTTCAAGTTATCAAATCTTGATAATTTCAGGAGAAATTCAGCGTTCCCGATATCATTTTCCTTCAATGATAAATATTCTAGTGACGTTGGAAGGTTTTCAACAACACTAGGATCGACGTAAATAATATTATTCCATCCTAAATCCAGAATTCTGAGTGATGTGTTTGTAAGACCTTTGAAATTGTCTTCTGCTAGTATTGGATAGAACGGTGGGGGTGTACACCAATAATTGAATCTTATAGTTTGAATGTTTGTTTCATTTAATCCAACAGTTGCATTTTCAATACTGTCAGCGCAGAGCTTCTTGTTTCTCGTAATTATCAAGGACGTTAGGTTGTGCAAAGAACGAAAGGTGTTAGGCGCTAGCTTTGTTATTTCACATGACGCAAGTTGTAAATTTGAAATAGGCGTGTGTTTGAATACATCAAATGTATTTTCTGTGAGAACTGGTATATGACAGTAACCATTATCGTCACTTAAATATAATGAATTCAGATTGTTTAGCTTTGAAAACCCTTTACCAAACTCATGATTGGGTATACCATCTATGCTAAGGTATTCCAGAGTGGTAGCAGCCGAGAGAGCTTTGTCCGGGTACAGACAGACAGACGTATGAACATTACAGTTGCCTTGCAGATACAGACGCCGGAGATTACGAAGCGGTTCAAACACATCGTCTGCGAAAGAATCCTTGTGTCTGAGTAAGTTATAACTTAAAGACAAATATTCCAGCTTTGACAAACCACCGAAGGAATCATTTTGTAAATGCTCAATAGTGTTATGATCCAAATTTAACTCCCGTAGACCTTCCCAGGGTGTAAGTATTTCCGGAGGAATAGAACTTATTTTGTTATAGCTCAAGATAAGTGTTCTAATATATTTTGGCACACAACTCAAAATTTCTGAAATGCTTGTGAGCCCCAATGCCGAACAGTCGGCCGTAAGTTCCTTATCGTGAAGCTTGCATGGACATTCTTGTGGTGGTGTTCCTGCTACTGAATGAAAAATGATCAAGCACAGCCACTTCAGGTTTCCCATTATTTACTCGTTTTGATTTAACGTATGCGCCCTGTTCAGTTCCTTTGATTTTTTCCCCATGTTCAGGACACCTGAAAAGATGCAAAATAGATTTCAATTTAGTGAGACATGTTTAAGCAACTTTTGACTAACCAAGCACGTATCATGTATTAAAAGTGTGTGTGAGGAATGAAGGAAATCAGTCTCTCTCGCATTTCCGCTTATACTTAGCTTTCAGTTTCATACATTTTACATATTTAGATTGTTAACATTTCGAAAATGAAACCTCTAATTTCGGATAAATGCTCTTAATTAATTTTTAAGATGGCTTGTGTTTAATCAGTTAAAGTAAACAACTGAAATTAATTTCCTCGAATTAAGAGCCGTTGCACTAATGACCTATACGGTCCACGTTGCCACATTTCAGGGTCACTTTTTTACCGTGAAAACTTCTTAAAACTTAAACCTAGGATTTATGTCAATATTTATTGATCTTTCTTTCCACGACACCTGTTTTTACACTCTGTCAAGAAGTGAAAAATGTATAGCCCGAACGGGCGTGACTATCCTTCTGGCATTATGCATGTAACATCGGAGCCACAGCGTCATGCATCTTAGATGCAGGGCTTTTATGTTTCTCCTGATATGCCAATTACTTGGTCCCAAGAGCTACATAATGCAAAGTTGTATAACACTTCATTGTTTTCGCTAAAAGTTTCTATCTTTTTCAATATATTTAAAATCAATACATCTTGAAATGGTCCTTGAAAATTCTAAACGGGTAAGCCACCCTTATCATAGTTCGTTAGCCACAAAAAGATTAAAGCGAATAGTATGTTTAATCTCCAATCAAGGTGTTGATTCATAGCTAGGGTGACCGCAATACAATGTTCTCTGCTTGCGGCAATGCAAAGATGATACACAGTCATGTCCTACTTTCATTACAAATTGCAGGAGATGCTACATCTATGTTACGTGTGTGTTATACAGAAACCGTAGACTCTTTCGAAGCATTGAATTACACTATACGCAGCTAGAGCCACGCATCATCAATCAGGAAAGGCCCATCTCGATTATATAGAAATATCAAAAATGGGATATGGTGAAAATAGGTGGAGGTGGAAGGGTTAGCAAAAGGTAGAGAGAGGCATATACTTAACATATATGTAACAGTCAATAGTCAAAACAGTTGGCCCTCAGTCCTTGAATCTTCGGGTCGTAGTTTTGGCTAATAATCTGCAAGTCATTCGATAAAAGTCTGCTACTTGTTTTCGGAAAGTTTGATTGGTTCTATAAAAATTTAGGATTTTGACTTTCGACTAGAAATTGCGAATGAAAGTTTTGATTTGTATCCTAAAATGTGTCTGATTTTGTGTATTTGATTTAGATCTAATCAAACTAATTTGTCGATGATTGTCGATGAGATGAATATGAAGTATTTTTTATAAATTTAACTGATAAAATTAGAAAAATAAACGCCGATCATAATCATTTTCATGTAACATCTTATTATTTCCGGTAAGACATTGAACTTTACTATATCCACATGTATACTGCACTTCAAACTTTGGCACTGCATTAATTGTTTAATAACATTAACATAATTAACATATCACATGTATTCAACACTTCCTATTTGTTGCACTTAACTTAAATGTTGTGATGCTACAGTGATTTAAAGAAATCTCCCTACACTTTTTGTTTTGTAAAAACAATCAGTATTGACTTATTTTTGTGTTAAAATAACCTGAAAAAAATGCGATGTTAGTATTTCAACAGCCTGGCAACTGGCAACAAAATTTACTTATATATACAGTTAATGCATTTCAGATTTAATAAGATCCTTCAAATTTTAGCCTGTTTAGTTCATGTATATATTTCGGTCTATGTGTTTTGCTAGATTGTAATTTATTATAATCTAACATTCATGAAGTTTATTTGTCTATACAGTTTAAAATAGACCTAAAAGTAATAATGAAAAGAAATGTACATACCTTATGATAAAAAGCCTATGTACACTTTCAGCGTTGTAAACTAGAAATGTACGTCTAATATACGTTTTACATTGTATATCTCGTATAAAATCAACATACAATGAAATATGCATGAGGAAGATTTGACCTCATGACCGATATTGCAGAAAATCGATATCAGGGGAGACAACAGCTATATGGTATTGGTAACAGGTGACCAGTATTGCGATGTCGATATTTATTGCCTCCGGGTATTGTCACCTGGATGTTTATTTCAATATCAAGTGTTATAAAAGAGAAGGTTTTCCATAAGATAATTAAACAAGCTTAAAGAAATGTCACTTGAGTTACAAAGGGATTTTTCATTAGAAATAAAACATGTCATTTTTACCAAAAGAACATTTAATATGTAATTTTCTGAATCATAGCATTATAGACTTGCTATTTCATAATAATTAAATTAAATTTTTATACCCAGTATAACATATCTATAAGTAATAAAAACTATATTTTCTAATAAAAATCATATTTTCTAATACACATTTTGTGTATTTATTGTTCCTTTTTTCTAAGTTTTATTTTAATACCTAATTCATCCAATTTCTGTTTGATATCATTTACTGGCAATTCATTAGCATCACACATAGAAATGACCGTTTTCTGGTACGAACAGTGTGCTTCTTTAATGTCACATCCATTTTTAAGTCACAAAAATACATGTATAAGTTGTTGTTGTTTTTTTTTTTTTTTTTTTTTTTTTTTTTAAACAGTTGTAGGCTTTGAATTTTTTACTCTGAAATGTTTGAATATTATACGTATATCAATTCAGTAATTCTTAACATATTGGCAAAATAGGAAATTTAATGAATCGAAAATTATGGTATGTTTGTAAAATAAAAAAAAATAGTGGCAATCAGCGTGGTACAGGTATTTTGCCGTATTGAAGCAGACATTACTCATTTTAATATAACTACACATGTTTCACTAATATATGAAAACTGTTTGCAAAATAAAAAATATGCAAAAGATTAAAATGGCATGATAATTATATCTTGCAATTACTAAAAAAAAAAAGAAATACCTGTAATTCATAACGCAGTTATAGCCTTATCAGTGTTGTAAACGTCTGTGTTGTTTTAACGCTCCTTATTTAGAGGTAATTAGCAAGGTTTTATTACAGGTCCAATAAAAAATGATTTACGCGTGATGCATACAACATTTTATTACTTCTATAAACTATCATTCAATAAGATTACAGTATACAAATGGGGTTCATGTAAAATTATCTACAATAAATGATGAAAGTAAGTTAATCACGACGACTTTTATGATTACTGAAAAGATCATGAAACCAGGTAAAATTTTCACGAAAACAAAAATAATTATTAAGTTTAAACCTGAAGTAAAAATCAATTCTGTTTTAAATGCAGATAGTTTATTTACACTGCAAAAACATTCTTGTACACAAAAATACTCCGGACATGTTTTCCACCTTTAATTTGATCAAGGCGGACCTTGTATTTATTTACTAAAATTTATTAATGTATGTGCTATTTGATGACACAACTGAAAGACTTCGTTCTGTTTTACCTTTCTGTACTCTAACTGAGTAGAACAAATACCGACAGTTTGCATTTGTGATCCAAGGGCCGATAGAAAAACTTTCTGTTTTAATGTTTAATTGACATAATTGGCATAATTGAAACTGATATTTAAATGTATATGAAATACGGTGAAAACAACAACATAAGAAGAAATGGGCATCTCTTTCTTTTTAGAACTGAAATATTCATTACATTATTTAATTGAATTTCGTATGTTGTTAATTTGTGATATTAACACAAAATGAATTACTCTCGAAGTAAAATTACATTAAATAAAACTTACACGAAAAAAACATTAAAACACAAATTAACTAAATTGATTAAATCATTACTTTTTATCACAATACCGCATGTTCACGCGGCAGAATAATATCGTCTGCATATGACACTACAACAACTTCGCGCTGAAGTTAATTTTTCTTCCAAATTAGTGGAAATAAACCGTCTGAGAACGAATCACAAAAATGAAATAAATATCAATCAAAAGATAATTTCAATGAGAGTAGGAAATGACTTGCACCTAAGCTTTCATATCAATGGTTTTATACAAAAAATTGCTTTTAAGAAAAGCATGCATGAGATTTTTACACATTTTATATGGAAAATAGAAGGGAAAAATGACGAAATGATGGCATTAAATATTATGTTAGGAACGAATCAAAAATAAAGATAAAATTTTATTTAAAAATAACATGTGATGAATCAAATGTTGAACTTTGGTAATATTTTTGCACCTAAGGTTTCTTATTTTTAGTAATTTTGTTATTAAGTAAAATGTGTACATGCCCTTCTTATTTCTATATAGAAAATCTGACCGCTATCGATTATTGGCCGGAGGAATATTCTTCGGTATGTTACTGCAGTAATGAGTTTATATTTATAGCGTATCATGAATATTTATAGGCATACAACACGCACCAGTGAAGAGCAGTAAAAAGTCTCCCCGTCCTTGAATTCAGTGTTGTTATATTTTCTGGTCCTTTGGGGTCATGGAGTCAATTCAACATATGTGTAATAGAGTTCTGCTTAAGCCGATGTTAGGGGGCGTGAGAGGTGTTGCATATTTCATTACCTCTTATGAACAGACTCGATCAAACCGAGTCTGCTATTATTCTTCTTGCTTGCATCCTTTGCTTCGATTGGCTCTTTTTACAGATTTTATCATGTTTTAATCAATGTCATTTCATTTTTCGGAGGGTTTTGCTTTTTTTGACAGGTTCTTAGTGAAATAAGGTTGCTAAACCACCTGAATATCAAGGGTAACCAAAGCGTGTACACTATCAGGAGATTTCACAATGTGACACTAGTTATTTTTATTTTTTGAAATATTTACATGTAAAGTCTCATGTACAGTAGGGCTACAATTTCCACATGATATAAAGTACAGACGATGTCCAAAATCACGTTAAAACTTATCACGTACATACACTTATACGAACACTGGTTCTTTTATTTCATAAACTTGGGATGTTAAAAATTGAGGGTAGATTCAAACAGCTGAGACTAAATCATGATCACAGTTATTGTACAAGGAGAATTAATTTCATTTTTTTTTTGTTCCTTCCGTTGACTCTGCAGCAACCACGACATTTTACTAAATGAACATTTTAACATGAAATTCACTACCTGAATCAATGCAGCCCACAGGTAATCACACGACGTTTATGAAAGAAGTTAAGAGGCATTTCTTAAATGCTTATGACAGTTAAATTATTGCTCGTCATCTGGTTTGTGTGATAAATTATATGTAATATTTCGATGTAACTGAAATCCATCTGTGATATTCTTTTTTGGTCAAAAACATGTGTGATTTTTGCAGGGATTTGAGATGTATTTTTTGATAGACTAGTAGGAAAATGTAATAAATATATTTAAGTATTGAAAGTATTCATGACATATTTTTCTTAAAAGTATTTTTTTATAATCTGAAGTATTAAAAAATTAACTACGTAACTTATACTTTGGGTATTATGAAATCTACTTCACGTTACACCAAACAGTCACTTGATTTGTATTTGTCATGAACGGTATTTAGCAAAAACGCTTTAAGTTGAAATAAGTTATTACGCGAAAAACCATAGCTTTCGTATATCAATCAAATATTTTCAATGTTATTTTGAGATATTGTCTTTCAAAGACAAAACTTCCAACGGGAAAAAACGCTTTCCCTAGGAATCCTATGTGAGCGATATTTTCAGATTGCAAAAAAATCGATCCGAGTTTATGAAAGGCAAAATACTTTGAAATGTTTAGTTCAAGTAATAAACCATCGTTTCCTGCGTTTACAAAGCTAATTTTATTACATATCTTGCAAATATTAAAGAACTAGCAAACTCCCATGGGAATCCCCGTAAAAGTTAAAACGTTTAAAAACGTGTCTAAAAATCAGTACATTCGACTTATTTCTACATCAGAAGTAAAATATGTCCCTTAGGTTTGATAAGACGATTGATAAAACTGATTTATATCAGCCTCACTGTAAAAATGTTCATTAAATTCAAAATTTTAGGAAAGACTTAGTTTTATGTCAACATTCAGTAAGCTAGATACATGAATGTAAACGTATTTCTAAATTTTTAAGTAAGTCAAAATTTGTAAAAATGGCTTTAAACTATGCATAATGATAAATAAAAATGATAATAAAAAAAGACACTGTTTCACAGATGTTATTCGAAATAAATGTCAAGGTCTAGTACGTAGCTTTCGTTATGAATAATTAAGAAATAGCCATTGTCCATCAATATAATTCTATTAAAATTCAAAATAAACTTGCACACAATAGCAAAAATTGATGCGTTCCCGGACTTCAAAATTTAACGAAAATTACTTTTTACACTACCTTCATGGTAAAGACCTTATGCCTTGATATATTCTATTTCAAATTAAACGGGTGTTCCGTTCTCCCGGTGAATGAAAGAGTTTTGCTTTACGTGTAACTGACACTTCTAACCCTTATCTTACTAAATTTCTATAATGAACTCGTCCATCTTTCAATTTTGACAGTACCATTAACTGTTAAAAGGGGTGCTTACCAAAAATATTCTGACTGAATGGCGGACAGTGCAGATCATGATCAGACTGCACGGATGAAATTATACATAAATTCTAAATGGACAGTTACTTCATTTGTTTTTAACATAAAATTAAAAGCAGCGTATATGATTCTTTGCGTTTTCTTTGATAATGACATACTTTTATGATGGCGGGAATGCTTGCTTTAAACGGGATATCTAATATAAAGTCAAAATATTGTAATGATTGTGTGCGTGTCTCCGTTCGATACCCAAAAACATTTTACCGTTTATAACGAGGTTTTACTTTTATTGGTTTCAATTATTGTCAATTTTATCTGATGTGACAATAGAGAGAGGTGGAGGTACACAATAAGAGGAACATTAAAAAGTACCTTTATCAACAGTATTGCATCCGCTCTTGCGTATTTTTCAAGGCCGGATCACAACTTAAGCACCAGCACTATGAAGAAACCAGGCTTTTCAAAATTAGAAAACACCCCTTGGGATCCAACCTGGCAAAATTCACCTGAGCCGAATACAGCAATGTAGGTCAAGGTAATATACTAATAACCTATTGCAGGACCAGGGTGTACTTTTATTGTTACATAAGGAAACTTTTAGAACAGTATGTGGTGTTATTTTTGACACCTTAATTCGTCATTATTTTCTACTTAAAAAATCAGAATTCTTACCAATTAGAATTTTCTTTTGGTTTCAGTAGAATAAATAATTTTGTGACGCCACTGGCACAAGTACGTTTTACGGCGATAATACACAAAATAACGCTACGTTCAATACTTCATAAATAATTTTAATGTTTACACCTAGGACACGAAAAACGCATAAAGTAACAACAATTATGACTACTCTGCCAATAATGTTGATGTAACTTCCTTGAATTAAGAAGACATTGCTACATCTAAGAGTAACAATTCTTGTTGCATAAACACTAAAGGTAATAATAATAATAATAATAATAATAATAAAAACAATAACAACAACCAACAATGTTTTACAGTAACAAAATTACAATTATAACAAAATTTATTTTGAAAAGTAACAATTAAGGCCATACTAAATTGATTTGTCGTTCGTCAGAACTACCGCATCAATGATTTTATTCCCGAGAAAAAGAAAAAAAAAATTCACCCGCCCGCACGTACGTAAAAATCTCCGAATTTTTTTTCCTGATTACGCGGTCCGGAATGATAACAGCAAAACAGGTTTTATCGCTGTTTTAATGCGTACAAGTGATATTGATCGGAATTCATGCTTTCGAATTATGATGTTGTTCATCATTTGTTTCAAATCTGGAGTGTCTGTGCTAATGCCACACTTGGCCTTCGATGTGCCGGTAGGTGATGAAGTAGTCACGTTCTACGATTGTTCAATACAGAATACAGTTTAAAGAACAGAGCCCGACTTGTAAGACGTGCACGGGAATTCAATTAAAAGTATTTGGATTAAACATAGAAATATTGTTCAGATAAAGTTTTCAAACTATTTGTTATCAGTTGTTTAGTTCAATATGTTAGATCTAGAGCCAAAGCCAAGTGATTTCTTTTAAAAAAAAGTTTGTTCACAGATCCTGACTGATCCATCACATTAAATTTCTCGGGCCCAAATCATTTTGAACGTAACTTCTTTAGTACGGCAGTCAGATATTCTATCAAAATGCATATATTCAATTTAAAAAAATGTTTAGCTTTTCAAATAAGTAGTGTAGATATAAAGATAATTTCTGTCGTATTGTAACCCCAATTTTCCCTGTTTGTATATTAATAAATTAATTGGCTGTGAATTGATTGAAAGAAAGAAACTGAAAAAAAACAGGCCTTTCCAACTCAAAATTTCTTGGTCAATCAAAGCACAACAAATAACACTTTTAAGAGTGGCCATATTGGGATCATTTTTGTCCGTCTGTTATCATTTTTGACTGAAATTAACCTCTACCGCAAAAACTTAAGCTAGCCTGATCTGTTAAGAAATTATTCCAGTGGGATTCGAACAATGTCGAAGCATTTGTGTGCCCAGCTCCGTTTGGTCTCATTGGTCAAATTATTTATTACTTTCCCCTCACCTCTACCGTTTGGAGTATATTAATAAATTAATTGGCTGTGAATTGATTGAAAGAAAGAAACTGAAAAAAACAGGCCTTTCCAACTTAAAATTTCTTGGTCAATCAAAGCACAACAAATGACACTTTTAAGAGTGGCCGTATTGGGATCATTTTTGTCCGTCTGTTATCATTTTTGACTGAAATTAACCTCTACCACAAAAACTTAAGCTAGCCTGATCTGTTAAGAAATTATTCCAGTGGGATTCGAACAATGTCGAAGCATTTGTGTGCCCAACTCCGTTTGGTCTCATTGGTCAAGTTATTTATTACTTTCCCCTCACCTCTACCGTTTGGAGTTTCACTAGGGGCACACAGTTGCTCATGTCGAAGCCATCTTTAGAACTGGGTTTCAGAAGATATGTTATTCCACTTGGGTGCCCGTTTTGTCTTAAATATTCCTCATCTTCTGTCGTTAAATGGGCACGCCTTCAGATTAATGTAGAACAATCAAAATTAAAAATAAGACACTCATCCCTTAGTAATTATAAATACAAAATAAAAACAAATTGATTCAGTGAGTTTTGGCATGAATTTATTTGCAAAACCATTCATGTAGTCTTTAAAACATATAGAAAAGCTATATACAGTGTAAGTCACACTGTAAATGTTTGATTTCTGTGTTATTCTTAAAGAAATGTTTACTTCATGTATAAACATAACTGGTTATGCCTCCTTTTAGGGTCCAAGCTGAAAAAAAAACTCGCTCGCTCCATGTAAAATCTACTCGCCTTTGAAAAGATCAAAATTGAGAAGAAAAAAAAAATTCGCTCGCTTGCACCCATTTTGTTTTGAAAATTTTTCCGAAGAACTATTAATCAATTTGGTATGGCCTAAGATACCTTGAAAATGTTAACTAGCTGTAACATCCACACCATCAAATGTTAAATGTCCAAACTGTTAGTATTTTGTTACAATGAAATATATGAACGTTTTTCATCTTACTTAGGTTTTGGGATTCAAAGCATCACGAAAGGTGCCAGCACTATCATCACTAAGAATAAAAGAAGATTCTGGAAAAATCCAGAATATCACAGACGTTGAAACAATGTTAACACTCTGTTTATCAGTATTTGTGATGGAACCTTCCGGAAAACCATAGAATGTAAATACATGATGTCTCAAAACTAAGAGAGGCTTTACAGTAAGCAATGAATCATCAGTACTGAAAAATGTACATAACATAATGTACCCACCAATTTCTCGGGAACAACGTTTTAAAAGTCATATGTCACACATTCTTTCGGTACATGACGTAAACCACGCTAGTGGTAAAACCTTGACTGTTATTCTGTAAAGTATTTTTTTTTCTTTACAGGGAAGTTTCATGAATATATAATAAATAACTTTGGTTTCTAAAATCTTCATTACATTTTGCTTATACATGTATGTATCATTTAGACCAGACGTCTACACACTGCTACTTTACTCTGCGAGGCGTGTAACCTCTTCGCCACATTCTTGCATTCTTGAAGTCTTCCTGTGCTTCCTTAGTATCCCTATTTAATCCAACGTTTTGTTTAATAGACATATTAAAATCGAAATAATAATTGTCAGAACCATGTTGAAATATATAAACACTCCAAATCGGTTATACACTGCATAGAAAAATTTTGTCGAAAAACTATAAGGTGACAAGACTCGTTCGTTTACAGAATCAGTCACAATGTTAAATCGATAAGTCTGAACAGAAAAAGTCTCATCAAAAAGTGTTCTAAACAGCTAATTTTCTGTATTTTTCCTAATAAGATAACTCTCTGAGCACGCTGCTTTTTATGTTAAAGCTGACGACAAGTCAAGGTTTATTAATTCATTTTGATTGAAAAACTTTTTTACGCGCAGAGGTGTGATAAGAATGCAAATTTTGTTAATGGAATAGATATTTAGCGCCAGATTTATTTTTCTTGATATATCCCTTCTAAGTCAGAGAGTTCTTCCATGACATTTTTGTCGGCAAAAACATCATGAACATCATGATTAGTCGGCGCCGTCATTAGTCGGAACTTTAGTCTATCATTCGTTTTATTTACACTTATAATCTATTTCTTATCATATTTTCTAGCTGTTCATTAAACGCAGCGATATCATTTTCAGACGAAGGAAAGCGAAGCACCTCGTTTGATTTTATTTTTGAGCGTATGAAAGAACGTATCTCTGGCATCAAATGTTTCTCAGATACGTCACCAAGCAAAACTGGTATTATAATATTTCGCTTCGTGTAAATACCCTCATATGCAGCTATATTAAATTCAAATGTATTCCAGTAATCTTCGCAATACGAGGGTGTTAGAAATACAACAACTTTGCGGCTCTTTCTTACAGCTTGTGGGATGACATGATATAACTTCTCATTACCGTCAAACTCCTCGCGTATATTTAAAGTATATCCCCTTTCTTCAAAAAATGGGTACAATTTATCAGTTATCACTTGATGCAGAGAGACGTCATCTGTGAAGTCGTAGTGCTGCTCATAAGAAATGTAAGCGTCTATTTTTAGAATTATATGTTCTTGATCGTGAGGATGATGGTAGGGGTCGATTTTTACCCTGCCTATGTACCAAAGGTAACGCAGTTGCCACCGTTTATAGTAAAGCAATGCCACGAGAGATAGTACTAGCAACAAGCCTATAAATCCTATCACACATGACGTCATCACAATCCATGACGTACATTCATATTTTAGTTGCTCTCGTATAAATTCAAGTCTCGATAAACTAACTAAAGTCTCGTTTATGTATAAGCAAGAAAGGTTATCTTTTTGAATAATGTTTACCCTAGTGGTCGCCAACCAGTTGACAAAGACTTGATTGTTGCACATACAATTAAGATTGTTCCCAGATAAATCGAGGTCTATCTTCCGATTAGTTGCGATCTGGTCTAGGAAAGCCATGTTCTGTTCAGAAATGAACCCTATTTCGTTATCAGATAAATCCAGGTGGCGTAGTTTAGTCATCGACTTTAACAAGAAGCTAACATTCTTAACTGAATTATCCCCTAACGAAAGATATCTTAAGTCAATCTGATTTTTAAATATACTGTATGGTAAATCTTTAATGATGCTACTTCTGAGATCTAACACTCTTAGTTTTCTCAAGCTCGAAAATGTAACACCATTGACATCTCGGTAAAGGGATTTACCAATCTCAGTATGTTGAAGAAATAGGGATGTAAGATTCCCCATGTCAATTAGAGACTTTTGATGGAAAAAACTAAATTTATTGTTTGAGATGTCCAAAATTTGAAGATCTTTTAGGCCATACCAAGGCCCGAAAAATGCCAATAACATACAACTAGAGGCATTGAGATACCTTAATTTATTCGGTGCAAATGTCACTGAAGGGACAGGATATTCCAGATGTATATTATTCATGTATAACGTTTGAAGATTTCTTGGTAACTGCAGGCGGTTGTCTGTGTAGGTTTTGTGCGGTGATTTTATTGCCGACTGTAATTTTATGATTTTTCGGTACAATCCACCGACAGCTGTTTCTCCTCTAGCCCTTTCTAATGTTTTTATTTCCGCTTGAAAATAATTCTGAAAGCTTCCGTCAAGTGTGTTCAAGTTATAAAGTCTTGATAATTTAAGGAGAAACTGAGCGTTCCCGATACTATTTTGTTTCAATGAGAAATATTCTAGTGACGTAGGAAGGTTTTCAATAACGCTAGGATCGACGTGAATGATATAATTCCATCCTAAATCCAGAACTCTGAGTGAGGTGTTTGTAAGACCTCTGAAATTGTTTTCTGCAAGTATTGGATAGAACGGAGGGTGCCTACACCAATAATTGAATCTCATAGTTTGAATATTTGTTTCATTTAATCCAACAGTTGCATTTTCAATACTGTCAGCGCAGAGCTTCCTGTTTCTCGTAATGATCAAGTACGTTAGGTTGTGCAAAGAACGAAAGACGTTGGGCGCTAGCTTTGTTATTTCACATGACTCAAGTTGTAAATTTGAAATAGGCGTGTGTTTGAATACATCAAATGTATTTTCTGTGAGAACTGGTATATGACAGTAACCATTATCGTCACTTAAATATAATGAATTAAGATTTTTTAGCTTTGAAAACCCTTTACCAAACTCATGATTTGGTATACCATCTATGCTAAGGTATTCCAGAGTAGTAGCAGCTGATAGAGCTTTGTCTGGGTACAGACAGACAGACGTATGGACATTACAGTTGCCTTGCAAATACAGACGCCGGAGATTACGAAGCGGTTTAAACACATCGTCTGCGTAAGAATCGTTGTGTCTGAGTAAGTTATAACTTAACGACAAATATTCCAGCTTTGACAAACCACTGAAGGAATCATTTTGTAAATGCTCAATAATGTTATGTTCCAAATTTAACTCCCGTAGATCTTCCAAAAGTGTGAGCATTTCCGGAGGAATAGAATTTATTTTGTTATAACTCAAGATAAGTTTTCTAACAGTATTCGGTACACAGTTGAAAATTTCTGAAATGCTTGTGAGCCCCAATGCCGAACAATCGGCCGTAAGTTCCTTATCGTGAAGTTTGCACGAACATTCTTGTGGTGGCGTTCCTGCTACTGAATGAAAAATGATCAAGCACAGCCACTTCAGGTTACCCATCATTTACTCGTTTTGATTTAACGTATGTGTCCTGTTGCAGTTCCCTTGATATTTTTTCTCATTGATCAGGAAACCTGAAAAGATGCAAAAGTTATTTCAATTTAGTAAGACATGTTTTTAACAACTTTTTACTAACCAAACTTTTTCCAGTGTATGCCTAAAGTGATAAACGCATCATGTAATAGTATTAAACGTGCACGCGTGGAATGAAGGACGTGCTCATCTTCTCTCGCGTTTCCGCTTATACTTTATACAATTAAAGATTTCAGTTTCATACATTTTACATATTTTCGAAAATGAAACCTCTGATTTCGGATAAATACTCTCAATTAATTTATAAAATGGTTTGCATTTAATCAGTTAAAGTACTGAAATTCCCCGAATTAAGAACTATTGCTCTAACGACCTATACTGTCCGCGTTGCCACATTTTAGGTCACTTTTTTACTGTGGAAACTTTTTAAAAATTAAACCTAGATTTTATGTCAATATTTATCAAATCTTTCTTACCACGACTCCTGTGTCACACACTGTTAAGAAGAGAAAACTGTATATAGTATACGGCCATTTGTAATCCCGCTCGAGAGTAGTTGAGAAATATAGCCACATATACCAAATTATTCCTTGGTCTAAGACAGAAACAATACGTATGTATCTCTTCTGACAATCTGACTAAAGTACTTGATCTTCTAAACGAAGATCTGAGAATGACCCATTCACATTCGTCTTCTGTATATTTTGGATTTTCAATATTGCTATTTTTATTTTCGTACATCTATTTTTATTTGAACCAATCAGACGACTTGTTCGAATGTGAAAAAGTAAGAAAAATTTACAGTCAGTCCAGGGCTCGAACTCGGGACCCCTCGCTTACAGAGCAATGTCTACGACTGAGTAACGGCTATCTGACAGCTGCGATATAAAATTGTATTCAAATAAACCAAGTTTTTTTTAGCTTGCAGAATGTGTAAGTAGCTTTTGATGCTAGCGAAGGGTCGTCGATAACAGGCTATAATAGCTGTGTTCAGATCTAGCGTATAGAGATGTACTTTGTCAGATTGCTCTCTGAGGACACTGATCGGATTGACGTATCATAAGGCACGATTACAAATAGTACTTTGAATAATGTCTGAAAAATGAGTCATATGCTTATATCGGATACATGTTATTAACAGCAATGGGATTCAAATATTTACGGAAAATGATATATTTATTTATTTTAACTGTTAATTTGTCCCCTCCCCTTAATTTACAAGGATTTTACAGTCGCTTCTGTCTCTGATTAATTATTTGACTTTCTAGGTGTTGAATTGAAAAAAAGATATTTTCAAAAGTTACAAGATAAACATACAATAAGGAAATATTGTTACCATATCCTTTATAAGTACTAGAAGAAAGAATTTAACGAATGCTGTCAAATCAATGTCGGAAAAGTAGTTGTCTATTGTATTAAAGATTATTGCATATTACATGCATTGTTGCAAATCATTTTGATTAGATTTAAGTTCAAGACGATTGCCAGTAGAAGTTTAACATACTTTTTACTTAAGAAAGGTTTAATTCTGAAGGCTTTAATTTCTCAGATTATGGTTAAATATATTCATTCAACTTGAATCAACATTGTAAGTGTTTACTAATTCGTCTTCAGCTTCGCGAATAACAAGGTATCTACAAAAAGGTATTATTTATTACCTGCATTAAACGTTTAAGTTTATAGGACTTTCGTAATTACGTTCAGCTATGCGGAAGGGGGCATCAGGGCAGGGATAATCATTTCATTTCTTTCCTTCATCATTCTTTCTCTACAACTGAAAATATTTCTCAACAGATCCGATTTGTTATATATTCTGATTCATGTTAATGCAACGCATCTTTAAATCGTAACACTGCAACTAGCATGTATATGTTAGAACATGATAAATACATTAACAAAGTAAAGCCTATAGACAGAAAGCTCAAAACGTAAAATAAAGGCACGTGGTGCGGCAACGCCTTGAAACGGTCAGTTGCAAAACAACGCTGTTTTGCGTAAAATAGTAGTTTGGCAACAATGCTCACACTTTATATCCCACCATATTCCAATGTTATAGAACAGTATACATAAAATAGAATTCCGCTGGTGGTAAAGGGCGTGAGGGTATTTCACCTTTCTAAACCTCTCATGAACAAATTTAGTCAAACTAATTATTTTATTATTTTGATTAGTCGAGTTCTATACTTTCAAGGGATCTTCTTAAAACTATAAACAAACCATTTGCGCATAATGTTCTCCATGCCGCTACAGAAAGCAGAGCAACAGCAGAACATTATTAAGGATCCAACGAATCAGAAAAGTAGAAATATAGCAGCTCAGTACAGGTGGCTTTTAAGAACTACCTATCATGGCGTCGTCCACCTCTTTCGTTAGATACGATCAAAGAGGAAAGTGTAGCATCCACATGACAAAGGACTGAACACCAAATATGCAATATATCTCGAAATAATAGGGTCAGAACCGCAAATGATAAAACATTTCATCATTTTATCAAATATATTTAGGAAAATTTCTATTGACTTTGATAAATAACTACGTTTTTGATACACTTAGTAACAGAAGTGTTTTTAAATTGCTATTAAAACACACACAAGTCTGAATTGCGATAGCGACATTTAGTAGTTGATAAAAGCAGTATTTCTGCAAAAGGACATATTGATAACATTCACTGAAATCTTGAAAGTCGCTCTTGCAAGTATATGACGATTATATAAAGGTAAAGGAAAAGGTATTTAGTAAACGGCACATATAACCGACAGACAACATGACCTACAGCTATTATGACAAACAGCATAGCTAGTAACAGATACTTACCTGCGCTGATATATTGCAAAAAGAGTATGAGGGGAACATCCCCATACCCCATCTAAATAGAGAAATAGTCTTTCTTTCTTTCATTTCTTCTACTTTTTGTGTTATTGTTAAATCACATGAATTGTAAATTATCCATCATACTTGTCATTATAATTATATTCAATTAAATTGTTTCTTAAGACTATATTCATTATTCCGGTACAACTAAGAGTTCAAGTATTTGCACAAATTATTTTGTCCGCAAAGGAGAAGAATTATATAAAACTAAGAGTCTTTCATTCTTATCCTTTCCTACTTATCATGTTCAAACTATGATGTATATATTTCATTTGTACATGTATTACTGGGAATAAAATGTGTTTAAATTAAATATAGAACAAACTTGAGTAAATGAACTTTGAAGTGAAAATCAATTTTAAATATTGAGATTTGTCAATCCCTAGCGATGCAGTATTGTAGTCTTTGATTTGTTAGTTTCATCAAGTAACTACACCTCCCTGGCATAAATGTCAACTATTCGAGCAACAACTGATTGTCCGTGTTTGAAAACATCATCAAGAATGCGTGAATTATTGTTGATATAGTAACCACACCTGACTGTGTATAACGTTTTCTAAATCATACGACATGCTAGGCAGAAGTAGTTCTCATGGATTACGTATTACTTCTCGAAAAACCGGACATCAATGTCGTTCAATAAAGAGAGGGTTTGACAAACTGCCTGCTAGGTTCACATGGCCATTTTTACCAATATTACAAGCGGAAAAGGCTTAACTGAAATTAAATGCACAAAAAATACGTTATATTAAAGCAGTTCCTTTGTCATTCATTAGATTATTTGGTAAATAGGTATAAAGAGTTAAGGAATCATATGAAACGACGGAACAGCACACCCTGTAATTGTTGGATTTTAATTTTTCTGGGAATGTTTTTCCAGAGTTTGCATATACCTTGTCGCAATATCTTTTCACGTGGGGTAAAATATCAGTTCGACATGAAGTTATACGATTAAATAAATTAGTAGTGGTACACGTGTAAGAGGTTAAATTATCTATGAAACGAGCTTAATGTGATTGTATATGCAGTTAACGAATCCAACATAATATTGCTGATCATATATGCGAACTTTGAAAATACAAACTTCAGGGATGTGATTAGTGACCAAATCCTGTTCACTGAAAGGACTCAAGACGTAGATTTTAGTATTATAAATTTCCTTATGAAAAACGTAAATATACTGTAGGCGTTAAACGACATCATAGAGTCCACCTAGTATGCTGGACTAAAACATTCATATAGAAATCTTCTGATGATTCCTTTCGCAGATGTCTTTAACTCAGGTTTATGGGGAAGTATATGTTACTTGATTGGATTTATCAATTTTAATAGGAGAAACTGCACTATAAAAAATAGTTTACGTTTTAAGCTGTTAATCCATTAGAAACAGCATTCTTAAAATTGCACAAAGTAACAGATTTTTTCCTATTGATTTTGAGTTCTGACCACAGTGTCGGTACATTAAGCTAATCTGACACACTCATACAGATAACAAGGGTATATAGATACTTATAATTATGCTATTTGACTATGGAAGTGATAGATTATCATACTATTTCTATTTATATTTGAACATAATATGCTCACTTAATATCGTTATTTAGTCGTTATCGTCATTTTCTGATATTTATGGATATTTTTTTTTCATTTTAAGCAAAATGAATTCCATCTTTTTTCATAAAAGTATTTAATCTGCTAGAATAAACATTACCTTCACTAAATATATCATTTTTACAATCACAACATAGTTTTCAAAGACGTTGTCACCTGTAATTATTCAGCAACCTTAGATTCTTATTTACTCTTTAGCCGCCATATTTATGACGTCATAACTTTTTCCAGTCGCGTGTCTGGAAAGAGATACATGGGAATTTACGACAACTCACTTCAATCTACAATGTGGTATAGGTCTCTATATTTCTCAATGTTTTTCTGACGGCGGCCCACATTCCCACAAATTGACATGTACTTATAGCCAAACGGGCGTGACTATCCTTCTGGCATTATGCATGTAACATCGGAGCCACAGGGTCATGCATCTTAGAGCTACATAATGGGAAATTGTATAACACTTCATGAAATTGTTTTCACTAAAAGTTCTGTATCTTTTTCAATATATTTAAAATCAATACATTTTGAATTGGTCCTTTGAATGTCTAAATAGGTAAGGCACCCTGATCATAGTCCGAATATCTACAAAAAGATAAAATCGAATAGTATGTTTAATCTCCCATCAAGGTGTTGATTCATAGCTAGGGTGGCCGCCACCCCAACCCCCTGTACTCATTTCTTAAAATATCGCCTGCTTGTGGGAATGCAAAGATGGTACAAAATCATGTCCTACTTTCATTACAAATTGCAGGTGATGTTACATTCTAGCATGAAACTGCTGTTCTTGTCACTTTTTAGGGGTGTTTTTACAGGAGAGAAAACGTGTGTTAACAGAGAAATTCTCGCGCTCGCATGCTGTTATAACACCTTTTATATATGCGCGTTCCGTGGCAAAGCGTAAACGTCACTTGGCCCCAAAACGGATAATTCAAAACGAAAAGACCTCAACGTAAAAAATTCATTTATCAGTTTTTACGCGTTTTATGCTAGAATAGCGTAAGCGCATGTTTATTTCGTGTTACAACATCTGCAGAATCCCTCGGGATACGTTGGTACCTTCGCCCTAACGGGCTCGGGCACCAACCAATCCCTCGGGATTCTGCAGATGTTATAACACGAAAAAACATGCGTTGTCCCTACATCCATGTTACATCCGAGCCGTACGTGTGTGTTATACAGAAGCAGTAAGCTCTTTCGAAGCACTGAGTTACACTATACGTAGCTAGAGCCGCACATCATAAAGCAGGAAAGGCACTGTTTATAAAAAAATATCCATCAGTAAGTAAATTTCAATTAAATAAAAATATTAAAACTGGGACATGGTGAAAATGGGTGAGGTGGAAGGGTAAGAAAAAGGTGGGGAGAGGCATATACATAACGTATATGTACAGTCAGCAATCAAAACAATTGACCCTCGGTTCTCGAATCCTCAGGCCGTAGTTTTGGCTATTGATCTGCAAGTCATTCGATAAGTGTCTGCTACTTTTTGTTCGGAAAGTTTGATTGGTTCTATGAAAATTTAGGATTTTAACTTTCGACCAGAAATTGCTGTATGGGTTGATTTTTATCCTAAAATGTGTGTAATTATGTGTATTTAATTTAGATCTAATCGAAGTAATTTGAGCCGTGCCTTGGGAAAACCAACATAGTGGGTTTGCGACCAGCATGGATCCAGACCAGCCTGCGCATCCACGCAGTCTGGTCAGGATCCATGCTGTTCGCTTTCAAAGCATATTGCAATGACAGAAACCATTAGAGAACAGCATGGATCCTGACCAGACTGCGCGAATGCGCAGGCTGGTCTGGATCCATGCTGGTCCCAAACCCACTATGTTGGTTTTCTCATGGCACGGCTCATTTGTCGATGAGATGAATATTAAGTGTTTCCTTTTAGATTCAATGGAAGTTGGCAGTTAATTACGGAGAACAGGTTTGTACTGGTACAGAATCCAGGAATTCTTGATAGGTTAACTGCCCGCCGTTACATGACTGAAATTCTGTTGAAAAACGGCGTTAAACCCAAAACAAACAAACAAACAAACAAACAAAAACTGATACAGGCTTGAAAAATAAACGCCGAACAAAATCACATTCAATTAACATTTTATTATTTCCGGTAAGACACTGATTTTTACTATATCCACAAACATACTGCACTTAAAAGTTGGCAGCTGCATTAATTGTTTAATAACATTAACATATCATATTTAGCAACATTCATCACTTCCTATTTGTTGCTTTTAACTTAAGTGCTATGTTGCTACAATAAAATAACTTCGTTTAAACCACGCCCTTAAAATAATATCTTAACTGCCTCCCTCTCCCCATATTGAAAGAAATCTTCCTACAGTTAAACTGAAACTTTATTGTTAGACTTATATTTGTGTTAAAATGACCTCAAAACTTGTGATGATACTTCCACAGCCTGTCAAATTGATATTAAGATACTTATATATACACTAAATTAATTTCGGATTTAATAAGACACGAGTTTGTGTCCATAAGCTGTAAATCTTAACCAGTTAGTTCATGTATATATTATTATGGTCTATGTGTTTTCGCTAGGAATAGTATTCGGATTGTAAACTATTATTCTTACATTCAGTAAGTTACTTTTGCTTATATACGATTAAAAACAAATGGAACAGTTATAATGAAAATAAAAGGTACATACCTTATGATAAAAGCCTATGTACTCTTTCAGGTTTGTAACACATAACGGTATATGAAATGTATGTTTAATACACATATATCTCGTATAACATCTACATACATCGTAACACGTTACTAGACCAGTTTATATTTAAAGTGTATTTTGTTTATGTCTGGGCGTACGATACGCATCGGTAAAATCACTTTCAAATGTTTAAGGGGCAAATAGTTAAAAAGTTTCGTCTTCTTGTATACATTCAGGACTTATCATATAATGCTAAGATAATGTGTACATATCAGTAATACTTCTTCCTGATATGTAAAATTAAAAAAGTTAATTATGCGTACAACAATTGATAAAGCATTAACCTCAAAAGAAAGGGAAAGAAAAACCGAAGAAAAACAGGAAACACCAAAATACAGGAATTCATTTGACAAAGAAACGTTCCGGGGGTATAGCCTATCCATTTGCCTCTTTCAATATGTTTTATGTTAAAAATGATAATTGTCGTTTGGGAAAAAAAATCAGAACAAATACAAAATGACCGTTTTAGGTGCTAGCAGCGAACTGCTAAATACGGTAGAGGACTTAATAGCACGCAACACAGTACAAATACAATATTAGACTAATAAAATCACCATCACTGGAGATAGAATTGGGCGAAAAAAATCTTAGTTCGCAGTGTTATATGCTTATTGCTATACACGACATTGAGCCGTGCCATGAGAAAACCAACATAGTGGGTTTGCGACCAGCATGGATTCAGACCAGCCTGCGCATCCGCGCAGTCTAGTCAGGATCCGTGCTGTTCGCTAACGGCTTCTCTAATTGCTATAGGTTTTGAAAGCGAACAGCATGGATCCTGACCAGACTGCGCGGATGCGCAGGCTGGTCTGGATCCATGCTGGTCGCATACCCACTATGTTGGTTTTCTCATGGCACGGTTTTTTTGACTTTCTATGTGAGATTACGAAAGCGATATGGCTTTCGGACAAACCAGAGTTTTTAACAAGTCTCGATGTGAGTTACCGGAGCTTGCCCATAAATATTTTATAAAACAGGGTTATTGTGACTTAGATAATATTGACATATTCGAAAGCATGTTGTACACTGCAGGGAATAATGACATATGAATGTCCGAAGTGAGTAATTTTGATAGTTCTAATCGCTGTGTACTTGAGGTGTGATATATTCTGCCTACAATTATTATAGAAATTATATTGACTAGATTTTTATTTGAGTATGGATAGCTTGAAGGAAATAAATAAAATACTCCATTTCAACAGGCTAATTTCATTATTGGCTAAAATATATTATTTTTCTGGACAAAAAAAAGAAAACAACAACACAACAACAACAAACAAACTAGAAATTACATTGAGCAAGCACATAGCGCATAGTACGAATATAAATTTTACCAAAATAACTATTTATCTTTTATACATTCATTTTTTCTCTGAAATACTGAACATTAAATAATAATCTGGAATATAAAATGTAACATGTTACTATAACAGTCAGTTGAGTTCATTTGTATTCAAATTCTCGGAAATTGCTTCCTTTGATTTTAGAACAAAACATTAAACGTATCTGAAAACAAAATCACATTTGTTCACATCAAGAAAATCTTCTTTTCAAAAGACAATGAAACAAGCACACTCGACAAAAACACGCCGGGTCCACCACAACTATATTCCAGAACCCCTATTAAATCATTAACAACCAGTTGGGCATCACAATTCTAGTCATTTTACTAGTCTTATTAAAACAAATTCATAAGAAATTTAAAGTCATACAGTCATACAATTCTAATATTCGTACATGCAGGAAGAATTCGAGATTTCTCTACACTACTAACAGACGCACAAACACTGAGTCAACGCCAATGTCCATATGCCAATATGTTATACTGCCAAGGACTTGTCATTGAGTTTCATAGATGTAGGGTAAAACAACAAGCGTCTGATACACGTTTTGATAGTCTCGCATTGGCATAACTAGGTTGTTGACCGGTCGGTCTTTTATCGTCAGTCCACTCACGGGAACTCTTTCGAAAATTTACACGTATCATGAGTATGCCTGTCACAAAAATCTTCAGTTTAGTTTAATCATATATATATATATATATATATATATATATATATATATATATATATATATATATATGGATCTCACGTATGGGAAAGTCAACTGTTCTGAATTTAATTATATCCCTTAATGCAAACTATCTCTATATATTCAGTGTATCCTCCAGATCTTGTTCACTTTCAAAAAGAGAAACTATAGCTTCTCTGGTCCCAAACAGTTAAAAAGACTAAAATGTCATTACTGATTTGTGAGACATGAAAACAGAGATTTGAGTATATATATGCAAAAAGTTGAACCAGTACGAATGTGTAATACAATTCGGGTTCGTATATAAAGCAGCGTCGAAACTAATCTTATTGGGTTAGTGGACTTGCTGTGGCATGTGCGTGTTCGTTTGTATGCTAGGCGCTTTGCCGTAATTGGTCTGGTATATTGTGGTGGTGATTTAGTTCGTATACATATTCTATTCACATACACACAACAAGCATACATAAATTCAATGTAAATATACAAATGGGTTGGGCAAGAAGTTATAACCACATTATCGGGGACCCTCCCCTAAAAAGCAGACTATATGTTATTCAAAAATACTGACGTTATGTGATATATGTGAACAATCACTTATCATATCAAGAACAGAAAAAAATGGACATAAAAAGAATCGTACAGAAAAGCAAAAACAATTATATTAAAATACGAGAAAAATAGATACATTTGCCGCTGATCAGTTACAGACACCACCTCCCCTGTCCAACGTATTTTCTGTGTTTAAATTGTAGCAGTGGTCCATTCTATCTTGATGTATAACATTAAAATACAGAAAACTAGACAATAAAATTGTACAAAAGTTATCAAAATCTTTGAGTTTTCTTTATATAAAAATCTTCAACAGGTCTTCTCTCAAAGTCTTGTAGGTATCAAATTATGAATCAGAACGACATCACTTTACTGTTTCTACAGTTCATTGATATAGTGCAACCATCCAGTATTTCTCTTAATAATATGTGGACTTTGAGAATATTTTGCCTGTTCTGACCAGGTACTGATTGTAGGTTCTACCTAAAAGAATTAAATATAATTGTCGCATTTATACTTAAAACAATAGGCAAAATCGAATACCGTTTAACAGTATACGCAAAACTATGCGCTTACAAATTCTTTCACTTTTTTAGAAGATATGTTACAGGATATATCTTTGTTTGCATACAGGTCGGAATACGAAGCCCGATTTTTGATATCCTATTCCAAAAATAAAATAACACAAAGAAAAAGAAATTTACCTATTTTTCGTGCGCAGATCGTCAACCGAAGTGCCGCAATTCCGTTGAAACGGAGCACCGATGATGCTCGAACTGCGCGATTAGCAGCCGGGATATTGTGTTTCCCTTTCTCTCCAAAACATAATATGAACCAATCAAAAGTTTGTTTTATAGATTTAACATATAACGTTTTTTTTTTGTCTTTTATATTAGTGTAATTATTTTCAAAAAGTTTTTTCTGCTATAAATATATGGATATATGACCCCAATATGTGTTTACGTCTTTATGCAATGCGCAATGAAATGTGGAGCCTACTTCTTTAATTAGCTGACAAACTCTTTCCCTCGTTACACGAAAAAATGATGTGTCTATATCTCAGATACATGCTACTATATATTTTCCATAGCCTGCCTTGTCTTATTGTATCGTGAACCAGTGGCTGGTTATTAAAGATGCCCAGTTTGAATCTGACTTGTATTGTGTTAATGATTAGTGACCCAATGGCAGATTATTAATAATGTTCAATTTTAGTCAAACTAGACTTACAAAGTCTGTTGAGATCAAATAATCTGTAATAATATTAATTTCTTCATACTGACTGATATTTTCTCAGTAAAAAACATCTTCTCTGTAGGCTCATCTCAACGTTAGAGACTGAGGCAAGAGATATTGTAAAAAATTTCAGAAAGTGGTATCAGAGAGGATCGATTTTATGGCCAAGTGCTTTACATTTAATGACTCTAACGACTGATGCCAGTCTAGAGTTAAACCTGTATTGCGTTAATGCTTCGTGAACCAATGAAGTTCAATTTTAATCAGACTTGCTTTGCGTTAATGCTTCGCGAACCAATGAATGGTTATTGATGATGTTTAGTTTGAATCTGACTGTATTGCGCTAGTAATAATTTAGTGTATTAATTTTGACATGCTTTATAAAGACAAAGAGTCTTCAGTGTCTGGGCAGTTTCAACCACCTGACCCGCACCACTTTGGATTAAAGATCCCCAAAGTATATAATTGTGTTGTTAAAGTTAAACTCATTTATAGCCACTAGTGGTAACCTATGTTGGCGACTCCGCTAGAGGGCTGTTACTTACACTATTATAGGATATTTCAAGATAAAGAATACGCTTCAAATCCCGAAGCATCTCTGGAATTTTAGCGTTCTAGTTGTAAGAAAATCTATCTCCAAAATGTAGTAATTTTAGACGGAAGAGTGGGTGCTCGTACTCATAATCCCAAGTTTTACAGCACCCGGTCTAAACGAAAAGATACGTCTGTTTTAATCAAAATCATTTCTTTTTTCTGAGGGTGTGTCTTACCAGGGAGAGAGAGAGCCAGAGAGAGAGAGAGAGAGAGAGAGAGAGAGAGAGAGGGATTTGGGGAAGGGAGCTCTCAGTGAATCAAGGTTTAACCATCTGAAACAAGGTTAACCAAAGCGTGAATGCTATTAGGAGATTTCACAACGTGAAACCAGTTATTTTTTATTTTGTTTAAATACTTATATGTAAAGTCGCTTGTACAATAGGTCTACAATTTTCACATGATATAAAGACGATGGCAAAAATCACGTTAAAACTTATCACGTACATACACTTATCCGAACACAAGTTCCTTATACTTTTATTTCATTAAATTTACTAAATCACTTTTACTTTGAGTATTATGAAATCTGCTTCACATTTCACCAAACATTCACCTGATTTGTATTTGTCACGAACAATATTTGGCAAAAGTGTTTTAACTGAAATAAGTTATTAAACGAAAAATCATAGCTAACGTTTTCAATGTTGTTTTTTTTGAGATATTGTCTTTCGAAGACAAAACATCCAACGGGAAAAAAACGCCTTCCCTAGGAAAACGTCTGTTTCCTTCCTATGTGAGCGATATTTTCTGATTGTAAAAATTCGATGCGAGTTTATGATAGGCAAAATACTTTAAAATGTTTAGTTCAAGTTATAAGTCATCGTTTTCAGCGTTTACAAATACATTTTTATTACGTATCTTGCAAATAGTTAAAGAACTAGCAGTTTCCCATGGGAATTCAGAGAGAAGTGTCAATTTTATCCATGGGGAGAATTTTCTATGTGCATCCTATGGTAATAGTCCGTCATGGGATATGTTTCCAGTAGGAAGGATTTGCCATTGGAAAATAAGAGAAATTGTGAACAATTACCAATTTAGTTTAGCCTTGCAGTCGAGGATTTAGTTGTTATATAATATAATTGTCAAGTTAAAACATTTAAAATGATTGTCAAGTTAAAACATTTAAAAACGTGTCTAAAAATCATTACATTCAGCTTATTTCTACATCAAAAGTAAAATATACCCTAAGTTATCAGTTTTATGACTAATTTACCTTCGATTATTTTCTAACATTCTTGAAACTGTTTGAAAAAGTTTAGCTATACCCCTAATTTCTATAAAACGGGTACCGACTCTTCTCCTTTCAAATGTTGTCATTCATTCAAGAGCTTTATATTTATAAGTCGAACCTTCATTCGAAATTTCTACCAATATCGTATGCAATCAAAATCAAGCAGACTAAACCCTGTGACTCTGGATATTGCAAGGCGTTCAGATCTACTACCAGTATATTGTTGAAACTGCGGCAGCGTAGTAAATGTTTATTCACATTTTCTCTGTATGTTGATGGAAAAAGCAACAGTGCAAGTCACAACGGCGTGCAAACTCAAGGTATTAATGATAAAATGTTACAGTTTCTTTTGTAAATTTTGGCAATGTTATTCATAATTTTCCTTAGTTTTGATAAGATTTTTGAAAGAACTGATTTATATAAACCTTACTCCTAAAATGTTCACTAATGTCAAAATTTTAAGGAAGTCTTAGTTTTATGTCGAAATTCAGTAAGCTAGATACATGGATATAAAACACATTTTCTAAATTTCTAAATATGTCAAAATTTGCAAAAATGGCTTTTAACTATGCAGAATGTCCTTGAGATGAGTTTATAGTGTTCTGAAATTTAGACTTTATTACTGCTGCTAACAGAATGTTTTTCGGATTTGGAAATGCTTCGTGGTAATAAAGACGAGATGAAAATTACATCGTCCCATCATGTTGGTGAATTTTTTTTATACGAAAATCTGTTTTAAAAAAGACTGTTTCACAAATATTATTCGAAACAAATCTCTAGGTTTAGTACGTAGATTTCATTATAAATAAATAAAATATACATTGGCCATCAATATAATATTGAGCTCCATTAAAAGTTATAATAAACTTGCACAAAATAGCAAAAATAATGAGTTTTTGGATTTCAAAATTTGACAAAAGCTACTTTTTACACTACCTTCATGGTAAACATCTTATGGCTTGATATATTCTAAATAATTCTAACTTTTCTCATTTCATAAAAAAACGGCTGTTCTGTTCTCAGTACCTAGGGCTCTCGGTGTATAAAAGATAGTTGCTGCATTTGTAACTGACTTACGCGTATATAGACTAGTTAAATCGTGTCTTATTTTTTTGATCGTTTAAAATCTTTTGATTGAAATCGTAAATGTGAAAAAGCATATTATGTGACTATTTCCGGGAAATATAAAACGCACCCAAGCAAATAATAACAGACTTTGAAAGTTTTTTAAACTGTCTTGACACACACCTCGATGTTTTGTTCTCGTTTGGCGCTACATTTTCCTGTTCAGTTCCATGAAAGACAGTTTTTTAAAGCCCTCTAGAAGAAAGATTTTACATGTGTACATGAATATTTTGCTATTTAAGAAATATTTTCACACGTGCATTTTTATATTTTATATTTCGCATATCTTTGCTTTTAACATGTGTAAGGAATTCACTTACTGGGGCTCACATTGACGAATACTTTCCTGTAACTTTTGAACATGGTTTCTTGTTTATTTGACATCACTTAAGGTGGAAACAGTAACTACTGAGTCCATGACATTGATCTATACTGATGATATAACAGCAATTGAATATGATCTTTGTATTGTTTTGATAAATAAGAAGTATATACATTGTAGTTTCTTACTGAAATCCACGGATGGGGTAAGATACTGATTATTTCCAGCCCGCCCGCTTAGTTCAATAGGGAGAGCGCAGATCTACGGAACTCGGGGTCGTGAGTTCGAGCCCTGGGTTAGGCGTATGTTCTCCGTGACGATTTGATAAAATACATTGTGTCTGAAATCATTCGTCCTCCACCTCTGATGAGGGGAAGTTGGCAGTTACTTGCGGAGAACAGGTTTGTACTGGTACAGACCCCAGAAACACTGGTAGGTTAACTGCCCGCCGTTACATAACTGAAATACCGTTAAATACGGCGTTAAACCCAAAACAAACAAACAAAACTGATTATTTCCCTTTACGTGGCTTCAATGGAAACAGATTGTTTCAAATCAAGGGGAATAACCACTCTTGTCGTATAAACTTAAGGGGACGCATACTTTGAAATTAGAAAAAAGTGGGTGGGGTATGATAAAATTTACCTGCGAAAAAGTACAAGGTTTTGGTACATGAAATGGATACTGTTTCAACTGTTATAAGTACACAAAGGGTTGCTCACTAAAATAAAAATGAGAAAAACTGAAACAAGAAAGTTATTGTTGAATTACATAAGACTTCTTGTGTACATTAAAAGTCAACAATTAATACTATTTTGTGCGAAAATAATAGTGCTTCACCTTGTCCAAACATTTATCAATCTCCTACAGATTCTAATTTAAAGAAAAAAAGTGAAATAAGTTCACTGTCTTGCTTTTCATTTTGCATATGTAAACTAAAACACATTATTTAGTTTGTTTACAAAGTAGAGCTTAAGAAAAGATACGGTGGTCAAGGAAAACTAAAAACTAAACGAGTATATTCCCCTTATTACATTAAACATTTATCGTTACAGAAGTCGAGCGGCTTACAATAAGGGCCTAGAAATGTTGCCATTATTAATTTTCAACGATGGTATTCATGAACTACAATGCACTTAAATATCAAAATACATTCAATAAATTTTTGAAAATGTATTGTCTTAAAAATCCCTAAAATATGGTATGAAATTTGGTTGAGAGGTCCAATCAATGTGTACATGTGCAAAAGTAACATTCTAATCTTGTTCACAAAACTTACTAATACACAGCAGGAATGTCAATGATCAAAACTAGAGGAATATAAAGTTATCCTCACTTTAATGTCATTTCTAATTTGTCCTTGAATTCTCCACCATACTTTTCATATCTCTGTTTGCACGAGTTGCACGAGAATGCTGCCATTCACGTAAAAAACGGTTGTAAACGCAATATCATCTAAACGTAATTAATGGATTATGCAGTTCAAGATAAATTTTATCTCATAACGTAATGAACAAGTATAATGTTACAACAACAACTATACTTACACTGATGTAAGTAGCAGTCGGTTTATAAGTGACTTTATTGATTCATTTTGTGTTTTGTTATTGTTGTCAAAAAGTATAACGGAAGTGCCTCACAACTGAAACGGACACCAGTTTGATGCGCAAAGTAGTCCACTGTAAGTAATATTTTTTGATAAATGTCCACAGAATTTAATAATTTTCTAATATTAAAGACGAATATCTGAATAGGATACATTATTTGATAAGAAATTGTAATCAGCGACATGTTTTTTTTTTAAAAAATCATACACGTGCTGACACCTAAGTTGTCTCCCGTTGTTTATTAGAGTAACCTTTCGTCCGGCGCAGTAATACATTTCGCAGTGAATCGCCGAGAAGTCGTGGGAAAATTAAAAACCATGTAAATAAACTAAAATTAACCACAATTTCAAGATGAATTTCAAGTGATGGACATTATGCATTTAACCCGCCTGACCTGTGTAGCATCTTAGATATCTGTTCTAAGGTATTCATTGTGTAGAATGTCATGTTATGCCCTTGCAATGCTAATCCCACTCTGATTTTTTTGTTTACATTTTTTTAACAATGAGAAATATGGCGTCCATCCCTGAAATGACGTGGCGTAAATTTTTACATGTTTAAGCAAACCTGGTGTGTTAGAAAGAAAATTTCATCCCTTCAACATTATTTGTAACACTGTTATTGTAAAAGACCTGTTTTTTCCTTATACAAAAGCTTAATATTTTGTGTTGAATGTACTTTCACAAAGACCTCTGTTTTCCTATTACATTCATAATACCACATCCTTATCCACAAAGTACTGAATATTACAGGTGTCCATCAGTATTATATCAGTTTAGGAATATGTTTTTTATCTTTCCACCATCGATTTCTTGAATATGCACCCCTTCCTCATTTCTGTATGAACTGTGGATGTAGCAATATGCGTCCCCTTAAATTTCTTATGTTTCACATGCTTTCAAATGTTTCATAAACTTCGTGTAAAGACACCATATGAATATTCTTATGAGCTTTTCTTTCACACATTGTATTGAAATAAAGCCTTCCCGCCGTGCTTCTATTCTAATTGTTAATATTTCTTTTTGATGTATTGCATGTTTATACAAATGGCCCCTGTGAGGTGACGATGAATTAGTAAATTACAGCTTCAAATGTCGAATCCATTCACCTGTCTTTAATCTTGAAATAAAATTGTAGTAGCAAGGATTATGGCCAATACATAACACGAAACATGTACACTGATTTCTAGTGTTGACATTTTAAACTCTTTCGTCATTTCACCCAAAAATAATTGTACTAATATTTCATTTATTAAAATACCAATTACCTGTCTCTATATTTTGCCAAACCTAATAAATAAATAATTGAAACCAAACCATGTGAAACCCCACGCACTGAATCATAGTCTACATGTTATATTCGTAAATTGTATAATTTGGAAAAAAAAAACCCAAATATACAACAACAAAAAAAAAAGAAGAAACAAAACCCTGTGAAACCCCACGCACTGAATCATAGTCTATCTTCATGTCATATTCTTAAATTGTATAATTGAAAAAAAAAAAAAAAAAAAAAAAAAAAAAAAAAAAAAAACAAAACAATCATAGTTTTTATTTTCATTCCTATCCATAAGTACTTATATACACGTGAAATTGATATTTTTTTCTTCTAAATTCAGTGGAATTTTCGGAAAACACAGGAGTGTTAAAGCAATATTTGTATGTTGCATCAATTTACATTTTAGGAATATATGACAAATATACTTCTTAATTAAGAAATACTTTTGCGAAAAGGATTTAGAGTTACACAGGATAATGTCAATCAATGACTGATTTACGTGATGAATCATTGAGATTACAATCAAATGAGCTGCGCCATGGGAAAACCAACATAGTGCATTTGCGACCAGCATGGATCCAGACCAGCAGGAGCACCCGCGCAGTCTGGTCAGGATCCATGCTGTTCGCTAACGGTTTCTCTAATTGCAATAGGCTTTGAAAGGGAACAGCATGGATCCTGACCAGACTGCGCGGATGCGCAGCCTGGTCTGGATCCATGCTGGTCACAAATGCACTATGTTGGTTTTCTCAGGGTGCGGCTCAAATATAAATAATTTCTTAATACGGCAGAGGTATCCTGCACCCTTAATTATGTAAAATGATAGATTGTTAACGTATGTTTATCATTATACCAATTTCATCTGTTGATTCAATTGAAACGACTACTTTTCGAATAATACAACACCTCATTATTATCGGTGAAAAGAAGATAAAATAGTCTATCTATTTGTAGACATAACCGAACTGTCTTTTAAATAGTTCACCGTCAGGGGAGATAATTACTTTGAGAAACATAGTCAAATTAAGCAATAATAGTGGAAAATATTAAAATTACAATAACAAGAGGTATATCAGTTAGCTGACGACAGGAAGTGTGTCGATATGCATAGGAAATGAATGAGTCACAAAACAACAGTATAAGGGGATGTAATTTGGTAACTAGTGCAGATAAGTTACGATTTTAAACGAGTTGAAACATCCTTAATATATCAAGTTAAACTTAATCTCCAGCTTCAAATTTATTTTGAGCAAGATTATGCTTAAAAATTTAGTGGAAATTTTGGAGAGGGGTATGTTGTTTTGGGGTTGGGGTGGGAAGGGGAGGGGTGAGAAACATTTAAAACCAGAGCAATGTTTCTTTCATATTCAGTCTAACAAAGGTCTATTATAAATGATATCAAATTACAATCGTAACAGCAATTCAGGATTCTTGAAAATTCATGTTGTAGCTGTATAGATACTGTCTAAATTAAATGACATGTACAAGTAAAGATAAAGTAAGATAAAAATACACAAAGGGAAGATCAATTTGTAATTATTCAAAAGAAAGTTTGAGCTCTTGCTACTTTAGTACATAAATATCCTAAAATGCACATGTGTAAGTACAAGCTGTCTTGGAAATAGGTTTTGTAATTGAAATGGCCATGTCTCATAACATGCATATCTATACAGTGTATGCAAGCTCATTTGAGCCGCACCATGAGAAAACCAACATAGTGTATTTGTGACCAGCATGGATCTAGACCAGCCTGCGCATCCGCGCAGTCTGGTCAGGATCCATGCTGTTCGCTTTCAAAGTCTATTGCAATTAGAGAAACCGTTAGCGGAAGCGCAGGCTGGTCTGGATCCATGCTGGTCGCAAATGCACTATGTTGGTTTTCCCATGGCGCGGCTCATTTAAATGCAATGACTTTCTGCAAGCTACAGCCTAGTCCCTCGAGAACTGTTGCTAGAGTTCAAAAACTGGCAATGCTAAACATATGCCTTAATATGATACGCAAATTCATTTCAAAGTGATACATTTCTATTACGTTTACATTCCAGAGCCCTGGAAAACTGTAACAGAAGGTATCCGAACAATTATTTCATTATTTACTAACATTTTTATCATAATTTCAATAGCAGGGTACAGTTATGCCCTGACAAGGTGTGCCAGTCCGGGATGGATAAGATTTTTTAAAAACTTTTGAAAAGGAATTATCCCTACAAATATGTAAATGTATTGCGCAATGCATAAAAATTAATTATGTCAAATATCAGAGGACCTCAAGTCGTAACCCTTACAGGTACATTCACGTGCTGGTAATGTGAGGATGATATATAGCTGTTATTTTGGGAGAACTCTCTATTGTTAGACAGTCAGGATGTATCGCTTTTCTGGTCAAGGGTTATATTAGTAGTACACAATACACAATATTATGTAAACGGTTATATCTGCTTAACTGGGCAAGATATATGACTAATTATAACAGAAATAAATATTCAGAAATTATATTTCTGCAAGTTTTTGACAAATCCCTTGAAAACTGTAGGATGATATATCCGGACAAAGTTTTTGGACGGACGGGCAAAGCGACAGAAGGACGACGCGGCAACTATATTGTCCCTAACCCTAAAATTGCATATTCAAAATAATCGACAATATTGTCTCGGTATTCAGTACCTTAACCGATTAGTTGAACTTCGGTACTGTGATAAACTTTCACCTACTTTAACAAAAACCCTGTTTCAAGAGACGCAGTTTTATTTTCCCTCTGTAGATAACTTTTTATGTAATAATTCTTTCGCCTTATGCTTTATACCTTTAGTTCATCAACTTTGCATACCTGTACATAGGGTAACCGCCGATTTTACACTTCGGTGGATCTACGGTTAAGATATTAACCCTTAGCCTGCTGGCGGCAAGTGATTCTGCCTTTGCGAACAGTGCAGACCAAGATCAGCCTGCATATCCGTGCAGTCTGATCATGGTCTGCACTGTTCGCTATTCAGTCAGTAAATTTTCAGTGAACACCCCTTCGAATAATAAATGGTATTGTCCAAATTGAATGATGGACCATTCCATTTGAGAAATTTAGCAGGGTAAGGGTTAAGGGAATGGTATATGAAACATGATACAGATTTGATGTTATACAATGATCAAATGCATTTGACGCATTATCTATAAATAAAACACGAGTTTCTCTTGATATAACATTATGCATGTAGCAATAAATACGTAATCCTCTTAGCTCACGGTACCCAATCGATTTAAGTCTTTAAATTTTATCACTCTCCCCCTTTTTAGATTCAGGCTAATATACAAGCAGAAAGGCATGTATCAACCGTGTTTGCAGTGTTCGTATATTTCTTCTATACGTTATATAAAACACTTTGCACATGACCTCGCCAGTTTTAATATTTTGTAAACATACCTTTTAATACAAGGAAGGTAATACGGTCCTTGCGCGACATGTCGTCACAGCCATACATATATGCAAAGACAATAGAAGGAAGTGCATTCAAGTACAGATAAAAAGCTACATAATCGAACAACAGAAAAAATGACGATCATTAGATAATACATGTCACTCATTTCTTTTTCGCAAGAAATATTAAAATGAAATTGTAGGACATGTGTGCGCATATTCAACGAAACGCTTTCATATTTTTGTAAACACTTTTGTTTTTCATAATGATATTCATTTACGCGCATTTCAGAGTTAGATCGAAATAATCCTGCGATGTACATGTAATACACTATAGTGTTTGGTGGATTATTCTATCTACCGATAGATTTTTTTTTTGATTATTGGAATACTATTCTGTTGTCAAAAATTAATGCAAAGATTCTATTTCGGCCTTTTTTTAAAATAAAATGTCAATAATTTAAGCGTCTTTATCAAAACTATTAACACGCATATATAGGAGATCGCTTATGTAAACACCAGCACTTAAAAATAAACAAGCATTTATATTATTGCGGACCATAAAAATCTTTAGGTAGTCATCAGCTAACAAAAGAAAAATTCATTTTAACATTGTTTAATAACATAATTTCGCTCAAGAAAGAGAGATCAAAGATGTTTACAATATTATTTAGTTTTTACTTTGGAGAGATGCTGCATACATGTGTTGCGTTTTAAAACGTGCAGTATTTACATATAAATCGATACTGTGTTTCGTATGGTAGGCACATACTTTATTCATTGTGTGAAAGGAAACTATATACAGCGGATAGACGTTGCAGGTAACATTGCATGTTTTTTATTTATTTTAACTTTGTGCAAGTTTTCATGTACAAGCGAATATATTCATTTATTTATTCAAACTAGAGATTCTTTCAGGTGGAATATTACAAACTATTTATTAATTCACATATGTCTTTGCCTTAACCTACATCAATTTACTTTGTAATTTGTATTGATTCTCATGAGCTGTTTTCATATCCTTGGATAGTTATTTCAATATCATATGCTCGTCACCCGATTGACTTCCTCATACGGTCACTTTATCTGGTTTGTGGTGTAACATTTCATATTTTCTTTTGTTAAGGTAATTCTGGACGTTTAATAGGAGGCAGTAAACAGTTCTCAGCTGTCAAATTTACAAATAAGAGGCAATTTACGGATTGAAGTGCATATTTGAAATTCAAAATAATAATAATTGCTAGAATTGAAGTTTCATTGGCTAGAATTGAGTTTCACTTATTTAAAAAAATTAGTTGAGTAGCCTTGATGTTGATATTATTACGTAATGACCTGCAGATGCGAATACATGCCTCCACTGAGCTAGCTTAACGTGGAGTTGTCATTTTAGCAGGAGCCTCAGGAAAACTGGAATAGTGAAAAAACGGTACGGATGGCACATATATTTGAGCTTATTTTCAGATTTTACTGTGTTACCGGAGTATGAAACCGTGTAGCAGTTGGGGCTATCATTTGCAGTTAATTTTCTACAGTGATTCTGGGTAGAAAGTCATGTACATCATAGCTAAACATCACAGTGCAGATAATTATCTTCAAATAGACACCATTTAGTGTCTTGGGATAGACAAATTAGCATGTAGTGGTATTTTGTGAAACGTTACTTATATTAAGACGGTGACATACGGTGCTCATGCATGTGTTTGTAGCTTTCTGGAGCAGGTCCAGCACAGCACCAGTGACTTAACATTGCCATAAAATTCAGCCAGCTTGGCAGCTGAACATATCTAGATACTAAAAGCATGATTGAGACCTCATTTTTGTATGCAAGGGGCCTTTAATGAAAAAATAATATTACTAGTGAATTTCGGTACTCGTTCCTGGTAGAATTTTTGCATACATGATCTATTCCAGTTGTCAAAATTTTCAACAGCATATGTTGGATATGTATGAAATTGGGTTTCTTTTGGTCTGAATTGATTAAATTACAAAATAAACAGCAAATGTCATACTATTGGGATCATTTCTGTCTCTCTTAAGGAGGCAGTTTTCAGCTGTTAGTGTCGAATTGGCCAAGGTCAAATTTACAAATAAGAAGCAGTTTACGGATTGAAGTGCATATTTGAACTTCAAAATAACAATAACTGCTAGAATTGAAGTTTCATTGGCTAGAATTGTGTTTCACTTATCTAAAAAATTCAGTTGAGTAGCCTTGATGTTGATATTATTACGTAATGACTTGCAGATGCGAATACATGCCTGCGCTGAGCTAGCTTAAAGCGGAGTTGTCATTTTAGCAGGGGCTTCAGGAAAACTGAAATAGTGAAAAAACGGTACGGATGGCACATATATTTGAGCTTATTTTCAGATTTTACAGTGTTACCGGAGAATGAAACCGTGTAGCAGTTGGGGCTATCATTTGCAGTTAATTTTCTACAGAGATTTTGGGTAGAAAGTCATGTACATCATAGCTAAACATCACAGTGCAGATAATTATCTTCAAATAGACACCATTTAGTGTCTTGGGATAGACAAATTAGCATGTAGTGGTATTTTGTGAAACGTTACTTAAATTAAGACGGTGACATACGGTGCTCATGCATGTGTTTGTAGCTTTCTGGAGCAGGTTCAGCACAGCACCAGTGACTTAACATTGCCATAAAATTCAGCCAGCTTGGCAGTTGAACATATCTAGATACTAAAAGCATGATTGAGACCTCATTTTTGTATGCAAGGGGCCTTTAATGAAACAATAATATTACTAGTGAATTTCGGTACTCGTTCCTGGTAGAATTTTTGCATACATGATCTATTCCAGTTGTCAAAATTTTCAACAGCATATGTTGGATATGTATGAAATTGGGTTTCTTTTGGTCTGAATTGATTAAATTACAAAATAAACAGCAAATGTCATACTATTGGGATCATTTTTGTCTCTCTTAAGGAGGCAGTTTTCAGCTGTTAGTGTCGAATTGGCCAAGGTCAAATTTACAAATAAGAGGCAGTTTACGGATTGAAGTGCATATTTGAACTTCAAAATAATAATAACTGCTAGAATTGAAGTTTCATTGGCTAGAATTGTGTTTCACTTATCTAAAAAATTTAGTTGAGTAGCCTTGATGTTGATATTATTACGTAATGACTTGCAGATGCGAATACATGCCTGCGCTGAGCTAGCTTAACGTGGAGTTGTCATTTTAGCAGGGGCTTCAGGAAAACTGAAATAGTGAAAAAACGGTACGGATGGCACATATATTTGAGCTTATTTTCTGATTTTACAGTGTTATCGAAGTACGAAACCGTGTAGCAGTTGGGGCTATCATTTGCAGTGAATTTTCTACAGCGATTTGAAAATTGGCAAATTTGGCTTTTTTTTTCATCAGTTTCCGCGACCGGGAGAGCACAAAATTCAGGTCTTGTAAAAAGAAAACTAGATATTAGGGATGTATTGCAGATAGTTTGTAACGATAGACATACAATCATGTTAATGTTGCAATATCTTTATTTCAGGTGTGTGGTTACAAACTTTTGTGTGAGGTTTTGAAAGTTGGGTAGGCGGCTCTAGGCCGAGAAGCTCTGAAAACTGTTTACTGCCTCCATAAACCGGAAGTGACGTCATTTATCCGGAAAACGTAGAATAAAGCCTGGATTCGGCGTACGGAAATAAAAATCCTTTTATGAATCAGTGACAACCTGTGAGTAAATTTATTACAATGGCACTGTTACTATCTTTTTAAGTTAAAATATGATCTTAAAACATCTGACAGGTTAAATAATTAAAAAAAATGTCTTAAAATTAGCGTGAAATGTGGTTCACTTTGATCATTGTCAAATATCTCAAAATAAGCGTATGGACCTATACATTTTATTTCACCACATTATAGGCCATATGTTTATTAACAGCTGTGCCAAGTTTCATTAAAATCTACATTGTAGAAAAAATACTATTCACGAAACTATTATGAAAGTTTTGATTTTACCATAGACTCCAATTATGAAAAATGCGTGAGGTCCAAATTTTCCAAATCAGTCTAGCAATAAAAAACCAAGCACACGACCCTATGATTTTTATTTGCTGAAATTTCTAAGTATATTTTAAAGTTTTGAAAAAGTTGAAAGTTTAATCAAAATAAAATTCGATGCGAACGTGCAGAAAGAATACTAGAAATGTTCTCTTACCGCACTCACCAAAATAGACCCCATGAAATAGATAAAATAAAACAATATACACGAATGTAAACTTTATTTGTTTCAATATCATAAGGTGCATACAATAACAACAGTATTGAAAGATCTTGTATATCATGGTAGTGTATTTACTTATATACATATAAAAATATAACAAATTATGCCATCACGCCATTCTGGATTTAATAATAAATTAATAAATAAATTATGCAATGAAATGAATTGACGGAAAAGCTTATTATCAACAATCCGAATCATTTCAGTCAAATTTGCATGTGCATTTGACATTTATTTCTAATTCGCATGAGGTACCCCTTTTATTATATCTTTGACATCTTTAGAAATCGTTTCATTGGTTATACTACTTTTTACAACGATCTTCAATGCAGAGTCATATGGGACAACCAGCAAAACTGAAACGTTGTCTTTTTCGCAAGATATTGGCTATTAACTCCATAAAAGATATAAAAAGTTCTTCGAGTTGTCATATCTAAGCCAACACAAAATAAACCAAACTCTAACTCGCAAATACTCATACAAAGACTATGCAAAATAAAAAGAAGTTCTCAGAGGTCATACATAGCCCATACATAATATATAAAACTCACAGAGATGTCATACGTTGCCCATACAATATATACAAAGCTCACAGAGATGTCATACGTTGCCCATACAAAATATACAAAGCTCACAGAGATGTCATACATAGCCCATATAAAATATACAAAGCTCTCAGAGATGTCATACATAGCCTATACATAATATACAAAGCTCACAGAGATGTCATACATAGCCTATACATAATATACAAAGCTCACAGAGATGTCATACATAGTCATACATAATAACAACTCACAGAGAGTATACTATCCATACAAAATATACAAGCTCTCAGAGATGTCATACATAGTCCATACGTAATATACAAAGCTCACAGAGATGGCAACATAGCCCATACATAATATACAAAGCTCACAGAGATGGCATACATAGCCCATACATAATATACAAAGCTCACAGAGATGTCATACATAGTCCATACAAAATATACAAAGCTCTCAGAGATGTCATACATAGTCCATACATAATATACAAAGCTCACAGAGATGGCATACATAGCCCATACAAAATATACAAAGCTCTCAGAGATGGCATACATAGTCTATACATAATATACAAAGCTCACAGAGATGGCATACATAGCCCATACATAATATACAAAGCTCTCAGAGATGTCATACATAGTCCATACAAAATATACAAAGCTCTCAGAGATGTCATACATAGTCTATACATAACATACAAAGCTCACAGAGATGGTATGCATAGCCCATACATAATATACAAAGCTCACAGAGATGTCATACATAGCCCATACATTATATATAAAACTCACAGAGATGGCATACAAAGCCCATACAAAATGTACAAAGCTCACAGAGATGTCATACACACATAGTCCATACAAAATATACAAAGCTCACAGAGATGTCATACACACATAGTCCATACAAAACATACAAAGCTCACAGAGATGTCATACATAGTCTAAACATAATATACAAAGCTCACAGAGATGTCATACATAGTCCATACATAATATACAAAGCTCACTGAGATGTCGTACATAGTCGATACAAAATATACAAAGCTCACAGAGATGTCATACATAATCTATACATAATATACAAAGCTCACAGAGATCTCAAACATAGTCGTTACATAATATACAAAGCTCACAGAGATGTCATACATAGCCTATACATAATAAAAAAAGCTCTCAGAGATGTCATACATAGTCCATACATAATATACAAGCTCACAGTGATGGCATACATAGCCCATACAAAATATACAAAACTCACAGAGATGTCATACATAGTCTATACATAATATACAAAGCTCACAGAGATGACATACATAGCCCATACAAAATATACAAAGCTCTCAGAGATGTCATACATAGTCTATACATAATATACAAAGCTCTCAGAGATGGCATACATAGCCCATACATAATATACAAAGCTCACGGAGATGGCATACATAGCCCATACATAATATATAAAACTCACAGAGATGTCATACGTAGTCTATACATAATATACAAAGCTCACAGAGATGTCATACATAGCCCATACATAATATATAAAACTCACAGAGATGGCATACATAGCCCATACAAAATATACAAAGCTCACAGAGTTGTCATACACACATAGTCCATACAAAATATACAAAGCTCACAAAGATGTCATACATAGTCTATACATAATATACAAAGCTCACAGAGATGTCATACATAGTCCATACATAATATACAAAGATCACAGAGATGTCATACATAGCCTATACATAATAAACAAAGCTGTCAGAGATGTCATACGTAGTCCATACAAAATATACAAAGCTCACAGAAATGTCATGATGTCATACATAGCCCATACATAATATTCAAAGCTCAGAGAGATGTCATACATAGCCAAAACAAAATATACAAAACTCAAAGAGATGTCATACATAGCCTATACATAATAAACAAAGCTCACAGACATGACATACATAGCATATACATAATATACAAAGCTCACAGAGATGGCGTACATAGCCCATACATAATATACAAATCTCACAGAGATGTCATTCATAGTCTGTACATAATATTCAAAGCTCACAGAGATGGCATAAATAGCCCATACAAAATATCCAAAGCTCACAGAGATGTCGTACATAATATACAAAGCTCACAGAGATGTCATACATAGTTCATACATAATATACAGAGCTCACAGAGATGTCATACATAGTCTGTACATAATATACAAAGGTCACAGAGATGTCAAACATAGTCCATACATAATATACAAAGCTCACAGAGATGTCATACATAGCCCATACATAATAAACAGAGCTCACAGGGATGTCATACATATTCTATACATAATATACAAAGCTCACAGAGATGTCATACATAGCCTATACATAATATACAAAGCTCTCAGAGATGTCATACATAGCCTATACATAATATACAAAGCTCTCAGAGATGTGATACATAGCCTATACTAAATATACAATGCTCACGGAGATGTCATACATAGCCTATACAAAATATACAAAGCTCACGGAGATGTCGTGCATAGCCTATACAAAATATACAAACTCACGGAGATGTCATGCATAGCCTATGTAAAATATTCAAAGCTCAAGGAGCTGTCATACATAGCCTATACATAATATACAAAACTCACAGAGATGTCATACATAGCCTATACGTAATATACAAAGCTCTCAGAGATGTGATACATAGCCTATACTAAATATACAATGCTCACGGAGATGTCATACATAGCCTATACAAAATATACAAAGCTCACGGAAATGTCATACATATCCTATACATAATATACAAAGCTCACAGTGATGTCATACATAGTCTGTACATAATATACAAAGCTCACAGAGATGTCATACATAGCCTATACATGATATACAAAGCTCTCAGAAATGTCATACATAGCCTATACATAATATTCAAAGCTCACATCTCTTTCATAATATACAAAGCATACTGAGATATCATACGTAGCCTAAACAAAGTATACAAAACTCAGACAGATGTCATACATATCCTATACAAAATATACAAAACTCAAAGAGATGTCATACATAGCCTATACATAATATACAAAGCTCACAGAGATGTCATACATAGCCTATACATAAGATACAAAGCTCACAGAGATGTCATACATAGCCTATACATAATATACAAAGCTCACAGAGATGTCATACTTAGCCCATACATAATATAGGGATATACAGGACATACGGTATACAAAAGCTCTAAAAAATGTCATTTATGACCAGTACAATGTTATCAGAGCTATCATCATAGCCTTCACAAAGTATACAAATTGAATTTTCACGGAGCTGTCTTTCATAGTCTGTTCAAAATAATCAAACCATTTAGAGCTGCCATACATAGCATATATAAAAGATACAAAGTTCTTGAAGCTATCGCACATAGCCTACACAATGTTTAAAAAAAGAGTTGCTTTATATAGCCGATGAAAATATACAAAGATCTTAGAGCTGTCGCACAAAATATTCAAACTTCTCAGGACTGTCATTCATAGCCAGTCCCAGTTAATGGTTAGACGTCCAGCGTCCAAAGTCCTATGTTGAATATTTCACTTTAACATATTGTCCTCTGAAACAACTTGTCAGAATTACACCCTCCGTCGGTAGCATCCTAACAAGGACCTCTCTCAAATTTGTTTTAATGGTTTTGCTTGGTCCCTTTTAGAGGTCGCAAAAATAGGAAACAGGACTTTTTCCCATGACCCGCTTGATAGATCTTCAGCAAACTGTGTCTGTATCATTCTTGTATGAATCTCTCTGTAGTTTAATGAAATGGGTTTGCTTGGCCCCGTTCAGGGGCTGCGAGAGGTAAAAATAGAAGAATTAAACAACTACTTCTTATGAATCTTTTCATGGGTCACAACAAAAGAGAAACAGTTGTGTTGTCACATGTCAGAAGTTGCGGTCGTGGCTCATGCCAACGACCCCTTATTTGAGCGGCCTATACTCTAATCCCAAACACTCACACGTCCTTTAGAATGTAAAACAAGTAAATTGAAATGTTGAGCAATATACATTGATGAGAAAAAAACAACCCACCTCGATAACATAACAAAGCAATGCCACCAGTTGGGGACTAATCAGTTAGTATTAGTAACTCGTAATAACCAGTTACTAGTACCTTTTAGGAGCTCGTAATAACCAGATAGTAATCAGTTACTAGTAGTATCTCGTAATAACCAGGTATTTACTCGTACTAACCAGGTTGTTAGTGGTTACTACTGAATAGTAAATGGTAATACTCTATTACCAGATGGTAACTCGAAATTACAAGGCAGTAACTCGTAATAACTAGATAGTTACTAGTAATTAGCAGTTACTAAATTACTTGGTCAGTTACTGGATATTAGCAATTACTGTCCAGGAGAGCTCATTTACTAACCGATGATAACCATTAACAAGTTAAAATGCTAAACCGGTCTTTCTAAACTTATTCAATAACGTGTTCCATATTCACAAATCAAGGCCATCAACTTAACATACATTTTGTAACCTCACAGCTGTTGTATTGGCTGTCTAGGTTTAAGATATACGTAGTATAATTACATACATATTTATTGCTACATAAAGATCATACGCATTTCATGTTGTGTGAAAGTTCCTACTTATATTATGTTATATTAAAGTTCAAAAGACTTGCATCATACGCATTTCTTGTGATATGAAAGATCATACGTATTTGATAAATTATTTTGCAAGTAATTACTTCAACTAATACAATGTGTTTCTTTTAGGGCAAAATATGTTATTCTGTTTAGCCAATGGTACACAGTATCAATAGGTTGGGAGGCAAGTAAGGGCTACTATACAGTTATCCCTGACAATTTTTTCTATGGTACCAAATAGTTTAGTAGGTCCTACTAAGTGAAACCCTTGAACTGTGTTTGATTTCACAGTTTCCATGACAACCATTCACTATTCGAAACGAAAACTATGGATATGACAAGTAGTTTTACACCGTTTTGATGATAAAACCAAAATTTATGAACTAATTTGCATTTTTGTAAATATTGATGAGAATGTTTCAATATCACAAAATTTTGATTAAAAATAAATATTTCCTACGGTTTTTTTTGTTCCTTAAATAAATCCGTAGCAGAAAATTTGTTGAAAAGTAACCTTTTCTTAGTTCTAAGTCAATTTTAATGTATAAGACAGCTTAAGTCTGTCATTCAGTGTGCAGAGAAGTCATTTTTTTTTTTAAATTTCATAAATAGGTGTGCATTAAGTAAATATACAAAGTCCGCCCAGTTAGCTAAGTAGGGAGTGGGAATATTTATGGACCGTGTGGTCGTTACCTGTATATCCCGGCAAGGCATGTGTTTGACGGGTTGATTTTAAAGAAGATATTGTGTCCGACGTAATTTAATCTCCACATTTGAATCATCTGGAGAAGGTGGCAGTAACTTGCGGAGCACAGGTTAGTACTGGTACATAGTCCAGGAACACTGGTTAGATAACATGTCCGACGTTACTTAGCCCTTGCCCTGCTAAATTTCTATAATGAACTTGTCCAGCTTTAAATTTGGACAGTACCATTAAATTTACCAAAAAGATAATGACTGAATGGCGAACAAAGCAGATCTTGATAAGACTGCACGGAGGTGCAGGCTGATCATGATCTACACTAGTCGCAAAGGCAGAATCAATCGTGTCCAGCATGATAAGGGTTAATTGAAGTATTATTACAAAGCGGCGCTAAACCAAAACTAACAAACAAATTGAGATATACATGAATTTTATGTAAGAACTTTTGATTTAAAACTCTTAAATTTTACTAGGTTGTCAAAATATTATCTGTTAGTAATAGAAAACCAATAAATAAAAATATCTATATCTTAACATGCAAGCTGACTACTTACACAATACTTGACAATACACACATGCCATTTTACATGTATTTTTAATCTCATAACTTTATGAAGAGAGACGGACAGTCTTTCTCTTTAAGAATATTGCATATGAAAAATTCATACGGTATCCAGCTCCTTAACCGTCCATCCGTAATATGACCTTTCACCTACTTGAACAAGTTACGCTATATTTCAGTTTTCTTCAATATTTCAAATAACGCTTATCATCTACTTAACATATTTAGTGCAAATCTTCAGTTGTTGTCATTGAACTTCAAAGTAGTGTAATAATATGTCATTTAGATATTATCTGAACAATTTAACTACAATAAAACACGTTGAAAGCACTCAGCATGAAAATGTGTAGTCCCTGTGATGTACAAAACAGTTTACAAAACATTTACTTGTAGTTAGTTCTTTGTGTTGTTTTTCTCATTTTGCCTCATTTAAGATTGAAGTAAATAAATAAGCTACAAGAATTTGTATGTAATTCTTTCTTTGTGTTGTTTTTCTCCTTTCGCCTCATTTAACTTTAACATAATAAACAAGCTACAAGAATTTATTAGGAAACATCAGGGTCCAAGTTAAGGACACTGTTTAGATGTTGCTGATCTCCGTCAGGATCACACAGTGCTAACTACAGGCACAGTATGTATATGCATGATGCTTTGCTTGTGACAGGATCCCAATGATTCATCCAATTTGACATGACAGATGAATGTTCCACCAACAGCAAAATACTTCTTTAACCATCAAAGCATATGACCAATAATTGTGTCTGCAAGACCTTAAACACAACAAATATAAAACAAACATATTTATTCTAACACGACCAGCAAAATAACCTACATACATGTAGAGCAAAATCTGTCTCGGGTTATTCTGCAATAAACCACTCGAGTGCAGTGACGTCATCCGATACAGGTGCGTAGTACGGTCGTAAAAAGTAGTTACTATATTTTCTAATACTTTTGACACTAGTATGTCGTGTTAGAATCGAAATAATAAGTTCCCAAGTGTGATTTATCGTAGAATAACCCGACTTTTTCGTTCTTATACGAAACAATATATCACTCAGGCCTACGGCCTTCGTGATATATTCATACGCATAAGAACTCAAAACTCGGGTTATTCTACGATAAACCACGTTTGGGAACTTATTATTTCTTAAATAAAACAACTCTAACATCATCCTGGTCCGATATGATGTTGAATTTGCATAATTTATTAGGTCATTTGAGACAAAAAATTATTTGAAATAATTTATCTTAGAATTTATTTATTTATTTATTTGGGTTTTACGGCGCACCAACACAGTATAGGTTATATGGCGCCAAACAGGACTACAAATTTTGGTTCCACATCTCATTTACATCGAAATAAAAACATGAGGTATGGAATCAAAATTTGCATACCTGCTGGGATCACAGAGTTACTGCAAAACCAAGTGTTAAGACCCTATTAGTCGCCTCTTACGATCATGCAAGGGTAAGGCAGTAGTTCCTATTCTTTTCATACACAGATCGTCCCAGAACCACATGGGGCAAATACATTTAGAAAACTTTTCAAGAGAAACACATTTTTCATTTTTTCTTAATAAGGCATCCTTGACTGCTTTTCTTTTAAATTGCAGTGGATAATTACATTATGAAACAGAACAGTTTCGAGCTGAAATCTGGTCAAATTTGTAATGTACTTTCAGTGCAAAGTTGTTCCAGGTGAAATATATATGTTATACAACTCTAATTTAGTTTAACTAATATAAATTTATGATAAGATTTTACCAACAAATTAATGAAAAAGATGCTATGTCAAGCAATGTGAAAAATATATGTCACTGAACATTGTTTCCCACTCAGAAATATCGGCAACATCGATTTCCTGAAAATGCAAAACTGTCCTAAATTTTCCAGGTTTTACATTTGTACAACAAACATTATTTAAACTTAATTTGAAACGATATAGTATATCATTGCATCGGAAATGGTCGCTTTGTAAAATTTGACCCTTAAATTCAAACTTAAAACTTGAAAGGTGAATCTGGAGTATCTGTGCTTGTGGCGTTGTTACGAACACATATGAGCCGTGCCATGGGAAAACCAACATAGTGGGTTGGCGACCAGCATGGATCCAGACCAGCCTGCGCATCCGCGCAGTCTGGTCAGGATCCATGTTGTTCGCTAACAGTTTCTCCAATTCCAATAGGCTTTAAAAGCGAACAGCATGGATCCTGACCAGACTGCGCGGATGCGCAGGCTGGTCTGGATCCATGCTGGTCGCAAACCCACTATGTTGGTTTTCCCATGGCACGGCTCATATGTTTATAACACATTAACATCCTATCCAAGCATATCAAGCCTTAGGAGGTTGACCAAAAGAAGTCTTTCACAGTGCTCTGACATAAATGTAGCAAATTATAAATTGTCGACAGAAGCTAACAGGCAGTATCTTCCACATATGATACACATATAGTTTATATACATTCTCTAGAATAAGTGTTCAATTTTTAAGTAAAATAAACTAAGAAGGAACTGTCAGTAAGCTATTACAGTGACAATAACACGAATACACAATCAGTTCCAATCTCTGAAATTATATCCTGACATCATATTGACATTACATTTTTTTATTATGACAATGACAATAAAAATGCCAACATAGCTTTAAAAATAAATCATATTGAAAGAGGCCAATAATTGCGAACTGTTTGATGACTGAAATAAATTCGATAAGCAAATCCTTCCGAAGCCGAAAAATAATTCGTTTTGATTTAGTCAGTTCATTGAGTGGCAAAGTATTATGTAACACCCCTTGCACACCCTACCACTGGTTTAAAAGAAGCTGAGTGTTCATTTATATATTACTACTTGATTTAGGTACAGAAAAACAAAATAAAATCTAATTTGAATAATGACTTTCACACTTAGGACCAGCTTTCTATTTTCATTAGAAAAAACAGTTACAACGGGAAATGGCAATAGTATATCAAATAAATTTAAAAAATGCAATAAATTGATTCTTTCCCGTCTGTTGTAGCTCCTTATGTTTCACTAAAACATCATCATAGTACTTCAGATTTACTGAAAGAACTAATGCAATCATTAAAAAGAAATAGTAGTCTATTTTCAGTTATCATATTCAAGAAGAAATTCTGAATATTTTTAAAGAAAATTTCAGCCTCTTGTGAACCAAATAAGAGTAAAAAACAAATTATTTTCAATGAATGTACATGCTTTTCCCACTGTTGTGTAAGTCATATCTCAGACCGTTGTGATATGTTTTTCTCAACATCATAAATTGATAATATCCATTACCTTGAGTCTTACAAACTTAAATTGCATTTTTATGCCCCAACATTTAGCAGCGTTGTTGCTGTCCGTACTCTTGTGTGTTTAACTCCTCAAACACTATTGAAAGGATATGCTTGAAAGTTTCACAGGTGAGGGACCTTGATGTGAAGATGACTTTAAATAATGGACTTTTAATGTGGCTATTTTTCTAAAATTATGGTACTTTATTAATTTCACAAAATAGGCCATTGTGGAGAAATTTTGTGTGTTCACTTTCTATACACTATTCAAAGTAAATCAGATGCAGAACCTTATCTGGATACAATTGCTAACATCCTTCAAGAAGATGGTCTGTACTAAAAACTAAGCTATTTAGAGGATGGCGCAGTATTTTGGGGCATCCATGGCTTATGGACATAAGTCTAAATTTATTTTTCATTTTGTCATAAATTGAACGTCAATAGTTTGAAATTTATTTTGTTCTATACCTTTGTCCAAAATATCATTATACATGATTGAGTTTTGTAACTCTCATTTTACATTCCAAATTATCTTAAAGTATACATTATTTATAAATGTTGAAAAATAGAAACGTAAAAGACCTGCAAGGTGCAAAATATTTTTATAGAAAGTGTATTATTGTCTCTAAAATAAGTTCTTGCTCCTCCTCATAAAACCAGAAATAATTATATATATATTATCTTTGATTTAAAATGATAGTCTTAAAAATTATCTAAAGTAGTTTTCACCCGAGCAATTTATTTCAAAAGATGTGCAAAATTTGTTTACTACGATATATAATCTGAATATTACTTCTTTAATTTTAGACTTGAAACATTTCTTATAATTTATGTTACTTCGAACATAAATCATTTAAGATTGTTCATTGCTAAACTGTTCCAAGTGACACATGTCTCCAAGGTAATAAAAACTGTAAAAAGATCCGTTTGAAGCAAAGAATGCAACCAAGTCGGTTTAATTGAGAATGTACATGAGAGGTACTGAAATGTGCAACACCTTTCGTGCCCCCTAGCACCGGTTTAAGCGGAACTCTATAACATATGTTGAATGGACTCCATGATCCCAAAGGACCAGAAAATATAACAATACTGAATCAAGACCTTGTAAGTTTCTTGTCTTTTCTAATTAAAACATAAAAGTACGTTTAATTATTATTACTGTTTCAAATTGAAAGCCATGAAAATTCTGAAAATTTATTTTAAAAGACTAAATACGCTTTGTGCATCGGCCAGGCTGTGCAAAACTTTATCATAATAAAAGACTCATTTTTAAAGAAAATCCTGAAAATTGCATTTCTTAATTAAATACATATTCAAAATATTGTTTTGTTTTTGATCTAGGATATGATTAAGAAAATACACACATTGTGCATGAGGATTATACTTGGAACTAAAACAAAACTTACAAATATTGATTTTTGTAGTACATGCACATATTAAATATGGAAAATTTTATGCAAAAGAGTGATTAAAAATGTCACTTGAAAATTTTTCTCTCAAGCACCTCATTACTTTGAAGAGATGGTTTAGTAATACATTTTCTCAAAACCCACGAAAAAAGACACAAATACTGGGTTTATTCAAGGTCACGTGTTGCGTTTTTTTTTCAGATTTAAGTGTAATAATAATTATACATAATTTGCTTTTGTAGGGTGGACACAAACAGTTTCATTCACCGTGTATGAAATACCGAATAAAGAGAAAATAACGGATATACGCTGCAGGTAACATCTTAAAATTTGTTATTTTTATTAATTTTGAGCAACACTCTGGTAAGTACATTTACGCCTGTTTTAAACTTTGGGTACTGTTTATTATATACTTTCTGTTGAAATATTGAAAAATACTAATAAATTTTAATACGCATTTTTACTTAATTATTTGCATTGCATTAATATGCATGTGTTTTAATTACAGGGAATATATATTTTCTGTTGTTGTTTTTTTTTTCGCTGATTTTTCCGAAACTGTTTTCGTAATCGTTGAAAGTGATTTTGCTTTCTCAAGTTTAAAGACAAAAATTCACCTTAATAGCAAAATAAACCATTTTTCTGTCACCTATAAGTTCCAACGACCGCAACCCTATGGCCATTCTATCTGTCATATGTACAAGCATTTGACATTTTGATAATTAAGAGACTTCACTTACCAAAGCTGACGCCAGGAAATGAATTCAGCAAAAAGTATAGACGAATGAGAGATGTCGGTGGTATTGTGTGTTGCGAATTGTACATATATGTACATGTTGAAATGAAACAAGTCACACCATCACGCGATCCCGGGTTTTACTGCATATTGAAACAAAATTGTGAAATTAAAGAATTTGAAAGCAATGACATAAATAACAACGACTCATGCAGTCAAAAAATTATTTTGAAATAAACTTTTGCAAGTGCATACAGCACATATTGTACGTATTTGTTATTTGCAACGGTATCCAACTCCTTAACAATCACACGAGTTCAAACACCTAGATGTATCATGTTACGCAAAATTTTATTTATCCTCAATGATTTTTATAACAACTCTATAAATAACTTAACATACAAAGACACTCCACTTACCACATTTTAAACGAAATGTTTGAAAGATCATACCCATTTGATGTATCAGCCACAAATGAAATTTCTCTTTTGACATAACATTATCTTTTGGGAAAAAGAAGTACCACACAATAACTTGCGAAGCATTATATTCTTTGCATTATTTCGCCCTGAACCAAGAAAATCTGCAAGCTACAAAAAGTGTACTTACCTTGTATGCATACAATTCTTTGCAACATTCGAAGACTTTCCCTACAGGTTATAACACCACGCCGGGAAAGGTAAATTACAACGTCAGTAGACACAGTTGATACAGTGCCGCTCCATGTAGCCCCGTTGTTTCAATTAAAAGTATTCATTGTACATTTTATTCTATGAGATAAAAAATCCTTTTGAAGTGAGAAAGCTAATATTCATTGATACCGGAAAAAAGATAATACATAAGTATGAATTTTTTGGTTTTTCTTTTGAATTTAAAAAGCGTTTTTACGGTTCATAGTGGAATACTGATGTGCATAAATAGTATTCATTTCATGATATTCTATGCTCATATTGCATTAAAATATTATTAGATATTACCTTTAAATGTAGGACATCCTCATAAAATATATATTAAATTACAGTAAAAAGATAAAGAATATGTATGACATGATTATAATGAAAATATCGAAATATAGAATAACAATGATAAACATACAGTCGAATATCGAATAATAATGATGATGTTTTAACTAACAATATCGAAATGTAGAATAACAATAAAAAATAGACTCTACATTAACAATAACGAAATATCGAATACAAATAATGACTTTTATAATAAGAATAATGAAACGTTTCAAAACAATAATGAATACACAACAACAAAACGAAGAAATGTAGAAAAAAATCACGGCTTTTGCAATAAAAATAACCAATAAATGAATAGCAATAATAAGCATACAATAACAAAACGAAATGTAGAATAACAGTCACGACTTTTGCAATAAACATAACGAAACATTAAATAGCAATAACAAACACACAATATAGAATATATAGAATAACAATAACGACTGTTGCAATAGAATAATTAAACATTGAATAGCAAAATGAACAAGCAAAAATATTAACGAAATATAGAATAACCATCACGACTTTTACCATAGGAGTAACGCAGTACTAAATATGAATATAAAGTATAAGCGATAAGCATCTCACAGAGTTTAAATTGGAAAACATATCTCATTTTCGCTTTAATTCTGTTCATTCTCCACTTTGTATGATGAATTAAGGATTAAGTTAATAACTTCTAAATACATCTTCTTTTTCAGCTCAGCACATTTGTATTGCTCTGATGGAATTATGTCTCTATTTTGTATTGCAAAAGTTTTCCATATGTGTTGTCAGAATATTAGCCAATTTCATTGTATGCGTGACCTCTAAAATTGTATTATGTAAATCATGTTTAACAATGTACCTGTAGTGTACTCGTTAATAAACTTTCTGTTCTGTTCTGTTCTGATAAAAAGAAAAACGATATATAGAATGATAATAGCAAAGTTTACAATATAAATAACAAAACATTGACGAACAAAAACGAAAACATAATAATATCAGGTAGGTATAATTTTTACACGACTTGGATATAATTTAGCAACGTTTAACAGGCCATGCTAAAGAACAGTTGTTTTCTTTAATTTCAATGCTACATGTATAAGGTTTAAAGCATGTCTGGATCGAATGTCTAAAAGTAATAAATATGTGCATTTCATATGACCTACACTGACTATATTGAGCGCACCAGTGACTTTATTTGGTTCAAGGTTATGCAAGCGTTTCAGTATATTATATCGATATTTGCATGCTTCGTCGGGTAAACATAAATAACTTCGTTCATTTTGCGTGCAATACCCAAGAAAGGAACACATAAAATATAGGAATATATGTTCAGGTTACATTACTTTTGTTATTTTAACCTTTTGTATTTTATGTATATACATGTAGGCGTATATACCAATTAAGTTAATTTTATCTAATATTATTGCCAACCTGGGAAAAGTAATACATGTATTAATATATGGCGTAGCCCGAGGATGGTATCACATTACTTAGGCTTAGCCCGTGGTTTTATTTTTACCTTTTTTCAGGTCAATAAACCCTCATATATTGGCCTTTGGCGTAGGTTGATTTAACTTGGTATACCCAGGTCGCTGACAGATCGAATAATTAATAGCGCAGATTGGTTATTTTAGAGTTATTTAAAGAATGTCAATTTATTTATTTTCAACAATAAAAAACATATTTCGTGTATTGTTGATAAAAGCTGTGGATGTAAATAAAAAGAAATACTGACTGGTGTCATTAGCTCTACACTAAATCGCACTTGTTTAGCAATCATTATAGTTCTTCTCATCGTCAACAACCCTAAGACTACCAAAATTTGTTTTTAATTGTACACTCTATATAGACACTGCACTATTTCTATTTTACCAGTGTCCGAAGCCAAAAACTGTTATTGTAAGGAATGATGCAAGGGAATAGAATCCAGCCACAGTAAATAATGGCTTGACCGGCCCCATTTTCATCTAGTTTGAGACCAACCACATGCGTCTTTTTCGTGTCCGCAAACAAGCGAAACTCAACCTTACAAAAACACTCGTGATGCATATTCTTCTGACCTCTCTCAAATAGCATACGCATCTATCATTTTCATATTTCTTCTCATATAGTGTATTATTATATATGGCTCATCAATATTTAGCATCAACTGTTTTCCTTGAAACCGCATCCAAGGGACATTTACCCCTATACTGCTAAAACAAACTTTAGTTCCTCACCCCTGTTGTATATACTGGTACTTGGAAATAAGATATGAACTTAAAGAGCTAAAGAACGGGGAACCTAGAATTCACTACAGTAACATAAAAAGACATAAAAGTAGAAAACAAACAGCAGATTGAACTTTTTCTGGTAGTTTCCATTGATTATTGATTTTTCTTTAAATAAGCTAGTCGTCATCATTTGTGTTTGGTCGCTTAGTAATCATGAAAATACGCTGTGGTATTCAGTCACCTTAATTTATATTTTAAACCACAAAACGCAAAATCTATGATCCCTTTTAGCAGCAGAAGGGCAAATAATTAACAACGAACAAGTTGATTAAAATAATTTTTATAAATGGTGTGATAAGAGTATGAATCTGCAGAAGATTAGAAGATGCATATAGTGGCTGATTTCTGCCTTTTCGTGTTTTTGTGTCTTCAGTGCTAAGGCGAAGATACGAGGACATACAAGGTTGACAAACTGCCGAGTTGTCGTGTCTTTGTGTCCTGGTGTGCTAGGGGTGGAGACAAGAGGATACAACAAAGACATGAAATTGCAGAAATCAGCCACTATAGATGCATGTGTAATTCATGATCGCAAAAGTAATACATATTTCTCTAGCAAGTTCTGTTAACAGAAATTCGAAATTGTAGTAAACACATAATATATATAAGTTTTTCAGTGGTTCTTAATTTAACTGGATCGTATGTAAATATAATTCACTACGACACTGACGTTAAAGGTGAATTTATTTCATACTATTTAATCTACATAAATGTTTATTTTATACTCACTGTCCTGTGGTTTTCTTCGCTCCTGAATAAAAATAGAAGTGCCAAGGCGTCTGATACTGTTTGTTTTGAGTTTACAAATAATTGTTATATTATAACGAAAATATTAACCTGATCTTAAGACTATGCAAAATATTGAAACGCATATGTACAGAGTCTGTCTTCGTTCATTGGCTTTTTTATAGATTAAATTTGCACAAAAATTTGCAGTTGCTTGGTTGCTCGCTAAGTGTAACGTAAATTACTTACTGAAGTTACCAGTTAGGTAAAAATAAATCCATTACTCTTCCTCATAGACATAAACGTCGTGTTTTTCAGTTAAATGCCATTACGTGCACTGATACGTGGCGCAAGATACAGTGCCTATTTATACTCAACGTGCCGGGGAAAGTGTCGTACTCAGCTACGCATTAAGAGGCATTATACAGGTACAAATGAGTGCTAAATGGAGCATTTTTTATTTATACACCACCAAAATCACTCTAGCCTTGTCCCACCCAGCCCGTCTCACGTTCCACCCTCTATGGATCCATTGTATACATGTATCGTATTACTAGTATTACACTTTGACCTTCCAGGTCCCACAAATCCGACATTTGCTTTGACAAAATTATCTGTCTTTTTTCGCTTGAAAGATTCCAAATAATTGACATTTCTTTCTATTTCCGAAAACTATTAATGCATTTGATTGTAATTTCAAACATATATATGAGATCGTTATATAAGGTTACACACCAATGATTTACCTTTTTGATTTAGAAAATATGTTTATTTGAAACAAGCGGAAGTATTGTATTGAAACCTCAAAACAGGTTGAATGGATCATGTATCAGGTCAAATGACCCTGACTTTTGTTTTGACGGAAATATTTCATTTTGAAAATGCCCAAAAATGATATTTTAATATTTCTTAATCCTATTCATGCAGATGTTGGTTTACCCGAAACTATCTTCCATAACTGCCTTTTGTTCTGACAAATTCATTTCCCATTTTCACTTAGAAAATGCAGCATTTTTTTTTGTCTTCTATAAACAAATATCTAAAACCAATAAAGGTATTGCATGGAACATTGAAACAGGATGTAAGGCTCATAAGGCAAGCTCGTGTGTCCCATAATTCTGACGTTTACTTTAACAAAATTACTTGTCTTTTTGGGCCTTGAAAATGTCGTTAAAGTGCCATTTCCTTTAGTAAAACCAACACTTCTTCACACAATGTTACATCTCGCGTCATGTTCCATTTGAATTTACTATCCCTTTATGACTTCCAAGTAGGCTATTGGCTAAATTATAGTTTTTGAATTTCTCAGAGACCTAAATGTCCTGAAAATGCCAGTTTCTCTATTTAAACCTTTGCATCTTACAGTATTGGATATTAACGGAATATACTATAACACACACCTCAAGTCAAGTTCTTTATGAACCATATGATTTATTTTGGTCCCTCCTTTGGGACTCTCAAGGTGGTTATTGACAGACCAATACAAGTATTTCATTGAAATTTAACATAAACCTTTGGCTCATGAGGAAGTTGGGAAAAAAAAGTCCCAAAACTGTTTCTGCTTTTTCATACAAAACTGTCCCACATTCTGATTATATATTATATTTCACAGTTTTGATATTTAAGAGAATGACTTTAAATCCTCTGAAGGAAATTTAGTGCACAAAGTGAAGAGGAACTGAAAGAAACAATTGCCATGTAGCTCTATGGGCTACGCACATGAATATTACCTTGACCAGGACTGGAAGCGTGATTCACACGTCTAAATTTACCTCTCTGAGTATTTCTCAGGAGAACTGTTACTTAATTAGGTAGAAGCACATGACTTGCAGGTTACACAAAACAAGGTTACACACAGACGTGCGGGGAGAGTTTTTAGGGTTTTGAGGATGGGCTAGACTAAGGCAGTTAAAGACTATTAGAGTTATGGAAGTTATTTGATTCCAGAAACGAACCTGGGATATTATAAATTAAATGCAATTATGTATATTAAAATAGAGTTACAGACAAAACATAACTCGTTATTTATCTATACGCCATTACAACATGTAAAGTGCTACATGTAGTAAATGTTTCTGCCATAAATAGTAATAAAGTCGCCAGTCTTTTTGCACAGTTTTTAAATTTAAGGAATAAATTTATTTTTACTAAAAGTAATTTGATATGACTAAACACTGTGAAAGGCAATATCTGATTTTTATATAGACATGTCTCCCTTTCCAGTTGTATTTAATGTTTGATATAACTTGATGCAGTGATACATAAAATAACCATAAATCTGCCCTGACTACTGAGAATGTTTTCACCCTTTTGTACTTCAAGGCAGTAAGTTTGAACCATTATAAGAGATTTGATGATGTGACTTTACACATTTAATTATTACACTGAACCTAAAGGAAGAACGGAAGAACAGAACAACTGTAAATCTGTCATGATTGTTTATTGCATTTTTGTTGTTGTTGTGTAAAAAAAAACTTTTTTCTATCAAATCCTTTTCAAACAGGGCTTTAGTGGGGGTATGAATCACATTTAGTGAAAGCTTGAAAGCTCTAGTTGAAAACTCAAATATTACCATTTTCAGTTGTATTTTTGCCAATCTAGATTCAGTATTATTGAAAAAATCAAAGCCTTGAGATGTCTGGTGGTTGCGGGTTTTGCTAGAGTTATTTTCATTTTAAATACCAATCTATAAATATACATGTATAAGAAACAAATACTAATGTGCCTCATATCTAAGATAAACTCTGCCTGACCGTACATGAACAGCTGGAAGTCAGTGATGTAACCATGGGCTGGAATACCTACTCATTGACAGATCTTATATAATCTAAACGGCCAGTGTGAATGGATAGAGGATGAATAAGAACTGCTTGATCATTGATAATTCATCCGCATTGTTCATGAATAGGACTACTTTGTGTAGCACATGAACATCCTTTGGATGTGATTTGGAATCAAATAAATATGCTACATGAGTGTCAGAAATACACTTAACTTTGGTAGCGGGATAAACCCGCAACCAAAAATAACAATAAAGTACACTCTGTATTTTCACAGTAAAAATATTAAAAAGTCATCGAACTTGACAAAAGTTCACCCAGAAACGATGTCTTTGCGATGCATACTGCCTTAGAATAACTTTAAACTACGGAAAAGGGACATAAGAAAAAAGGAAAAACATTCCATAGATGCACAGAGAGTATAATGAGATTATATTTTAGTGCGTTGCCACGATAAAGCATCTCCACTAATATGTGTGTGTTTTTTTTTTATATTTTCGGAAGTAAGACTGATGCGTTATATTGGGAGCATATATTCCTTCCTGTGGCAGGAAGGAATGCGTCCCTCAGTGTGTAGGTTTAAGAGGTGATACAACTTGAGATTCTATGTCAGGGGAAGACAGAGAACAGAAAATAACGAGATGCTTTGTCGTTGGAAAGGCAAAAGGATGTTCCCTACTGAGTAAAGAAAAATGTTGCATTGATAAAAAACGGTTTGTAGAAAACAAAATGTAAAATTTATACTCATTTGCACTCGTACTAAATCTGTTTAGTAAAACTTGCAAGGTTCTAAACGTCTCTATTTTAGTGTTTGGAATGGAGCACGGTACTGAAGGAGGTAGCAGCCTTGACAATGATAACAAACTGACATTATACGAGAGAAATTTAATGCCTGATTGGCGAATAGTAAATTATGATCCAAAGACAGGGACTAACGGTGAGAAATATTTCAACCCTTTTCCTGTATACTTTCTATAATGAACTTCTATCTTACTGTTTGGACAGAATCATTTACTGTTAAAAGGAATACTTACCAAAAGATATGGACTGAATGGCGAACAGTGTGGATCTTGATCAGACTGCATGGATGTACAGGCTGATCATGATCTACACTGGTTGCAAAGGCAGAATCATGCGTGTCCAACATGTTAAGAGTCGAACATTATGCGTTTTGACAAGACAAAAGTTATTTCTACATTTTAAAATTGTTAATTTGCCATTTAATACATGGATTTTTAGACAATTATGGCCAGTGACTTCAACGGATAATGCTGTGAGGGTACGAGTACTGTTTAGCTGCTTAAGCGGGAATCTAATTTTAAAGTTTTACTGGAAGTAGGAAAATAAAGGGAAAAGATAGAACGAGAAAATCCTTCGGGTACCAGTTAAATTTGAGTACCGGCATCCACAAATGTTACAATATATATAGCTGTGATATTTTACTACAGGTCCAGGTAATGGTTTTGCAACTGTGTATGTTGTAGTCATGCTCAGCCGTAAATCAGTTATAAATTTCAGTTATTTCTCATACAGCCATGCCTTACCTGTAGGCTTGATTTCTAACAACATATTCATCTGCAGAGTAGCAACGGATCTTTTGAGCAATGTTAACAATCATAATTGAGCCGCGCCATGAGACAACCAACATAGTGGCTTTGCGACCAGCATGTATCCAGACCAGCCTGCGCATCCGCGGTTTCTCTAATTACAATAGGCTTTGAAAGCGAACAGCATGGATACTGGCCATACTGCGCGGATGCGCAGGCTGGTCTGGATCCATGCTGGTCGCAAAGCCACTATGTTGGTTTTCTCATGGCGCGGCTCATATTATGAATACATACACAACACATGTATCTAACTTATTTAGCAGCCATTAATCATGGCCTCTTTGACGTGTCAGTTTTGTCAATATATTACAATTACAATTTCTTTCTTTCTAAAAATTAATGCTCGTAATAAAATATATCCATAAAAGAACATTCATATATAGACTCTTCCAGGAGATCAGTGTAACAGACTACATTCATATAGTATATCACTGTTAAACGCTGTACAGAATGGCCGTGTAGTGCAGTTAGACAAGACACAAGCATTTGAACATAATAAGTAATAGCGATATTAACTGAGGAACAGTTGTACACTTAAATATTCTTTTGCAGTACCCAGCAAAGAACTTGCGGTAACAAATGTTGACCTGAAGATCCATGAAAACACGACCGCCCATAATACTGCAGAATACGACATCGCTAAAGCTGGTGTCTATGATGATATTGAACAACTTGTTGTCAGACGTGGACAAGAGTTTGGAATGACGATAGAATTCAATAGACCGTGTGATATAACAAAAGATGACTTAAGAATTATCTTAGAATTCGGTAAGAAGTTTGAAATTCATTTTTTGAATATTGGCCATTTTTGAATAACATACTTTTAATTCATACAATAAAATAACAATATGGAGTGCATAAGATGCTTTTCGTAAAACAGACTTGTTTTATAATTATACAGTGTTGGATATTTTCGCATTCTTTCTATTACGCGATTTGAAAAATAACAGTCATATTTCCGATGTACATAGTTCGTGCTTCGTAGGTGGCTATGCTTCTCGGTGAAATGCTACTAAATTTTAAATTCATAGTTTTAAATTTGCGAGCGGTATTCGTATTGAATATTAGCGAAAATGAAACCGCCGTGAATATTATTTTTCTACAGTACTAGAGAAAATAAAGTTAACGCAGTAATAATCAGAAAGATGATGCATGTTTAACACTGATACCTTGTTGATATCTTATCTCTCAGGAGCAAATCCAAGACCATCAAAAGGGAGCCGTGTTGATTTAAAACCGTCAGAAAAAGAGCTTCAGCCTAACGAATGGGGGGCCTTTATCAAATCCAAGGATGGTAATCGGTTAAACGTAGTTATTTTGACTCCACCAAACTGCCCAGCTGCTAAATGGGTACTGAAAATTGATGTTGTGAAACAGAAGGACAGCGAAAAGACCCTTTACAGATACGTGCACACTGATCCATTGTATATTCTATTCAATCCTTGGTGCAAAGGTAAAGTTCTTTTAACAGCAGAAAAGTATAATTCCCTTTGTTTCTTTGGCATAATTAAGAATTTATATACTTTATTTCGTTCTCTGTCTTTAATTATGCCCCCCTTCGAAGAAGGAGGGGTATATTGCTTTGCAGATGTCGGTCGGTCTGTTGGTCGGTCGGAATGTAGACCAATCCGTTTCCGGATGATAACTCAAGAACGCTTGGGCCTAGGATCATGGAAGTTGATAGGGAGGTTGGTCATCACCAGCAGACGACCCCTATTGATTTTGAGGTCTGTATGTCAAAGGTCAAGGTCACAGTGACCCTGAATAGTAAAACGGTTTCCGGATAATAACTATAGAACACTTGGGCCTAAGATCATGAAAGTTGATAGGGAGGTTGGTCATGACCAGCAGATGACTCCTATTGATTTTGAGGTCAGTATGTTAAAGGTCAAGGTCACTATGACCCTGAACAGTTAAATGGTTTCCGGATGATAACTCAAGAACGTTTAGGTCTAGGGTCACGAAAGTTGATAGGGAGGTTGATCATGACCAGCAGATGACCCCTATTGATTTTAAGGTCAGTATGTCAAAGGTCAAGGTCACAGTGACCAGGAACAGTAAAATGGTTTCCGGGCAATAACTCAAGAACGCTTGGGCCTAGTGTCAGGAAAATTGATAGTTAGGTTGGCCATGACCAGCAGATGACCCCTATTGATTTTGAGGTCAGTATGTTAAAGGTCAAGGTCACTGTGACCCTGAACAGTTAAACGGTTTCCGGATGATAACTCAAGAACGTTTAGGCCTAGGGTCACGAAAGTTGATAGGGAGGTTGGTCATGACCAGCAGATGACTCCTATTGATTTTGAGGTCAGTATGTCAAAGGTTAAGGTCACAGTGACCAGGAACAGTAAAACGGTTTCCGGGCAATAACTCAAGACGCTTGGGCCTAGTGTCAGGAAAATTGATAGTTAGGTTGGCCATGACCAGCAGATGACCCCTTTTGATTTTGAGGTCATTAGGTCAAAGGTCAAGGTCACATTTGCCAGGAACAGTTAAACGGTTTCTGATCTTCTTGTCCAAAACCATACGGCCTAGGGCTCTAATATTTGGTATGTAGCAAAATCTAGTGGTCCTCTACCAAGATTGTTCAGATTACTTCCCTGGGGTCAAATATGGCTCCACCCCGGGGGTCACATGGTTTATATAGACTTATACAGATCAGCTCAAGCGGAAAACCCACTTTCCGTTTTTCCTCGAAGGAAAAATCTTGCATAGGGAGGAATTCCTCCGAGTACTGCCTAATTCTGACTCGGAGTACCGACTGTTATAGTTTTATTACTTTAGCGGAATTTCGTCGAGTCACTCCGAGAAATTACTTGACGGAACTCCGAGTCGAAATTATACAGGTAACACTATAATGATTTCCGGTATTTTATGGCCACTCCGCGCGGCTCCGAGTCTGTAATAAACAATAAATCGGTCATTTCGAGTGCCGCGAGATGATTTGACGGAACTTCGAGGCAGTATTTCCTTACTTAGACGGATTGTTTTTGTGAATTTGTATATTGAAATAGTTTCTGCATTTCTTAGATTAAGAAGTATATTTGTGTATAAAAAACTAAATTAATAATCATACGAAATTAAACAAACTTCCAAATCACCGCCGTTAAAGTCAAGTCATTTGTTAAATTTTGATATTTACATAATTTCTGACATTGCAAATTGAATTTAGGAAAAAAGTCGTGTAATTATTTATGCACTAAATTAAGAATAATTTATTAATAGATTAACGTTAAAATAACACCCGCTAAAAGTAAATTGTTTAGTATGATATTCAAAATAAATGCAAATTAGATGTAGAAGTAAATTTATGTAGAATGGACTAAATTATTAATCATATATAATTTAACAAAGTTTCAAATGAGCGCCGTTAAAGGAAACTGCTTTGTTAAATTTTGATATAGAAATAATTTCTGACTTTGCGAATTTATTTTAGAAATAAAGTCAAGAAAATGCACTAAATTATGAATAATTTATAACTAGATAAACTTTTAGAAACCGCCCGCTAGAAAAGTAAAATGTTGAGTATTAAGAATTATATAAAACAAAACACAATTTCAAATAACTGCCGTTAAAAAATAGTTATTTGTTAGATATTTTATTGAAAAAGTTTCTGACAGTGCAAATTAGATTTAGAAATAAATTGATGTAAAATGCACTAAATTAGAAACTGTATAAGACTAGATAAACGTTAAGATAATGACCGTGAAAGAAAAGTGACCTCTATTAATTAATGAAAAGTATAGGAGAAATGATTAATTTTCATGATGAAAATGGTCTTTCTTTTATTCATTTGGAAAGGAATTATAAATAGGATAAAATACTACTGCCGTATCCAATCAAAAACTGATGAAATATCATAAGTAAACAGAAAAGTTTGGTTTGTTTAAAGTACGATAAAAAATACTTCAGTATTATTTTTATTTACAAATTCTGTGTTATTTCGCTTATCACTATGTAAAATATAATCACCCTGCTCCGAGTGAATCTGTTCTCGAAGTTACTCGAAGGCCCATTTAAATTTGTATAGGTAATTAATTATTCGTCTCGGAGTCACATGAAGGAATTCCGTCAAGTGACTCGAAAACAAAAGAAACCAATACAGGTGTGTATTCCGCTAATTGGATTTCATCTCGAGTCACTTCGAGAATTTCCTTCGAGTGACTTCGCATAAATCCTCGGAGTCAGATAGCGAAATTCCTTGACGGAAAATGGCTGACTCGAAGAAACTTCGAGTCGGAGCCTTGGTACTCGTTTTGGCCATCCTCCGAGGATCGAGTAGAATGGGTTTTCCGCGTGAGCTGATCTGTATAGGAAAAAACTTTGAAAAACCTCTTGTCCAAAACCATAGGGCATAGGGCTTTGATATTTTGTATGTGACATCATCTAGTGGTCCTCTACTAAGATTGTTCAAATTATTCCCCTAGGGTCAAATATGGCTCCACCCTGGGGGTCACATGGTTTACATAGACTTAGTGAAAAACTTTGAAAATCTTCTTGTCCAAACCACAAAGACTATGGCTTTGATATTTTGTAATGTAGCATCATCTAGTGGTTCTCTACCAGGTTTGTTCAAATTATCCCTCTAGGATCAAATATGGCCCCGCCCCAGGGGTCACATGGTCATATAGACTTATATAGGGAAAATCTTCATGTCCATAACTTACATCATTCAAATTTGGACCATATGTATAGTTTTGAGTGGCAAGATGAACCTTGACATGAGTTGACCTTGATATTGACCTAGTGACCTACTTTCACATTTCTGTAGCTACAGCCTTCAAATTTGGACCACATGCATAGGTTTGTGTACTGAAAAAAACTTTGACCTTGTTATTGACCTAGTGACCTACTTTCACATTTTTGAAGGTACAGGCTTCAAATTTGGACCACATGCATAGTTTTTGTTCCAAAATAAAATTTGACCTTGATTTTGACCTAGTGACCTACTTTCACATTTCTCAAGCTACAGACTTCAAATTTGAACCACAAGCATAGTTTTGTGTACTGAAATGAACTTTGATCTTGAGATTGACCTAGTGACTTACTTTCACATTTCTGAAGGTACAGGCTTCAAATTTGGACCACATGTATAGTTTTGTGTTCCGAAATAAAATTTTACCTTGATTTTGACTTTCACATTTCTGAAGCTACAGACTTCAAATTTGGACCACATGCAGATTTTTGTGTTCTGAATTGAAATTTGACATTGATTTTTACCTATTACCTACTTTCACATTTCTCAGGCTACAGCCTCCAAATTTGAAGCACATGCATAGGTCTGTCTACCGAAATAAATTTTTACCTTGAAATTGATCTAGTGACCTTCTTTCACATTTCTCAAGCCACAGCTTTCAAATTTGGACCACATACACATTGTTTTGTACCAAAATTAAATTTGACCTTGATTTTGACCTTGAGCTAGTCTTGAAATTTGGAACATTCAAATATGGCTCAGTGGATGGTGCCAAGATCACTCTGTGATCTCTTGTTAGGTTAATAGGTTAAAGGTCAAGGTCAGATTAAACCAGAATGGTAGAACTTTTGTTTACAGTGAGCATATAATTTATGTTCCTTATGCAATTACTGAATGCATCAAGGGGGGCATTTCGTGTTCGACGAGCTCTTGTTAAGTATAAAACTACAATTCTTGAAGAAAATCCATTGATATGAATGAGTAATGTAACGTGTATGAGTGAGTATGTTTTGCTCTTTTTCAGTAACTCAAAATTTATTAACAGAACCTTACGTATCTATGCAACAATTTAAACCTTGCTACAAAATTAGAATGTATTTCCTCTAAATTCAGAAGATAGGTTTTATAAACGTATTTCAGATGATCATGTATACATGGAGGATGACGAGCTTAGAAAAGAGTATGTAATGAACGAAAATGGTGAAATCTATGTAGGAAGTTACCGGAGTATAAGACCTCGTAATTGGGAATTCGCTCAGGTAAGAGTTTGTCTGTCTTTTAGGCATCGTTTTGAAAAAATTAAAAACATATTTGACTTTCATGATATTTTTACACACTAGGAAAAATGCTTTAAAATACGTTTCTATAACAATGCTCAATTCTATGTATTATTTATATTTCTGATGTTTTGATATTTCAGTTCAGTGGGAATGTACTGGAATGTGTTATGTATCTTCTGGATGACGTCTCTAAAATCAAAGATAATTTCCGAGGAGATCCAGTGAAAATTACAAGAGAAATGTCTAGCTTGGTAAATGTATAAGAAATAAAAAAAAACAGAAATTGAGCCTGTAATTATTGTCAAATTTACATTTAATTTGCCTTCAGATGAAAGAAGTAAGTTGTTTTCGATATTGTGTGGCAGTTAAAGTTTACAACGACAGAAACGTTTTTTCTTCTTTTGATATTTGATTATTTACGTAGGTTAATAGCTGTGATAACTCGGGTGTCCTAGCTGGCAAATGGGCAAGCAAAGAAGAGCATTACAGTGCTGGAAAAGTTCCATGGTACTGGACCGGAAGTGCCGAGATTTTGGATCAATATTTAAAGAACAAGAAACCAGTGAAATATGGACAATGTTGGGTATTTTCTGGAGTTTTGACAACAGGTAAACAACCCTCTGTGAGTTGGTGGCCATAAAGCCGCCGTCGACTAAACATCCTTGTCCTTTTAACTCTTTGTACAATATAATGGCCAACTATGAAGTTTATTCGTAACACGTAACTGTCATTATCCTATCTCTTATCAAGACATACTTGATGTACCTTCAGAATGGAAGTTATATGTAAGTTATATCAACTTGAATTAACTATGGCAGACAATGAGATGAATTTGGAAGGCCACAAGATTTAATTAGTATAAAGACAGCTTACCTTTTTTGTTTACATTAAATGCTAACCACTTTGTGATTACGCTGACTTCAAATCACTTGCCCCTCGTCGATGTGGGTTCGAGCCTCACTCGGGGCTTTGAATTCTTCATATGAGGAAGCCATCCAGCTGGCTTACAGAAGGTCGGTGGTTCTACCCAGGTGCCCGCTCGTGATGAAATAATGCACGGAGGGGCACCTGGGGTCTTCCTCCACCATTAAAGCTGGAAAGCCGCCATATGACCTATCATGTGTCGGTGCGACGTTAAATCCAGTCAAAACAAAAACAAACAAAAAATTTGTGATTACTGAATATGACTCAAACTTAACATTTTATATATAGTAATATGTAGAAACAAACAAAAGTTGGTAAGAATAACGGATTTAAAAATGGAACCTTAAAACTAAAATCCTTTGAAAGCATAAAACGGAAACAAAAGTCTGTTAATTAGAGGTAAGCAAAATGATGAAATGTCCGTAGCACCGCCTTAAGCGGTTTATTTATAAATGTTTTATACCATACCATTTTCTTACCTGCATATTACCAAATAACCGGTTGTTCATTGACCGTTAATTAAAATTCATTTCCTATGTAACATTACTGACACAAATATATAAAGAATGCATATATCTATGTCAGTGTTACGGACAAAAATCTTGTGTATTTACTGAATGAAAAATAATTAATTGCAAATAAGTAAATGTCACGTGAAATCGGTATTTTAAACCAAGTACAATATGCACAAATATTGTTTATATCGTGGGAGAAAAAATACTTTCTGGTCATATTTAGATATGACACCAAGCAAAGTATATTTACAACTTGACATGGATGCCGCTTTTAGCATAGAGGACATTTGTAGAGTTGATTTTATACGTAACAGGTAAAGAAGAAGGAAATGTTGATCAGTCAACAGAAACTACCATTTGATACAAGAATATCACATTTGTGCCTTTCCACAATTGAATATATTGAATATATTGAAATTCTCGACAGATCTTTGGGTCGTGTTATTTTATTCAACTCGTTTAATATATTCCATGTGAAAAGTCCAGACCTAATGAGCCTCCGTGGCCGAGTGGCTATGGTCGCTGACTTCAAAACACTTGCCCATTACCGATCCTCGCTCGGGGCGTTGAATTCTTCATGTTAGGAAACCATCCAGCTGGCTGGCTTACAGAAGGCAGTAGTTCTGCCTAGATGTCCACCCCTGACGAAATAATGCACGAAGGGGCACCTGGGGTCTTTCTCAACCACCAACAGCTTGCAAGTTGCCATATGACATATAATTTTATTAGTGTGACATTAAAGCAAACAAAAGAAGAAAAACAAAGATAAGATCATAAATACACAGCTTAGCTGGTATTTAATAAATATATTTTATTTATATATTACAGTATGCAGATCCCTAGGTATACCAGCAAGAAGTGTGACCAACTTTGCATCAGCACACGATACTGATGGTAGTATAACCATAGATAAACACTTCAACAGTAAAGGGGAAGAAATTGAGGAGTTAAATTCAGATTCTGTTTGGTATAAAATTATAAGCTTCCTACCCGATTATAGACATATTCCGTTTTTGAGTGAACCCCTAACAAGATTATTTAAATATTTGATATTTGTCTAGAACACTTGGCCACGTGTCGTTATACCGGTATGTTAATAGTAGGTAGAAGCAGCTGACCTAATTTTGAAATAATATTACTCAAACTTTTCCAACTGCTCATAAAACATTTTGATAATAGGGCGTTGTTACTTTACAACAATAGAATGAGTCACAGCAATGTTCTTTAGGTGGTCCTTGACCAAAATCAAGGCACCTTGGTTATCTATAATCATGGCCGCAAGGGATAGGGCTAGTTTTCTCTATGTAGCTGTAAGTTTTTTCTCTTAATCTGAAATCCCTGATTTAAAGATAATTTGACAGAAGTGTTTCTTAATGACAGTCAGAGTTATCGCCTGTTATAATGTGATCAATTAAAAGCCTCGGCGACTTTGTACTTGTACATATATATAAACTGATATAGTAGCATGTGAGTGCGCTTATTCTCTGTCTGTATAGATACACGGTCCTGTCTCTGCGTTATCTGGACAGTATCACAGATCTGATAAGAATGGTAACATTAGTTTCAATAAGTCTATATGGGGCCTTCGTGGACGTATGATGAAGTTCGCTGACTCCGAATCACATTACTTTTACCGCTTTGGTTTCGAAACCTCGCTTGAAGCCTAGTTTTTTTCATGTGAGTGAGAAGTTCAGGCAGAAAGTTCGATGACTCTACTCAAGTGCTCGATCAAAATGCACGGAAGGGCACCAGTGTTCTTTCTCCAACACGAAAAACTGATAGCTGCCATATTTATAGGTTATTAGCTTTGAATCGGGGAATATGCACGAGTTTTGCAGCGGAAATATTGCGCGACTTTAGGAGCGTAGTATTCTTCCGCTGAAGAACGAGTGCATATTTCCCGATGCAAAGATAATAACCTTTTTATTACATACGTATAAAACGTATAAATGTAATGTAAATATTTTATGAATATGTTCAATAGCCTGAATAAGATTGAAAATACTTAACTAAATAAAAGAATTAATGCAACGACACATTAAATTACGTCACGCACCCGATATGAAATTGAGGCGTCAGTGTATGGAAAAATATTGGTTTCCGGTATCATTGTAACTTAACGAGGAATAGAAACGAGTATGTAATAAAACCCGTTATTTCGTCAATGTGACCTTAACAAAAGAGAAGAAAAAACATTTTTATTTTCAAGGAATTTTCATGTATGGAATGACGCCTGGATGGCTCGTCCTGATTTACCACTAGGTTATGGTGGCTGGCAGGCAATTGATGCTACACCACAGGAGGAAAGTATGGGTAGGTTTCATTTTTTATTATTGAGGAAATTGCGAGCAGTAAGAAAGACCTGAATGAAAATGTTCTTCTAAACGTCACAATGTTTTAAATGTTACTGCTAATATAAGACTCTTATTGGATACAAAATATTGTATTATTATGTTATGATTTGTTCAAAGTATGACATTACTTCATTGTCGGCGCATTGAATTAAACAGTTTAGCACTTACTCTGTACATGTATGTAGGAGTGTGTGATCGGGTAGTTCTTATTGCACACGATGTCATTGACAAGAATTTTACTATTCTAAATAATCTAAACATGAAAATTAACATAATACTTATTAGTGAAACACGAGTATTCTTTGTTGAATTTACTTGTTAGCACTTCCAGATGTTTGACTTATAAATGCGAAATAAGATTGAAATAAGGATTTGTATTTTATCTTGGTGTAAAATAAATGTTCTGTTATAACATTCAGTCAGAGTTTGTAACTAAAATGCTCAAATATTTCAGGAGTGTACCGCATGGGACCGATGCCAATAAAGGCCATAAAGCGCGGGGATTTGAATAACCAATATGACGGACCCTTTGTGTTTTCCGAAGTGAATGGCGACAGACTGACCTGGTATCCAAATGACGAGGGAATTATGACGATAACGGAAATAAACAAACACAGGCAAGTATTTATAAAGGAATGTTTAGACTCACCTAATAAAATAATAAAATAATAAAATAGAAGGTGACCTTACTAAGTATATCATATTTTATTTCAACGAGAACTATCTTCTTATTTAAATATGAGATATAATTAGCAACGGACAAAAGCTCCCATCCCTTTAATGTCTTATATGACCCAAGAGTCGTAGTGAGCTACTAGGTCAGGTGGATGATCCGTTGTCCGTCGTCTATTGTCCAGAATTTGGTTTCAACGACTTCTTTTCATGAACCGCCTATAGAACTTGGTATGAAGATAAATGCAAGAAATCTCATTCTTGCATACCAGACGGGGATTTCCGGTATTTTTACCGGTGCTGAAAAATCCGTCTTACAACCCGGGGTGTAAGATGACTCTCATGCTGTAAATGACGTACATATTTATGTAGATTTATGTTGTAATTTATATTTTATTTCAAAAAACGGAATAAAAATCCAATAACTTGACAGTACCTCTTTGTTCCTGATATTTCTCGATTAAAAAAAACGTTATTTTATCAAAAATTCCTAATGTTACGCTGCAACTGATAAAACAAAACCAGAACTAAACTGAACGCACACACACACACACACACACACACACACACACACACACACACACACACACACACACATATATAAACCGATGTTGCTCTCTACAGACCTGGAGTGGTCGTTTGCATCTTCACACGCATTTAGTGTATAATATTTATAATATACTGACTAAAGATTAAGGTTAATATACAGTAAAGATGGTTGAATCTGGTATATTCCGGAGTCTGTAATAAACCGCATGCGCTCCAGGTCTATTTTTAGTCATCGTCTATATAAACAACAAGGACAAAGCACATAGTGGGGCACCGCCTTAGAACGGCCTGGGCAAAGACATCACTGATAAGTTTAAACGGGTTATTTGCGAGAAAACACTCACTCATTATACAGACCATGTTCCAAAGTTGAGGACAATGTAAATTAAAGTTATCTCCTCCAGGTGAATCCCTAAGTTACGTATTGGTAATCATGATATGCACACACACACACGCACGCGCACGCGCACGCGCACGCACACGCACGCACGCACGCACACACACACACACACACACACACAACATGCTGGTATAATAATATGATACATAAAGTCAAGTTTATTTTAAAAGTACACACTCATTGTGGTGAAATAGTGGTAATGTGAGCCCGAAACCTCACTTGTGGTGTAGTTTTATTATTTTGATTTCATTATTGAATGCACATTAAAACGTTTAATTTCCGAAACGGCTAAAATTTACAATTGAAATTAACGAAGAAGATTGATAATTGATAATAAATACAAACTTAAATGTCATATCTCAAAACTTGAAAACATAGGACAATGAGCAAGGATGAAGATCAAATAAAAACGAACGCAACTCTCTATAAACGCAGCCATACAAGAGTGTATATATGTTTGATCACCCCTTACAGGTGTGGGTTCGAAGCCTCGCTTAGGGTATAGAATTCTTCATGTGGGGAAGCCATTCAGCTGGCTTTCGGAAGGTCTAAACTCGCCCATACCGGAAACAATGCCCGGAGCGCCACCTACGTCAGAAGCTGGGAAAATCGTCATAAGACATAAATTGTGTCGGAGTGGCTCTTACCATCCATCCACCACCACCCGCAATCTACTCCAAAAAAGGAGACATTTTCACGCCATCAAATAATAAGCATGACTTGAATATCATTCCCTCTAATATTAATTCGCCTTTTCAGCATTGGGAAGCGTATCAGTACAAAGATAGCGGAAGGTAGAACACCTGCTGCTAGTTGGGCCAATAGGTTTTGCCCAAACAGGGAAGATATAACACAAGAGTACAAGTTTGAGGATGGTATGTCACATAAGTTATTTTTCCATTCTACAGAAAAATATTTAATGGCAAAATATTTATTGATTTATTTGACCGCATTTTATACATTTTCACTATTTTTTTATTTTTTATTTTATGTTTGATATCTTAAGTAATGTACAAGATTTCCTTTTCATTAGCTATGCATTCTTATTGTACAGTCAAATCTATATGAAGTTCGTTTAAAATCATAGAATGAAACCAAGCAAAAAATAGTTAGCATTTACGATAAGGCAAAATTAACGTTTTATTTCATACGTATATGACTTAAATTCAGGTAGTCCCGAGGAAAGAGAAGCTATAAAACGAGCCCATATGCATTCATCTAGAAAAGGGATATACGAAGATAAGAAATGGGTAAAACAGTTTTATAACCTATGTATATCTTGCAAACTTGATATTAGTTAATGAATTTTCACTGGTGCTTAAAACTTCCGTCCTACAGTACAGGATAGCTCGCATGCTTGAATGACATCTTACGTGTGGATGGGAGTATTATTTTAACAAAAAATCTGATAAAAACATATTATTTATATCGAATACTCGTACCTTGATAGTTCGTGTTTGCTCCTTAAAGTATATTTCTCAATTCAGAAAATAGAACTTTTTAACCTTAAGCCTGCAGGCGGCAAGTGATTCTGCCTTTGCGATCAGTGCAGACCAGCTCGTATGATCAAATACGTGAAAACACTGTATTAAATGTTCTCTCGGTAAAATATATATTGTCAAGTAAGATGCTATTGCAGTGGAGAACAGAACACTGCAGTTATTCTTTAAGCTATCTGTAGGAGAGTTTTGGCGATCAAACTCGGCAATTGTCATTGTATGCAAGACGTTCATGTTTTTCAGGATACTTCGTTCGAGCTGGATCTCAATCGTGAAATAATGATTGGCCAGCCCTTTCAGCTGAATCTAAAAATCAAGAACATGAGCGACAAGAACAAGACTGTTTCCGGCACTACAATTGTGAAGAGCACTGATTATAGAGGAGAAGTGAACTCGACAATCCTTTATCGGTTCCTGACAGGAGGAGACACCGTTCTGACGCCAAAAGAAGGTGTGCCAACATCTACTGAAAAATGAATAAGTTTCAGAGTATTGCTATCAGAATAAAATATGTAACAACACTTTTGGACATCAATTAGCTCTCTTTTTCAACATATATTTTCAGTTAGATCACTTTTTTTGCAATTCCGATCACTCCACATTTTAAACAACAAACACATAGAGAATATATGTTTGAGTGTAAGTTTGAAATATCTCCCAACAAATGACTTTCAGATGCAATATTTCAACAAGTTGTGCAGGGACAATTGTAATTTTTTAATTTGTTGTCTCTAGAGGAAAGATATTTCTTCCTACCTTTTTGTCTTTTCAATAAGTTTAACCAAATTAGAACATTTTTTTCCTGCGAAACGTCACGCAATTTTGCCCAGACAAACGCGACGTATCAATGCTAATATTGGGGAAAAATTGAGATATGTAGTTTTCTTTACAATTTAATACGATGTTGGCGCATTTTTTATGTATATATATATACTTTATTTTTATTGATGTAAAGTTTGGAAAGAATTTCTTTTATTCCTTCGCGTTCAAGTGATTTTAGCAGTGACATTTTAAGACATTATCCATGGTTATATTTAGATAAGTCCCCTAAAAGCATGAAATAAATTTCTGACACCCCAAACGTGATGTTTTACAGACATTGCACTGTACCATGAAAAAAAATATAAGCAAACGCATAAAAAAGTTATTTTGTAAAGCTCAAACTCCTCAAACGCAATAATAGATGTGGATATTATTCTTTTGCAGAGAAGCTCATAAGTTACGATATGCCGTTTGAGGACTACTTTTATAGGTTGGCTCTTGATGAATGCTTTCTTAAGATAACCTGTTTATGTACAGTAAAAGAAACACATCAGATCTTTTCCGCTATTGAAGAAATGGAGCTTACCAAGCCGAAGCTTACAACCAAGGTACTTGTTAGAATAGATTAATGTCACATAGACAGTTTTAAAATCTGTAAGAAGATTCTTTGGAAACATGAAACGCAATTAAGCAAGAAAAAAATAGTAGACTCGGTTTGACTCTGTTCACAATAGGGAATGGAATTTGCAGCAGCTCTTACGCCCCACTAGCACCGACTATAGCGGGATCTTATCATAGTAAAATTTAAGGTATTCCATGGCCCCAAAGGACCAGAAAGTATAACAACACTGAATTCAAGTAAGGGTAGACATTTCACAGCCGCTGCGACACTTAAGACTGCGGAATACATGTTTCTATAAAGTCGTATAGATACTGTCAAACTATTATGGTAGATGAAGACCCCAGTATGTCTCCAAGCTATATTTTTTCACAGACGAAAAGTTTAGTTGATTTAGTATTTCGGCGACTTTAACAACTTTTTAACAGAGATCCCAAGACTATCAACGGAAATGTTGCTAATCTGGTACATTTATTAAGACTTTAGCGGACTACAGTTAAGAGCTAGCTATTGCATCAGAATTTCTATGTTGAGTTTAAAATAACAGTAGTGTATGTAACTTTGTTGTAAAGAACAAACAACCAGACCAATGCTCAATTAGTTCATAATTTGTATGTTTTACCACTAATTCTCCCGCATTTAGTGTACGCACGCATTGAATGTACACTATCAAACCTGTGTTAAACCTAACCCTAAGCTTTGTTAGTATATTGTACATTAAATGCGTGCGTACGTCCAATAGGGGCGATTTAATGTTGGCGTATACAGTATATTGGAAGCATTAGTTGCCCCTAAACATTATATAAAGCGGAGAAATATGTATTTTTACAGGTATTGACGGACGGGAAAGTTAGTGTAGGACAGAAGTTTACAGTAGTAACCACCTTCGAGAACCCTCTTCCAATTCCCTTGACCGAATGTGAACTGAAAGTAAATGGTCCAGGGCTTCGTTTACCTGTGATCTACGCTCCTGAGTGAGTTATTAACAATTTTTTGTATAAAGGAAAGCTCTTTTTAATTATTGGAATATCCATGTAGATAACCTAGATCTGTGTAACATGTATTAACAAAAGTTTAAAGATGATTTCTCCTTACCTTTATGCATTCTAGTGATAAACTGGCTATTTAAAAGCACACATTGTTATTCAAGATGAACTCTTAATACTCACTACTTTTAACAGAATAGCTTGAGATCAAACTGTAGAGATTGTACCTAAAATTTTAGATTATGAAAAACAATTTAAAAAATAATGCTGGTTGCTGATATGTAACATCTAAGACTGAATATAATATTTAAGTCATGATTTGATCATTTTGAAGCATATTATTTAACTTCTTATTTAATTTCCATGTAGCTGCTCTTGCAGATAGTCCTACCTATCAAGTCATTGGTAAATATTTAATCCCCAATTATACCAGGAGAACTTATCTCAATGCAAAAAAGGTGTCAAATACTCGATTATTGTGTGACGTCAGAAAATGTTTTAAGTCTAATAAAATAAATTCAGATCCACTATTTAAGCTGAAATTTAAATATAATGTTATTTGTACCATATCACAAATCATATGTAACAAGAGTGCTAGAATGTCACAATATACGCCCGTCACAGCAAATTTCTTTACACTAGCACCTGTATTTGCAAATGGAATTTTAATTTTGTGGTAGTAATTATTGTAATTCTTTTGTTTTCCTAAATTCACGTAAAAACAACTTACCAGGTAGAGATACCTTAAAATACACTTAAAATTTTAAAGTAACATCTATGTTGTACCACAGAAAAGTGGTCTTGGTTTTTCCCTACGGTCAATTATAAAAAAAAATACAATATAAGTTATTTATAATAGTAACAACTAAGGGAAGTTAATCTTTAAAAAAAAAAATACCCCCCCCGCCCCCCCACCAAAAAAAATTGTAAGTCAACACAAAAATCCTTACCAGGTAGAGATAGGTCAAAATACACCTCAGAATTGGATGTAACATGCATGTTGTACTACAGAAAAGTGGTCTCGATTTTTCCCTACGATTAGTAATGAAAAAGTTACAATACAAACTATTTAAAGTAGAACAAATGGAAGTAATTCTGAAGAAGGGACCTGTGCATGACACTTCGTCTCATGATGGTGTACAATTGTGCCAAGTTACATCAAAATCCCTCCATGCATGAAGAAGAAATGCTTCGGACAAAGTCATTCTTGTATCTGACCTTTGGCCTCTAAGTGTGACATTGACCTTAGACCTAGGTACCTGATTCTTGCGCAAGACACTCCATCTCGTGGTGGTGAACATTTGTGCCCAGTTATATCAAAATCCCTCCATGCATGAAGAAGAAATGCTCCGGACAATGTTTTCATTCTTGTATCCTTTGACCTCTAAGTGTGACCTTGACCTTAGACCTAGGGACCTGGTTCTTGCGCATGACACTCCGTCTTATGATGATGAACAGTTGTGCCAAGTTACATCAAAATTCCTCCATGCATGAATAAGATATGCTCCGGACAAAGTCATTCTTGAATCTGACCTTTGATCTGTAAGTGTGACCTTGACCTTAGACCTAGGGACCTGTTTCTTGCGCATGACACTCCATCTTATGATGGTGTACAATTGTGTCAAGTTTCATCAAAATCCTCCCATGCATGAAGAAGATATGCTCCGGACAAAGTCATTCTTGAATTTGACCTTTGACCTCAAAGTGTGACCTTGACCTTAGACCTAGGGACCTGGTTCTTGCGCATGGCACTCCGTCTCATGATGGTGCTCCGGATGGTGCCAAGTTTCATAAAAATCCCTCCATGCATGAAGAAGAAATGCTCCGGACAAAGTCTGCGGACGCCGCCCACCAGGGGCGTTCCCATAATACGTCCCGTTTTTCAAACGGGAGTATAAAAACTTAAGTATTTAACACGAAAATTGATATTACAATGAAATGACTTATCACTAAGTTTTTAACCATACATTTACTTCATTATTCCTATTAACTTGTGTCATGCAGGTGTACAGGTAAATGCAGGATAGGATTAACATTGGTGTCATTGATTGATCTCTAGTACTGTCTGATCAAAGTGATATATTTGATACGACTGGTAAATGCGCGAACTTCTTTCAATGAACCTGAATTTAATAACTTAAAGTTATGCTCTCAATATCTTATATTTCAATTGATTTTCAGTGATGTGTTGGAAGGAGGAACATTCAAATATGAGTTTGAATTAACCCCTGTGAAGTCAGGCAAGAAAAACGTCATGGTGACCTTTAATTCGAAGGAACTTCACTCGATCGAAGGTTCACACAAAATGGAAATATCTGCATAACTGATAACGGGAGTGTGTACCTCCACAAACTTGGAAGCATGCATATAAAGAAATGTCAACATATCATATACAGCTTTGTTAATACATTTATCTTGTTAAGAAATATTCATTTTATGTGTCAAATAATCATATATATGCTGAGGCTTATTGTCTAAACGTTTATGCAGTTTAAAGAGACAGTGCCGATATTAATATCTAACTGATATTAGTATCATCAAAGGAAACGCATTTGGCTTCTAAATAGTGTTATTGTTATGTAGACATCAAAGTACAATTTCTGTATATTTAATTTTCTGCATAAAAATACATCTATTGTGGCTACAACTACATGTTGCTTCAGTACAATGACAAATGACAATCATCGTTATATCAATGAACATATATTTTGGACCCAAAACTTGTGTCACTGGGTCATTTTGTGTTAGGCTCATATGATGGGTCTTTATTAATTGACTGGGTGTTATTTTTAAAGTCATGTAAATGTAGCCAGTATCTTTTTAAATGTTCTTAAACTTAATCGTATCTGAAAGCTTCTATGAAGGGTTTTAAATATACATAATATATATTCTTTTTAAAAAGAGGTGGTTCGAAATGTCATACAGATTGATTTTTCCATTCGCAATGCAACTGTTTTAATAGCTGGATGACTTCTACTTTTTGTCTTTTGTAATGGTTTTAACGAATAAACTCTTTATTACCAAATTTGTTTACTTATATTCTATACACCTTTCAAAAAGTGTATATCGGTTAACTCATTTCGGCTTGACGGTCGGTCCAACTGTCTGTAGGTCCATTTTGTTCTGACAGATCAAGTTGAATGCTCTGAATTTCTGGAATTAAACGTCACAAGATGATTGCTTTACGTTCAATAAATTGCTCTATATGTGCTTGGTAGCAACAGGCCAAACAATTAAGACCAAAATGTCCTTAATACTTATAATGGTTTCCAGCAATAACTAGAGAATGCGTAGGCCATTATTCAAAGGTCATTGTCATGGTGAAGTTAGGCTCACAATAGTGTAAGATTAGTAACTTGAAATAACTCAAACCGTCAGACATCAATGGTTGATTGCCAAGGGCAACTGCAATCAAACGTACAGGACGATTTCAAGTAGTCAGTAAATCACTCACTTTGTTATCGGTAGATCAAAGGCCAGGGTCACATAACTTTGAGGCTGAAAACGGCTGGGCTTTCGGCAGTCTAAGTTCATAGGTAATGTTCCTGTTGTCAGTTCTTTTTCCTACTTTAACTTTAGTCACAGGTTAGTCTCAAAGCTTTATTTTATATTGAAAATCTGTAAGGAGATCGCCTGAGAGTATGCAATCTGTAGAATGCAAAAAAGGCAAAATGATAGCCGACACGACATATTTGTGTCTGTTCGTAAGAGGTAATGAAAAGTGCAACAAACATCACATACCCTGGAACCTGAATTGATAACAGAACTAAGTCCATGTACTATGGGCTAGGCTAGTTTGAACGGCCTTCGCGTGGGAGCTAAAGCCTGCTGATGTAAAGTGTTGTCGAATATTAAGAAAATTCTGTAAACAAAGCCAAATAATATCAGAGTGGATTTAATTGAATCATTTCCACCTAACAACCCCATACGACCGGTTTAAGTGGAAATTTGTCTTTCAACAACATTAAACGAACTCTTATAAACCAAAAAGATGAAAACTAATTGCAGCATTGAATCCTGGCAGCAGGAACAGAAATAATTGCAACACTGTGTCCAAATACGAGGAACAGATATAATAGCAACACTGTGTCCAAATACGAGGAACAGATATAATAGCAAAACTGGGTCAAAATGCGAGGAACAGATATAATAGCAAAACTGGGTCCAAATACGAGGAATAGATATAACAGCAACACTGGGTCCAAATACGAGGAACAGATGTAACAGCAACACTGGGTCCAAATACGTGGAACAGATATAACAGCAAAACTGGGTCCAAATACGAGGAACAGATTTAACAGCAACACTGGGTCAAAATACGAGGAACATATATAACAGCAATACTGCGTCCAAATACGAGGAACAGATATAACAGCAACACCGGGTCCAAATACGAGGAACAGATATAACAGCAACACTGGGTCCAAATACGTGGAACAGATATAATAGCAAAACTGGGTCCAAACACGAGGAACAGATTTAACAGCAATCTTGGGTTAAAATACGAGGAACATATATAACAGCAATACTGGGTCCAAATACGAGGAACAGATATAACAGCAACACTGGGTCCAAATACGAGGAACAGATATAACAGCAACATTGGGTCCAAATACGAGGAACAGTTATAACAGCAACACTGTGTCCAAATACGAGGAACAGATATAATAGCAACACTGTGTCCAAATACGTGGAACAGATATAACAGCAACACTGTGTCCAAATACGAGGAACAGATATAACAGCAACACTGTGTCCAAATACGTGGAACAGATATAACAGCAACACTGTGTACACATACGAGGAACAGATTTAATTACAAAACTGTGGCCAAATACGAGGAACAGATATAACAGCAACACTGTGTCCAATTACGAGGAACAGATATAATAGCAAAACTGTTTCCAAATACAAGGAACAGATATAAAAGCAACACTGGGTCCAAATACGAGGAACAGATATAATAGCAACACTGTGTCCAAATACGAGGAACAGATATAATTCAAAACTGTGTCCAAATACAAGGAACAGATATAATAGCAAAACTGTGTCCAAATACGAGGAACAGATATAATAGCAACACTGGATCCAAATACGAGGAACAGATATAATAGCAAAACTGGGTCCAAATACAAGGAACAGATATAATAGCAACACTGGGTCCAAATAAGAGGAACAGATATAATAGCAACACTGGGTCCAAATACGGGGAACAGATTTAACAGCAACACTGTGTCCAAATACGAGGAACAGATATAATAGTAACACTGGGTCCAATACGGGGAACAGATTTAACAGCAACACTGTGTCCAAATACGAGGAACAGATATAATAGCAACATTGTGTCCAAATACAAGGAACAGATATAACAGCAACACTGGGTCCAAATACGATGAATAGATATAAAAGCAAAACTGGGTCCAAATACGGGGAACAGATATAATAGCAAAACTGGGTCCAAATACGAGGAACAGTTTTAACAGCAATATTGCGTCCAAATACGAGGAACAGATATAACAGCAACTCTGTGTCCAAATACAATTAACAGATATAACAGCAACACTGGGTCCAAATACGAGGAACAGATATAATAGCCACATTGTGTCCAAATTCAAGGAACAGATATAACAGCAACACTGGGTCCAAATACGTGGAACAGATATAACAGCAACACTAGGTCCAAATACGGGAAACAGATATAATAGCAAAACTGGGTCCAAATACGTGGAACAGATATAATAGCCACATTGTGTCCAAATACAAGGAACAGATATAACAGCAACACTGGGTCCAAATACGATGAATAGATATAAATGCAAAACTGGGTCCAAATACGAGGAACAGATATAATAGCAAAACTGGGTCCAACTACGAGGAACAGATTTAACAGCAAAACTGGGTCCAAATATGACGAACAAATATAATATCAACTATGAGTTCAAATACGAGGAAAAGAAATAATAGCAACACTGGGTTCAAGACTGTTTTAACAGCATTGAAGCATTAAAGCATACCTAGCAGAAAAATAGCCTTCTTAGATAGATAGATAGATAGATTTCGGTAAGGAGTGCACATACATGGACAATTAAAAACAACATGTATAGTAATTACAACATAATAACATAATGCATACATGAAATTAAAAATAGCCATGACAGGCACACCGTCACCTAGGATTACACAAAAAAGAGAAAAACTCTTATTTCCATTGTGGTCCTTTGTGTTGTGGCATGACATAGAGAGGCATAACAGAGTTTACAGAATTATGTGACTAGATGGAAATTGAAGTATGTGACTAGATGGAAATTACACAGCTATATCAAATAAAGAATTATGTGACTAGATGGAAATTGCACAACTATATCAAAAAGTAAAATGCGAGCTTAAATTAAAATGTACATACATCGAAGGCCATAAGAATAGTTATTAAAACACATTAAATAGTTATTAAAACACATTAAAGTAATTATGCTAAACTGTCTAGTAAATAATTCTTTACTAACGTTTTAAAAACAGGCAATTTCTCAGTCTGTGCTATACTAGCAGGCAACTTATTCCATAGAGAAATACCAGAAAAGAAAAAGTACTTTAACCCAAAACCTTTGACCTTTGGAACAGCAAAATCACCTTTGTGACTTAACCTTGTCCTATATGAATGAACAGTATCCTGTGGGATAAAATTGTCTCCCATGTAGTCCGGGGCTAACCCATTTTTTATCTTAAAAACATGACAAAGGATGATCTGGTCTACACGTTTGTTGACTGGTAACCAGTTGAGCGATTTAAAGTGCTCTGGGCCAATGTGCGACCTAGCATCAAGGTCCAGAACAAACATCATTAACTTATTCTGTGTGGTTTGGAGCCTGGATTTAAGTAACTGAGTCAGACTATGGTACCATATAGAACAGGCGTGATTAGTTTATAGGAAGCATGATGTCGTTAATCAAATTTATAAGAACATCCTAGTGGATCATAGAATGCAATAAAACACAGGACTGGATTGATTTAGAGTGTATAAGAGGTTATGAAAAGTCTAACATTTATAACGACACTCTAGCATAGGCTTCATCGGAACTGTCTCATGCAGTAATATTGAATGAACCTCATGATCAAAAGGACCAGAAAAAACAACACTGAAAAATACAAAACAGTTGCACATATACCATTACATGAATTGTGCCGAATGGTGGTTAAGGTCGCTGACTTAAATCACTTGCCCCTCACCGATGTGGGTTAGAGTCTCACGCGGGGCTTTGAATTCTTCATGTGAGGAGGAAGCCATCCAGTTGGCTTACAGAAGGTCGGCGGTTCTACCCAGGAACCGCCTGTGACGAAATAATGCACGGAGAGACATCTTGGGTCTTCCTCCACCAGCAAAGTTGGAAAGTCGCCTTATGACCTAAATTGTGTCGGTGTGACGTTAAAACCAACAAAACAAACAAAAAAAAAACCTGACTTGTGACAGTGAAAAAGTCGGATTTTTATTTTATATTAAATTTCTATATGAAACTTTTAGATTATTTCTGAATAGAAGATTAATATTTCAAAAACGGAACAGAAAGGATCACTTTTGGTTTTGAGCAATCCCATTTATTTACGCATAAAAAATATAAAGATAATGGTATGTGGTAAATGAAACTTCTAAAACTCATATTTACTGACAAAATATTTCAGAATTCATTCAAAGATCGTCCATAGGGAAGTAGATATAATAATTCATTAAAAATCACTCTTTTATTGAATTTTCGGCCACTTGGCCTTTATCAAAACATGAAAAGTCATTGATACAGCTATGTAACATCCATTTTATAATACTTGTTTTGTCTCAATGACGTGACGTCATTTCCTGTAAACACGACGTCAAAAGACGTAACGTCACTTCCCGTATTATTTCACATGTGTCTGTCACTCAGTTTATGTGTTATATTTAACATTGCAACCATGTGGAAATTTCGTTGCAAGCTTCTTCATCCATTTCTCCTCTATGATCTGTCTGTAAAGGCGGCCTTCATGGTAAAACTTTTGCAGTACAACCACCTGCAAGTCCCTTTCAGTATGACCTATAAAATGACGATTAATATGCTTGTCAACCTGCTGTGTGATACCACGCAAATGTTCACTTATTCTTTCTTTCAGACTCCTCTCAGTTTTCCCAACATATACTGTTTTATTGCACGGTTTGCATAGTAATCCATACACTAGATTGGTATCATACTGTCTGGTATGTGTGTCTCTTTGTGGTGTCAGCTACCTCCCCTTTAAATATCAGTAGGCAAATGTGGCAGGAACATATATCAGGAGAAGATCTAAAAGCTCTGTTAGTTTTGCCATGTACCAATACATCACGAATGTTTTTATCTCTTCTGAAGGCTAACAGCTGTGGTTCCTGGAAGACAGTTCTCATACGTTCTGAATTATAGAGTACTTTTTGATGTTTTCGCAGGATGTTTCGTATATCTGGTAACATTTTGGAATAGGTCAGCACTAATGGGACCCTCTTTTCTTCTGGTTCAGTCTTCTTTTTTGTTTTTAATAATTCCTGCCTGTCTAATCTATCGACCCGTTGCAGCTGTTTTTCAAGTTCTCTACTACTATATCCTCTTTTACTTAGCCGTTGTTTCAGTTCTCCTCTGTGTTTGATATAGTCGGGTTCTTTTTCACAAATTCTTTTTATTCTTATACCTAGGCCATAGGCCAATGCCTTCTTGGTATGTGCCGGATGACATGAAGTTTTCTGCTTATAGAGCTGTTTGTCTGATGGTTTCCTGTACAATTCAGTATAGATATTACCATTCTCTAAACTAACCAGCGTGTCTAAAAATTCCAATTTTTGATGACTCCATCTCAGTTCAACTTTTATGTTCTGGTGAATATTATTTGCAAATTCACTAAATTGCTTCAGCTTTTCAATGCCACCTGTCCAACACAATTTAAAAATGGACAAACGTTGCATAGATGGTGTGGGTTTGGTGAAGGGGGTATTGCGATACAAGAACTAATAGGGCTTTTGTGCAACGATGAGAGATGTGTAGCTACTTAGACATGCAGAATGTGCACATGCATATGCAATTCAATCCCTTCAAGTGTTAGGTTATTCGCGTCGAATAAAACAATTTCCCTCACACTACCGTCTATATATAATGTTACTACCAACGTCTCTGAAAAGGGTTCAACGGTAGGACGGGACAGGTATCTTCATATTCATACACCTCAAGTGTCTGTGTGTCGTCCACGTTTTATATTGATGCAGCTTAATTTCACTGAATCTGATATGTAATAATATACAATTCATGTTACAAAATGCGTTTTATGATCGTCACCTATGCTCAATACATGGTAAAATGCTAAAAAATATTCGCTAAACTTAACCAGAGGCGGCGGAGAGTTGGGGGTCCTGACCCCAAGTGTCTGTGGAAAATTCAGCATTCTTTTAAAGCGTTAATATATCTTTCTGTAAAATCCGGAAAATGCCGAAATCGCAAAAAGGGAAAACATAATTACGGGTCCGCTAGTTTAACAGCAGACGGATATGTGTGACTGTAGACATGGTTACGACCACCTCGTCGAAACTTCTTCGTTTATTTTCGTGCGTCATTCACTGACTCCTAACAGTTAAATAAAATAACCAAGACATGGTGGCCCTAATATATTTCCGTAATATAATCACTCACTGTCAGATTCTTCTGAATCTAAGAAAGTTAAATATACTGGATCATCTTTCCTGTTTACATTGTATTTGTAGCAGAAAATTACATTTAATGATAATACTAGTAACTGATGCAAGCCCCCTCGAAAACTCACTATATAAGTTTTGTATGATGAACTTTGATTGGAATTTGTCATGACTTTTAATGAAGTTTATAGAAATATTGCATAAGTAATGAAATCTTTATAGAAACTGTCCTCTTTAAATTGTCCTTTGTATAAAGAATTGTAAAAAATAATTTCATTTAGTATTACCTCAATATTTTATTTACCTTTTACCCGCTTTTTCTATTCACTACAATTCTGATGCTGAATATACACGTTTTTGACACCAAAAATATGTAACGAAATACTGTTATGATAACAGTTGTAACATGAATCAATCTTAGCTGTTTAATTGATACATGATTTGAGAATTAATGTCCTACTAACACAAGTAGATCTAAAAGAAAGTGTAAAAATGGAAAAAAGGCTAGCTTTCATTTAAATAATAAAAAAATGAAATTCATGTAAAAGCTCTCCAATCGTTTTTAATACTTAAAATTCGAAAAAAAAAACATTAATCGAACGGTATTCAACCTCCTTAATCTCTTTATGCTTACATTAAGGCTATCAGATTACCAAAGGGGTAAGATCGAATATGATTTAAATGCATATGAATAAAGCAGCACTTGAGCTCTTTCAATGTCAACACTCGATACATATATCCCATTTAACAACATTTTTGTTGACAGTTCTTATTGTAATATAGCCGTTTTTGTAGCTTTAAAGGACGGTACCACGTTCTATTTTAGACCATAAGCAAGTCATAATTGTTGATCAAGTAAGAATTATGACACTGAATGCATGACACCACTAGTTTTATTTAGTAAAAATCAAATATGTATATCCTATTATTTCAAACGATTTATTTTCTCATAACTTCAATGATTATACTATATCTTCCTTGTTAAAATGAAGTTGTTTGAAATTTGGACTCCGTTTTGTTTTACTGTTCATGTAGCTGCATAATAAAATTACGGGATTTCTTAAACGGACTGTTCCATCATTCAATTTCGGCAGTACCAATTAATATACAAAGGGGTGCTCACTGAAAATTTACTTACTAAATAGCGAACAGTGTAGACCATGACCAGGCTGATCTTGGTTAGCAATGTGTATAATCGATTTTTTTCCATTGAGCAACGGCTAGGTGCACAGTTTTGTTCACGCCGCGGCCAACACCCAAGGAATGAAAATATATCAGATATCGGCTAGACTTTTCAGGTAATAATTTAAATGTTACATTTTTTTTTATTTTTAGCAGTACACTGTAATGTATCTTTCATCCCAGGTCTCTATTAGATGTCCAGTAAGACTATCAATTCATAAAGAATAATTATGTTTTTACAAACTTTGTTGATAAAAGAAGATTATAAATTTTAGAAAAATAGAAAAAAGAGACCTCTGTGGGAAAAACAAAGAAACAATCTTTAGTCCGTAGCTTTAACCACTACGCCAATGAAACAGTTGAAAAGCTTCATTTATGTATGTAAATCCTAAAATGCATTTCATTTGTGTTAAGGAGCTGCCAATTTTCTATACACGTCATCGTGACTGTGTTGAAACTTTTTCTTCTGTTTTTTTCCTCCGTTTTTAAGGTAAAACAAGTCTTTGTTTTACAACATACATAATTCATTTCGAATAGGAGATCGATAACCTAACCATTTTATATATCTGAAATTTAAATTCACTGCTACAGAAACCTGTTTGACAGACAAAAATAAACAACTGTTTATGATAATTATACATTTCTTTTACAACTTGTATCCAAAGTGTACATAAAATCTGATATATCATAATTTATCATAAAATCTTTGGACAGTTTGGAAGCAAAGAACGCAACCAAACAAAAATGAGCCGCGCCATGAGAAAACCAACATAGTGCATTTGCGACCAGCATGGATCCAGACCAGCCTGCGAATCCGCGCAGTCTGGTCAGGATTCATGCTGTTCGCTTTCAAACCCTATTGTAATTAGAGAAACTGTTAGCGAACAGCATGGATCCTGACCAGACTGCACGGATGCGCAGGCTGGTCTGGACCCATGATGATCGCAAACGTACTATGTTGGTTTTCTCATGGCGCGGCTCAAATTTAGCAGACTATAGGTTTGATTGAACCTATTCATTGGAGGCAGTGAGATGTGCGGCCCACTAACGCACCATAAAACTGGTTTAAGTAGAAGTCTGTTATATGCATACATCAAATGGATTGAAGGACTAGAAAATATAAAAACAAAACCGAGCAAAATATACCACACATAAGATTCTTAACCTTTAGCAAGCGAAATTTCTAAAATGGATTGATCCATCATTCAATTTGGACAGTACCGCTTATTATTCAAAAGGGTGTTCACTGAAAATTTACTGACTGATTAGCGGCTAGTGTAGACCATGATTAGCCTGCACGGATGTGCAGGTTGATCTTGGTCTGCACTGGTCGCAAAGGCAGATTCACTTGCCGTCAGCAGGCTAAAGGTTAAAAATCAACATGACATGCAGAGACGTGGTTATAAAGAAACTCAACTCTAGGTTAAACAAAAATATCAATGCATTATGTAATATTATGCGGTGCAGATATTTGTCTCTATGTTGACAAATGATCTAATAAAGAAATGGTATCCAATCAAATGAATACAACATTCACCTACTTGTACAAGTGAGGTCGCCAAATTTTATGTATCAAATTGCATAGCCTGTTATTTATTATTGTTATAGCATTATGAAAATAATCGTTTCGTACGCCCGATATTTTTTAACCTTTAAGGGGTTTATATACCCGTAATCATCAAATTGAAATACTTTATTGCGACGTTAGATTTTCTGTTATTTTGAAAGACGTAGGTCTATATAGATAGTACAATTCTGAATACATCATAAGTTGCAAATAATAAGTTTATAATGGAAAGAGTTTCTCTCGACGTGGTTACATCTGTATTATTGTTGAAAATAAATTATTTCATTTCGTATTTATACAAGTTTAGAGCTGTCGACCTATTGTCCATGCCTTCTTGCTATTTGTTTTACGTAAGTGCACGATGTTCACGATGTTTACATTAATAGCGAACGTATCATTTCGCACGTCAAGTTTCGTTTCAAAGCAAACTGGTTATGTTGATTTGCCGCCAGATTGCGTGAGCTATATAACGGGTGTTAATATATAATTTCATATTTACTGTAGCCGAAAAATAAGACAGAATGATGAGACTTGGACATGCTTACAGAGGATAATCGAACAAAAGTTTTAAAAATGTTTTCAATGACATTGTGATTCCTCCAGTTTATAAATGTAATTGATTACCTTATCAGTAAAATAATGACTAATTATATTTACTTTTGATTACTTTATAATTTTAAACTTAATAAAACCACATGTAATCTGTAAGGAACAGAAACGACCTTTAATGTTTCCGGTAATTATAAATTATTAATTATAAACAAGCTTTAACAAAATAAGAGTGACATTCATTAAACTCCTGTTAGCAGAAATATTCAATATGAAACCGTATTCACAAAAAACACGTCTAATTATAACTAAGCGTCAGTTTATATAGGTTATATAGAGATTTTCAGCTTACTTCGACGCGTACTGCGGACCACGGACTGCGAACTTACTATAGGGGTTTTCTCAAACTGTATATACGTTTTTTATGCAAAACTGAACAGCGCCATATTTAGCATGTAATACGTACTATCCGAGAAAAGACAGTTATAAGATATATTAATATCCTTTGTATTGTATATATGAATTACCGATTTACATGTATTTCGTCTTACAAGCATTCTTAACAGCGCGGGCGCATTTAAAAAATATCGTTTAATCTTTTATATCTTTTTTATTAATGTATCTACTCAAATCTTTCGGCTACCGTATTTATAAACAAGACACCGCAAACTTATTCTTTTTATCCCCCACCCTTCGAAGAAGGAGAGGGGTATATTGTTTTGCAGATGTCGGTCGGTCTGTCGGTCGATCGGTCGGGCGGAATGTAGACCAATCCGTTTCCGGATGATAACTCAAGAACGCTTTGGCCTAGGATCATGAACGTTTAAAGAAAGGTTGGTCATTACCAGCAAATGACCCCTATTGATTTTGAGATCTGTATGTTAAAGGTCAAGGTCAAAGTGACCCTGAATAGTTAAACAGTTTTCGGATGATGACTCAAGAACGCTTGGCCCTAGGATCATGAAAGTTGATAGGGAGGTTGGTCATAATCAAGAGATGACCCCTATCAATTTTGAGGTCAGTATGTCAAAGATCAAGGTGACCCTGAACAGTTAAACGGTTTCCAGATGATAACTCAAGATTGCTTGGGCCTAGGATCGTTAAAGTTAATAGGGAGGTTGGTCATCACAAGCAGATGACCCCTATTGATTTTGAGATCAGTAGGTCAAAGGTCAAGGTCACAGTGACCAGGAACAGTAAAACGGTTTCCGGAATGCTTGGGCCTATAACGCTTGGGCCTATTATACGCTACTGAATTAATTCAGTTTTCCCGGCCACGTTATCAGGATATAAAAGATGGCTACTTAATAAGTTTTTAAACCATATACCGTGAGTTTTCATGAGTTTAAATCTTTGTCCAAGTTTCCCACAGCCGAGTATCTACACATACCATATGTATGCATGTGTTCGAAAAGGTACCCGACTAAAAAGGCTTTGTCAATAATGATAAAGGCTAGTCTCAACTGCTGAGCTGGTTGTTTCAAATGACCACACAGAATTGCTCAAATGGTGTCAAAAATGTAATTTCGTTGACAATTCTATGCATACACTGGCCATAAAACATTTTTTAATATGATATGAATTTGACCTTGGACACTTCCCGTGCCTAATGTTCACAAAACAATTTTTGGTCTCCGCTTGGTTTTAGATCGACATATTGACAGCCAGTTTTGATAGTACTTAAAGATTTTATTCCTGTTGAAACTGATAATCCATACTAAGTAGACACTTTAAGATAGTAAATTTAAAACAACCTTTGTTACATGCAATTCTGATATCAGATTATGAAAATAAGAAGAGGCTATTTCCTTTGTTTATTTCAAAACATGCTGATACACGACTAATTGAGCATGTTTTAGCTAAAAAATGGTAATGTATTGGATCACGTTTCGACGGGGTTGAAAGATACATGTATGAGAACTTCCTGTATGTTTAGACAAAGTGTGAAGTAAATCATTCAAGATATTTCAGTAAAACTTCTATTTTATCGAACATTAGATACAATTATCAAAATTAATGAAAAACATTAACCTTTTTCGTATAGAAGTCTACGAGAACACGGTATTGATACTGTGCAACAAAAATTAAACGGGCTTTCATTTCATTCAGAATGCTTTATCATTTTTTTTTCACAATAATATTTTGTACCGCATTTTTTTTATTTTGTTGCTAGGAAAAACTAGTCTAGGAATTGTATGGACGGACACATATTAAAACCAGGAATCGCCGTTATCTTCAAATCCATGTTTCAAGTTATATTTTTAATGCATGAACATATTAAGCTAAGGTATTGTAGTACAGTTGGTTTGAAACTTCACATGTCATGTCGTTCGATTCGCGCGGAGGTTAAGTAACGCCAGAAATGTCTCAAAATATAGAAACAAAATGTTAAAGCATACGGATAATTGAAGATCCTGCTTAACGCAAGTAAAATGCAACAGAGTATTTAGATGACATCTGCATATTGCTGTTAAATGTTTTAATTGTAGCCTGTTCACTATCCATATATTTTCAAACGTAGGTATTGCATAATAGCAGATAATTATATCACAATACACTAATTTGTACAATGAAGGCAAAAGTTACTACACATATCGGTAAAAGAATCATATATACCCTAAGTATGTTTTCTTTTTTTGCGAACCTTTAAATATTTTGAGAAAACCCCTACTGTAAGTACGCAGTCCGCTGTCCGCAGTCCGCGTCAAAGTAAGTTGAAAATCTCTATTATAACCTATATAAACTGACGCTTAGTTATAATTAGACTACCGACTGAGCTAACCGGCTATCTGACACATCTGAAAAATCCAGGCTAAATATAGATTTGAAAAATGTTGTAAGTTAAGCTCTGACTTTTAACTTATAAGTTAAACCGTCTTACAGTTCGCCATTAAATTTAATACATACAAATGGAACAATTCTATTGGCAGAGCAACTTGGGCCAAACTGACTAAAGTACTTGATCTTCTAAACGAAGATGATTCAGATCTGAGAATGACCCATTCACATTCGTCTTCTGTATATTTTGGATTTCCAATATTGCTATTTTTATTTTCCGCAAATCTATTTTTATTTGAACCAATCAGACGACTTGTTCGAATGTCAAAGAGTAAGAAAAATGTGCAGTCAGTCCGGGCCTTGAACCCGGAACCCCTCGCTTACAGAGCAAGTGCCCTACCGACTGAGCTAACCGGCTATCTGACACATCTGAAAAATCCAGGCTAAATATAGATTTGAAAAATGTTGTAAGTTAAGCTCTGATTGGCTAGCGACGAGGCTATCAATAGCTCGTCTTCAGATCCTAAGCGTAGCGTAATAGGAGATGTACTTTAGTCAGATTGAACTTGGGCGGACTGTAAGACGAAGTAGACGGTGGTTATGATAGTTATTTTAAATGGGTTAGGAGACTTGATCAAATATGCAGGTAAATCTCGAGTAAAATCTAATTGGTCATGACATTGCCGACTTGGAAATTGTATTATAATAAATAATTTGCTGGCATATACTTTCCTAAGTGGGGAGTCAACTGGTAATGGCATTCCTTCTAATCCAGATGAAAAACAATTTCTCAAACATCTCAACATTTTTTCGTATCAAAAAACATTCTTGTGTGATAAAAGAATTGTAGAATAAAATTATTTTCATATTTTCCACATATTGTGCGCTATATTCTGAATGTTCTGCAAACATGTTTTTACACTGTGTATATTCCCGTATTTTTTGTTTTTAAAAATCCTTTACTATTATTTTTTCAAAAAATGCCATAAACTTTCATGTTTTATGTTTATTATTTGAAATGTTTTGTAAAATTGTTATTGTTGTTTTGTTCATATAGTAACTGACAGTGATAAGATGATACATAAACGAGATGAATTCCTTTGTAATATAGGCTGAGCCGTGCCATGAGAAAACCAACATAGTGGGTATGCGGCCAGCATGGATCCAGACCAGCCTGCGCATCCGCGCAGTCAGGTCAGGCTCTATGCTGTTCGCTTTTAAAGCCTATTGGAATTGGAGAAACTGTTAGCGAACAGCATGGATCCTGACCAGACTGCGCGGATGTGCAGGCTGGTCTGGATCCATGCTGGTCGCATACCCACTATGTTGGTTTTCCCATGGCATGGCTCAGGCTTTAGTTTTGGCGATAATGTATTGCATGAATTATTGAACGACGACAATGACACAAAGTTTCAGAAGCTTATTGGTAGACTCTTGTTATCAATTACTTGTAAAAAACGTTTAAAAGCATTTTTTAAGAATTGCCATTCGGTACGTTGTTTCATGTATGCATTTTGCCGCAAAGATGATTGATTTATAAAACAATTTGACAAGTATATGGCCAAATGCATTATTGCATCATGCATATGTATTCTGTAGTGAATTGTGAACATGTTTGATATAAGTTTTACATTTTTGCTTTCTCTATACATGTATATAAAAAGATAGTTGATATCAAACGAAAACCATAATACTTCTTTTACAATTCATATTGTTTGTGTACATTTGTTTGCTACATTGTTATATTTATTCTCATCTGTAATCTATGTTGTGGTTGAAACTCATGTATATCACTGAAAAGTGGAAATAAAGAGTATGTACAGTCTGTAAGCATGTAAAAATGTAAAAAGAATATCATAGGCCTTCCTGATGAAATCGGTTACATTGATGTTACATGTAACCGTAAATTGTATGTTCTAACACAAATATTATGATTACAGATGATTGCGATTAATAATTACAATTACTGATTTGGTAATTACATTTACTGATTTGGTAATTACAGTTACTGATTTGGTAATTGCAATTACTGATTGCATTTATCCCATGTCTGTCCGTTACACATTAAAGGTGATAATATCTTTTATTTAGCTATTCATTTATTTATTAGTCCCCTACCGGTGGAAAATCGGATGGGACTGTAGAAATGCCCTCGGTCCGTCCGTATGTACGAGCAAACGAAAGTACATTTGTTGGGTACCGAGGACAATAGATAACGGTAAATGCTATTCATTCCGCAATGATTATTGGGTACTTTCTGTCGCTTGTTTGGTACATTGCAACAAAAGAATTAACCCAAAAAGGTCTGTTCGTAAAATCGTCAGTCTGTCTGTCCGCAAATCTGGATCCTGCAGTTACTCAAAAACTCTTCAATCTAGGTTCATAAAACTTGGTCTGTGAATAGAGGGCAATATGAAAACTATGCACGTACATGATTATGCTAGTAGATCATGTGTCAATGTCACTATTGTAGGCCAAGTAAAAATTATTTTCCATAACTTTTTATATGCATTGATAGATTATCCTAGTGCTACACACAAACTTTCCCCATAAATAGTTGTTGGTCAAAGGTCAAGGCCACAATAAAAATTAAAGTAAAAATAGTTTTTGTTCCTTAGCTTCTAAGTGCCTTGAAGCATTTTATATACACTCAACTGCATGTTCCTCATTACCATATTATGTCATGTTTGTGTTTCTTGCTTGACCGATGCCTATTAATCAGATTAAGTTACCATTGAAGATCAAGTATAAAACTTATATATAAATTCTTATATAAATAGATTTTAAATATCCCAAAACATACTTGAGTCAATGATACATAAACTTTATCTAAACTGAATTCTGTGATGAAAAGTATTTCTGTATGAAAATACTGTACTTTTTAACCTTTTTATCAGTTTGGATCAGAAAAGTATTCTATATTTGCTAAAAAGCATACATTTCTACATTTTAAAGTTGTTGTGAATAACAGACTTTAAAATGGATGGAAGCATGGACGGGATGACAGAATATGAGAAATATTTGCAATTCTGGGAGATGATATTGTATGGCCCCGGCTTTTCGGACAATACTAATTGTGAGTACAATCCTTACATATTTTAAAAATTGTTATCAAAGGATATTTAAAAGATCGACCTTTGAATTTGTAAGACGGAAATCGACTCGACTGTTTGTCACCTTAATATTTGTAAATTGATAGCCTGCAAGTTCCACATGAGTATGTATAAATCTGAAATATGTTTGTTTAGTCTTAAATTTTGAGAGCTCCGAGAATTTCAGCATGTCTGCTACGTCGCAACCTCTTGCCATTTTAACTGTAAACATTTTAAATACCTGATAAAGGTATATATAATGTATTTTCTAACCATTTAATCGATAAGGAATCTTCAAAAGTTTTGTCCTCAAAAATTTATCAAAAAATATTTCTCTGGTGCAGAATACACGCATGTGTACCATATCATTTATGGCTAAATAACAATTCGACATTATTTTTTTTTAAAGTGCCAACTGAAGACAAAGACGATGGTCTGAAGGTATCTGAAGTAGATCTAGACATCAAAGCAAATATAGCTGCCCATCATACCGACAAATTTGACATCGCAGTAGCTGGAGTTTACGATGACACTGAACTGCTCGTTGTCAGACGTGGACAAGTGTTTAATATGAAGATACAATTCAACAGACCATATGATAAAACAAAAGATGACCTAAAATTCATCTTTGAATTTGGTAAGACGGCCAATGGAGCATTTAATACCTGCATTTTATACATGCATAGCTTATTCACATTTTTTTATAAACATCCCTATCATAATCAAAGCATTGTTTTTTGAAATGATTGTGATGTAAGATTGTGTTCTGTAGAATATTAAGAGAAATTTTAAAAAACTATGCTACAATTGTTTTGCAGGAAAAAAGCCATTGCCATCAAAGCAGACTCGTCAAGAGTTAATGCTGTCAGACGAAGATCTTCCTGGCAAATGGGGGGCTGTTATTAAATCAAAAGTTGGCAACTGGCTCAACATAGCTGTTTTTACTCCGCCTGACTGCGCAGTTGCTAAATGGTCATTGAAAATCGACGTTGTAAAACGCAAGGACAACAAAGTGACAGTTCATAGATACCAACACAGCGATCCTTTGTATATTCTATTTAATCCTTGGTGCAAAGGTAAACTCTATTTACAACAGGAAAAATAACTTTCCAGGACTTTTAAAAATATATTTACTTTTATTTTGTTCTATGTCTTAAAGAGTCCTTAAGTGTAGTATATATTCTTTTATAGAACTTATATTTTGTGTTGAGTATCATCTGATGTATGAGTAAGCATCATGCCAAAAGATCTTTGTCAGTGTGAAAGTATTGCATAAATTAATTTAACTTACAGATACACAAAAAGGGTTTTCATTCTTAACACTTTTCAGATGACCAGGTTTACATGAGTAAGGATCTTGAAGAGTACGTGTTGGAAGATACTGGGGAAATATACTGTGGTAGCTACAACTATATTCAAGCTCGTAAGTGGAAGTTTGGACAGGTAAGAGATTGTCTTTAATCAGAATTATTAAAGATAAAATATTAAGTTAGAGAGCTATGCATCGCAAAGTACGCCCGCAATAAAAAAAGACGCTGAGAATGGAAAGATATAGAAGACGGTTCGCAGCAAGTAAATTTTAAATGTATGCAAATTACAAAAAAAAAAATGAGCAAGTGGTAGAGAAATGGGTGAGATGTTCGGGGAAGTGAAATAGCAAGGCTAAGTGTTCACTAGCGAAAGCCACGCTCCAAAAATTGTAAATATGTATTTAAGGTATTTGTGATCAATTTAAGCACAGTAATTAAAATTAGACTTTATCTACACTCAATTTATTCTATATTTGAGACTTACATTTTGTATATTTCAATTATGTTGTAATTAAAACTGCTGATATTAACGTACCATATAATTAACTGACTGGTATCCATTCCACACGACATTTCAGTTCAATGGAAATGTGCTGGATTGTGCTATGTATCTTCTGGATGACGTCTCTAAAATCAAAGATCATGTCCGTGGAGATCCAGTGAAAGTTACAAGGGAAATATCTAGCTTGGTAAATGTATAAGTAATTGGACAACAGTAATAATTGTTCATTATAATATACACCTTAATGTTACCTGTGAGCTGTATAAATAAATCTCTCAAAATACAAAATGAAAACAAATCATAAAAATTTGTTTGAAACATTACCTTGCTTCGAAGAACTTATAGTCAGTTTTTACATTCTGTGACACCTAGTGTTTAGTATACTTTCAGGTTAATAGCTTTGATAACTCGGGCGTCCTAGCGGGCAACTGGTCTTCGGAAGCGGATGATTATGCCGATGGTAAGGTTCCCTGGCACTGGACCGGAAGTGTCGAGATTTTGAAACAGTATTTAAAAACCAAAAGACCAGTGAAGTATGGACAGTGCTGGGTTTTCTCTGGAATTGTGACAACAGGTATTAAAACATAAATGAAGCATATTGTTATTTATCTGTTGCTGAAAGAAATTATCACTGTTTTTGTATGTATGGGCATGTAATGCTATGTTATTTAAGCCTTATAATGATAAGTAAAACATAGTAAAACGTAAATGGATATTCTCGTAAGATCAGTATTTGCTTTGATAAGAATCTTTATTTGAGCCGTGCCATGAGAAAACCAACATAGTGGGTATGCGATCAGCATGGATCCAGACCAGCCTGCGCATCCGCGCAGTCTGGTCAGGATCCATGCTGTTCGCTTTTAAAGCCTATTGGAATTGGAGAAACTGTTAGCGAACAGCATGGAGCCTGACCAGACTGCGCGGATGCGCAGGCTGGTCTGGATCCATGCTGGTCGCAAAGCCACTATGTTGGTTTTCTCATGGCGCGGCTCATTTCATATTCGACAGTATGTAGAGCTCTAGGTATACCAGCAAGAAGTGTGACCAATTTTGAATCAGCTCACGGTACTGACGGTAGTATAACCATAGATACACATTTTGACAGAGCCGGTGACGAAATGGAAAAGTACAATGATTCCGTTTGGTAAAGAACCCTGTTTTCTAGTAGATTTCCAGATTGCTTTATTATATCGTTATACGTTTGCCTATAATTGGTGTGTATGCATGTACTTTAAACACTATGCACACGGCTGTATGAGCATGCGTGTGTCTGTGAACTCAGTCTAACGGTATTTGATCGTTCTCATATTAGAAACAACTTTACCAAATTCAACTTAAAAAGCACGTCAGTTATTGTGGTATTTTCAGAAATGATTTTAGCCATCGGTTTTAATTGTCGAAAAACTATACATGTACAGACAAAATTACAATTGGACGGTTAACCGTTGGGATCTGAACTCGGTAAATAAGTTTTCCTAATAACCCTGTAATAGGAGATGCTAGGATGCGCCAACTTTTTTACGGATTATTAAGAGTTTTTGTTCGTCGGCGATGCAGATGTATAAAGAAACACTCAATGGTCGTATTACTCAGTTTAAACATATTTTATTGCTTATAATACATGTATTTATATCATTACATCAACATATGGATATTAACAATCGATTGAATTATAGCAATAGGGTCGGACCACAAGTTCTGCCAACATTAGTAAACGGCCCTTCCCTCGAAAATTAACTATTGCATAAAATTAATTACTTTTACGAAATAAACAATTATAACATGTATTACAAAAGTTTGAATGAAGAAAAGACCAAAGTATGACTGAAACTAAAATAGAAAAAAAAAGTAGCTAGTTTAGTGTTATATATCATGTTGATATTGCTATTTTTCATCATGGATCTGTTTCCCAGAAGCTAGGCAAGGGCAGGAGTAACTGTATTCGTTTGCGATAAGTTGAGGTTTGATTAATAATCAATATCAAATGTTAGGTACTGGTAGAAATTACAAGTCAAAGATATTCTCACTGAAAACGATTAGAATTGATGATAAATTTATGCACCGCCAAAGTAATTATTGTATTGGTTTCGTCTGAGTACATGTCAGATCCAAATAATAGCAGTGTGTCATTTAAAGGATGAAAAGTTCTGGTTTCGTGAAATAGGTCGATTCTTTGTTCTCTAAATTTCATACACTGAAAGAAATAATGTTCAGCATTCTCGATGGGATACCCACAGTCACAACTGGGATTATCTCTTAAATGATTCCTGTATAAATCATTATTCAGATTACTGCATCGGTTTCTTAACCTTGCATGTAATATTGAGGGCAGTCTTTTACCAATCACAAAGTGTTTGGGGATTGTTGGTGCTTTGAACAAATCTTTTAGCCTTGATTTAAATATATTAAGGGATTCAGAATTTCTAATATTTATATCAAGTGAATTCCATAGATCGGTAGATGACGGTATAAATGAGTTACTATAAATCTGAGTTCTTCGAGCTATTGTTACATAGTTATCATTGTTTCTCAAAGGGTAATTAGATATCTCTGCTACAACAGGAGGAAAAATATTTGACAAGAATTCAGGGAGTAGACTATTTTTAGCTTTATAAACTGTAATAAGCTTTTGAATATTTCGTCTGTCCTCTAAGGAGACCCATCCTATTTCTTGAACTAAATTTTGTATTGAGACAGACCTGGTTAATCCCGTAACTATACGCGCCGCTTCATATTGTAATTTTTCTAAGGATTGTTTTTGTTGAACAGTGCATCCATCCCAAACGATAGATGCATACTCTAATATAGGTCTCATATATGAAATATAAATTTGATTTAGAGTAGATCTTTTTAACTTGAATTTTAGTGCTCTCATAGAACTCAAAACTTTCGATGCAGACTTTTCTATGTGGCTAATATGCTCGTGCCATTTAAGATCGGACGATAAAGTTAAACCTAAATGTTTATGAAAATCAACATAATCTAGTAAAATACCATTAAAATAAAGAGATGGCTTTACTTGTAGATTAGAAAAAAACATTACTTCAGTTTTGTTAGGATTAAAATCAACTAACCACTGTTTGGACCACTGGAAAATTGTGGTTAGATCACTATTTAATACAGATTCTATGTAATTCACATCATAAGAAGTTACAGCTAAGGAGCTGTCATCTGCAAACAAACGGGTAATGCTTAAATGATTTTCAGCTATGTCGTTTACATAGATTAAAAAAAGTAGAGGTCCAAGGACCGAGCCCTGTGGAACGCCAGCATTTAGTGGGAGTATTCTCGAGGTTTCACTACCAACAAAGACAGACTGTTTGCGGTTCAAAAGATAACTCTCAAACCAACTAAGTAGAATATCATCTAGGCCGTATTGCTTAAGTTTAAAAAGAAGACCACGGTGCCAAACTCTATCAAATGCCTTAGATATATCACAGAAATCAATGCAAGTTGATTTTCTCTCGTCAAAAGATTCACATAGTTGGTGATACATATCTACTAGCTGAAAGACAGTTGAATGACCAGGTAAAAAGCCAGATTGTAGGGAATAAATCAAATTATTGGAGTATAAATGGTTATAGATACGTTTAAAAATTACTCTTTCCATGACTTTTCCGACAAACTTATTAAGGAAATAGGTCTGTAATTCGATGGATTATTTTTTATTCCTTTTTTGAAAAGGGGCATTACTTTAGCAAGTTTCCAAGCACTGGGATAAACACCTTCATGAACAGATCTGTTAAATATGATACTAAGAGGTTTTGCAACTGTTAAACGTGTTTCTTTAAGTAACCTATGACTTATATGGTCCGGACCTACAGCTTTATTAGTTAATAATGAAGATATAATGTCAGCAATTTCACTTTCAGTTATAGGAGATATATGTAAGGTAGAATTTGTTTTTAACATAAAGTTAGGTAAATGTGCATTAGAATCATCAACTCTTGACACAGAGGAAAAATACTCATTAAAACAGTTTGCCTTTTCGTTATCAGTGGTATAGTAAATATCATCTCCATTATTTTCGACAACTAATGTTGGTATATTATTGTTGCTAGCACTACTATTGTTTTTAATAAGCGTTTTTACTGTTTTCCAATAAAACTTCGGACTGGTCGATTTTGTTTCCTCCAAAGAAAATTCTAAATTGTTATAAAAACTTTCCTTAGCATGATGCTTTAAGTTGTTTACCTTGTTTCTAATGCGCTTAAAAGAATTCCAATCAGATACACTATTAGTCTGCAGAGCTTTTTTCTTTAAACGGTCACGTTTTCTTGAAGCTCTGCGAATTTCGGAATCATACCATGGTCTATCATGTGGTCTTATTGTAACAAGAGATGTCGGAATACATTGTTTAGCTAATTCGATAAAAACGTTTGTAAAAGATTCACATGCCACATCTATCGAATTCGAATTTAAAAATGACCAGTCATTACTTTGAATCAAATTATTAAGTTCATCAAAATTACCGCGATTATAGTTCCAAACCTTTCGTTTATACGCTATAGGTATATAATTAGGGTGTTTTATATATGCATAAGTTCCAAAATGGTCACTTATTTCTGCCGGAGTTAAAAAGACACCGGAGTTGTAAACTTCAATAGTATTAGAAATAGCAATAGGATCAATAAGGGTCGATGAATGATTTGAAATTCTTGTTGGTTCTTTAATTATGTTATGTAAATCATTGATTAGAAGAATATCTTTAAATTTGTGATTGTTGATGTTCAGTTGGTCCTCATTTATATCTCCTACTAACATTAATCTATCACACATATCAAGAGCTTTTTCTAAGGAATTGTTCAGTTTTATCCAGAAGTCTATAGATGCATGAGGTTGTCTGTACAAATTACAAATGAGATATTTCGTATGTTTAGTTTTTAACTCTACCCATAGCGAATCTTTCAAAATGTTCTCAAGTTCATGTATACGTTTTGAAATAAGATTGTCTGATATATACATAAGTAAACCCCCGGAGTGACACGAAACATCTTTACGGTTAATTGTTGAATGAAAATCTAGACTGATACTGTCATTGCTTACATTTTCATCTAGATGACTTTCAGTAAAACATATAACATCGAAATCGAGCCAGTTGTTTTTTATGTAGCTTAATTTATGTCTTATGCTCCTTACGTTTTGACTATAAATCGATAGACAGTTACGATCAGATTCACTTCCCGGGCCTGGATTTAATTCAATATTACCACTTAAAATTAATAATAAAAGAATAACAGATATGACTTCTAAATTCAAAGTAGTTTCACAAGAGAGCAATAAAGAGCAAAAGACTGCATCCTGAAAACATTTTACAAGAGCAATCGGGAACAGTTGTCTCCCTTTAATCGTATCAACTAAAATACTGCAATAATGTTTCAAATTTTCAAATAACAGCGCGAGACATAACAAAAGGAAATGTACTATTTCACGTAATGGACAATAATGAAAGTACATAGACTTTTTAAACCTCTGTAAACCGTTGTAAAAAGATCCAATGGCTGCCCTCCAGGCATCTAGGGAATTACCCATTGTCATAAACAAATAACACAGACAATTTCGTTAAGGTCAGCCACTGGTAAACAGCTCTAGTAAAATGACAGTTGTAAAAACCCCATACCCGTGTGTAACCCAGTCCCAGAAAAACAGATCCAAACCGTAAAATGAAATATAAAAATGTAAGAAGAAGAACATACATCTTCATCATTAATCTAGCTAAGATGTGGAAAAATGAACATATTTACGAAACATTTTATACAAATATATACACGTGATGGTCGTATTAGCATCTGCATACATGAGAGATTATCAGTCGTCTGCAGCGGACTGCTGGATAGCATGTATACATAATATTTATGTCCATTAGACTGGTGTTGATATTGCATTCTAACATGGCTCAATTTGGTTGTCAGTTAAACAAAGAAGAATTTCAAGCTCTACATATACTGTGATAAACAACGGTTGACGCGCGGACCGGTTGGAGAGCATAATAACGTCAATTTTGACGTCAAATTGCCGGTTCGTTATTCCTCGGGTAAAATGAAGTCTAGCATAATATTTATCAAAATATTCAATGAGCATGTAAGAATGAAAAACATCAAGGCATTCTAATTTACCACAGTACATCGTTCAGATGGTTCAATATTTAACCAGTCGGGCTAACGCACTTGTGTTCAATTCCTCCGCATCTTAACTTTTAACCGTGATAAATTAGACGACAAACCACTCGAAGGCCTTGATTATCTATTAATTTTATCGCACCTAGCGTAGTCATTACAAATATGAATTCTTTACCGTTATTTTAAAGGAATTTTCATGTTTGGAATGACGTCTGGATGGCTCGTCCTAATTTACCGACAGGTTATGACGGATGGCAGGCTATTGATGCCACACCACAGGAAGAAAGTGGGGGTATGTTTTGATTTGTTAGTAAAGCATGGAATGTTAGAAAGAAAAGTCTTAGTGTAAATTATTTATCCATTCATCACAATTTTTTTCAACTGCTTTGAAATTTGTTAAAATGTACAAGAAGACCAAACGACCGTGATATGACATTGAAGTGAAAAGACAGCAAGGAAGCTTTTTTAATCATTTAATTGTTTTTGTTTGTTTGTTTGTTTGTTTGTTTTTCTGTATGTAAAATGATATCCTTCTGCAAAATGAAAAGGTAAAAGAATATGGCAGAGTGTACTGATGAAAAAGCATGAAGCTGACGTAAAACCTTTGAACATAAATATTTAACGTGTTAAACTACATTTGTGCTATTATTTGTGAGATTTTTTACATCGCAGCCGTAAATGATCATACTGAAAATAGTTTAGAAATGGCAAGAAAAAAGAAAACTAAATAATCTTTAAAGATTTTCTATCATTGAAGTTCTCAAATAACTTTTTATGTGTTACTTTTCTTTTTGGATACAACTGTGTTGCTTACTGTTTTAGGTGTTCACTGCATGGGACCGATGTCTGTAAAAGCCATCAAGGAAGGTAATATGAATTTGCCACATGATGGACCATTTGTTTTTGCCGAAGTTAACGCAGACAAAGTGACCTGGCGTCCAAACAAAAATGGAAATATGAGTGTAGTTGAAATAAACAAGCACAGGTAAATTTTGCAGTAAATGTTAGATATCTGTAGAAAAATATTGTTTCTACAATGTAAAATTTAACTAAACCATTTTTTCTCTCAAAATTTCATTGTATCCTAAGGAAATGTGGCTAATACAAATAGGGTAGTGTACTTGGCTGAAAGTGGGGGTATGTTTACCGTTATATTAAACTGATTTGAAAATATTGGTTCTCCGGTCAAATTTCACAATGGGCCTCTATGGGAAAAGATGCATCTTTGATGACATTTTAGTGTAAAAATATGTTCCAGAAAGAGTTCAATGAAACTGTTCATACTTACTAATTTAGCTATTTTCAATCGTATGACTTAATAAAATGTATAGATCATTGTGCTTAATTTTTCATAATTTGCCAAGTATTAGGTTAAGTTCTTACATTTCTGCTTATTCAGTACAATTATTTTGAATTATTTTACATCAAAGCAAACATAATCAACAGTAAAAGCTTTTTCTTAAAACGTATTTGCGTATTTGGTTCCAAGGCTAACATAAACCGTTAATTATTATGCATCATCATTGGCGGGTTCTTACTTTCATTCCACATATTGCAAAAAGCATAATAAATAAATTTCATTTATTAAGTTATTTGAAGAAAAAAAACACATCCTATTACCGTTACATTAAACACAGATATCTTTATCTTATCAAAGTGTAACTGAGAGGCCAACGCGAAAGGGAATGTGTCTACATATTCTATAAACTACATGACTGTTTTCATGAAATAATGCCTTCAGATAACTGCGAGTTTTACGTATTTACAATTTAACTTCCGAAAATAAATAAATTTGTATGCCGAATTAAGTATGGTAAATACTATGAAAATAATCTAATAATCATAGATCTAGAATATCTTTGTTCTATTCTTTTATTTTTATACCATTGTAAAAATAAGGGTCTTATTCTTCTGAAAAAAAAAAGAATCATCATCATTGATTGAAATAACAGTCTCTTGGTCTGACATTAATGCTTCATCTTATTTTTCAGTGTTGGAAAATGCATCAGTACAAAAACACCGCTCGGAAGAACACCAGTTGAAAGTTACGCGAGCAGATATTGCCCGAACAGGGAAGATATAACAAATGAGTACAAGTTTCAGGAAGGTTTGTCATAAAAATATATTCTACATTCTACTGACAAACAGTATAAAAGTAATACAATGGCCACTAAACGCAGTGTTTTTTGTTTTGTTTACTTTTACCTGATGTGGTTGATACATCTTTATTCTTTTAGATAACTTGGGTAAGAGGTGTTCAATGTCCGTCAGTTGGTTTTCCGTTCGTTGTCGTGCATCGTCACTGCTTTTACTGTTATTACTCTTGATTTTGCAATTTTAGCATAGTGTCGATGATATCTGGTCAGTTTGAAACTGGGTCGCCATTGATCAAAACGTAGGATACTAGATAAAATAATAGAACATTGTTGATACTTTAAAAACCACATTCTCTTATAAACTAATCAGGTTTTCCAGATGGTTCAAGTTTGAAGATCATTACTATTGGGTCAAAAACTAGGCCACTGTGTAAAATCATGGAGTCTTGTAAACTCTCCAGAGGCCACAGTTGTACCAGACATACATACATTTAGTCAGAATAGCTGGCTTCATGGAAACTTGATTAAGTCTTCAAAACTTGGTCATCTGATGTAATAAAAAGCTAGGTCAATAGGTCAAATTTTATAACAAGAGGGCAATTTTGAAAGATGACTATGATAATGAAAAGAAAGAGGTTTTTTTGTTGGTGGTGGGTGGGGGGGGGGGGTGTAACCGTGATGAGGGGAGGGGAGGGGAGGGGAGTAGGAGTGCATGATCGGGGTGGGGGGCGACTTGGTGGAGGAGCGATGTGTGATGACGATACAACTTTGCATGTTGATAACTATTCATGGAAGGTTTAAGGTTTAAAAAAAACCTAGGGGACAATTTGAACAATCTTGGTAGAGGACCATTAGATGATGCTACATTCCAAATATCAAAAAACCTAGGCCCTGTGGTTTTGTACAAGAAAATTTTCAAATGTTTTCCCTATATAAGTCTATGTAAACCATGTGAAATTGGCCTAGTGGTTTAGGAGGAGATGTTGTTTAAAGGAAAGTGTGGACTGACGACGGACGCCAGACGGACGGACGCCGGGCGATGAGCGACCACAATACATTTGTAGCTCACCCTGAGCACTTTGTCTCTCAACGGTCAGTGGCAAGAACACCTCTGAGGAGCTAAAACAGGTTTATGGTGCGCGTCAACAGTGGTGATCAGTCAAGCTATAAGTCTTTCGTGACTTTTTTTAAGTTTCAAATTAAGTTGATACTTCATGCTTTTAAAAGATAACTTTATACTAACTTTTATCTTCACTTTCTGTTGGCGGTGTTTTGTTTTTCGACAAAGACAAAAAGGTAGGTAAATCTGAATTATTTATAACCTCAATTCAGGTAGTCAGGAAGAGCGTCAAGCAGTAAAACGAGCCAATTTGCGATCAACCAAAGATAACGTGTACGACGAAAAAAAATGGGTAAATTTTATTTTACAATTTATATCTTTCCTCATTAAGAAGTTTGAGACTACCTGGACGAGATTAAAAAACATGTGTTTTGTATAATTTTTCTTTTTATATGCCTTTACATATCCTTATTTCACAAATAAGAACGAACTGACAGAAATCAAATTTTTGTATTTCACTAAGGATATTACTGTTTTATTTAATATTTATAACCAGATGAATTAAACGCTCTTTATTCCAGGGTAGTATGTAGCGATTTCTGATTCAATACCGGGTTATCGTAAAAGAAGCTTGATCTAGGATATTTTCAACTCGAGAGGATTGTTTGCACCTGTCCCTTTTATCAATGCCTGTGCTTAGTAAAATTCACAAGCGCAAAATACAACATTCCAGATCAACCTATTTTCAAAACAACCCTTTTGTTGAGCTAAGCATCATTCGGTTTAAAATTTACACAACTTTAGGGAATACTTTAAGTAAAAAGAAAGCGCCTGATGTCTTCTTCATATCATCTTCACAACAAACTTTTCCGTTCATATATCTGTCATGCCATAACAGTTGAACTACCAATATTTTTCAGGATGTTGTGTTTAGCCTGGACTTCAAACAAACGTCTATTGGCGAGACAGTTAATGTTTGTATGAAAATCAAGAATAACAGTAGCAGTGATAGAACTGTTTTTGGATCTACAACGCTGACTAGCATTGATTACAGAGGAAAACTCCACAAGCAAATCGATAGAAACAGGATCATAGAATGGATGCCCACAGTTCTGAAGGCGGAAACAGGTAAGTAATTGCAACAAATACTTACAAATGAATCGGCTTCAGTGTGGTCAAAAGGAATAATTGTGTAATATACACGAATGTTAGTACCACCCTAGAACACATTACTATCTTACTTAAACAGATAATTGATGGTAACCAACGTATCTGAATTAAAAAGTAACTAATTTCATTCTTCCAAAGGTATTACCGTACAAATGGATGCACTGTATGATATAATGAAACACTAAAAAAATGTTTTTAGTACCATACTCAAACACTGCAATATGTTTGGATAATTTTTCCAGAAATGAGTGTAACTTTGGATGTTCCTTTTGAAAAATACTTTGAGAAGTTGGTTGATGAATGTTTTCTTAAGACATCCTGCTTGTATGAGGTACAGGAAACAAACCAGATCTTTACAACGATGGAAGTTATGGAGCTTGCAAAGACGACCCTTTCCATCAAGGTAAATGATATTTTCTAATAAAACATCAACTGCATGATAATGTCATGTGGCAACTATCTATTCTTATAGCCAGAGATCCTATACATAATTAAATTCTATAAATCTTGTCGAATTATTTAACTTTTTCTTACATTTCATGATATTTTGCTGATGTTTTGCTGATATAACCCGGGCTAAATGTGTAAGCTTAAATGTTTAATTAAAATATATGAAATAAAAAGTAAAATTGTTTGAAATATCTCATATCCCACAATTACAATACTGCACCTGAAAGAAAATTCATTCTTTCACTAAAACAAACTAATATCCTCTATATAGTGGCTGCATTTTGCATGCCTTAGTACTGAATATTAATAGATTGGATACATATGAACATTGATACAGGCGCCCGAGAAAGGGTATATCCGAAAGAAGTTTACGGTAGTGGCTACCTTCAAAAATCCTCTACCAGTAACATTGACCGAATGTGAACTTACTGTAGAAGGACCAGGACTTCAAGAAGCAGCCACCTACCCTCAGAAGTAAGATATATTGCTAGTTAACAAATACCTTTTAGACTAAATGAAAGCTATTTTATTGAATTCTACAACGTTCAGAGATCACCCTTAATGCTTTTTCTTATTCATGTAATAATCTGTCAATTTAAACAAGCAGAAATTTCTGCGACTTCTAGTATTTCTATTAACATGATTTAATTATATATATTTATGATACTTGCTACTAAAATCGATTAGTTCAGACCTGAGTGTTTGTACAACGGAGTATACTTATGTTTTATACGTAACGGTTGTGTTTTGATAATTCCTGATTGTCAAATGTCTTTCCAGAGATGTGTCAGCAAACGCCACATTCACAGGCACGTTTGCCTTAACCCCAGAAAAGGTACACGAAAAGGAAATCATAGTGAAATTTAACGCGAAAGAGCTTCACTCAGTTGAAGGCAAGCACGATATGGAAATATCTAAATAACCAGATTACGTGCCTCCACAAACCTTAAAAGCATACAAATGAAATAAGAAGCGTGTGTTTCTTTAATTTTATGAAATATACGTTTTTATCTGTTTGAAGTGATTTCATGTACATAATGGATATTGATGATATGAACTATTGTTCCAGTTTAAACAAACAGTGCACACAGTGGGTTTCTAATGCGTTTTACAGGAACCAGTTTCATCAATTTTCTTGATAGTAAATAAAACCAATTTGTAATGTTTTGGACATGAAATAGAAATTATGTCCATTAAACAAATTCAAAGAAAATAACCATCAACATTGTTAGTTTAAGTTAATTCAATCTTTTTCAAAATTTGTTCTAGACTATTGCTCTTATTTTCCGATACAAATGGCAGATATGATCAGCTTTAAGAACGTATTTAAATTGACATTTCAAATTTTGTTTTGTATGTTTTATTCTCTGGTGATAGGCATTTTTACGCTTGAAATATGTTTTTTGACACATTTGTCAGAAAACACCTTTAATGACATTTTTTTCTTATATTTTTGAGATTTGTGTGTATTCATCATTTGTTTTTCCGCTATTGTTTTATCAAGGAAACTTTTCATGCTTTATATATATATATATATTACTGTTTTCCGTTTTACATTTAAGACCATGTATTGCAACTTCCATTTCTTTATTCAGTGTTACATAAAACATAATTATGTGGTGTAGCAACCATGACCTTAGCTTTAGGTGACTGTATACGTTATATCTCTAATCCCTCACCGATGTGAGTTCGAGACTCGCTTGTAGCGAAGAATTCTTCATGTGAGAAAGCCAAGGTCGATGGTTCTATCCAGGTGCCCGCCCTTATTGAAATAATGCCTGGAGGTGTCCCCTGAGGTTTTCACCCAACATCAAAAGATCGAATGTCGCCATATGACCTATAACTAAGTCGATGTTACGATAAACCCATCAACAATATATAAGCTACACTCTGATGATAGTAATAAATAATGTATTGGTTGAAGGTGGCTTTTAAACAATTCGCTTCCATTTGAATTCGCTCAAAAGATATGTTTTTTACTAAAGCTAAATATAACATGGTGGTTCAAGAAACTGACAAAATTCCATTATTTTCCTATTTGCAAAGTAACTGCCTTTCTAACTGAATGCCTTCTACTTTTACCTTTTAACTTTGTAATGACTTAACAATAAACTCTTCGTGAAAAAAGTTGAATTATTTCTGTGCACCCATATTTTTCAATGATTAGGTTTTATATTTATTTGTACTTCCAGCTGTCATTAAACACCAATCATTAACTAAATAGCGCTTTGGTATGAAGCCTCACAAGATAATTGCCTAATGGAAAGTAGATAACCCACATCGTTTTCGTTGTCAACCTGTAAAATATCGAGATCATTTTAATATTGAAAATGATTTCCTATCAATAACATAGAGAACGCGTATGCAGTTCAAAGGAAATCTATGTGGAGAGTACATGCCACTTCGTAGGACGGTTGATTTACCCGGTTTAGTTTAATTGTATCCCATTAATCTAGGATAAGTAAGTCAGAGGTCAAGACCTTCGGCTGACAAAATATATTAATATCAGCTTCAGAGAAATATGATTCGGCTGAGAAAAGATACGTTTCCTGCGAGACTGGTTTTTTTTCAAAGGGTCATGTGCGCGGTACTTACTCCTTGGTGTTCATCTTTGCAAGGAGCACACCACCAACAACGATCCTATAGGAATTAGACATTAGACCTGCAGAGTCTAATATTATTCCCGATGATAGCGTTCAGAGCTTATATCAGTGTATGCCATCAGCCATTCGTGACTTATATGTATTAATAAAACAAGGCTAAACATACCAAAATATTGATTTTCTAATATTTGATGAAAAATACATAAATCTTAAGACGCAAGCTTTGGACGTTAATTGGTCTTGTAATTAAACCTTACACATGTAATTTTAACATTTGAGCCGCGCCATGGGAAAACCAACATAGTGGCTTTGCGACCAGCATGGATCCAGACCAGCCTGCGCATCCGCGCAGTCTGGTCAGGATCCATGCTGTTCGCTAACAGTTTCTCCAATTCTACATGGTGTGTACTTGTGATGTTGGACCTGTCGGCTGCATTCGACACCATTGACCATAACACCCTTCTTCACAGACTCAAATTTAATTTTGGATTCGCCGATAAACCCCTTCAATGGGTGGCATCATATCTAACAGACCGCTTCCAAACAGTATGCATCGATGGCAAACTCTCTGAACCAGTCCTTATGAAATTCAGTGTTCCTCAAGGATCTGTTCTAGGCCCAAAATTCTACACGATGTACACAAAGCCAATCGGGTCCATCTGTAGAAACCACGGTCTAAACCACCACTTTTATGCAGATGACTCCCAACTCTATCTATCGTTTAAACCAGTTGACCAAGCATCAAAGGCAGCCACAATCACACGAGTTGAACAATGCCTAAAAGAAATCATCTCATGGATGAATTCAAACATGTTAAAATTGAATGCAGACAAAACTGAAGTAATTCTTTTTTCGAGTCAAAAACACTCCAAACATGTTGAAAATCTAGAGCTGAAAGTTGGCGAATCGAGCATTAGACCATCAAAAACTGTTCGAAACCTTGGTGCTACGCTTGATTCGAACATGCACATGGACCATCATGTTAATTCTGTGACTCGAACATGCTACGGCCAAATACGACACGTTGGTCATATTCGACCATATTTGACAACTGAAGCCACAAAAACCCTGATAAACTCGCTTGTGACCTCACGATTAGATTACTGCAATGCTCTTTTGTACGGTGTGCCAAAATCAACAACGAGCAAACTGCAAAATGTCCAAAACACAGCTGCACGTCTTATTACGAAAACAACCCGTTTTGAACATATAACACCAATCCTTAAAGATCTTCATTGGCTTCAAATACAAGATAGAATCAAATACAAAATTCTCATTCAAACATTCAAGGCCTTGCATGGACAGTCGCCGGTGTATATGAGAGACTTACTGGAGGTGTACGTGCCAACTAGAAATCTGAGGTCAGCAAATGCAGCAACAACCCTTGTGCCACAAAAAAGTCGACTGGTTATCTACGGGGATAGAAGTTTCAGGGTTGCCGCCGCAAAACTATGGAACTCTCTCCCTGACAATCTCAGAAAAGATTCATCACTTAATTCATTCAAAAGAGCTCTCAAAACACACCTTTTCAAAATGTTCTACAACACATAGATACCAACTGTGACTGTTTCTACTCATAATAAATATGCCATTGTTATTTTTGTAATACAGAACTACAGCAGGTCATTCGTCGCTGACGAAGATCTCTTAATTGTACAATTCATCATGTAATTAACTAAATTGACAATCCATCTTTTATTTCATCATGTCACATTTTAAGGGTTATGACGTTCTATATGTGTGTTTTTCGCAAGACTTGAGTTTCACTTGAAATGTGTGGTATTTCTATCTAAAACAGTACATGATGGCACCATTTACCGGGAGGCTGAACCACTACATGCAGCCCGTCTGGGCGTACCAGATGTTTAAAGCACTGGTATTGGCAATAGTGGTAAAACGACCTCAGGGGTGGGGGTTGCGGTCATGGCTGTTTGTTGCAATAAGGCTGTAAATATTATCATTGTTCATTTATGATATTGTTGTAATAACTATTATTTTTATTATTATGTACAACGCCATTGAAAATATCATTATAAAAAAGACGTTTAATCAGATTGTTCAGTTTCAGTTTTGTGATTGTATATGTCATGTTTTGTTATTTTCCTACATATCTGCGATGTGTCACATGTTTAATTGTAAAGCGCCTTTGAACGTATATTACATATGAAAAGGGCGCTCAACAAATCTGGTATAATATATATATAATATATAATTCCAATAGGCTTTAAAAGCGAACAGCATGGAGCCTGACCAGACTGCGCGGATGCGCAGGCTGGTCTGGATCCATGCTGGTCGCAAACCCACTATGTTGGTTTTCCCATGGCACGGCTCATTTATTAGGGTTTCATACCAGTAACATAAAATCATCTATCATTTTTGTTCTCATTGACCGCTATTATACATGATTAAACACTGTATTCCTCTTGGTTATGAAGATTGTATATCATGCATTTGATTTCATAGTAATTAGGAATTCGGAATTTAGGAAAGGTATTTTTTCTCTATTACAGTAAAATAAAAAAAGTAATAATATGCAAAAATGTCGTTATTCTACTATTACCTTTTATTCCTCAGCAATGGAAGCACATACTACTTCTTTGTGCTAAACGTTTTGTAACATACTATTTTTATTACAGAAGTATAAAAAAAAGATTTCAGTCTTTACTTTCAGTATGTTTTAAATTTCGTTTGAAATACATGTAATTAGCGTCTCATTTAAATAATAAAACTTAGATTAATAAGAGGTAATCAAATGTGAAATGAAACAACCCTGCAATAACGATTGGGCTAAATGACCCCAAAGCACCAGAAATACTAACAGCACTCGAGTCCAAGTCAGATAAAAAAATGCTCCAAAGAAACAGTTGTAGCTGAATGCGGAAAAGATTAATAGAGACGACTTTTATGCTCTTTTATTGCTACAACTACAATAAATGAATGAAACAGCTTCTTAAACATTTATCTTTTAAAAGATATCCTGGGCTTTTTTTTTCACGAAAATGTTCTTATTATTAGATATTAACTGTAAATATGGAAAATACTCAATATTTGTATTTTACTTGGCCAGCAGTGTATGTAGAGCAACAATTACTTCTTTTAATGTGGTAACAGTCAATTGTTATTAAAGCTGCGAAAATTCAACATTTAACAAATGTGTTCTGTTTTAACATAGCACACAATACTGTTTATACACCAAAACATGCTTATTTTATATTTACATAAATACTGTGTAGTAATTGCTCATTTTTGTTCAAGTATGAAATTTGGTCATAAACAACTTTAAGCATATATTGTCATCGAGGCGGACGAAATTTGCCAGCTTCTATCTGATATTGAAATGGCCAATTTTGTACCGAGTATCCTTAATAACAATAATTTTTGCAGCCAAGACAACTTCAAATATTTGACCATCACTGGATTTAAGACAATATTGTATTTGTTATAAATCCTGTCGAAGAAATCGTTAGGTTGAATCACACCCCCTCTAAATCTATATCTACGATTAACACATGTGAGCAGAGGTTTATGGCCATGGTCTTTTGACAGTAATAAGTTAATAATTTCTTACCGAGAAATGTATCAGATACTAGATATAATTTAGGCACTGTAACTAAAAATACAAACTTCAAGTAGGAACTATCTATTTCAGATATATGTATAGCTAACTGCATCAAAGTATGTAGACTGAAAAAAATATTTCAGCTATCATTTTCGGAAAAAGAGTTATTTGAGCTGAAAAAAAATGATCCTGGGTAAAATATTTGGAAAAACTGGAGACAACACCGCTATGACTTTACTGTAGGCTTAGGTGGCTATTGACCTAGTACCCCATGCAAACCATGTACTTTTTACCTCTACGCAGGAAAAAAGCATGCTTAATTATGCATAATTGCCCTGAATAGAAAATTATGTAAAGATCAAATAAGTTAATGCTCTGGGAAAAGTGTGACATTTCTGTGGTGAAATTTGTCAACAAACAGACGATTATTTTGAAAAAGTCAAAACCCACAGAATTTCACAAGGTAAAATATACTGAAAAGGTTACTGCTGGAAAGAGAACAATCTCTTCTATCAATATATATACGTCAAAGTATGGGAAAACATCTAGAAATATGAGAAAATCAAAGAAATCAATTTCAGGACAGTTCAATGCACGACTGTCTTATCATGCATAGCATTTAACATAGATAGGTTGCTTTTCCATTGCACTGGTATAACATGGACAAGATTAGGATTAAGAAACGGTGTTCACTCAACAATTTCACTATATAAACGGATTGTTTCCCTTGTGTAAAGAAGGCTTAGTGTAAGTCTCTAGATATATCTAGTACAGTTTTAAATTTACTGATAGCACGCGTTCTGTGTTTCTCATATCTTGACTCTAACACCGACAACATTATTATATGTACCATCAAAGGGTCGAATTGTAGGCTAACTGTTGATACTACGGCTGACGACTTACTTTAAATGTTGTTGTCTGCAGTGGGTGCAACGTTTTGGCAAATTCATTCAGAGAAACCTTTTATATCACTAAATAATTTATTGCAACAGGGTTCCCGATTCATGAAATGCGAAAAGCTTTTACGAAATATCATGGATCATCTGAACTTTTGATTAATTGTTTCGCAATTTTAATAGGGGCTTCCACACATCGGATTCTATGGAGTTACCAGTAAAATAGCACAACACCAATTTAAATTTGTTGTTAATAAGCACATATAAGAGACAACATCGTTTTAAAGCGCACTGAACAGTCCCTATTCGACGGTTCGAGTCAAATCTTTCCTATCTTCTTCCAAAAAATTCAAACATTTCAGTAATACGCAGCATCCTTGAATTAGTTGAAAGAACATTTAGGTGTAATTCAACATCAAGAATAAACTTTATTCAAACGGTTTACTGTAACCTTAATGCAAAATATGAAAGGTTATTAAAGTATGCCCTTGTCATAAAACTAGGTGTGGCAAAGATTACTTCAGTTACAATAAACAGCCTAGACCTTCAAATATTTTATGCATGATAAACAATATAATAAATATGACGAAAATAGACCCTCGGTGGTTGGTAAAATTGCAAATCAACTGACATATCAGCATAACACCGCTTTTGGCATAAACATTCATCTGCTGCACAGTCACAAAAGAAGCCTATCCCGTACATAATTTACGATTGTAACGAGATCTGGTATAACCACAACATAATAATACTTTTGAAAATGAGCTAGTGTAAGACATGACATAAATTTTACGTATTATTCAATTGCGCTATTAGATTTGCAAATCAGATATAGTTAGCAGGAGAGAGGGTCATTAATGCTCAAGTTATATTTTTACAATAATATAAAGAACATATATGCGCGTAATTAATATTGATATTATTTATAACATAGCTACAGTGAATTATATACATTTATTACATGTAAAAGAAACAATATTATTTTTTATACAAATAGGTGATCAACATATACGTCTTATTTGTTTTCTTGAGACCTCCGTTGCCAAGTGGTTAAGGTCGCTGACTTGAAATCACTCGCCTCTTACCGATGTGGGTTCGAGCCTACCTCACTCGGGGCGTTGAATTCTTCATATAAGAAAGCCATTAAGCTGGCTTACGAAAGGTCGTGGTTCTACACAAGTGCCCGCTCGTGATGAAATAATGCACGAAGGGGCACTTGCGGTCTTCCTCCACCATCAAAGCTGGAAAATCGCAATATGACTATTGTGTCGGTGCGACGTTAAATTTACGAAATATATTTGTTTTCTAAGGTCAATTGTAGAACAAATAACTGTAACTTAGTCCATGAGAATTGCGAACAACTTTATTTAGAGGAAAAATTTTAAATCAAAAGTCATGCTTTCTATGTGAGATAACACTTTTGGTGTTTATTTGAACGAACGGAGAATAGCATTTTGATAGTGTGTTCGAAATACAATGTATATTACAATAAAGGATGTAATAGATGCAGATCAAACAATATAACGAGGTATCAAAATGTTCAGATAAATAATTCACGAATATTCACAAATACAATAAGGTATATTAATGTACAGACAAAGATTTTATTATTTAACATACAAATTCGACATAATCTTATACATGTAACTTGATCTATTCAATCTTTAAAATTGGACAATTTCGTTTCACGTCTGATCAGTATGGTGCATGGGTCATGCCGCTATTTTTATGTTACCACAAATATACTATCTTATATCAAAAGTGAAAACAATGGCTATTTAAAGCTTCAGTAATCGTATCGTATTAATAATATACAATAGAGGCTGAATCCAACATTTAAACACTGCTATTGCTATTTTCGTACAAGTGTCCGCTTGAGGGATTCTTCGGAAAAATAAAATAATAACAGATAAAAAATTGACGTTCATAACTATGATTTACGTCAACGATGACGTCGAATAAGGTGGAAATATGAATCAGTGTGCTATATAGACATACAATAGATGTATGTCTAGGTTTCAAAATATCATAGAATATATAAACACATTTATTTGATCTAAAACATATCACATAACACAGACGGTTAAACAGTGCGTTTAAATTTTCTACTCAATCATCGGTCGTCATGGTATTTCTTTTATAAAAATAGTATAACATATATGATATTAATAGAAACATTTAATAAAAGAATGAAATCTTTCCTACAGACGTCCCAATTTAATTTTTTCCACATAAAGGAACCCCACAGTTATCTGGCCATAATGCCAGGATTTGTCATTCAGCTACGGTTCTGCTATTGAAAATGTACATTGTTTGACAAGAAGTATTTAACGAAATAAGGTTATGGGCTGGTGAAACATAAAGAATTAGAAGCTACCATTTGTACCATTTAAATGCATTTGTATTTAATTACTAGATTTTACAAGAAACATTTTAAGAATAGATGAAAGGTAAGTCTAAAATATTTTGAAAAGGTTAAAGCTCTCAACCTTCTATTTAAGCAATAACAAGTGATTTTTGGAAGGAAAGCTGATATCTATTTTGCACATTAGTAATCGAAATGGTAATATTTGAACGGTATTCAATTTCCTTAACTCGCGAAATAACCTTGTATCAATTGAGTAGCGTATTATGTTTCAGAGATTTTTTTTTATTTTAAAACAAATCGCAAGGTAGACGACATTTTGCACAACAGAGTTTTGAAAGTAGCCTACATTCTTCTGAACTCTGGCCAAAACTGAGGTTCAAATTAAATGTTCAATGCGGGGTATGTTTTGTGTGTCAACTAGAGACATAATACAATTAGAATATATATCTCTAAAATTTAACACTATTTTGGGACAATTTATGGTTCCTTTAAAGGTGGTTAGTCAATCATTAGCAACACTTTTTTTCATTTTCTATCCTATATATTTTGTTACAGATTTATTTAAAGCAAACTAGGACCGATTGCAAAGAGTTAGTTCCCTTGTAGAAATGCATGTGATTTTTTTAAAACAGAATTCTGTAATTTCCTCAAGACCTTTAATGTGAAATTATTTAAAAAGCTGGGAAGTTATTTTTTTTCAACAAAATTCATCGTTTCAAATTTAGTCTCTGTAAACAGTTTTTTTAGGTTTAGATTCGAATTTTCAACAGTATTTCAGTTATGTAACGGCGGGCAGTTAACCAGTGGCTCTGGATTCTGTACTAATTTGTTCTTCGCAAGTTACTGCTTACCTTTCCACGTGAATTATAGGTGAAGGGCTAAAGGTTTTAGACACATCACCCAAGGAGAACAAACGCCTCCCCCGGGTATCGATTTCCTGACCCTTCCCCAATAGATCTGCGCATTCCCAATTGAGGTCAGCGGGCGTGCTGTTTTACATTTAAATTACCGCTAAACATATATAAATATTCATTTCCTATTTATAAAAACTTGATAACAAAGGTTATAATACCTTTTTGTAAATATGCTTTATTGACAGCTAAACAAAGTTATACAAAAATGCATCGATAATGGCTTTGTGATAGTGCCAAATGAATGCATATAACATTACATGCAACCAAAAAACAAATCCGATAGACGAAAAACAACTGCTGAGCATGTACATCATAAATATATATCCGAGATGTATTCAATATAAGACTAGATCTGTAACCATCACAAGCACATCCTTACAGTCTTCGATAAACCTGTTAGTAAGATTAATTTCATAATCCTAATTGTCTAGGGATTTTTTTTCATTTGCATAATAACATTTTGAACTGAACGACTTTCTGGTTTTCCATGATACAATGTTGCTAAAGGGTTTTCCCCTGGACACGTACAGCTAAAGAGCCTACGTGAGAGTTACATTATGGATTGTTGAAAATCTTTCTACAAGTAAATATAAGGTGACTGACAGAAACAATACGATTAAAGAATTGTTGTAAATGTCAATGTGCCAAACACCGTATCTCCACAGTGCTCTTTTATGTTTAAAAACTAATTCTTAATAAAATGACAACAACATACCTCTGAAATAATCATCATCTAGCAAAATAATTAATTAATTATTAATTACTTAATAAAAAATCTTCTTAGAGTGGTGCAAAAGAAAATGCGTGCTGTTTTAGAGAACGAAATGCATGTTTCTGTCAAAGCTAATAGACAAATATAAAGCAAACATGAAAGTGAAACATGTCATTTGCATGCACAAAAATAGGGTTATCATGACTGTTTCTTTATCTGCACTGTGGATTTTACTGGGCCTGGATCTCACGAGGCGCTTGTGATTCGTTCTGGCAAAATCCACGAGAGCCGAAAGCATCTTTGCATGTCAATGCACTGTTTTAGTTACCCTTTTATTACAAACATATACCTAATTGCAATGTTATATCTGTCAAAAAAAAATACTATAAATTTAGATAAATAAGACTGAAAACTTGTTTGAAACGGTGTTTTGACTCATGGAATGTCGACTATGCCATTTTCGATTGAATATGATATTGTATTCGTTAGTGGAATGCTTTCTTATTTGAGACAGAAAATTCGTAGGTATATAATACATATTATGATTTAGTTGAGAAAACGCTTCCATAGACCTAGTGATTGTTTTACACATAACGTCGTTATGAAATATGAATTTGCACACGTTTACCTTTACCCAGGGGTTTAATTTTCTAACATGACGCTTAATCAGTATACCCAAAAAGGTAATAATACATTTGCAATATTTATAAAAAGACACTCCTAATGCAATGCATGTGCGTGCGCTTTTATGTAATCGATATACTAGATTTGAGCGGCAACAGTTTTGTTCAATCCGCGACTAAGGCTCAAGGAAGGAAGACGTACGAGATATCGGATATAATTTCCAGGTTTACCATTTTCTATTTTACAATATTTAAGCAATTGTAGATGTGTAAAATATATTAAAATATTGTTCAAATTGAGGTTCGATGAATATTTACAAATCCTAATTGCTGGTAACGGATAACTGAAGCAAATTTCCGCTGTATTTTTTCACTACAGTTTTTAATTTCGGTTGGCCTACTATACGATGTGTTTTTGACTTGTTTGCTGTGCCCACTTCCAGGAAATACATTCTAACATGTTCATTTTTTGTCACAGGCAGTAACTAAAATAGAAATTCAAAATTTTGTCTCTTTGCTATGTTCAAATTACATATTCAGCTGTTTGTCATTTTTTAATTATTTTTTCAATTCAGTTTCCGTGCCAACAAGCTCAGACTATAATAGGCCTACCACGTAACTTATATTTCAACAATATGGCAATGTAACAATTATTTCATTGAAGCGGAGGTAGATTTGAATGTTTGTTTTATGGTTCGATTAACATTTTTGCGAACAAGATGCGTGCGCTGAAACCAACAAATCATAATTTAAACAGACATATTGTAAGCACACCAAAAGTGTATATATCTTTGAGCGACGTAAAGCGGTTTAAGCTTTAAAAAATATGCTACGAAAAAATATTTATTGACGTTTAAAACATGGAGGTAATATATATTACCTCCATGTTCAAAAGTAGGATAAATATTTTTTTTTCATTATTATTAATTAATTAATTAATATTTATTTATTTCCATTTTGCAGTTGTTTACATCATAATTCAGACCAACCTTATCAAATTTAATACATCTTTGTCTAGTGTGTTGTGATAAGATATCTCACCATATCAGACTGTGTCCTTGGGTTATGAAATATATCAATCAAATTTCGTAATTGGATACGTTAGGATATAACGCTAAAAGTACGCTTGCACAAACTGCAAAATACTACATTTTGTATTTGCAAACGAAGGTCATCTAAAGTACTCGAGATATATTCTATAAATTATATTATCCATAGATTTTCTTGGTAAGTTTGTCTTCCTTACACCTGTTTCTAGGTTTATCCTCGACGATTATTTACTGAACATATCTATACTTACCTGCCATTTGTTATAATGCCAGTATCTTTAAAAGTACTGAAAGTACCTTCTTGAAATTTAGCGTACACATGTTAAGATATGGTGTTGATAACAATTCAACAAAACTTAACAAGGACGTCATATAAATTTACTCATTTTACTACTTTAACCCATATTTGAAAAGTTACAAAAATATGCTATTGATCAACGTTATGACGAAATTAGTAACAGCAAAAACAAAATAACGCCGTTACCATACCCTATCGAAAAAATTCATATGATATTTAACTATTTTCTTGCAAAAGATCAAAATCAACACTTTTATAAATGGTATTCATATGTTTTCTAAAAACATAAACAAAACTTTTCGTGACTTTCAACAAACGGGGCGTGTAGTTAAATGAGCGAAATAATATATTTGCTTCACTTTATACTTTAGAAACTTGGAATATGTTTCTTACAGCTTCTTGATCTAAATGAATGCTTGATCTAAATAAAAACGTGCAACCAGATCTTTTATAATTATTAGCAACATAATAGTTTAGCCTTTCTGTTTAGTATAGATGTTGGGTTGGTGATCATGACATTACAGCATATATCAATGTGCGAAGGCAGAACAGAGAAGACCAATAAAAACAACTGTCTGACTCATAAAAGACAAGTCCAGCTACATTGTACATTGCAATTGATATTATGCATTTGCGTGCGCATACATATAATTTATTACTAGTTCCCAGGTATTAAACGGATATTAACCACGTGGCAAAGATAGGAGGAAAACAAAGATATCGGATATATTTTTCAGGTTATCATTTCAATTGTAAAATTAACTTTATAGGCGGCAGTACGTCATTCATTTTTCATTGTCTTTCTAACCGAAGGAAGATGTTCGTAAAATATATCAAATGTTAGTTTTATTGTTTGAAAAAAACATTTTTTTAACATTTTAATGAACCAAATATTTGCACAGATGTGTTTAAATAAAAAAATCAAGTTTGAACAAAGAAGATTCTTTTTTTCCAAAGTTCATTTGAGCCGCACCATGAGAAAACCAAAATAGTGCATTTGCGACCAGCATAGATCCAGACCAGCCTGCGCATTCGCGCAGTCTGGTCAGGACCCATGCTGTTCGCTTTCAAAGCCTATTGCAATTAAAGAAACCGTTAGCGAACAGCATGGAATAATCAATGTCTATGTAAAAATGTTAAAAAAAAAATACCCTCCCCCAACCCCCGTGCAAAGAAACCTATTCTTCAATTACAACACTTCTATAAAAGAGACAAATCACCTAAAGATACAATAAGGTATAAACGTGTAATTTTTGGCGATTAATAAGAGGTTAATATGCGGCTCCGGTGTGCCTTCTGGCCATAAAGGCACACCAAGTGTTATAATAGCCCGAGGGCTTTAGCCCGAGGGCCATTATGATACAAGGTGTGCCATTGTGGCCAGAAGGCACACCGGAAGCATTTATTGACCTTTTTATTATATACCCGAGACCTCCAAATCCTTTATATTCCCAAGATGTCTAAGGATGTTATACCACGCTTAATTTCCATCATAACATGGCATGTATTATTTATTTTGAAATTTGCGATAAAAAGCATATACATTCATTATTAATGAAACGTGACAAGGTGTTACTAAATAAATTAGCAGTTCTAAGAGATTCGATAATATAGTCCAGTCAGTTGTATATTAAATTTTAATTACTCACAATTCACAAGTGGTGTAAATTTATTTGAATCTCCGCTCCTCTACGACATTTCTTGGGAATTCCTCCACTTTTTTTAAGGTCCGATTTCGTTTCCGATTTTGTATTATCATTTTTTCATGCTTTCAGCAAACTGATGTGTGTTCAATTCATTATTTATATCCTGTAAAAGTCCATCTAAATTCAGTAACCGATCCGACTCGCTCGCCGGCCATTTTGGCGTTGCTGAATGACGTCGACGCCAGAACGCGCAGACGTTCCGGTTACCCGGGCCATTATGATTATGGCGCGTGAGGCGCACTGCGCCATTATGGATTCGTCAACAGAGGCCTTAATGACCATTTTTAACGGCTTTTTGTTACTATTTATAGTTAGGTATATAATAAAATTTTCATAATTTTAGGAAAAAAGTAAATTTTATGAGTAGTACTGCAATGTTACAAACACTAAGGAATTTTAGATGTGAAAATTTTGAGTGAAATCCAGCTTAAGCATATTAAGCCTGCTGGAGAAAATTCATAAACAAATAGTAGGGGTAATATTTGTAGTAGTAGTAGTAGTATGTGTGTGTTTGTGTGTTTGGGTTTAACGTCTTTTTCAACAATTTTTCAGTCAAATAAACGACGGGTAGTAGTAGCAGCAGTAGAAGTAGTAGTGGTAATGGTAGTAGTGGTGGTGGTGATAGTAGTAGTAGTAGTAGCAAGGTTGGTCTAATCACTTGAAATTCCCGACTTTACTATCAGACAAAAACAATACCACGAAGTTCCAATCATGTCCTTTCAAAATTAAGGACTGCTTTGAAAAATATGCAGTAGTTACTTAAAATGTATTAAAATGCCAAAGCAAGTAATTTAGCGATAAAAAATTCATAATTTTAGAGAAAAGGAAAATATTATGAGTAGTACTGCAATGTTACAAACACTAAGGAATTTTAGATGTGAAAATTTCAAATGAAATACAGCTTAAGTATAATAAGCTTGCTGGGGCAAATTCATAAACAAATAATAAGGGTGATATTAATAGTAGTAGTAGTAGTAGCAGCAGCAGCAACAGCAGTAGTAGTAACGTTGGTCTAAACATTTGTCTTAGAAAGTAGTTCCAATCATATCCCAATTATCTCAATAATTAAAAAATAAACTGAATCAGAAATGTTTTGACTGGTAAAACAACAACATTTTTATCGGTTATGGTTGATGGCCATTTTATCTTTTATAAATATCGCACAATAGTGTGTCAATATCCCGTCATTAACGGTCACCGGTTACACAGTAAAATGGACAGTTCTTTGTGTCTTTGAAACAATTATGTTCTAACGTTTCAGATATATGGCTTATTGTTTTTATGTCTTTGATACTGTATCTTTTAGGCCAAATCATTATTTTTTCAATTATAATAATAAATCTCATTATAACTTTCCGGCCCTGATTAAGTTCTTATTGTTAGGGAACTGTTAAGGATCTTTTTTTGGCACCAATCACGTTCAAGATTGTGTCCACCGCAGACGTACATTTTGTTTTAAAATATAGATGAAGCCAGTATTTCTCTTTCTGATATGTACAGTCTTTAAAGTTATTATGGAAAACTGTAGCCTCGTCCTGTGCCTTCTTCATAATTTCACTATTGACAGACCAAAGACAGGAATGATTTAACAATCCTCTCATATATTCAGCACTTACGGTCACAACATAAATTAACAACCACCGTTTACTGCACAAGAGCTTTTTACCACTTGCAAGCCAAAGGTAATGAAGTAAAGGGAGATATTACGCTTATGTGTTGTAGTAATGAAACTTAGTTTTCAAGTAAAGGCAAGAAAACAAGCTAGATAGCCAAAGAATGCTTGGACAGGTTATATATAATTAAGTACAGATAATCAGTTTGAATCAAAGCTGACGAATAGATGACATAAGAATATCGGTACATTTCAAATGCATGCTGAGCCTGTTTAATTGATCCTGTGTTGGAAGATAAAAGAAACAAAATAACTATTTACTAACGGTGACCAATCAACTTAATCGCCAATAATTTCGCTAAAGTACAACATTCACCTACTTGTATCAAACGAGGTCGTCATATTTAGGTGCAGCTATTCTTTGCGACGATATATTTTATGACATTGCTAAAAATAAAATTACCAATAATTGTTTTGTATTATGTACTGCAGACGACCATTCATACACCAAGGATATCTTTTCAACTGATATTTCACAGCTCTTTGTGCGTTATTCAACTTTTCGTACTCTGTTGCCCTTCAGTTATGTAATACTGTATAGGTGTTATGCACTTCAAAAATATGACAATCTTAAAACACCATAAAGGTGGTCAGCTATAGTTTGGTCAAGTGACAGATTTGTACAGAACTGTAACATTTGATTATTTACCTTTAATTGTGAGTTTGCATTAGCGCTTAATACACATTGGACTTTCACTGGCAGTGCTTTTTAAAATTTAATTTTTCGTATACCTAGTTGTCCAACCAAGATTTAAGTATCAATTTGACAAACATACTTTGCCTTTGGAGTGATAGAAGTATATAACACTAATACTAAACACAAAAAAATGCATGTTTGAAAAATTATGATTACCTCTCTTTATCTTTCTCTGTTGCGCAGCCAAGATAGATTGAAAATAAATGAATTTACAAACTAGACACATTTTAAAATCTTAATTCCAATATATTATCAAGTTCACATCTAAAACTAGAAATTACATTGAAATGAAAAAAAATCTTCAGCTTTTTAAATAGTTTCATACGAAGATGGGAAAGGGTTTTTTTTAGCAAAAAATAAAAAATAAAAATATCAGTAAAACACACATTTGTAATAGGGATCTACCATTATTTAGCTGTTGTTTGTTGTTTTGTTTGTTTGTTTGTTTTGTTCATTTAGTAAATCTCTTTCAAAAGTGAGTGACCACCATGAAACAAATTATTAATCACTAATTTCAAACAAATTTTCAACTGTTTTATGAAATATACAAGCTCATTAAAAACTAAGAACTTTCCTATACCCAGCCAATCGTGTGAAAACAGTTTTTATTTATTTATTTATTTATTTTTTATTATTTTTTTTATTGTTTTTTTTTTTGTTCATTTGGTAAATCTCTTTCAAAAGTGAGTGACCACCATGAAACAAATTATTAATCACTAATTTCAAACAAATCTTCAACTGTTTTATGAAATATACAAGTTCATTAAAAGCTAAGCACTTTCCTATACTTAGCCAGTCGTGTGAAAACTGGAGGGACAAATTACAATTACTGTTGATCATTCCAATGTACATGTAATTTCGCCATACCAGATCCTTTAAGGCCGGCTTGCAATTGAAAATATAATATACATGTACAATTATATAAAGGAATATGTTAATTAGTCTCATATACCATTGGAACACACAAGAAATAAACTTATTTATGCATTTGTTACCTGTTGAAGGTTGCAGGACATTAACAATTAAACAGAGGATGTGATGGAACAATTAGGTACACAATTTTGCGAACATTTCTTGTTTAGAATACAACTATATTTTAACTTGAAAACTGTGTCAATCTCATTTTAATGTGTCAAATACCATATCGTTTTGTTAAGTTACTTTTGGTAAAACTGCATTTATTCTCTCATGGTATTTTGTTATGGTTTTATCTTCCTTAAAGTCAGTTTCAACCACATAGAAATATTGAAATAGAATAAGTGTAAATAGCAGCTTCATTTTACATTTGCACACGGTAAATAGCAAAATATTATTCCTGAGAGTCCTTTTTTACCTGTTTACATAAAGCTGTCTAGTATTTGTATTCAACTTATCCCGACACCACCAACAGGGCATATGTCGGCCTTGCATTCTCATTTGTCAGACAGAGGTCATTTGAAATAACCATTAATAATAATGATAATAATAATAATTACAGTATTTAAAGAGGATAACATATTAGCATTTATATTCCCTCTTTCAATACTTCAAGGACCTGAAATTTCATACAGTACAAGGATCATATTACTTTCCTTGTTCATTGACATGCCATCCCAAAGATATATAATGAAATCATCACAACCGTGAAAATCTGAATAAATTTTAGGTTTAAATTCAATGTCTGTGTAGCAGAATTCTGCCGCCGATGCAAAGGAGCGTGATGGATGTAGCACGTTTCATTACCTGTCACGAACAGATCCTATCAAACCGAACCTGCTGTATTTTTTCTCGATTTCGTTCAAAGTTTTCGAAGGCTCTCCTTATATATTCTATTATTCAGCAAGTTTAAACATAAGCATGTAGGCGGTGACCGAAGTAAAATACTTACTGACAATTTATATCTAATGATTACAGTCTCTTACAGTCTTCCAATGTGTTCAATGTTGCATTTTTTAAAGGTAAACTCTTTTTAACGGCGGCTTCTGAATTGAAAACGAGCCGTGACACATGCACAAGCTTTAATTGAAAACGTTTATTTGATATATTAATAGAAAGTAGAAACGAATTCGCAGGCTCCAACATCCAAACAAACACACGTATCTCATAGGACGGTATGGCGTATATCATAGCCAGCCAAGCAATGTTAAGTGAGGAATTTTATGCAATTAGGGTCATATGATTTGAAGTGTATTGGACACCGCGGGTGACAAATTATACAGTCCTGTTATAGATTAATTATCTTTACTTCCTGTCACTTCTGTCTAACTTCGGCACAGAAGTTGGCATAAGAAGCAAGACAACTGGTTGGTATATGTGAAAAGAAGTTGCTTGTTCAAAAGTGATAACACTGAAGATATGACCCCAACCATCCTTACATTTTAGTTACCACTAAGTTATGATAATTATATGACTAACAGATTAAAAATAATTTCCGTTGCGTGTTTAAGGTATCATATAGTCAACTGAAAGAGAAAATTTACTAGCTCTACTCTTTTTCCTGTTTATGTTATTGTTATTATTTAATGTCCACAGATGTCAAGTTTTTATCCTAGATCTGTGTAAAGTGACAAGACACTGTTTTAGTTGAATCACCTTATATTGTAACTATTGTGACATTGAACTGCCTCTTGTTCACGAATTTGACGACTTTGAACACAAACTCAACTCGTTTGTGAGCGTGGTTTTAATATCAGAAATGTTTTGACGAGACTGTAGAAGTTCAATATTTTCAGTGTTTTAAAGACCGTTGGAACAGATGGTCGTTAAAGAGAGTGCCTGGATGGTATAATGACCTGTTTAGTATAAAAAATAGAGTTATCTGCCACTGAAAACGTCATTTCCTCCGAAAATGCCGTTTTTAAGGGCCAATAACTCTTTTTCAATACTGGTGACCTATGACTTTTATTGAATATTTTTGTTTCTTAGATGAATGTCCTTCAATATCCAAAGTTTGAAGAAATGCTGTTATTGGGAAACATTTCGCCCATCTCATATACAGAAACTGTAGCGAACGCCTTTAACATTGTTTATAAGTGTTCAAATTTGTATCAAATTTTGTTTTTTAACATGCATTCTATAGATTTGAAGCAAACAAAATCCTTGAATGCGGTTGTGGTATAATATTATCTTGCCCAAAAGGAAACCAATTTTTGATAAAAGGTTATACTACCCAAGAGTTATGCAATGCGTCGAACTTCACCTTATATTAAAATGCGTTGTAACTTTACCTTATCTGCAATGATAATGAGAATAGAAGTATATTCATTTGCATTCAACGACAGAACAAACAAACAACCCAGACCCGTCTAGGACAAGGGTCATTCAATATTCAATTTCAATGCAATAATTCCCAATGCCATATTCGCAGGTTTTTACAGACATGACAGTGGTGTGATAAGTTCTTCACTTTTTTCATGATTTCCTGTTGCATTTTACTATTAATGTTAGAATTGCGTACTCGGACCTAATATATATGTAACACAAAATTATATATATATTTTTCTGAAGATACGACCTGCAATGTTTAGGATATATCAAATATCTAAAAATACGAAGGTAAATTTATTGAATAACCCTCTCAACATAGAGCATGTGCGTGCGTAGTTTTATAATCGATCGCTTGCCTTGAGCTTTTAAACAGGTAGAGACATAGTTTTGTTTGCTCCGCCGTCAAGACCAAAGGAAGGAAACTATAAGAAATCGGATATACTTTTCAGGTTATAATCTAAATTTTACAATTTGTTTTTATTTCTTCTTTACTGTTTTAATACGCAAAAATGTGAAATTTGTTTCACTTCAGCGAATGTAGGTTTGCGTAAAATATTTTAAATTAATATTAATCTTTATTAGTATTTTAATTTATGTCGTGTTTGGCGAGCTGTGGTTTTCCATTTTTTCTATTTGATTATCACAGCACCGTTGTCAGTGCCGTGTGGCGGCTGTAAAAGGTCTCCCCGTACTTTCAATCAGAGCTGTTACATTTCGATCTCTTCAGATCGTTCAGCACGACATTAACGTTGTGTTAGTGTAATGTTTAATTTTGTGGTTCCAATTCTCCGGCTTTAACATCTTCGGGTACTGTTTTATCACCCCTAGGCTATGTTGCCTGCTTTTTAAGTTTGTCTTTTGGCAGTTTCTGTGATATGCAGGCTCCATAACCTCATATTCCCTCTCTTAATTCCAGTTTGTTTAGTTTTACCGACTGTTTTCTCGTTCAGGGCAAACCTATTATTTCTACTGGGGACAATATCCCTCTTTTTCATGGAATTGCACTCTGTGTATCATTGAAGGGTCCATGTACACAACCTTATGAAGAATACACCTACGGGTGTCCTCTAAATTTTATGTCGGTGTAAATGTTGAGTTCTGCTCAACCCGAGACAAAATGGCGTGGACGATAGCTTGCATTTCCACTACCGTACATGAACAGGCTCAGTTAAACCGAGCCTGCAACATTTTCATTTATGTCGTGTTAGACATTCTATGGTTTTCCATTTTTTCTATTGTTTTACTGATTAACATTTTTTTCTGAACAAGGTATTGGTACAAAAATCAACAGGTCAAAGATTCAACAGAAATATGGTAAGAAAGGTATCCAAATTGATTACTTATAACATATATTTAACTATAATGAGAAAAAAAACATCTGATTTTAACAGGTTTTATAGGAACTGTCTATAAACGACGTATGCTATGATTCATGTTGTGTGATATCTCGCCAAACCAAAATTTGGCCTTTGTTAAGCGTTAAATCTTGATGTATCAAGTTACAAAATCGTTATTTTTCCTCATTACACTTCAAAACAACTATAAATAATGATGAAGTATTGGTTTCGCATTGTGTTCTGCAGATCATTTGCAGATGAGATCATTTACATATATACAACTTTTATTTTAATAACATACATTCTGTAACCTCAAGCAGTTTTACTTTAGCTGTTGTCATTGAACTTCAAAGCGTTTTCTTCCTTATTCATCTTTCTAAATTCAGTTAGAGAGATAATCGTCCGCTTTGCATGTCACCAAGAGAACAAAAACGAAAAATTGACTACTGTATACGATAAATAGAAGCCAATCTTTCATTTCTTGTTCCCTGACTCATGTAGTCTGTTGTGTGATATTTTAACTGAAGAACCAGAAGGAGCTAATATGTTAGATGTGTGCAGGTTATCCGAAATCTATCTGTCCGTATACCGTTAACTTATACAAGAACATCTGAAACCACACTAGCTGGAACTGAGATATGCGGTATCATCATCCAAAGGACCTGTATTGACTGCAAATAATGATCCTGGGGGTCTATACAGAAATAAACCACACAAGAAGACAGGTCAATTGAGCCCTAGATATAGCTGGACCTCTTGTAAATTGTACTGACAGTGCTAACTTAAGCCACATTCGAGTCCACAAAAATGACTTACATATGGACACCAAACGTTAACTATACAGAGCTATTATTTCATAAACGTGTGTGAAGATTAGTTAGGCAAATGTTGTAAAAGTGTTGAGGTTATATAACAAAACACACAGTGCTAAACAATTCTTCGTGTTCTTCCTTGGTCAAACGCAGTATGTGTGATAACTATTACCTAATATGATAAATGAGACTTCGTGAAGGTTGTTGCCGCATCATAATGCTATGAATTATTTCAATTTGTGCTACAAAACGAAGCATATTAATAGTTTTTAAGCTAACAACAAAGCATGTTAAAGTGCTATTTGAAAATGTATTAACAAAACACAAGGATACTTAGATCTGGGTTCAACTTAACTTTATAGATGGAAATAACCATATCAGTACAGTATAAGTGCTATGTCGACGTTGCCAGAAAAAAGATCTTACTGACTGACAATATTCTTATGGTATCCTTCCACCTTAATTGGCAGTAACCTTACGGTATCAAATCACCTTAATTAACAGTAATTGTACGACATTCACCTACTTGTATCACCCGAGGTCGTCAAGTTGTGGTGTATCTATTTATAGTATTTCTAAAAATAACAAATGCACATATTACTGCAAACACCCAGTCACACATCGAAGCTACCTTCTCAAGTTACTTGATAGCGTTTAGAATATTCAAATATGCGTATTCACCAAAATTGAGTGGGTGTTTTGCACTTCAAAAGCATTATGAATTAGAAATTAGTTAAACCGTCATTCACTATTGTGCCAATTTTGCCAATTTATTAAAACCTACTGAAAGTAATTTTATCAAATAAGCATAGTTTTAGGAGAGCATGTTGTTCAAGAAATATTAAATAATAAATATGGAATTACGCAAAGATATATTTATTACGTTTTTGATATTTATCACTCCGACTGAAAAATATATTTGATATATTCACTGTAAAATTATCTGATATATTTTACTTTTATGTAATTCACTAATAAATATGTTATTCAATAATTTCATTTTGTATTTTCTACAACGTAAATAGCGAATTTAATCGTTTTAAACATATATAGTCCCACGAGGTCCTTCCTTTCGACTTGAGACCTTTCTCGTTTTTATATTCAGCTCTTACCGCGACATCAGTTAACGCGTTACGACAATATAACAATAATACACTTTTCTCAAGGGCCTGTTGTTTCAAAACTACAAGCATCATATTACATTCCTTGCGCATTAAAATGCGCCCGTGACAGAAGATGTAAAAATACCATTACAACCATACAAACATGCGCAAACTTAAGAAATAAGTCTCTATATGGGTATAAAATACATATGCATATTTGAACCGTGTGGACGCCGAATACCCCCTAGTGTAGTTTAAAGACAACTAGATTTCATTCCAACATGTGCAATACTAAACCGCGATAAATATTTTACACATTGTTTTGTTTCTATTGCATTTTTCTATTGCATTCTTTGAATGATAAAAAGAACTGTCAGATCACAGCGGCTTTCGGTATACCCAACACTCCAACATTAAAAACGGAATCCATTGTTGAAAACATAACGTTACGCATTCATTCCTTTGATAGCAGGAGAAGAGCATCACTTTTTCCTTTATTACAGCTTTATTATTTACTGATTTTGTTAATTTCCTACTTGCTGTTTGCTATCAATTCCTTCATATTTAATAATGTCCGTTAAAAAAAAAGATCCTTTATAATATTTGAAAACCGCCATAATACCACACATCCCTGCTATAGTTGACATAGTAATATGTGCATATAATTATGTATTTGCATAAACAGGTTTTTGATGCTATCAATTATATGTAAAAAAAACCCTGAAATTATTATGATTTTGTAAAGCTAACAGGCGGATGGCTCTACAATTCCTATTATTCCAGAAACAAGGAGTAATAAAAGGGGTTACTCATGGTGCCTCAACTCAACATTTCCACATGCTAAAAGTACAAAAAAAAACAATTAGGAGACATCCGCAGATGTGTTCATATGGCGATGCACATGGAACCTTCAATGCTACTACACTAATGTGTCCCCAAATAAAATAATGGATTCGCCCTAAACGAGAAAACAATGAGCAGAACTAAACAAACTGGAATTTAGAAAGGGTATCAGAGGTTATAAAGCCTGCATATCACAGGAACTGCCAAAAGACAAAATTAAAAAGCAGGCACCATATCCAAGGGGTGATTAAACAATACCCAAAGCTATGAAAGCGGGAGTATTGGAACCACCCACGCCGAAATGTTCATGCTGAGAAACTAAACAGTACCAGTAACACGACATAAAAGTCGTGCTGAACGATCTAAGAAGATCGAAATAAAATATAACAGCCCTGATTGAATGTACGGGAATACTTTTTACGGCCGCCACACGGCACAAACAACGCTGCTGTGATAATAAAATAGAAAAAGTGGAAACTTCACAGGTCGCTCAACACAACAAAAACGAAAATGTTGCAGGCTCGGTTTGATTGAGCCTGTTCATGGACGGTAGTGGAAATGCATGCTACCGTCCACGCCCTCTAACCCCGGATTGAGCAGAACTCAACATTTACACATGCTAAAAGTACAAAAAAACAATTTAGACACATCCGCAGATGTGTTCCAAAGTCCCATATAATGACATTATGCAAGAGATAATATTCAAATATCAAATTCATTCCTACTTTTTGTATGTTTTGTACTCATAGAATGTCTTGTTGTACTGGAAGATCGAAGTGGCTTGATGAATATATGTCGGAAGAGTATATAAACTACTTCTTCACCTTTTATTACTATGACCCAGAAGTTGAGGAAGAAAAAGTACCAAAATCTGCTGATAAGAAAGAAACAGCAGACGGTGAGTACTGAATGATTTCGTGATATTATTGGCATTATGAAATTCATGATGAAAATGATAATAATTACACATTTACAGAAACGTGTGTACTAGTTTCCTATATATCTTTTTCACATCAGAAATGGCGCGGTTATATATTTTGGCGCAATATTTAAAACAACATGTTTAACAGAGTTTATAGTATATTCGGCCCTTTGATATTTACCATTTATTCAAAGAATAATTTCTGCTAGTTTAAAATTACAAAACAAAAATTGATAAAATTACACAAATAATAAATAGACAGAAACTGTTTAAAGGTGCCCTAATTTTGCGCGTATTCTTGTCACTTTTTAAACCAGTTCGTCCTTGTTCTGAATTTTTTTAAAACCTGAATTGAATTTATCTTTAATTCTGAAAGTCTGAAATGTTTCGAATTAATTATGCAGTCATGTTCCTCAATTAACAAGTGATATTATTCAGGTAAGCTCTTGATTTACCTTTTGAGATTAATTTCAATTAATTTTGATTTATTTGATTTTCATGTTAAATGCTGAAATTTATTCGTGTATTCGAGCAAAAAAATAACAATATTCTATATAATTATTTTCTCTTTTTATAAGAATCATAAACAACAATAGTTGTCTGAAATGGAAGCTTTTCAAATCTTGCTTGACTAAACAACGGCCATATCAGGTTCCCCCCTTCCAGAGCAAAAGCCCATAAAATGAAGTTATTTTAAGTTATTGCATTGTTTATGTGTCGGATCTAAATATCATCTACGATTTAGTTTTATTTTTGAAGTATCTTTTGTTCATCTTAAGATGCTGGGGTTCTTAAGGTAGCTAAACTTGACCTAAATGTCGAGACAAATACACCTGCTCATCATACCGATGAGTTTGACATCACCAACCCAAATGCGTATGACAAGACAAAGCAACTTGTGGTTAGACGTGGCCAAGAATTCACGTTTACAGTGAAGTTCAACAGAGCGTATGATGATAAGAAGGATGACTTGCGCTTGATATTTGAATTCGGTAAGTAGATTAACTAACTAAAGTTACATATATGATTAAGCAAAAGCTGTCTGGGCCAGTGCATATGCGCATGCGCATGAACGCAGTGATAAAATAAAGGCCCTATTTATTTTTCGGATATAAGCCATTTAGACATGGTTCAAGGTTACACATGTTCATACTAACAAACAAATCTAAGTTGTACATAAATCGTATGAAACGTGTACACAATTTAATTTGTTTCTATGATAAATACTAAAAATAATGGCATTGCCAAAATTTTTTAAAACATCGTAAGCGATATGTACTTAGAATTTATGAATTACATTTTTTTCTCTCTTTTTTTCGGTAAGTAGCGACCATAAGGTTATCAGAGTTATGGTTTTTAAATAAGTCAGACTTGCTTTTTCTATACCGTTAGCAAAAAGCAGTTCACGTTTCTTGTGTAATCTTTGTTGACATCGTAAGTTAAATATGGTACACACTGCTTGAAGATCTGTCATGGCTATTGTTGTTGTAGAAATATAAGAATGTTATATTGTCAATAAATCTTCACGAAACTTGCAGAGATGTGTTTTAAATATTTCATACAAATATGATATGGGGAACGATTGCTTTGATTACGTTGGAATCATACACCTCGAATATATCCCAACCACTGCTTTTCACATTGCTAACATATGACAGGCATAATTTCTTGAGCAATCTTCATATATATCACATTATCTACATACATATAAGATCGCAAGATCAAAGAACAATTCGGTAATTGTCACGATTGATCATATATAGCTAGAGTTACAGCCATTTATTTAGTAAAAATACTATTGTTCTCTAGGGGTGTGAATATATTAAAACATAATTTACTAGCCTGTGAAAGCATTTGGTTGAATGATATTTCTCGTAACTGTCAAAATTGATCCAATATAGCTAGAGTTACAGTCATTTATTTAGTAAATTACTTTTGTTCCCACTGAGGATGAATATATTAAAACTTAAATAACTAGCCTGTAAAAGCACTTGGTTGAATGATATTGCACCAGTTTGCTTTCAAAGGTATGAAATAAAATGAAATGCAAACATAAGTCGAACTTACTTTAACAACTAGAAACCATTTATCATAGGAAAAAAGCCATCTGAGGCCAAGGGAAGTAAAGTGGAGTTCATTCTGTCAGCCAAAGACGTTCCGAAGGAATGGGGAGCGTACATCAAACCTAAAGCTGGATCCAAGGAAGAGCTTACAGTCGTTGTGACGATTCCACCAACATGTGCTGTTGGGAAGTGGAGCCTGAAAATAGATGTTGTGAAAACGAAAGACAAAGGCAAAACGGCTGTCTTCAGATACACTCACAAGGATCCTATTTACATTCTTTTCAATCCCTGGTGTAAAGGTAATTCTAAAACTGAGTAAATTACTATCAATTACAATTTAATCAACAACCTGGTTAGTAAATAGATTAATATCAATTTAATGTGGCTGTTTTAGAAAAAAGAGTTTCTCCTATAACACCCGAAAGATGTTATAAGCCATTTTATAGTATAACAAGGCATATCTCCGGACCCAGTTGGTAATATGAGCCGTGCCATGAGAAAACCAACATAGCGGGTTTGCGACCAGCATGGATCCAGACCAGCCTGCGCATCCGCGCAGTCTAGTCAGGATCCATGCTGTTCGCTAACAGTTTCTCTTATGGCAATAGGCCTTGAAAACGAACAGCATGGATCCTGACTAGACTGCGCGGATGCGCATGCTGGTCTGGATCCATGCTGGTCGCCAACCCACTATGTTGGTTTTCTCATGGCACGGCTCATATGAATTCTCCAGTGTCGACTACGTAAATGTTTGTATGTCTGTTTGAAACTAAATCAAGACATTTTGAATGATAAAGATGACCAGGTGTATATGGAGGATGAAAAACTGACTAAAGAATACGTGCTCAACGAGAAAGGAAAAATATACAGAGGAAGTACCAGACGGATATCTCCATGTCCATGGAACTTTGGGCAGGTACTGTATTCTTTAGCACAATTGATCGAACTGGTTAATGCAATAATATATCTTGAAATGAAATCATTTTCAGTATAGCTATGTAATTTTTTTTTTGCGGGGAATTCCAACGCTGTATCATTCAGCATCTTAGAAAACACAGCAGATGTGTATGTAAGGAGAAAAATATAGAACATTGTTTACAGCTCTAGGTACTTTAACTGTTAAACAATTGTAATATCAAATTATAAAATAGTGTTAAGATTTCTAAATAAATCATCATGACCTCAGTAATTATATATTTTGTCTGTGAAGAAGTCTTCTAAAAATATTATTTGTTTCTCCAAAAATGTCGAAATCGTAAAATTATATATTTTGTTAATTGTATTAGCTACAAATTTATACATCATTTTGAAAGAAGTAAGAAAACAATATCAGCATTTGAAATAACACTACACACTTATTTTCTTCTTTCTTTCTTTTCTAGTTCGCTGGTAATGTCTTGAACTGTGTTAATTATCTCTTAGACGAGAAATCCAATATGACTTGCGTCGCTCGCGGAGACCCTGTTAAGGTCGCTCGGAAAATCACCAGTTTGGTAAGCTTATTTGAGTGTCCAACATTTTTCAATAATCTACGAACGTATTTTACTTCTACTGCCCGCGTATCCTCCACATATACATTTGCCGCCGTCGTTGGGACGCCGTTTGCTCGCGAATAAATTGCGAGACAAGTCGCCTTGGGTAACGACTCTTTAATTAAATTTTGCGTGAACGACGGTTTCTGCAGTTTTGTCAAAATTGTTAGAAATTCATTTTCACATTTTTATTAGCAACACTTTTAATTAAACTTTAATTTTTGACTTTAATAACGTATAATATTCTTGCTGTCTTTGGTGTTAAATCAGTAAAAATATATAAAATTTCAGTCTTTTTTTTCTTCATCGTATTCATTGATTGGATTCAATAACACTAATAGAGAATACAGTGTGAAAACATATTTTAATGTATGTCACCAGTGATACCGTGGTAGAATACGGTGTGAAAATTTATTTAGAAATATGTATTCAGGTAAACAGTTGTGACAATAACGGTGTTTTAACTGGCAATTGGAGTGGTGAGTATGATGATGGGACATCCCCACTTGAATGGACCGGAAGTGTTGCGATTTTAGAAGAGTACTTTAACACAAAGGCACCTGTACAGTTTGGGCAGTGTTGGGTCTTTTCTGGTGTCGTTACAACTGGCAAGTAACAACAAATTATTATCTGATTTTTTATGAAATGATTGTATTAGAGTGAAATAAATTTGGTTCAGTTAAAACACTTTTGAAAGATACTGATTGGAAAGAAAATATGTTTGTTCTACGTGTAAGATCAAATATCGTTCACCTGCTAATAGAGATGTACACGCGTAAACCGATGTGAAGATGGAAAGTGGATTAGAGACAAAAAGGAAGGACCTTCTCATAGTTCAAAGTTTTTAGATACTATTTCGGGCACTTAAGCATTAGGTCACGTTTGCTTTAGGTCACATATGATCGCCCTTTGTCCGTCTGGTCGTCCACTGTCAGTCTTCATTATCAAGTGGCATGTTAACTCTCTAGAAGTTACAGTTTGGGCCAATTTTAAAGACATTTGATCAGAATGTTGTTGTTTTTGTTGGTTTTTTTTCCAAAAAATCTCAGTAAAATTGAAATTGATACTAGATCATATGGCGTCAAAATGAGGCCACTAGACTGCATTGTAAATATTAGAAAGCATTGGACACCTTTTCTACATGAAAATTGTCAGAATGTATTTATATGACATCTAAGACAAGTAGTTCGAAACTGGGTCACCTGTGTTAGAAAACCAGGCCACTGCGTCAACTCATAGAAAACCATTATTAACTCACCCTTTTTGCCCTTTTCGACTCGAGTATTTTCAATGCGAGCGCTGTTATCGCCTAATCAACCGAACAATACCTCTTTTTAAAGGCAAGCTCTTTCTTTCAATGATACTCTCTAATGACATATTTGCAAAAATTTCGTTTGCAGATTTCCAGTTATAATTGTTGTTTCTTTGTTAAAAGAATCTGCATTATATACCAGTAATACGCTTTAAATCGTTTTGTTAAAGATATATTTGACCCAAAATCATTATTAGAAAAAAATCATTTTACCTGTGTAAACAAAACAATCTATGTCTGTATGTGTAAACAGCACTGAGTGTTCGGTTTAAAATGGCACATATCTTATACACATATAGCTATGCACAGTAAAAAATGTTGTTTTTTGGGGTTTTTTTTTGTTTGTGTTGGGTTTAACGCCGTTTTTTAACAGTATTTCAGTCATGTAACGGCGGGCAGTTAACCTAACCAGTGTTCCTGGATTCTGTACCAGTACAAACCTGTTCTCCGCAAGTAACTGCCAACTTCCCCACATGAATCAGTGGTGGAGGACTAATGATTTCAGACACAATGTCGTTTATCAAATAGTCACGGAGAACATACGCCCTGCCCGAGGATCGAACTCACGACCCCGCGATCCGTAGACCAATGCTCTACCTACTGAGCTAAGCGGGCGGACAACAAAAGTAAAAAATGTGTACCACCACTAAACACTGGGAGTTTTTGTAAAACTTTACCATCATACATGACATTTGAATAGAACTAATGTAGCTCTACAAACATAGTTAGTTAATATATTTAGTCAAGTTAAATTAATTTGATTAGGAGTGTCTACATTTAAAGTTAATATCCAAGAATTAACAAATTTAGTGAAAGATGCGTATTGGATATCTTCAAACACATTCGGTAGTTTACATGGTTCTTATTGTTACCTGAATATTCTAATTTCTGTAAACGTATGTGCAGTATGCAGAGCTCTTGGTATACCAGCAAGAAGTATCACCAATTTTGCCTCCGCCCACGATACAGATGGAAGTATGACCATAGATAGCATATGTCGAAAGTCTGATGATGGAAGTTTGGAGCAAGACGAGTGGGAGACCACTGACTCTGTATGGTAAACAATCTTTAAATTATCTTTGTGATTCTTAAAGAAAAGATTTTAAGGTTAGTTTCACTAATTCGTCGTTGTTACATAGAATCTCATAAGGTTGTTTTCATCAATTTGTCGTGTTGACAAATAAAATCTCGTGAGGTTATATTCACTTATTCGTTGATGTACGTTAAATAGAATCTCAATAGGATATTTTATCTAATTTGTCGCTGTCACATAATTGCTCTGAAAGGTTAAAAAAAAGATATCGGATGTAGTTTTCAACAGAAAATCAATATTAATTGTGTTTAAACATTAACATACGTGCAAAAATATTCTCTTATAACCTTAGTTCAACAGAAAACGAAATATGCAAAAATGTAGCCCATCCCAAAAAAAAAAGGGTTGCTATGAAAGGTAATGAGGAAAGATCGTTTGTATTTTTCAACAGAAATTTTATAATAATTGTAAATAAACAATATCCTCTTATAACCTTGGTTCAACAGAATGCAATCCCTCCTGTTTTTTTATGCGGACGACTTGGATCATTTTTACCTTACTAAGCAACTAGTTATTGACATAGAAAATTGTCATCAAAAACGTTCCCAGTAATGCTGCATTAAGTTTCATTTGTAATGGTCATTAACCCTTACCCTGCTAAATTTCTATAATGAACTTGTCCATCTTTCAATTTTGATAGTACCATTGACTGTTAAAAGGGGGTGTTTACCAAAAAGACACTGACTGAATGGCGAACAGTGCAGATCATGATCTACACTGGCCGCAAAGGCAGAATCAATCGTGTCGAGCATGATAAGGTTTAATATCGGAAATAATTACTGAAGATTCAGGAAGGCTAAACTGACCCAGTACGAATTAATACATATAATACGTATCAAGCCTGGACTTGCCGTCTAGTTTGATAGGAATTTTTTCAATAAAAAAACCCAGAAAAGGTGCTAAATTATTTTAAATAGTACCTTTCATGGACAGATCCAATTAAACCGAGTCTGTTTTTATTTTGCAGAGGTATCTTCTTGCATATTTATGTCTCCCACATAAAATGGGGGAGAGCATATTGGTTTTGCCTTTGCCGTCCGTTTGTCCGTCCGCATTAAGCTTGTCCGGCTTTCACAGGTCAAACTGCTGGCCGGATTTTAACGTAACTTCTCAGGAGTGATCAGTACCAACCCTAGTTTTGCATATCGTCGACTTGTTCCGCTTCGCTGTACAAAATGGCCGCCAGAGCTAAAAATAGAAAAATCTTGTCCGGCTTTCACAGGTCAAACTGCTGGCTGGATTTCAACGAAACTTCACAGGAGTGATCAGTACAAACCCTAATTGTGCATATCAAACTACTAGTGGATTTCGATGAAACTTCACAGGAGTGATCAGTACCAAGCCTAGTTGTGCATATTGCCGTCACGTTCTGCTTACTGCATAAAATGGCCACCAGAGATAAAACAATTAGAAAAATCTTGTCCGGCTTTCACAGGTCAAACTGCTGGACAGATTTCGGCGAAATATCACAGGAGTGATTAGTACCAAGCCTAGTTTTGCTTATCGCCGACATGTTCCGCTTCGCTGCACAAAATTGGCCACCAGAGCTAAAGGTATACATAGGGGAGACATATGTTTTTGTGCCAAAACCACCTTCTAGTTTATTATTTATAAACAATGAGTAAAATATACATGAGCATGTGTATACTTTATTAAATGTCATTCATATTTACTTCATGATTTCAGATTATTTTTTTCTAAAATAGAAACAGTATCACATTGTAGCAGGTTTGGTAAGGCAAAACTAAATTAAAACAATTAATTTGTTATAATACAGAGAAACAGGAGGAAATAAATATTTTATGATAGCCTTTTCTCGATTTTAATTAATTTCATAAATTCAAGATTCATTGATACGAGTACACAATTTTGTTTTCTTCGTTTCCGAACACTTAAGCAAAATGAAACTTCTTTCTTATTTCCGTTTATGATATTTTTGTACGATTTTTTTTTTGAAATCATTTAAAGTTTTGACGCCATTGTTGTACGCCTTTTCTAAGGAATTTTCATGTTTGGAATGAAGTTTGGATGGCACGCCCAGAACTGCCCAAAGGCTATGGTGGTTGGCAAGCAATTGATGCTACCCCTCAAGAAACAAGCGATGGTAGGTAAAATTATGTCAACAAGAAACCGCTTTTATAATGTGACAGTAAATCCGTTAATTTGTTTTACAAAAATGTTTCAATAATGAATTTATCAGAAAAAGAAACAGCTATATGAAACTGAAATAATTCTTCCATCTATCACAATGAACACGCTAAAGGCTATTACCATTCAATATTTGAATTTGATGATGTCTTTAAAGTATTAGCCCTGGCACCCGCTCAGTCCACCACTTATGTATGTGACTGCACACAAAGCAAACCAATTAAGACAAACATTCTGTGGCAGTAAGTTTTTATTAACAATCGCATAAAAAAACTTTAGTAGGGCAAAAATCAAGGTTTTTTTTATAGAATTTATGGAACTTTAGATAGTTTAGTTTATCTGGCATTATTTTAAACTTAATGCAAGAACAGGGAGATTTTGTGTGATATAAATAGTACTTATTTTTATTAAACCAGCTATGAAATAGGCTATTATACTAACTCACAAAGGATTTAAGGTTGAGAATTGGACCTTGAGAAACAAAGCAAAAACAACATCAAAACATAGAAAGAAAGAGTTGTTTGACATGAAAATTAAACAGCATGTAAAACATGTATATTACTTTATGAAACAAGTGTCAGTAGACTGATATAAACATTGAATTCCGGAAAAGGACTACCTAAAGGGGCTCCACTTCCGGACAAACAACTTTTTCCGATTATTTTAAGTACAAATGGCATTCATTTTCAAAGGAAGACAATTTTTTCCGATTATTTTAAGTAATCGTCGACAAAAAGTTGTTTCCCTTTGAATATGAATGTCATTTGTAAAGAAATAAAGATAAACAATAGCTGAAAACTGTGTTCCACCTTATTATGTGAAATTTCACCACTCGTACGCTATTGCAAATGCATCAAAACGAACGTGTGTAACAGTTCTTTGAAAATGGTGAGTTTTTAAAGGCGTTTGACTGTCCGGAAGTGGGGCCCATATAGGCAGTCATTTTCTGGAATTTACATGCTGTTCAATTTTCATGTCAAACAAATCTTTTTTTCTATGATTTGGTGTTGTTTGATTTTTGTTTCTCAAGGCCTACTTCGTAACCTTAACTTTGCATCTCAGTATAAAAATGGTATAATACAATAGCGAAAGTATTTTGCTTGTTCCCCTAAATCAGTGTATGACAAGAGGCACATGTACATTTGACGAGGAGTGTTCGATATGAATTGCTTATTGTCCTCTAGCTCAATATCCACGTGGGGCACGATAAAAACCAGTACCTACCTGTATAGGGTTATTCAATACCTACACAACGGTGTATAAATGTACATGTTAGACTAAGTGTAAGACATAAAATTTGCCATTTGAATACTTATTTATTTATTTTGTTGGGTTTAACGTCGCACCGACACAATTTAGGTCATATGGCGACTTTCCAGCTTTAATGGTGGAGGAAGACCCCCATTTGAATACACGCAATCATTGACCACTGAAGTAAAAATGGTTGGTGGAGCGTCCACAAGAAAAATGAAGTACGGGCTTACATCAAAGCTCGCTCAAAACTTGGTTGTTCTTTGAAGCAGCTGATGACTGAACTTTCTACTGCTTATGGACCTTCTTGTGTGTCTTATGACACAGTTCGGCGGTGGAAAAAGAAATTTGAGTCTGGTGTAGAGTCCATCAAAAATGCACCGAAATCAGGTAGGCCAAAATCTGCATCTCGTAAAGAAATCGTTCCCAAAATAAAGGAAATCATTGAAGGAGATGGCAGATTTACAGTTCGTGATATTGCACGAAAGGCAGGCATATCACTATCAACGGTTCACCTTATTTTGAAGAAGCATTTGAAAGTCGGAAAGATTTCTGCTAGATGGGTGCCACATCTGTTGACTGATGAGCAAAAGAGGCAACGGGTTAAAGTGGCCAAAAAGCTGCTTCAAATGTTTCCAAAATATGACAAAAAGCAGTTTGCCAATGTCGTCACAGGTGATGAAACCTGGGTCCATTATTTTGAGCCCGTCAGAAAGGTTAGCAATAAGATCTGGGCCACTAAACACAGCAAACGCCCAATAATTGCCAAACGTTCTTTGAGTGCAAAAAAGGTTTTGTATGCAATCTTCTTCTCTGGTGAAGGAGTCGCAATAAAAGTGCCGGTGAAAAAGGGAAAAAGCATCACCGGAAAGTACTACAAAGACGTAGTACTGAAGAAACTGAAAAAGTAATTTCAGAAACGACGCCCTGCCACTGGTTTTAAACATGTCCGTCTTCAACATGACAATACCCCCGCTCATACCTCCGCAATAGTTACGGCGTTTTTGAAGAAAGAAAAAGTAACTGTTTTGCCTCACCCCCCGTATTCCCCAGACCTTGCCCCATGTGATTTCTTTTTGTTTCCGAAATTGAAATCATTCCTTGCTGGGCGGAAATACCAGTCCCGACAGGCACTTGGATCTGCCATTCATCAGTACCTTATTATTGTGCCCAAATCAGCGTACCGTGACGCCTTCAAGAAGTGGATACATCGGCTGAAACTTTGCATTTCTAGCCACGGGGAGTACTTCGAGGGCATGAAATGAGCCCTTTTGGGCTAACTTGAAATTTGAAGTCTCCAGATAGAAATAAGCAATTCGTTTCGAACATCCCTCGTATACAGTAAAACCTGCTTTAGTCGTCACTTCTATTAAGCAGCCAACCTGTCTCAAGCACCCAGTGTCTCATTTCCTAAAATGGTCATTCATTCTATAAATTACCTGCATTAAGCAGCCACCTACTGTAAGCAGCCACTTTTTCCCACTCCCTTGTTTGGCTGCTTAAGACAGGTTTTACTGTAATTGAAAATATCCTCTAATTGATATACAAAGGATAATCTCGTTCAAAGTTGCTTTTCATACAAAGGCAGCCACCCAGGGCGCCAATTTAGAGAGAGGGATTTTAGATACAAGCATGTCTGACTAACGTTTTGAACTTGTCAGACAACCTTGTTTTTTAACGGCCGAGTGCATGTCATCGATACACGTGAAAGCCTCCTTCGTAGGAAGAACAAGAACTAGCCTCCAAGTTGGGTTGGAGACAGTCGAGAACATCCCAGAATACTCTGGCGTGCTATCACTAGACCATCGATTAACAGTTGGAAATAATGTAAAATATTTCAATTACTATATTGAGCGACAAGCCATCTGATACCAAGAATCTAGACAAACTTGATAAAAGGAAATTCAAACAAAATGTGCGAGACAATATGTCACCCTTCTTTTCGCTCCTAGCTGGCTCAAAAATGTTATAGTTGTATACGACTTGGCTACATGGCTGTATGAGGGGGTGGGTCGGATGACAAAATGATTTATGTTGTTCATTTATGGGTTTAATAATAATGTTCAAAGATATGATTCCATTACTATAGATAAATCTGAAAATATAAAACAAGAAATGGTAAATATAAACAAGAAATAATGGAACATCGTCTGGCAGATGATAGCTGTCAAAAAGGTAAACATACGAGCATTACAATAGGTGTGGTGGCGCGTAACTGACCGCCCTCGACACAGTAATTTAAAACTCGTAATAATTCATTAAATACATGAAATATCAATACAGAATTTCAGATACAACAAAACAGTATCAAAATATAAACGTTTTCATAACATTGAACCTTTATGAGTGACCAGCTCGTGATTGGTTAAAATAAGTCACATGCATAAATATTAGTAAGGATCTTTAATAAAGGGGCGATGATTTATTTCCCTTGGACTATATATAGATATTGGAGGAACTTGGCAAAAGGACGTACACAACACCAGATAGGACATTAACGGGGAAAATGAAATAAAATAACTAAAACATTAAAGGATGTACATGTACCGCTATTTTACCCTATGACAAATACACAAAGTTTTACAATATATGAATAGTTCAATATGGAAGAACTAAAATGAACGATCCAAATGAGGGAAATATCTTTACACTTATAATGAAAGCAAAACTCCAACATATGCTCTGTCTAACATGTAAGTCTAGTTTAAACAGCTAATGATAACGGCGGTGTACAATTTAAAAAACATCTCATCAGTTTTAGTTTATACAGAATTCATTTTAGGTCGATTGTGAATGAAGTTCTGCAATTTATATTAATCATTCCTGATGGAATCCATCGCCACGAGGATGTGAGGGAAAAGGCCAGTTTCCCTTTTTATGCTGAGCGCCAAGCAAGGGAGCTACTGGTACTATTTTTTCACGGCTTTGGTATGACGCGGCCGGGGATCGAACCCACAACCTCCCGCACTCGAAGCGGACGCTTTACCACTAGGCTATCGAGGCGGTTTAAATGTTTACGTGTATGTTGTAAATATAAGGGATAATCTTTAAATAATACATTCTTTTATGCAGGTTTATACTGTATGGGACCATTTCCGCTGAATGCTTGCAAACGCGGTGAAGTTTATTTTCCACATGATGGACCGTTCTTATTTGCTGAAGTAAATGCTGACCGAGCAACTTGGTTGAAAACTACTGACGGCAAAATGGAACTGATAGGATTGAGGAAGGGCAGGTAGGTGTCAATTCAAGCAAACTCGTAAAATATGCCGTTTCTATCTTTAAAAGTTTAGTTTATTTTTCGGTTTTAAGCCACACCGACAGATTCATGTCATATGGTGACTTGTCATCGTAGGTGGATAAGATAGAGGCCCCTGTAATCTGGATTGAGCCACCGACCTTCCGCATAGTATACATATTTTTATTTCCAGTACAGTTTGATAATACTTATATCAGAATTTCAGTCAAATTAACACAGTATCACTCAATACTATATGGATTACATTTATAGTGTCGGGAAGTACATCAGTACTAAACGAGCGTTTGGAAGAGCCTCGTTTCGGGAGTATGGTATAAGTGGTGACCTTGACAGAGAAGATGTAACATGCAACTACAAGTTTCCAGAAGGTTCTTTTACAATTTCTTCTTATTTGTCACAGCATTCTATAAATATATATATATATGTATTTCCCATATATTATAGAACTAAGTCGTCATATATATACATATTTACATGTATTGCATGAAAACTTTAGAGTTTCCAAATGCCTGTTATATTTGAATTATTAAAAATTTCTGTATTCAAATTCAATTCAATCTTTTATAGCTCTATAAATGTTCTGTTTGTTAGACGCAAAAACTTCTAAGGTCATGCCATTATCTTGGGTGGTCTTATATGTTCGAAGTGGTTTCCATTGGAATCATTTTTCAGTAGACAAGGTATAGATTGAAAAAAAAATTATGACCAAATAAAACTTTAAGACGAAGAAAAAAATATGGATCAATGAAATTTGCAACACCGATTTAAGCGCTGTGAAATGCGATTCTCATATCTTTCTTTATTTGCGAAAGAAAATTGAAAGCTGAGAATTTTGTTTCTAAAAATAATTTGTTGAATATGCTTCAACAAATAACTCATTGTTTCATCTAAAACTTAATGGAAAATCAGGTTCGACTGAGGAGAGGGCTGCTGTCCACCAGGCAAATCAATCGTCAACCAAAAAAGATGTTTATCAAACCGGATCAAAGGTAAGAATTAGCTGACATTTCCAAGATCAAAGTTAAGAAAATTACTGTTCGATTCACCTTTCCAGTAAGAAGACTTTTATTTCAATTCTCTTCAGATATAAGACAATTCCGTATGAATGGTAACAGTTATTCTAAACTCTTTGATATATCTTGAATACTTCTTAATCTGTAGTGACATGTATAGGTATTTTTGTCCCTCATTTCGTTTGTGTGTGTTTGGCACCTACAGTTGTTGCCCTTTTCCGTCTGACCTTCAAATTTGTCTCGTGCATATCTCAAAAAGTAGAATCTATTTGACCCAAAGTCATCAAACCTCACAGATTTGTCATTCAACATGTGAAGACGTCCACCTGATGTTTTAATTTGGATTTAACACCAGAGTTATATGGTCTTAGTAAAACATATGTGTAAAAAGTACCTTAGTTTTTTATGTTTTTTTTTTTTACGTGTGTGTGTGTGTGTGTGTGTGTGTGTGTGTTCAAATATTTTATCAGTCATATAAACGACGCTGTCTACTTGTATCAATGAGCACAATGCCCAACTTTATAGTGCAGCCTCACTGATTTCGCAAGAGACCAGAGTTATGGCCCTTGACGTAGTCAAAACTGTGCATTATGTGCATAAGAGTTTGTGTCACCATGTATCTCAAAAAGCACGTGACCTGCAGTCATACAGACTAGAGGACTGTTAAATAGCATGTATTGTCCACCTGCTGTTCTGTTATGGGATATTCCTCATCCAGACCACAGTCATGGTCCTTGACTTGGTTGAAATACACATGAAGTGCTTTAGAAGTTTATGTTGCATTTCTCTTAAAAATGTCACCTAGTGTCGTGATACCATGTACAGTGGCAGGAAAGTGGAGCCCTAGAATTATATGGACACACGTTTAGTTTTTTTGTATATCAGCCATCATTTTAGACACAAAAAAGATGGGTTTCAAAATTTGGACATCATTTGTAGATGTGTTTTAATAAACTTTCAAAGGTTTCTTAATTTTTGAAACAGATATTATTGTCTTGAGGCCTAGAAGGGAAAATAGGTCAAACATTAATAAAGATGTCTTAAATATCCAAACAATCCTTCTACCACGCATGGAGAATTTAGAACGATGTAAAACTTATACCTGAAGCTTGCATAATAAAACTGCGATCCACGAAAACCCCATGCTACAGATTTTATGAAACAAACAGATGACAAACCAAACAATCTTTAGTTGAAAATTTAAATTATTTTGGTCAGGGTCTAAGCAGACGAAGATGAATATTTATGAATATTCTTAAAAAGGAATGCCAGTGAAAAACACTTATTTTATTCTTCTCGGACTGAGAATGGAAATTGACATGTTACGCTCATCTATCTGCCCTTTAGGAAAATTGAGAACAAATATATTTTTATTTCTTTCTACATTGTCTTTGATTTTGTAGAAAAGCTTTTAATGATGTACTCCAAATCAGTCAATTGAAATTTAAGCAGTCAAGAAAGAATTTACACGTTCGTAACGGGGGCTACAAGACATTATTAGTGGGAACGTTCATTACAAGACGAAGCACGCACAAATTAACACGTGCTTTTAAAATTTAAAATCATTGAAACACAACCTTTTCACCTTTGCGATCATAGAAATAATTTTTAAGTTACCGATCAAGTGCAGAACTGATTTCTGAAGGGAATCCTTCAAGATAAAGACAATGGAATAACATACCATTCTGCCAAACGGGTCCTACCTTCAAAAGAAGCTCCAGCCACAATCTACACAACAAGCAGGTTGGGTTCACTAGGGTTAGAAATCACACTTGTACGAACATTTATTAATCTTGTCTTTTTCTTTCGTACATTAATCAAAATGTTCTGTTTCGTTTTGTTCTGTTACATCGAATGATAATCGATGTCGATAAACTGTTATATGCTTAAGACTAATAAATAAATGTTCTGTTCTGTTCTGATAATCAAGCACGAAAATTTAAGAGTACGACTTTTTCATTTTGATTTACTATAACAGATGAAAATATAGCACGGACAATTTATAGCAACATTTGTTTCATTTTCTTTTTAATAACGGATGAAAATATATTACGAACATTTATTAGTACTTTCTAACCGTTTTGAATTGTATTACGGACGATAATAAAGAATGGATTCATTTTTCAGAGAAAGTCACAGTAAACCGAAGCAGCAATGCTACTGTTTCCTTTGAAAAAAAGAAGTTGCACGCGCTTGATCATTTAATTTTGTAATAGTTATATTGACATTGGAAGTAACATTTACATATAAACATATTGCTTCTACAAAAACATGCCTTTCTGCTTACTTATCAGTGAAGAACTTGCAAGGTAAATAACGTTTATAAAGTTGTGTCCTTTACAAATAATTTCAGGATGTTGACTTTGAGATATGTTGTGACCACGATGATACATACGTCGGCCAAACATTAAAGCTGTGCCTCAAAGTGACAAACACTAGTAGCGAAAAACGTACAGTTTCTGGAACTATGAAAGTGACAGTCATGTTTTACACAGGAGTCCCTGATAAAGCCATACATAAGAAAAAAGTCAGCAGCACTGCATTGAATGGCAAAGAGAGTAAGAGTTTATATTGTAAACGATAAATTTCATTGATCACTATATATCTAGGTCATTCTATAAGAAAACCAGTATAAGGGACATAATATAATATTTGCATAATTCTTGCAGAATAAAAAGGTTAGAATACTGGATTGTCTTTCGTGTGTTCATACAAAACATAGCTATAACATAGTTTAATCTACGATATCGTACAAAGAAATGTTACCATTGTTGTCATGACAATCACAATTCAAAAACACCAATGCACCACGATAGTTTCTATTTTAAATGTTTCCACAATAGTTTCTTTTTTTGTGGTCGGCCTATTTGCAATGTGTTGATCCGAGTATGCGTCATGCTCAATGAGTCCACAGAGTCTACTTATACCCGATAATATTTTATTGCAGCTATGTACATTGTATATGAAAGGAATGCCCAGCTGCTAAGTTAGCATACGTGAAAAGTGATAAAATATAAGAAACGTTATAAAATTCAATTATTGCCTTTTAGTGATGTCATTAAATAGGTGTTTTATTTGATGAGAGATTATATTGACCAATGAGAACTCATTTATTTATAGTTTATAAAGAATGAAAGTTATAAGCTATATATCGAAAATATGCGCGAAATCTGCAGCGGAAATATTGCGCGACTTTAGGAGTGCCATATTATTTCGCTAAAGAACGAATGCATATTTCTCGATGCAACGTTAATGACCTTTTGTATTACATATGTTTCTACACAGTCATGTAAATATTGTATGAATTTGTTCAATAGCCTGAATAGAATTGACAAAACTGATGCAAATAAAAATTAACGCGTCTACTCACACAATAAAATGACTTCATGCACTCGATATGAAATTCACACGTTTATATGGAAAATATTGACGTTTTCGGTTCTATTGTAACTTTATGCAGAGTGAAAAGGAGTATGTAATGATTTTCTATATTTGCAAGTAGGTTTCATATTGGTCCTTTGACGTCATTTTAATGTGTGTCGTCTCTTTAGAATGAAGGTACGTTGATATGACGTCAGTGCTGACTCGTACCTTAGCAAGTTGTTGATGAGAATTCTAGCCCACATCAGTATATGTATTTGGTTCGGCCTACGAGTCGATATGATTTGTTTTATTTGAAATAACATGAATACATTTGCACCAGACCAATGGAAAAAACAATAGCATAAATCATTGACATGTTTATATTGCTTGCATCTAGTACACACGAACTTACTTAGTTTTTGATATCCTCTGATCTCGCAATTAATTACTTTTGGTTTCATATTTAAGTTCAGATTAGGCCGGAACATTTGGATATGAGATATGTAGCATGATAAGTTTCAATTGAACGAAGTATTCTACTAGTTTGCTCACCTGCATTCTATGTTTCAAATTAAATGTCTTTCCGATCAAAACTATTGCCCGAGGTCCAAGGTTAGTTATTGCATGACGTCAGAAAAACTAGTTCATTTTCGTCTTCGAAATTTTTACTGCAACAAAGCAAAGTTTAGTATTGAACTATATACTGACCAATAGCTAAAACAATGGATCTTTGAAGTATAAGGAGTTGTGTATTTCTTTTTTTATTAACTTTAGCTACAAGCATCGAAATTGAAGTACCGCCGAGCGAGTACCTGAACAAACTGAAGGATCACTGCATGCTGCGTCTAGACTGTATGTTTATGGTGAAAGAGACAAATCAGATTTTTACTGACACAGATGATTTCAGGCTGCGAAAGCCTCACTTGGATATTGAAGTAAAACACGTTTTTTTTTTCTTTTCGAAACATTAAATTGGATATGATGATAACAAAGATTTGCTTAAAATATGTAAGAGAGTGGCAGATATTTGGTTTTATCATGTTTAATATAAAATAAAGGCAAAACTATTTTTATGGCATTTTTTTGTAAATACAAGAGTTATGTTAAAGATTTAAATATTACATATCATGACACTTTTGATTTATCCTGACAATGTACTTCAAGACATAATAACACAATACCAAGTTTAATTAGAATCGAACTTAGATGATATATTAAATGTTATTACTCAAAAGAAAATGCATACGTTTACAAGTATTTTGACCCTGCTTGAAATTAATGTGTTGATAGCATTGCTAACTATGTGCATTAAAATCGGGTGTGTTTTGATATGTTATTCTTATAACTGTAGAACATTAGTAAAGAGTTCTTTCGAATCCCCCTGACTTTGACCTTGAAGACTGACATACGGACTTTTGAAACCTTTGTACTCTTAAAGATGTTATCTATACTTCTGTTGTTTTGTTTTGGACGAAGGGTAACGTAGTTATGACTGTACAAAAATGCAGTATTTCATGACCTAATTGACTGCTGACCTTGACCTGTAATATCAGTTAGAACTTCTTCAAGTTTAAACAGAAAAGTACTTGAGTGGTAACAAACCTTCGGCAGATAGAAGATTATCGCTGCTCGACAGACGACCAGTGTGAAAGAACTATCTACAGACAACAGACAATCACCCTACGAAAATTGGTTGTTAAAACACTCTCTGGTTATCTACAAAACCAACATGTAGGCTAAACAATTTTGGACTTGATCATAAACCTTCTGACTCTAATATTAAAATGATTTTTTATTGACAAAAGAAAACAATTCTATAAGATGAAATGGACATTAACTCGAAGTATGCTCAAGTTATATAGCTCAAACTATTTCAGTTTCTACGCCACTGTAACCTTAGTCTTTAATACTCTTACTCAAAAATACAAAAACAGTAGGTCCATTTAATGACCGCATGAAAAATGCTTTAAAATTTGTCACCCCAACATCCTCCAGATATTGATCAAGAAACGTTTTCAAACCCAAAGGTAACTGTAAATTTTACTACAACTTTAAGCCCTAAATATAAGGGGTCAGAATACTATCTTTCCCTGATGTTTAGCCTCTGAGCCATTAGACATAAACTTTCGTATCTTATAAATCAGAAATAGTCGAATCCCAAAGTCACTTTGATATTAACACCGGGCCTTATCACAAGCAAAAGTATAAATGTCATAAAAACATGCTTATGATTTAATATTGGGTTTGCAGGCAGTATGCCCAAGCATTCTTTGCATATCTTTTTCGGTCTCTGTGTCACTGGAACTTTAGCCAACTTTTCCCAAAACGAAAGGAGCAATCTACAGACCAGCCAGTCACCCTTTGAAACGTAATCTAGTTACTGACCGAAATCCAAATGGTCTACCAGACCGACACGAATGAAGTAAAGAGCCCTTTTCTTCGACGGATAATTAGCATAGCACAGATTACTATCTGATACTGATCTGTTCAAGAGTTGTTTAGAAACACATTTAGGTGTTACCTATTTATGATTGTAATGTTATGAATCATTGCCCGACTATTTATTTGTGATTGTTTGTTGTTTTTCTGAGTTAAAGTCATATGAACTCGGTGAATATGATATGGCGATTTTCCAGCTTTTGACGCTAAAGGACTAGATCCAATGGATTATTTCGCAGGAATCTATTTAGAATTATCGACCTAGATCTAGAAGTCACAGAGCTGTAGAGGCAATTTCTATGAAGCCAGCGACCTTACACACACCCACACGGTCATGTAATCTTAGAGTATTTTGTGCAAGTATCTATCTCTCTTAAAATTTGTCGGTCACCTGTTTTTGTTCATATGTTTTGTTTCCATGATATCTTGTTAACTTCAGGTGCCAGAAACTGGAAAAGTCGGGAAGAAATTCAACGTCAAAGTGTCCTTTAAGAATCCGCTCCCATGTACCTTGACCAAATGTATATTGGTAGTTGAAGGACCAGGGCACCAGAAACCCGTCACTCTTAAAGAACCGTAAGATTTCTATAATATTAATTCTTTTGATAACCATTGCACTGATAGACACGTAACCTACAAAGACAGGAAGTGTAAGGCTGTTTGTTACGTAAGTGCTGATTTTAAAATGTCTCAATAGCAAGTTAGATGAATATCAAAAGTTGAAAATACATATTTGATAATTGAGCCACGCCATGAGAAAACCAAATAGTGGCTTTGCGACCAGCATGGATCCAGACTAGCCTGCGCGTCCGCGCAGTCTAGTTAGGATCCATACTGTGCGCATTCAAAGACTTTTGCAATTACAGAAACTGTTAGCGAACAGCATGGATCCTGACCAGACTGCGCGGATGCACAGGCTGGTCTGGATCCAAGCTTGTCGCAAAGCCACTATTTTGGTTTTCCCATGGCACGGCTCATATACTTTTTAGCTAAATGACGTCAGCAGCTACAGTTTGGTATTTTACATAGTCAATAATATTCAAGTTGCATATTTTTTTTTGTTATAATACTAGATAACAATCGTTATATTCTAGGAAAAAAATATGTGATCATTTATTTTACATTTGTTACCAATATGAATTTCTAAAATTCAAAGTTATTATTCTCCATCAGCACATTACAAGGTAAAAAGATGTTTGTAATTATTACATATATGCGTAATATACAAGAGGGTATTGAAAAATATATTATTCAAAATTTCCTTTGTGTTTAATACTTCAAAATTATTCACAATGTCAAAAAAAGAAATACTAACACATATGTAAAATTAGAATTCTGTACATTATTTTCAAAATCAATATACAGTCGACACTCGATATCTTGAACTTTAAAGTCTTGTCCGAAAAACACGTGCACATAATATCATTTTAGGTCGAATTGCGGTTATCTCAAAGTAAATTCTTTGATTTCGAGCTGTATTTTATTTTCTATTACAGGGATGTTCCGAAAGATGGGAAATTCGAAAAAACTCTTGAGATGACCCCTGTAAAACCTGGCGAGAAACAAATAATTGTTTCCTTTAACTGTGCTCAATTGGAAGCCGTCAATGTTGCTGACACAATAGACGTAACAAAATAAAACAGAGAACTTTAAAACAAGATAAATTTGAAAAACTGTGTTTTCTTATCAGCCCTCATTTTTTTGTACGAAACAGAGAGTTTATAGACTTGAAAGTTAACATTTCCCTTGTAAAACACGCTTGATAACCAAAGACGATACAGCTTTTATTATTTACCTGTCTGTCCAACAGGAAATAGAAAAACATTTTTTTTTTTTGCTGTAAATTTAGGTTTCATAACTCGGATTAGATAGTTGCATTTCAGACGACTGATGTTGTATTTGGACTGTGACTACTGATTGCACTAAGTTTGATTTATTTCAGTTATACTTAAGATACTGTGATTAAGAAATAATATACCCCAATACAGAGATTTGTCGTTGAATAAAGCTAATATTTGAAGTAAAAATGTGAAGGAATTTTACACAGCCCGATTGATATAATAATTCGCATCTAAATGCAAAAATGGTTTAATTGAAGAGCAAATATCTGTTTCAGATATATCACTTCATTTCTATGTATCAAGGATGAATATGTGCGTCCTTGACGACATCAATCAGGTATTTGCTTAATTTGTATGGGTTTCTTTTCTAATGCACTGATATAATGTTTGACACTAATTAATGTGAAGTACAAACAGTGGTTTGTTCCATAATAACACATTATTTTTTGTCTTATTTTTTTAAAAATAGGACTATAAATCGGGTCGTGTTAGAATCTTAAATAAAACAAATATAAAGTACGCTTGGTTGTCGGTGGGTTAATGTCAGCTGGGATATGTCAATTTATCAAATTAAACGAAATCGTGAATAGCCGTTGCCCCTTTCTAGAATTATTTCAGGATTGTATTAACTTACTGCTAGTCTGTTTTGTGAATAATTATAGTTTTAACGTTTAATTGTGTTTAAAAGGGATAATCTGAGGTCGAGGAAAATGGATTAAACACACTCATTTTTTTTCTCAAGGCCACAATTACTAATTTCTTGAGTATACAAAATGGCTGATGTTTTGACCGCAAAAGAACTGCAGGCATAAAGAATTGTTTACATCTGGAAAGGAATAACATACGAAATACTTTCATTTTTCTTTCATGTGTTTTTTCTAAGATGTCAATGAAATGATTATATATTGGATATAATGTAATCTTGATATGTTATGTAATCCTTTTTACTCTATACCTTTTTCTATGTTTGAAGGGGTTGGTTCTTTTGTATTTTTGCTTCCTGTGTGTTTTATTGATATATTGTATTAAACCATCATTTTACTGTTATGCTTATGATCTGAATACTTCTCAGCATTTTTTCCTTTCGTTTGAATAAACTATCTTCTAACTTCTAATACCTCCCTTATGTTTTAGTATTCCCCTTATAATATCAGCAAAAAGTTTTATTTTTCAGCCCTATTTCAAACAACATATTGTAGAATTTGACAGGATCCTACTACACAAAATTAAAGTGCAACTTGTGTTAAATCGTATGTGAATTTGCTGCAAAATTTATAAACTGCATTCTTACATGTGAATGAAATTGTTAGTATAAACTGCTTATTTCCAATAATTTGATTAATCACATTTAAGCAACAATTACTAGTACTTTTCGTGTAAATTATTTATCTGTGGAACAAAAACATCCATAGCATAGTGTTAAATTCCTATTGAAAATGTATGTCTTACTATTTTTGTATAAAATTTAAAATGAAATAATTTTAAAAGCTGGGTATTTCTTTAAATTGCAATATAATATCCAGTTTTACTGTTGCATTTGATAGATATTTTGATATTTAAGTAATTTCAAATAAAAGACAAGTTTTAAAATTGTCTAACGTCTAAATTCATCCATTTCAAATCTATCTCGGTTGCACCACTAAGATAGGATAAGGGAGGTAATAAATTTTTTAAAACTGACATTTATATTGAATGCCAGCTAAATATATATACGTTAGTGCAAATATTGACAAAATATGGTACAAATATGGTTTTATATTTATAACAGTCCTTAGGCAAAGTATGTTCAATAAATTTATATTTGTGCAACCAGGATGGGACAATCAAAATACCACCATCGAAATTCTAAGCAATATTAAGCACCAAGTATATATAATCTGATATTAAAGTTTCAAACAAATGCATTACATTGCCATTACATTAACCAGTTTTAAACTTTAGTCTGCTAAATTTCTTAAATGGACTGGTCCATCATTCAATTGGTGCATACCATTTATCATTCGAAGCGGTGTGCACTGCAAATTTATTGACTGATTAGCGAACAGAGCAGGCTGATCTTGGTCTGCACTGGTCGCAAAGGCGGACTCACTTGCCGCCAGCAGGCTAAAGATTAAAAATGAAATTAGACTTCAACGATTAGTTTAAACCATATTATTAGTGAATGAGTACCAAGATTCGTTACATTTTATACTCCGGTTAAATTGTAGATTTAATAAGCTATGAGTTCATGCTAAATCTTCTAACGTTATAACTACATATCTTTTTTAAAAGAGCGCCATTATACATTTATAAATTCGCGAAGTGTTAAAAAAACAAAGATGCATATCCAGCCTAACCACTCAGCCTCCCCAAATTGCAACTCACAGCACACGCAGATGTGCACACTACCATTAAACACGCACACGCACACAAGTAAAGGAACACAGTAACGGGGCACCGCCTTGGAGCGGTCAGTGGCAAAAACACCACTTGGGAGATAAACTGGTTTATGGTGCGCACCTAACCTCACTTTTACCCCCACCCAATCATGTTCCAAAGACACGGGACAGTGTGAATAAAAGTAATCCCCGCTAGACTAAGTTACATACGGGTAGATTTCTAAAATATGGGAAAAGCCATAATGATCACCGTTGATCAAATACATTGACGTGTTTATAAAAAGAGTACATTCAAATGTAAATACATTTTGTACAAAGATATAGCCTTGCCAATAAAAATAAATATACCTGTTACATTGAATAATAAAAAAACAACAACAAAAAACATATAATTCGTTTTACCAAACAACTTGAGGAAGAATTTAATATTGATTTCTACAGCTGGTATTTTTTTAAATTTATATAATTGCCCTCTCCTCTTTCTCCCGCCGAAACAAAAGATCGAAGAGAGAAAGTTTTGTTACTACCCGTAAAAGCACTCAAATAGTGGCATAATTATACTAAAATACAAGAAAAGCAAGTTCTCGTGTACGGTTATGCAAGTTAACCCACACTTTAACGTGCAAAAAAATATATTGCCAGTGTATTAAACTTCACGTGATAACATTTGTACAACCACAGTTCAGTGTTTCAATTAAAAAAAAACTTACATTTTTAAGTACAAGTAAAATCAATTCTGTATAACTTCTGACCTTCCAAAAGCCATTATAATGACAGTTTTGGAAATAAAATGTTTGATTTCATTTTGACTCATTTTGAGTGTCATCAGACAATATGGAAATTACTGAATTTGCAATTTTTCACTTGCAACTGTTCTTATCAAAACAGTAATAATACAAGTTTAGACATGCTTTTTGTTGTAATATCGCGGCCAGGACCTAGTATATGCGTAACACAAAAACATCCTGGTGAAACATTTATCCCATATGCTTTACAGGATATTGAGTCAGTTGCAGTATTAACTGAATGACCCTCGAACCTTGACTGAAGACGTCAAAAGAAGACATTTCTAAATCACAGAGAGTGGAAAATGGTATTATAGGACGTAAGGGCAAACGAAGAAAGTCTGACTAAAACGCAATTACTTAAGAAATGAAATGATTTTTTTTTTCGGTTTCATGCGAAATAAACAACAGAAAAGGATTGGCAAATTAAACATGAATCGCGCTAGCAAAATGATCTCTTTTTTTATATTTACATTATATTTCCTTTTACATTTGTAAACAAAATAATATTATAACATGCACATATTTTGTGGCATTTAACATTAAAATCTGCTTCCCGACCATTCTGTTCACCAGACGGAACAAATGCGACGTCATATAAGGAACGTTCTCCCTGACTATACGCGGACGTCGTCAAATTACTAAGCAGCGATGACGTTACTTTCGCGCCTTTCATTTTGCTGTCCATACGAAATGAAAGTCATAATTTTCAATGGAAAAGTATAGGGTGAATGTTAATATTTTTTCAGATAAGAAGAGGTGATACGACAGTCGCAAGAGAAAATAAACAAAGGGAGATTGTCGAATACTGAAGGAGGCAGTTTTCTTTAAAGTCTTTTGGTTTAAACTTTATTTCAGAAAGTTTGACATACATGGTATATAATAATAAATGCATGAAATTAATGGATCGGAAAACAAGTTATTTAAAACTTATATAAATTCCTCTCCATGAAGTCTTTTACGCAAAAATATTTGTTAGACGTCTACAACCTGTGTTTGGCAATTCAACTTGTTTCAGTTTTGCTGGCACTGATCGGTCCATTTAAAGCCCAAATCAAGTATAACTCGCTGGTAACAAGTGTCGACTATCACAAAAAGATCTTCGCGTCAGACATACACACAGAGACACAAAAATCAAACCAGACTTCCAGTATGCAAGTATTAAGAAACTCCACTTTAAACTAATTAGTTACGATTAAACAACATAACCGTCTATGCCGATTCCTTACCATGGCAATAGGGATTCATGATTCCAGTCTTAGCTTCTGAACTTGTAGTGTTATAAAGGTCATTTTTGGCGCCTTGCTATCGGTGAAAAGATGTAGGACATTTGTTCCTGGGTCATTTACCCCACTGTTTATTATTAGAATGGATATTTGTCCTCCAACCCTCTCCCACCCCTCACTCACTCCAATATTTTTTGTCACATGGGTCAGTAGGCATACTGTGTTCTTTTTATTTCAAAACTTCTTTTAAAGACAATTTTCAATCCAAAAAGTGTTTTATTTTATAAAAATCCGTTAAGTCTGTTAGTAACATTCAGTTGTAAAGGCAAATATTACCCTATCATTGAGTAAATGACATTATGTTTTTGTTGTTGTTTTATTTTTAATTTGAGCTATATTTTTACGCTCTAACTAAAAATTGTAACAAATAAAGATAATTTTTACCTGCAGTAAGGTATTTATCTTGTATATTCTATTACGTTCCAAAACAATCATTCAGGGACAAAAATTTGGGGGAAGGGGGAGAGGGTGGGGGCAGAAAGGGAGGTAAGTGGGGAGGGGTGGAGGCAAACTTTCCATTACATAAATAAGCACTGGGTGGTTGCGGCAGCAATTGTCCTATCTTCCATTTCAATTAGGGAGGTGGGGGTGAATGTCAAGCAGTCCACATTTTTTATTGAGGACGGGGACAAATGTTCTTAGGAGAAAAATTCCGGTCACTTGGTGTATACTTGAAGCTTCATAAACACAGCTATCTTCGTGCCAGCTTACAGTGAGCATTTGAAAATGTGTTTTGACAATAGATTGTACTTCCACCTCGTTACGACCCAATAAATGTTTATTAAAATGTTGTCGCATGGCTCTAATAATCACAGGTTCATTTATGACATATGAAATGCAGAACTTTATGACATTTCCCTTTCCAAGAGAAAATCTGTATTAAGGTATCCGATAGGTATATTTGATATATCTTAATAGCACTGTTATATAGAACTTGCTTATTTGTGGATCGGATACCAGTACCTTAATGACATGGGAAAACTATAAGTAGAGGAAATATTTTCTAAAAGAGGCCTCCATAAGGAATTACTGGGCCTGAAAAGGTAACAAGTTGTGTCATATACCAAAATGTTCAGGGTACCTTGTAGTTTTTCAGAAGCCCGGCAGGTTTTTAGATTTTTCTGCGGGCCGAGAAATCCAAGATGGCGTCCAAGATGGCTGCCGTTTATCAAACATTGAGGCACTTTTGTTATATTCTATGTAAAAAAGTAACATAACTGAGTGAAATAAAATGTTTGTTGTATAAGAACATCTCATGCTATATATTTTTCGTCCTTTGAAAGGTCATTTGAAGGTCAAATTCAAGGTCAAAAGGTCAAAATTGTACTTTTTTCGTAATTTACCTCAAATTTTGTTTTATTTCAAAAGGGTTACAAGATATTTGAAATATGGAACGCATAAAGTAGTACTAAATAATATTGACATTTTTCATATAATATATTACCATTTAACTATTGAATAAGATATACAAGTAAGAACAAACATTTAACAAGTGAATAGCTTATATATTGCAGAAAGAAATTGTTGTTAGAGATATATCCTACGTTACATAAATCAAGCATTGTGCAAATGTTCAGTCAAATCAAATGAACGATCCAACGATTGCCAAATTACAATAAACATATACATTTTATGCAATATAATACAAGAGTAAATAAAATGCATGCATTATCACAAATTAATATTGACAGCGTTTGAATCGGGCCTCAAATTATTCAAACATTAGACAGTTCATCTCTCCGAAAAGACAGATTCTGAATAACCGGAACTGATGTCATTCTAAAACCAAGTTAATTATGACGCTTGCATTTTATAACGAATCTCCAGGCCCAAAATTATGTATATTAAATGTCATGTTACGGTGACCTTTATTGTAAAGACATGACTTTGAAAGCGCCACCAAGTAAAATAGGAAAAAGCGGTATTTGTAGCGTTATAATTTTGAAAAAGGTAAACAATATACATCTATACGTTGTAGCCTCTTAGAATCATTGCCTTTGTAAACATGACAACCTTTTAACATCAGTAAACGAGTCAACACTTTACATACATGCATTTGCTAAAATATTCAAGTAACTAGTCATTTGATAAGTCAGCTGCCTGTCTCCTATCATACTAAAGGGGCATACCCTATAACGAGGGGATTAGATACAGAGAACCTATATTATAAGCTATATGCTCTTTAAATAACAAATTAAATGAAATTTCACAGAAGAACTGACAGAAAAACGAGAATTATGGGAGAACCATAAGGTCCAGCGATCTGAGATCGGCGTCATTCGATGTAAAAATATAAATTCTCCGTAAATAAAATTTCGGACGGTTTTCAGGTGCACCAAGGTATAGGGTATGCCTCTTTCAGCAGTCGGCATTTAAAATGAAATATTCATATAACAAAAATAAGAAATGATCGTTAATCTATCTCAGAATCTACTTATTGATATATATAATTACCTAAAGCACATACTACGAGGTACATGAAAAAATGGGTTGCTTTCCACAAAATAGAAACAGGTAGTGGACATGTACTTATACAATGTAATTGGCAATTTCTATCCGACCACGTATTTTCTCAGGGTCATTTCTGCATCCCTCGGTCAAAACATAAAATTGCTTATTCATAGAAACCAAGGGGTCAATAATAATAGTGAAAAGCAAAATATTTTCTGAAAAACTGAAGAAAAGACAGTAAATGATGAAATAATACACAAGTACAATGTATATGGTTCTAACACGTATTTTTTTCCAAATACACAGTGCATGAAATATCGTTTAAGTTTTGTGAGCTTTTTTCTTCTTCACAAACAAATGTATCTTCAGTGTGCGCAGAGGAACATAATTTTTCATCTCGATGGTTATATTTGAATTAGACTTTCACTTGATACAAGAATTGTCTAGCATACTAGTAGTTTACAGAAAATTGTTTAAGAATATCAACAGATTGGTAAGAATTTCGATTTTTTTTTAAATTTCAAGCAGGTCTTGGTAACTTTACTTTACTTTTTATCTTTTGATATATATTGAATGCGATGCGTTGACGGCGTAGATCTGATCACAGCTGAAGTTAATTATAATATCCTTCTCCCCAGGCTTCACTGGGGTCATATCAATCACTAACGCTTCTCCTGAGTACGAACTCCTGAAAGCAGAAATAATTTGTTTACGATTTTTCAATATGTTCTCCAAATATGTATTAGTGCGCTTCAAATTTATATAGCGTCAGAATTTTTATTTTTTAGATTGTGTTGTATACGGACTGTCAATACTTTATTTAAGGCTATACTAAACAAGCCATAAACGTAAAATGTTAACTTAGTCTTACAGGTTCATTTTATGACCTTCTTTTAACTAGAAATATAAATAACACACGTCCAATTCATTAAATTATGCATGCTTCAATGTTTTACAGTAGAATAATACTCGAAATTTGATATAATCATTATCTAGTCAAAAATAAAGAACTGATATTAGTGCATTTATTGCTCACTGTAGATTATAGGTGACAGGTCGTGGCTTTCCTGGTCCTTCAACACGCATTTGACAGTTTGTTAATTCCACAGGTAGTGGGTTCTTAAAGGAGGCTCGAACCCTGAATGTCTGCCCGACATAACCTATATCAGGCGCCTGTAAAACGTATAACATGACAGCAATAAGTAATGCTGTATAACCTATTTCATTTTACGTAATCCTTTAAATTTATAAAAAGTAAAAGCTCAAACAGTATCAAAGATTTTCTAATTGTACATTTTTTATAAACATCTTTAATGTGTCGAGGAAAAATTTTCATCCCTAGATGAACAGATCAGTATTTCTTTATTTTATCATTAAGTAGACGTTTAACTTTATATCATATTTGAATGAATGCATATCCAATAAGAAACAACATCAAAGTATCCATACATACATGTAGCATATGCAATAATATGGTGTATGAAAATGATTTCAAAATTATTCGAAATGAATCCTTCATGCACGAGTGAGTAAACAATAGCAGAGCGGTTTCATTACTGTACTAAATCAATTTTCATCACTTCAAAGAAAAAGAGTGTAAATAAAGAAATACCTGAGCACCCTGATATTTTTTTTTTCAAAATTTGAATAACTATTTGTTAGTGTACCTCTATGCTCAGATGCGGCTTTCGAAGCCTGACTTCCTTAGTATCCGCAAAGGTTTGGTTTGTTTCTTCAACCATAAATGAACATTTTATATTGAAGATGCAGTGGTCCGCCAGTTTGTCCATATACCTTTCTGGTGATACATCCATATAGAATGATTTATCTGAAAAAATATATTAAGATAAATATGATATTTTATGAATATGTGTTGACTTATTTATAACTTTAACTCATTTCTAGATAATACATATGAGCCGTGCCATTGGAAAACCAAGATAGTGGCTTTGCGACCAGCATGGATCCAGACCAGCCTGCGCATCCGCGCAGTCTGGTCAGGATCCATGCTGTTCGCTAACAGTTTCTCCAATTCCAATAGGCTTTAAAAGCGAACAGCATGGAGCCTGACCAGACTGCGCGGATGCGCAGGCTGGTCTGGATCTATGCTGGTCGCACACCCACTATGTTGGTTTTCTCAGGGCACAGCTCACATTATAGTTGAGCGTATATATGATTATCCAATATTGGTATGTGATAAATGGATTTATTTTTGCATTTAGCCATTTTTCAAAATACGGTTATATCTATCTAATATATATTCTTTCCCTAACTCTTCAATGTTTCTATTAATTATAGAGTGTGAGACGATACAACGCGTTTAATAAGCCTTTGTACTATTTACCTTCATGGGCTACCAGTACCACCTTCGTAAGGCTTCCACTCGCAACATCTTTATATGTGTCTCCTGTGTATAATGTTGTGGTGACTTTGACATGCCCAGAAATAGTTCTCTTCGTCCGACTTCTGTTATTGACTCTCAGCGACAATTTTAATGGTTGGCCAATAAATGTGTTATTGTCTGTACTCAACTCAAATTGTACATCCTGCAAAATGAAAAGGAAATGCACGTTTTGACAACCGATTATGTATTATAAGTGTCACCGATACATTTATTCAGTGTACAATTTTTAGTGTTTAATCACAATGCTATATAAAGCAGCTTTAGTTACGTAATACAAGACCTGTTGTGTGTTGGCTATAAAGTAGTAAATAAGTTTCCTATATGTTCAATATAAAATCAATAATCTTCTGAGAGCTGTAACTCATAACCATGCCAATCATTTCTAGCCTTATGTTCTTAATTGACTTATAAACCATAAAAAAACACCAAGAAAAGTAAAGGTCCACTACCGTCGGTGAACAGGCTCAATCAAACCATGTCTACAACATTTTCGTTTATGTCGTGTTGGGCAACCTGTGGGGCTTTTTTATGAAGATGTTCTAAGATAGATTTTAGTCTGACAGGTCAAAATGATCCAAACTGCTAAAATTAGGGTATGAACACAATTGATATAAGGTTTGTTTACATTTTACCAATGCAAAAAGATCTTGAAAATGCTACCTTTACAGGTATATAGGTCCACAATAAAATAAAAGCCGGAACTACCTTAAATAAAACATGAAAATGCCAACTGAACTGGGGAAATTTGAGGATTTGTTTCTTTCTGTCATTTTTAAAGACAATTTCTCAAAAAAATTCCGAACAGATTATTTTATGTATTTTATGTTTGAGCGACAAAATGTTTATGAAGATCCTTTGGAAGCAAAGGATGCAACCAAGCAAATATAAGAAAACTTGTTTTAATTCTGTTCATAAGAGGTTTAGGGAAAGTGAAACACCCGTCAAGCCCCCTTGCATTGGCTTAAGCGGAAATCTTCAAGATATTGAATGGACTCCTTGATCCAAAAGGATCAGAAAATATAACAACACTGATTCCAAGTTAGGAGAGATTTTTATGGCCGCAACATGGCACTTAAAGGTGCTTAAAGATGCTGTTGTGACAGTTAATAAATCGACAAAAAGATCCTTTGGAAGCAGAGAATGCAACTAAGCAAAATAAAATAATACTGTTTGAAAAACTAAAACCTGTTCCAAAAACTAACGGCTTATTATAACACTGTCTAAGTGTTGATAAAAAGTTTTGGAAAGCTTAGAGGATGACGACGTTTGTCTTACCTTGATGCTAGTTTCATTCACTTCGTCAATTTCTAACTGGCGACGTGCTTTTTTAACTGCTGTGCGTTCTTCGCTTGTACCTTGTCAATGTTCAATATACTTTTAATAAAAGGATTTCTAAACATTAGGTATTTAGTTTTGTTAGATGAAACGTTACTTTTTGTACATGTAGTTCATGTCAGTTCTAAAGACAAATTAACATGCTTCATTGTATACGTAGAAATGACAACTTTATAAGAACATTCCATAGTAACGTAGAACAAATTCATTCAAATGTGCAACTCACCTTCTGCGAATTTGTATAAGTAAGTGATGTCTTCTCTATCGATAGCTGAGCCAGCAGCCGAGCTATGTGCAAATGGTTTCTTTGTGCTGATAAACTTCCCTACTCTATAAGTTAAATAATACATAAGATTATTTGCGACAAATAAATGCCCTCAGACGTGATTCATTCATGTAACTGATTTTTTTTTAGTGCCAGTGACATCACTGCACATATTAAATCCTTTTGGATACACTTTGACAACTGAGCCCAGTTGTTCGAAAAGTTAATAGGCTGATAAACTAGACGCTTGATAAATTTTGTTTCGAAATACTAGTCTTGGTGGGAAACACCAGTACGATGTTATAATTTTACTGCAGAGACATTTTTGTGTTCATGATAATTGTAGGTCTATTACATCCGTTGTAATACTTAATAAGAACCATCATTCTTTCAGTAAGGAAATAATAAACATTTCAGCTAGCTCATAATATTTTGATAACGTATTTAAAACAAACACTTTAGACAATTTAACAATTAATTAAAATTCGTAAATACAAATTGGTTCATAATTTTGGCAATGAGCATACACTTTGGTTGTACAATATTTGCGTTGAGTTGGGTTTAAGGTTGCACCGACACAAATATTGGTCATATGGTGACTTTCCAGCTTTGATGGTGGAGGAAGACCCCCGGGTGCCCCTCCATGCATTATTTCCATGCATTATTTCAGGTTGGTTAGAACCATCGACCTACCGCAAGCCAGCTTGATTGCTTCCTCACATGAAGAATTAAATGCCCTGAGTGAGGCTCGAACCCACATTGGTAAAGGGCAAATAATCTAAAGTCAGTGGCCTTTATGACTCGGCCGAGGAGGCACCACTAAAAGTATTATAAAAAACATATTTAATCAATAGGAATAATGTTGTAAAAATCAAAATAACACCCGATAGTCATGACTTGTAGCTGTTTTATCCTCTACAGATTTATCTTTTTATAGAAAGTATTGATCACAGAGGGTGGTATTTATTTAAGGATTATGGTAGATTTGCGCAGTATTTCAACCAGTTCAAAACGTACACAATTCTATCTTTCTATTCAAGTTATTTTAAGATACGTACGAGTCCTTGTCAATTGTCATTACTCGCATTTTGCCTCTGTTGTCTTTCATCCACGTGATTTTATCACCATTGACCTCAGCAAATACGAAGGGCCCATCATATGGAAGTTTAACATGTCCGTTTTTGATAGCCGTTAAAGACGTCGGTCCCATGCGGTAAACCCCTTAAAAACATACAACTCGATTTTATGTCATTTAAAGTATCTTCATTAGTCTCATTCCAAGCACACAACTACATGATTAAGAAGGTTCAGAGACAAACTTCATAAAAATAAGATTTCAATCAATTTAACTTGTAATAAAGCAACCCCTATTAGTAAACTAGACAAGACTGATTCTGACCTTGTGACCAGTGTAGATCATATAGTATCTTAATACTCGACTGCGAAACTAGTTCTTACAACTTTGATTAATCGCTCTCAACACCCATTCCAGATGGAATCAACCTCGAGTTTAGATTTTTTTAGCTGTGTTGTAAAATTAAAAATGCAATAGTTTAAAACAGACGCAAACTCATCACAAATTGCTGTACCACGTAGAAAAATGATAAAATTTTGTGATTTTACTAGTTATTCTATTTTTCTGAGACTCTGGATGCCCATAACAAACCTAAATTAAAATTATGGTCCAGTATACCCGAGTACACCTTACTCAAATGATTATATTTTTACTTTGAACAAGCCGATTGTTATAATTTATATATCATTGTGTTCCCAATAAATTGCTCTATAATGTGCCGAAACCGCATCTAAAAATAGCCAGCGGTTATGGAACTACATATGGAGTAACATTACATATTGAACGACCCTCGTATGTAACGACACATGAAGATCGACATGTTTCTAACCAGTTTATTTACAGGGTCATTTACGTGAGAATAATTCGGTAAATGGGCCAGTCACATGTGTTTGTCATATAGATGTTTTGTTTGATATATTTCGATGGTTTAACGTCCTTTCAAAAGTGTTTAAAGGTATGTTTAACGTCAAATGATATTCATGAGACATTTACGAAACATTGCGGAAGTATAGGTATAGCAGTCTGGCATATGCCTCTCGTCATATTTTTTTGAATGTTTCATGAATTGCTGAAATCAATTATGTTAAAACTAAACCATAAAAGTCTCAAATTTCTTACTGAAACAGATGGAAATAAAGCGGTAAATATTATTTTGTCTCAAGCAACATGTTAGCTATATCTTTTAACTTCTGTATTTTTTGTTATTGTTGATGCGGGACTGATTTGGAATGCATGACTCCCAGGTTGATTTTGGGGAATTATATGTTCCCGAGAAATCGACCCTAACCTTTTATTTTTATGAAATCTCATGTCATGAAACTTACCTCCGCTTCTTTCTTGCGGAGTGGCATCTATAGCTTGCCATCCACTATATCCACGCGGCAGATCTGGGCGTACCATCCATACGTCATTCCAAACATGGAAATTCCTGTCAATAAAATATGTGATACATTCTTTATTTAACTCATTTGACTTCAGGGGGACAGACTTGCAACGTAGTTTATAACAATTGAAGCAGTAAAACGTCACCGTTGATTTCTACTATTGGTCTGCAAAGTCATATCTTATGTATTTTTCTGGTAGAATTTTAAGCATTGTAATAGGATGTATTGTCATATACTTTACTTAAACAAAACTGCAAAGGACAGGATCATGCAACATAGGCCAAAAACCCGGAAGCGAACACAATAATCTATTCTTGGACTGACATTGATGCGTTATGTCATTTTGGTGTTTTCATTTACTTCCTGTCGTCAAGTTGAAATGATCGTTAGCGTCGGCATTTTGTTTGATTCAATTATCTAAATGATCACGTACATGGGTATATTATAAACGTGGCAGTGGTGTACCTGATGTGGGAACTAACACTTAAAAAGTTAACCCTATATTTGAACTCTGGTCTATACCTTAAAGCAGATATAGGTTTTGATATATACTTATTGTCATTAAAAGTAGCCAGTGCTACTTGCTATTTATAACTGTTGTATATAGATATACCAGCTAACAATTCTATAAATATCTTACCAAACTGAGTCGCGATTTAGTTCTCTGATTTCATCCATGTTACTATCGTAATACATGTCTATTGTGACGCTACCGTCAGTATCATGTGCAGATGAAAAGTTGGTAACACTTCTTGCTGGTATACCAAGAGCTCTGCAAACTGTTAATAAATAAATACAGAACAAATTTAACTGTTCTTAATTAATTTTATTTCATAGGTCTCATATACATGTACCCTACTTTCTCAAGTTTTGGAAAATAATGGAATCATTAAAGTTCTTGTTATTATGTAACACATTATAAGTTTGACTATGCATGTTGCAGAAATGAAAGATGTCAAGAATAATACAGCATTTCTAACTCCACCGCTTTTACTTCCGTCAGATTTTAATAAATTTCGGGGAAAATAAAACATAATATTGATTATTTTCTTTAAATAAAACATAAAACAAATAACAATCGGACGTTTACTCATTCCGTCATAATGATTAAAGTATGCTAACCTTAAAATCAAAAGTCGTTTAATCAGTTAATTAATTGACAGAACGTGTAGTAATGAGAAAGTTTTTTTTTCTTTTTCAGCCTATTAATTTCAAATCAGGTTTGCAACGACACTAATAACGCCACAATGTACTATTTTTCCTTTCTGCTTATCACTAAGTTTGTTGCTAAATGTTCATGTATAAAACTACCTGCTGTAACAAGTCCAGAGAAGACCCAACATTGTCCATATTTTACCGGTCTTCTGGTGCTGTAGTATTCTTCTAAGATCTCAACACTTCCTGTCCAGCTAAGTGGCGGAGTGCCATCCGCATAGGATCCGCTCCATTTTCCCACAAGAACCCCCTTGTTGTCATTACTATTAAGCTGCATTCGAGCAATGCATAAAGTAGGCGTTCAGAATTATTAATTCAAGGTTTGTTTTTTGTAACAATACATTAAGTTTTCTTTGTAAAATCTGACGAATACCTATTTTATGAATAGAACTTTCATCAATTTTATTTGTGTTATAATACTATGTGTATTATTTAACCGTTTATCTCAGTTTGTCTGCAAATTAAAAGAATCCAGAATCGCAATATTTGGTAGACATCGGTCCAATACGTTACCAATTGTAACACATACACAAATTATATCGGTTGAAGGCTAGCTAGACATGTTTGCATTGAGCAGTTTTGTATAAAATCTTGGGGTTTGTGTAAGACAATCAAACTAATTCATGTCAGTTTCATTTATTTTAGAATACTCTCCTTTGGTTTAATTTGCCCGGGTTCTTTTTTTAAGTCCTGGGCCCAGTTGTTCGAAACTTTAACTGGCCGTTAAACTAACAGCCTGTTAAATTTTGATTCAAAATATTAGGCATGATGGGAACCACTTGTATGATGTTTTAATTTTACTGTAAAGATGTTTAAGTATTCATATTTATTAAATTATAATATGTTTTACTAAGTCTTCTAAAATGTCGAAATGTAACTATAAAAGTTAATCGACTGTTATCTTAATCAACTGTTAAAGTTTCGAACATCTGGGCCCTGGTCTTTCTATAGTAGATTGAATGAGAAGAGAAATATTTATCAACAGGCTTAAACCATAAAATGCAAGCATCGGAGTTCATTATGATTTTATATAATGATGTTGCTCATCTCACTCAATCTTTCAAAGATTACCGGGAATATAAATGACACATCTATACAAGAAAAATTCTTGTCACAAACCGAATTCTCACTAAAGTAAAAATATCAGCTATACCATGATACAACGCCAACAACACTAAGACCAGAGTAAATATTTAAATCTAGAAAACTGCCAATAGATTGTGTAGTCGCAAAATTTCAATACAAAGGTAGAAAAGTTCTTAACGGCAAATATTAATTCATCTACTTTTAAAGTGGCTTCTATGGCCCTCTGGATAAAAAAATATCTGAAGTAGGTATTTTGGATTGATGAACACATGTAACAGATAACTAGATATGAATGAGACTGCTCATAAGAGGCTATGAAGTGAGCAAAACCCCGCATGACTCTATTTCCGGCTTTTGTGGAATTCTATTATACATTTATACATGACCAAAATCCATTATTCAAAAGAGCGAACAAATAAATTATATTTATGTTGAGTCTAAAAGTTTCATAGTGTCTTGCATAATCTCACTTAGATAAACTGGTAGAAAAGGTAAAAAAAGTTTTATTTGTAGTGTAAAATACTGTGTATAATATTTTGCCTCGTGTGCCTTTGTTCGAACAGAACAATACAAATGGCTCTTACCAAACTTGTGATTCTACGAGAAACAAGGACTGGATCTCCGCGTACATCATCCGGCAGGCCGGATACATCTAGTAAATATATCACACAGTCCAGAACATTTCCTGAAAACTGAATGGTCAAACAAAGCATCAAAGCAAATAGCAGGAAAATATGGTGCGTATTTCATCAATAATTGCTTTATTGTTCTGATAAACTGCACATGAATTAAACCAGAAAAGCTGATTATACAGCATCTTAACCAACCATCAGGTCAAAAGAAAGAATAAAGATAACATCAAAGCTTTTTAATCATCTGAGACTTTGTTTTAGAAAGTCTTATATTCTGACATACAACTGACATATTCTTATTCTTTTACAATCTATCAAATGGTTGAACATTATTGAATGATCATTACTTTATTTTACATTATATTAAGGCTTTTTCCATCATTCAACGTCAAACCGATATGCCTAGTTAATAATTTTTAGACACAGAAATGAAAAATCTAAAATCTCAATTGGACGCCGTATGTACAGACAAATTTTTAAACAATTTTTCTTTTACTTTCTCATGATGAATCACTAAATTCCTGGATTTACAAAACCATCCCGATAGCTATTGAACTAAAAAGTACGTATATTAATATCTGCAAGGTTCTGCTTGAAAGTAGACCATTAACAACAAAAAAGTTTTTGATAAAAAAGTTTTACAAATTTTCGTAGAAATTTAACAATACCTGTCCAAAATTCCATGGAAAATGAGTAATCTTGTCCGAAGTTCCACAGTATAGTTTTCCAGTCTCGTTAAGTATATATTCTCTAAGTAATTCTTCTTCACTCATATACACCTGATCATCTGAAGCAGTTTCTATATGTCTTATTAACGTTTAACCTGCTAAATTTCTGTAATGGACTGATCTGTCATTTAATTTGGGCAGTGCCATTTATTATTTGAAGGGGTGTTTACTACGGATGTGCAAGCTGATCTTGGTCTGCAGTGGTCGAAAAGGCTAAATCACTTTCTGTCAGCAGGCTAAAGGTTAAAGCAGAAAAAACGGAAATAACAGGAACAATACCGCTTATTTAGCTTCATCAAAGGACATAATAATTAAAATAGCAATGGTCAAGGGGATCGCTGGCTTCGAATTACTTGCCCGTAACCGAGTGGCTTCCAAACCTTCCATTTGGTGAAAAACCTTCATATTTGAAAATCATCCAGCTGGTTTGCATAAGATCAATGGTTCTACAAAGGTGCCCACCTAAGTCTGAAACGATGCTTGGAGGGACAGCCGTGGTCTTCCTCCACCAACTGTCTTAACTGACCTAAATTGTGTCGGTGGGACTGTAAACCCAACAAACACAAAACAAAGTACATATTAAATACATTATTGATACCAGCGATCATGTATGTGCGTTTGTTTCCTCGAAATCTACAATGCCTGAAGATTATATAGAATTTTTAAAGGTACTAGAACAGTTTACATGTTAGTACGCGGGGTGTTAATAGACTCTATTAACAATCTACAGATATAAAACATTTAGTTACCTTTACACCATGGATTGAAAAGAATGTATATAGGATCCGAATATTTAAAACTGAAGTCCTCTGGTCTAACGCTCACCCCTGATTTCCCCACATCTATTTTCAGGTACCATTTACCGACGGCACACCTTGGCGGTGCAACTACAGCAATCGTCACTGAATCGCCATCTTGTGAGTGAATGGAAGCTCCCCACTCATTCAAACTAGGTCTAGAACGTGCTGACGGGAAGAGTACTACATTACTCTCCTTTGACGAACTACCAGCTTTCCCTGAGAAAATATGCAGTATGTCTACAACAATTCTATAATACATTCCTTTCAAATAGATATGAACCTCCAACATTTCATCAATATATAAAACCCAGTTCTATTGCCGAAATGAGTGTTTTCCATACGAAAATATGCATTATGTCAAAAAAAAAACACCAACATTGCAATAAAACACTACTGTAAAATGGATATGAGCCCCCAACATTTTTTCATAGAATTAAAACAGGAATGGTACTTAATGACTTCTTTCTAATAGAACCAGTTCTATAGACGGAGTTGCATGACCTCCTAAGACCATAGAAAGTATGTAAACAAACGGGATTCCACAAGTCAAGCTATGGTGATACTGAAATTATAGTCACAAACTCGAAATTTCGTTCATGATTTATTCACTGGAAACGTACGTTACAGAAATGTGTGCACTCTTAGTGGAGCCTTTTGCTACTATCTAAAATGTTTTTATTCTTTTATTATAATTGTATCACACTGATTAAAAGCAATAAGTAAATAATAGATCTATGATGCTCGCTAGAGACTCGTAACATATCATTTTATTCAACTGTTAACAAATTCAATCAAATTACGTTTTTACAGATTCGATATCCAATATATATTTATTGTTTCTCTGGGAAAACATAAATATTAAATTATTATTAGAATTAAATTAACTTATTATTAATGGTGTCAAAAATGTATCTAGTAAGGTTTCTCATGCCAAACTGAAATGATAGGTTTCATATAAAAATATTTATTATGTATTTCCTTACCAAATTGGAAAAATAAACGTATGTCATCTGTTGCTGCATCATACGGCCTGTTGAACTTGATATTCATGAAGAACTCTTGACCTCGTCTCACAACCAGCATTTCACTGCTGTCCCCGTGTGCTTGCGCATTGGCTATGTCAAACTCATTAGTGTGATGGGCCTCTGTATTGTACTTGATGAACAGGTCGATGCTAGACACTTTAATTGTGTCATAACCTTATAGACGAAAAATCACGTAAAAAGTACGGCGAATAAGAGTGAAAATAGAGTGTATACGTGATAAATTCTAGTATTCTAAGCTGATCAAGGTAGCCGCGGTTTTTAAAGAGTTTATACGGCGGACATTCTAAACAATAAAGATGTATATGTTAGTATATTATATAACTGAAAATAATGGCAACGAATCATTCTGAAAAAGAAGTTTGTCAGGTTTAATATAGAGATAGTTCTTCTTGAAGTGAAACAAATGACTAGATATCTAAATAACTGTAAGATGATTGTCCAGTCTGAAATAATATGAGCCGCGCCATAAGAAAACCAACATAGTGGCTTTGCGACCAGCATGGATCCAGACCAGCCTGCACATCTGCGCAGTTTGGTCAGGATCCATACTGTTCGCTATCGGTTTCTCTAAATGCTATAGGCTTTAAAAGCGAACAGCGGATGTGCAGGCTGGTCTAGATCCATGCTGGTCGCAAAGTAATTATGTTGGTTTTCTCATGGCGCGGCTCAAATCATTGTAAACTGATGTCAAATAACGGGATGATAGTATATTTTTAAAACTATTCGTGATTTGAATGGTTAGAATATCAATACATGAAGGAAAGGAAATAAGTCATTGCCATTCGTAGACTTCTGTTAAAAATTAAAATTCATTATCTAATAATTCATAAATCAGAGCATCGCATTTAACGCCCTGTACTTATCTGACATCTCTGTATAGTATTGTAAACGTTTTGTGACTTAAGTTTACTACGGGCAGAAAATGTGAATATGATAAAAGAATTCATATGAATTATCCCTGCTTGATCTGTTCCGCTGCACAAAACTTGAAAAATTATGTGACCTACGATTTCATTTAGGCAATTTAAATCCATACACCGAAACCAAAAAACCTTGAAAACATAGTTTTGTATGATCTCATATAGCTTGTTTATAATAGTTCAATGATCCGATAAGCATTGAATTACTTCATGTGTCCCAGTTAAGAGTACATTGATTGGTTTGGTTTCATAAACTAGTATACATTTACATTTTTTGTATACTGTATGCTATTTAAAACGAACGTCTGGGTAAATTCAATATGATTCATATATATATGTTTTAAACACAAAATGCCTTTATCATAAGACACTGGTCTGTTGCCCAATTCTGATATAAAGGAATAAATAAATACCTCCTCTTCCATGTGTAGAGTTGTTATTTCCATAACGGTTTGAGGCCATATAGTCTGATGTGTAATCATTATACGAACGCCCCCAGCGTGCATCCCTTCTCCCTATTTCAGGAAAACGTCCACCATACATCCTATTGGAAAAACATGACATGTTTTCTATTCTTTTACGCTATTTTAGTCAAATACCTAAATGTTCATAACTTCATCATTTTTCAGCTGATCCCACCCGCATTTTTCGCTGTTTTAATGATTCGACCTGGCAATAAAGAGTAACTTAAAAGTATACATTTTTAAGGAAATGGAGATATTAGCAATGTGGCTTTTCCTCCATAAACATGTTTGAAACTAGTATCTTTTTAGTATTGATTAAATGTTTTCGGGATATATAACCAACATTAAAAATCATAAACTTTCTGTTTTATAAAGCCATCACGGCATTTTTCATGGCCGATTAAAGAGACCTTAAAATTGCATTGACGAAAGTTATTGAATGTGTCAAAAATAAAACGTTGGTAGGCGGTATTCGATTGGCATGTTTCTTTAAGCACGGAAAGGGGAAGGCCCATACGTATGTGTCCCAAACGTATGCATAATACAATGTACAATTAATATCGATCATGTTCTTCATATTTTTCATACTTAAAAAGAATGATACTAAAAACGCATAACAAAAATTACAGCAGTCAGAAACATCGAATGAAATGAACAGTTTGACATATTTTGAAAACAAAAGACGTTGTAAAATATCTTAGTGGCGTTACCTAGACAACAAACACTATACATTTACAGATTGACTTATGCTAGACAATAGTAAAAACCATGGTGTCAGTGGTTTTTACTATATATCTGCATGCCCTTTCATATGTGATTTATAACATGACATCAGAAATAGAATCGATTTTTTTCAAGTTTTGACTTAAGCTTAACTAAATATGGTGTTGGACTTTTGACTGGTCGTGAAGAGCAAACTATAGACCATTGATTTATAGAAGGTGTAATTATTTTGCTAATTACGTGACACCTTCCACAAATCGCCACCTTCTCTTAAAGGATCTCACCGTATGTTTCCTTATATTTTAATGTGGTTGTAATATTCAAAATGATTACATGACTCCTTTTATTCAAGCCATTGAAATTATTTTCGACGATAAATTAAAATCAATTAATGTATTTTGAAAAGATCCTATTACCGCTCTCGGTTGTTTGAGGTCATATAATCTGGAGTGTAATCGTTATACGAACGCCCCCAGCGTGCATCCCTTCTCTCTATTTCGGGAAAACGTCCACCATATATCCTGTCGGGGAAACATAATATTAGCCGCGCCATGAGAAAATCAACATAGTGGCTTTGCGACCAGCATGGATCCAGACTAGCCTGCGCATCCGCGCAGTCTGGTCAGGATCCATGCTGTTCACTAACAGTTTCTATAATTCCAGTAGGCTTTGAAAGCGAACAGCATGGATCCTGACCAGACTGCGCGGATGCGCAGGCTGGTCTAGATCCATGCTGGTCGCAAACCTACTATGTTTGTTTTCTCATGGCACGGCTCATATATTCTCAGTTTCTTGTTTATTCTAACCGCTACATTGTGTTGATTAAACCTTTTTTTTTCAATAAAGATTTACTAGATTGAATGATTATCTGAAGCTGCTTTGGCTTGTTCTACTTATTTTATTTATTTTTTGTTATGTTTCCAACTCTTGCTGTTATGCAAGTTGTATGCACATATGTAATATAAATTGTGTACTTGTAATAGTTCATGTATTTGGTAAAATATTGTGTATTTGTAATGAGATGTATTAGTAAGATTAAATTCTGTTCACTTATTTTAATGTTCTATGTAAAGATGAAGTCATGCCTAATTGAATTTTATAAAAGCCATTGTCCTACTAAAAAATCTATTACACGAGTTCCAAAATTGTGTTAGTAGTTTTTCTTTTGGCCAAAAAAACATGTTATATGTGCTTTATGACATGACATGAGAAATATGTATCAGTAAGCATCTTTTCAAATTTCGTGTTTTGCTCAACAACATGATGTTAAACTTTAGACTGATCATGAAGCAAAAACTACCGACCGGCGATTTATAGAATGTCATGTAATAATTTTGTAATTTCACGAGTGTTTCTATAAATCGCCGTATTTGTTTTAAGTAGGACATTACCGTACGCTTTCACATATTTGAATGAAGATGTAATATTAAGAATCATTACATGAGCCATTGTATGAAGTCATTGAAATTAATTTCGGCGATTAATTCAAATCTTATCAATGCATGTTGTAAAAAAATTTAAAATCCCATTACCGCTCTCTTGAGGCCATATAATCTGGAGTGTAATCATTATACGAACGCCCCCAACGTGCATTTCTTCTCTCTATTTCAGGATAACGTCCACCATACATCCTGTCGGAGAAACATAACAAGTTCCCAGTTTCTTGTTTATTCAAACTGCCACACTATGGTGTCTGAACGTTTTAAAGAGGATTCACTAGGCTGAACTATTATCTGAAGCCGGTATGACGGGTCATCTTATTAAACATTAGGAATCGTACTTAAATATTCCCACAAAGTTTTGGCACAACCAAAAGTTGTGCGTTATCAAAGCCGTTCAATGTATCTCAAAGAAGAAGCAAAACTGTATTTAATTTTGTGAAAGTCTTCGTCCTTGAGGAAAATGGCTATCGCTGTCTTTAATAAATTTACATAGAAATCAGGAGTAACTTAAAAGAACGTTGCGTTTCTTTTTAAAAATAATAAAAATGTACCGGTATAAGGAAATGCTATGTAATTAATTCTCCCACCATAGCATCAATATTGATAGAATCTTTGCGGAAACGCATTAGAAATCATTTACTTTTCTATTCTATAAGGCCATCACAACCTTCTTCGAAGGACTTTAAAGAATGTAAGGCCTAATTAAAATTTCATCAACAGATTGTATCTAAAAATAAAAGATGGTGGTATTCGGCTGGCACATGATTATAAAAAGGTGATGAAGTAAAGAATATGTTCCAACAGAGTGTGACCTTGACGAATGGAAAACTATGTATAATGCAATAACTACATAATTTTAATGCGTGCATAGATAGTAAAAACCGCCGGATAGAGTCTAAAACATTAACGAAATAGAATGAAATAAACAAATATACATATTTTGAAAGTTACAGGTACTTTCTATAGATATCTTAGTGACGTAGCTAGGACCATACACTTACTGAATGGCTAATTCAGGTCAATAGAAAAAGCTATTACCCGAGGTTTGTAGGACGTCGTTTAATAGTTTTTATCAATGACCAGCATGCTAAATTTCATGGCATCAGATATAGATATCAGTTAATTGTTTACGCTTTAGCTTTAGCCTAAATAAATATGGTGCTGAACTTAAGATCAGGCATGTAAAACAAACTATCGCCAGCGGTTTACAAAAGGAGTCATGCAATAATTTTTAATATAACACTCATATTTAAAAAAGTCAAAACATACTGTTTTTTAACCCGACTGCATGATGCCAATTGAGAGCTATCCTACTCTCTTAGGCGTCCGCGTCCGCATCCGCATCCGCGTCCACATATTGATTAAAATGTTGATACACATTCAATTTTTCTCTGTTATAAATTAATGGATCTGCTTCAAACTAAAAGTGTTTATTCACAATTATAACCCACATCATACGATACAAGGGCCATAACTCTCGTACTAAAATTTGATACATTATCCCCCTTTATACATAAAATTTCAGGTTAAAGTTTTGGTGACCTTCCACTCTATCTCTGATATTACTGAATCAATTTGTTTTTGATTCAAACTTTAAATAGTTGTTCAATAGCATCACTCACATCATATGACACGTATCCACTACTCTGGCACCAAGTTGTCTTAAATTATGCCTTTTTTACTTAAAAGTTTAGGTTCATTTTAAGGCATTTACACTATATCTATGTAACTACATAGAGATTTGATTTAAACTTTAACTGATAACTCCTGCATTATCCCTCTTTTGACTTAAATGCATAATGACTTTATCTATGTTATTTTAATGGATCTGATTCGGACTCAAAATATTTATTCCACATGACACAAAGCCACATGACACAAAGGCAATAACTCTCAAGCTAATATTTCTGTTATTACTCATTGGATGTGTTTCAAACTTAAAATAATACTTCAAAATCACCGTTCACATTATATGACACAAGTTCTATAGCTCTGGCACAAATATTGCATTTATTATGTCCCCTTTCACTTAACAGCTTAGATTACTTTAATGTTTTTCACTAAATCTCTGTAGGTACAAAATGGGTTATATTTAAACTTAAAATGATTGTTCCATAACATTATTCACATCATATGTCGCAAGTTCTATAACTCTAGCACCAATATTTTATAAATTATGCGTCCTTCTTACTAAGAATTTCAGGTGAAAGTAGTGATGCACTTTAGCTCTATCTCATTTATTACTAAATGAATTTCATTCAAACTTAAAATAGCTGTTTCACATTATCAGCCACATCATTCGACACACGGAGCATTAATCTTGCAAGGGGCCTCCGTCGCCGAGTGGTTAAGGTCGCTGACTTCAAATCACTTGCCCCTCATCGATGTGGGTTCGAGCCTCACTCGGGGCGTTGAATTCTTCATGTGAGGAAGCCATCCAGTTGGCTTACGGAAGGTCGGTGGTTCTACCCAGGTGCCCGCCCGTGATGAAATAATGCACGGAGGGGTACCTGGGGTCTTCCACCACCGTCAAAGCTGGGAAGTCGCCATATGACCTTAAGCTGTGTCGGTGCGACGTTAAACCCAACAAAAAAAAAAAAAAAAAAAAAATTAATCTTGCAGCGCTATTCCATGAATTATGTCCCGTTTATACTTAATCAGTGTTTTGATACACTTACGTCTTGTCTCTGTTATTTCTAAATACATCTGACTCAGACTTAAACTATTGTCAAATATCGCCATTGAATACTAGTCCGGTAGCTCCAGCTTTCTCAAATGTGCCTATTTCAATATACAGTATCGAAAACATCAGACGCGCGGTCCCCTGTGACAGCTATAATTACGAAACTTTCAGCGCTTAAAGATATTTAAGGGTACTCATTGATTACGCAAGCGTATTCAAATCTTTTGAGTTTTTCGTGATAGAAAATACTCTATTGAACTAATCAAATCGAAGATCATACTTGCTCTGAATGATAGTCCCAGTCGAATGCGCCCACTATGCTACTACTAAAATCAGAAAATTATACGTAATGGCACGATGGTCAAAGCAGTAGTTAAATGTTTAAAGAAAATGGAAAGTTTAACATAGAATATCGTAATCTTACGTAAAACTCAAACATAATATAAACTATTTACCTTTATCTTAAACAAGTTGTTTGTTTGCTGGTGCCTGGTTACATGATCCAGTTGGTACTGCCTTTCAGTTTCCCGTACAATAATTTGTACTTTTACCTATTTTGACGACGCACTGCTTTTTAAGGTTAAAACATAAATTTTAAAGCTATTATTTTGCTGCTTTAAATAAGTTTCCTGTTATAGCATTACATAACCTGTTATTGAGAAATAAAACCCGCTTTATTGATTTTCGTTTAAGTATGAAATGAAGTGTGACTGTGTGACAAGGCAGAAGAAATTCACCTACATTATGTGTCCGAGTTCATTTTTATTTTATCTTATCAATGATCATATAAAATCAACATTTAAAAAGTATATGTTACAAATAAAAGCCAAGTTACTGGGGATTTACTTAAGGATGCAGTATACCTCAGGTCCCCAGAGTAGATCCAAAGTTACTAAATCTTATTAATTCATTATACCTCTTGTAATTTAACAAAAAATCAAGGCCTTCGAGTGGTTTATCGTCTGATTTACCACATTCAAAGTTCAGATTGAACAACGAGGACATTCGGGCGACTGGTTAAATACTGAAGCATCTGAACCGTGGTAAATTAGACGATAAATCATAAGACGGCCTTGATTGTTTTAATTCTGACATGCTCATTGACATATTTTAATAAATATTATGCTTGACTTCATTTACCCGAGGAGTAATATATTGGACGTCAATGCGGCAATTTGGCGTCATAATTGACGTCATAATGCTCTCTTACCGGTCCGCGCGTCAACCGTTGTTTATCGCAGAATACACAGAGCTTGATTTCCTTCTTTGTTTAACTGGAAATCAAATCGAGTCATGTTAGAATAAATGTTTAAGCTGTTAAAATCTCCCGTTTGTTTGTCTCTGCCCCTTCAGGTAAAAGTTTAATTCAGGTTTTGATATATACCCGTAGAAGTATCATATTGATAAGTTTGTTAGCATGTACGTAACCTTTATGATATAAGCTTAAAATATATATGTTGCGGGACTCGTGTTTCCGTAGTAACACAATTCCGTTTGAAAGCAAGTACAGACTATAACGAGGTTTTCGACGACTTCAGAGCCATTTTCTCTATGACCTAAATGGAATATCTGAGTAAGTATATTAGCAGTGTACCAAACACTCATTTTTATCTGTTGTATCTCAAAGAATGCGGTTACTATGGGAACAGTATGTTTAAAATATCTAATACCTTATTTTTGGGTAATTTCTTGAAACAATATTAAACAATTCTATTTTTAATATTTCATGTAGCTTCAACTCATTTTGTTTTCAAAATAAGTAATATATTTGTTGTTTTGTTATTTGAACAAATAGCAAAGCTTAAAATACTTGCAGCAGTACTTCTCATCAAATTCTATATGGAAAAATAATGTATGCTTGAAATTTTTATTATTCCCATCGAAATTTTTTAAACAGAGATAAAAAGTTGAAACTTTATTTCTATAATAGGTCAGTGCCATCGCATGTGTTAGAGAGTTGCAAAGTTAGAAATATAGGTTACATGATTGGTTTCCATGGTAATATTAATTTAATTTACAATATCACTATTTTCTGCAAAATAAGACAGAAATCAAACTGCCAAATTTAATTGAAAATCACAACGATAATTTACCTTGCAACCGCCTATTTTCCTAAATTTTCATATATCAACAACCACTGTCTTACATATGACATTCAATATACTGGTAATTTTTCGAAACAGAAATTTCATGAAAAATATTTCGGCAAATACTGGTTATGTAAAGTAAAGTTAGCTCAAAATAAAAAAAAAAATGAAACTCAAAATCATGTTGTTTCAAGATTAAGTTGCAAGTTAACTGCTAAGTAACGCCATGACATCGATGATGTTATTTTAACGCAATACTGTATTTTGTTCATTTATTCACTGTATAAAAGGTAAGGGTAGATCTCCCCCCAAACACACCCATAGCAACGGAAAAATATTGTAGACGGGTTGCTTCAAAAATCCAACAAGTACATTTTAAATATATGCAAAATACAGAAAAAAAGAGGCGGGAAGGGGTAAGAGGTAGATAAAAGGGACGGGGGGAGCAAGGGTAAATATTCAAAAGGAAAAGCCACATTTCTTAAACGCAGTAACCCTACAACGTAAACCACAGCAGCGCAGACATCCACGTACAAAAGACAAACAAACACACACACACACACACACACACGCATACACACACAACTAACATACAAACACGTAAAAAACAACACTGAGACACACACATACACATACACGCGAGCACGCACACACAAACAAGCAGGAAAAACAACAGTCGGAAAACGTCTACGGACGGCCGGCGGCCAAAATTATGGTTGTCACATAATCTACTCCTAGGGTGCAAATGCGAGGGAGCGCAAATGCAAGGGCAAGAGATGAGAGGGGGCGATGGGGGTTAGTGAGGAGAATGAGGAAAGAAACGCCAATAACAAAGAAGACAACATGCACAACATAAAATACGCAAAACCTAGAAAAATTATTAAACAAACACATTTAGTTTGTTGTAATGTTTTCGTGGATTCTCATTATTTGCTTCCGGTTTGACATAAGCACAGTTAAATTTCTTGGTATATTACATCCTTAAATATTATAAAAAAAACCAATAAATATCAAACAATGAATCGACTGAGAAACAATAAGCATACCAAACAATTAAGATTTGAATTATCAAAAATATCAAGGGACGAAATGTTCATGAATCATTATAATTTCCACTAAATTGCAACATGATATCCCTTCATGCCAAACTAGATATTATCTTAAGTATCAAGCTACGGTATCTTTTATTTTACACAATGCATTACATAACAACTTATTGAAAACATATTTGTATAATTGATCATTTAAACACCAAGGTCATCAACTAAAATATTTAGCAAACATTTTGCAACCTTTAGATGTTATATTCCGACGGTTTTTGTCATTGAGCTTAGTGGTATAGTTTTTTTTCCTTGTACTGTTTCAACCTAACATATTAGCAACTATCTTGCATATTGACATTCTTTACCATATTAGCCTTTACCCTGCTAAATTTCTAAAATTGACTGGTCCGTCATTCAATTTTGGCAGTGCCACTTATTATTCAAAGGGGTGTTCACTGAAAATGTACTGACTGAATAGCGAACAGTGCAGATCATGAGCAGACTGCAATGATGTGCAGGCTGATCTTGGTCTGCATTGATCGCAATGGCAAAATCACTTGCCGCCAAAAAGTTGAACCGCTATAAACAATTCATCACCAGTTTAGTTATCATTAAATATTTAAATTCAATATTTCAAATGGTTTATTCTCTGAAAGAATTTGTGGTTATATTACATACCTTGACCAAATTCTGACAGTAGAAAATGCCTTCTAGAACTTTAGAGTGAACAAATATTAACAGACTCCTTAGAAACCTTATTATAAGAAGAATAAACACCATTACAGCAGCATTTCACAAGCATATAGAATCTGTAATGGAAAGATACAGCAGAAGGTGAGCTTTGAATATCCTTCAACAAGGTACATTTTAATGGTAAAAAAAATTATAAAAATGTGATAAGATGGGATATGCTAAAACTGTACCATCAAAATACAAATCATTTAATACGATATGGACTAAAGAGTCGACTTACATTGCAAGGAAACTTAATACCTGCCAGAACGTGACAATGCAGATAGAAAATAGCAATACCAATGCATTATTAACGTTGTGTTGATTCTTTTTTTTCCGACCCCAAGGCGTTATTGAATTCACCTTTACTTCCTGTAAATATCTGGGTGAAGGTAATTTAACAACTGGTTAAAACTGTAGATTTCTTTTTTAAAGATACTTCTTGGTTTCCATGTAAGCAGATAAAAGTTCTTACGGTTGACAATGTCCTTAACTGGCAGTGTCTGTTGTATTATACAACATTCACCTACTTGTTTCAACTGAGGTCGTCAAATTCAGGTTTGTCTGTTATTTGATACCAATAATCGATCCATATTTTGTACTTCAGACGATCGATTCACGCATCAATGCTACCTTTTCAGATTGTATTTTATGGCCTTGTAACATTCATTGTATAGTGGGTTTTGTATAATTTTCATGCTTAACGGCCAATAATGCTAATGATGAGATAAAGCAGTTGTTTAGACAGTTATTGTTAAAGTGAAAACTCGATAATTTGATAATTTGATTTTAAAGACAAACTTTACCTGCCAGTATCATAATAATAAAAAAGGTCGTACCAATGAAAGCAATCTTAAATCAAAATATATATAAACAATTCTTAATTATATTGCTAAAATGACTTTATCGCGAACATGCAATCGCTGTCATTGGAATATAGCATAAGCGTCAGTAACCGTCCGAGCGGGCCTGTTGTTGCAGCAACAAAGGAAAAACATTGATGCCGTTATGGGTGTAGAATATCCCAAATCCCAAACATATCACACTAAAGGCATTTTAGAAAGGTCCCCCATCTGTTGACACCGGAACAAACATACAAGACTCTAGGTTGCGCCTAAACACTGCTGAAAAATATAACAATTGTAATCCGAGATGTTTACTGGGGATGAAACCTGGATTTTATTTTGAGGCCAAGCGACGTATAAACAAACAACTCCTTAGAAAAATCAGACAAGGCCAAACACTGAATAAAGTTCAAAAAGTGACAAGAAGTTTTGGTGTGTCATTTCAGTTGTGAAGGCCCGTTGCAAATTCCAAGCAAAGAGCAAAAACCATCACAAACAAGTTCTACAAAAATAAACTATTTACAGCTGCCAAAATAAACGTCCGAGTAAAGGTTTGAAAGGAATACAGCTAAATATCCATGACAATAGGTCCGCCACAAAAGTCAATTTAAACAGTCTTTCTTAGAACTAGAAATACTTTTTCATATGTTGTGAGTCTTAGATTATAAGAAATTCTATGTAAAATAGCTTTATCTCATGCCATATATTGGGCATCTTCCTTTGCACAACAGTTAACCGTTCGTAATCTCCCGACCTGCTAAGAGTGAAAATTTCAATATTTGTTTTCAGGTTAATTTATTTTCATTTTGTTTAAGTCTAATAACTATTGTCTTTATTAAAAAGTTATAACATGAATCTAGTAAACATATACAGTTAAGTCATACGATTCTAGAACTTGAAATATTTTTAACATTATTATATCAACTAGAATCTTCACTGTGTTTTATATACTATTAAATTTTATAAAACTATATTATCATACTAGTATAAAGTTTGTACGAAATTTTGTGTTTCATTATAGATGTATTTTAATTGAGGGTATAAAGATATAAGGTCATATTTCATTTTAAGTTAAAGATTGTTAAGATTTTATCATGTTTAGATACGTCATTCAGGTTTAATATTATCGTATTGATCGCCACAGTACGTAAAAGAACACTTTAAATTATAATGGATACTTAAATTTCAAATACTGAACAAAATTTCTAACTAGACACCAAATGATAATGGCTGTATAAATTGTTTTAACAATCTTTTCTTTTGAAATCTTACACGGACAGCTCCCATAATGTTTCGCGTTTAATTGTCGCGTTTAAATAATTTTATTGAAATTTACGTCAAAATGACATATATTTTAGACCAACCTTATGATCTTAATATCACAAAAGTAACATTTTATGTAATAAATGCGGTATTTTTTTGTATAATTCCTTTTTAAGGCAAAATAGCTTACCAAAAAACGACAAAGCCTTTCAATACATTTAATTGCTTTAAATTGTTGAATATAACCTGTTATCTCATTAACCATTTGTTGAAAATTTATTCATAGAGTTGATCGAACATGCAATGCCAAAGTCACAAAACGCTATTTTGCTTTTTCACTTAGTTATGCCCCCACTTTCGATTTAGTAATATCTGGTTAAGTAAACTGGTATCTAAGTTACCACTTATTGGGATGAATTGAAACTTCACACCTTTGATCAAAATGGTGATGAGGAAATATGCAATGCATATATTCAAAAGCTCTCTTTTTACTTTGTCACAAGGCCAGTCCCTTTTTTCGTCTAATAAAGTTCTGGTTGAGATTTTGAATGATAGCTTTTTTGTTACAAAACTTTTGAAAAACGGTAACTGTCCTCCTAACGTTCTTGTTTTTCAGTATTGATTATTTTTAACGTCGATTTATGTCGATTTATGCCAATTCTTAGGGTGTCCAGACAATGCATCTTCCTCGTGTGGTTTGATGGTATTGAATTTGTGCTTTTCGTTTTGAGACATACATTGACTACATTATTTAGATTTCAAAATTTAAATTTGATCTCATGAAACATATGCACGGTCATTCATTATAAAATGCACGTGTAGTTCATGATCAGTAATAAAAAGGTGGTATGACAGGTTTTCCTTCAAATAATGACAAAATAATTGGTAAAGGGTGCATGCTGAAACTATTAAAGTTGTGTTGCTTCTACTTAAAAAGTTATTGCACAACAAAAACAGTTTATTCAGATTTTTATTTTTATATATTATCAATGAAATATTAAACATAAACAGAACTGAACAACCCTTTAAATAGATTATGACTGATATACAGAAGAGTTATATTGTTTCATAACAAATATTACGTTACATAAATCGAGTGTTATATAAGTTGCACAAATGTAAAATATTCAACGATCGCTAAATTTAACATATAACATAATTTCACTTTTTATTCGACATAATACAAGAATTAAATAAATGCATACAGATATAGATATAAAAAAAAACATTTGAATGGGATTACAAATAACACGATCATGAGAGTACTTCTCCTTCCCGGAAAGGCTGGTATTTTACCTGAGATTATACAAATTTGTGATTCTAACCCGGTTAACAGTAAGTTGAGGCCTTTGTCAATCACACATTATATTGCCCCTGTGTTTTTTCTTAGCAACAATACACGACGAGATATAGCGTAAATGAAATTGACCAATGGTGGCAATATTATCAGAACTAGCCTTCTGGAAGTTTGTGACACGAATACTATAGAAATGAAATGAGTGACCACCAATCTATTTCATATGTCCTTTAAGGTATTCGACCCCTAATAGAAATGTTTAAAAAATGACATTTGCTTGGTATATTCTTAAAGTTGAACATGTTTTGCACTGTGTTGCAAATTTTAAACAACTTTTACCATGCCGTTTTTTTTTTTTGGTAATTTGGAATTTCCTCAAGCTCAAATAGAGACAAATTTCAATGTGATGGCCACTATCTAAAACGTTCGCAGAGCATTCATTACAGTATTAATTTTGATAAAAGAAACATCAAACTATTTTTAAACAATTATAAAACACGAAATAAAACCGTAAACTGTTTTGAATTTTACTCACTTCATTCAAAAATAACCTTGGGGCAGAAGTAAAACCTGCCTGCATTTCTTCCATAATATGTAATCTAAAGAATGAAGGCAAAATAGAGCACTTTAACCGCATGTGACTCAGTATTTTTAAAGATGTCTTACTCTACCCCTCCTGATTCAGAGGTAAATTCTCTTTGAACAGCAAGAAATCGGTTATAAAAATGAACAGTTTCCACTTTTGTACAATACATCCATAATAAGTCTTGACAGGAATAAAAACTTACTAGGAAAAAGGAAAATATGGAACAAAATTTGGTCCCAGTGGGGCTTGAACCTACGCCCCCCCCCCACCCCCCCACCCTGAAAATTGCAGTCAAAGTAGGTTTATGGTAGGAATTGAATACTCTTCAAACAGGAGGTACTCTATTACGGGTCCAATACCTTAACTTTAAATACATTTTAAAATACACTCTTTTGACCGTTAAAAACGTAACTTGCCCCGAGTATAGTACTAAAACCACACAGTCAAGTTTTACTCGTACTTTTGACACCACTAAAGAACATTTACACATTACCTGGACAAGTTACGCAATTACTGACACTTTTGTTTAATAAAAAAAAGTGAAATTCATGTGTATGTTTAACAGATACATCGATCAACACCAATATACCAGGATAAACCTGTCCGACTCTAGCTTTACCACGTAACTACTTTTGACGTAAGTTTAATTCAGGGCCATTACAAATACACATTAGTGAATTATTTTTCATGGGTTTTCGTGATTAAATATTCAGTGCAATTAGCACTGGGCGTACTTTTATTTTCTCTTTAACCGAGTTTCGAATAATATAAAATTTATAAAATTTGTGTAGGTTATTTTTTGATAATTACAACGCTTATTCTCATTGGTAAAATTGAAAATTTTCCTTTGAATTGAAATTTACACTCAGGATTTACAAAATTAAGAAATATGTTCACTGGCATTTTCAATGAAAATGAATGAATATGTTATTTACTTTAAACTTCTGTTTAGTCTCATTGACCTAAATAAAAACCGGAAATTATGTAAAATAAAAGTATTTAGTTCCTGTTTATGACTTGCTCGTTCCTGCATGATAGGTAGGTAGCTCGATTTCTCCTAAATTTTAGTTGAGGAAGAAGTGACTTCTCCAAAAAACAAATAGACAAATGACAAAAATCATATCAAGGAACACAGCAAGGCACCGTCTTGAAACGATCAGTGGCAAAACCACAATTGGCATGCTTGAACCGGCTAAATGTGCACAAAGCATCATCCCCACCATGTTCCAATGTGTTGATACTTATTAAGCACATACTGTTTTACCTACGTGCAAATTTAGTCTTTGACTGCAAGTGCTCAAATTAAAGTGTATAATCAAATTTTATTTCAATATGTTTCTTTTATTACAATTTATAATACTGTATATATTTTGAGATATTGAACACAATGTCCAAGTATTAAGAGTTTCATCTTCAAATCCTTGCCTTTAAAATCTTTAAAATTCAAAGCTTAACGATCAAAATGTATATGTGACACGGGCTGAAGTCTGACAGGAAACTATATGCACCATTCTGCATATTAAATGATTAAAGAAAATTACCTACAGACCCTGTACCTTTACTTCCAGTAACTGGACACAAGCCTCTTTTCGGTCTTAATATGATGCTTACCTAGCACAGGTGTGTCATTTCTAAATAATTTTAAACTAAACGCACTACCACTAGGGATAGTTATGAGTCCATTTGAATGCTGTTTGCCCACAGGACTGTTTAGCATACCGGAAACCTTATGTTAGGATCATCCCTAACGCGCATACCATATAAAGAGAATAGGCATATGACCCATCCACTTCTTTTTACATTTATTTTAGTTTTCCTGTTTCATTCTTCCCACGATTTTGCAAACATAATGACCTTCTACCATTTGCGACATAGTACATTCTTTTCCTACTTTCGCTACACAAGCTCAGTCAATTAGATTGTCAAGTTTTCTTTTTAAATCAAACTTGGCAAAACGTGCTTCACACTTGCACATATTTTTTCGCTAAATAACTATTCACAGAATTAAATAAATTTAAGGATTAGATGAAACGATCTCCTATATAATATAAAGGAAACAGGTATCAATCCATTCAGACGAATATCTTTAACCATTACCCTGCTAAATTTCTATAATGAACTTGTCCATCTCTCAATTTGGACAGTACCATTAACTGTTAAAAGGGTGCTTACCAAGAAGATAATGAATGGCGAACAGTGTAGAAATAATCAGACTGCACTGTCGCAAAGACAGAATCAATCGTGTCCTGCATGATAACGGTTAATTAATCGGCGTTTAAAGACAGAGACATCTCTGACCAAAAGATTAAAAAGTGTGTTTTCCTGTCCTGAAGTTTACATTGGCATTGAAACCTATTGACAAAAATACCTTCAACATATGTTACATAATTACCCAAATCTGAAACTTCAAAAATTGATGTTTCCACGTCATATTATAAAGCAAGAAAATATATCAATAAACATGCCTGCCTTTGCACTCTACTTCTAAAGAATGTTCTTTCAAACGTTATACTGACAATTTTGCTGAAAGTCACACTCATACACATATTCCGTCTCCGCACGACAGTCCGTGGATTTTCGTTTCTTGTGCACATGAATTTTGATTGTACAAGAGATTTGTACTTATTTCAATACAGAACGTTTACCTTTGTGTTTGATTGCACTGTGTATTAATGCATTTAACTTTATTTTCTGTGTACGGTTGTTCTTGAATTACACTTTCATCTAGTGTATTGAGGTGTCGCAAATAATTTGAATTGCGAGTAGTAAAACACAAGTGTGTAGGATATTTTTGCGGAGTTTGTCAACAGGCTGATAATGTTTTAGGTAGGTCTTAGCATCTACCCTCTTATTTTTTTATGTATATTGGGTGTGATGCGTTGACGGCGTAGAGTTGGTCACAATTGAAGTTGATAATTATCTCCTTCTCTCCAGGCTTTACTGGAGTCATATCAATCGCAAACGTTTGTCCCGTATAAATACCTCTGAAAGTAGAAATAACTTGTATAGGTTTTAACATGTGCTTTGATTGACATATATAGTATGTTTCAAAAATATGTAATCTGTAAGCATTACAATTCATTTTATTGTGCTGTATATGAGCTGTCTATACTTGATTTAAACAGATTACTTATGTATATTTGAACAAGAGATGTTGCTTGAATTGCAGATAAGTAGTTGTGAATCCAAATATCAATATAAGTAACAGAATAAGAAAACAATAAAATGTAGGAAAATCTATGGTGGAGGAAACTTATGTCTTTCTACAAGTAATGTAGTATAGATCCTTTATTTAATTTAGAGAAAAGGCTAGTTTTGAATATGTGTCAGCATTTTCCTATTGAATGAGTTGTCAAACTCAAGGTGTCAGCACAGCATACTATATACCTTAGCATATAGGTCTCCTGTGAGTGGCATCATGACGGTCTTTTATTGATGCATGTATACATTCAATTTCTTATACATAATTTGACATTGCCCTTTTTATTTTCAAAACTAAATTCGTAATCTTGTATCACATCATGTCTTAGCCATTGCATGTCAATAAACCTTTCTGTTAAATTGAAGCGGCATGTGCTTTTAATAAAAATAAACTTCTGATTAACAGCGAAATACTCATAGAAATCTAAAAGTGTCTGTTAAGTTTTATACTTATGGTTGCTAAATTTTCAAATACACATTAACGAATAAATGATTCAAACATTAAATGTAACTGTATCTTATCAGAAATAAAAGAAAATATATAAATGTATTTCTTACTGCACATTGTAGGTGACAGGTCGTTGTTTTCCTGGTCCTTCCACGCGTAGCTGACAGTTTGTTAATTTCACAGGTAGTGTGTTCTTAAAGGACGCCTGTACCCTGAATATCTGCCCGACATAGCCGACATCTGGTGTCTGTTAAACATTTATATTACAACAGTAAGTAATTATTTATAATAAATTTCCTTTCTAAGTTCGTAATGATTTTTTTAAGAATTCATGCAGCCTCGCACACTTCTCAGTATTTTAAGTGTATATGATTTTATAGGTATTTGTATCTTTAATGTGACGCATGCTTTTATATACCTGGTTGAAGAGATATATATTATTTTAATTCACATAATCTATCTAAATACTTCAATACTTGAATGGGCCCATACAAATCAAATTCTTCAAATGCAGCATATATACAACAGATTGTAAGATGAAAATAAATTGAAAACAAAATCGGAATATTTCACGTTAACAGTTGCAAAATGAGCAAACAACGATATATTATAATATAGGTAATATGATTGTTTTATTTAAATATTCAATACTTTAAATAAGAAAAACGAAAAGATAATTTAAACACCCTATTGTAACATTATGAAAATCACTTTTAAATATTCATTGGATATTTCTTAAAGTACCTCTATTCTTAGATGAGGTTTTCGAAGCCTGCCTTCCACAGTATCGGCAGTTGTTTGGTTTGTTTCCTCGACCATACATGAAAATGTTAAACTGAAAAAGCAGTGGTCCGTCAGTTTATCTAAATACTCTGCCGCTGGAACCTCCAGACCGAATGACACATCTAGAGGAGATTTGACAAATTACAATTAACATGAAAACATATTTGTTGACAAATCTGTGAATGTAATTATAATTTAATATTTACTAAGCTGTAGATACTTAAGCTAACATTTGCTTGTGTGTATGATTTTTCATTTGTAGTAGGTGATATATGTCTCGAGATGGCAGACCGTATTGACAATCGGCCGACTACGTAAATTCTGTATACACCGGTGAACTGTCAGTTACGACCGAATGATGCCGATATGACATACGAAGAATCGCACGAAAGTTAACTGTTTTCCTTCACGGTTCGCCACATTAAACTCTACACGTGACACCGTGTCTTTAGTTCTTTTTAAAGCACAAATACATCGAATACATTGACATATTCCTTCCCTAAATCATTTCATTATACACTGGACGAAATACATTACAAGGGTTTTAATAAGAATTTGAACTTTTTCAAACCAAAAGTTACACCCATTGTCTTTCTGTACAATTCTTTTAAGTATCCGTTTTATACAAACATAATTATTCCAGTCATATAAGTTTAATACGCGTCTTAAATTTTCCAAACCGGAGGTTACCTTCACTTCCTGTAAGTACAATCTTCTGAATATTTCCATTTACAATTGATTTATGTGTGGCACCTGTGTATAACATTGTTGTTACCCTGAGATGCCCAGAAATAGTTCGTGTCGTTTTACTTCTATTTTTCACTCTCAACACTATCTTTAATGGTTCGCCAATAAATGTGTTTTTGTCAACACTCAGCTCAAAATCTACATCCTGTAAATTTAAACAAAAGTATTCCGTCTGAATGCAATGCATTATTCATTATTTTACTCTAGTCAAATAAGTGACACTTGTTTGTTTGCAACTATATGTAGGCATAGTGCAACATTTAAGACATAAAAACCTTGTTTAAGAAATATGATACAATGGAACGCAGTACGTAGCAGTTTCATCACCATGCCATATTGTGCAGTTGTAAATACATGATCGGCTGTATTCTTAAAATAATCAACGTAAAAATAAGAATTAATTTTGCTGTCTACCACACCTAAACTGGTTTGATTGTATTTTCTTTTCAGTACTTTATATATGATAATAACTGAGTTTAATGCAATAAGTTTTAAACTTAATCGTCTTCAAATATCAACGAGAAACGCCTGTAGGTTTATTTCGTAGTGATGCAAGATATAATTCCCCAAAGAGAATTCCCAAATATTATTGGAATAGGTAAACAAAAGTTTGAATAAGGTTATTCTTTGGTTGGTATTCATGACACATCACATGTTCATAAATATTTATAAGGAAAATTTGACAAAATTCTAGATATAGTCTTATATTTTGGAATGTTTCGCTGAAAACAGCAATTTGTCTTACCTTCTTGCTAGTTTCATACACGTTGTCAATGGACGACTGGTGACTGGCCTTTTGAACTGCTGTGCGTTCTGCCTTTGTACCTTTGGTAATATTCGACATGCTTTTAATAATAGGATTTGCACACTTTTAATACCGATTTTAATTCATGTAATAAAACCTGTTAGAAGAGCCTTGGAAGTAGAGAATGCAACCAAGCAGAATAATAGCAGACTCAGTATGATTTAGTTTGTTACTGAGAGGTTATGGAAAATGGAACACTCTCAAGCCCTCTAGCACAGCTTAAGTGGTACTCTATCACACAATTATTGAATGGACTTTATGATCCCAAAGTACTAGAATAATCCAAGTACGGGGAGACATTATACAGAGGCGACAATACACTTAAAGACAAATTCACCGCAAAATTCTTTGTAGCATGAATTGAAATGAATTTTTTAAGATAACATTTTTTAACACCGCAATACAAAACTGTACTTTGAAGACACACTAATGAGATATCAATGTCAAAATAAGTAAAGACTCACCTTCTTTGAATTTGTATTGGTCAGTGATATCCTCTCTATCGACATCTGAACCAGCCATCCAGTTGTTTATTGTGCTATGTGCCAATGGTTTCTTTGTGCTGATGAACTTACCTATTCTATGTATAAAATAATATATAAAACCAGTTACGATGAAAATCAAACGTGCCCACAAACGTGATTCAGTTAATTTACTTATGTAATTGGTTATAGGTTCCTATACATCATCAGTACCAAAACCACCTCAGTAAAGACCAGTATCAAAAGTATTGTAATAAATATTTCATTAACATTAATAATAGTGTATTGGATGTTTTATAAATACCAAAGGAATTGTAGTAGATATTCTATTAGATAACACAAAAAGTAGTGTAGTAGATATACCATACCAATAGTATGGAAACAGGTGTAGATATTTCATCAATACCAATAGTATCCAATAGTATTGTAACAGGTATATATATTTCATCAATACCAATAGTATCCAATAGTATTGTAGCAGGTGTAGATATTTCATCAATACCAATAGTATCATAACAGATATTGCACAAATATCAATGTTCTTATAACAGATATTTCATCATGACCAGTGGAATGGTAATAGATCATTCTTTAAAACCAGCAGAATTGTAATAGACATTATTTCATCATGTTTACGCGGTATTGGGAATAGATATTTCTTCAAACATCATATATTGACACTAAATTTTCAGTAGTACCAGTTTATCTAGTGAGATTCAAATTATTAGAATTATTCATCTTTATCCGATTATTTAATAATTTGGCAAATCGTTCTAACGAATAGATGTTACTGATGAAAGGGAACTGAGATTCAAAAGATAAATTTACTGAATAAGGAAAAGATAATTCACTAATGTATATCATTATGTTACTAATAAGGGAAAATCGTATCAGCTAAATGAAGTATCATGACGTTACTGAATGAAAGGGAAACAAGATAATCAGCTAAATGTAAGTATCCTGATGCATTGTAGACAATGTGTGTGTATACAGTAAGTTTTTATTATGTATTTTGTGATGAAAGTCCATTTAAGAACACTTTGGGATTGGAATTATATTACATCTGTAAAACGTAGCGCACTAACAAAATCTGACAACAATTTTTTTTTCAAGAAAAACAGAAGACAAGACCCAGTTTACAACGTTTTAGTTGTCAAGGCCTAAGTACCAAATTAAAATTCTAATAAATATCTACATGGCACGATTTTCTTTTTGTAGAATTGCGAAGAGTTCTGCAATGTCTCAATATCAGTACAAAAGCATTCGTACTTACTATATCATTAACGTGTTAACTGGATACATACATGCTTTTATCAATTTTCATAACTCGCATTTTGCCTGGTGCGTATCTCATCCACATAATTTTGTCACCGTTGACCTCAGCAAATGCAAAAGGTCCGTCATATTGAAGGTTTACATGTCCATATTTGATTGCAGTCAAAGACATCGGTCCCATGCAGTAAATCCCTAGAAAAGTATACATTTTCATGTTGTAGTGTTTGAAACTTCAAGGCGTCTAAGAAAAAATTCAGTAAAATAAGATCTAAATAATTTTTTTTTGTTCTTATATTAAATCAATTAAGAATGCAATGTATCATATTCGGCGGTTCGAATGTTCTTTATTTACAAGGTTGTTAACGGGGTCTGTCATTGTGATAAAGAATGTTTCTGTTGTATAAAAAGTTTTGTGCTTGTCATACAAATATTTTGCTTGCTATATTTCATAGAGTATTGCCGTAGTGCTAGAGAGCCCTTTAAACAATCTTTTTTTTTTAAAAAAATACTTGTTTCTTCAATTCATGAAAATTTACGAAATATTGAGGAAGTAAGCATAGATTTCTAACCTATTCCCCATTTACATTTTCATAATTGCTCCATGAATTGCTGAAATAAAAAGATGTTTTATCTAAACCTTTAAGTGGCCTATTTCTTACTGTAAAAAAGATGGTAATAAGCACGCAAAATGTTGTTTGGTTTGAGATCTCGCGTTTTGAAACTTACCTCCACTTGTCTCCTGTGGAGTCGCATCTATAGCTTGCCATCCGCCATATCCACGCGGCAGATCTGGGCGTGCCATCCATACGTCATTCCAGACATGGAAATTCCTGAAAATATGTTTGCTATCCTGTAAGAATGGTAATCTTGATAAAACTCTCTCAGCTCTCAGACTTTCAACTTAATGATACAACCGTCACAGTAATGAAACATTACCGTTGCTGACTTTGGTGGGCCATAAAATGGTCTGAGATATTTTCTATAACACGTGAAACATTGAAATATAAAGTAAAAAAAAAAAAAATTACTCGGTTATTGCTTGTTTTTTAACTTTACACTATTACAAGTTATGAAATGTGTAAGCTACCTTACAAACTATTGTCTTACCAAACTGAATCGTGATTTAGGTCTTCAATTTCTTTCAAATCAGTGTTGAAATATTTGTCTATAGTCATACTACCGTCAGTATCATGCGCAGATGAAAAATTGGTAACACTTCTTGCTGGTATTCCAAGAGCTCTACAAACTGTTAATAAATAAATACAGAACAAATACAGTTGAAATTTAATTTAATTTTATAGGTTTAGTTTACCTTCAATTTCAGGTTTTGAAAAATAAGGAAGTTATCAAAATGTGGAGATTTTGTCATTGTGTACTACATTGCTGATGTAGCTGTGCTTTTTGCAGAAACGGGATCTATCCCAAGAATAGTACACTAAAGTTTTCTAACTCTATCTTTGTTATCTCTTTAAATTTAAAAACGTTATATAATCGGTAAATTTGTACTTACGCCCAAATGATAAAATTCATATTGTTACTTACACCATTTTTAAAATTATAATCTATTGCAATGGCAAACCTGTCAATATTGTTTTTAACAATAGAGGATTCAAATGTATTAAAACGTCAATAATTTTTAGTTATACTTTTCTAAACGAACAAATGTATGCTACTACATAATGTAGATATATATGACAAAAATAATTAGCATTGATTTGGTATTTTCGCAAAGTAATATTGTTTCCCTTACGTCAGACAATAAATCATCTGTTGAGACAGGTATAAATAAGATACACTTGCGGAATAGTACCACGACGGTAGAATGTTCATCCAAACAATTGTTATACCCTGCAGCCACGTAGCGGTCATCACCGAGTTGCATATTTTAAATCTGTTATTTTAGATTTACCTTACGGTAACTGTCATGGTTCTGTGAATTCAAGTACAATTATCACTGTTTTGTTTACTGACTTACTGACTATCATTTAATTCAACAGCCTTTTATATAACTACCTGTTGTAGCGACTCCAGAGAAAACCCAACATTGTCCATACTTCACCGGCCTTTTGGTACTGTAGTATTCTTCTAAGATATCAACACTTCCGGTCCAGCTAAGTGGAGAAGTACCATCTCCATAGTTACCGCTCCAGTTTCCAATAAGAACACCACTGTTGTCACTACTGTTAACCTGAATTTAAATAATGAGTACAGTACTGTTATAAAATTTAGAAAATTACCAACGGTTAACTGCATGTATAACCACTAAATTTCATTACAACGTGAAATAAAACGATTTATAGACCCAGAATTTATTTTGTCCATCTACACTTTTAAGGTTTCTATGACCTTGATAAAAACAATATAATGAACATCCCTTATGGAACAAAATACAACCAAGTATAATCATAGCAGACTGGAATTGATTAAGTCTGTTTGTTAGAGGTTATGAATAGAAATACCATTACGTCTCACGCCTCATAGCATCGACTATTATACAGATAAACAATGGCGGACTCCACGATTGAAAACAAAGAGAAAATACAACAGTATTGTGTCTATAAATGTTTCACATTTCCATAAAAGTTTCATTCTTTTTTAAACTGACACTTGTAAAATTCTGGTTTAAATAGTAAAATAATTTTACGTGCAATACTTTGCCACGGGAGTCTGTTTTCGGACAGAACAACAAAAATGGTTCTTACCAAACTTGATATCCTGCGAGAAACTTGAACTGGATCTCCGCGTAAGTGATCGGGAAGTCCGGACCTCTCGTCAAGCAAATACATAACACATTCCAGAACATGACCTGAAAACTGTTACGTCAAACCAACCATATAAATAATTATCAGAAATAGTGGCTTGTTTTCATCAATATGGACAATATAAATAATACCAGCTGCTAGGACGATGCTGATTCTAGAACATTTTAAAACAATCGTCAGGTAGAAGTTAAGAATAAAGATGACATCAAAGCAATGAAATCGTCTGAAAAACTTATTTTGAAACTCGTTTGTTCCGATATACATTTCATATTGAAATAATACACCCAAAAGACATAACTTTATTTAATGATCATTATCTTATTAGACACCGTAATTTAATTTCTTTTTCCGCGACTAATTAAAAATCGATAATGAACGCAAATATGGCACACAAAAAATGGCAGAACTTTTAAGATCCGTTGAACGCTGCATGTCAAATCACACGTTTTAAACATGTTTTGAAAAAAAATATTTTACTGATTTTTGATAAAAGAGAATTGAGTTATTTATGGTCCCTTTTCTTTTCAATGAACACAAACACTGATACTTAAGTTTATTAATTGATTTTAAAAAGATAAATATGTTTCCGCAAATCCATGTTTTATAAAACTATTTTGGTTGCTTTCGAACAAGCGACAAGTACGTATTCGTTAATATCGGCAATTTAGCACTTGAGCACCCAACTCATGTCTTTTGATAATAAAGGTGTATAAGACATTACCTGTCCAAAATTCCATGGAAAATGGGTAATCTTTTCTTTACTTCCGCTATATAGTTTTCCTGTTTCGTTAAGTATGTACTCTCCAAGTAAATCTTCTTCTTTCATATACACCTGATCGTCTGAAGCATTTACAGGTATAACTTATAAAAGTCAGACAAACGGAAATAATGCCTTTAATAATAAATAATGTACACACTATGAATATTATCTTTAGTTTAAAGCCATTGAAGGACAATATAATTACAATGACTGTTGAGCCAACACATCTAAACACATAATACTATAGAGCTTGCAGTTTCTCCATGACATTGACGAGCCTATTCTGAAATCTATGTATGAAAGTAAAACACAAATTTGAAGGGACTGTAAAAAATTTTGTATAAATGTTAGAATTCGAGAACACAGAACGTTTTCAAAATCTGTAAAACGATAATTTCGGATATACCCAAGCAAACAATAGAAAAGTCCGTTTGATTGAGTCTGTTCATGAGAGATAATGCAATATGTGGCAACCGTCACGACACTAGCACCGGCTTGAGTCATGTTTCATCGGGACTTCCGTGGTATTTATCTTTTTGTTCTATCATCATCAAAGTCGTTACAGTATTTTGCCAACGACCATTCGACAGCGGTGGCCCCACTATCAATATATTCCTTTTGTTTTGTCAAGCTTATTTATATGTTATAGTTTGTCCTTTGCCTCTAATGAACAAATACATAGAAGCTAGTTTTGAAGGACTGTGTTCCTTGAACATGACTACAGTACTTGTATTGCGTCTTGCCCTTGTTTTACAATAACTTACCGATGTTACTGAACACGTTCCACAATCTACATATATAAAACATTTAGTTACCTTTACACCAAGGATTGAAAAGAATGTATACAGGATTCCTATATTCGAAACTCAACACCGTCGGTTTGTTGTTCAACACTGATTTCACCACATCTACTCGTAGAGACCATTTACCGACAGCACATGTCGGCGGTGCCACTACCGCGAGCGTCACTGAATCGCCATCTTGTGAGTGAATGGAAACTTTCCAATCATTCAAACTAGGCTTTGAACGTGCTGACAGAAAGAGTTCTACATAGCGTTCTTTTGACGAACTGGGAGTTTTCCCTGTGAAAATGTGCAATACGTGTATTACATTTCAAAAAGATGCTACTTTCAGATAGATATATCATATAAGATCCAAACTTCCCTACCATAAAATGTAGAGGAGGATACTTCTCTCTAAGTGAATCGATCCTATTGACGGAACTAGATGACTTGTTAACACCACGGACTGTATGTAAGACAAACAAAATTCCAAAAGTCACACTTTAATATCTGATCTATGTTAAGCTTTTACGTAAAATACAAAGACGTCACAAAATATTATCAAGAAAATAAAATACTGTATGTTTTATTTCTTGTGGGAGTCAAAGCCAGATAAAATAGCAAGAAATGTAATTATTCAAGAATATGAAAATGGGGGCTTATAGATGATAGATATAGATGCATTTCTAACCGCTTAAAAGCTAGTTGGATAAAAAAGATTAGTACAAGAAAATAATGCATATTGTCAACAAATGTATAGACAAGAACTCCAAAAACATGGAGGTCTTTCCTTCTTCAAATTTAATTGTGACCAAAAACAAGTTTCTGATTTGAAGTATTCTTTCCTTGAAGAAATCTTAAAATCATCGTGCAAGGTTAATTATAAAGAGGATATTAATTGTATTTCAACACAAATCTTATGGTACGATAGTCATATAGAGACCTATTAGATAATAATCGCAACACATTCTTCTATAAAAACTGGCTTGAGGAAGGGGTTATGTTTTTAAAACATATTTTTGACTATAGATCAAAAGAATTCTATACGTTTGATTTCTTGCAGTTTGTTTATAATATTCCTAATGGTGATTATTTACGATACTATCAAATAGTAAAGCCATTGAAAAAGGGTTGAAAAACAAGCTTATATTAGAAAACTTAAATGAAGTAAAAGAACTAAATTACCTTATCGAAAAAATTTATGAAGTTAAAAAAGTAAATAAAATGCTGTATAAGTTAGAACTTAAAAACAAAATACAACCAATAAATCAAAAGGAAAAGTGGGAAATATTATTTCACACAAATAGTGTTAATTGAAAGAAAATTTTTACTAACTTTAATTTGTACAATTGACACTAAGCTTAGAACATTCCAATACAAATATCTTTATCACATGTTTGACGTCGCGGGGGTGTAATAAAGCCATTAAATAAAAACGATAATACACTAGTGTAATAAAGCTTTGACGTCGACGTTGTTTATAATAGAGGAAACGTTGGTCAAATTGGCTTGTTTATACAGTAAAAGAGAGTAGAATTGTTTATGTTTCGACAGGACATGCTAACATGTGATAAAAAGAATATTACATTTGTGACTTTCCACATTGAATTTATTAAACCCCCTGTATAAAATTGATAAAATGCTCGGCAGAGCCTTGCATTTTATCATTTTATTCAACTCGTTTAATAAATTCAGTATGAAAAGACACTCATGTAATATCCTCTATGATGAAAATAGTACCAAACAATGCTTTTCTATTTAAGTGCCAACTAGCCCCATCAAATTTATGCGACTTTTGCTCCATGTCTTCAGAAACATATATCCACATGTTCTGGAGCGATATAGGAAGTTATCTTAGTATGAAAAATTTATTAACCACCCCACAAGACTTTCAAACTGTATCTCTGGGGTTTTTTGGAAATACTAGGAAAAATAGGAAAAGTGTTATTAACTATATTCTTATTCTTGCAAAATACTTCATTTTTAGAAGTAAATATTATAGTAAATCACTCCAACTTTTAATCTATTTAAGCTTTGTCTTGAAAAACGAATTAATATCGAATATATTGTTGCTTGCTTGAAGGATAAGTTAGATGTATACCATTCAAAATGGACTGAATTTCATGGTGTTGTAGATCAAACAGAGATCTTTTTATTGAGCAGAGCAGCTTTTTGTATTTCCGTCCCTTCTTTAAAACCTTTCTTTACTTAATCCAAACGTGAAAAATGTTTTGTTTTTTTTTCAAATACGTACCGCTTATGCCTCTTTTTGGCTCGACTATTAATAGTCCAGCTATTCTACTCCCCCTAGCATCAACGTCACAACTTATATTTATATTAGAAACTTATTTTTGTTTCATTTTCTGGATCAATAACCAACAACACTGGGTCAGATTTCATATGTCTGACATGTATATTTGGCAGATTATGCCCCCCTTTATGACTTCTGAATTCTGGTTAAGGTTTTGCGGGCAAGTCGCATCTGCAGAAAAATTGCAGATATTAAATTGAAACTTCACATGTGCAGATACTGAATTGAAACTCTATAGATATTTTTAACACTTAAGGTAGCATTTTCTTGCTTCTGGAACAATATTTCGAATAGTCTAGCATTGACAGTCTTACAGACAACACTTGTTTCTATAAGGACACTCCATCATCTCATTATTCATTTATCATTTTCCATCCATTCATCAGTATTTGAAAAACATTTCAGGGATTGATATCATGTACCAAACGTATACTTTTCCTCTGACTATGTTGAATTACATGGATAAGGATGTATGTTAAAACATGTAATTTTAATAAAAAAATGTGTCCATATAATGAACATGTATGTATTAATGTCAATGTACTGAAATGAAATAAAAATTGGAAAAACAGAAAAACAAAACACAAAGACGTACTTCATTTCAATTTCGTGCACGCTACAAGGAAACGTACTTCTTGGAATTTTGTGCACACTAAGTTAAGATTTCTTCTTTTATTTATTTTTCTTTTCGTTATTAATTTTCCGACATTATTAAGCTCCTTCAATAAAACAATATGCTGCTCGCCAGACACTCGCAACATAACATATTATTCAACTGTTATTTATATATTCAGTCCTTACACAAAACTACATTGACATCCTATATGCATAGATTGTTTCTCTAAGCTATCTGTAAGTTAAGATGTCATAAAACGATATACTGAAAGTTTTTCATATCAAAACAGGTTTTAAGTGTCACATAATTCTCTTAAGGTTTCTTATCTCAAATAGACACAAGTTGATGTCATAATTGTTGCAAAGTATTGACGATTTTTAATACCAAATCAAGTAAAAACGTTCTGAAGGAATTTCATATTAAATGGAAACATTTAATGCCCTAAAATAATGTATCTAATGCTCCTTATTCCAAACTGAAATAATTGATGTCTTCTAAAATATTCAAATATGTATATTTTTACCAAATTGGTAAACTAAACGTATGTCATCTCTTGTGGCATCATACGGCCTGTTGAACCTGATTCTCATGAAGAACTGTTGACCTCGTCTCACAACAAGCACTTCGTCCCTGGCTCCATAAACGTGTGCATTGGTGATGTCAAACTCATTAGTGTGGTGTGCCTGTGTATTATACTTGATGAACATGTCAATGCCTGATACTTTAATTGTGCCATTTCCTTAAAAATGGAATACCACATAAAAAAGGACAAAGTAGAAGTTAAAAGAGGGTATGTGACGCAAAAATTACACGATAAAGATTTGGTATTCTAGCCTGATCAAGGCTGCCGCAAGTATGAAGTTGTATGAAATGCAAAACGCATTAAACAGTGAAGATGTACATACCAGCATACTTTTATGAAGAAATTTAAAAGAAGAAACGTTGGCAACGAAACCTTTAAAATATGATTTTCAGCTTCATATAAAGACAGCTCATCATATATCTTAACAACAACAACAACAACAACAAATTTCTTGTCGATATCACACTGACAAAATGGTTTTCCATTCTGAAACAAAGGGTCTTGTAAAACATGAAACGTGATTTTAAGTTACCCCTTCCATATGTAGAGTTGTTATTTGTATAACGATTTGAGGCCATGTAATTTGATGCGTAATCATTATACGAACGCCCCCAGCGTGCATCCCTTCTCCCTATTTCAGGAAAACGTCCACCATACATCCTGTTGAAGAAACATGACATGTTTTCAGTTTCTTGCTTGTTCAAACCACTTCACTGCGAAGTTTGCACGTTTTAAAGTGGGTTCACTAGAATGAATCAAGATCTGAACAACCGAAATCGTTCCCACTCAGCTGCCTGCCTACTTAGCTCAAAAAATGAAAGCGCGTGTCTAGGGACCGCAGAGTCGGGAGTTTGATCCCCGGGCAAAGCCTATGTTCTCTGTGACGATTGATGAAATACATTGTGTTTTAAATCATTCGTCCACAACCTTTGATTCAGGTGTTACTTTCAGAGAACAGGTTTGAACTGGTACAGAATCCAGGAACACTGCTTAGGCTAACTGTCTGCCGCTACATAAATGAAATACTGTTGAAAGACGGCAAAAAACCCAAAGCATAACATCTTTTCAGCATTTTACATAAATAGATATGTAATATATATTATATACTTAAAACATTCTATGTACTTGACGAGATACTGTATGTGTTTAGTTTCAATGAATTAGAATTAGTTTTGTTCTATTCTTATATAACATATGTTAAAGAGTAATGCTTGTCGACTACCCGTAACTGTATTGATTTTTTATGAAAGCCAGCCCTAAATATGGCAACCATTTATAACGGTAAACGAACAACTACTTAAATAAATATGGCATTTTGAAATTGAACAAAATGGCTAACTGTAGAAGCAAGTAACCATTTCAATGTGTTCGCGCTGCAGGAGTTTTTATTTAGTGACTACCCTTGAAAATATATTCAATCCATTCAATAGGTTTTCAGTTATAGATGTAAAGGAAGAAAATTTCTTTTCCGTTCTAGTTCGTAAAATATAGGGAACTGTTTTAAAGAAAGACGGAAATGAAATTCAGATTGATAAGTCAAAGTAAATGCTTATAACTTTATTCTTTCTATGACGATTTTGATTTTTAGCTCGACTATTCATAGAATAGTAGAGCTATTGGACTCGCCCATGCGTCGGCGTCCGCGTCGGCGTCCGCGTCCCGATTTGGTTAAGGTTTTGTATGTAAGCTGTATCTCAGTAACCACTTGTGGGAATGATTGAAACTTACACACTTATTCACTGTGATAAACTGACTTACATTGCACAGTTCCATAACTTTATTTGCTTTTTAACAAAATTATGCCCATTTTTCGACTTAGAAATTTTTGGTTAAGGTTTTGTATGTAGCTGGTATCTCAGTAACCACTGTGGGAATGGATTGAAACTTCACACACTATTCACTGTGATAAAACTGACCTACATTGCACGGGTTCCATAACTTTATTTTGCTTTTTTACAAAATTATGCCCTTATTCGACTTAGAAATTTTGGTTAAGGTTTTGTATGAAGTTGTATCTCATACTACTAATGGCAATTGTTTGAAACTTCACATACTTGTTCACTGTCATGATCTGACATGCACTAAGCAAGTCCCATAACTCTACTTTTTTTTTCAAAATTATGCCCCTTTTTCGACTTAGAAATTTTTGGTTAAGGTTTTGTATGTAAGCTGGTATCTCATACTTACTAAATGGAATGGTTTGAAACTTCACATACTTGTTCACTGTCATGATCTGACATGCACTAAGCAAGTCCCATAACTCTACTCTTTTTTTTCAAAATTATGCCTTTTTCGACTTAGCAGTTTTTAGTTAAATTTTTGTATGTAATCTGATATCTCAGTATCCACTAATTGGAATGGATTGAAACTTCACACACTTGTTTACTGTCATGATCTCACATGCACTGTAAAGGTCCCATAACTCTACTTTGGCATTTTTAACAAAATTATGCCCCTTTCGACTTTAGCAGTTTTTTGTAAGTTTTTGTATGTAAGCTGGTATCTCAGTATCCACAAATTGGAAAGGATTGAAACTTCACACACTTGTTCACTGTCATGATATGACATGCAGTACAGAGGTTCAATACCTCTACTTTGCATTTTACAAAATTATGCCCCTTTTTCAACTTTTGTATTCATTCAATTGACAAGGCTGATGAATAGTCGAGCGTTGCTGTCCTCCGACAGCTCTTGTTTTCTATGCATTAATTGTTTACACTTAGGTAACAGAAATAAAATTAAAGTTGTCTTTATTTTTTAGGCAGTTTTGCACGTTTGATTTACTGAAGGTATTGCCGTAAAGCTGTTTTACCAAAACATTCAGTCCTATATCCTAAAGTTATTGCAACCGTTTTGGTAGGCGGATGTTGTAATTGAGGGCAGTAAAGTATTGTTCCCAATGAATTCTCAACGAATGTGAACCAGACACGTTCAAAACGACTGGAAATCTACTCATATTAATATGTACCTAATATTTATGCTTGCAAAGAAAGATATTGTGAACTTGCTAAACCTCAAAGCATACACTTCACTATTTTCATTCATAACCGGCACCTAAAATGTAGGGAAATATATAAGCAAAAATGAAGAAGAAGCTCGGTACGAAAGAGACAATTTAAAGGGGATCACATATTACACAATTCGTCATTGCATTTGTTCTCAACGGGAAATATCCAAATGAACTACTCACTTAGAAGACCTTGTCAAGGATCATGCAGTCCCAATCGAATACGGCCGCTATGGTACTTTTAATTACAGTAGTAAAATATACACTTTATGGTACGATGGCCAAACTACTGTCTGAACTGCAATAGAAAAAAAATGATTTTATAATCTCATTTAAAAGGCAAACAAAATACAAACCATTTACCTTAAAATGATTTGAAGTTACTTTTTTGTTTACTGGTTACGTAATCCAATCGCAAAGAATATTCAGGTTTATGTCCAATTTTTAAATTTTACCTATTTGTCTACCTACGACTATATCACGCTGAATATTTGGACATTTTAATAACTTTATTGTAAGGGTGCTACTTCGCTGCTTTAAATAATTGTCCCATTTAAAGTAGCATTACATATATACCCGTATTACTGAAACATGAAACGCAATTTATTGGTTTTCGTTTAAATATGAAATGCATGCGTTGTGCTAGATATGCTTGAAGGACGACTATTTTCACCTACTTTATACAATTGAGTTTATTATATTTTTGTCTCATCAGCTCATATACAAAATCATTATTTAGAAATATATATTGTCATTTGAAGTTGAGCTCAAAATCTTTTAAACCTAAATATAACACAGCAACATTTCATACAAACCATAAAAATCGAGCGTTGGATCTTAAACTTGACATAAAGGGAAGAGGAATATACCAGAAGACTATCGTGGGAGAGAGGAATCATAGGCCGTTCAATCCCCGTTTTGGGGGTGGGGGGGGGGGGGGGGCTTTTTTTAAAAGCTCGGCGTTACATTTGTTATCTTTGTGTTAGGTTTAAAGCCGTTTTTCAACAGTATTTCAGTTATCTAACGGCGGGCAAGTTAACCTAATTCAGCGTTACAAGTTCTTAATATGGAGTCAGTTGAGGGTCTTTTTAATTTTGCAAACCACAAACGTTGGCCGAAGAAATGATGATACGGTGCGAGACACGGAACCATGACGATTCAATACAAGACGACAGAAAATCAGAACAAAACAACACTATTCGAACATTAGTTTTACGATCACTTGTGCAGAAACCATCAAAAAGGTTTTCAGTAAATATACAGGGCATTCTGAGTGTGAGTTGTTAATCCAGAAACATAATATGCTGGGTCGTACTAATCTGTCTATGCTGTTATTATAGAGAATTCATTATATATGCTGCGTCAATTGTTTTGCACCTAATTGGCAAATGACAATATCCTTACGACAGCAAATCACCTTAATGGCAATAGGACATTCATCTACTCTGTGGTATTATTAGCCTCGGTTTAATTTATGACATTTCCAAAGTCTCTGCAGACGATCAAGTTACAAAAACATTTATATTTTATAGCCTGTTTAGCGTGTTAATGTAAAATTGCTTATTAAGATTAATGTAATGATTTGTATTGATCTTCTACAGTTCCTAATAAGGAAATCTTTCTTTCTTCTGATACATTTGTTTTTGCATGTTTCATTTTCCATTAAATATTACTTTATGTTAACATTTAGACAGATATTCAGTTGAAAACGCGTTGTACTACATAAATATACACAGAGAGGTAACCAAAACACGGGATTTTATTATATTTACTGGCATTGTTTAATCCATTGTGTTCACTAAACATTCAAAATACATATTTTTATACTTGAAAAAGACTATAAAAAAAGCAAAAACAGGATATATTAGCGAGGGAAGAGCAAGGGACCAACGTATCCTGAGAGATTCTGAAGATATTATAACACGAAATAAACATGCGCTAAAACTATTCTAGCATAAAACGTGTAAAAACTAGTAAATGAATAAAATATAATTGTCCCTCAACGTAATTTTTTTCCGTAAAGTGCGCGTGACTGGCTGCGCTGTATTATACTGTTGACGTCATTTCTTTTGAATTATTCGTTTCAGGACCGTAATACATTTTCGCTTTGCCATGAAACATACATATATAAAAGTGTGTCTTTACAGCGCGTGTGCGCGAGAATCTCTTTGTCAACACACGTGCGTTTACTTTCCTGTTGAAACACCCCCGAAAAGTGGCAAGAACAGCAGTTTTATACTAGTACAAGCGTTTAATGATTTTAATAATACGCACAATGATAGAAAGAAGGATGGATGAAAATCTGACCATGAAATATAAGCTAAACAAACACGACATAAAATTATTGTGACATAATCAAAGACATGAATTCCAACGCAACAATAAAACAACCATTTTATGTATTTTAACAGCCAAAAAAACACAAAAAAACAAGGACAAGTAACATCTCATTGATATTATTAAACGTACAGAGTTTCTCTTCAGAATCCAATTTTAAGTCATAAAACCTAAATCGTAATCTGATACTCATACATTTGTTGACAGAAATGTTACCATTTTTGCATCAAGAGTTCTATAGTACAAACACTTATAAGGTATTAAAACAATAAGACATGTCACAGGCATGTACATAGACTGAATATTCTTTACATTTATATAATGTCGAAGATCACCTAAACAGCTTGATCAAATTATGTACAATATAACGTGTTATTAAAGGGTTATGACCCAACTTATGTATAGTGTTCAACCCTTTTACAGTTGGACGCTACGCCCAGCCAGGATATTTTTATTTATACTGTTCTGTGATTTTGGAATTTGGTTGGGGTGAGCAAGGTTATGTGCGAACTATAAACCGGTATAAACTCCCCAGTCATAGTATCGCAACTGACCGTCCTAAGGTTGTGCCGGGCTGTGTTCTTTATTTGTTCAGTTGGTCCTCGTTCTATTGCTTCGTCTGTGTCTGTAGGTATGTGTCCGTGTGGACAAAACGAACAAATAAAGGGAGACGGTGATGCACCGCTCTAACGGTCAGAGGAAACCCGCCACTTGGGAGCTTAATCAGTAAATTATATGTAAATTTGCTATCAGTAAATGAGACCCTTCACAATTCCTGTTGCAATGGCATAAAATTGAATGTTTTTTCCTCTGGGATCACGTAGAACATTCCTTATCTATGTAATAGAATTTCGCTTCAGCCGGTTCAAGGGGGCATGAGGAGTGTTCCACTTTCCATTACCTCTCATGAACAGACTCAATCGAACCGAGTTTGCTACTGTATTGCTAGGTAGTTGAATTTTGTGCTTCTTTTTATATTTATTTCTTATCTATTACTTTTTCCTTGTTTCAATTTAGCTTATATCTGCTCAATGAGGACCCTGATTTAATTTTAAAAGTTGTTTGATTTGTTTTTGTTCCCAGCTTTGATAGTGGAGGAAGCCCGAGGGGCCCTTCCGTGCATTATTTCATCACGAGCGAGCACCTGGGTAGAACCACCGACCTTTCATAAGCCAGCTGATTGCCTTCATCACATGAATAATTCAACGCCACAAGTGACACTTGAACCCACATCGGTTAGGGGCAAGTGATTCGAAGTCAGCGAATGTAACCATTTGACCACGGAGGCCCCTTTAACGGTATTGTTATTCTTCTAAACATAGCAAAACCCAAGGACATTTGCCATGTTCCTAGAATGCAGCTTCCTTAAACAAAACCCTAGAGCAGCGAGAGTGTATATGTATATATGATGGACATAAAAGCATAAAAGTAAAACTAACAAGCAGCAGGACTAAACAAACACTTTAAAGAACACAGTAGGGCATGTAGGGTATCGCCTTCGCAAGGTCAGCGGCAGAACCATCATTGTGGAGATTCAACCGATAAATTGCGCAAAAAAATATGCTATTAAAAATGTAAAACTTAATTATAATATCCATATAAGGGTAACTTAAGTAACTTACATTTTTACATATGGATATAATATTGAACAAGTTTTTAAAACAAATAAATCATATTGAAATTAAGTTCGTTGAACAATTTCATACTTCAATGGAATGTATAAAATATAGGTTATCATGTCGTATCATTGGTAAATATTTTTTTTTATTATATACCTATATAAATTCTGTAAAAAATTTGGCTTGTATTTCACAATTAAATATGAACAGACAGACAAAAATTTCCGTATTGTACCTTTTAAATTCCGTGTTGTACCTTCCGTATTGTATGCTGCCGGACTATTTTCATTTTTATGTATGACCCGACACATTTAAAATTTCACTAAGTTCCATCTAATATCGATAAACATTGAAGATTTTATTCATGTACAAAACAAGAATCAAAAAGGTAAAGGTATATAATAAAAGGGTCATTATAACAGTAGCTAGATCTGGGACTTTGTATTCGGCTGTCGTTGATTTTGCACGGTCAGATCACACTCGGCGCTTGCGCGCCTCGTGAGATCCAATCTCACACCCTATAAACGACTGTAGCCCCCTCTTCCTCTTGCGAGTGATCAAAACAATAAACTGACAGCTAAAAGTTAAAAAATAACATTTTAAAGTGACTAATTTGCTTTGAAGGTATGTATATTTACATTTTATTGGAAGCTGAACATGATTTGTTTCTGTATATAATGTGTTAGTCTGATGACAGGTAGAATTATAGCAAAAAAACCCGATTGATCACTGATTTTGTCCAGAATTGTACATTGTCGGCGTCAAAAGTACTTATTTTCTTGCTTGAAGAATGACCTACATGTAAATTTCACTGTTTCATGGATAAAGAAACAATACTAGTTTGGTAAAATAAAATCAAATCATTGATAAATTCTCAAATTTGTTTATAACCGTCAATGAAAGAAGATTTGGTGTTATTTCCTGACTGTATGTATGCTTGCTTAAATACTGTATAAGTCCTTGAGAGTTTCGTAAAAAGACTGTATGCCTGTTTGTGAGTGACTTCTTTATAAAATATCGTCGTTCCCTATGCTCCTGTAGTACTTCTTCATAATTATAACCCAGTTTGAAGGAGGGTGGAATATAGCAGGCAACATGCGGTTTGTCTGTTTGGTCTGTTTATATATGTGTCCTCATATATTTGATTGTGCAATTACTTCAATGCTATTACACCTACCTCTCTCAAAGATTACGTACAAACATCGGCAATATATACTTAATGTCCATCTTATTATTTTCCTTTTTCTTTTTAAAGTAACACTTAAAGGTGAAACATGGTCTGCTTTTTTTTTGTGTCAGTGCCGTAACTTATTTATGCATTAAGGGATTTTGAAATAACTTGGCATTAACTTCACCATCATGAGACCATAATTAGACGATGTGTCGCATACAATTCTATACTTTCTAGAATTTCAAACCATTGAAACCAGTATATAATTGCAACTACAATTAATAAGATGTGAAAATATGAACAGTGAATGGGGTGATTTGGAGTTAAACGGCGCCAGACTGAATCCACTAATCCTTTGTGGATCGCTTTCTTGACAGCGTCGCACAGTAAACAACATTATTTTAGTTTTGTCTTTGTATTTGCCATAAACACACGAACTTTAACATGAAACTTGTCTTATTTTACTGAAAATACATTCTGCGAATGAAATAAGTTCCCATTTTACAAGCAGAAGTGACATTAGAGGAAAAAAATGAGGGTTTATTACCTCACCGAGCAAGAAGTGCTCAATGTGAGCTTTTGTGATCACCCTGTGTCCGTCGACCGTCGTCCTTGTCCGTCGTCAACAATTTGACTGTTAACGCTCAGAGGTCACATTTTGGTCCAATCTTAATGAAACTTGGTCATAATGTTGCCATCAATAGAACCTTGGACGAGTTTGATATTGGGTCATCTGGGCTCAAAAACTAGGTCACCTGGTCAAATCCGCAAGGACAGATTCCTGACGTGTTATCACTATCAAATGTAAATGAGCCGCGCCATGAGAAAACCAACATAGTGGGTTTGCGACCAGCATGGATCGAGACCAGCATGCGCATTCGCGCAGTCTGATCAGGATCCATGCTGTTCGCTAAAAGTTTCTGTAATTGCAATAGACTTTGAAAGCGAACAGCATGGATCCTGACCAGACTGCGCGATTGCGCAGTCTGGTCTGGATCCATGGGGTCGCATACCCACTATGTTGGTTATCTCATGGCACGGCTCAAATTATTTCTAACCTGAGAAATAGCAGTAAATCTTGGCAGGTAGTAATCATGACGGCTGTACTACTCGTGCACGGTATTTGTAACGATAACATGTTTATGTTATTATTGAGGAAGGGGGAATCAGGTAGTTCAACCATTAGGCCATTCGTGACAAAATAGTTATACTACTTTTGAATCATGTTGACTGGTTTACCATGAAGTAAACTCTGAATTACTAAGGACTTAATCGACTTTTCCGGTAATGTTTTCGTTATCCTTTTCTATTTATACGTTTATTCGCAGGATACTTGTGGGTGAAATAGTTTTGTTTTTTTTAAATCAGAGGATCATTTTGATGCAGACGGACAGACAGACGGGGGTCAACCTATAGTCCCCTTCTGTCTCATCTCATATTTATTTTAAAATCGTCAGGTAACCGTGATTTCCGTAGGGAATCGACAGTTAATTTCTTGCATGAAATAGTAGGGACCCTGTTTATACTTTCCGTTTCTAATTCGTATTTTATGATAATATATGTTGTGACAGGATGGACGTACCGGGGACAATAACTATCAGAACAAATCAACACCCATTACAATATTTAAAAATTTATTTACAGAAAATGATTATTTACAATGAATAAATGAAAAGTGAAAAAGAAAATCTTATTATAAGAAAGAAAGAAAAAAATCTGAGCTCAGTAACTCTTTTAAGAAGTATAAAGTTCTAACACTGACTGTTCGTTGACACAGATGTTTCCGTTAACTTTGAACTTTAAGTAGCACAAAAATACAACATATCTTCAAGCAAAGTCCCTTTAAACCGTGAATACGTTGACTCCGTTTTGTCTCCCTATGATGGTAGGTGATTGCATCCCTGAACTGACTTCACGGTTTTTGGCACAACCATGGGACAAAAGCTCTGCGCTGGGAAAATCACATCCAGGCCAGTGAAGACAAATGAGCCTCGGGTATTGTACTTCCGGGTCGTGACAGCATCACCAGATAAAAGTCGTCTGGTGGAAGAAGCTGAAATACATGTATATAACATATGGTAAGCACCATAGCAAAACAAATAAGTAACGGCATAAAACTGCTCCTTTGGGTACACCATACCTCCATTGGCTCCTATAAATGATACGTGCTACTTATACAAAATATATGTGCTACTAAGTTCATACGTCACGTGATTAAAATACGTCACTTATTACTTCCATTATTTCTAAAATTACTAACAAGTCTAAAGTTAAAGTAATGAAAAGATATGAAAAGTTTATGATGGAAAATTATAGATAAGGAAATGATAAACTGCAGCTATTATTTACAATCACAAGTTAATACGATGCAATGCGAAATAAACGTAATACAAAAGTTAGCATGAATATAATATCAATTTGACTTAAATTCGTCTAATGTCAAAAGTGGTGTGCACTAGGCATATCTAGTCCAGTCTATTTGTAGGGTAATGTCCCGCCAAATACTAAATTTCATGGGACTTACGGCTTATGCGTGTACTTTGACTATTTGCATTTTCACGGGAATCACGATATAGCCGGGAAATCTGACTACTTTGGCGCGGATTGAAATTTACAATTTAAGGCCCGTTATAGTGGTTTTGGGGATAAAAACATGAATTATTAAAGTTTATAAATTACCAACTTTCTTGTTACTGAACCGAATTTTAACTTATGAAATACAGAAAAACATGAGAGGTATTTTATGCGTAAAATTTGACATTTACCTCAATAACTCAAAAATTTGCGAAAAGATGATGCAATACCTGTATTTACACTACAGATACATTGAGGCCCGTATGTCAATTTGTGACATATGTGTGTAAAACCAACACTGAGTACTTGCATGTAAACGACGCTGAAGCATTCAATTAATTATTTAATTAAGTAGGGTAGCGAGTCACAGACACTCCATCTCCGCCTCAAATGGATTAATACAAGCATCGCACGAGGGGTTCGACATTAAATGACATTATAAACATGACGACTGATTAAAAGAGACAATTTTGTATGCATTTTTTAAAATTTCATTTACGCCTTTAAAGGACATAAATCGCCTACTGTACTCGCAAGATGGAATACAGTATCACTCGCAAATACGCGTTCAGATCAAATATCAAAATTGGCAAGTCGGCATACAGTTAATGTTTTTACACAGACTAGATAAAAATCAATTTCATTCAAAAACGCAATAAATACGAAACATTTTATTTACATATATTTATGGAGTATGCATACATATTACAGAAAGCATCATGGATAATTGGATTACAAATCAATTTGGCGTGATATTCGTCAGTTTCGTGACTTGGTCGAGTGAATTTTCATGCAATGAGTGTGATCAGTCAACATCTTGTAAACATTACCTGTCAGTTTCATCTATTATATCACCATATACACATATTTATGTTAGACCATCGTTAAACTTTAATACACATACAGTGTAAAGCAAAATAATGAATTTGAAGACGATTCTTACCTTTCGCTTGTCTGTTTATTGTTTTGATCACTCGCAAGAGGAAGAGGGGGCTACAGTCGTTTATAGGGTGTGGATCTAGCAAAATCCACTCAAGCCGAATACTGCATCCCAGATCAAGCTACTGTTATAATAACCCTATTATCTTAAAAAGTATTTCAGTTTAACCTCGTACTTACATCGCTACACTACACTATATAAAGTGTATACATACTGTCATTTAATATTTAAATAAATACATTACTGAGAACATATCATTTTGACAGATAAATAGCTTATAATATATAATTAATGTCTGCCGAACAAATTCTCAATCCATTCAACATATCTGGAGTCAATTACTTTAAAATGTAATTAATTAAATTACAATTACATTAAGAAATGTCCAATTAAATTACAATTACCATTACATGAAATTTAGCGATGTAATTAATTAAATTACAATTACATCGCAAATTGTAATTAATTACATTCAATTACAATACCAAATGTGGTGTTTCTTACATGAAAACTTTGTAGCAAAAGTCCTTTACTTTGTACTATATATACATGATAATTCACCTGTAAACTGATTTCAATTATTTCAAAACTGAATTTAAGCTCATAGTAAAATCTGTGTTTGCGGGAGAACATCACTTAGTCTTTAATATTATTGCAGAAGGAGCTAAAAGTCAGCCCTAATTAACAAATAATACATTGTCAAGCAGAATCGGTTAGAGAAGATGCATGTAAAGTCAGGTATTTCTCTGAGGTCTGAATTTCTCTGAAGTTTATAGGACCATGGTTCTGCAATATGTTTCAGATTTAACTAGTAAAGTTCAGTATTTAATCATTTACATTTTAAACATATATTCAAAGTTTTTAGCCTTGACACTACATGTTATCCAAAGGACCACATTGAAAATAAGTTGTAAAACATTCATGAACCATCCTAGAATAATTATGTCACTAAAACTGTAGAATACTCATAATGCCTATAATAATAATTATATTTTTATCTTTTTAGATATGTGGTGTCAAATGCTATATAATATTGTTTGTATCATTTAATACAACGAATTTTATCACAGATAAAAAAATGATTAAACTAAATGCGAAGCATTTCAATTTTTGCTCTGATAAAAATCAAAATAATAATGACGCAAATAACAATTTCAAATCATAATTTGATCATTTTCTCCAAAAACATAGTGGCAAACATCATCAAAGATTACCAGTTGGTCTAATAAAACAATTATATTAGAACAAAGGAGCATGTCCAAGGGATTAACACCTACCATAATATTCTATTGTTATTTTTCACAGCTATGAAATGCAAATTAGCATGTTAAATTGAAGTGTCACTGGTAATAAACATATATATATATATATTATTTGTTCAACAAACTGGATTAGCATGTGCCATGTAATTGGAAAGTAATTGAAATGTAATTGTCAATTACACCCTAAAACTGCTCTGTAATTAATTAAATTACAATTACATGTAATTGATAAATGACGCAATTACAAATTACATTCAATTACTTAGGAAATGTAATTTAATTGTAATTAATTACCATTACATTTTTAATTACCCCAGGTCTGCCATTCAATATAAAAATGAATAATGTAAATGCAAACATTTCAATAACTAATCTCAAGAGCATTTGAATGAGGCCACAAGTGTCAATATTAGTGACTGACCCTTCTCGAAAGGGTTGTTGAAATTTTACCTTAGTTTACCCGGCTGTCACATGTATATTCAACGCTCTATTTATCTATTCTGCTTTGTCCTCAGAGATGTAGACCACGAATTTACATATTGAAATTCTATGTTCTAACAATCTCTGTAATGCTCAATCACCTAAAGACAATAAGGAACTAACTCGTTATTTGTATCCCCTTTCTATGCACAAAAACCATTTACGGTCAGTGGAGTCTATACTTTTTCTAAATTTATCCTAGTATCATATAATAAGCGACTATTTTATATGTTTTGCTTTTCCCCTAAATGTACATCAAAGCTTTGAATACAAGAGATGTTTAGGCTGATGATATTTGTCGCTGATTCCACGCAATTATTTTTATTTCTCTATCTGTTTATATATATTGGGTGTGATGCGGTGACAGCGTAGAGTTGGTCACAGCTGAAGTTTATAATAATCTCCTTCTCTCCGGCTTTGACTGGAGTCATCTCAATCACAAATGTTTGTCCTGTATAAGCACCTCTGTAAACAGATATAAAAGTAAAGTATATTGCTTATGTATTACAGTGTCGTCCCTACTGAGAAGGCAAACCATGTTGTCTTATCGGACACCTTAACACACTGCACAAATTCCTATTTTAATGCCAGGTACAAAGCAACAAGTAATCTTTATTTAACTAGCTGCGGTGGCACACCAAGACAAGACCCACGTGAGAGAGGAGAGGGCTTAAACCTTCGACTTCCCGATTGCGGGCAAGTGCATTAGCCATTAGGCCACCACAGCTCGATATAATGTAATTTGTCTTGTCTTAATAACATATAGTTAAGATATATTGAGTTATATACTAGTAAAATGCCAGAATTACTCTTTCAAAATGTGTTATTATACCGACTTTCAATATTTTACTTAAAAAGATAAGATTGATTAAAATTGTAATTGTAAGAATATTTATACTGGTATAAACATAAGAGATCGAAAAGGCCTGCGACTCCATACAGAAATAACTTGAATTATAACACCTTCAAATTACAGGCAAAAATCACCATTTGAGCCGCACCATGAGAAAACCAACATAGTGCATTTGCGACCAGAATGGATCCGGACCAGCCTGCGCTTCCGCGCATTCTGGTCAGGATCCATGCTGTTCGCTAAAGGTTTCTCTAATTGTAATAGGCTTTGAAAGCAAACAGCATGGATCCTGACCAGACTGTGTGGATGCACAGGCTTGTCTGAATCATGCTGGTCGCAAATGCACTATGTTTTGTTATCTCATGGTGCGGCTCATTTATATTTAAAGTGGAAAAAGAAGGCAGAATATCATCTTTTCTAAAGAAATTTGGAAATCAGTGTTACTTTTAGTTGAACTTATGCTTCTGTTAGTTACACAGACAATTGAAGTAACAACGGAACCCAGAAATATTAAAAACAGCGAAATACTAGTAATCTGGGACATACAAAGTTTATTTTCTGTTTTAGTTCTTATATTTGTATGTGCCATTTCCAGGCTCTGAAAATTTAGATTTTCTAGAATTTATTAACCAAAAAATAGCTTTCTAAACGTAGATTGAATTTTTATCGTATCAACAACAAAGGAAATTATAGGAGTGCAACTCTCACTGCAGATTGTAGGTGACAGGTCGTTGTTTTCCTGGCCCTTCCACACGTAGCTGACAGTTGGTTAATTTCACAGGTAGCGGGTTCTGAAACCACGTTCGAACCCTGAATGCCTGCCCAACATAACCGGTATCTGGTGCCTGTAAAATATTTATATCACAAAGGTAAGTAATATTGTAATAATATACTATAGAGTTCTTTTCTAAGTTGTTTGTAATGACTTTCTTAGAATGCATGAAGTTTACAGTAAGCAATATTACAACGTGTACAGGGTTACTCGGGTATTTATATATGTATATCTGTGTGCATGCTACTGTCATGCTACATACATTTATGTTTTCATAAACTATTGAGACAATAATGATTCGGTATACTTCGGTAAGTTCTAAAGAGCACAGAATGCAACCAAACACAATATTGACAGACTAAGTTTGACTGGGTCTGTTCATGATAGGTAATGGAATGTTTCAAATTTCTAGGCCCCAAAGCACTGACTTGATTGGAATCGTATTATTCAGAAACTTTAAATGGACTTTATAATCCCGAATGACTAATGGAAGTATAATGACAATAAATCTCTGTACTTTTTCAAACTGAAACAGACCGTTATGATTAGGTTCATAAAAGATCGAATGGTCGCAAATGACCAGAAAATCTTACAACACTGATTAATCTTAAATAGATGATATCCAACTGAAAGTAACAGAATAAAAACCTTCATACAGAGCATAGTTTACTAGATGAACATCAAGTGAAACGAGCTATGGACGGATGAGGGAACAATGACAGATGGGTCCCCTTCCTAAATTCCAGTTTGTTTAGTTCTTCTGCCCATTGTTTTCTCGTTTGGGGCAAACCCATTATTTTATCTGGGGACCAAACGCCGCTCTTCATGGAAATACACGCCTCAACACGTGTATCATTGAAGGTTCCATGTTCACCGCCGTTTGAATACATCTGCGGATGTCTCTAAATTGCTTTTTGTACTTTTAGCATGTGTAAATGTTGAGTTCTGCTCAACCCGGGGCTAGAGGGCGTGGACGGTAGCATGCATTTTTACTACCGTCTACCGTCATGAACAGGCTCAATCAAACCGAGCCTGCAACATTTTCGTTTTTGTCGTGCTGAGCGACCTGTGAAGTTTCCACTTTTCTCTATTTTATGACTTTTGATAACACTTTTCAATGCTTCAAAAGACGAAAAGGAAAACATTACATTCTATTTGAGCATCTTTGAAATATGTTTTCTACGACTGAATGAATATTTACAAATATACCTCTATACTGAGATGTGGTTTTCTGAGTCTCACTTCCACAGTATCGGCGAACGTTTGTTCCGTTTCCTCAACCATACATGAACAAGTTATACTGAAGAAGCAGTGGTCTGTCAGTTTATCCAAATAATTGTCCACTAAAACCTCCATAACGAATGATCTATCTAAGAAAAAAAAATAGAAAAATATACGTCAGAGTTAAAGTATGAATATGTGTTGATCAATGTGTCAAGATATTTGATTATGACAAAAGGATGTGGTGATGCCTTTATATCGTGAGCAATGAATTGTGAGGCCTTATTTGTATATGATTTTCCTTAGGCTGTCTTTATGATTCCTGTTCCAATGATCTATATAACCAGCGTAATATCTCAGAAATCAAGCAAATCACTCGATCTTTAATAGCACACAACCAATGTCGTTCAGCCTTCTTTCATTCCCTCTTAGTTTCATTTAACTTTTCCTCATTCACTTTCATTTCAGCTGTTTGGCGTTTCCCTTTCAGTTTCATTAAGCTTATCCTCATTCCCTGTCAGTTTCATTAAGCTTACCCTCAGTCTACATTTTTCCGCCTTATCTCACAGTCTCGTTAAGTTTTCCATCCTTTATTCTCTGTTTCATTAAGTTTTGCTTCATTCCCTCTCAGATTTTCGTTAATCTTACCCTAATTCCCTATCAGTTTCATTAAGCTTACCCTAGTTGCCTCTCGGTTTCTTTAAGGTTTTCCTCCTTCCCTCTTTGTTCAATTACGTTTTCTCTCATTCCCTCTCTGTTTCATTAAGCTACACTCATTCCCTTTCAGTTTCATTGAGTATTTTCTCAGTTTCTCTCTCCTTTTCTCATAGTTTCATAGAGTCTTCTGGCCTTTCCTCTTAGTTTCATTATGCTTTCCCTCACCCCTCTCAAATTCATTAAACTTATCCGGATTCCCTCTCCGTTTCAATAAGCTTACCCTCATTCCCTTCTAGTTCAGTCCTCTGAAGTCTCCCTTTCACAACTCCTTTATACGTGACCCCCGTGTAATACATTGTAGCTACTTTGATATGACCGGCAACAGTTCGTTTCTTTTTACTTCTAGTATTTTTAACTCTCAGCGAAATCTTTAATGGTTGGCCAATAAAAGTTTCTTTGTCAGCACTGAGCACAAATTCTACATCCTGCAAAATAAATGTATTCCGTATGATAACAAGTTTTAATATACCACGTTCATTAAGTGTCATCAAAATGTTTTCAAATATGGAGGCAGTGTGTAACATTGAAAATGTAAAGAAAAAATATGATTTTGAAAAAAGTCACAAAACAATACTGTACTTAAATAGTAGATAATGCGTATTTTTTAAATAACTATTCTTAGTCTTTAATCACTATGGTAGATTGTGCAGCTGTAATTACGTTTTACAAATCGGTTGAATTATCGCCTCTTTGATCTAAAAAGTATGAATTGCCACGAATCGGCCAACTGCCATAGATCAAGGTTAATTATATTTGCTTTAGGGAGCACAATGAAGAATGTGCGAAAGTAACAGCAATAATAACTAGTGTGTGTTCTTTATTGGAAATGTTTGTCAGAAACAACTGTGCTTTTACCTTTTTGCTAGTTTCATCCACGTTGTCAGTTGTTGAGAGGCGACTTGCCTTTTCAACTGCAGCACGTTCTTCCTCTGAACCTTTGTTAATATTCAACATACTTTTAGTAAACGCTGTAAATTTTTGTTTAGTTCATATAAGTTCTACATATAAAATCATGACAACATACTTAAAGGTTAAATTTATAAACGACATTGATCGATAACACAGAAAAATATTGTAAGATCAATAGAAGCTATAACTCACCTTCTCTGAATTTGTATTGGTCAGTGATGTCCTCTCTATCGATATCTGCACTTGACATCCAGTCGTTTATTGTGCTATGTGCCAATGGTTTCTTCGTGCTGATAAACTTACCTATTCTATGTATCAGATAATACATAAAATCATTTATGATGGGAAACAAGCATGAACAGCACTAAACAAAATATATTATATAAAAAAAGAGCGCCAATGTGCAAAAACCAACGTAAGAGCTTTGCGACAGGCAAGAATCAAGATGATTGCACATCCAAACAGATCGTTTATTCCCACACCCATACTACTCGTTTATCAATTTCGGCACTTTTATGTAACTGATAAGCGCACAGTGTGGATCCAGATCAGACTGCAATGATGTGCAGGGATCTGGTTCTATATATTAGTCGCAAAGCCTTAGTGTTGGTTTTCGGAAAGTGGTGTTCATATAATCATTTATTATTTTCATTTCAAAATTCATATCATTTTCAGTCAGGCAAAGTTAATGTCAAATTGTACACGTACATCCCTTGATAAAGTATTGCCACGTTTACCAACGTTAAGACTTATAAATATTTCTTCAATTTTAGTTTACATATTACACAATGGCTTTACACTATGGTTATTTAATATGTAACAATACATAAATGTTAATGTGCTTAACTGTTAATATGCTACAACTATAACACAGAATCTAAAAGAATATTATATTGTAACATTTCTTTAAATGACATTTCTCAATGTAGGGATAACGCATGTTTTTTCGTGTAATAACATCTGCAGAATCCCGAGGGATTGGTTGGTGCCCGAACCCGTTTGAGCGAGGGGACCAACGTATCCCGACGGATTATGCAGATGTTATAACACGAAAAAACATGCGTTATCCCTACAACAAACGACGAGCTTTGAAATCGAACAGAATTTCAAAATATTCAATGTACAAATAATACAGGGTGTTCTTAAAGTCCGTGCACAAAGTTTCAACATAAATAACCAGCAATTGTTTTCTGAACTTTCAAATAGCACGTTATTATATTGATGAATTTCATATTACAGAGAGAGAGAGAGAGAGAGAGAGAGAGAGAGAGAGAAAACATTCCAGTTCTGTTTAATTTGCGCATTACTGAGAATATATACTTATATCTATGGCATTCAGAACTTTTGAGAGCTTGTTTTCTTAAACAGTTTAGAGAATAGATCCTTTCAAATTTTATCATTGTCGGCAGTTTCTACACTGCACTGAGACTTAAAGTAGTTGACTTTTGGGACAGATTCTTTAAAAAAAGTTATCATTTACAACCAACCCATTGATTAAAAAGAAACGTATATTAACGGGACATGGGTAGAATTTATCATATAACTGCATATAGTTTGTAACTTTCAACTTCCGATGAGCTGAAATATACCACCATTAAGGAAAATGTACCATATACAGTTATAAAAAATTAATACAATTTTAGAGGAACACCAGGAAATACACATGTGCTTTGATATTACTTTGACTTTCATTTTTTTTAATCTACACACTATTATGTCCGTAACTGATTTGTTTGAAAACTTGCATCTAATTAAAACGTTAATCTCATTCTCTGACATTTAAATGCTATTTTTATCCAAAAGGCTGCATTTGGAAGTTTAAAACCCAAAATTTAAATAATGTAGAATAGATAATGGATCAGTACGAAAAGGAATTCGAATGTTAGCTTCAGTTGCATTTCCATTTTTGGCTACATATTTAAGAAGATTCTTATCATAACATTTCATTTTATAGTAAACTTTTTTCTTTTTTGAAAGGATTTTATAATAAATTAACACAAAATAAAATGGTTATTCAAGTCAGTAGTCCATTATTTTAATTAAAACTATCTACATTTATCTTACATTTCTAGACAACACATTTTATGATTATAGTTTAGAGTGCTAAAAAATGTAAAATTGTATTTAATGGAATCCTCTTTACAGATAATTATCAGAAGCATAGAAATCTTTTATGTGTCATTAGATATGAGAAAATGTATCATATTTATAGTTACTGTTAGGCACGTTAATAACAAAGTAGAAATTTAGAAAAATAAGTTGTGACTGAAATAACTATAAACATATGTTTTTATGAAGCCTATGAAAAGCTCTCGAAGTAAGATAACTATCAAAATTAAACCTGTACTGTGCATAAAAAACATTTTACAGATGGCAAGGACGTTGGCAATATATACATCAGCGTTATCTTTAGATACATACTTGTCCTTATATATATTTATTACTCGCAGTTTGCCCGGAGAGTAACTCATCCACATGATTTTATCACCATTGACCTCAGCAAATACGAAAGGACCGTCATATGGAAGATGTACATATCCGGTTTTGATAGCTGTTAAAGACATCGGTCCCATGCAGTAGATCCCTAGATGTATACAAACAGCTCAGAAAATCTCTTCATTTTGTACAGAGTATTTGCTGTTTGACCATTTTCCCACTTGAAACTTTACATTTTAATTAAATAATGTGAAAACGATTTTGCTAAAATGTTCCAGATTTAAATATTTTACAATGTATTAACTATATTTAGTATTAATTAGTCATTTTGGCAATATTTTTTATATTGCAATAGGCAATATAAGCCTTAAAAATTAACTCTATAAACTGTGTTATCCAGACAGTACGTATAGTTACAGATGATAGAGAGATGAAAAAGGAGTTAAAATCTTATAAATCTCTATGCATTATTAAATGTTTTAATGTCTTTGAAACTTACCTCCGCTTGCCTCTTGTGGAGTGGCATCTATAGCTTGCCATCCATTATATCCGGACGGCAGATCTGGCCGTGTCATCCATACGTCATTCCAGACATGGAAATTCCTGTAAATTAAATCGCGTTTAGTATGTTTGGAGACTCAGTATAATCCATATGTCGCTCATATAAACTTTACTGATTAAGTATTACAATCATCACAGCAAAAAGCCCACGTTTATTTATCAGTTAAAGTCATGCATGCCAAGTCGTTCAAAAATTTATAATTTAAGGAAGTTTTTAAGTTAACTTAACGTAAAAGTAACTCCATTTGTAGAGTTGTTGCTTGTATTTGTCATTCAAGTTTTCTGCTTAAACTACCGGAATATTGGGATTTAGCAAAATGTGTCAGCTGCCTTATCTTTTAATGTCTTACCAAACTGAGTCGTTATTTAGTTCTTCAATTTCTTCAAACTCACTGTTAAAGTATGTGTCTATTGTGTTGCTGCCATCAGTATCATGTGCAGATAAATAATTGCTCACACTTCTTGCTGGTATACCAAGAGCTCTGCATACTGTTAAACAGATAAGTAAGTGAAAACAGAACATTAAGACCTCGCCAAATAAAACATTTTCAATATTTATATTTTTTGTATAACAAGCTTATGCAGTTGGAGACGAGGCTGGCTGGAGGACCGATTAATGGTCCCCGAGAGGGATTTATCAAATAATCTTACACACTGTGTGACAAGACTACTTTAAAAATTGTACCAAGTGAGGAGACTTGAGGAAAGATTACACTTCTTGCATTGTGCCCTTCTTCATATTGCAGTCTTTCGTTATGATAAATTTCTGTAGATCACAGAAGGGAGATAATTTGAAGAAAAGATAGAAAGAGTTACCATTTGCAGTGCTCTCCCTTTTACTGATTCCTATCTGCATTTCAATTTGATACTAAAGGGAGATAGTTCAGAAAGAAATCACGGTAAAGTTACGGTTTGTATACACTGCCCTTCAGATTCTTCTCTCTTTGTGCCATTGTATAAAAGTTTAACAAAGTCACTCAGATATTTCTGAGTTATTCTTCACGTTAATATCGAATGATGAAATATTTTAGTAAAAAAACAACACATGGTATACCCTTAAACTTCTGTAACTACCTGTTGTAACAACTCCAGAGAACACCCAACATTGTCCATATTTCACTGGGCTTTTTGTGCTGTAGTATTCTTCAAGGATTGCAACACTTCCTGTCCAGCCAAGTGGTGAAGTGCCGTCTCCGTAGTTACCGCTCCAATTCCCCATAACCACACCATTATTGTCCTTACTGTTAACCTGCATTCAAATAATGAATACTGAGGCTTGCAATATTAGGGTTTCATGGTTGTGATTTGAAATTTGAGCATGGAAAAACGCCTTCGATGACAGTGTTATAGCTGATGAAGCAGAGAAATAGGAATCATCAAACTTTGTTTCATCCACAAACAGTAAGCCTATAGTATTGCATATATCCAGGTAGGCCTACAGTACCTGCATGCAGTTCACCTACTGATAACATATCTAAATATCTAGACTATGTATTGCAACCGCATTTGCAAACATTACCTTCGTATGTCAATACTACGGATTTCCTTACAAAACTTAAGAACTGCAGCTTATCATCCAAGAGTTGTTTGTTGACTTTGGATGTAACCCCTCTATATACCAATATACCACATGGTATTGAGGGGTCTGCAGATTTTTCTTAAAAAGGGACAAGAGTCTGTCTGATACTAGTAGACAGAATATGTAAACTTATTGAACTTACACCTAAGAATATAGTATTGCAAAAAAATATTTTTGTTACGTTGCTTATCCGACACAAATTCACGAAGTGGTTCAGACTAGAATAAAATTGTTAAATAAATTTGAATCAGCACTAATAGCTTTGATTTTTTACCATGGTACAAGAAAAAATAATCGCTTAATTTCAGCATAGTTTAAAAAGAATAGATAGAATCCCAGTATTGGTAGTCTCCATCTACATTTTTAGGACCATAATGATCGGCTTTAGAATTGACACAGAGGTCCGGAGGTAGCATTATCTAACTACAAAACCAGGGGTCTTAATTTTGAGCCCCTGCTCCTCCTAAAAAACTATTTGTATATGAGTTCTGTGTATGGATTATTTACACCGAGCAAGCTAAAGAAAACCTGGGAACTTCTAGAATTGGAGCGTCTTCTGCATCGTGAACTATCCTCCCACTTACCAAACTTGATATTCTGCGAGAAACTTGAACTGGATCTCCGCGTAACTGGTCGGAAAGCCCGGACATTTCGTCCAGTAAGTACATAACACAGTCCAGAACATGACCTGAAAACTGTAAAGTCAAATCTAACATTTAAGCAAATATCGGGAAAATGTGGTTCGTATTTCATCAAAAAGCTTTTATTACATCGGAATATTTTTCAAACAAAAAGATCATACAACAACGATCATCCCTGATAGAGTATTTCAAAACAAGCATTAGCTCAAACGGATGAATGCAGATGAAAAGCTTCGAAAACTTCAAACAAAATATTGTTGAAAATCATTTAAAGTTTACCAAAAGACAAAGTTTTATTTGATGATCAGTAGTTTATTACACTTCGGCTTTACAATAATTAAGTTATTTCAGTTATTTGAAAATAAACCAGGTTCGCAAGAAGAAAAAGCTTGAACGTAAAAATGGCATCTTTTGAGCGCCTTATATTGATTTTTAATGAATTTTTAGGGATGGGAACGAATATTCGAATATGAAAATCAAATTCGAATATTCGTAAATTATTGTTTTTTTTTTTTTTTTTTTTTTTTTTTTTTTTTTTCAAAATAAGTATCGTTGATTTTGGGCAGTATGAGCATGCTAATTCTACAGAATAAAACATGTCATGTTTGTTTATCGCGTATCGAAAGATGTCCAATTAACAAGAAAATAGCAATGCATAATTGGCAGGGGTCATCGTTACGGATTAACAGTTTGCAACAGGCGTCAGTGTGTCAGATGCATGTCAAAAGATGTCCAATTAACAAGAAAATTGCAATGCATAATTACCTGGGGTCATCGCTACGGATTAACAGTTTGTATTAGGCGAAAATGTGATATCTTTTTATCTTTTGTTCATTTTTATTGGCGCCTGTTTTATGTAACAAGTTGTAGATTTTTTTTTTCGAAAACAACACCAAACTTGTAGATATTGTCGATCTTTTCACAATATTTTATACAACGTGTTAGACCATCCCTAGAATCTGTTTTCATCCGCCATCGGCCGTATTTGAATTAAATTTTGAAGAACTTTATAATAAAATCAAGAAATAACATATGATTGATGCATAAGTTCATGTTGAAGGAGGTTTAAGTCTGCCTTATTTGCTTTTTACACGACGATTTTTACACGCCGATTGAAAATTTTCAAAATGGCGGCGGTAATACAACAGCTCGTCACGTGTTTAATGGGACGACCTGTTATTTTTAGACGGTCTAAATTATAATCGTTTTGATTTTTTGTATCATTTTGAAGCTAAAACACTGAATTAGTTAAATCTGTTCATGATTATACTGACAGAATCGTGAAATAAAACGCTAGGATCGGCAGGTTTTGCTAGGTAGGATCGGGTTACCCGAAACAAACATCTTTTGCCTTATTACGCACAATGATCCACGCTTTAAACAAATGAATACGTTGTGTATATGCCAATCACTTAATAAGAATTAAAGCTTCCATTAAAACAAACCGAATATTCGAATATATTCGAATATGGCAAAACGAATATTCGAATATTGATTTCAGTATTCGTTCCCATCCCTAGAATTTTTGGGTGATATTATTCAGATACATATTTCTCCAAGTACCTGTCTGAATTACAATGCTAACTAATACTGTTTCAATAAAAATGTATATTACAAATAGAATATGAGGATGCTAAAATTCTGGTTTTGCAACAATATTCTGGTGCCTTTTGAACAAGCGAAAAAAAATCGTATTTGCTATGTGATACTTTTTTTAAAAAGCCTAACATATTGTTGTGATACTCTTAATCTGGTTTCCTGTCATATGATGGTTCCCATTCAAAGCTGTTCCCAAGAAGTATTTTTTTGGAAGTTCGCAGGGGACCAGTCTTTGATTTTCCTAAGAATAAACCATTACCTGCCCAAAATTCCATGGAAAATGGGTAATCTTTTCCGAACTTCCGCTATATAGTTTTCCTGTCTCGTTAAGTACGTATTCTTTAAGTAAATCTTCATCCTTCATATACACCTGATCATCTGTAGCATTTATATTTTTATATGCAAATAGAACATATGAAAGACAAAAAAGAAAATTCTTGTAAATATACAAAAACAATAACATCAAAGAACCAAATTTTAGCGCTATTGAGGATGATGAATCGCAGTTAAAATTTAATCGCACTAACCGAGTACAGGAGGCACAGGTAGTTCGTGTTAGATTGTAGACCTTCTCCACATAATGAAATTATAACTTCCACATAAGATGTAGAAATTACGAATTGAGAGAAACGTAAGGCTTAAACTTATGAAGGTTGTTAGTTCGTTTCAAAATCAAAATATAGTCTAAAATATTCAAATTGCGTGCGGATTTGCCAGAAATCCTTGTGTTTCATCACTGCCCCAAATTTACAACTACATCATACAGTAGACAGCTACACGAAACGGATGGACTCTTTTCACGAGTATCAGAAAATAGTAATTAAAGTCAGACTATCAATCTTTAAACCCCAGTGGAGAATAACCAAAGCGAAGTACATAATCAAAATCCCCTTGATCAAAATCCCCTACACTGAAAAATGACAGGGTGTTACAAAACCCCCTCCATACTTTTGCAGGGGGTATCATAATCCCCTCTGTGATTTTTACTTATTTCATCAAATTCAAATACAACTATATACAACTTAAAAGTCTGTTGCATAAAACACGTAAATACAATGCCTTTAGCAAACATAATATAATTTGGAGCACTGATATCTATATATCTACAATGTTAATCACAGAGGGGATTATGACACCCCCTGCAAATGTGGAAGGGGATTTTGTAACACCCAGTCATTTTTCAGTGGAGGGGATTTTGATCAAGGGGATTTTGATATACACTCAAGTAATGTGAATGACTCCAGACTCGCGAAAGGATTGCTCTTCTTATTATTGCACCCCTTATAGTAAACGCCTGTTTTTCCTTTCTAAACAGACTATTTAGTAAATGTAAATATGTATGTAATTAAAATTGATTTACTTTATTTTGTTTCAATTCATTTATATTTGAAAATTGAATACTGCTTAAGCCGGTGCTAGGGGGCGTGGGCAGTGTTGCAATTTCCATTACTGCTCATGAACAGACTCAATCAAACCGAGTCTGCTATTTTCACTGTTTGCATTGTTTTCGGTGCTTCCGAGGGATCTACTTTCCAGATTATATTAATAGGTCTGACAATAATTTATTTAGAAAATCTTACAGACATATAAAAAAAAACGATCAGTTACCTTTGCACCAAGGATTGAAAAGAATATATATCGGATCCCAATAGACGTATCTAAAAACCGTCGGCTTGATGTTCACAACTGATTTCACCACATCTAGTTTTAGGGCCCATTTACCAACAGCACATGTCGGCGGCGGCACAACCACAAGCGTCACTGAATCGTCATCTTGAGACTGAATGGAAGCACTCCACTTCTTCTCGTCATATTTTGAATTTGTAGACAGGAAGAGTTCTATATGACTTTGTTTTGAGGGTAGAGGGTTTTTTCCTAACAAATTATGCAAGATATGTTTAACATTTCAAAAAGGTATTACTTGCAAATAAGCATGAACATATCATGAATGTATAAGAATGGCTTCCATCCAAAATAATTACTCTCGACAAAACTTGAAGTCACCTTAACAAATGCAGACAGTATGTAAAATCACATTTTCTGATCTTTTGTGTATGTTGTAGTGATATTAAAAATATAAAAATGCACTTCATGGTATTTAGAGCATGCTTAGTAAAACCTGACGCGATTTTAAACGAATCGAATTGATTAAGCTCATTGAATGAAGCCCGCCACATTATTTTATTTGATTCGCTACTTAGTCTACTGTATTGAAGAAACATTACTCTGATAAAATCATAAGATTTCTCATACTAGACTGGGATATGCTATGTCATATATTCTAACACTTTTAAGACTTTCTTTTATATAAACAAAAAAGGATTTTACCGTGTATTTTCACAAAATGACCTATTTTTGGCTATTCCGCCTAAAAAGGATTCCAGATTGATATTCCTTCCTGGTGTATTTCGAACGTGTAAGAATGGAAATAGATTTTAGTTTTTCGGGCTTTGTTGACAAATAAAACACGTTTTCAAAGCACACAAATCCAAAATTTATTTCCCTAACAATTTCCCGCCAGTGAGACTGACTATATCGAATAAAATACCGGTTTGATTAATAATGATATTACATGCCTGCTGATGTAAGTAGAATGTCTTTATATTTTGACTGCGTTGTTAATTTTAGACATACCATAAAGTTCACTAATATATCATAAACCGTGGTAAGTAAACTTGATGACGTCATTATTACATGGCTATCACAAGGGCGTGGTAGATTCATTTTGAATAACTGAAGGTTTCTCATACCAAACAGGTTTGTATATGACATGTAACAGTGTAATTTAAGGTTTGGGATGTTGTGCAATAATTTGCTTAATGTTTGTCATACGAAACTGAGGCCTTTTTGTCATACCACAATGTTTTGAATGTTTCTCATACAAAACTGAGGTTTGTGATGTCATATTTGCAGCAGTGTCACTGTATTAGAGGTTTCTCGTTCGTTCTAAACTAAAACTTTACATGTTATATAGTAATACTTTGAAGGTTTCTCCTATCAAATTGCAAGGTTAAAGTGAAATATTATATATTTTTCTTACCAAATTGGAAAACTAAACGCACGTCATCTTTCGCAGCATCATACGGCCTGTTGAACGTAATCTTAATGAAGAACTGCTGACCTCGTCTAGCAACAAGCATTTCTTTGCTAGCCCCATATACTTGCGCATTGGTAATGTCAAACTCATTAGTATGGTGGGCCTGTGTATTGTACCTGATGATCAGGTCAATGTCAGATATTTTGATAGCGTCAGCATCTTAAAGATGACAAAAAAAAGCACACGTAAAATAGAGAACGAAATAAAAGTGAAAAAGAAATTTTAGAATCCTCGGCTAGTTAAGACAGCCGCATATATAGCAGAATATATATTCTAAACGGCTAAACATCTATTTCTTTTTTATAAAGTTTGGTAACAAATCTTTTAAAATAAGTCTTAATCTTTTACAATAAGCCTTATACAGAGACAATTTATATTGAATATAAAACAAATTATTTAAAATCTTGTAAAACAATGAAAAAGAAATGGAATAGTCCGTAAATTAAACGGTTAAATTATCAATTCCTTTGGGAACAGATTATAACTCATAAGAAGTGCACAGATTTTTTTCTGGGAAAAAAGTGCTTATAGTATGCATCGCAATAAAAATCATGTTTTGCAATCCTTTTACAGATATGCTTTATCTGCACAATACAATACAATACAATACAATACAATACAATACAATACAATACAATACAATACAATACCAATTTTATTTTTTATCGGTATGGCAAAACCAATCAACATTAGCTATGAATAGCTATTGACCGACTTGGATGTTTCACAATCTAATAATATAATGGGGAATGTTTTGGTAATCGGATCCAATTCATTCTCTTTTCAGGCACTTTTTAAATAGTGTCAACTCCAAAACGACGTAGGCAGAAAAGTTAGATTGAGCGAAGATATGTCGGGTCGGCTGCAGTAGTTAATGCGTCGAATCAACTTAAAAACGACGCATGCGGAAAAGTTAAATTGTGCGAAACTATGTCGAGTGAGCTGCTTTAATCCTTACACCAAAACATCATTAATTTTATATTATGTTACATAGTTTTGTATGAACTCATAAAAATATATGTATATTCATAAGACTTCAATGATCCGATAAGCAATGAATTACACCATGGATCTTATTCAAGGTAAATCGACTGAGTTAGTTTCATAAACTGGAATAAATTAACACTTTCGTGCACGATGCATTTTTGAAATGATCGTCTACATTTGCTATATCATTCGTTCTTTTTCACCCAATATGGCAAATGCATTTGTCGTAAGAAAGTGATCTCACATAAAGAAAAGTACCTCCTCCATATATCGACGATGTCGTTGAGTTGTAATTTACATAGCGGTTTGAGGCTGCTAAATGTGCCTCATAATCTGATATATAATCGTCATGTGGACGCCCCCAGCGCACAGGCCTTCTCCCTGTCTCAGGCAAACGACCACTATACATCCTGTCACAGAAATATAATATGTTCTCAATGCTTTGGTTATATTTTAAGGTATACAGCTTCTTTATTCTTCGGTGGATTTAACCCTTACCCTGCTAAATTTCTATAATGAACGTGTTCATTTTTCAATTTGGACAGTACCATTAAATGTATAAAGGGGTACTTACTAAAAAGATACTGGCTGAATGGCGAACAGTGTAGATCTTGATCAGACTGCACGGATGTGCAGGCTGATCATGATCTACACTGTTCGTATTGACATAATCAGTCGTGTCCAGCATGATAATTACCATTTTACAGAAGCTAGTATGATAGATGCCATTAGTTTCTGTAACTGTGATCGAACCTATGCTATTTATATACATGCAATATATACCATATATAATATTTCATGTATATAACGAGCTTATGTATGTAGATAATTCATAATAAAATAATATTCTCTTCTGTTCTGTTCTGTTATACTCGGGTGATATATTCAAAAATATATCCGGAAATAAAAATATGTAAAATCTGTGTGTCTCTTACATTTTAAAGGCCCCGAAAAATCATATAGATATTTTAACAGATTTTTGGCTAATAGTATTAATTTACAATAACTTTTTCGTGGGCGGTTAAAGAACGTGAGTCTATATTAAATTCAACGCCTTCTCTTTCAATAGAGAATATTAAGGCGTGTCTAGAATGAAAAAATCAGTATGCTACTTTTAAAACTAGTAAAATATGCACCATATGCTATGGGCAATGCAATATATGAAATAATATAAAAACAAAATATTGAAAATACCAGTTTAATCTTAAAATCTCAACAAAAAAAGCAAGCTAAATATAAACCATTTACCTTAATGTTATACAAGATGTTAGTTGGTTACATATCCACCTATTACTGTTCTTCAGTTACCCGTCCACTTTTTTAACATTTTGCCTACTTTTTTGGCGCATTCATCCGAAACACTACTATATCACGCTTAACATCACATACGTAAACAATTAAATCGAAAGGGCGCTACCTCGCTGCAATTATCTTTTTTTATTTATGATAGCATAACTTGTATACGCAACTATTGAGAATTAAATATGATTTAGTGGTTTTCGTTAAAGGTGAGTTTAAAGTGTGTTACGGCCAAAACATTCATTTTCTATGTATATTTTGGGTGTGCATCTTTTTTCGTTATATCAATGTACAAAATGTGATTTAGGACAAGTTTGCACCAAAGGACATTGCCCCAATGAAAAAATGAAGTGGACATTGCCCCAGTTGAAATGCGATAGACCATTTGCCCCCATTGCTTATTTGGAATGACATTGCCCCCAATATTCGTCTATATGCCAGTTTATATAATGTATTTAGGGTGTTTTATTTAAATTACTCTAAGGCACTTTGCAGTAAAAATAAGTCTTTTTTATAATAATTTGATAATATGTTAAATACTTCAAGGTTAAGGATAATAAGCCTATTATTGAGTAATAAAAAGGTGCTCATAACAGTGATATATTTCTTATTAGTGCATTTTTTTAACACTCAAACTTGTAATTGGCAATATTCTACATCAAATTTAAAATCAAAGCCATTGTCCTAAAAATACGAATCTTGTACAAGTTCCCAAAAAATGACTGGGGACAACATTTTGGGCAATGTCCAGTTTCAGAAATAAGCACTGGGGGGCAAATTCCATCTACCATTCACTGGGGGCAAATGTCTAGCATCCACTTTTTCTTGGGGGCAAATTCCTGGGGTGTCAAATTCGGATCCCACAAAATGTAGATATACAATCACCAGTTAGAAAGACGCCATTACAATTTATTAATGGACCGCTTAAAATTCTGATACCATTTTCACTAATGGCATGTAATACCGGTGTGGCCAGTGGTCTTATGTAGGTCAATCGAGTCAAAAGGCTCTCATTTTTAAAGTTACCGACCCCGTACAACAAGATAATTATATACCAAAATGTTCGAATAGACGAAGTTCAGGAACTACCGGCAAATATTGCATAAGTGGTGGCATTCTGAGAAATCCAAGATGGCGTCCAAGATGGTCGCCAAAAATTAAAAATATCACTTTTTGCAATTTTGTGGACCTCTATATTGCACATAATGATTTTAATTAATTTTTATGTCTTAAATATGCAAGAATACACATTGATATGATCATTTATTGCTAAATTTCGTGAATTTTCCATTAATATTGCCAAAAAAATAGACAAAATGTTCCCATAAAATGGTTAAATTTAGGGAATAGGGTTGCGTTTTTAACAGCAGAACAAAGATCTGTTTACGAAATTTGAATAGATTTGTGCATTGAAATCAACTGTAACCTTCAGGTAATAAAAATAGTTACATGACATAAGAAAAGAGATTAAATACTTGAAACCATAAGCTTTCATAAGTGGGTGGGGTAATTTTGCACGCGTTTTAGATATAAATGCGTACACCGTTACATTTTATATTTTTTAACTATTTATTAAACTTTACCTGTTAGCTTTGATTGCTCTGTGTGCATAGTATATTGCAATCATGCTACATTTAGGCTAAAAGAATGTACCATCTAAAAGCGAAAATCAAAGATGGCTTCCAAAATGGCTGCCACTTACACTGAAAATGGTCCAATATAAGGCTAAATTTAATTCATATGAGTGGCAATTGGACTTAATGACATAAAAGTAACAAAACATATTGTATTAAACAGAATTTATTCATATTTATTCATTTTGGATAGAAAACAGATATTAAATATACTTTTAAAAGCTTTTATAAACGGATGGGGTACTCTGACATGCGTTTTTAGCTCACCAGAACACAAAGTGCTTAAGGTCAGCTATTGTGAGAGGTCATTGTCCGGCGTCCGTCGGCATCCGTCTTGCGTCGTCCGTCAACATTTGCCTTGTGAACACTCTAGAGGCCACATTTGTGACCCAATCTTTATGAAACTTGATCAGAATGTTACTCTTGATGATTCAAGTTTGAAACTGGGTCATGTGGGGTCTAAACTAGGTCAGTAGGCCAGATCAAAGGAAAAGCTTGTGAACACTAGAGGCCACAGTTGTAACCTAATATTTATGAAACTTGACCAGAATGTTTGTCTTGATAATTTCTAGGTCAAGTTTGAATCTGGGTCATGTTGGGTCAAAAACTAAGTCAGTAGGCAAGATCAAAGGAAAAGTTCTTCTCCGACCTCCTTGGTGCGTGCACGTCGCGGAGAGGGCACATATGGCGCTAAAACTGGGTTATGTGGGGTTAAAAACTAGGTCACTAGGCCAGATCAAAGGAACAGCTTGTGAACATTCTAGAGGCCAAAGTTGTGACCCAATATTTATGAAACTTTGTCTTGATGTTTTCTAAGTCACGTTCGAATCTGGGTCATATTGAGTCCGACCTAGCTTGTAAAACTTGATCAGAATGTTTGTCTTGATAATTTCTAGGTCAAGTTCGAATCTGGGTCATGTGGGGTCAAAAAGTAGGTCAGTGGGCCAGATTAAAGGAAAAGTTTGTGAACACTCTATAGACCACAGTTGTAACTCAATCTTTATGAAACTTGGTCAAAATGTTTGTCTTGATGATTTCTAGGTCTAATTTTAATTTTGGTCATTTGGGGTCAAAATCTAGGTCACATGGTCAAATCAAAGGAAAAGTTTGTGAACACTCTAAAGGCAACAGTCAATCTATATGAAACTTAGTCAGAATGTCTTGATGATCTTTAGATTAAATCCGAAACTGGGTCATTTGGGGTCAAAAACTAGGTCAGTTGGCCAGATCAACTCTGCTGAATGATATAGGGCCATTATGGCCCTCTTGTTACTTTACAGTACCGTACTGGTGTATCGATTTATTGATACATGTCCCTTGTGGTTTTTCTAAGGTTATAAAATTTATGTAACCTTTCTTTAATTCAAAACAATCGCGACGAATCTATATTTGCTTAAAACAAAATAAATTCATCGAATTTTGGATATACTTCAGTTCTGTAGAAATGTATTACTGACTACCTGTAATGTAGTGTAACTGAATAACACAAAGTTAGATAAATGGCAAACTTAAAGTTTGCTTTAACTGTAAACAGAAGGATAAGACTGCAAGGGACAGTTTTAGTTTTTAAGTCTAATAGTCATTAGTTGCAACAAAAGCTAATATTGTAAACACGTTTTGGCATGTATCTGTGTTGTCAATGCAGCCTTTACATTCACAGGCATGCGTACATGGCTATTCATTTCTTGTGCAAATGTAGTTATCAGAGCAAAAATCTTTACAGAGACACACTAGGTCACTTAGGAGTTCGGGTGCTGCTGCAGGCTGAGACATCATGTGTGGACTCTATAGACCAGTATCTGGATCAACCATGAAACAAAAATCGGCTTGGATTAGCAAACTAAAATCTTTATTTGCCGCATTTCTCCAAATTAATATCTGATACGTAAAGCGGAGTAAATGCAACATAAAGCTGTCGTCAGTTGGTGGTAGCTTTCTTGGTTTCAACCGCTTCTTTTCGAGAAAAATACTTGAACGCAAGGAATTAAAAAAAGACAATTTGAAGACCCATAAAGGTACCCCACAAAAGCAGTGGCAGCAGACTTAGTTTTGAAAGACAAACATGGTGCACTACCAAGACTGGAGAGATCATGAAGTTGTTCTGCATATTTCAGCAGTACCTAGAATGCCTTCTTTTCACCCACACCATACATTGAGGAACAAGTGTCACATCCTATAACACAGTATACAGGTAACAAGATATCCTGTTGGGCTGGCGACAAATTCGCAACCACTATATGGATTGGTATATATCTGGTAAGGTCAGTATGTGTAGACCTTCGACCAGTTTTGAGAAAGATTGTGTCAATACCAAGACTACTGGTGTGAAGAGTTAACAAAACCAAAATGTCTGATTCTGGTCTAATAAAATCTGTAAAAGATCCTTTGGAAGCAAAGAATGTAACCAAGAATAATAATAGCAGACTCGGTTTGATTGAGTCTGGTCATGAGAGATAATGAAATGTGCAACACCTCTAACAACGGCCTTCCTGGTGCCAAGACTGGATGCATATGCCAAGTGTAATATTTTCCTACCATCAGCTTCTTCCTGACTTGATTCCATTTGATAAACAAAAGAAACAGCACTACAACAGACTCGTAGGATTTTTTCATCCATACCACCTGAAACAAAAATAACTTTATCTGTCTCAAGCAGATTATGACAATTTTCTGTCAAATATCTTGTATACAGCTTTATTAACTCATTCTTGCTTTTGCTCCTAGTCAAGACTTTCTTCCAGTCAGTAATCAACATTTGCATAGCAACTGGCGCAATAGTACTAGTGTTACCACGCTTCCTGCGTGTCTTGGACTTCTAGCTATCTGTCAAATATCGGTCAAAGACAACATGAACCTGTTTACAATGCAAACTGCTTTTAAGGACATAGCTCCAAAACCCAGAGGCCATCTGAATGTATGTCTGCTTTTTATCTTTAGAAGGTTGTAGCGTTTGAACAATAGTCAGAGCATCAAAAACAATACAGTCAGGCTCAGAAACACTTGAGACAATGAAATCAGAACCAGCAAATTTCTCTAGCTTCTCATCAAAATCAGACTTCTTCGTTGACATCATGTCTCCGTCATCAGAAAACAAACTAATTGGTACAGGAGCATTTTCAAATGAAAGTACTCGTTCAAGTGGTACTTTCTTGAGGGCATTGATGGCCAACAGTCTTAAATACATTTCCTCTCCATTTATACTGACAGCCTTTGAATTAACAAAATCATTGTCCTGAACAAATTATTCAGTTGTACAAATAATTCATGGAAGTATTTTAGACTTGTCTACTCGTTTTAACCCCATGATTTGATTGATTCTTGTTTATTTAGAAATTTGACACGGTCATGCACTGTTTGCGTTCTGGGTTTCAATATTTTATTACATTGACATTGTGTATAATTGTAAAATCTATCAGGAACAATAATTGTAAAATATTTTCTTCTAGATTTACCCTTTTTAGGCTTTATTACATATAGTATGTAATTTTATGTATTTCTACATTGTTTACATTTATTCATTTGAATGTTCCCGCTTCCAAACATTAACCAGTGATATGGCTATTTGTACCTCAACAATTTGGTCCTACCCCAAAATACTATTGGTAACCAACAAAATTTGTTGCAGCAACAAAATTAGTGTTAAAATGATAGTAAATGAAACAGATATTGACATATAAGATCAATCCTACTTACGAGTTTCTTCCATTCCCAATCATCAGCTGTTCTTCGTGTTATTTTATAACATGACATCCAAATGAGTTACTCTTGATCAAACAAGGCACAGCCTAGTTTGTTCCATAAATACTGGTAGGTAAATATTTGAAGTAAAACTGATGTAAGCTCATATTAAACGCTTAATGTTTTTCTTACAATAAAAAACATGTGTAGGTTAAGAAAAGGTGACTTAAGTCAGAAAAGATAATACAAAATATGCTCAGTGCTTTTAAGTCTGGCTATTTTCAGTGAAAGATGTGGCCATTTTGAAAGCCACTTTGGATTCTACATATCAGTTTACACATTCTTCTTGCTCAAATATAACATGTTTTCAACATTATATATACAAACAGTGCTTGGAGTTGATAGGGAATGTCAGTTTCTAGTCATATTAACCATTTACATTTATTTCTAAAATTCATGTCAAATCACCCCACCCACTTATAAAAGCTTATGAATTCAAAAAAATGTATTTTTTTCTAACTCTTGTGTATATATTTTCATTATCTGAATGTTACATTTCATATCTGAGCATAAATACATGTACATTTTGTCATATCCTTTTACCTGCTGTTAAAAATAACACCCAATACCCTAAATTTTACCAATTCCGAGGGAACAATTTTCTACTTGTTTGTAAAATTTACAGAAATATATATACAAAACAACTAAATAATGTAATTTCAATGTGTATCCGTGCATATAAAGACATAAAACATAATTAAAATCATTAAGTGCAACACTGGGGTCCACAAAGCTGAAAAAATATGATATTTTTTATTTTTGGCGGCCATCTTGGACGCCATCTTGAATTTCTCAGAACGCCATCATTTATGCTGATTTATGCCGGTAGTTTCATAAACTTCAGACTTCTACGAACATTTTGGTATATAACTTATATTGTTGTACAGGGGGGTCCAGGTTCATATTTTTTTAAAGCCAGAAAGTCACCCTACCACTAGTAGTCAACAAGCTTGACTGTCAATCTAAAATCCGCGATTCGAATACCGGTCCGCACACCTGGGAAATCTTGGTTCTCTTGAGTGCATCCCATCTAACTAAAAGGATATTACATTGGTTCTTCCTCGGAAATAAAAACGGCTTCGCGTATATCGGTCCTAAATACCAGACACGTTAAAGAACGAGGCGACCTATGCTTAGTTAGCCGAACAAGCCTGTATCTAAAAGATTACTCTCTCTTTGTGTTTAAGTGACTTTCTATCGCCAGATAGCTCTGTTTCTATACTGGTATAGACTGAATTGGCGCCCTGAGTGGCTGCCCTTGTATATAAAGAGCCTTTGAACGAACGTGTTTGTCATGAAGGGCGCTGTATAAATCTGGCACGGGCGGAATTTAGAAAAGTTTTAGACGAGCGCACTTCCGTAGAAACTGTAACAGTTAAAAGCACGATTTTTATGGACTTTAAAGGAGTTTCAACAGCCATGCACATTGAAAATTTCAACACAACTGGTTTTATTACAGCTTATATATAGTTACTATTTAGTACATACTCTGGTGTTTTTATCGTGCGCATGGAGGCTACGGTGATTCTTTACCAACCAAAAGCGCTGCTTGTATGTGGTTAATGGTATTATCCAAAGTCCAAGATCTACCACGTGTAGGGCGCACTAAAACGTCAGCATTCCCTAATAACATTGCTGCTGTAGTAACCACTGTATCAGAAGACTTGAATTACATAGTTTCCAAAGTAGCTGCATCAGTGGGCATTTTATCGGGAAGAATTCATGAAAATCTGACTAAACAGTTGAAAGTGTCGACGTTGTGCGCACTTTTGGTACCTCGTCTTCTGGCAAAAGAGCAAAAAGCCCAAATGGTACAATCTTGCAGAATAAAAATCTTCTAAAATATATATAAAAAATATAGATAAAAGGAGATTTAATGAACTTCTCACAGGGGAAGAGACGTGATGGGTACATTATTTCGAACTTCAAACTTTAACAGCAAACAGTGGCTTAGAAAATGAAAAGAATGACCAGTTATTGTTAAAAGACTGGTTTTTTACACAATTTTCTTCAATTCCAAAGCACCTGTTGCGGCAACTACCCAGTGCACCCGCCTATTACTGTAACGTTTTACAGAGAAAGTGTTCTAAAATTAGTTAGAAAACATACGTTAAACGTCGCTGGTTTACGGGGCATCTACCTTATTCATGACATCTGCACCCAAGAGCATTATTGTACAGTAGTATTCACAGGACCAGCAGGTCAAGCAATTTACGTACCCTCCATATTTGCCCGACTTGAGTTCCTGTGATTATTTTCGTTCCTTTCCTGACAAAACTGCTGGCTGGGCGTCGCTACAATTCCAGAAGCGCACTTAGTAGCCCAGTGTGCCGGTGTCTGCATAGTATACCAAAGAAAGATTATTCTGCAGGCTATCAGGCTGTAGATAACTCGTATTCCGTTAAGTGTGAACATTTTGAGGAATTTGTGTAAACAGTATGCTTAAATACGGGGTCTTCTATATTTTATATGGACATTCTCAAAATTTCTGAATTCCCCTCGTATAATATAAATCTTGTAAAATTTGTACAAAATGAACAAAAACCCTAATTATGGCATGTAGGGTAGATGACTCCAAACAACACTCAAATGCAAAAGTATTATTGATGACTTACGAATAATGTCTCATAAGCCATTCTGCTCCAGTACTATATCTATACCCTAACTTAAAAAGCCCGGCCTAAAACAAGTCCAGTTTATATCCGCACTTTTTGTTAACAAACTCTGTTAAGTCGCCTTGTACATGGCAGTGCATGTATGCCGTCATCAACGTAACCGTTATCAAACGGTGCGTGTTGATGGCGATAGTCGAAATTGTGTTCATAAAATATACTGTGCCAAAGAGATTAATTCTTGGTCCAAGAGGGTGGGGTATGCAGTTGTCATGGTCTGCTTACTCCTTTAGATCTTAAATCTCTTGAAATACCCATTTTAGGCCAACAAAAGCTTGTAAAATAATGAAAGATTATTTTATTGTTTGTAAACCAGCTACACACCTGTCAAGTTGATATATTGTTGGTGCATTTATGTAATTGTTTATTATATCAAACCCACACGTTCTATACGTCAAGTTGTCAGACTGATGTTAGAGAACTGCTTATATATTGATGGTTAGATATTTTGGTAGATCAGAAGGGTCTAGAGAGACCAGGTGAGACCTACGAAATGGGTCTCATAGATACTAAGATTCAGTTAGGCTTTAGCTATGACATTTGTTAAGACTTAAGAAGTTACAAAATAAATTATGAAAGTATGAACGAAATATTCCATTGTGCAAATAAACATCAAAAACGTTCAGACTCGTGTTTGTGTTGTGCTATGTGACAAGCTGTGTCTAGGACTGGTGCAATGAAAATTGCCTTACTGATACTGTCTCATGACTGAACTGCAACACGCTGGTGCTGAATACATGTAAAACAGAAATACACACATTTGTAATGATATTCAGGTCAAATTACTCAATTAATTATAAACAAACCCTTATTGATTTGCGCTGGTGTTCCGGCAAAGGCCAATGGCTCTTTCATAAAATCAACAAACTGTGTGAGGAAGCGGAGAAGGTGGGAAGGGGAGCAACATGGGACTCTAATATGGATATGAAACGGCCGGTCAGCTCTGTGTATGGGACTGGCATTGTCCCAGTCCATGACTCTAGTTAGATCCTCGGACGATCCGTCCACAGATATCAGACTGGCATGGAAAGAAAGTGATAATCACGCCAAGATTTCGACTATGTCTGGCACAAGTACGCACAATGTGTCACATATTTGACTCATCCATCATGAATTACCTGGTTACCTCGTGATAAGTGTATTGTATTACGCTGTTGCGCCGTGTCCTTAATAACATACTGGACAAACTGCAACAAGTTCAGAATAGAGCAGCCTATATTGCATCTATGACGTCCCATCACAGCCAGCTCTATATTTTGCATTGAAAGGTCTCTCTCCATTGACTTCCTATGGAGTGCAGAGCAAAGTGCAAAAAAATGACCCACCATATGAACAAATATATTATATAATATATATACATCATTAATCCACCTTTGATGAATCAGCAACTAAAAAATAATCTATACTAAATAATTGTATAACTATTGCAATTTTGCAGTTGTCAAAGACATAAAAACAAAAACAAAAACAAAAGCCATAGGTCTATCCAAAATAAGATTTTTTAATAACAATTACAATGTCAACCCTTGCCAGGAAACAGGAAAAGTCACATTCAAAGAAAGCAGCTGCCAATACAGCACCCTATATGGAGATACTGGTTTTGTTCTAGATCGATCGTCTTAAAGCAATATCCAACCAATTTGTAAGATTGAATTTGATTTTACAAAACTTGAATATTGCAGATCAAAGCCATTACCAGTTTGCGTCCAAGGGTTGTTTACAACTCTTTTAGATCTTCTTGGTTGCATTATTTGCTTCCAAAGGATATTTTTATAGATTTTATTAGAAAACACCATTCTACCTTGGATTACATGGTTATTTTACTGTCATGGTTACAGTCTCATCACTCTAAAAAGTCACACAGAAAAGTAAGAGCAGTATTAACTTTTATAAATCGACATGATTTTACAATGTCAATTCTAAAATTTATTTGTTTTATTTATTGATATTTTGTGACTTGAAAGACAAAAATACAAAATAGCATTTAAGAAACTACATATTTAGTATTGTTATGGTAAAAATGACTTTTTCTAAATTTCTTATGAAAAGTCCCTTCTTTTACATAGTTTGTAACTAAAAGTGCATGTCAATTATGCTTGTTTAATTTCTTATGGAAAACCTCTTGAAACTGAAATAAACATCCAGGCGATAATACCCGGAGGCAATAACTATCGACATCGCAATGCCGGTCACCCGTTACCAATACCATATAGCTGTTGTCTCCCCTGGTATCGATTTTCTGCCATATCTGTCATGAGGTCAATTCTACCTCATGATCTGATAAGTACCACGGGGAGCTGTCAAGGGAGAACAAATGTTTCTGACTGTCATCTAAAGATCTATGAGAAAGTTTCTCATCCACACTAAACAACATATCATAAAAAATATATTGCGTCAAAACTCACTGTCTTTCTCCCATTAGGAATTAAAGAGTAAAAGACATGACAGGCCCTTTATAAAAAGATATCCCCTGATTGCAAATATTTACTGGAATTCAAAGCATGCAGTCCGGAAGAAACTAAAAGAGACTCATCAAAGATACATTAGTTCATATTCAAAATGTTAATCAGCCTGATATACCTTCCGGCTTCCAAACCTTACAACTAAAAATACTGTTTCCACCTGAAGCATTCCAGAAAAAGTGCAGCATTCATGCAACCTTTTAACTACCTAAAACAAACTCATTCAGATGGAACTTCAAAAGTGACAGCTTTAACACAAAATAGATCTTCGAGACAAATATATTGTTTGATCAAAAAAAACAACACCTAATAAAAGTGAAAAGGACGACAGGTAAGATAAGATAAGATAAGATAAGATAAATTTTATTTTGAGTCGGCAAGACAAGTAACAATACAACATAAGCACTCTAGGTGCTTAAATGAACCGACTATAAGGTCTGACCAAGTCCACTACCGGTCCATATCTTTGCAGAAGCAAGAAGCGTGTAGTGTCCTTCGGTGTTCTGTACCATCTCCAGCATGGTTTCTGGGGGAAAGCATCATGTGCGACACAAGAATTATGCTTGCAAACGATATTGTCAAACCGGTATACAACAAACAATAGGCTGACCTGATCCGATTAGATTCTATTATAGTCTTTGAAAAGTGCGAACTTATGGTTGGTCAAATCCTCTCGCGGATTAAGAGTTTCCTTGACAATCGATATATAATCCAACACAGTATAACTTCATATTCTATACCCTATCTTTTCTGGAGATGGGCACGATGGAGTTTTATAGTTTTTAATACTAGGCAAATCAGGAATTGTATACCGTATACCGACATTTATCGCCGAAAGGGATCTTCAAAGGAGGCGTGAAAAGTGTGGATGACAACAACCCAAACAAAAAGTAAAATTATATCAAAAATTGCAAAATATACTATCAATTTCTTTTAATCTGTACTTGTTGTTATTTTAAAACATGCAGTTTTAAGTCTTATCATTTAATCTATGCAATATTCTTGCATTCATTCTTTTAATTCCGTACTGATAAATACGTCTGATAAAATTTTCCAAAAAACTAAAAAACTCGATTGTGTACACCGATTTCGCCCGATACATCGATTTCGCCCGATTTTCACTTGTTTTAGTCGGATTTAGTTGCACATGCATCAGTCTAGTACATCTGTGGGTAGTACAAATAGGATGACAGCGGGTAGTCTCAATTTTCAACTGCAAGATAGATCGATTTCACAGAGTGACATTTACCATATGTCCGCTTTAAAGGATGGTGTTATAGTCTATATTTTTGTACAGTTAGTTGCATTATATATGGCCCAAAAACACAACACTTTCCACACCCTTCGTTTTTTGTATCTAGTTAGTTGGGCTACGACAGTGTGATAACTTTTGACTGTCGCTGTCTTGTTACGTCCAAACTTATTCTGCATATATTTCTGTTAAGAATTAAGTCCCCAATAAAATCCGTTGGGAATGTTTTCTGGTACATTACAATATATTTGTAATGATTACATCTCTGATAATGAATTTATGATGACATTAAAGCATAAAATTGCCTCACTGACATTTTTTAATGTGTATTTTGCGTTTTGATAAAAAAATTTGCAATTTAGTGTCATCAGCAGTCCACTGTGCGTTGAAACGGGTAGGCCTAAAGTGCGAAAATAAGGTTATTTTCGCGAAAATAAGATTTTTTTACGAAAATAAGCCATATATATTTTATTATATATCTAATTACAATTTATTTTATATCATTATATAGAGACGATCGTTTGACACTTATAAAACAAAACAAAACGATTTTAGTCCAACAATTAGGAAATTATTAGCGATTTTAATTAACATGCGTCAAAATCGCTTGCGAAAATAACTTTTATGTGCGAAAATAAGCTATATTTTATTTATTTATTAACTAAATGAACTTTAGTTTATATCATCATAAAGATACGATCATTAGACACTAATACAGCAAAATTAAGTGATTTTAGCCCAATAATTAGGAAATAGTTAGCGATTTTAATTAACATGCGTCAAAATCGCTTGCGAAAATAACTTTTTATATGCGAAAATAAGCTATATTTTATTTATTTTTTATCTAATTCAACTTGAATTTATATCATTATATAGATACGATCATAAGACACTTATGAAGAGAAAATTAATGATTTTAGTCCAACAATTTTATGAAATAATTAGCGAAATTTATTAACATACCTCAAATCATAACGAAAATAACTTCTTATATGCGAAAATAAGTTACTGAAATTTGGTAGACTAATGATAAGATAGAGATCGATTATATGAAGAAAGAAATATTTTCAAAGCGTTACCCGATGCCAGCACAATCGCTTAATTGATTGTTAATTGCAATGCGCATTGCTGATAATATACACGTGCTTTATATAAACAATTAATCAAGGTGTGATAATCCAATCAAAAGTGATATGTTGTTTGTAGTAGCAATTAAAGGGAACAATGGAGAGAAATATTATTATATACCATATTATTTCAAAGGGACATAAATCGTTATTTTGTATGAAATAAACTATTTTTCTATGTATTTTACGGAAATTTCACCAAAAAAAGTAATTCTTATTCCCGTTTATTAAAATGCGAAACCTGCATCTCTCTGCATATATATATAACGTTTTCCTGTTTATGATTGGAAATATTAACATCATAAACTACTTTGAATAACATTACAAATATTTATATTGGGATGAAACCCATTGAAATGAGATGCATGTATCATTCATAAAAAAATAATAATAAAAAGAGATTTAAAATATGTAACTTTATTAAAGTTATTTTATAATATAGTAGTTGAAATCCCCGTAATCTAATACATAATTCCCGTTATTTTCGTTAATAATTCCCGTTATTCTCACTAAAAGATAAAAATGATTGATTTTTCACATAGAGGCATTAACTGTTACAGTGTTTAAGAAAGTAAAAGAAGATATTTAAAAAAAAAAGTTTAAACGATATGGCTTATTTTCGCAATTATTACTGCTATTATCGTAATTGAAATCAGCGCGGCTGACACATAAATGCTTACTATTTCGTTATTATAAGATTCAAATTAATCATTTTTCGTATGGGGGCATGTATTGTTATAGTCTTTAAGAAAGTTAAAGAAAAATATATAAAAAATAAACTGATATAAAAGAAATAGCTTATTTTAGCATTTATTTCGGTTACTTTCGTAAGTAAAATCAGCGCTGTTGGCATATAAATGATGATTATTTCTTTATTATTGAATAAAAATCACTCATTTTTCGTATGGAGGAATGTGCTAATATAGTCTTTAAGAAACTAAAAAAAGAATTTAGAAAAAAGAACTGATATAAAATATATGCCTTATTTTCGCATTTATTACGGTTATTTTCGTAAGTAAAATCAGCGCGGTTTGCATATAAATGATGATTATTTCTTTATTATTATAAAAAAATCGCTCATTTTTCGTATGGAAGCATATACTAATATAGTCTTTAAGAAACCAAAGAAAGAATTTAAAAAAATAAAGAAATAAAAAATATATGGCTTATTTTCGTAAAAAAATCTTATTTTCGCGAAAATAACCTTATTTTCGTACATTAGGCCTACCGCGTTGAAACCGCCGTCTGGGTAGAAATCTCCTCGTACATATGATATTTACACATATTTCTGAAGATTAAAGTCTCTTTTAAAAGTATGAGTTATATTCAACCCATGGGAAATTTCTACGTGAATATTAATGTTTAATTTATTGGAGCAAGTAAGTTTGACCAGTATTTTATGACTTTTTTTTAGCGTTTTCATAACAGTAAAATGCAGATACAGGTAAGGCTTAGAGGGATGACAACTATAAAATAACAGATCATAAAATAAGTCATCCCGATAAGCCAAATAAGTAAGGCTAATCTGTGGGACATGCCTAAAGCCTGATTGAAATATCGTATTTTTTTATTTTTATAATGAAAGTGATTATGCTACTTTAATATTCTAAAGACAGTCATGAATCTTATATCCAGAATTAAGGATGCGTTTTCCATATTTTTACTGACACCAGTATCATCCCTAAAATGTAAAAAAAAATCTATATATTTTGTTGTGATTTTCCTGTATTTTAGTCACAACTTCTAACTGGCCCTATCCCTAGTGTCCCTAGTACTCTGAAAACAGAAAAGACACTGGGAATGTTTACTAGGTTGTTTTTATTGACAGATACTTTTATAGTCCCAACAGTTCTTTAAAATTCAGTTGTGCAAATAAGCATTCTTTCCAAACTAATTTTATTTTCATTTTGTCTCAACATGCTCAAGGTCGCTGTGTGAGATAAGATAAGAATTTTAATCTATTTCTTGGAATAATTACAATGGTAAATGTCAGTGATTTTATACAGGAAAATTTGGAATACTGGAAAAATATCCCAAAATTGAAAAGTGAGGTATGCCAGTATATCCCGCAATTCTTAAATTTGCACAGCTTAATTGTCTAAATGAAACACTTGTGAAAATGCCTCTTCATTATTTTTAAGATAATGTCTAAATTTGGCACTTTCTTCATAGATGCATTTTACATTGTTATCAGTTTATGATTGCTCTTTTGAATGCAAACATCTTCATAATTTTTTTTTTTGCCAGGGTAAAGTAATACATCATGCCTAAGAAGGGAAAGAAGGGCGGAAAAAAGGGAAAGAAGAAAGGAGGAAAAAAGAAAGCCAAAGGTCCAGCTAATGCAGAGGATATTATGCAGAGATTATTGAAGTGTTATGAACGCAATTGTCATAATACAGACTCTAGAATGTGTCCCAGAATTGCAGCTGCTCTTAGGGGATGCATGGAAAATAATGCAATTTTGGCACAGGTATTAACCTTTACCCTGCTAAATTTCTAAAATGGACTAGTCCATTATTCACTTTGGGCAATACCATTTATTATTCGAAGGGGTGTTCACTGAAATTTTACTGACAGAATAGCAAACAGTGCAGACCATGATCAGCCTGCAAAGGCAGAATCACTTGCCACCAACAGGTTGACGGTTAAAGTTATAGAAATTTGGTTTATTACATTTCGTGAATTTTGCCAGGCCAGATCACACTTGTCGCAAATAGCTAGTGGATCTAGATCTGGAAAATCCACTCTAGCAGAATACACCATTGAAGATCAAGGTACTGTCATGATAACCTAATTGTGTTTAAATTTACCAGTGCTTATATGCCATTTATTTTATTGTTCAGTAGGCCATAGCTTAATGTGCTAAATTTTTAGCCCACCATCATCAGATGGTGGGCTATTAAAATCACTCTGCGTCCGTGGTCCGCCCGTCCGTCATTCCGTCCGTCCGTCCGTCCGTCCGTCCGTCCGTTAACAATTTCTCGTTATCGCATCTCCTCAGAAACTACTGGGGGGATTTTGACCAAACTTTGTCAGAATGATGTATTGGTACCCTAGTTGTGTCCCCCAGAAAATCAGACTGGTTCAACAATTTATGAGTGAGTTATGGCCCTTTGTTTATTTCTATAATTTACATAGATTTATATAGGGAAAAACTTTGAAAACCTTCTTGTCCAAAACCACAGAGCCTAGGGCTTTGATATTTGGTATGAAGCATTATCTAGTGGTCCTCTACCAAGATGATTCAAATTATTTCTCTGGGGTCAAATATGGCCCCGCCCTGGGGGTCACATGGTTTATATAGACTTGTATAGGGAAAAACTTTGAAAAACCTCTTGTCCAAAACTACAGGGCCTAGGGCTTTGATATTTTGTATGTGACATCATCTAGTGGTCTTCAACTAAGATTATTCAAATTATACTCCTAGGGTCAAATATGGCCCCGCCTTGGGGGTCATATGGTTTACATAGACTTATATAGGGAAAAACTTTGAAAATCTTCTTGTCCAAACCACAAAGCCTAGGGCTTTGATACTTGTAATGTAGCATCATCTAGTGGTTCTCTACCAAGTTTGTTCGAATTATCCCCCTAGGGTCAAATATGGCCCCGCCCCGGGGGTCACATGGTTCATATAGACTTATATAGGGAAAAGCTTTTAAAATCTTCTTGTCAATAACTACAACATTCAAATTTGGACATGTATATTTTTGAGTGGCAAGATGAACCTTGACATGAGTTGACCTTGATTTTGACCTAGTGACCTACTTTCACATTTCTGTAGCTACAGCCTTCAAATTTGGACCACATGCATAGTTGTGTGCACTTGAAAAAACTTTGACCTTGATTTTGACCTAGTGACCTACTTTCACATTTTTGAAGGTACAGGTATCAAATTTGGACCATATGCATAGTTCCATGTTTCAAAATGAAATTTGACATTGATTTTGACCTAGTGACCTACTTTCACATTTTTGAAGGTACAGGTATCAAATTTGGACCACATGCATAGTTTTGTGTTCCGAAATGAAATTTGACCTTGATTTTGACCCAGTGACCTACTTTCTCATTTCTCAAGCTACAGCCTTCAAATTTGGACCACATACAGGGTTTTATGTACCGAAACAAACTTTGACCTTTACATTGACCTAGTGACCTACTTTCACATTTTTGAAGGTACAAGCTTCAAATTTGGACCACATGCATAGTTCTGTATTCTGAAATAAAATTTGACCTTGATTTTGACCTAGTGACCTACTTTCACATTTCTCAAGCTACAGCCTTCAAATTTGGACCACATGCATAGTTTTGTGTACCGAAATGAACTTTGACCTTAAGATTGACCTAGTGACCTACTTTCACATTTCTGTAGCTACAGGCTTCAAATTTAGACCACATGCATAGGATTGTGTACCGAAACAAACTTTGACCTTGACATTGACCTAGTGACCTACTTTCACATTTTTGAAGGTACAGGCTTCAGATTTGGACCACATGCATAGATTTGTGTTCTGAAGTGAAATTTGACCCTTGATTTTGACCTAGTGACCTACTTACACATTTCTCAAGCTAAGCCTTCAAATTTGGACCACTTGCATAGTTTTGTGTACCAAATTAAACTTTGACCTTAAGATTGATCTAGTGACCTACTTTCACATTTCTCAAGCTACAGCTTTCGAATTTGGACCACATGCACAGTGTTGTGTACGTAAATGAAATTTGACCTTGAGCTAGTCAGTAAGTCTTGAAATTTGGAACACTCCAAAATGGCACATTGGTGGGCGCCAAGATCACTCTGTGATCTCTTGTTCAAATGGATTGGTCTGTCTTTCAATTTTAGCAGTACCACTTCTTATTCAAAGGAGTGTTCACTGAAAATTTACTGACTGAATAGCAAACAGTGTAAACCATGATCAGCCTGCATGGATATGCAGGCTGATCTTGGTCTGCACTGGTTGCAAAGGCAGAATCTGGACTTGCATCCTGCAGGCTTAAGGTTAAGGAAATGCCAGTAGATAGACTGCCAGTGGGAGTTTCTCCTATAGACTTAAAAATCTGTTTTGCATAACATTTCATCTGGCAGTTATACTTGTAGTTTCTTGAAGGCAGTAGCCAAGATTTCTAAAAAAATCAAATTATGGAACAGAAACCCTTGAGGTTTTTCGCTTGGCTGTTTGAAGAATAGTCAGAGCTATTCTACTCACCTTGAAGTCGATGTCACACCTTTGTTTGTGCAAGTTCATGTCTCAATAACCATCAAATGTGTTGAAATGAAACCTCATGTTAGGCTTCCTAATCATCAAATCTACTGAAGTAACCAACTTAGATGACTTTTCATTGAATTAAATGCAAATTATGGCCTTTTTCAAGTAAGGAAATTTGGTTAATGGTGTGCAACTATTTATGAAGCTATTTCTGAGTAACGACTTTATGTGTTGCATTGTAACATCACACAATGCTTCCCAGTCCTCAGCCCTACTTAAGTCAGTAAGTAAGAAAGTTCTTCATTGAACTTAATTTAAATTATGGCCCTTCTTTGACTTAGAAAATGCATTTAAAGTTTTGCTTACAAATAACAGCCAAGCTGCATCTCAGTAGCAACTGAATGAAACTTCACACAGGACATCAATTTATTTAAACTGATTCAAATTATTGCCATTGTTTGAATTAGAAAATTTGGTTGAAGTTTTGCATGCAGGTTGTCATAAATTTTATTTGATAACTAACTCGGTTAATTAATTCTTGCCAAGATACAGCCCTTGTTTGACTCAGAAGCTGTCAGATAGGTGAGAGCACTGTCTTATGGGCAACTCTTGTAATAGTGCACTTATTTAAAATTTTACTGCACATACGAGCTGTGCAAAGCAGGCTATAACTTACAAGTTACAACATGATAATTACACTGTATTAACTTAAGCAAAGCAACATAACCAAGTAAAAAATTCAAGACATAATTTACTAGTTTCATACAGTTACTACTCAGGGGAGCAAATCGTGACTGATCAGTTCTGCTCTTCCTTGATAGTTTTATCATGATAAATTATAGATATTTGTAAAATACTGTGGAATCATTAATATTCCTTCGGGACTAATTTTCCTGGATTTCGTGGTTGTGTCAATCCACGAAATTTAATCCCAACGAACAAGTAAAATTCCCATTCATTTTATGTTCAAAAGTTGAAATCCATGAATTCATATCCCCACGAAATTGCCGTTTTGACCAAAACCACGAAAATTCATGCCCATGAAATTTAATGATTTTACAGTATGCATAATTTTAAGGATTATGATTCTGATTTTGTAACAGAATGATTACTGTAAGAGCAGAAATTTTTCGCGAGGGTTTAATTTTCGCTATATTCGCAAGGTCTTACATATTGCGAAAATTAATCCTCGCATAAATATTCACCATAAGTATAATTTTAACTCATGCAGGATATCATTTTTACAATTTCGCGAATATTAAACATGAACATACTCAGAATTTCAAATTCGTGAAATTTTGACCCGTGAAAATATGTGCGTTTACAGTAATTATTATCATACAGATTTTGATATGACTTTTATGTACATTTCAGTTTATATTGGAATCTGTTGAAATGGAGAAGGAGGGAGCTTTACCTGTGTTGATAGAACCGTTTCTTGCTGCATTAAGACAAGAGAGATACACCTTTATCCGAGATCTGTACATCTGGAAATATCCCATGTCATATGAGAATACTGCAACACTGGTCAGTATATACGTGCTGTAATTACTAGTTAGTGATTTCAAATGGCCTGTTTACCAACTACACTCTCTAAATAGTTGATCATCTGATCATTTCATATCTTTGTTATAATGTTTTATGATTCTTTTGGATCATGGAGTTCACTTACTCTGTATACCGGTAATAGCATTATGCTCAATCTGGTGCTAGGGGGCATGAGGGGTGATGCACATTTCAATACCTCATGAACAGGCTCAGTCAAACTGAGTCCGCTATGATTTTGCTTGGTTGCGTTCTTTGCTTCCAAAGGATCTTCTCATAGATTTTATAATCTATAAAAGAGTAAACCCGCCCGCTTAGCTCAGTAGGTAGAGCGTCGGTTTACGGATCGCGGGGTCGCGAGTTCGATCCTCGGGCGGGGCGTATGTTCTCCGTGACTATTTGATAAATGACATTGTGTCTGAAATCATTAGTCCTCCACCAGTTGGCAGTTACTTGCGGAGAACAGGTTTGTACTGGTACAGAATCCAGAAACACTGGTTAGGTTAACTGTCCGCCGTTACATGACTGAAATACTGTTGAAAAACGGCGTTAAACCCAAAACAAACAAAAATAAAAGAGTAATGGAAACTCTATATTTGAGTTGGCCCAATTTTGGCTGAATATGAGTTACATTATTAAATTTTGTGAATATCAATGTACAATATTAATGTTGTTATAAAATGATTGATAATTAGGTTCATTTATTGCCCTCCTTTTCAGGCATTGTTACTAGAGAAACCATTTTATCCAATCAGAATGCTCGAAGTGATGGATTGTCTACTGGATTCCCATAGAGTAGAGAGGTTGTCTCGGTCTTTCAAAGTGGCTGAAGTTTTAACAAAAATTAGTCTGGACTACAATGAATTTGGTGACGAAGGATGTGAAAGTTTGTGTAAAGGTCTGGAGAAAAATATCACTATGTTGTCCGTCAGTCTGTGTTATTGTGATCTTGGAGTCAAAAGTGGCACCATTCTCGGAAAAATGATATCTACTACAGCTGTCAGGTAATTACATTTAAAAAAAGTGTAAATGTTAGATGGTACTTGTGCTGGGTATTTTTCTTTCTTAAGGGGAAAGCACCTTTGAAACATTAAAAGTTTATTGCTGTTTTGCTACTAGGAGCGATGTTAAAGCTTGCCTGATAAAATTCGAAATGTGGTTGCATACATTTTGTGAATTTAAAAAAAAAAAATTAAGTTGAATATTTGCAAATGCTATGCATATTACCTGAATAGGGTATGAAAAAAAATGCATCTACAATTTTGAATGTTCTTAAATAATGACTTGGGCAAATGAACAGAAAAGTCCCAATGATTGAGTGGAACGTACTTGTATATTGACTTACAGGTGTGGCATATAGTAGGGATGTCCTAGTAGTTTTTGTAGTCATTTTATTGTTTCATACAAACCAAACAATAACCTGTGAACTATGTTTTGAACCATTTTCTTTTGAAATACCTACATTATACTACATTTAGTTTGTAATAAAAGTAAGTAGATGGATTGCAATCACACAGTTGCCAACAAGTGTGAAGCATAGAACAGTGAAACACTGTTCACTTTAGCATCGATAGCTCAAGTACCAGAGCTAACTCGAGCAAGTTATGTGTAGACTGGCCATTTTCATATATTATCTATGTTTGGGTTGCTTGAAACTGTGGATAACTCGAGGCATTTGCTTATCCCCTACTTGAGACCTTGAGCAATCCTTGTTTTACTGTATTTATTTTATTAATTAATTTTGACTTCCCTGGAGTATTTATATAGTATATTGTTTATACTTTTCAGAGATTTGTATATAGATGGTAACAACTTGGAGTGTGAGGGTGCAATGGAGCTGATCAAACTGTGTGTGGAGCAGTCAGAGATGGAGGCCTTATTAAGGGCTGAGGCTGCGAAGAAAAAATTAGAGGAGGAAGAGGCTACTAAAACAGCAGGTTGGTTATCCAATAATGTCTTTTCAGGTTATTTTGCTTGACAATTTAGTGAGTTTGGAGACCAGTCTGAAAATGCAGCCTTACCATTGGTCAGTTTTTTATATTGCTTAAAAAGGACCAATCAGCTGATAGAGATTTGTGACTGGTCTCCATACTTAGTTTTGTAACCTGGCACCCTGGTTTCATTGATGTTTGAAATAAAAAGAAAGCCAAATACTAAGAGTAGATTGATTATTCATTCCTAGTAAAATCTACAATTCTATTCATTATTACTATAAAATTTGATAATTTGGCAAATTTGATACTAGTGAGAATTAGTCCTTTTTTTACATATTTCTTTTTTCACATTTTTGTAGACTTCAAAACATTGTATATACATGTATTTGTCAAATTTAGTGTCCCTTCCTTTTGTCTTATCTTATTTGTCTTTTTGTATGTCTTAGGGTTTGAAAAGGAATTAGTAGATTACAGTATTAAAGACATTTTTATTTGAAAAATCAGTAAAAAAGGACATTGACTGTCACTTTTAAAGTCCATGCAGTTAACTTTTTCTTCATAGAAAGAAACCATACAGTGTATGGGCAAGAGGGAGGTTCAAGTCTCTTCTCGGTTTTTAGTAACCACATTTATACCTGTACTATGTGATCTGTCTGCTAAATGCAGGTGATTGCTGAAGACAAGTTGAAATTAGGTCAGAAAGTCAACTTTGAAAGTTAGCTGACTGGCTACAAAAGTAATTCGCAAATGACTGCTTAACCATTAGCCTGCTGGCGGCAAGTGATTCTGCCTTAAAAGTTTGTGACCAGTGCAAACCAAGATCAGCCTGCACATCCATGCAGTCTGATCTTGGTCAGCACTGTTCGCTATTCAGTAAGTAAATTTTAAACGAATATCCCTTTGAATGATAAATGGTACTGACCAAATTGAGTAATGGACCAGTCCACTTTAGATTTTTAGATAGAATACAGATACAGGGGGCACTGTGTAATGTGTTTCAAGTAAAGCAGATAAATGTTTGTTATTTTAACTGTATTATGTGTTGTATTACAGTCAGTTATTATGGTTCAGGTAGACCAACAGGTATTTGTACAAAAAAAAATCATCATAAAAAAGTTCTTTCAGAAATATTCAAAATAATTTCCATTTCTTTCCATGAAAGTTTATATAAAAAAATACACTTGTACCTATTCTAGAAAAAGTTCTGTGATTTCCTTTTGCAGAGACTTAAATTTATTGACCACAAGTTTGGCTTTTTACTCACCTGTAGGGAAAAATGAATCACTCTTTCTGTAAAGGCGTGTCAGTCTTTAAAACAGTCATAAAACAACAACAACAAAACACATCTGAAGGAACTTTAACAAACCATATATATTGTATATAGCCCTGAGTTTGATCACTCAAAGTGATAGAATTTTTATAGGACACAAGATCTCAGTTTTCACATGTGTGTATTTTTGACTACTTTCATTATAGGAGGTTTACTTTATATAGAGTTGTTTTTTTGTTACATGTATATGCATAAGAAAAGTTTTACAAAATAGTTTTAGTCCTGTAATGATCAGACATCTTCTCTGTTTGTTCGTGTTTCCTTATCAGACACTTTTAAATGATCAAAATTCTTAAACAAATTAGTATGTGCTGTGTCTGTTACTGGCTTCAATGTATTTGCCTTGAAATTACATTCTAATAAACGTAGACTGGGTGTTACTCCTGTGACTTTTAGACAAGCTAGTCAACAGATTGGGTGTTACTCCTATGACTTTCATGACAAGATAGTCAGCAGATTAAGTGTTACTCTTGTGACTTTTATGACATGATAGTCAACTGGTTGGGTGTTACTCCTATGATTTTTATGACATAATAGTCAACAGATTGGGTGTTACTCCTGTGACTTTCATGACAAGATTGTCAGCAGATTGGTTGTTATTCCTATGACTCATGACAAGAAAGTCAGCAGATTGGGTGTTACTCCTATGACTTTTATGATATGATAATCAGCAGATAGGGTGTTACTCCTATGACTTATGACATGACGGTGTTACTCCTATGACTTATGACATGACGGGTGTTACTCCTATGACTTATGACATGACGGTGTTACTCCTATGACTTTCATGATGCAAAATTATTTTAAGCTAATATGTTTATAAGTATACAGGACTGTTTTTTTTTGTTTTTTGTTTTTGCATTTTTCACTATTTGGGAAATAAATGAAAAAAAATTGCCAGGAGTATTATCCAGTTATCTACTGCAATGAATGTTTTTTCATCAACAGTTTCAGAGTAATATAATATTTTTCTGTTTCTTTGACAAGCATTTCCCTTGTGCTTTTTTCTCCTGTTTGATGTAAGACCAGAGTACCAACCAGATTGTTTGCTTATTTTTCATATTTTTCTTTGACCTGTTATTATGTTTTGTTATTTAATTCTACCTCTTTTGCTTTTGACCACATAAGCTGCTTTATGCTGTATATTTTCCTATAAAGATTTTTCAACAAACAATGTAATGTATTATGTCAGGTAAGCAAAATTATGAAAACAATTATGCTTGCGAACCCTCAGTGTATTAAAGGATGTTCTATATATTAAGCGGATACATTTGCAGGTAAAAAAGTTAGTGAATTGCCAATTCAAGATGTTTTGTGAGTGGAAATATTTGCGAATTACCTAAAAGTGAAGTGCAAAGGTTGAATTTGTATAGTTTTTAAGTTAATTTTGATAATGACATACCTTGGTGAAACATGGAAATTTTACCCTGGCTGATATTTTTGCGAAATTTTTGAATTTGTGAACATTTCCACGACACAAACCTATCCACCTACTGGTATACATTAATTGTGTTACTGTAAAATCGTCAGTAATTGTAGGGGACTAATTTTCATGGATTTTGTGGGTTATATTGTCAATGCATGAAAAAAATCCGAACAGACTATTAAATGTCAAATTAATGTTATTTTATGTCCAAAAATGAAATCCATGATGTACAGTCAAATTTCATTCACTTGAACTCAGATAATTCATACACCACCCTTCGCTCGAAATCATCAGGTCCACCGGCAAAATCCATGTATAATGCATTTTGTTCAAAGGCGCGAACTGCTGATAACTCGAACAAAGTTTTCTGGTCCTTAGGAGTTCGAACAAATGCAGTTTGACTGTAATATCCCCATGAAATAGACATTTTGGCAAAAACATTGAAATTTCATGCACTTTACATAGTTACAATATAATGAATGTAATTTTGAGAAATTCGTTCGTTAAGTAGAAATTTTTTGATGTACTCATAAAAATTATATTCACCAGATTACCTTATATAATAGAAGATTCTTTGAATGGAATATAAAATTTGTATGTTGGCTGATTTCTGCCAACTTATTTCTTTCATTCTAGCAAGCACACAAGAAAAATAAAATGGCAGACAGTTGTTCTGGTGGGAGCAAAAAGTCTCAAAGTAAAAAGATGCCAAGCCAGACGTTTAATCTCTTGTTATGTTGTGGGCAAATAGGGGCCAAGCAAAAGAAAAAAAAAGTGGAATAATTTTGTTTTTGTTCTGTTGTGACATATGTCACTGTAGATTTGTTTTATTTTCTTACTAGTGAGCATAGATGACAATTATGATGAGTATGGTAAGACTTGTTAGCTCAGGTCAAGGTCATTTTGATTATGGAGCATTGAATACTTTTAATACTAATATGGAGAATTATGTAATCTTTAATGATTAGTAATGGAACATTTGAGCCATGCCATGAGAAAACCAACATAGTGCATTTGCGACCAGCATGGATCCAGACCAGCCTGCACATTGGCGCAGTCTGGTCAGGATCCATTCTGTTCGCTTTCAAAGCCTATTGCAATTAGAGAAACCGTTAGCGATTAGCATGGATCGCTTTCAAAGCCTGTTGCAATTAGAGAAACTGTTAGCGATCAGCATGGATCCTGTGCAGATGCGCAGGCTGGTCTGGATCCATGCTGGTCGCAAACACACTATGTTGGTTTTCTCATGGTGCAGCTCAATTGTTACATTGTGGATTAAAACATATTTTTATGAAGCATGTATGCACTAGATTATGGAGCATAAATACTATACTTTGCTAACAACAAATCTTATATTAAATATTTGTTTGATTTCTAGTTCATGAGCAGATACAATTTGATAATTCTGGGAGATGAATATTTGCAAGAATGTTTACTTTACCGCAAATTCTTGACTGAAAAAATTGTTCTCCATGTTCTCCATGTTCAAAATGGCTATTGTTTGTTTGAATATACCTGTGAGTGGTTGTATGAACATTTGCAGTGATTTCAAAAAAAGTATGTATATATATCAAGGCATCTGGATCAAACATGTTTCATGCATGTTGGCTGTACTACGGTTAACATTTTAAAAAAAGGGGGCTAGAAAATAGTTCATTTTCTGTGTATATTTTGTCATGCATTAATTTGTAGCAGCTGTGTGTTTGTTGTTTTGCAGGACTTGTGCTAGACTGAAGGTTTTAATGCTACGTATAATGTATAATTTTTATTTGTGAAGTGGGTGGCTAACATATGTTTTATTTAGTGCACATGTATTATCCATTTTAAGTAATTTTGTTCAGGTGCCATTTTTAAAATTTGTAGAGAAGCAGTATAAAGATTTTAAAGATTTTTCTTGACAAAATTCCACATCCCGTATTTTCATCCCATTTGATAGATTAACATAATCGGTAAACACTTAATATATAACAAAAGGAAAAAAATAGTGAGTATTTAACAATATCTTAGATATAAACCTCCTTTTTTACAGGTCCAGACCTTTTTAGAACAAGATGTAAAGAAAGAAATACTACTGTTGTATTTATATGTATTTATAGAATAATCTTTTTTTCTAATGATTTCAGCTAAGGAGAACAAACTTCGTTACACACCTGAGAGTGGTGGGGAACAGAGTGGCAAGGCCTCAGATATACTCGAAGCTGCTCCAGAAAAGAAAAAGAAGAAAAAAGGTGATACTCTGTCCACTTTATTATATTTCTAACAAATCAGAAATCTCTAAATAAAAAAAGGATATCATTTGTACTTATATTACTAGTCTAAGAGTAGTTTGTTATTGAAATTTGATGCATTTCTGGCAGAAATCCCACACTTTAGTATGTCTCTAAAACAGTTTCTCCCTGATAGTGCTGTCATTGATTGGGTCTTAGGCATATCGACAATACCGATATATCAGAAGACAAATATCGACGATACATCGATATACCGATTATTAAGTTAGATTAACAACCTTTTAGTTCATATGCATACTATATACCGTCCTGTAAATGCTATTTTTAGTTTTATTGCATACTTATCATATTACTGTTTGATTGTGTTGTATTTGTATTTATGAAATAAAAGAAATGAAAATTAATAAAATCTTTCATTTTTATTTTGCCTTCACTTCTCTTTTACATTTATCTAAATGTACAATTTTGTGAACTTAATTGTTTTTGAGGGTCTGGGTGTTTATCTGGATACTTTTTTCTCTCTGTAAAATATCGATTTTTGAAAATGGGAATCGATAATCGATCGACAAAAATATATCGTTGATACATCGATATCGTTTCTATCGATGACAGCCCTACTCCCTGATAGGTGGAAAAGTTTGTGTTTTTTTCCCTGTAGTCAACAATCTAATTGTAGCTGTTAGGGGAGATAACCATAATTTCTTGGATAGTTGATTTATGGAAATATTGATAAAGTCTTAAACACAGTATTTAACTGAAGTTGTTTTTTTTCTTGATAAGGTAAAAAGAAAAAGAAGAAGGAGCCCCCACCTCCACCTCGGATAGGTCCATGGATACACAAGTTACATATAGCGGACAATGCCATAGATAACCTAGCTTACGGTGCTAAATTTGCTCCAGTTATATGCATGAGACTGTTTAAAAAGTAAATGTTTTTCTTATTTTGTTCTATGATAGTATTATCATATTTATATTTTTTTTAGGTGAAAGATTTTATCAATTTTTTTTGCTAAACATTTTGTTAGGATCCATAATGATCTTAGTCTGTTTAATAGTTATTTTCTCCTTTCATATATATATCAGAAGCTGAAAGTTTGGAAACATTTTACATCAGTATCATATATTAACCAATTGGTATTATAATCCTCATTTGTTTTATTATGCTATGTGAGAAAGTAATTCAAAATAATAAATGAGCCGTGCCATGAGAAAATCAACATAGTGGCTTTGCGACCAGCATGGATCCAGACCAGCCTGCGCATCCGCAAAGTCTGGTCAGGATGCATGCAGTTCGCTAACAGTTTCTCTAATTGTAATAGGCTCTGAAAGCGAACAGCATGGATCCTGACCAGACTGCATGGATGCGCAGGCTGGTCTGGATCCATGCTGGTCGCAAAGTCGCTATGTTGATTTTCTCAAGGCGCGGCTCAAATGTAGGCTTCAGTAAGAACAGAGCAGTTTTGAATCCTTTCTATCCCATTTGTAAAAATTAATGTTTTCAGCTGCATAATTGAAATTTGCAAAAACAATATACCCTATGGAAAGAAGGAGAAAAACTTATATTAAATAATCATGTCCCATGTTTCTATATTTAGACTATTGATGCACTCTGACTGTATAGAGGAGTTGGATTTAGAAGATAATTGGATAGGAGATCTGGCTGGTAGAGAAGTACTCGAAGCATTAGAACATAGAAAAGAAGGTAACGGTTACTGAAAATTCTGAATTCCATTAGGCTCAAAAACAAAGTTAAGGTGGATTTGTAGGAGTCCTCTGGAAATCTGTTTATCGGTTGGTCTGTTCCAAAATATTTGTGCTTCAGAATTTATTTAAGAGATTCAAATGAAACTTTATAAAAATGATCATCATGAAGAGTAGATGTGTGTGACCTTTGTTTTCCAAGGTCATTCTAAGGGGATAGTTGTACAGCGGTTAGGGTGTTGGGAGCTTAAGCCTGGGGTCATGACCAAGCCTTCTTATATGACACCAGTAATGTTTTTTTTCCAGGAAGTGGACCTGAGAGTGGTTCATATAAGCTTGAAGCATTCATCAGAATAGATCTAAAATGAAAAACGAATTAGTATAAACTAAACTGAAAGAGTTGCAGAGTTATGGTCCTAGTACCCTGACAGTTTTGTTACCTGCGGGTTTGTGGCTCAGACTTCTTCCATACTAATATGTGGATTCAAATGAACCTGTGTACAAATAATCACAAAAAAGTGTAGATGAGTTTGACATTTTTGTTTTCTTGGGCAGGCAAGATGGTGGTACTAATAAGTCTTCCTTTTCCAAAGTGTGTGGCGCAAACTACTTCAGTAGCTTTATAGGGATTCCAGTGAAAGTTCATATATGTTTATCTAGAAGTTTAAAAATGTGTGGTGTGTAACATTTTTTTTCTGGGTTAGGAAGAGATAGGGGCATCCATATGCTGCCCCTACCCTTCAAAAAGAGAGAGAGAGCTTAATTCAAGAAAGTTGGCCCATAGTAGTCTTTGATAGAATATAATTACTGTATAGTACACTGTAATGAAGGCGTGGTGGTTAAGTTCATTTGCTTTAAATAATTTGTGCCACACTGCTGCTGAATTTAGCCCTGCTGACTGGCTTGCTGATTCTTCATGTTTGTCTGTCTGTAAAAAATGCAGAATGATTCCTACCGGTGGATTCTTTATCTAGTATCTATAATATAGAGTATTTTTTAATTTAAACACAAAAGAGAGGGTGTACATCCCATAGAAAAATTTGTGTGGGGCCAGCCCAAATTAATTATTTCTCATGGCATAAAACCAGGTTGGAGTGTTCAATTTTAGTATAACACTCTTTTTGCTGTTTATCATTTTGATTCTAATACACTGAAACACTAAAAAATGCACTCCTAAGATAACAGTAAGTGGAAGCAAAGATTTTTAAAATGAAAGTCACAACATTACTTGAGATACAGGCTTTCACCCGATACACAGAGCAGATCAGCAGAATTGAGTAGTCAAAATAACTTTTCTTGTTATTGTTGATGTCTATTAAACATAAGGTCTATGCATGCCTGTATTCAGGCATATAAACTTTGAGTAAACTCTCAGTAAGTTTGTTTTCTTATTTGTTTTGAGAGGCTAAAGAAACTGGAGTTTTGGAAAATTTTAACAAGATTTTTTTCTTGTCAGAGTACATGTAAGATTTATATATTCAAAGACTCATGACTTGTGTGTAGTTACCAGTTATAATGTTTTATTTCAGAGAAAATGGGCGGGGTTAAAGTAAGAACTACCCATAAACTGAGCACAGATGTATTCAACAGCATTGTAAAACTTGGATCAGGTCTCAAGAAGAAGAAAAAGAAAGGCAAAAAGGTAAAATACAAGAAACTGGGTGAATATTTATAGGTTATTAGCTTTGTATCGGGAAATATGCACGAGTTCTCAGTGGATATATTGCGCGACTTTAGGAGCGCAATATTCTTCCGCTGAAGAACAAGTGCATATTTCCCGATGCAAAGATAATAACCTTTTTATTACATACACATCTACACGTATAAATATAACGTAAATATTATAAATTTGTTTAATAGCCTGAACAGCATTGACAATACTGGACTAAACAGAAAAAAATAGTGCAAGAACAAACTCTGAATTACGTCAGGCACCCGATATGAAATTCAGGCGTCAGTGTATGGAAAAATATTGACGTTTCCGGTACCAGTGTAACTTAACGGGGAATAGAAACGTGTATGTAATAAGTCTGTTTATTATAAGTAAATACTGTCAGCTTAAATTATCTGTATCAATTGACTGTTGCCTGGATTGCTGAAAAGAAGTTGTGTACATTAGGAATGAAATAATTGAGACTAGCCCAAATCTGTGACCACAAAACTACTGTTGTATACACCACCAAGCTGCTATTTCTTATCTGACAGTTTTAACCTGTACTGCCCACCTAGCTTAATAGGGAGAGCACAGGTCTGCAGCTCATGTGGTTGGGAGTTTGATCTGCAGATGAGGTGTATGTTCTCCCTGACAGTTTGATAGATAACATTAATTTTGGTCTTAACCCTTTTTGCCTTCCATCTCTGATTCATGTGGAGAAGTTGGAAGTAACTTGTAGAGAACAGGTTTAGTACTGGTACAGAATCTAAGACCACTGCTTTCAACTGCATGCTGTTAAATAATTTAAATACTGTTGAAAAATGGCATTAAACCCAAAACAGATGAAGAGATTTAGAGCTAGTATTATGTAGATTTGATATTCGTTTTGTGAGATTTTTTTCTGCAATGGATGATTAGAAAGGTGAGTCAAGCAAAAGATAGTAATTTTATTGACAGCAGTATATCACAATTTGATATGAATTATAGGCATGGAAAAGGGGGTGGGTGTTGGAGGGTGTGTCTCCCTCCTGCTGGTGGGGGTATGGGGGTCCTCCCCCGGAAAACTTTCAAAATATTGAGTTCATTTGGTGCAGTCTGGCTGCTTTTTAGGGTGGTACTTTGACAAAAAATTAATATATATATATATGCATGTATGTATAGCTCTTGGCATGAACATGATTCTAAATGATGTGATTAATGGAATTGAAATGAAAGAAATATTTTTCTTTTGCAGAAGAAGAAGAAATGAGAAGGCTTCATTTATTTATCGTAGCAACATCTATTGCACATGTGGAAGGGCTAGTGGGAATCCGTCCATTGGAGAAACTATACTATACATGTAAAATAAAGTCAAGTCAGTACTTGATTAACATCTCAGAAAATTTACAGCATAAAATAACAGTTTATTTACTGCTGTTAAAAGGATAAATCATTTTCTGAGTAGAAATATATGAGATGGTTTTGTGTGTAAAATGTTTTGCTATTTGTTATTTTTATATTATAATAATATTGAATTTTAATAGAAGAAAAGACAACTGTGTCACAGTTTAGGTTATATAGATATTTGCCAGAGTCTGTAGAGTTATCTCCCTTTATAAAATGTATTCTGTTACTGTACCGTGACTGTAAGAGATGGGACAAACATCATAAGCCATGCAATATCTGAAGCCAGTGAAGAGAATCTCTTAGTTACTGTTTGTTTCATTGCTTAATAAGCCGAAATTGAAATTTTAAAACTTTCTGGTGTCCAAAATGTCTGAACTTTGTAATAGAAAATACTCTTTCAAAAAAGATTTTTGACAATACATTAATTTATTATTCACCTGAAATCATGACCGTGTTATACTCAAAACAAAAGGTAAATTAGTTAAGAAATAATTTATAGCAAAAGAGTGCTTTAACAATTTTTATGCATGATGGGCGGTTATACGTCGGGCGTAATAATTTCACGAGGGCGCAGCCTGAGTGAAATTATTTGTACGATGTATTGCCACCTGAGTGTATAAATAGTGTTAAACCACGGCTTTGCTATAAATTATTTCAATTCTAATATGCTTTTAATCAAAAACAGTAGATAAAATATAGTAGTGCTCTTTCTTGGTCGCAACAAAAACTTTGACGTCACCACACGTTAATGTGACGTTATTCTAGCGTAAGCGTGTTTTAACAGAGACAAGCATGTTAGAATATGGATTTACTTACATTCTACTAAATATTTCAAAATGTATTTTGTAGTTTTCTTAATTAAGGATATCAATTTTGATATCCATTTAATCAATAAAATGGTTATTCTAACACTACATACTTACTAGCCTATTTCTGAGTGTTAATTATTTCCATCTTTACATTATTTTTTTTACAGAAACTAATATTCTTCTATTTTTTGAACTACCTCGTATTTGAAATTCATGCAGTTCTAATAAATATTTCTTTTTAAGATACTTTTTCCAGTAAGATAGGCTCTCCCTGTTGCTGTATGTTATTGTGTTTATGCCATATATGTACCAAACATGATAGCTGAATGTATCAATTGTTTTGTTTCAACTGCTAAGCAGTTTGTTTGTATACAAGTTTATTTATAGTCGCCACCAGTAACACATATGGGCGACTCCTCCAGAAGACTGTTAGTAATCTTAGTGGGAGGATAGTGCAAGATAAAGAAGATGCTACAATTCCAGAACCTTCCCTGGTTCTTTAGCAGGCCAGATGTAAACCACCCATACACAGGACTCATATCCCAATGTTAGTAATTTTTAGTTGGAAAAGTGGGGGCTCGAACTCACGAACCCTGGTTGCGTAGTCAAACAGTGTTAACACCAGACCACTGCGTCCACTCTTGCTAAGCAGTTAAGACAAAATGTGGTATTAAGATTCCAAAGTGATACCACTTTATTTAGTAATGTTAAGTTTATACTGAAATCTGTGATATTTTAGAAGTGCAAATTTTTGTTTCTATGTTTCTAACACATTTTTAGCTCACCTGTCACAAAGTGACAAGGTGAGCTTTTGTGATCGCGCGGCATCCGTCGTCCGTCCGTCCGTGCGTCCGTGCGTCCGTAAACTTTTGCTTGTGACCACTCTAGAGGTCACATTTTTCATGGGATCTTTATGAAAGTTGGTCAGAATGTTCACCTTGATGATATCTAGGTCAAGTTCGAAACTGGGTCACGTGCCATCAAAAACTAGGTCAGTAGGTCTAAAAATAGAAAAACCTTGTGACCTCTCTAGAGGCCATATATTTCACAAGATCTTCATGAAAATTGGTCAGACTGTTCACCTTGATGATATCTAGGTCAAGTTCGAAACTGGGTCACGTGGGGTCAAAAACTAGGTCAGTAGGTCTAAAAATAGAAAAACCTTGTGACCTCTCTAGAGGCCATATTTTTCATGAGATCTTCATGAATATTGGTCAGAATGTTCACCTTGATGATATCTAGGTCAAGTTCGAAACTGGGTCACGTGGGGTCAAAAACTAGGTCATTAGGTCTAAAAATAGAAAAACCTTGTGACCTCTCTAGAGGCCATATTTCTCAATGGATCTTCATGAAATTTGGTCAGAATGTTCAGCTTGATGATATCTAGGTCAAGTTCGAAACTGGGTCATGTGGGGATAAAAACTAGGTCAGTAGATCTAAAAATAGAAAAACCTTGTGACCTCTCTAGAGGCCATATTTTTCATGAGATCTTCATGAATGTTGGTCAGAATGTTCACCTTGATGATATCTAGGTCAAGTTCGATACTGGGTCATGTGGGATCAAAAACTAGGTCAGTAGGTCTAAAAATAGAAAAACCTTGTGACCTCTGTAGAGGCCATATTTCTCAATGGATATTCATGAAAATTGGTCAGAATGTTCACCTTGATGATATCTAGGTCAAGTTCGATACTGGGTCACGTGCGGTCAAAAACTAGGTCAGTAGGTCTAAAAATAGAAAAACCTTGTGACCTCTCTAGAGGCCATATTTTTCAATGGATCTTCATGAAAATTGGTCAGAATGTTTACCTTGATGATATCTAGATCAAATTCAAAACTGGGTCACGTGGGGTTAAAAACTAGGTCAGTAGATCTAAAAATAGAAAAACCTTGTGACCTCTCTAGAGGCCATATTTTTCATGAGATCTTCATGAATATTGGTCAGAATGTTCACCTTGATGATATCTAGCTCAGGTTCGAAACTGGGTCACCTGGGGTCAAAAACTAGGTCAGTAGGTCTAAAAATAGAAAAACCTTGTGACCTCTCTAGAGGCCATATTTCTCAATGGATCTTCATGAAAATTGGTGAGAATGTTCAGCTTGATGATATCTAGGTCAGGTTCGTAACTGGGTCATGTGCAGTCAAAAACTAGGTCAGTAGGTCGAAAAATAGAAAAACCTTGTGACCTCTCTAGAGGCCATATTTTTCACGAGATCTTCATGAAAATTGGTGAGAATGTTCACCTTGATGATATCTAGATCAAATTTAAAAGTGGGTCACGTGCCTTCAAAAACTAGGTCATTAGGTCAAATAATAGAAAAACCTTGTGACCTCTCTAGAGGCCATATTTTTCATTGGATCTTCATGAAAATTGGTCAGAATTTTTTATCTTGATGATATCTAGGTCACATGTGCTCAAAAACTAGGTCACTTTGTCAAATAATAGAAATAACGACGTCATACTCAGTTCAACACTGGGTCATGTGGGGATAGGTGAGCGATTCAGGACCATCATGGTCCTCTTGTTCTTTTTGTGTTATTTCAATAATTTATTTACTACATGGTTGATGAATGCAGTTCTAGTATGAAAGTTTGATAAGAAAATATTTGAGCCAGCTCAAAACAATCTCCACTTCTTAGCAAAGACTACAAACTGTCTGTAAAGCTTAAAATATAAAACATATACTTTTATATGTCCTTCATTTAAGCAGAGTGAAATCTGAAGTTTTGTGCACATGGCAGTTTTTCCTGCACTGGCTCAAATAATTTAAAAACATGCGAGAGACATGGCTTTTACTTCTTTGACTTTCAATATTTGTTTCCTTATATTTAAGTTATTCGCCCTGAAAACAAGAAAATGTTTTATGTTTCTCTTACTATGTTATTTTTTTCTATTATATGTAGCTTCCCTTTGTTGACTAAACCCCCTTTGCATTTTTCAGGGGAGGTCACTTGCACCATATTTTTAAGCACAAGTACTTCCCTTCCACTGTGAATTTTTAATTGTGGACCTTATTGTCTTTGACTGATTTACTAGAATGAATGTATATAGGATACACATTGTGCCAAGAGATTTTCTTAGATCGTTTGTAATGCTGTTAAAGTTTCACATGTTTTTATGATTGTGATCAGTATGACCTGTACTAGTAAGTTGATATCAGTTTTTAGAGGCCTTAAGTAAGTGTATTTCTTATAATTTTGGGGAATTGTATCATTTGTTAGTCTGTTTAACTTTTAACTTTTAGCCAAAAGGTGACTGATTTTGCCATTGCGACCAGTGCAGACCAAGATCAGCCTGCGCATCTGCGCAAGCTGTTCATGGTCTGCACTGTTCGCTATTCTGTCAGTAAATTTTCAGTGTACACCCTTTGTATAATAAGTGGTACTGTTGAAATGTGATGATAGACCAGTTCATTGTAAAGGTTAACTTCATGGGTAGAAATGCTGTTGTTTTGCCCAGATCAGCTATTTTGAGGGAATACGAGTTTGTGGATTTCCACTTATCCAGATAAAAGAATGGCAACTTTGCTTGTTCGTTGGGATTTAATTCTGTGGATTTGATGCAACCTCAAAATCTACAAAATTCAGTTCCCCATGATATGACTTGTATCAAATGTGAAAGACCACTTCTGCATTTTGCCTGTGCAAGGATTACTTCCATTCATATTCACGACTACTTTCATATATAATGGTGACCTAGTTCATTGCCTCTGATGAGATTATAATTTGGCAAAATGAGGTCATTATAACAGTAGCTTGATCTTGGATCATGCATTTGGCTGATGTGGAGTTTGAGAGATCATGCTTGGCACTTGCTGGGTGGGCTCTTGTGATCCTGGCCTGGCAAATCCACCTCAGCTGAATACAGCATTGCAGATCAAACTACATGTACTGTAATGATAACTCTATTATTACTGGGCTCTTGTGATCCTGGCCTGGCAAATTCACTTGAGCTGAATACAGCATTGCAGATCGAACTACTGTAATGATAACTCTATTATATCCGCCATTTCTAGCTGTGTTTGGGGTGCATTTTGGAGACTGTTGTGGTACTGTGTATATCACCTGCATTTTATCACAGAGAAGAACAAACTAATGAATAAAAGCTTTTGATATTGGTCTGTACTGGATAAGACAAGATGGAATACTATCCTATCTGGAAGGAGTTTAAATACTAATTACGTATGTTGTGCAAATTGTACAATTTTAGAAACATAACAGAAATTACTGTCAGACAACCAAAGACATTTTGTTTTATAATACTGTTTGCATTATATTGTTTTGTACATATATAAAGTTTATAACAGATTATGATGTAATTGTTTGAAAGATGTTTATTTATATGAAGGTTAATAATTATAATAAAAGAAATATTAACTGTATTTTTCTCCTTTTATTTGTTAGTTGTCACAAAAGTAAAGGAAAAATGAAGTTGTATTTCTAGATCCAAACATGAACATGAAAATGTATGATATGTAAAACAAACCTATGTCTCCCATGATACCATTCCAGGGTTTGACGAGTGTGTAATTTTCAGTCTTAAAATAGCTGTGACTATACCTTTTATCTGCTCACTCCAAAACGATATGGATTATTAACTAATCCTCTGCAATTATCCTATAAAGTTTGACAGATACAGATCCAAGTTTTCTCCCAAGTATTGTTCAGAAACCATTTTCAGTATCGAAAGCATTATGATCTTGACCTAATGACCTAGGGAATAAATGCCATCATGTACATAGTGACAACAACCAATCGTCCTTTAAAGCATGATGGTCCTATACCCAGGCACTCTCCAGTGATGGGGCATACATCATTTTCAAGTAACCCTTTTTCTTACCTCGACTATTGGAAGAATAAACATCGCATTCATCTGTTCTTTGGTGTCTGCAACAGCATTGTGATTAGGTTAAGATTTTGTAAGCTGATATCTCCCAGAAACCACAAGACTCGAGTGTGAATTGAATGAAACTGAACACATTTGTTCACTGTTATCTTATTACATGCAAAACAGGTCCAACTGTTTTACCAAATTATGCCCCTTTTACACCTTTTAACTTTTGTATGTAATCTATAACCTGATTAATATTGAAAGAGAAGAAAAAGAGACATGATGCTAGATTGTTTCCCCTTTCATATGATTTCATCAATTTCTGTTTTTTAATGACAACGGATTTGCATTAGTCGAGTGTTGCTGTCCTCTCATAGCTTATTTTTCTTTTCCTTTTCTTTCATTTTTTCACTTCAACAAAATTTTTAGGTTATAGGTACTTTCCAGCTTTAAAAATTCTAAACAGGGGGTTTGGGAAACCCAAAGCACCGAAAGGAAAATTATTTGAAGTTTTTTAACCACTAAATCATGACCCCTATTTTGACCTTAACTGTGGATCAACGGGACCCAAAAGTTATTTGGGTCATTACTGACCACGGGGAAATATCCTTTAAATTTTTGAAATTTAAGTTTCATCAGTGGCTGAAAACCAACAAAAGAAAAAGCTTCTAACACGACTCGTTTGATTTCCATTTAAAACAAAAGGAAATAAGCTCTGTATTTTCTGCGATAAACAAAGGTTGCGCGCGGACCGGAAAGAGAGCATTATATGTAAATTTGACGAAAAAATGGAGACTTCTGTACTTACCCCCGGGAAAAATGAAGTCCAACAAATTTTTTAAAAACATTTCTTGAGCATGTCGGAATAAAACAATCAAGGTCCTCCTTGTGATTTTCGTCTAATTTACCAGGTTCATCATTCAGATGCTTCGTTTTAAACCCATGGGCTAACCCCTTTGGGTTTAAAATTCCTACACACTGATCTTAAAACTGTGGTAATAACGAAAATCACTTGAAGGCCTTATTTTTGTTTAAAAACCCCTTTCTGAAGAAGCACAAAAGTAATACAGTAAAGCCATTTACAGTTATATTATTTTTATTTCACTGAAAAGTATAGAGTGATTATTATAATGTTTTGAAATAATAATTTAAAAATTTTTACACTACATGTAAGGTATAATAATCATATTGGGGCAAAATTTCTGTGTAAAATTTTCAAACATACAAAACTATATGCAAGTCATACAGAATAATTAATATACTTCTACCTACCTACATACTTTTTGAGCCGTGCCATGAAAAACCCCACATAGGGGTTTTTGCGACCAGAGGACCAGCCCCTGCGCTTTCAAAGACTTTTGGGAATTAGAGAGACGTTAGCGAACAGCAGGGATCCGACCAGACTGCGGGATGCGCGGCTGGTCTATCCATGCTGGTTGCACACCCACATTTTGGTTTTCTCATGGCGGCTCATATAATTTTTTCTCCACACCTGACTGGGGAAACAAAAAAAACAATACCCCTGATAAAAAAAGTTATTTTAAAACTTTTTCACACCGTATTTTATGTATTCAAAGTATTCAACACAACATCTGCAACACACTTTGTCTGTAAAAAACAAAAAATGGTGTATCTTGTTTTTGCCATGGATTTCTTTTTATTACACATGAAATCCCAGTTTCAGCTAAAAATTTTGTTTTTGGAATGGTTTCATTAAAATGAGCCTTTTTTGACTATTTTCCAAATTTTGTATGTTTTTCTATTTTGTTGGAAGTTCTGTCTTAGGCGTAAAAAAATTTTGTGGGGCCCAAAAACTTTATGTAGTGCTATGAAACTAAATATAAAATAAAAAATATCACTCTGTTTTTTTTGTGACAATTTTTTTTTTTAACTGTATCCATCTCTATTCAAAAAACAATGGCAAAAACATGGTCATGTTTCTTGCAAAAATTTCTAGTAGAGACATTAGGTAAACTTGTTTTACCCTTTACAAATATCTTTCCTAAAGAATAAGGTCATGAAAATCTGGTAAATACAAAAATTATGTTTTATGGAGTACATGTACTTTGGAAGACAAAGTCTGATACAAGTGAAGTAATGGGGTCATTTACTGTAGAGTTATGCAATGCCCGAAAAACCTTTTTTTTTTGGGGATATCACAATGGATGAAGTTTTCTTTAGCTGTTTGAAAAACATAAAAACCCCAAACTCAAATACATGTATAATTTTTCACTTAAGTTTTTGTAAAGCTAAACATAGGGAATCATAAACGAAATTTTTGACCCGCGCCGGAGAAAACAACATAGGGGGAAATGCGCCGAAAGGATCCAGACCAGCCTGCGCATCCATGCAGTTGGTCAGGATCCATGCTGTTCGCTTTCAAAGCCTATTATTTTTAGAAAAAAACCGTTAGAAAAACAGCGGGATCCTGACCAGACGCGCGGAGGCAGGTGGTTTTGACCCTTGCTGGCGCATACCCACTTGTTGGTTTTCTCTGGACGGCCTTTTAGTATACTGTGGGGCACTACGAGGGTATTAAAATTAATAAAAAATTTCTGCTAATAATTCCATAAGAATGTGTGTATTGAAAATTTACAAAATGTTCTAAAAATACTTTTGTTTCGGGGAAAATTTTTCCCATTGTCATCTGACACCTTTTTCCCCGTCCCCATAGTAACAAAAAAAAACTGTCATTATGTACTTCTAAAACCACCTGCTATGGATTGATACACTGAAAGTTTTACTTAAGTAGTAATAACTTTTAAATTTTACTCATATTTTCGTGTACTAGAAATTTAAAAGAAATTATCGATACCTCTTCTAAAGAAATAAGAAATTTAGACATTGAAATATGTCGAAATAGTACCTGAGTCACTTTCTGGTTTAAAGCTTGAGTATACAATCAAACGGGCATTATGTATAACGGTACAAGTATTGCCAATATCACGTTTGCAATCGCTGGCTTAAATCCAGCATTAGCAAAGAGATGGACATAATATTTATAAATCTTAGGACACAAGGAACAACAAAAAAATTTTAGTGAGCTGGAAAATATTAACGTTTAAGAATGACCTTTCAAAAACTGTGATAAAAATTTCAATGTTTTAAAAAAGATAAAATAAATGTAAAGCGGGAAAAATATTGTCTGCTTTTTCACTAAAAACTAAAATGCATCAAATTTTTTTGATACGAGTCAATATTTTTGAATTTTTCTCGATATCTTAATTCAAAAAAAGAGCTGAAACGACTTTGTGCATTCCTTGCATCCCTTTTTTTTCGCAGCATAGAATGGTTATTTTTTGCATACAGACACAAAATTTGAAACATGAATTAGCAAAAGACAACTAAATTGTATTTATGTATATCTTTTCTTTTTTGGTTTCATAATTTAGTTTCTTAATTTTAGTTCACTCGCTGAAATAATTTAAACAAATAACAAAAATTTTGCACCCCACAAGATTTATACAAAAATTTTCTTTCCCCACAAAAATGCATTGGTGTCCCCTGAACCCAGGAAAGAACTTGACCAGTTGGCAGGTCTGTTCTTGTATCCTTTTTTTCTTCAATCCCTTCACCAGAATTCCCCTCAGATTTTCATGTCATCCTTACGCTTTTAAAATGCAATGAAACTAAAATTTCAACATTTTGTTATCTCTTTCCCTTTAGTTTTAAAGGTTTCTTTGTACGAGTAGTTTTCATGAGATTGTAATTCTCATAGACACAGTATTTACTGGATACAAATGGAATGTAAAATGCTCTAAACACTCTGTGAGATCTGAAATTAGAAATAAAATGGATTATCATTAAATCTGTATTTATATAACTTTCCACTGGTCTGAACACAGTCATGTGATTAATGATAGAAACACATGCTGAAATTTGCAAACATATGACAAGCAATTTTAAAAATATGGAATTTTGTAATGTGATGTCATATAATAAAAAGGTTTCAGAGGTCAGAACCCTTGACTTTCAACAGTTTTGTCGATTGAATGAATATGAAAGTCGAAAAAGGGGCAAAATTTAAAAAAAAAGAAAAATAGGGTTAGGGAACTGCATGTGCTTTTGCTCATGACAGTGGAAAAGTGTGTGAAGTTTCATCCATTCCCCCATTAGGGGTCTGAGTCCCAGCTTCATATAAAAATTTTAACCAAAATCCTAAGTTTAAAAAGGGGCATTTTTTGTAAAATGCAAATTTGATTTAGACCCTTTGCCGCACTCAATTGCGTAAAACAAGTGTGTGAAGTTTAACCTTTCCCCCTTTAGGGATACTGGATCCCTTTACTACAAAAAACTAACCCAAAAATTTCTATGTTGAAAAGGGGCATAATTTTGTAAAAAAGAAAATTTAAAGTTATGGGCCCTGCTTTGGCATGTCAGATAGACAGTGAACAAGGTGGAAGTTTCAATCCTTTCCCAATTTGTAAGTCTGAAACCTTAATAAAAAAACCTTCCCAAAAATTTTAAGTAAAAAAAAGGGGCATAATTTTTGTAAAAAAGCAAAATAGATTTAGGGAACCTGTGCAATGTAAGTCGTTTTTTCACAGTAAAAGTGTGTAAATTTTCAATCCATTCCGAAGGGTTATGAGAACCAGCTTACATAAAAAAACCAAAACCCCAAAAATTCAAGTCAAAAAAGGGGCAAAATTTTGTAAAAAAAAAAAAATTTAATTTACGGAACCTGTGCAATGTAAGTCATTTTATCACAGAAAATAAGTGGTGAATTTTAAAACCCTTTCCCCGAAAGTGGTTTACTGAGATCCCCAGCTTACAACAGAACTTAACCAAATCGGAGGGGGACGCGGACCCCGACCAGGGGCGACCCAAATAGCTTACTTCTAGAATATCAAGAAAAAAAAGGATTAATGACCTCAGAAAAGGATCAATTCTGGTCAGTAAATTTTAACTTACGGGTCAAAAAATCCCAATTTTAACCCTCCTAACAAGCGTAATTACACGTTTTAAAAACAAAGTGCAAAAATTTTTAAAATTGCTAACCCAAGTTTCGACCCAAAAAAGGTGAAAGAACTACACTAAAAAAAATTCCAATTGTGCTTTTTGTTTTTAAATTTTGTTAATAAGCATGTATTAAACCGAACTTCAATATAAAATTTTGAATAGGTACTGCAGAATTATTAATTTATTTTTGGGATCTGAAAAAGGATTGCATAGGCTTTTTTGACCAAATTTTGCATATTTTGCACCAGGGCTGTAACCAACATGCACGTGTTCTTTTAACTTTTGCATTCTGACGAAAGTCTTACTAGAAAAAACATAAAACTTCTTTTTCATGGTGAAATTAAACCCCAAAAGAAAACACGATCGACTGTCGGAATGTTACTAGCCAGGACACATTTAAGACACGTGTGTAATTATTCTCGAAAGAATTTTGATAGAATTTGTTTATAGCTGTTACTTTGATAGTTATTTCCATTTTTAACCTTATTTCCTTTTGATAAAACCCTTTAAACTGTTAGTTACTACCACCCATCCCTTTTTTGGGCGAAATTTTAACCAAGTAAAATCATGAAGTGCCATTTTTGAATTTTTTGAAAAATTTCATACAGCCCGGGGCTTTTTGTCTTGTGTCAATTTCCCAAAAAAAGAGGTGAGTTTTTCTAGTGGGATTTCTTCTAATGAAAAAAGTTTTCATTAAACGTGCATTTGGTGCACATGCCCTGCACATGCAAAAATGCTATGGTCAAACCCAAATGCTTTTATTTTGGTGTGAGTCGGCCAAAAAAAAATCAAAATTTGCCAAATTTTTTCAAATGTCAGTATGTGAAATTTCTTGTAAATAAGTATTATTAATAACAAATAGTAAACAATTAAATTTTACCAATTTGGAAAATTTTTTTGAGTGTATTCTAAACTAGTCTTTTCCCCCTAGCCAATCTTTTAACAAATCAAAATTGGAAAAAATGTCTAAGTAACTAATGGCCCCCAATCAGCCATACCTCTCAAAAGTGATGTGGAAATTTCATTGTCAGTGACACCCTAGAAAGCTAACCCGATTTCCAGACTAAAAGAGAGGGATTCAAGAAAAAATTAGGCCAATTTTTTTTCAAAAAAGGGGCCGTAAGGACTATGTAGTTTACAAAATCTGGTAACCCATTTTGAATGTGACAGCTGTAAAAAATTTACCTTGAAGGTTAGGAATGGTATGATACAATATCTTCCATCTCAACTTCTCTGCTACCCAGGTTCTAGGTTTTCTTCGTGGTAGATCTAGGGCAACCAGGTAGTGACACTTTTATATATTTACCAAAATGATAAAAATATTAAACAGAGTTATTTCCAGTACTTGAAATTTTTTTTAAAATTTGTTGTCAGTTTCCCTTTTTAGTGGAGAAAAGAAATGTAATGTACAATACACAATGGCATGCTCCCCAAAAAACTGCGCAAGAAAAAGGGAGTATTCCTTTCATAAAAATACTACAAAAAGGGATCAATACTTATATAAGAAAATCCCACCCAATTTGCTGGTCACACCAAAAGGGAAAAAAATTTGTACCAGTCTTTTTTCATATTTTTGTCTTCCTTGTTTAACAAAAAATCACCTAATCGCCTCTTTTTAAATTCATGTCACGTTTTTGCCCGAAAATTTTTTTTCAAATTTTAATGAAAAAGAAAATTAAATTCCCATACTGTAAAATTTTTTTCTTTCATAGGTGAAATTTTTATTTTTTTAAGCTAAAAAAATTTCATGGGGGTATGAATTTCAACTTCAAAGATAAAAGAATATAAAATTTTTTTTGCTCTTTTAGAAAAAAAATTTTTTGGATTGAAACAACATGAAAATTGTCCCTATTTTATTCCATTTTAAAATAAATTCAATATCTTTTTGTAAAATCTATAAATACTAACGTATTTGGCGGTTCCCCTTTATTTATGCATTCATATCTGTGGGTATAAATTAAGCCGGGGGTTTTGAGTTGGTTTGGGACGACCTTTAAATTCGATTTAAAAACTGAAGATTCCCGCTGAAAAAAAGAAATAAATTTATCCATTTGAATGTTTTCAAAATTTTTCAAGAAAGTTTCAGTCCCTTGGACAAAAGAAAAGACTATGGTTCCTATCCGTTCAAGATCCGATGCTCATAACAAAATCATTGATGCATTCCTTATGTGAAATGAAAGGAAGTTCAAAAAACTTTTTTTTTAAATTAAAACTGTTTTTTATTTTTTGGGTTAAGGGGACAGTGATACAAAATTTTTTGAACTATGGGAAATTTTAAGCTTTTTTCAAACACAAGCAACATTTGATAGAAACCCTTGCCATAACCAGCTGGTTTTTCTTCTTTATGTGAAACGTCCTACCACTAAGCTAGATTTTAATCTATGGAAGGAGGGTGATTCAAACTCCAACCTTCACCACTAGGTCATGAAGGCAATTTCAATAAGTTAGAGTGATCTTGGGTTTAGCACAGGGGCCCTTTTTATCTCTACCCATTCACTGCGCACAAAAAATTACAAAATTAGAGGTTTTAAATTTTTGTCGCAAAAAAAATTAAAAAAAATGGCATCCTACTTTGGCCCCCGGTAGGGGAAAAAGCTGCTAGGATATCTTTAAACCCTCCCTTCCGACAACACCCTTCACGGTTTATCCCCTGACAGGGTAGTTCTTCGGGGCGTAGCAATCTTTTTCAGTTCCACATACGGTTATGGGGCATGGTATCCGAAAAAAGAAAATTTTAAAATTTTTATGGGGTAAATCTAAGAATGCCCAAAAAACAACTAAAAAGTACCATATTAGAACATTTAACTTTATTCACACTGAATTTGCCGTTGCTTGATACTGTAAATAGATTAAACCCAAGGTATATTTTTAAAATTTTTTAAACTGTATAAAGGTCGCTCATTGAATATTATGCCACATTAAAACATTCAGACTGGGCCTTTTATTTCACCCATTTTAGCCAATTTTTTATTTACCCCCAAAAGAGAAGTTTCATTAAAAAACTAACTGTAGAGAAATTTATTCGTGAAAAATTTTGAATTGGATTTTTTCCCCCAGTCTCCCCTTATGAAAAACTGCGTTGGGTCCAAATTTTTCAAATCAGCTAGCAAAAATTAAAACACAACTTTCTTTTCTATTTGCTGATATTTTAAGAATATTCTGAAGTTTTGACAAATCAGGGTTTAATCAAATTCTACATTGTAGAAAAAATTTCGATCCGAACGTGCAGAACTACTAGTACCTAAACAATTATATCAAAACCCCCCTCAAATTTCTATTTTTTAAAGGGGCATAAAACAACCCCTTTTCCTGCACGGCAAGTGATTTGCCCTTTTCGACCCGTGCAGACCAAATCAGTGACATCTGTAAATTTTCAGTGAACACCCCTTTGAAAGTAAATGGATTTCTTTTAAAAGAAGATGGGCCAGTCCATTTTAGAAATAGCAGGGTTTTAAAAAATTTTCCCTTTTGAGAAAGTTTTTTATCACCCCGTACAGTGCTATAATTTTTTTATGACAAAGGGAAGAATATTCCCGCAACCATGAGATCCAGCTGGGGGTTCTCTGCATATTATATGGTTCTTCATAGGAAATAATTATGAAGATTCTGTATCAAAATGTGAAGATTTCGTATTTATCAGTAGGTAAAATTTTTAGTTGAAAAAAAGCATCTTGAATTCCCCAATGCAAGCGTTTTTTTTCAAGATAACCGAAATCAACTTAAAAAAAGATATTCTGGGCATGTGTTTTTGGATGGGGCTTTAAAATGTCTTTGGTGAATTTTTAGATCGCAAGGTCAGATTCGAAAAATTCCCGTATAACTATTGTTTGTTTTAAACAAAGAAAGGACACATTTGTCTATAATTTCAATTTCAATTTAAGAAAAATGATATATGATCAAAAAATGGAAGTTAAAAATTCTAGAGCTTTTTTTTTGTATGTATTTATCTAGGATTTATGTGTCTAAAAATTTTTGTGCTATTGAGAACACATGTACCCAACTGTGCAGCTTTGACCAAATTTCATGTCACAGTAAGGAAACATTGTTTATTTATGGTCGAGTCAATTCAGAAAAACAATGCCCAACACCCAAGTAAAATCACCATTCATTTTCTGTTGAGAAGATGAAATCAACAAATTTATAACCCGTTCTGACTCAAACCATGAGCTTTTATGTCCACAAAATTAAATAATTCTACAGCATTGCCTTGTGTAATAACATAGGCAGTGTATTCATCAATGTTTCAAGTCTGAAATAAAACTTTTAAATTCAATTTTCTTTATGCTCTATCCTTAAAAATACAGTTTTATAAGAAATTTGGACGAAAAAAAGCCCCTCCACTATAGACAAAACCACAAAATTCGCAGTAAAATTATATCATATAAAAAATTTTCAAAGTTGAATTTTTATATTTGGACTCTTTTAAGTCTAAGTTAAATTTCATACTTTTAAAAAAATGAGAAATAATGGGCTTACTAGAAGATACAAATCAATTGCATGATACCTCTATTGGCACACATTTTGTAAAGAAAAACAATTGGTTAACATAAGAAATCTTCTAAAACATAAACCAACCTGTTTATAATCTATAGTAATTGCTGCACTGAGTCCAATCAAGGGATACACTGGAAAAAAAACCCCTTTCCTAATAAAAAAAGAAGTAGGAACATTTTAAACACCAAAAAAAAAAAAATGCCCTGTCATAACTACATCAGAAAAAATTTATAAAAAAAAAATGGATTTCACTAATAAAAAATTTTTTTAATTTTGTTGGGAGTTAGAGCCCCACAGTCATACACAATTATGGTTATACGGCAACTTTTCCCCTTTTTTCCCCCCTTTTTATGGGGGAAAATCAACTGAACCCCCGGGCTGTTTCAGGATTGGCAAGCCCTGGGGAAAAACCACTGACCTTTAATAACCAGCTAGACGGTCACTGATAAACATTTTTTAAAATTTAAAAGCAGTGTGTAGGCGTTTGATAATTATGGGATGAAAAAGTTTAAGAAGAAAAAAGTCAGTTCGATTTTTTTTTTTTTTTTAACAAGCAGACAAAATGGGTAAAGTTATCACATATAATAACTACCTGAGTACTAGTAAAACAGCTTAACTTACTTTATGTGGTCTGGTGAAGAATATCAAAAACCAGATATACATAGAAGACAATGCCAGCCAACATGGGAGTCCTCTTTCCTTGTCTTTCATCAACCAATTATAGACAACCTGCAAGAACCGACAATTCATATATTAAAAAAAAACCATCTCCACACAAACAAAATAAACAACTCTCGAAAGGTTCTTAAAAAAAATATCAATAAAATACAACAAACACTGATGTTGTGTTGACAGGCCTTGGCCAATCTGAATGCACCGAATTACCTGGCCAAGCTTATGAAATATCTTCTAACTTTAATGTGACATTCACAAAAACTTTTAAAAAAATTGTTTAAAACCCAAAAGATGAAATTTTTAAGTGGCTGCTGTTTTAAAAATACTCTTGCTTTTTGGCGCCAGAACAAGATTCCCAATGGATTATTGTTTTTACATCAAAATGTCTTTAGCGTCACTTTTTTTAACCCTTTAGCCTGCAGCCGGGAGGATTATGCCCTTTTCGATCAGGGATGTGCAGGTTTTCTTGGTTGCATGTTTTACTATTCAATCAGTAAATTTTCAGTAAAACCCCTTCGAATAATAAATGGTGCTGCCCAAATTGAATGACAGATCAACCCATTTTAGAAATTTAGCAGGGTAAAGGTTAAGCAGCCAGTCTATGTCATTCTTATGTCTGGCTGCTTAATACAGGTTTAACTATAATAAAATTTTACTATACAAACCACAAAAGGTAGTGAGCACACAGCCCATATAAATACAGCATTGAAATTCAGCAGTCCATTGAAGATGTAAAATGAAAATGGTTCCACACCTGTAAATTAAAATACAAAGCAATAATTTGTCGGCAGGCAAGTAACAGGTTTTTATCTTATTTCAGTAACAAGCCAAGGAAAGCTGATCAGGATATATTCTTTTTTTCTTACAAAACATGTAAATAAAAGAATACCTTTTATGCAGCTTCCATTTAGATTTATTTAAATCCAATAGACAGATAAGATCTTAGTTCCTACTTTTTTCCAGAGCTTTCAGTCATTTTTTTCTAAATGGCTTTGATAGACAAAAAGAGCCATAATGGCTCCAGATCCCTCATGCAAGATTCACTCCCAAACTGGTATAACTACACATACTGAAAACAAGCCCTGCCCATGAACGACCATGTTTTTTAACATAGCAAATAAGGTGAACAATCCTAGTGAAAAGGATCTCGGAAGAATTATTTGTGCCATAAAATTTAATATTTTAAAGTTCTTTCAATCAATACATAAAGAAAATTCTGAAAGAGATTATCAAAGAAAATGTTCTGCCAAATTACTCTAGAATTGGATTAACAGTTCTTCATGCTTATTGGGAAAAATGACTACCACTTCTGGTAGCCATGTTTTTTCTGACAAATCATAATAATCTGATAATTCTTGGAAGAGAGGAGTATTTATTTTGCGAAATTATTTTAAATTTAGGCTAGCAGACTTGAGAATTTTCAAAGTATTTACAGCAAAAAGTGACCATGCACACCCTTACCCAACTCTCACCAGCGGGCATGTGTTTCTACAAATCCAATGAACATGTACAAACTGGCAGAGGGTCACCCAATATTTCTGTGAAATCATTTAAGAACTGAACCAGTCATTTACATGTATAAGTTGTCGTTTGAAGATTTTTCTATATTTAGCTCTTGTGGCCCCTTTGTGCAGGAAGGCAGATGGGCAGACAGACTGACACCAGATGCTGAATGATCAAAGCCACAACAGCTCACCCAGTGCTTAAAATTCTCAAGATAAGCTGGTAAAAAAGTATTTCAATAGCAAATTTAGTACTACATTGGTTTTTAACAAAACTTCAATCCTTTTTAAATACAGAGCAAGTTTACCATATAGGTCTGGTCCATGATCTGTGAACACATTGTACATGACTATGTTTAAAGGAGCGATAACTAACTTTCCATAGTAATACTGGTCTATCTGCATCATTGGTAACTGAAATTTCAAAGGGAACAATGTATAACAACATCCCAGCCTGCGACCGGCATTCCTGTAGCTATAGGTAGGGATGCTGGAATTTCTCGATGGTTTCAAAAAAAGTAAAGGAAACTAAAACTTCATGATCAATACAACCTGTTTTAAGGTTAAGAGGAGATGCAATGTTTAAGTATGAAAATATGGGTGTCAACTGGTGACTCATGCACTGTACTAGCAGTCAAATAATTACAAAATTTTAAAGGAAAGAAGACAGAAACAAGAGCACCGCCATGCGGGTGCTGACGCTCATCTGATTTTGTTTGTATAATAGAAATATTGTCCTACCCATGATTTTCTAAGTCTAAAAAGGGCCATCATTCTTGCAAAAAGCAGGACAGAGTTATGTTTCTTGATGTACAGTGTCAACTTATGATGGTGAAAAACTGTTGCAAGTTTTAAAGCAATAGCTTTGATAGTTTATATGAAAAGTTGACTTAAACATAATATTCAACCAAGAAAATGATTTTTCTAAGTCCAAAAGGGGCAATAATTATTGCAAAAAGCAGGATGGAGTTATGTTGCTTGCTGTACAGGGTCAGCTTATGATGGTGAACAAGAGTTGCAAGTTTTAAAGCAATAGCTTTGATAGTTTAAGAGAAAAAGTTGACCTAAACATAAAACTTAACCAAGAAATCTGATATTTTCTAAGTCCAAAAGGGGCCATAAATCTTGCAAAAAGCAGGATGGAGTTATGTTTCTTGCTGTACAGGGTCAGCTTATGATGGTGAACAAGTGTTGCAAGTTTTAAAGCAATAGCTTTGATGGTTTAGGATAAAAGCTGACCTCAACATAAAACTTAACCAAGAAAACTGATTTTCTAAGTCCAAAAGGGCAATTGTTCTTGCAAAAAGCAAGATGGAGTTATGTTTCTTGATGTACAGGGTCTGCTTATGATGGTGAACAAGTATTCCAAGTTTCAAAGCAATAGCTTTGATAGTTTAGGAGAAAAGTTGACCTAAACATAAAACTTAACCAAGAAATCTGATATTTTCTTAGTACAAAAGGGGCAATAAATCTTGCAAAAAGCAAGATGGAGTTATGTTTCTTGCTATACAGGGTCAGCTTATGATGGTGAACAAGTATTCCAAGTTTCAAAGCAATAGCTTTGATAGTTTAGGAGAAAAGCTGACCTAAACATAAAACTTAACCAGGCAACGCCGATGCCGACGCCGACAACCGCTCAAGTGATGACAATAACTCATCATTTTTTTTCAAAAAATCAGATGAGCTAAAAAGAAATCAACGTAATGTACATACGGTAAGGAATATACTAGCACATGACATAATGCCTTGACTGAAATGGATTATAACAGCTGATAATGACAAATGAAATCTTAGGAATATCAAAACTGACGCTACATTAATCAAAATGTGTTGTATAAAGTACTTACCAAAAATGTAACAAGAGCCAGGAAGCACCACAATATAAACAATTTAATTTTTCTTTTCCGTAACAAGACATCAAAAGCAATTGGAACCCTGAAAATTGAAACAGTGTCCTTCTTTAATACAGCTGACAGAACTGGACGCTACAGGTTTTTATACAAGAATATAACAAACTTAACATTTTAGAACATTTCTTTCTGGCAGGAAATTTAATCCATTGTATGGACCAGAATCAAATAAGACTGACAATTAAAACCAGGTAAGACATATCTAGAAGATAATAGGTTTAACCCTTAGCCTGCTAAAATTCTAAAATGGACTGGTCCATCATTCAATTTTGGCAATACCTTTTATTATTCAAAGGGGTGTTCACTGAAAATTTACTGACTGAATAGCGAACAGTGTTGACCATGATCAGCCTGCACTTCTGTGCAGGCTGATCTTGGTCTGCACTGGTTGAAAAGACGGAATCACTTGCCACCAGCAGGCTAAAGATTAAAGATAAATGGCAACATGAAAGATCACAATTATTTGTTAAAAATTACAAAGAATTCAGTCCAGGCAGCGGAGAAATAAAATTCGTTAAATATAATATTCTTCTTACCTATACTTCTTACATTATAATAATAAACACAGATAGGCAGATCAAAAAAAGTACACAAAAAATCAACAAATTAAAAACGAGTACAGAAATTGGCCTAAAACTGTTAAAGATACATACTAAAAGACAAATATACTACATTTAATAGTGTATTATACAATAAGAACACTGCCTGTGGATGCCAACACTTATCTGTAATCTGTAAGATCTTGGAATTAGGCACTTAGCAAGACAAGAGTTATGGTTCTTGGCCTTCTAACTCATCTACTGATGATAAAGAAATGTACGAAGTTTCAAAGCTGTAGCTCTGTTAGTGAACAAAAAATTAACCAAGAAATTCCAATTTTCTAAGTAGAAAAAAGGCCACAATACTGACAAAATGGAAGCGATGGTTCTTGGCCTACTTACTCAACTAACAATGATAAACAGATGTACAAAGTTTCTAAGCTATACCTTTTATAGTTTTCAAGAAAAATGGACCTACTCAAAAATCTTAACCAATGTTGATGATCAAATAATGACACTACCACTTAGATTTAAAACAGGAGCTGTCAGTGGACAGCATGCTCGACTATTCTCAGTGCTTGATAGTATAATATAAGCAATGAGTAAAATTTTAACATTACAATAAGCCATAATTCAGTCAAAATGCTTGAAAGAGTTGCCTCCTCCTTTTTACAGACTGGGGTCATGATGGTGAACAAGTATGCAAAATATCAAAGCAATATCTCAATGGACTTTGAAAATATTTGGGGTGGTACGCAAACTTTAACATTTATTTTAAGTCGAAAAGGGGCCATAATTCAGTCAAAATGCTTGACAGAGTTGCCTCTTCCTTTTTACAGACTGGGGTCATGATGGTATACAAGTATGCAAAATATAAAAGCAATATCTTAATGGACTTTGAAAATATTTGGGGTGGTACACAAACTTTAACATTTATTCTAAGTCGAAAAGGGGCCATAATTCAGTCAAAATGCTTGATAGAGTTGCCTCCTCCTTTTTACAGACTGGGGTCATGATGGTAAACAAGAATGCAAAATGTTAAAGCAATATCTCAATGGACTTTGAAAATATTTGGGGTGGTACGCAAACTTTAACATTTATTCTAAGTCGAAAAGGGGCCATAATTCAGTCAAATGCTTGATAGAGTTGCCTCCTCCTTCTTACAGACTGAGGTCATGATGGTTTACAAGTATGCAAAATATGAAAGCAATATCTCAAAGGACTTTGAAAATATTTGGGGTGGTACGCAAACTTTAACATTTGTGTGACACTCACGCCGTCGCCGGGGCGAGTAGGATAGCTCCCCTATTCTTTGAATAGTCGAGCTAAAAATCAGACAAATTAAATATCACATTTTTTAACTTTAAAATCAGTTAATGAAATCAAACGGTACCCAATAATTCCAGCAAAGGGCCAACCAAGTATTGCACTGGCTGCTGTTGCCATAATAGCTACCTGGAAAATAAACAAGTTTTTGGTTGAATGCATAATTTTCAAACAAAAAGTTGGTCTGCCTATGCCTATTCAATATCCTTCGCTACTGTGAACTACTGTTTCATCTAGGTTCTCACTGTTTAAGAATACAAACATGTTCTTGGGCACAGCTAAATGAATCCTTTTTCTAACAGATTTAAATTTTTAAAAAATTGGTTAAAAACTACTGTTCCTTAGTTACAAAATACAAATCAAATAATAAGGGCTAAAACTAAAGCATGACTATTAATGTTACTCAACATAGCTTCTTTTTAACAAACGTTTTAAGACAGACAAAACTTTCGGTACAAAACATACCTCATATTTTTCCAGAAACCATCCTCCGAAGCTAAGGAATGTCATATACATGCAGAAACTGCTGGGAAGATAGGCTGATGATGATATAAACATGCCGGCACTCAGTATTTGAAAACACAACATTACACGAGCCACGTTGTTTCCAAACTGCTTACATACTCCCCTATAAAACAGAGAAAAATTTCATCAGCCAGATTCAGCTGACCCTTTGAAGAACAATCCTTCTGCAAAAATTAAGACCTTTCATGAGCAATGCTGTGGGTCTCGAAGAGGTGAATTGCCTCAGAAAATGGTCTAGTTTGAAAGAAAATGAGCCGTGCCATGGGAAAACCAACATAGTGGCTTTGCGACCAGCATGGATCCAGACCAGCCTGCGCATCCGCGCAGTCTGGTCAGGATCCATGCTGGTCGCAAAGCCACTATGTTGGTTTTCTCATGGCGCGGCTCAAATGTCTTTGTAGGAAGTTATTTTCTATTAAAGATTATTATACTGTTGTTTCCAAACCACTTATTATAAATACTTCCCTACCTTTATAAAAAAACATTTCGAAGTTCTTGAAAAAAGAATTACCGTTTGGTGAAATGTGTGGAAATCAAGGACAATTTATGTCAGTGATAAACTGATGCATCCTTTTTATATCAGTTCACGTGAACATTCAGGCAGAAAAAGGAAACTTACTTGTAAAAGTACACCTCACATAATGCACAAGCAAATGCCAACACACACCGGGTTATAAAGAACAACATCACCTGTTGCAAAAACAAACAAATTAATACTAACTGAGATAGGATTAAGTGGTACACAACACTAACACCAAGTTGGATTAGTGGAATAGTGATCTTATTATTTTTCTGCTAGTTTTTACCTTTAATATGGCTTTCCATAGGAATACGAAAAAATTATTAAGGTGAAGTTCTGCACTTTCAGATCAAATTGTTTTCTACTATGTAGAATCCAAATAAACTCTGACAATTTCAAAACTTCAGAATATACCAAGAATACTCGCCAAATAAAAAAGATAGGGATGTGTGCTTGATTTTTTGTTAGACGGATATGAAAAATTTGGATCACATACAAGTTTTCATAGTGGAAGTCTAAGGGAAAATCACAGTTTTGAAAACATTTTTGCAAATAAATTTTTTCTAACCATGTAGTTTTTAATGAAACTTCTCACAGTCATAAATAAACACATGGCCTACAATATGATAAAATAAAGTGTACAGGCCTATGTGTTTGTTTTGGAGACATCTGCCCATGATTAAAGAGATCTGCACATTTTAAGGATTTCATGATTTTAAGGAATGTTCTGGAATATTTTAGGTATCAAACTTTTCATTATCATATTTTATCTTTAGTAACGATGCAGTTTTAATAAATTTACTCATGCATTTCCATCAATTTATAAAATGATTTTCACTTCCAAATGCCAAATCCAGATATCAAGAGAAACTCACAGGGTTAGGTGTGGCAAACAGTCCATACAACCTCATTGGCAGCGTATGAAGCAGGAGGTAGGCATATGAGCGTATAGCATATACTGGTGAGTATTCCCATGTCTGAAAACCCTTGCCAAACATCAAGTAGTGGGTCTGAAATGTATAAAAAAATCCCTGATGCTTATATAGTGCATAAGTATCATGAATAAAAATAAATCCTATAACCCTGATATTATCTTGTTCTTTACCTCAGAAAAGTACAGTAATTTAAATGTAAAGTTTTATGGGCCTCCGTGGCAGAGTGGTTATGGTAGCTGACTTCAAATCGCTTGCCCCTCACTGATGTGAGTGCGAGCCTCACTCGGGGTGTTGAAATCTTCATTATGAAGAAGCCATCCAGCTATCTTCAAAAGGTCTGTGGTTCTACCCAGGTGCCCGCCCATGCTGAAATAATGCACTGAAAGGCAGCTCCATCAAACTGGAAAGTCACCATTTGATCTATAATGGTGTTGGTGCAATGTTTAACCCAACAAACAAACTTTATTCTGATGAGATCATGCTGATGTAATCATGTTGATTTGAACATTTGATGTGACCATGTTGATTTGATCATGGTGATGCGATCATGTTGATATGACCAAGGCCATGTGATCATGATGATGTGATCATGTTGATATGACCAAGGCCATGTGATCATGTTAATGTGACCATGTTGATTTGATCATGGTGATGTGATCATGTTGAAGTGATCATGTCGGTGTGATCATGTTGATGTGAACATTTGATGTGACCATGTTGATTTGATCATGTTGATGTGATCATGTTTGTGTGCTCTATTGATATGACCAAGGTCATGTGATCATGATTATGTGATCATGTTGATATGACCAAGGCCATGTGATCATGTTAAAGTGACCATGACATTTTTTATTTGATCATAGTGCTGTGATCATGCTGATGTGATCAAGTTGGTGTGATCAAGCAAATGTGACTCACTGCGAGCTCCATAATACTGCTATTAAACATGGGGAAAATCTTGCAATATCCTTGACCCCTGTCACCAGCTTTGCAGACTTCCTTTTTTTATTCTTTTGTTGGGTTTAAACTTAAATCTTGATCCCAGCTTTACTGATGAAGGAATTCCAATGATGATCCTTAGGGCATTATTTTTAGCCAAGGATGTGCCCCTGACCTTCCATTAGCCAGTTAGATGATTTCCTCACATGAATGAATTCTAAATCCAAAGCTTGCTTTTGAATAAATAGCTGTTAGGGGCAAGTGATTCAAAAAGACTGACTGTAAACACTCGGCTACAGAGTCTCCTCCTGACATAATTAACACTTACCTTGCTAAATTTCTATAATGAACTTTTCCATCTTTCAATTTGGACAGTGCCATTAATTGTTAAAAGGGGTGCTTTCCAAAAAGATATTAACTGAATAGCGAACAGTGCAGATCTTGAACTACACTGGCTGCAAAGGCAGAATCAATTGTTTCCAGCATGCTGTAGGGTTAAAGTAATTCATGTTTTTGACAAAATTTTCACAAAGATCACTTACTGGTTCCCAATAATTGTATGTTTCATCACAGTCACCAACAATATTCCAAGCAGCAGCACACAGTCTGGCAGACATGACGATCTTGAATACGGTATAAGCCACCGGTGTCCATGGCTCATCATCTTGAACAATCTGAGGTGCAACAGGCTTTGCAACTTCTCTGGAAAAAAGTCAATGTAAACCGCAGCCATGCTAAGCATGTTAAGTTGAAACTATGAAATAACAAGAATTGTTGAAAGTGTGTAACTTAATCTCATTAACTAAAACTTGTCATATTTTACTTTTTTCATATGCGTTGTGATTCAACAGCAATAGTTTCAGACATAATAGTTATTACACAGTCCTGCAAAATCATTAAATAATAATATTTGTTGGGGACTCATTTTCATTGATTTCGTGGTTGAGTCAATACACCAAATTTAGTGATTTTTAAGTCCTGCAATGCTTTGTTATTTTCGTAATCGAAAATCTACTCTCACCTGCTCCACCATTGTGTCATATGTGAGTCAAGTGGGCTACGTGCTGTATCAACTTATCTGACTGGTGAGAACCAGTTGATATAGCCAATCAAATAAGCATGTACAGCATCTAACCCACGTGACTCACATGTGTCTCAATGGCAAAATCAGCGAGAATTGTTTTTCAGCTACGAAAATAGGAGAGATTGCCGTGACGTCATGCATTAATACCTGTTTATCTAGTGGTGGGCAAAACAAATTTTTTTTTACATCGTTTTTGTATGGGATTGGAATTTTAAATTTTTAATAACTTTTTCGCTTATTTATGGATTTTAAATATTCAACAAGTTTTGAAATACTTAAAATTTTCATATTTTCATATTCAAATATCTTTTTAGAATGAATAACCGTTTTAAATAACAACTGATTTTAATAGCGGCGTAGTGATGTTCAAAACTTTTAGAAAAACACTGTAAGTTAAGCGTTCATAATTAATCCGTTTTATTTCGAAATAATAATTAATCGTAATTAATAAATTGCTTGTTTGATAACCTTTCCATTGATCCAAAAATTATTGATATAATTTATGTCAGGACCCATTTTAAATGTCTGTAACTTACATTTTCTTGAAGAATATTGTCAGTGCTAACTAAAAATCAAAAGAAAAGTCGGGGTCATGTTTGATGCAAGAAAAATAATTTCAGTCAAACACACAAACTGCAAGATCAGCTAAAAAATGAGACCCCAAATTATACTGGTGGTGTATGATCTAAGTTTCCATGAAAAATTTTGTTATGTCGTTATTTCATTATGAAAATGCTACCTACATGTCAAGCATAGATCTGTCATGTGATTTTAGCAAAAAAATTACAAAGAAAATAAGGAAAATAGCTCTACAGAGCAAAAAAACTAAGGACTATTTGTATCCGCCATTATGCGACTACCATTTTTTTTCGCGCCATTTTTCTATTTATTGTCTGTATGCCTATAACAAAGCATTGCAGGACTTAATTATAGATGGTTCAATATGAGGTTTGTGAAATACATTTTGATTGTTTTGTAAGGAGCATCATTCATGTTCTTTTGTTCGCCTGCCGTACAAACGTGATCTTGTTGGACTACACATTTTTGATGAAATAGTATGAGTTTCCCAGCTCGCTGTGCAAAAACGGTTAATGACAGCAAGAAATGAGAACTTTTTTTGTGGATATTTATATTTAAGCAGTGTGAGGGCATATCAGCTGGAATTTTAAGGTAACAAATGAGATTCTTACGGAAATTGATAACAACCATTTACCAAAAATGCCATTTTGACAGCTGGAACCCTTGTCTATAGCCTGTTTGCACCTATTTTCGCAGTACTAAGGAAATAAATGAATAAAGGAAAGAAAAACAATATTATGTTGCTATTATTTCCTATTAACTTCGTAAACCTTTTCTTTTCCACTATTATTTCAAGCAGAAAATCATTTTTCTAGTCCTTGTTTACTTTTAAACCGATCATGTTTCCGGTGCATGTGACTTTCACTTTCGCCAAGGGAGTTAATTCTAATTTCGCGGTACGGCATCCAACTTGATAAATCGCTTCCTGTGAAAGTGTAAAATGTATAGGACCCCTAAATTTTCAAAATAGATTTCGTGAGTAAGACATTAAAAATTATTGCAATGTAAAATTAACACAATGGAAGGATAATTCCGTCAAATATACGGACAACACATGATTCATTACCGATTTTACTTAGTCAAATGATCGACAAGGGCATTTAAAAATAATTGACCTACGTTTACAAAAATAGGGTGTGCAACATAATCAGCTTTCAAAGTAGGTCGAATTTGTTTACTGTAGAGAGCGCTGCACATTATTGTTCTCACAAAAACCAAGTACGGCGAGACCAGATGTAACGGGAAAATAGCAGCAAGTGGTATATATTCATTGGACCACCCCAAAACCTTTATTATAAGGCAGTGGCTAGTGAACCGTCACCGGTGCAGCAGACCCGAGGTCTAGTGCACCGTCACCGGTGCAGCAGACCTGAAGTCTAGTGCACCGTCATTTTTGTTATATATAAAATATAGCCTTTATGTAAAGTTTAATCAAAAGATATTTTTGTTTGTTTGTCTGTTACAGGATAATATGTTTATGTCGGATACAAGCTTCTAGCTTATATTGTAACTTTTTATATATAACCGACGTTAAATAAATACTATCTTATCTTATCTTATCTTATCTTACCTTTATCTTATCTTATCTTTCACCAGTAAAATGCAAGAACATAACTAAAAGAATGAAATAAGATAAACCTCGACTTACCTGTTAATTTAGCGTTTTACCTTAAAGCGCTGATCTCCGTTCTTCGGCAACAGTGGTATCCATCATTTACTAAGCTATTTCCGAATGACATAATGAATTTCATTGATCCTTTTTTATCTTTCTTACTTCTTTTTTCTTTTTTTTTTTTTTTTTTTTTTTATTTTTTTGATTTTCATGAATACCGTATATCGTTATTTTTGTCAATTAATTTTATTCAAGTTGAATATATATGATTAATTATTGTCTGCATTTGGATATATATGTATGTATATCAAAACTGAAATTCAATCTTAATTTCAGATTTATTATGTCAGTGACAGTTGACAATTAGCTCTTCATGAAACCTGAATTTCGGAAATGTTGACATCTGGCAAGCAAATATTTTTTAATGTACATTTACGGTGAAAACTGTTATGATTTCAATATTTGTTATATTATTAATTAAAAAAAAAGTTACATCTTACGAAATCTAATATAAAAACTGTGAAAAACAATAAAGATTAAATTAAAACAATAAATGGAGGTCTACAAATGTAGGCTTTGTTGGTAGCTTGTTAAAGTTATTTAATAATTAGATTGGACGTGATCGGCAGCTCTGATCATGAGATAGTGAATCTACAATTACAGATACAGACAATAATTAATCTTAAATAGACATAATTTAAATATACTAGTATGCTACATTTATTTATGAAAATTAAAAATTAATTATTTCTTTTAATGAAACTCATTATGTCATATCTGAACGTTCTTCTTAAGAATCATTCCGCCATAATAAACTTTCTATTAATAGACCATATCTAATTTTTTAAGTTTTTAATCGGTATATCGGTAAATTAAAAGATAAGTCAAGGTTTCAAGGTTAAAATCATCTTACATCTAATAATGATCATACATATAACTGGTGACAATAAGTTATAATTCAAAGAAAAGCTATATTTTATATATAACAAAAATGACGGTGCACTAGACCTCAGGTCTGCTGCACCGGTGACGGTGCACTAGACCTCGGGTCTGCTGCACCGGTGACGGTTCACTAGCCACTGCCTTATTATTAAGGAAGTGTCTAGCCGTCCGGTAACCGGACGCCTAGCCTGCGTTCTAGTCGTCCGGTTACCGGACGGCTAGCAAATCCTCAGGGGATTTTCTAGTCGTCCGGTAACTGATTTCCTAATGAATAGGACGTGATTTTATATAGTTTTAATGTTATTTACTTAAGATATCTATACTTATCTGCAAACAAAATTTTGTGTAAATACATACTATAAACATTTACAATAAATCACTGCATTATTCAGCCGATAAAATGGAAGTTTGCCGAACTTAATAATGGCGAGATCGACGTGGCGTCTCTTACTAAAATCTGTTCATCTGGAGGCTTTTATGGGATCGGAATTTTTAAATTTTAACAACTTTTCCACTTGATTTTTCAAAATTAAAACAGTTTTGAAGTACTTTCAATTTTCATATTTTAGTATTCAAGTATTTTTTAATGAATAACTGTTTTAAATGACATCTAATTTCAAAAGCGGCAGCGTGATGTTCAAAACTTTAAGAAAAAACGGAAAACGGGATTTATCCTTAATGTCGATATGGTCAATAGTTAAGCGTTCATAATTAATCCATTTTATTTTGAAATAATTATATTCAAAATTAATGAATGAATTGCTTTTTTTAAGCTTTCCATTCTTCAAAAAGTTTGTGTTTTAATAATTAAAGTTTAGGCCGTTAGAAAAAACATCACTTTTTTACAAAATAGCATATGAACGTTCGGCGATCAATGTTTTATCATTTCTAAAAATAGAATATCAACGGATTTGTAAACAAACCCGATCTCTTGCGTTTAATCGACTGAAAAATCAGATAAGTATTGATATTTTAAGTAAATAACATTTAAAACTATATAAAATCATTACTTATTCATTAAGAAATCAATTACCGGACGACTAGAAAATCCCCTGATGATTTGCTAGCCGTCCGGTAACCGGACGACTAGAACGCAGGCTAGGCGTCCGGTTACCGGACGGCTAGACACTTCCTATTATAAATGTGATGTGCCCGTTTGTGTCGGACAGTAGGGCAAAGGTAATCCATCTCGGCGGATTACAAGATCTCACAGAATGAAATAATACTAAGGATAAAATGTCTTACTTCTCCTTAACTTTTGACAATGCAGCTAACTCTTTAATCGATTTTCTATCACCGGCATTTTTTCGGTTTTTCGTGGAGGCTGACATGTTTTCATTCAGGAGCAGTCGGGTGTACCGTTCAACGATTGGATGAAAAGGCTATGTTCAAGACCTTGCGGTTTGCGTGGTATTTTGACCTCGACCTTAATTTTCATGCGGAAATCTTTGATTTATTCGTTGAAATTCATAGCAAATTCTTAATTAGAGGATACCCGATTGCGACCTTGCTTACAAAAATGGCAGGGGTTACCAGGCTTGCACGAACTGTTCTGCAAAATAGCAGACTTCTTGCATCTCCAAGCGTAATTGTTAGGAATGCAAGATGCTGCAGTGTTGTTGCGGGAAGTACACAGCACACACTGAGTGTGAAAAAACGGATTGACAAGACCAGAGAAGCGTCTTTACTGGGTGGTGGAAAGAAGAGAATAGCTAAACAACATCAAAAGGTTTGAATAGTACAACAGCATAAAGCTCAGATATCAAATCTGTTTTAGTTCCTATCTCAGATTTTATTGTCTCTTGATTAAGGTCACCATGGATTGACATTAACAGCACAGGTACTTTGTGGCTGGACACATGCATGTGATAAGTTTAGAGTCCCAACACTGGAGGTTTGCCATTTTTCAGCTGGAGTTGGGATCTCAAAACTGGAGGTTTTTTATCGACATAAATTAAGCGTGCGCACAAAATTTGAGACAAAATCCAACATTTTAGGCCACACAATAGTTATTATTAACGCATAAGTCTACACCAGAAGAAACAAGCCTCATAACTCTTGATTTGAATTTTGACAGTTATGCCACTTTTTAACTTATATTTTTTGGTTAAAGTTTTATATAATGTCCAATATCTCTGTTACATTCAAAGCTATTGACTATTATGCCCCTTTTAATGGCAAAGCTTAAATTGTCCCTTTTACTGGCAAAGCTTTAATTCAGAGTCAATCACTGAGAAAAGTCGAGCATGCTAGCTGTCTTACAGAAGCTCCCTCTTTTCTAACTTTAAACTTTCATAACAGATTAAATTAGTAGAAACAAAGTCTCAATTTAGGTCTGAAATGGTGGTGAACATGCATTAACATTATTCTACTCAAGGACTGAAAAAAAAAACAAAGCTCTATAAATTGGTCTGAACACAACTCATAAATTATGTAAATTCCTTACCCCACCCACTTCCGTATAAAAATACTGATCACTAATGATTTTGACATGAAAAACAGAAAAAGAAATGCATCAACATGTATCTACCCTTACCAAAATAATATAGATTGATGTTATCAAATAAATGAGTGTGTGTTTTCATCAAATTTTCAATGAAATTAGTCCGATTTTAGTAGCAAATTAATTTGGTAAGCATTGGAAGAAAATGGCAACTGCATAAGGGGAAATAACGTTCATGTTCTAAAAATAGGAATGGGTTAGTTTTTTCCAACAATTATTTATGTGATTTTATTACCGAACAAAACTTTTCTTTGAATAATCAAAAATTCATTTCAGCTGGGAATTATTTGGGCCAATTATTTCTTATGACTGGGAGTTTTTTGCTTCAAATTGGTAAAAAATGAAGCCTAATTGGCATTGAGAATGGTGAGACAGGGGGAAAAGGTCCTGCTTGTCTAATCCCTTATCAAAACAAACAATTAATCATGTTATCAAAATTCACCTGTGAAAAACAACTCTTTCCTCCAGCTACATGTGTGTCAAACATGTATAATACACAACAGTCGGTGACACTTTGATTTACTGTATAAACATTTTTGGCAGTCCTCGGTAATTATCAACCCAGTCATAATACTGATTTTTTTTTTGAAAAGCGGGAGTATTATGGTTTTGGTCGGGAGATGGGAGGTAAGGTGAAAAAATCGGGATTTTGACCCTCCCGCGCAGGAGATCACATGTATGCTGGACATATAGTCATGTGCAGTGTTTACAACCCACACTTGTTACACAGTGATTTGACTGATGTGTCTCTTGTTGGAAATATTTACATAAATAGTCACCACGAAGCCCATAAATTTCAATTTAATTGTGTATTTAAAATATTCAGAAATTGCCTGTTTCTCAATCTTGGCAATAAAAACTACATAGTCTGCAATATAGAAAGAAAGAGTGAGGTTTCGAGCTTTAATTTTTCGGTACCTTGTCAAAAAGTCAAGGTGCTTTAAAAATAAACCAGTAATGACGTCATTTATATCTGTGCATTGCGCATGACTAATTTTAAACGTAGATTCCCTGCGTGCTCAGAAGGTAGGGCATAGGTTTTTACACGACATCATCGTATTTTCGTCTGAAAATATGGCTGAAAAAGCAAGCGACGCTGACAGGGCTGTTGAAGATAAACACGCCCTCCAACGCCGTCCACGAAGAACAACCGCAGAGTGATTCTTCTGAACATGATGCTAGTACATAGAGTGTCAGTGAACGGTCAAAAAAAAAGTTAGAACCAAGAAATTTCAAAGCAGTTGGCTGTCCCTGTTTTCTTGGCTACGTTATGTATAAAAATAAAGAAGTTAACTCTGAAATAGCTTTATTTCTTTATTTTAATTTCAACTGAAGCTTTAATAAAGGGTTATATCTGTGATTCCAAACAATTTTACATTTTTTATGCTTGAACCCACAATTTTCACAGAAAACCCCCAAAATTTGAAGTTGGTCAGACATAGGGGGTGCAAAAAGCCATGAGAGAAAAAAAGTTGTGGGAACACTGAAACATCACGTCAATAAATGCGTATTTACAGAAAATCAGACTGAAAGTTAAAGAAGGAAAATTTTTTATCATTTCCAATTCAGTTTTTGCATATCAGCAAAATTTTTCAAGGTTGCGATAAAACATTAGCGTTTTATAAATTTGCAAGCTTAAATTTGAACCCTAATCTTGTTGAAACATGAAAGCTAAATTATTTTACTTATAGAATTATCAAGTATTGATACCTTGATCTATTTTTAGTGTAATATTTGTGTCTGACACTGTTGCAGGAGCAAAACAGTAAAGATGGTTTTAAATGTACCACAAGGAAACTTACATGTAGAATTACTTTGGAGTTTCCAGATTGACTAAAGGCCATTTGTTCCATTTTTTTATCGTAAATTCTTTTCTGTAATTTTGTTTTTTTGAAGCCTGATGATGCATACCTGGTACTAACTCAGAGGAAGTGACCTTTTTAGCTCACCAGTGCTCAAGGTGAGCTATTGTGACAGATCATTGTCCGGCGTGCGTCGTCGTCAGTCATGCGTCGTTCGTCAACATTTGCCTTGTGAACACTCTAGAGGCCACATTTGTGACCTAATCTTTATGAAACTTGGTCAGAATGTTAGTCTTGATGATCTCTAGGTCAAGTTCAAAACTGGGTCATATGTAGTCAAAAACTAGGTCAGTAGGCCAGATCAAAGGAAAAGCTTGTGAACACTCTAGAGACCACATTTGTGACCTAATCTTTATGAAACTTAGTCAGAATGTAAGTCTTGATAATTTCTAGGTCAAGTTCAAAACTGGGTCATGTGGGGTCAAAAACTAGGTCAGTAGGTCAGATCAAAGGAAAAGCTTGTGAACACTCTAGAGATCACAATTGTGACCCAATCTTTATGAAACTTGGCTTGGTCAGAATGTTAGTCTTGATGATCTCTAGGTCAAGTTTGAAACTGGGTCATATGTAGTCAAAAACTAGGTCAGTAGGCCAGATCAAAGGAAAAGCTTGTGAACACTCTAGAGACCACATTTGTGACCTAATCTTTATGAAACTTAGTCAGAATGTAAGTCTTGATGATCTCTAGGTCAAGTTTGAAACTGGGTCATGTGGGATCAAAAACTAGGTCAGTTGGTCAGATCAAACGAAAAGCTTGTGAACACTCTAGAGACCACATTTGTGACCCAATCTTTATGAAACTTGGTCAGAATGTTAGTCTTGATGATCTCTAGGTCAAGTTTGAAACTGGGTATGTGGGATCAAAAACTAGGTCAGTAGGTCAGATCAAAGGAAAATCTTGTGAACACTCTAGAGACCACATTTGTGACCTTATCTTTATGAAACATGGTCAGAATGTTAGTGTTGATGATCTCTAGGTCAAGTTCGAAACTGGGTCATGTGGGGTCAAAAACTAGGTCAGTAAATCAGATCAAAGGAATGGCTTGTGAACACTCTAGAGACCACATTTGTGCCCCAACCTTTATGAAACTTGATCAGAATGTTAGTATAGATGATTTCTAGGTCAAGGTTGAATCTGGGTCATGTTGGGTCAAAAACTAGGTCAGTAGGTCAGATCAAGGAAAAGCTTGTGAACATTTAGAGACCACATTTTGTGACCAATCTTTATGAAATTGTCAGAATGTAAGTTTTGATGATCTTAGGTCAAGTTTGAAACTGGTCATGTTGGATTAAAAACTAGGTCACCTGGTCAAATCAAAGGAAAAGCTTGTGAACACTCTAGAGGCCACAGTTGTGACCCAATATTTATGAAACTTAGTCAGAAAGTTTTACTTGATGATTTCTAGGTCAAGTTTGAATCTGCGTCATGTGGGGTCAAAAACTAGGTCAGTAGGCCAGATCAACTCTGGTGAGCGATATATAGGGCCATCACGGCCCTCTTGTTTTCAGACATTTCTGTTTCAATTTCTTATGACTTTTTTAACCTGGAAGAAGCAGTGATTTGGACAGTGTATCGAAAATTTGATATATCTTTTTCAGTTTCCTTCATCTAGTGCTTTATTTAGTTGTTACTTAAAAGTCATTATATACAATTGCTTACAGGGCAAACTTACAGCCAGAGAGAGAATCCATTTGATGTTGGATCCTGGAAGTTTTGTAGAGTATGATGCTTTCCTTGAACACAACTGTACCGACTTTGGTATGGAAAATGAGAAGGTGAATATCTTAGTCCTATTTCTTGTAAAGATCTTTAAGGAGTCTTGTTTACACTTTTTGGATAAAAAAAAGTTGTGTCAGAAATTCAGAAAATTCTGTACAGTATTGTGGCAGTGGCCTTTGATACCAGTTTTAAATACTTACATCTTAGGCAAGGTGTTCCTGGTGAGTTACAAAAACAGAACATTTAAAAGGGAGTGAACTGTTTAATACCATTTTGAAAAAAAAGGCAGGAAAATCCACATTTATTTTGCATTAATTTTGCTGATTTTCCTTTGTCAGATGTATATTAATGCAGAACAGTGGAAGTAACGAAATATCTTTGTTTTCCATATCTTTAAGAAAAAAAAACGTGTGACAGATCTGTGTGATGAAACACTATTGCCATGGGTTTTTTATTCTGTCAGACGAAGTAACTTTTGTATGCATAACAGGATGGTCAGTCAGATCTGGAAGTGAGGGAATTGATATAGCTATTTTTTTTTTAAAGTCCAAACTGTATAACATATACTGCCAAGTTTCTAGCTCAAACGGTTTAAATGTTATTTACAATGGTCATAGTGGTTTACCAACATACGTTATATGTATGATGTTTGTATGAGGTTTTGAATGTGTTTCTGAAATAAAAAGCTGCACCATGAGAAAACCAACATAGTGCATTTGCGACCAGCATGGATCCAGACCAGCCTGCGCATCCACGCAGTCTGGTCAGAATCCATGCTGTTCGCTTTCAAAGCCTATTGCAATTAGAGAAACTGTCAGCGAACAGCATGGATCCAGACCAGCCTGCGCATCCACACAGTCTGGTCAGAATCCATGCTGTTCGCTTTCAAAGCCTATTGCAATTAGAGAAACTGTTAGCGAACAGCATGGATCCATGCGCATCTCCAAATGCACTATGTTGGTTTTCGCATGGTGCGGCTCAAATATTGAATTGCTTCATTTTGAAGGTATATCATCTTGTGATTTTGAAAACACCCAGGTCCACATGGAGCATGCTTGGAAAGAACTCATGCATTTCTTAGCAACTGTGTTTAAGTAGTTCATGTAAATTGCACTATGCTTCTGTAATAATTTCAGTTCCCAGGAGACAGTGTGGTAACTGGTCGTGGTACTATTAATGGCAGGATGTGCTTTGTGTTCAGTCAGGTATAGATACTGTAAATTACATGATTTCAATGTAGTTTACATAGGGCTGTCATCGATAGAAATGATATCGATGTATCAACGATATTTTTTTGTCGATCGATTATCGATTCCAATTTTCAAAAATCGATATTTTACAGAGAGAAAAAACTATCCAGATAAACACTCAGACCCTCAAAAACAATTAAGCTTACAAAGTTGTAAATTTAGATAAATGCTAAAGAGAAGTGAAGGCAAAATAAAAATGAAAGATTTTATTAATTTTTATTTGTTTCTTTTATTTTCATAAATACCAATACAACACAATCAAACAGTAATACGAAAAGTAGGCAATAAAACTAAAAATAGCATTTACAGGAAGATATTTAGTATGCATATGAACAAATAGGTTGTTAATCTAACTTAATAATCGATATATCGATGTATCATCGATATTTGTCTTCTGATATATCGGTATCGTCGATATGCCTAAGACCCAATCAATGACAGCCCTAAGTTTACTTGTTGTATGACTTCAGTTACTGATCAGATTTAGAGAAATTTCCCAGGATTTTGGGCTAAAATGGAGGGTGCATATTATACATGGGTGCGCATTATATATGAGTATCAAAGGTATTAATTATTGGGTATGTTATTGACCTTCCATGTAAATATATGTGTCGGTGTGATAGGGGACTTGAGGTGTTAGCAAAGTCCCCATATTTATCAAACTGACTCTACATACATTGTATTTCCATGGAATGTCACTGACATACCCTACAATTGATTTGTTTTATCAGCCACTTATTAGCTCATCTGATTTATTGAAAAAAAATGATGAGTTATTGTCATCACTTGAGCGGTTGTTGGCGTCGGCGTCTGCGTCGGCGTTGCCTGGTTAAGTTTTAGGTCAGCTTTTCTCCTAAACTATCAAAGCTATTGCTCTGAAACTTGGAACACTTGTTCACCATCATAAGCTGACCCTGTATAGCAAAAAACATAACTCCATCTTGCTTTTTGCAAGATTTATGGCCCCTTTTGGACTCAGAAAATATCAGATTTCTTGGTTAAGTTTTATGTTTAGGTCAACTTTTCTCCTAAACTATCAAAGCTATTGCTTTGAAACTTGGAATACTTGTTCACCATCATAAGCAGACCCTGTACATCAAGAAACATAACTCCATCTTACTATTTGCAAGAAATATTGCCCCTTTTGGACTTAGAAAATCAGTTTTCTTGGTTAAGTTTTATGTTTAGGTCAGCTTTTATCCTAAACTATCAAAGCTATTTCTTTAAAACTTGCAACACTTGTTCACCATCATAAGCTGACCCTGTACAGCAAGAAACATAACTCCATCCTGCTTTTTGCAAGAATGATGGCCCCTTTTGGACTTAGAAAATATCAGATTACTGGTTAAGTTTTATGTTTAGGTCAACTTTTTCTCTTAAACTATCAAAGCTATTGCTTTGAAACTTGCAACACTTATTCACCATCATAAGCTGACCCTGTACAGCAAGCAACATAACTCCATCCTGCTTTTTGCAATAATTATTGCCCCTTTTGGACTTAGAAAATCATTTTCTTGGTTGAGTATTATGTTTAAGGCAACTTTTCTCATAAACTATCAAAGCTATTGCTTTAAAACTTGCAACAGTTTTTCACCATCATAAGTGGACACTGTACATCAAGAAACATAACTCTATCCTGCTTTTTGCAAGAATGATGGCCCTTTTTAGACTTAGAAAATCATGGGTAGGACAATATTTCTATTATACAAAAAAAATCAGATGAGCGTCAGCACCCGCAAGGCGGTGCTCTTGTTTTTAGCCTAGAACAACATGAAAATCTACTGACCCTCCACAGAAATATAACTTAGTGATAATGATTTTATAGAGGTTTCCCGGTCACTTAGTGTTGTTGTCTGTAAATTGATAATGTGTACAGAACATATTCTATGCATCAAATATACTTATACAAGTATGATCAGTTATAGGCAAGCTTTTGTTGACCCTTATCATGCTGGACAGTATTGATACTGCCTTTGTGACCAGAGTAGATCATGATCAGCCTGCACATCCGTGCAGTCTGATCATGATCTGCACTGTTTGCTATTCAGTCAGTATATTTTGGTACGCACCCCTTTCAACAGTTAAAGGTACTGTCCAAATTGAAAGATGGACAAGTTCATTATAGAAATTTAGCAGGGTAAGGGTTAACTACATAGTTACCTTCTTGAGTTAATGGTTTAATTTTGATACCTAACAGCTATATAATTGACTTGTATATTGCATATTTAGTTTTCTACTGCAGGACTTCACTGTGTTTGGTGGCAGCTTGTCTGGTGCACATGCCAAGAAAATCTGTAAGGTAAGTTGATAACATGACACAAAAGATTTAAAACAGTTGGCTTAATGGTCAAGCTCATTGACTGTTACATGTGGTGTTGTTTCATAGGAAAGTTTTAAACATTCAGTACAACAAGACAATGTGCCATATACATGACCTTGTTGTGTCTCAATGTCAAGGTCACATATTGAGGTCATAATTATAGTCTAGTCTCTCTGTTGCTGTTGGTAGACCATTTGGTTTCCATTTTGAAAGTGGAGATTAGTAGAATGAAATGGGGTACGGACTCGAAACTTCCTTGTGGTCTTCCTTTTTATGCCCTCCTTCAAAGAAAGAGGGGTATATTGTTTTGCAGATGTTGGTCGGTCTGTCGGTATGTAGACAATCCGTTTCAGGATGATAACTCAAGAATGCTTGGACCTAGGATCAGTTGATAGGGAGGTTGGTCATGACCAGCAGAAAACCCCTATAGATTTTGAGATAAGTAGGTCAAAGGTCAAGGTCACAGTGACCCGGAACAGTTAAACGGTTTCCGGATGATAACTCAAGAACCCTTGGGCCTAGGATCATGAAAGTTGAAAGGGAGGTTGGTCATGACCAGCAGATGACCCCTATTGATTTTGAGGTCAGTAGGTCAAAGGTCAAGGTCACATTGACCCGGAACAGTTAAATGATTTCCGGGTGTGATAACTCAAGAACACTTCAGCCTAGGATCATGAAAGTTGAAATGAAGGTTGGTCATGACCAGTAGATGACCCCTATTGATTTTGAGGTCAGTAGGTCAAAGGTCAAGGTCACAGTGGCCTGAAACATTTAAACCGTTTCTGGAAGATAACTTGAGACTACTTGGGCCTAGAATCATGAAAGTTGATAGAGATGTTAATCGTGACCAGCAGCTGACCCCTATTGATTTTGAGGTCAGTAGGTAAAAGGTCAAGGTCAAAGTGACCTGGAACAGTTAAACCGTTTCCAGACAATAACTTGAGAACGCTTGGGCCTAGGATCATGGAAGTTGATAGGGAAGTTGGTCATGACCAGCAGATGACACCTATTGATTTTGAGGTCAGTAGGTCAAGGTCCCAGTGACCTGGAACAGTTAAGCAGTTAATGGATGACAACTCAAGAACACTTTGGCCTAGGATCATGAAAGTTAAAAGAGAGGTTAGTCATGACCAGCAGATGACCCCTATTGAGTTTGAGATCAGTAGGCCAAAGTTTATGGTCACAGTGACCTGGAACAGTTAAACGATTTCCAGAAGCTAACATGAGAATGCTTTGGCCTAGGACCACGAAACTTAATAGTGAGGTTGATCATGACCAGCAGATGACCCTTATAGATTTTGAGGTCAATAGGTCAAAAGTCACATTGACCCAGAACAGTAGAACTTTCGTGTACAGTGACCAAATCATTTCTGTTCCTTGTGCAGTTACTGAATGCATCAAGGGGGTGGGGGTGGGGGTGTGCATTTCATGTTCTACAAGCTCTTGTTAATTATTTGTTCTGTTTGTATGAATGCTATTATACTAGGCAGATGTGTTTTAATTACGGCATTTATATCCCAACAGCATTGAATTAAGACATATATGTATGTATATGGGATACCGGTATGTTGTTTTGTAAACAAAAGAAGTAATGACTGTATGCATGTGATTTGAGACTAGATGCCCTAATATTCGAGAGTAGATTGGATAATGGTAACAAAATATTGGTACCATAAAACATGATGTCTTTTATTCTCAGATAATGGATCAAGCAATGTTGGTTGGTGCCCCTGTGATTGGCCTCAATGATTCTGGTGGAGCCAGGATCCAGGAAGGAGTTGAATCTCTAGCAGGCTATGCAGATATCTTCCAGGTGTGTTTTCTTTGGGAAATAACATTCATTAAAATATCATATTTATTTACCATTGATAGTGGAAGATTTATTATACCATGCAATTTAGATGTTTTTCTCAAAATTGATTCAGCTTTACTTTTCTGAAATTTTGCTCCTTTTTGGGTTGTATCAATTGAATTAAAAGTAACCAATAAAAGGTATAAGTTGTTTCTAATTTAGTTCAACGTAAAAGTATTTTTTTACATTGACGACTTGATAAATATCTTAAGTTTTAATCTATTTTAAAGCATTCCATGTGAAAAGAAATGATATTTTCCATAATAATAAAATCCCCTACCAGTTGTGCATTAAATGATTCCCATAATTGAATGTTGTTATACTGAATTACTGCTTACTTGCTGTTAATTATTACGTATGGTATAATTTTTCCACAGAGAAATGTGAATGCCTCGGGTGTTATACCACAGATTTCACTCATTATGGGACCTTGTGCAGGTAAGTCTTTATGCAGTGATCGTACATATTTTAGGGGGAAAAAATTCTTCTAGAATTTGTTAATATTTTTGTTTGAAGTTGTATTTTAGTCATGTTAGTATAAACTTTCTTATGGATGCCAGAAGTATATTTGTCTGAGGTGCAAAGGATGCAGGGCTAATTGTTTTGACTATTGGTGGGCAAGCCGTTAGTGTTTAATTACATGACTTAAGAATGAATGAAAAAAAATTCTTTAGTCTAGCAAGCATGTGTTGAACTATTGACTGGACAATAGCACAGATTATTACAGGACTCCATAATTGTTTAAGCTATGTGATTGGTCTATATTCAACACATGTTTACTGGGTTAACAAGTAAAAACTTTACAAAAAAAGACATAGTTATGAAATTTATTTTCTTAGTCATGTTATGGACTACTTTCATTAATATGCATGACCTGACACAGTTCTATGAATAGCACACATAAAAAACTTCACTAAGTTCCATTTGAACATCGATAAACATTGACTCGGCGATATATGACCGTTTTGTGTCTATTCGCTGTAAAACCCAACTCACTCACTCATGATAAACATTGAAGATTTCCTTCTACAGCAAGACAACAAACAAAAAGGTGGAGGTACATGTATATAACAAAAGGGTCATTATAACAGTAGCTAGATCAAGGATTTTGTATTCGGCTCTCATGGATTTTGCAAGGTCAGATCACACACTGAGCTCGGCGACTCGTGAGATCTGATTTGGCAAAAATCCACTCGAGCCGAATACAGCATCCCAGATCAAGCTACTATCATCATAACCCTATTATAAATCAAGATTTTTGTAGGTGAAAGAAAACTTTAAGATATTTTGTATTACAGGTGGTGCTGTGTATTCACCTGCATTGACAGATTACACATTTATGGTCAAGGTAAGTTGTTTGGAGTCAAGGCACAATCTTGGTTGAATGATTAAGGACAATTCTGATGATTGAATTTTCTCTTTTATTCTTGCAGCTTTCCGAGTCCAGATTCTTTATTACAAAATGTACGCCCTGCTTGCTTATAGAAACTCAATGCTTTTGCCTGACTGTGTCTGATAAAATGTTTGATTGCACACCCGCTATCATCCTCATTGTGGAATTGTTGTAATTTTTAACACGTTAAAGACAAAGTGAGCTGTTGTTATACATGTACTCTTGTGTCCATCGTCTGTCTTCTGTTGTCAACAGTTTTACTGTTTACCTTCTAGATATGAAAGTTTTGGTCCAGTCTTACTGTTGTAACTTGGTCATAATGTTACCCTCAATAAAATCATTAATCTTGGTCGGTTTGAATCTGAGTCATCTTTAGTCGAAAACTAGGTAACTAGATCAAATAATATGAAACGTTTGGAAACACTCCAGGTGCTACATTTTCTATCAGATTTTCATAAATCTTTGTCAGAATGTTTGTCTGATTTAAATCCAGGTAAAATTTGAAACTTGGTTGTCTTAGGTCATATACCAGTTCACTCTGTCAAAACAGAAAAATCTTGTATTTTTTTCAATTTTTCAGGGCTATTGATCTTCTTAAAACTTTGTCAAAATGCTTGTCTCTGTGAAATCAGTGTCAAAACTTTGTTCAAAACCGGGGTCAAAAACTAGGTCACTTAGACAAATCACACTTTAGATGCCACCTTTTCTACTTGAATTTCATGAGCCTTGGTCCAGTAGCTTGGCTCTATAATAGCCACAATAAATCTGTATTAAATTTTGTGTAATGTAAGGTCTAAAACTAGGTCAATAGATTCAGTCTTAAGAAAACATGTAAACACTCTAGAAGACACATTTTCTATCCAATGTTCATGAAGTTTTGTTCCATTGTTTGCGTTACAAAATCTTGTTTAAGTTAAAATTTGGGTTGACTCGTCAAAACCAAGGTCATTGAAAAATTTTGTTTAAATACAAGAGGCCATATTTTATACTTGTTCTGTGTAAAAAAAATTTCAGAATGGTATAGCTAAATTTTGAAACTCAGATATGGTGAAAAACTAGGCTGCTAGAGTAGATCATTCAAAAACTTGGTTAAAGTTGTATTTGATTCACATAAAACATGGGCATAATTTTTGTTTTTAGCTCACCAGAACTTTGTTCAGGGTGAGCTATTAGTATAGGTGGATAGTCCAGCGTCCGTCATCCTGCCTCAACATTTTTGCTTAAACATCTCCTCTGAAACTACTGGTCAGAATTACACCAAACTTGGTCAGTAGCATGCTGGCATGGACCTCTATCAAGTTAATTCAAATTCACCTTGGCCTCATTTAGGGGCCACCAGAGCTAAAAATAGTAAAACCTTTAAAGAACTGCTTGATGATCTTCATTAAACTTGGTCTGTAGCATCATTATAAGGTCCTCTCCCAAGTTTGTTCAAATGGGGGCACTTGGTGCCCTTTTAGGGACCGCTAGAGCTAAAAATTGAAATACAGTTAAGACTGTCTACAGTGACCAAACTTAGGAGAATTTCAAAAAGGTCACTAGAGACAGGGAGTCACTATATACAATCTAGCTTTGAATGGTCTTAATGTCAGACATGCTCAGGTGGAGAATAGCACATTATTAGTCCCCTACTGGTTGAAAACTAGTTTCGGGGACTATAGGAATGCGCTTTTCCGTCATTCCGTCCGTCCGTCTGTCCATCCGTCCGCAATTTCGTGTCCGGTCCATAACTCTGTCATCCATAAAGGGATTTTAATATTACTTGGCACAAATGTTCCCCATGATGAGACGACGTGTCATGCGCAAAACCCTGACCCCTAGCTCAAAGGTCAAGGTCACAATTGGAGGTCAAAGGTCAACAGGGCTTTTTTTCCTGTCCGGTCCATAACTCTCCCATCCATGAAGGGATTTTAAATATTACTTGGCACAAATGTTCCCCATGATGAGACGACGTGTCGTGCGCAAAACCCGGACCCCTAGCTCAAAGGTCAAGGTCACAGTTGGAGGTCAAAGGTCAACAGGGCTTTTTTCCTGTCTGGTCCATAACTCTCCCATCCATGAAGGGATTTTAATATTACTTGGCACAAATGTTCCCTATGATGAGACGACATGTCGTGCGCAAAACCTAGACACCTAGCTTAAAGGTCAAGATCACAATTTGAGGTAAAAGGTCAACAGGGCTTTTTTCCTGTCCGGTCCATAACTTTGCCGTCCATGGAGGGATTTTAATATTACATTGCACAAATGTACCTCATAATAAGACGATGTGTCATGCACAACTTTCAGACCCCTAGCTCAAAGGTCAAGGTCACACTTAGCAGTCAAATGTTAACATAGCATGAACAGGGTCTGTTTCGTGTCCGGTCCATAACTCTGACATTCATTAAGGGATTTTAATATTACTTGGCACAAATGTTCCCCATGATGAGATGACGTGTCAAGCGCAAATCCCGGACCCTTAGCTCAAAGGTCAAGGTCACAATTGGAGGTCAAAGGTCAATTTTTTTTTTTCCCTGTCCGATCTAGAACTCTGTCATCCATCAAGGGATTACAATATCACTTGGCATAATTGTTCCCCATGATGAGATGCCATGTCATGCTTAACACCCAGTACCCTAGCTTAAAGGTCAAGGTCACACTTTGAGATCAAAGGTCAGTAGGATTTTTTTCCTGTCCAGTCTAAAACTTTGTCGTGCAAAACAGGATTTAGATATCAGTTGGCACAAATATTCCCCTGGATGAGACAACATGTTTTGCGCAAAACCCAAGTCCAGGGTCTAATGTCAAGGTCACACTTAGAGACCAAAGGTCAGACACAAGAATGACTTTGTCTGGAGCTTTTCTTCTTCATGCATGGAGTGATTTTGATGTAACTTGGCACAAATGTTCACCAACATAAGACGATTGTCATGCGCAAAAACCAGGTCCCTAGGTCTAAGGCAAGGTCATATTTAGAGGTCAAAGGTCAAATTCAAGAATGACTTTGTCCGGAGCTTTTCTTCTTCATGCATTGGGGGAAATTTTGATGTAACTTGGACCAAAGTTCACCACCATGGGGCATCCTTGTTTTTAAAATTTACGCCCCCTTTGTTGTTACTATAAATAGATTTTATTTAACTTTTTTTTTAAATTGGCCGTAGAGAAAATTCGAGCCCACTTTTCTAGGGTACAATATGCATGTACATCCATTTTTTAGGTGAATTTTGACCTATCTCTACCGGGTAAAGAGTTTTTTGTGGACAAAATATAGATTTTTTTTAGCTCACCTGAGCACTGCTCAGGTGAGTTTTTCTGATCGCTCGATGTCCGGCGTCCGGCGTCTGTCGTCTGTCGTCTGTCGTCTGTCAACATTTGGCTTTTGTATGCAATAGGCTGTATTTTTGCTCTCTGATTTTTTGAAAAAAAATGATGAGTTATTGTCATCACTTGAGCGTTGTCGGCGTCGGGGTCGGGGTCGGCGTTGCCTGGTTAAGTTTTTTGTTTAGGTCAGCTTTTCTCCTAAACTATCAAAGCTATTGCTTTGAAACTGGAATACTTGTTCACCATCATAAGCTGACCCTGTATAGCAAGAAACATAACTCCATCTTGCTTTTTCAAGATTTATGGCCCCTTTTTTTACTTAAAATATCAGATTTCTTGGGTTTAAGTTTTATGTTTAGGTCAACTTTTCTCCTAAACTATCAAAGCTATTGCTTTGAAATTTGGAATACTTGTTCACCATCATAAGCAGACCCTGTACATCAAGAAACATAACTCCATCTTGCTTTTTGCAAAAATTTAAATTCCCCCTTTTTGGGACTTAGAAAATCATTTTCTTGGTTAAGTTTATGTTTAGGTCAGCTTTTATCCTAAACTATCAAAGCTATTCCTTTAAAAACTTGCAACACTTGTTCACCATCATAAGCTGACCCGTACAGCAAGAAACATAACTCCATCCGCTTTTTTGCAAGATTTAATGGCCCCTTTTGGACTTAGAAAATACAGATTTTTGGGTTTTAAGTTTTATGTTTAGGTCAACTTTTTCTCTTAAACTATCGAAGCATTGCTTTAAAACTGCAACTCTTGTTCACCATCATAAGCGACCCTGTACAGCAAGCAACTAACTCCATCCTGCTTTTGCAATAATTATTGCCCTTTTTGGACTTAGAAAAATCATTTTTCTTGGTTGAGTATATGTTTAAGTCACCTTTTCTCATAAACTACAAAGCTATTGCTTTAAAAACTTGAAACGGGTTTTTTCACCATCATAAGTGGACCTGTACATCAAGAACATAACTCTATCCTGCTTTTTTGCAAGAGTGGATGGCCCTTTTTTTAGACTTAGAAAATCATGGTGGGACAATTTTTCTATTATACAAAAAAAATCAGATGACGTCAGCACCCGCAGGCGGTGCTCTTTTCAACTGATCTTCAGATATTTGGTCAAATGATTACCTTGATGAAATCTAGGCCGAGTTCAAAAATGGTCATCTGGGTCAAAAACTAGGTCACTGGGTCAGATCAAAGAAAACCTGTGTATGCGATAGGGGCTGTATTTTCAATTGATCTTCATTAATATTGGCAGAATGATTGCCTTGATGAAATCTAGGCCGAGTTCGAAAATGGTCATCTCGGTCAAAAACTAGGTCACTAGGTCAAATCAAAGAAAAACCTTGTGTATGCGATAGAGGCTGTATTTTTCAATTATTCTTCATGAAAAATTGGTCAGAATGATAACCTTGATAAAATCTAGCCGAGTTTGAAAATGGGTCATCTGGGGTCAAAAACTAGGTCACTAGTCAAATCAAAGAAAAACCTTGTGTATGCGATAGAGGCGTATTTTTCAATCGATCTTCATGAAAAATTGGTCGAATGATTGCCTTGATAAAATCTAGGCCGAGTTGAAAAAGGGGTCATCTGGGATCAAAAACTAGGCCCACTGGGTCAAATCAAAGAAAAACCTTGTATGCATAGAGGCGGTATTTTCAATTGATCTTCATAAATTTAGGTCAGAATGATAACCTTGATGAAATCTAGGCCGAGTTCAAAAAGGGGTCATCGGGGGTCAAAAACTAGGTCACTAGGTCAAATAAAGGGAAAAAACCTTGTGTAGGGCATAGAGGCGAAATTTTTCAATTGATCTTCAGAATTTTTGGTCAAATGATAACCTTGATGAAATTTAAACCAAGTTCGAAAATGGTCATCTGGGTCAAAAACTAGGTCACTAGTCAAATCAAAGAAAAACCTTGTGTATGGAATAGGGGCTGTATTTTTCAACGATCTTCATGAAATTTACCAGAATGATAACCTTGATAAAATCTAGGCCGAGTTCGAAAATGGGTCATCTGGGATCAAAAACTAGGTTACTAGGTCAAATCGAAGAAAAACATTGTGTATGCAATAGAGGATGTATTTTTCAATTGATCTTCATGAAATTTGGTTAGAGTGATTGCCTTGATGAAATCTAGGTCGAGTTTAAAATATGGGTTATCTGAGGTCAAAAACTGGGTCACTAGTCAAATTAAAAAAAAAATCCTGTTATGCGATAGAGACTGTTTTTTTTTAAATTTGATTTTTATGAAATCTGTCAGGATGATTGCCTTAATGAAAACTAGGTTGAATTTGAATAGGGGGTCATCTAAAGGCAAAACTAGGTCACTTGGTCAAATCAAAGAAAAAACTTGTGTAGTGATAGAGGCTGTATTTTTCAATTGATCTTCATGAATTTGGTCAGAATGATTGCCTGGATAAAATCTAGGTCGAGTTTGAACATGGGTCATCTAGGGTCAAAAACTAGGTCATATCTAAGAAAATGCTTGTTTTATCGCAAGAGACCAATCTTAATGAAAATTGGTCAGAATATTTGTTTCCATGAAATCACTAGGTCAAACATGTTTTACACTTTTATGGTGTGTTTCTTAGGTGAGCGACCTAGGGCCATCTTGGCCCTCTTGTTTTTTTTTAAGATTAATTTGTTGGTACTATAAATAACTTATATGATAACTTTTTTATAATCGGCAAAAACATTTCAATATGAAAACAACTGTGGGTTTTTATATATGCACATTTTAATCCGTGTTGTTATAACATATTGTATATAATAGTAAATATTGTTTATACATCATTGACAGATATCAGTTCATGATGTTAAACTGCAGTAGAGAAAGTTAGGTGCCTTCCAGTAGGGGACGTTGTATTGCATGGCAATACTTCATTCACTTGTTATTCCTGTTTTTGCATACATGTATACTGATCCATAGTCAAAAAGGTAGGTTGGGCTATGCATACCCAGGAACGATGTACTGGCCACTGTGATGACTCAAATACTGTTGAAAGTAGCATAGTCACTGTACACATCAGACAAGGAGTCGCTACAAACAAGCCAATTTTAATGCAAAATTCTTTGAGAGGAAATTAAACGGTCACTGTAGACAGGTGGTCACTGAAAACAGAGTTGTACAAACAAGCCAATTTTAATGCAAAATTTTTTGAGAGGAAAAATTAAACGGTCCCTGTAGACAGATGGTCACTGAAAACAGGGGGTCACTAAAACAGTCTTTACTGTACCTTTAAAAGACTTCTTCTCATGAACTGCTTGATGGATCTCTAAGAAACTTGATCTGTAGCATCATTCAAAGGTCCTATCAATTTCTTTTAAATCGGGGCACTTGGCCCCTTTTAAGGGCTGCTAGTGCTAAAATTAGAAATACCTTTAAATGACATCTTCCTATGAACTGCAAGATGGATTGTCATCAAACTTGGTCTGTAGCATCATTATAAGGTCCTCTCTCAATTTTGTTCAAATGGGGACATTTCGGGGCCACTGGAGCTGAAAATAGAAAAACCTTTAAAAGACTTCTTCTTATGAACTGCTTGATGGATCTTGTTCTGTAAGATTAATATAAGGTCTTCTCCCAGTTGTATACAAATGCTGGCACTTGGCCCCTTTAAAGGCCCCTAGAGCTAAAATTTGAAATACTTTTAAACAACTTCTTCTCATGAACAACTGAATGGGTCTTCATCAAACCTTGTCAGAAGCATCATTATAAGGTTCTTTTCCATATTTGTTCAGTTGGGGTCACTAGAGCTTAAAATAGAAATACCTTTAAAGTACTTCTTCTCATGAACCGCTTGATGGACCTTCATCAAACTTGGTCTGTAACATCATTATAAGGTCTTATGCCAACTTTGTTCAAATAGGTCACATATTGAGCTGATTATATCATGTAAGTGTTGTGTTTTAGCTACAAGTCATTTTTGTTTATTTCAGGATACCTCTTACTTGTTCATCACAGGACCAGATGTTGTCAAGGTAATTTACAATTTTTAGCATGTTAAATCAGTAGAGCTTTACTGGGGAGTGGATATTACCATTATTATATCTCCCCATATATGGGGAGATATGGTGATATTGTGCTGTCTGTCCCTCCTCCATTTGTCTGTCACCCAAGTTTGTCCATATTACCTTTCTGAAACTACTGGTGGCATTTCAACCAAGCTTCAGTACCAAAAGCAAGTTTCTCAGATCATCAAATTTACCAGTAAGGTTATAGCCCCTTAGATTTAAGTGAAAATGCTTATAAGTCAAGAAGTATTTAAGCTAGAATCACACAACCTGACATAATTATTAATTTGCACATGGCCTTTGCTCACATTTAGTATTATCCCCCTTAATGCATTAAAAGCAGAGTCTTTCCCCTTGATTTTGTAAAAAAAGGGGATTTTTGACTGTGTCTTAGTAACTTATTGATGGATGTTCTTGAAACTTTACACAAATATATTACTATAGGGCAGTGGTGCATGCCCAGGTTTTTTTTCAGGAACACTTCATTCATTAGAGTTATTGCCCTTCAATTATTTTACAGTCAGTATATGCCCACATAATAAAGTAACTGTTGCATGGTTCTTTTGTACATAATATTTGTATATCTGGAATTTAGATATCTTTCAAAATATAGTCCCCTCATTCACAAATTTTAACAACTTCTGCAGTGGGGTATATATGCATCCACCAAATTTGCTTGTTTAGCAGGGATTTTTCAGTTATTTTGGAAAGATCGGGGGGGGGGGGAATTTTGTAAAAAAAATAATAATACACAGGGCTCTGTCACTCAGGTAGTAGTAGCACTGGCAGATTTATGATCACCGGAAGACCCACAATCCTCAGTTAACAGCTGAGGATTCATGACTGGGTGTGCTCAACCTTGAGGCTGAAGAACATTCTGTATGCGAGTCTCTGGATTGAAATTTGAAAAATACACTACTTATTAATAATTAAGGTTGTCGCTTCAAAGTCATGGTAAATGACAGACTTCACATGGATATTTTACAAGGAAGTTTCTTTTTTTACCATTCAAAAATGCAAACAATCGCTCGATAACTTCATTTGCCTAAATATGATTAACATTTTATAAATGTACACATTAAGCTTTGATATTTATTTCTGGCTACTGTGATCTACTATCAGCCAACAGTGGTTCAGATGCAAGTCATTAAAATTTTATTTTTGCAACTTTCTTCATCACTAGCATAGACTTAAGTGTTGGGCTTTTATCCTTTTGCTTGACATATCATTATACCCCCACCAAACATGTTTGAGGGGGGTATATAGGAGTCAGTTTTGTCGCGTCCCGTCGCGTCCCGTCCCGTCCCGTCCCGAAATCTATTATCTCAGTTATTACCAAATGGATTTGATTCAAACTTAAAATACATGTTCCACCTTATCACCCACATCATGTGACACAAGGTGCATAACTCTTGACACCAAGTTTTCATGAATTATGTCCCCTTTTACTTAGAATTTAAGGTTAATTTTGTTGTATTTTCACTATATCTCAGTTATTACTAAATGGATTTGATTCAAACTTAAAACAGATGTTCCACCTCATCACCCACATCATGTGACATAAGGTGCATAACTCTGACACCATTTTTTTATGAATTATGCCCCTTTTTACTTAGAATTTAAGGTTGATTTTGATGTATTTTCACTTTATCTCAGTTACTACTGAATGGATTTGATTCAAACTTAAAATAGATGTTCCACCTCATCACCCACATCATGTGCCCACATCATGTGACACAAGGTGCATAACTCTGACACCAAGTTTTCATGAATTATATCCCCTTTTACTTAGAATTTAAGGTTAATTTTGATGTATTTTCACTATATCTCAATTATTACAAAATGGTTTTGATTCAAACTTAAAATAGATGTTCCACCTCATCACCCACATCATGTGACACAAGGTGCATAACTCTGACACCAATTTTTCATGAATTATGCCCCTTTTTACTTTGAATTTAAGGTTGATTTTGATGTATTTTCACTATATCTCAATTACTACTGAATGGATTTGATTCAGACTTAAAATAGATGTTCCACCTCATCACTCACATCATGTGACACAAGGTGCATAACTCTGACACTATTTTTCTTGAATTGTGTCCCCTTTTACCTAGAATTTAAGGTTAACTTTGATGTATTTTCACTATATCTCATTCTGATTGGCTTAGAGCCAAAGGGAAGTAACCTTTTTTTAACCTTTGTACTGAGTTTCTTCCCCTTAAATTCCAGGAATTAGTCTATTTTTAGAAATCCTATTTTTAGATTTTCAATATTTTAGGTATTTTTCTAACTTTTTTATTATAAGTCCTATGTAAAAAGTAAAAACATTTTTCCGTGGTAACATAGGTCGGTAAGACACTTTTTTGTATTCACTTTTAGTGTATCTCTAATATTAGAGATTTAATATATTTACTAGTATTACTATACTAGTATTATACTAGTATTACTTATATGTGGAAGCCCAGGATGAAGTACTCCAAAGTATTTTTAAGATTCCTTATGGTTGCCATTCTTCTGTGACAAGACCGTATTGTGGGGGTATGAGTCACTCCTGTGACAGTTCTAGTTCATTTAGCAATGGGTATCAGAATGCAAGACCCATCCTTTGTATAGTCTCTTTGTTACACATTTTAAAGTTTGATGCAGAGGTTACAAAAAAACTGTTTATTTCTGATACCATTCTCTTTGCTTTTGAAATTATCCCCATGTTTGTGGTTTGCTCAGTCGAATATGGGATGCACCTGATTGATTTCCTCCCACAAAAGGTGGAGAGATATAGTTTTGGCATTTTGCGTTCAGAGTGTTTTGAAGGATTTCAATAAAACATTGTAGAAATGTTAACTGCTTTATGGAAATGCGGCTCTGCAAGTTTCATTCAGATTGCTTGAAGATGAAGAGATTTATAGCAGTTTGTACTTTTGTATATTACAGTACAAGTCTAGTGTTTTCATGGCATGTCTGCCATTGTCTGGTCTGTGCAGAATAATATCTTAGACATGGTTTGAAGGATTTATATAAAACATGGTAGAAATGTTAACTGCTACAGGGAGAGAGGCCTCCATGGCACAGTGGTTAAGTTCTCTGACTTAAAATCACTTGCCCCTCACCGATGTTTGTTCAAGCCTCACTCGGAGCATTGAATTCTGCATGTTAGGAAGCCATCGGCTTACGGAAGGTCGTTGGTTCTACTCGGGTGCCCGCTCATGATGAAATAATGCACGTAGGGGCACCTGGGATCTTCCTCAAACATCAAAGCTGGAAAGTCACCATATGACCTATAATTGTGTCGGTGCGACGTTGAACCCAACAACAAAAGAAAAAAGGCCACAGGGAAATGCAGCCCTTCCAAGTTTCAGTTTGATTGCTTGAGGAACACAAGTCATGACCTTTTGTAGTTAGGTAATGTTTACTTTACAGGGTATTTCTTTGCGAATGTCATAGGTCTAGGAGACTGGGATTTGTGTCCTGGTCATTTGTGTCAACTGATTGATTTAATGAACATGTCATATATTTGAACACCTTCATTTCTTAACCAGTCGTAATCATATTTTGTATACCAGTTAGTTTGGTCTTGTCCGTCCGTCCGTCCGAAGTTTGTGACGCGCCTAGCTCGAAAAGTCTTTGATATAAATTGATGAAACCTTGCATGAGTTTTTATCGTGATATGAACTTGCGCACCTCCTATTTTTCGTCTGGCTCAGCCCCCTATTTTCAGAGTTATGGCCCCTGAAATAGTCAAAAATGCACATTTTTACCTTGTGACATGCCTAGCTAAAAAAGTATTTGATAAAGATTCATGAAACCTTGCATGAGTCTTAATCATGATATGAACTTTGTGCACCTCATATTTTTCATAGGGTCTGCCCCCTATTTTACAGCGTTATGGCCCCTGAAATAGTCAAAAATGTACATTTTCACCTTGTGACGCACCTAGCGCAAACAGTATTTAATATAAATGGTTGAAAACTTGCATAAGTCTTTATCATGATATAAACTTGCACACCTCTAATTTTTTTTGCTGGCTCCACCCCCTATTTTTAAAGTTATTGCCCCTGAAATAGTAAAAAATGCACTTTTTCACCTAATTATGTGCCTGGCTCAAAAAGTATTAGATGTAAATTCAGGAAACATTGCTGGAGTCTTTATCATGATATGACCTTGCACACTTGGCATTCTTCTTGAGAATCTTAGCTCTTATTACAGAGTTATGGCCCTTGAAATAGCCAAAATAGTGGATTTTTTGTTTGTGATGCTCATAGCTCAAAAAGTATAGGGCCTAGAATAATGAATCCTTTTCATAAAATGGCTATACCCCATTACTGCAAACATTTGAACTATTGCCCCTTATTTGTGACAAATGTACCAGTGGGGGGCACACCCTGTGTCCTACAGACACATTCTAGTTACACTTAAATTTCTTGATGGATCTTCACCATACTTCAAATAACTTGGTTTGTAGCACTCTTGTATGGATTTCTCTTACATTTGTTAAAATGGTTCCCCTTGGCAGCTTCAGTGGACTTTCAAAGTAAAAAAAAAAACAGAAAAGAAAAAACTTGAAATAACTGTCAGTTAATGAAATGCTTATTGTGTGTCACAGAGTGGATTCAAAAACAATGGAATGACCAGTTATATCCAGTTCTATTTCATAGTTAGGAGATAGATACTTCATAGAACACATGCATTTTGTTTTAAGGCACTGACCTCCAGATGGTTCAACAACAACAAAAAAAGATTTTTATTAGATATCTGGAAATAAATGCCATATTTCTTAAAAGTGCTTTGAAACCTAATTACTGACAGACTATATGTTACAGAAACACATGAGAATTAGTTGTTACTAATTTTTATGATAAAAATTGAAAAAGCATTTGTAATGCTTTACACAAGGTAAACTGTCTTGATTTAATGCACATTGAACACTAAATCATCCATAGCACTATTGGTAGCGACAGCGAAAAACTTCTTTATTGCAGCGGCGGTCCGGGTTCGATTCTCAAGGCGGTCATCTTTTTTTCCAGATTTGGCGTTTTTAAAATAGTTTAGAAACAAAAACACATATTCTAATGTTCATAATATGATCAAACTTCAATTTAAAAGAAAAATACCGTTACCCTGCTAAATTTCTATAATAATGAACTTGTCCATCTTTCAATTTGGACAGTACTATTAACTGTTAAAAGGGGTGCTAACCAAAACGATACTGACTGAATGGCGAACAGTGCAGACCATAATCAGACTAATCTTGGTCTGCACTAGTCGCAAAGGCAGAATCACTTGCCACCAGCAGGCTATGGGTTAAAGGCATCACCAAGTTAATGTTTAATAAGAGACCTATGGTTATGATATATTTTATGTGCATTATAGAAAAAAAGAAGTTTTATATGGTGTTGTGTTTGTCCATATGTCTGTCATGTTTTTGTGCCTGTGCCCCCCCCTCCCCCCCCCCCCGAGTGGTAGGGGCATATAAATTTGCTCTTGTCCATCCGAAGTTCGTGACACACCTAGCTCAAAAAGTATTTGATATAAATTGATGAAACTTTGCATGAGTCTTTATCATGATATGAACTTACGCACCTCCTATTTTTCGTTTGGCCCCGCCCCCTAATTTTAGAGTTATGGCCCCTGAAATAGTCAAAAATGCACATTCTCACCTTGTGACATGCCTAGCTCAAAAAGCATTTAATATAGATTCATGAAACCTTGCATGAGTCTTAATCATGATATGAACTTGCGCACCTCCTATTTTTCATCTGGGTCCGCCCCCTATTTCTAGAGTTATGGCCCCTGAAATAGTGAAAAATGCACATTTTCACCTTGTGACACGCCTAGCTCAAAAAGTATTGGATATAAATTGATGAAACCTTGCATGAGTCTTTATCATGATATGAACTTACGCACCTCCTATTTTTTGTCTGGCTCCGCCCCCTATTTTTAGAATTATGGCCCCTGAAGTCAAAAATGCACATTTTCACCTTGTGACACGCCTAGCTCAAAAAGTATTTGATATAGATTCATGAAACCTTGCATGAGTCTTAATCATGATATGAACTTGCGCATCTCCTATTTTTAATCTGGGTCTGCGCACTATTTCTAGAGTTATGGCCCTCGAAATGGTTAAAAATGCACCATTTCACGCCTAGCTCAAAAAGTATTCGACATAAATTGATGAAACATTGCATGAGTCTTTATCATGATATGAACTTTTGCACCTACTATTTTTTATATGGGTCTCCCCCCTATTTCCAGAGTTATGGCCCCTGAAATAGTAAAAAAATGCACATTTTCACCTAATTATGTGCCTCAGATAGTATTTAATGTAAATTCATGAAACCTTGATTGAGTCTTTATCATAATGTGACCTTGCACACTTGGCATTCTTCTTGAGAATTTTAGCATTTATTACAGAGTTATGGCTTTTGAAATAGCCAAAATAGTGGATTTTTTGTTTGTGATGCTCATAGCTCAAAAAGTATATGGTATAGAATAATGAATCCTTTTCATATTTTTTTTTAGGCTATACCCCATTAAGACTGCAAACATTCGATTTATTTCCCCTTATTTGTGACAAATGTACCAGTGGGGGGGAGGGGGGGGGGGTGCACACCCTGTGTCCTACAGACACATTCTAGTTTAATTAAGGAAAGTTGTTATATCCTAATGTTTACTACATGACAAATAAAGAACAAAAATTTAGGAACAAAGTACATTTGGAAGCATTTTTTATTAGAACAAACAATAATGGAATGATGGAATGTCATATATGAATCTGAATCACATTTATCTGATACTTCTAAAATATTTCACATTATATTCCAGAGCTTCCTCATAGTTCTTCACTAAAATATCAGCATATTTCAGTAAACTTGCGTTTGATACATACTTCCCACAATGCATTTCAGTATCTAATGCTGTTGTGCATTTCCTGTTGTGGTGAATCAGAGCTGTTTTAACAGGCACATGTATAATATCAAGTTTTGTTGAAGAATTTACCAACTTTGAAACATGATGAACGCCGATGTGTTCAATATAGGCCGGCTTCACAATTACTTTCGTTCTCACAGAGCTTACTATTGCATTCCTATAAATATTTTTCAAGAGAGACAACTTATGTTGGCTTGTTTTAATGCCATCATTGATTTTAATGTCAGATTCAAAGAAAGCACTTTTAAACATGAAGGCAGCTATGTTTCTAGGTTTGCCTTTTGTGTAAGCTTGCTCCAGTCTTTCTAACATTGATAGCCAGTCTGAATCTGTATAAGGAACTATAACCTCATCAAGGTCAATAAAAGCAGTAAAGTCAAAATTCCCTATGCTTCTATATAAACAGTCTTGTTGTGCTGCACTTTGACCATGGTACCAGATATTCATGGAGTCTTGAAGTCCGCTGGGTAAGTGCCAGTCAATAGGTGTAACTATACCCTGAGATTGATAATAATCTAACATCCTCCCAATGTCGGAGGAAACGCGCATTTTGTAGAAAAATATTTGACTGGCACCAAGAATTTTATGAATTTCAACAAACTGTATAAACTCGGAAAGTTTAATGTTTCCGAACAATGGTGGTACACACACTGAAATGCTGGGAAGTTTACTGTTTCTAGTTCTTCGTAACTCTTCACGATTTTGGACTATTTTGAAATCTAGTTGTTTCCCTTGATGTGTCTGTGATTTATCAATCTTTCGAATTTCTTTCAAATCAGTATCATTTGGAGAAGTTTCCAAGAAATGTTTGGCATCACTTGTGTGCCAATTCTCCGAGGTGAATTTTTTTAGATTGTCTACATTATGATATATTGTTGACTTCCAAAGTGACATTCCCAGCGGAATTATTTCCACGGTAACTAATGCACTTGTCACCTTTGAAAAATGATCCTCATGAGTGAGTAAACTTTGCAAATAAACTGTCTTTGGTGGTTTATTACCAATCGTATGAGGGACGTTACAGGTGTACATAACACCTCCAAACGGTTTACCATGATTATCACTTAGTACTTGTCTTGTCGCTTGAACCCATTGACTGGCCCTTGTTTTAGAAAATCTGCACTCCAGACTGGCTCTTGATTGAAGTTTTGATATAGTTACAATCCGTAAAACTGGATTTTGATTACCTAGAATTTCCCTATTATCGTAAAATGCTGAAAATGCAAAAATGTCATCACCAACTTGATGGAAGGCGCTTGTGTCTTTAATTCGGAATGTTGTACCTGCTCCAATCTTGTAATATTTATCCCACATTTGAGAGAGAAGTTTTCTTTTCCTCTGTAGTCTGTTAATCAGATTTGTAGAATTTTTACTTTTTGTCCATTTCAGGGTATCAGTTGTGACTGTACTTATTTTCTCACCAGTTTCATTTATTTCATTTTCATCTTCTTTAATAGTAGTATATATGTTGAATTTCTTTTCTAAATTATTGAAGGTATTGCTGTCTTCAGTTGGTAATTGGTTTGAATAGTTCTCATTTGACTGTTTTACAAAATGAAGAATCTTTGTTCCGCAGAAAATAACAATTGTTAGAAAAGTGTACTTGAAAATATTTCCCATTATCAAAGCTTTCCTTTATAAGATTCATAAAATTCTTGGTTCCTGTAATTTCTGCTGGATTATGTGGATTTGTTTCTTTGTATTAGCCTACTTTTCAAGATTTAGATGGATGAATTTTCCAGTACTTTCAGACAGAAATTTTGATTAAATATTGAACAGGAGGCAGTGTCACAAACAGTATAGTTTTTGGGAAGTTACACAAGTTTTCAATATGTCTCATTGCATCTCTTTTTCAGTCATTTTCATGAAATTGTGTTCATTTTCTTCTCCATGTTTAAGCTCCTGATAGATTTTTTCACCAAGCCAATTGCTTATTTTTCACATTATTCTTTTTTCCCCCAATAGATCCCTTTCTTATATTAATGCCTTTGCTTGCTAGGGCTGATCTCTCTCCTTGTTAAAATCCAAAAAGTTCACAGTTGTTACATAAATATATGTGCAAAGTACATTATGTTTCATCATTAACACTGATGACAGTACTCCATGCTTTTCAACATTTTCAAGTTAATCTACAACCATAATTCAGTGCATGTCCAAATTGTTCCTGTCTAGCATGAGTGGTCAGAGAGACCTGAACCTGTTCTGTTTCTGCAGAAGTAATTATCTTAATCAAGGAGGCCAGCATTGTATTTATGATGCACTTTTCTTTTCAGATGAATCTTTCTCAGCTGCACTCTCTCAAAGTTTTCTGAAAGATAAATAAAAGCATTTTTTTTTTCATTTCAAGCGGATGTTGAGGTACTTCATAGAAAAATGAGAAATAACTCAAAATATTGATGGAATTGATGAAAAGATATTTTATGTGCAAAACAAATTGATATTACAAATAACAGACCTGGAATTCAGTCAAAAATCAAAACCTTGAAATTCAACATTCTCAGTCCTGAAATCTCCTTTCCAGGAAAGTGATATAGGGAATTTCTGGTGATCAAAAGCCTGAAATAATGAAATCAGGGCTGGCCCTAAAAGATCCCACACCTGAAATAAATATGTTTTGGTAATGCTGCTTTTTGCCGTTACCTATAACCAATATACATTGCTGCACATAAATTTTGTGAACTGAACAAAAATGATTATTTGTCAGCATTATTATGAATGAAATTATAAAATGATAAAGGACTAGAAACCAGCAATAGACAAAAGTGCTGATTTCAAGAATATTTCAGATGGTTTTCAGGAGCTTAATTAGTTGAGACAGTGCCTTTCTGGGGGCACCTTTCCTCAAGGCAATTTGTCATGGGTCAGTTCTGTTGCACATCTGTTTCATGTGTTACTTGATTAGTTCTGGTAAGAAATACACACTTTCTTTTCCTGCTGAAGTAAAAGACTATTAGTTCAAGCAAAATTCATCTGTGTCATTTTCAGCTTGACTTTTCCAAGAATAGTGAGAGTTATTTTATTTGCTCTTGTGCAGGTGTTAAGGTGTCGGCATCACACTTCATTAAAGTTTTGAGTGCAAGTTCATACCTCTGTAACCACTTGAATGATTGGATTGAAACTTTACACAAGGCTCCTTATTCATCAGACTTTGAAATCACCAAGTTTTATAACTCCTTGTTAAATTTAATTCAAATTATGGCAGTTTTTCAACTTAGAAAATTTGGCTTGCAACTAGCTATTAAGCTGTTATCTCAATAACAACTTTATGTATTGGATTGAAACAATGCTTCCCAGTCATCAGAACTACTGAAGTAGTCTGATCTTGACTTTAATTCAAATAAAGGCCCTTTTTAACATAGAACTTTGTTGAAGTTTTGCATGCAAGTTGTTATGATATCATTGCCTTAATAAATTTAATAAAATGAAAATTTGTTATAAATTGTAATAAAATATCTCAGTTACATAAGTCTTGTCAAGTTATGGCCCTTGTTCAACTTAGAAGCTGTCGAATAGTTGAGCACGCTTTCTTAATGACAGCTCTTGAATGTTCAAATCATTCTGAATGAGATATATACCATTTTTTTGCCAAATTCAGTATTAGTTCAGAAATACTAAATATAAAGCAACATTATACGTGGGAAACAAAAAAAATAGGAGCACCTCATTAGCTCGACTATTCGAAGAATAGGGGAGCTATCCTACTTGCCCCAGGCGTCGGCGTGAGCGTGAGCGTCACACAAATGTTAAAGTTTGCGTACCACCCCAAATATTTTCAAAGTCCATTGAGATATTGCTTTAATATTTTGCATACTTGTTTACCATCATGACCCAGTCTGTAAAAAGGAGGAGGCAACTCTGTCAAGCATTTGACTGAATTATGGCCCCTTTTCGACTTAGAATATGCTTATTGTAATTTTAAAGTTTTACTCATAGCTTATTATATTATACTATCAAGCACTGAGAATAGTCGAGCGCGCTGTCAACTGACAGCTCTTGTTTTATTTGTATTTTTTTCTATTAAATATTAGGAGCCTCCATCGGCGTGTGGTTAAGGGCAAAGACTCCAAATTACTTGCCCTCACCTCTCTGGGTTTGAAACCTCACTTAGGGTTTAGAATTCTTTCCTTTGAGGAAACCATCCAGTTGGTTTAAGGAAGGTAACAATGGTGATTCTACACAGGTGAAAGCTCTTGCCTGGCACAATGTCAGGATGGGCAGGGCTTTCCCATACAATTAAAAGCTGGAAAATTGACATAATTATGTCCTGTTATCATGTTGGGTGGCATTAAACCCAACAAAATATATATAATATAATATAAAACCAAATTTTTCTCCTTGAAATCAAATATTAATACAATAAATACAACAAATATGTTATATACAAGTTTCATTTTTAGAAACTAAAAGCCAAACTATATTCTAATAAACATGATAATTAGTCTTAATTTCGAAAATTAAAATTAACTTGCAATGCATAACAGTTTCAAGTATAATAATTGTGTAGGGTATTTTATGAAACTGTTTGAAAATATTGACAAAATAAAATAGTCCCAACAAAGTGTTAATGAAGATAAATTATATATACCTTATCCATCATATTTCCTGTGTCATACTGACATATACTGTTTTTACAATGTAAATATTTCTAAGAATATTGAAGTATTTCTTCAGATATCTTCCTCCAAATATTCCTCTGCCTATAAACACCAAGTGATGCAGTGTTTTGGATTTGGCTTATCGATTACCGCAAATTTTTATCAGTGGCTTATCAGTTAGGGGAATAAATTACCATAGATACCCTGCCAGCCTCAGTTTCATATTTCAGATAAGGCTTTCTTGTATCTTTGCTTTAGGATATATACTCATAAAGTTTGAGGTCAAGACATTATAAGAAGAAAGAAAAAGATATTTTCCTTTATACTGACTTTTCATTTAGGATCTTTTTTTCCTTGAAGTTATTTCTCAGAAATGTTAAAGAGATTATCTAAAAAATTTATAAAGTGTATTGAATAATATATTTAGCATTTGGATTAGGAATTTTTTATGATAGACTGCAAGTTATATAGGTTTTGATATTACAATTAAGAAACCCTTTTTTGTTCTTGAAATAATCTCTGGCAGAATATGCAAAAATGGCATAAAATGTTACTTGGATATAACTGGGCACCTTAAGTTGAGAAAGCTATAAATTGAGTTCTTCATTACTTACTTTCAATTTCTTTATTGGTTACTACTAAAACATGGACTTTTTTTTCAAATTTTGAAAACATTGAGACATAAATCTGGAGTTATGCCCCTATGAAACATAAAAGAACTCACTCATTGTTTTGAAAATTTTGTTAGGAAACAAGCTCTTATCTTAGATGCAGTGATATGAGCCGTGCCATGAGAAAACCAACATAGTGGGTGTGCGACCAGCATGGATCCAGACCAGCCTGCGCATCCACGCAGTCTGGTCAGGATCCATGCTGTTCGCTTTTAAAGCCTGTTGGAATTGGAGAAACTGTTAGCGAACAGCATGGATCCTGACCAGACTGCGCGGATGTGCAGGCTGGTCTGGATCCATGCTGGTCGCAAAGCCACTATGTTGGTTTTCACATGGCACGGCTCATATGACATTGACCAGTTTGTAAAAATATATTGTTAGCTATATATGATAGATGTTTTAGTATTATTTTTAGAAAGTGTTTTCAAATGAAAAAGACTCAGCAAACACAGTTTTGCTCAGAACATTGATAGATAGATACCTTTATTTCCTCCAGTCATGAACAGCAAAACTTTTCTTTCTCTATCTTCTTTTATGGAGAGCAAAAAAAGTTCAAGTTCCTTTAGACTTTTAATTTTGTATTATAAACAGATATAACTGCTGTACAAAATAGAATTTTATGCATAATTACATGTTCATAAAAAACATTTCTTGTGATACTGTACAAGGTCATGAATTTCAGTTAGTGCCATAAAGGGAGGTAATAAAAACAATTGATTCAGTCTACTATGTTAATCAGCATTTCATTCCAGCCATTAATAACTGTTAGAGAAAATGTGTCTGTGAAATAGGATTTAACAAGAAATTACATGTATAATATTCTATGTTCATAACAAAAAAATTGGCAGTCACTTTATAAACAAATGCATTAAGCTAGGAGTCTTAAAGTAATTATTAAGCAAAGAAGAAAAATAAGTAAAAAACTATTTAAAATCTTCCAAATTGAGTTGCATGCTGATAAGCCATGTTGGCTGTCTTATAGGCAGATATTTACATTCAAAGTGTTGAATGATATTTATTATCAAAAATCTTCTAAGATAAAGTTTTATCAATCTGTGTATCAAAGCTCTGTGGCAATGTGTGTTTTCTATCAAATACCAACAACATTGTATATGATATCAAAAACAGTTGTCAGTCAAAATTAGGATAATATCTGAAAAGGATTTTCAAAATACATGAATTTGATTTGGATGAAAATGTTCCAAATATAAAGATTTATTAAACGAAGAAATTGCTTTTCTTTCAGTTATCTTTTAATAGGAATATACAAGTTAGAATTTTTCAAGAAATCCATTATTTTTTCCAACAAAAAATCAAACTTTCATACCAATTTACAGTAATTTTTCCTAATTTAATAAGTATTTTCTGATGTTTCTTGACTTCAGGTAAATTTTGATGTTTAATATTAATATAATACAATAATTATTCCTTTCATGATATAAGTTGAGGATTTTTTTTAATGCAGACAGAAAGATTTCTCTGCTGTGCAGTAACATTAACAAGTTTATCTGATAGGCCAGCTTCCAAGTATCAAAAGCTTCACATTTTGATGCCTAATTTGAAATCGGCATCTGGATTGGAGCATTTAGATGCTGTTGAAATTCAGTTTTGATCTCTGTTATGTAACACAGCAGGTTGAAATTAGACTGTACGGTAACACCTGTATTACTGGCACCTGTTTGAACCATTTGTTTTTCTTCCCAACTGAAAATCGAAAAAAAAAAGACCTGCCTTTCTTAAATAACAGACACATACTTATGATACTGGTCAGTCTTTCTATGTAGAAATTTATTACAAGCTACTATACTGTGTTTTTTTCCAGAACAATTAAAACCAAGCAAAATTGAAGCCAGTTAGACCTTCAGGGTTGCCACTTACCTTGAAAAGTCAGGGAAAAATGTGTTGGTTTTTTTTTCAAGGTCAGTGAATAGTCAGGGAAATCTTGATAATGGTCAGTGAAAAATGAAATTTTAGAAAAGTCAGGGAAAAATAAAATTCCAGGTCGATGTTTAAAATGTTCAGTGGCTATGTCAGTCTTCAAGCAGTATTTATAAGTATTTCCAAACACATTTTGGTGTAATTGTGTATAAACGTAATTTAAATGTGTTTGAATCAATTTTGTTTATATGTTAACTTTGGAATTTTGATGAAAGTTTGTAATATCTGAAACAAAATGCATATAAAAGGGTTGAGTGGATGGCTGTAGGGGAGGAGGAGGCCGAAAAAAATATGATGGTATTTGTCAGTGAAAAGTATGGTTTAATCAGGGAAGAGTCAGGGAATTTCATTTCCCAACTAAGTGGCAACCCTGAGTCCTTGTATTCCCAACATTTTGCTGATAATCATGTAAAGCTTGGCCATTGAGGCAATTTAAGCAATAGAGTGCTTTACACTGCAATGAAAAGAAAGTGTTAGGTGAGGATTCAGTCCCAGGGCCTCTAATCTAATCTCAGTTGGTGCACCCAAAAATCATTAATGACTGTTGATTATTGATTGATAAGACTGATTTGAAGATTACATTTTTTTATCAGAAAAAATACACAGGTTTCTTAAGTTTCTTAACAGTTATACACTTTTTTCATCATCTAATCTGTTTGAAAATTGATTGTTTGAAGAATTATAGCTTCTCCCAAGACACTGCCAATTAAAGTAGCAATTAAAGCCAATTAGTGTGACTGGCAGCTGACATATTGTTTACTGTAGAAATAATGCTGGAGAGGAGGGGTAGGTATCTCGGCATGTATCATTTGCTACTACTGGGAAAATATTTACACATTATAATGCTGATAAGCCACACAGGTGGAATAATTAGTTCCAATAATGATTTGCAAGTAATTTCTCATGTTAGATACCAAGTGTTTTTGCCATCTTAGCCGGAAATAGAAACACTGGTTTGGTTAACTGCTGGCTGTTACATAACTGAAATACTGTTGAAAAAAAAATGTAAAAATTTAAGCATTTTAAAGTATTTGTTTTTATATTTGAAGGAGCCCTTCTTATTAAAGAAAAAATGTTGGAAAATACTTGTGACACTGTTATCAGAAGTAAATATTTCAGTAAGAGCATGAGCCAGTAAGTTCAGCCATTGCAGTTTTGCAAAAGTGCATGGCCAAGTAGGTACTTATTTTTCAAAGAAAAATATAATAGGTAAATATTTTATAAGACAGTTTGTGGTACAGTAATACTATAAATGTATTTTTTTTCTCAACTTATTGTATGAGGCTTGAATATAGTGAAGCGATGTACTAAAAGTAATATTTTACCTTTTGTGAAAATTTTTTTTTGGTCATTATTATTCATAATCAGGTTCACTTAGGAATTTTCACAGGTGTGAATTTTTTAACCAGTTACGTACAGAAATATAACTGGTTTGTATGCATTGAAAACCCTTTGGAATGGGAGTAACCTGCATGAAGCTGCTGGATTAACTAGTGAAATAAAAGCAATGCAGAACACTATTAAAATGTTGTTTTTCCATGCTGATGATAAAAAGCAATTCAGAAAATCTTATTTTAGATTACATGCATTCTTGTGCACTGTAATGATATAGGATAAGTTGTAAATTTCAAAGTGAAGTAACATAATTTTTTTTTTATGTTTCACTTAAAGCTTAAATATGCATTAGACAGTTTTTTCCCCTCTCTCAGAAATCCAGTTTGAAGATAAGTATCAAATTGTGTTTTAAGTTCTTGGAAATTTCAAGAAGTCCAGGTTTTTTTGGTCTCGAGATATCAGATAGCATGGCAGGTTTTTAAGTTCTTTCAAAGAAATCAAAGCAATTTTTTGCCTAGAAAATGATGCCAGATTTAGTCAGTATTTCTGGCATTAAACAGAGTTTTTGTTGTCATTTTCTAGCACTAAATAGACATAAAATAATGTATATCCTTCCAATACAATAAACAGATTATTTATCATTGAAGTGTTTATGAGCTGCTCTCAACAGCTGTAGCCAATTAAAGGGAAGTAACTGATACAGGATTGATCCTGGGCAAGATATATTGTATTTCAGGATGCCTGTTTCTAATCATGATAATGTTTGTGTAGTCTTTGTTATTTAGAAAGTTGCATTTATTCAAAATATGTATCTGTGCAGAAATTTGTTTTCTAGACAAGTGCTCTTTTTATATGTCGTGCTCGCTGCTGTTTGCCATTTTGCTTTATTTAAGTTTTAAAGAAAAAAGTCACTGAATTTTACCACTTTAATATTATGTCTTATTGGGGAAAAAAGTGTAAGCCTAATCTCTGGATTTTGTCACTTTATTAATGTTCACAAGTGCTACTTTTTGTCTGTTCATGTAGTAGTGGCAAAAAAATACTATAGCTTCATCTCAGGATTTTGCTTGGTATTGCAAAAATTGCTTGAATCATCCCTCATTGCCAGTTCAATGTAAAAAAAAAAGGAGCTATAATAGCCTTTGCCCTGGATTTTGCCACTATATGTATTAATGGCAGAAAAAGCTAACTTTTTATTTATGTTTAATGATCTAAATCGTAAAGATCACTTTCAAGTTATAGCATATTTGTTTGCCACAGTATAGCAGATTTTAGTTGTAGACAGATTGGAAGAAACATTTGCGAAGAGAATGATGCTGATGTTTGTCTTAGATCTCATGTGTTTTTATTTCAGTCTGTAACTAATGAGGATGTCACTCAGGAGGAGTTAGGCGGGGCTAAAACACACACCACTATATCAGGTCAGTAACCAAATTAAGAATTCATATATCTTTTAGCACTTCTTAAACAGCAGCTGCTAAATATAAGTGGGTTTATGCTGTATATGCCCCATTTGTTTCTTCTGGGCTTTCACCAAACATGGTTTGCCAGACCGTCTTTCTCTCTTTGTAGTGTTTCCATTTCACATCATAAAGGAGCTACCAAACTAAGAAAAAGATAGAAAAAACATTCAATAACATTCGAGCAAGTGAAGTTTGGCTGTATTTAATGAGATACTCTAAAGTTACTTTAACCTTTAAGAAGTTCTGCCCTTGCGACCAGTGCAGACCACGAAAATGCAGGCTGATCATGGTCTGCACTGTTCACTCTTCAGTCAGTAAATTTTCAGTGAACACCCCTTCGAATAATAAATGGTACAGCCCAGATTGAATGATGGACCAGTCCCATTTTAGAAATTTAGCAAGCTAAGGGTTAAATTAGATACTCTAAAGTTACTTTAACTTTTTCATTGGTCAGGTGTGGCCCATAGAGCCTTTGAGAATGACGTGGATGGCTTGCTGCAGGTGAGGGAATTCTTTGACTTCCTGCCGTTAAGCAACCAAGATCCTGCGCCAATCAGAGAATGCTATGACCCTTGGTATGTATAGTAGTTAACAAAGAATAATGTTCATGTTGAGAAAAATGAAATGAGATAGCACAGTAGTAAACAAAAGAACATTTTTGGGGGGGTTGTCAAACTTAATCTAATACCTTCTGAGAGGTTGTTCTTAAATATCAGAATTTAATTTGATGTTTGAACTTACTGCAACAGAGATTTTGTGGCCCCAAAAATATAGTCTTGTTTTCTTGATAGGAGAAAGGGGAACACTTAGATTTCCCCTTGTCAAAAAATATGCTTAAAGGGTCTAAAAATTTGTTACGTATATCTCAAAAAGAATTGACGTAAAATCAAGAAATATTAGGGAAGCATTATCTAGTGTGTGAAGTTTTGTTTGGGATTTCACTCTGCCAGATCAGGTTATGAGCCTTAACTTAAAAATATGCATAAAGGCCCTTAAAAGTTTTGTCGCATATATCTGGAAAAAAAAATTTGACCTAGAGACGTGAAACTTGTAGGAGTATTATTCAGCATGTGAAGTTTTGCACCTGTGGTTTTGTTTGAGATTTCACTCAGCTAGGCTGGAGTTATGGCCCTTGGACTGTCAAAAATTATCTTAAAGAGTCAAAATGTTTGTGTGACCTATACAAATGTATCTCAAAAAAGTATATGATGTAGAATCATGAAATGTGAGGGAATTGTTATACCGATATAGCATGTGCACTGTATGGGATTTCATTCTGCCAGATCAGAGTTACGGGCCTTGACTTAGTCAAATATATGCATTACAGATATAAAAGTTTGTGTTGCACTTATCTAAAATAATACTTGACTTGGAGTCATGAAAATTTATAGGAATGTATTTCAGCATGAGAAGCTGTGCACATGGAGTTTTTTTTTTTTTTATTTAGTTCCTCCTACTTCACGCCACTCCTCAGTTTCTTTTTTTCTTGTGTTTGTTTCATCTTGCGTTTCTTAATGACAACCCATCCGTCCATCACTAATAACTCATACCTACAACCCATTTACTCAAGTCTTGTATTGTTATCAAGTAACATATGACAGAACAGAGACAGGAAGTGAAGGGGCACCGGTGTCTTATCAGCACACATCTAATTGTGAATTAAAGTAGTGGGCTGTTAATGGCAGTAGGTAATTTATTTACCATAACTTATTTTTGTATAGCATTTTGGCCTTCTGCTGACCATAATGTAGCTCATACAGGTCTCCTGGCTTTCCATTCACACTGGAGAGTACTGATGTTTTATATATAGAATATGTATTTTAACAGAAATTTGCACTTGTCATTAGGGATCTGCTTCCTTAAAATTATGCAAAATAAGATAAATTCAGGTGATAGCTTTGTAATTTTATTTTTGGGTAATAACCATTTAAAGACCCACCACAACCTTGTGACCTACTTTTTCCTCCCACATAAACTTCGTGCAAATCATGCTTACAAGACGACAGGTGAACAATTTAGGCCCTTCATGAATTAAAATTATAACTATCTTACACGGTAGAAACAAAGTGTGGTCTAAACTTACCTTAATACATCAAGTACTGTGCATACTACTACATTAATTTAATAATATATTTAGACAATGTCATTAAACGCATTGTCTTGGCTTTATATATGGCACTGTCAATTTGTAACTAGATACCTGTTATTTCTCATTTTCTTCATGCAAAGCATGTATAATTACCATCATAGAAATACAAAAGAATATACCAGTAGTTATTTTGTGGTACCTCCTTAAGTCTATGTCGTGATATATCAGTTGATAAACACTTGTACAAAACTAGTTCACAATTAGTTAGACACATAACTATGATTTATTAAATCAAAGTTCTTTGACAGGAATTTTTGCCCCGCTAAATTACATCATGGCTGTGTGAATTGATTTTGTCATCGGACCGTTTTAGAAATTCTTTGCACAAAGATATCTTCAATATCTGCTCCTTGGGTTTCAAGCTCTTCCATGTCAGGTAGAACCATTTTGTACAGCTGGTTTGTTATTTTCGTGTATTCCAAATGTTCTGAAAGTTTTTGGCGATGTTCTTGTTCAAGCATGTTTGGTCGACGAAGTTCCGCACGTATTGATCGACGTATTAGGAGAAGTTTTTCCATTTGATTTCGCCTTTCAGAGTTGTTTAATACTAGCTCGGGATAATGTAATAATTTCATCGACACGTCACGAATTTCATCAATCCGCATTACTACATTAGCTTTTTCAGATATCAAATCCTTAAGTATGTTCGATAAATCATTCCGTTGATATTTGTCAAGTTTTTCTGTCAACAGATTTCTGTTTCGTATCATGTAACTTGGTAGAAAGTTATCATCAATGCATGTCTTCAGAAATTTTAAAGAATTAAGTGTTAATTGGAGTAGATTATTTTCAGTAAAAGTATGTGTTCTTTCAAAAATCCAGAAAGCCACGTTTTTCATGATGTAAGATGTTATCGTCTTAGTATTTAATAATTTCAATAAATGACGAGCTAATTTTTTCAGAAGAACAACTACTTTTAATTGCACTTCATTTAAACTTCTCATTAACAGAAGTTCCGCTTTTGCGAAGCCGATTCTCCATTCTTGGAACTGATGGTCACTGGTTTTGTTGCCAACTGGCACAACGTCTCCTTCTAATTCTGCCATCTTCCTTATGACCTCTTTTGTTGGCCATTCAGTCAGTCTTTTCTGAATGACCCATTTTGTCAGATATTCTTTAGCATCCCAGTCAAAAGCGTAAACGTTATCTCTACAAACGTAGGGATTTGCAGCAGGGGTTGAGGGACCCTTCCTGCCGGTACATTGAAACCCTTTATCTTTCATAATTACCTGAACGTGTTTTTGTATAACATTTATAAAAAAATCGCTGGAGATATATTTTTCCGCTTTTTCCGATTTGAATAACGAATCTTGAATTTTGTCTTTGAAACTTTGACTGTCAAATCTTGCTAATTTTAGTTTTGTGTACCCTGCTGGTGTATTTGTCATGTCAGTTTCAAAAACAGTCATCATTTTTGTATTCCTGTATTTTACTGGCTCACTTGTGCAGATAACTGTCAAAACTAGAAACAGATGATCAGTGTCGCTTTCAAAGTAAAGTGTTGTACCCTCCCCGTTACCTCCTGTAGTTACACGATGTGCCGATATTCCATCTGAATTGTATCTGTTGTAAAGTTTGTCTGATTCTTCAAACTTAAATTGTCGATGTTTTATCATTTCAAAACTATAACCCATATTGTCTAATGCTTTAGACAAATGTTTCGAAGACGTAGCCATACATTCCATGACTGTTGTTTTATTCTTTGAAGGTCAGCGTAGAATTTCACAACATCCCCTTTTGACTCTACGTGTGAATTAGTCACTGTTCAATTATTTGTGGTTTAAATGAAATTTCTGCTGTGTACTTGGTACCATATTTTTAAGTCAATCTTTAAGCATTTCTGTAAATTATCTATTTTCCAAAAACTAACATGCAGCGTACTACAAAAGCATTTAAAGTGTGTTTTAAAATTTCAAGCAATAATATTTTATAACCAAGCTGCTGCATTTGCATGAGTGAGAAAAATCTGATAATGATATATGATCAGCAAAGTTGTACCAAGTGTTTGAGGAAATGCATATCAATTACAGTATATGATTATATAAATAGAACCAACTCATTTAATAGCATTAAAAATAGACAGTTTAGAGGTCACCTGCCTCGAATATCACTTTGGGGGTGCAAGCTTTCCAAATCTTTCTAATGACAAATTGATTTAGTATGACCCAGCCAGCAGACAGCAAACATTTCACTGAAAATGCATTATTTATGGTTACTGAAAGTTTGTCCTAAATAAATCCTTAGGTTTTCAGGCCTTGTAAATAAAAATGTTGGACAGTCTATAATATGGAAAAGGAGTGGAAAGAAATTGAGTGGTCAGATTCCCTTCAGTGATTGCCTCCCCTTGCAGTGCATTAATATATGATTGTGATGTTGAAAATCTTCATTCATTCTGCTACAATGTTTTTAGCTCACCTGAGCCAAATGTTCAAGGTGAGTTGTTAGTATAGGTGGATGGTCTGGTGTCTGTCTTTGACAGTTTTCACATAAATATCTTCTCCTCGAAAATACTCATCTGAATTGCACCAAACTTGGTCTGTAGCATCATGGCAAGGTCTCAACATGATTCGAAGGTTTCTGCTTAACCCCTTCTAGGGGCCACTAGAGCTAAAAATATTAAAACCTTTTAAGAACTTCTCATAAACCACTTGATGGATTTTCATCAAACCTGGTTAAAGTATTTTAAGATCCTCTCCAAAAATTCCTTTTACCCCAAACAATTTTTAGCGGAAACAGAGTTGCCCTTGTCTTGCCTTCTGTTAGACTGCCCATCAGTCTGACTTTATGTCATGCACATCTCAAAAAGTTTTTGACCATGAGTTATCAGACCTCACAGGATTGTTATCTAGCATGTGAAGTTGTGCATCAGGGGGTTTAATTTGGCTCTCACACAGCCATACCAGAGTTATGGCCCTTGACTTAGTCAAAAATAAGCATAAAAGAGCCCAAGTTTGTGTCACTTATATCTCTAAAAGGATTTGCCCCAGTATTATGAAACATTACAGGAATATTATTCAGCATTTGAGGTTGTGTACCTAATGTTTTGTTAGAGATATCACTGAGCCAGACTAGAGTTATGGCCCTTGAAGTAGTCAAAAATATGCATAAACAGACATAAAAGTTTTGTCACACATCTCAAAAAGTATTTGACCTAGGATCAAGAAACATCATACGAATATTACTCAGCACTTGACGTTGTGCACCTTTGATTTTTTCCAGATTTCTATTAGTCAGAAGCTAGTTATGGCCCTTGATTGTCAAAAATATGCATAATTGGGATACAAGTTTGTGTTGCATGTATCTCAAAAAGTATCTGACTTAGTGTCTTAAAACTCTACTAGGAGATTGTTATATAGCATGTGAAGTTTTGCACCTGGTAATATGATTTCACTCAACCAAACTGGAGTAATATTGGTCCTTGACTTAGTGAAAAATATGTACAAGCATTTAAAAGGTTGTGTTGCATATATCTAAAAGAATGTTTCACCAATGATACCATGTAGGAATATTATCCAGGATGTGAATCTGTGCACCTGATTTTTTTGTTCACTTTGCAAGACCAGAGTAATGGCCCTTGAAATAGTCAGAAATAAAAATTTGTGTCCATGTATCTCAAAATGTACTTGACCTAGAGTCATTAAACATTTAGTGGGTTGTTTTGTAGGGTGTTTTGTAGGATGTGAAGTTGTACACCTGATGTTCTCTTTGGGATTTCACTCAGTTAGGCCAGAGTTCTGGTCCTTCACTAAGTGAAAAACAAGTTCTTAAAAGTTTGTGTTGCAAACATCTTAAAAAATATTTCACATATAGTCATAAAACCATGTGCAGTGACAGGAGTGGGGGCACTTGTGTCCTATGGACACACATCTTGTTTTCTTTGAAATACCAATCTATCACTGAATATAATACCACTAAATTCTGTTCTATAATTAGCGGTTTAACCTTGAAATATAATTGTGTATTTAATTTTTGACTGATATAACGACAAATTTGATTTGTATCAAGTTTATCCTGGAGTGTTTTTTTCCTGAAACATTTATTAATACAAACCCTTATCATGCACCACAATACAAAAATATTTGAAGGATGTTTGTATTTTTTCAGGCATGTCAGATAACCTTGATATTGTACAAGTGCGTTTGTTGTTAAATACGCTTTCATATTAAAAAGTGAATTACTTTATAGTGGTCATTTATACAAATAGACCCAACTCACATTATATATTTTTAACTTTTTGAAAATTTAAAACATTCTCAGTCTGCATTTCTAGCAATAAATACAAAAGTAAACCTGTCTGTTTTATTTTGCTTTCTTGAAAGTGATTTTAGTCATTGTTTATTTGTTAAAATTATCTTGCTCAATTGTTAATTTTTCCCACAGTAGAAGGGTAGAACTGTTGAGCTCTAGATAGTGAAAGAAGAGTCCTTACTAGCCAGAATGTGATAGTTAAAGTAGTTCTAAATGTTTGATACAAAAATTGTTCTACAATGTAGAATTTTATAAAATTATATTTCATCAACAACAAAAAAGATTGGATCGTGTGCCAGATTTATTTTGTTTTTAGCTCACCTGTCACAAAGTGACAAAGAGAGCTTTTGTGATCGCGCGGTGTCCGTCGTCCGTCGTCCGTCCGTGCGTCCGTAAACTTTTGCTTGTGACCACTCTAGAGGTCACATTTTTCATGGGATCTTTATGAAAGTTGGTCAGAATGTTCATCTTGATGATATCTAGGTCAAGTTCGAAACTGGGTCACGTGCCATCAAAAACTAGGTCAGTAGGTCTAAAAATAGAAAAACCTTGTGACCTCTCTAGAGGCCATATATTCATAAGATCTTCATGAAAATTGGTCAGAATGTTCAACTTGATGATATCTAGGTCAAGTTCGAAACTGGGTCACGTGGGTTCAAAAACTAGGTCAGTAGGTCTAAAAATAGAAAAACCTTGTGACCTCTCTAGAGGCCATATTTTTCATGAGATCTTCATGAATATTGGTCAGAATGTTTACCTTGATGATATCTAGGTCAAGTTCGAAACTGGGTCACGTAGGGTCAAAAACTAGGTCAGTAGGTCTAAAAATAGAAAAACCTTGTGACCTCTCTAGAGGCCATATTTTTCATGAGATCTGCATGAGTATTGGTCAGAATGTTTACCTTGATGATATCTAGGTCAAGTTCGAAACTGGGTCACGTAGGGTCAAAAACTAGGTCAGTAGGTCTAAAAATAGAAAAACCTTGTGACCTCTCTAGAGGCCATATTTCTCAATGGATCTTCATGAAAATTGGTCAGAGTGTTCACCTTGATGATATCTAGGTCAAGTTCGAAACTGGGTCACGTGGGGTTAAAAACTAGGTCAGTAGATCTAAAAATAGAAAAACCTTGTGACCTCTCTAGAGGCCATATTTCTCAATGGATCTGTATGAAAATTGGTCAGAATGTTCACCTTAATGATATCTAGGCCAAGTTCGAAACTGGGTCATGTGGGGTCAAAAACTAGGTCAGTAGATCTAAAAATAGAAAAACCTTGTGACCTCTCTAGAGGCCATATTTCTCAATGGATCTTCATGAAAATTGGTCAGAATGTTCACCTTGATGATATCTAGGCCAAGTTCGAAACTGGGTCACGTGCGGTCAAAAACTAGGTCAGTAGGTCTAAAAATAGGAAAACCTTGTGACCTCTCTAGAGGCGATATTTTTCAATGGATCTTCATGAAAATTGGTCAGAGTGTTTACCTTGAAGATATCTAGGTCAATTTCGAAACTGGGTCATGTGGGATTAAAAACTAGGTCAGTAGATCTAAAAATAGAAAAACCTTGTGACCTCTCTAGAGGCCATATTTTTCATGAGATCTTCATGATTATTGGTCAGAATGTTCATCTTGATGATATCTAAGTCAAGTTCGAAACTGGGTCACGTGGGGTTAAAAACTAGGTCAGTAGGTCTAAAAATAGAAAAAACCTTGTGACCTCTCTAGAGGCCATATTTCTCAACGGATCTTCATGAAAATTGGTGAGAATGTTCAGCTTGATGATATCTAGGTCAGGTTTGTAACTGGGTCATGTGCGGTCAAAAACTAGGTCAGTAGGTCGAAAAATAGAAAAACCTTGTGACCTCTCTAGAGGCCATATTTTTCACGAGATCTTCATGAAAATTGGTGAGAATGTTCACCTTGATGATATCTAGGTCAAGTTTAAAAGTGGGTCACGTGCCTTCAAAAACTAGGCCATTAGGTCAAATAATAGAAAAACCTTGTGACCTCTCTAGAGGCCATATTTTTCAATGGATCTTCATAAAAATTGGTCAGAATTTTTTATCTTGATGATATCTAGGTCACATGTGCTCAAAAACTAGGTCACTATGTCAAATAATGACATCATACTCAGTTCAACACTGGGTCATGTGGGGATAGGTGAGCGATTCAGGACCATCATGGTCCTCTTGTTGTTGGGTTTAACGTCGCACCTACACAGTTATTAGTCATATGACTACTTTCCAGATTCGATGGTGGAGGAAGACCCCAGGTGTCCTTCTGTGCATTATTAGCTCGACTATTCATAGAATAGTGAGCTATTGCACTCGCCCATGCGTCGGCGTCCGCGTCCGCGTCCCGATTTTGGTTAAGGTTTTGTATGTAAGCTGGTATCTCAGTAACCACTTGTGGGAATGGATTGAAACTTCACACACTTATTCACTGTGACAAACTGACTTACATTGCACAGGTTCCATAACTCTATTTTGCTTTTTTACAAAATTATGCCCCTTTTTTCGACTTAGAAATTTTTGGTTAAGGTTTTGTATGTAAGCTGGTAACTCAGTAACCACTTGTGGGAATGGATTGAAACTTCACACACTTATTCACTGTGATGAACTGATCTACATTGCACAGGTTCCATAACTCTATTTTGCTTTTTTACAAAATTAGCCCCTTTTTCGACTTAGAAATTTTTGGTTAAGGTTTTGTATGTAAGCTGGTATCTCAGTACTTACTAATGGGAATGGATTGAAACTTCACATACTTGTTCACTATCATGATCTGACATGCACTAAGCAAGTCCCATAACTCTACTCTCTTTTTTTTCAAAATTATGCCCCTTTTTCGACTTAGCAGTTTTTGTTAAATTTTTGTATGTAATCTGATATCTCAATATCCACTAATTGGAATGGATTGAAACTTCACACACTTGTTCACTGTCATGATCTAACATGCACTGTGAAGGTCGCATAACTCTACTTGCATTTTTACAAAATTATGCCCCTTTGACTTAGCAGTTTTTGTTAAGTTTTTTGTATGTAAGCTGTATCTCAGTATCCACAAATTGGAAAGGATTGAAACTTCACACACTTGTTCACTGTCATGATATGACATGCAGTACAGAGGTTCAATACCTCTACTTTGCATTTTACAAAGTTATGCCCCTTTTTCAACTTTTGTATTCATTCAATTGACAAGGCTGTTGAATAGTCGAGCGTTGCTGTCCTCCGACAGCTCTTGTTTTATCATGGGCAGGTACCTGGGTAGAACAACCAGCCTTCAGTAAGCCAGATGGATGGCTTCCTCACATGAAGAATTCAACACCCTGAGGGAGGCGGGAACCCACATAGGTGAGGGGCAAGTGATTTGAAATCGGCTACCTTAACCACTCGGCCGTGGAAGCCCCCTGGTTTATTTTGTTAGATGATTTTGAAATCATTGGTCGTCCTGTCAATAACTATAACTATAATATACAATATATGTCAATAAATAATTTTCAGGGACAGAGATGTACCCGGGCTTGATACAGTTGTTCCCCTGGAGACAACTGCTGCGTATGACATTAAAGATGTTATGACAAGTGTAGCAGACGACAGCCATTTCTTTGAGATTATGCCAAACTATGCCAAAAATATAGTGGTAGGGTTCTCACGTATGAATGGTCGCACTGTCGGTATGGTAGGGAACCAGCCTAAAGTGGCAGCAGGTATTATGTGGAAAATTTTCACCATTTATCAAATGGAGAAACACTGATATATATCATGCTATTGATTGTATAGTTTTTGAACAGTTTGCTCAGATCTTTTTAGCTTTAACGGACAATGTCCTTTCCAGATTTCTGACTGGCTGTAGTTACTGTAGTATATATTTGAATAAAAATGCATAATTTAACAATGTTTACCCAGATCAGAACTTGGGAAGTATCAATCAGTGAATGATTCTGGTAAACTTGCTGAGGTTTAAATTTGAAATGAAAAAAAAAATACAGGTAGATAGTTGAAGTTTCATATGTTAAATTTCTCTCACTCACCAAGTACAAAATGAATTTGCTTGTATAGGGTAAATTGTAGTAGAAATTAATATTAATCTTTAGCCTGCTGGCGGCAAGTGATTCTGCTTTTGCGACTAGTTCATACCAAGATCAGCCTGCACATCCATTCTGTTCGCTAATCAGTCAGTATATTTTCAGTGAACATCCCTTTGAATAATGAGTGATACTGCCCAAATTGAACGACATACCAGTTCATTTTAGAAATTTGGCAGGGTAAAGGTTAATTATTTTAATATTTCAGGCTGCCTTGATATTAATGCTTCAGTGAAGGGTGCACGTTTTGTGAGGTTCTGTGACAGCTTCAACATACCTATAGTTACATTCGTGGATGTTCCAGGATTCTTACCAGGTATTCCAATCAAATATGCCTACATATAATACAAAAATCTTTCACTGGTTGAAGGTGCGGTGTGAAATATCTGGCTAAAGGGTTACTGTTTAGGTGGGAACAAGGCTCTGACGAATTACAGCAAAAGCAGTTACCGAAAAGCCAGATACTGCACCTTCTACCAGTGATAGATTCTTTATCTTGCATACTGTATTCTCCAAATAATAGAACAAATAAAATGACTCGTTTTCATTTAAGTTCTTTGTTATTATAGTAGCATATGAATTTACACATTTATTAATAAATTAATGCACAAGAGTCTTGTTACATCACAGGGTGTGAGAGGAGTTTTTATGGTGTTTAGGCTAGGTTTGACTTAACCTTAAATTCTCTATTTAGAAGTTTTTCTTAAAGGAAGTAATTCAGTAAGACTTGATGTAATAAGGTCTGATATTGTTGATGTGTCTCAAATGGATAAGGAATGTACTTGAGTTATGCAGAGGTTTTGATTGATCCAATAAAAGAACCTATTAAGAAAATGTCTGGGAAGCAAATGAATAAGCGAGGCCACGATACTCAAGCAAGCGGTGTTTAACTCTTAGCCTGCTGGCGGCAGATGATTCTGCCTTTGCGACCAGTGCAGACCAAGATCAGCCTGCACATCCGTGCAGTCTGATCATGGTCTGCACTGTTCGCTATTCAGTCAGTAAATTTTCAGTGAAAACCCCTTTGAGTAATAAGTGGTACTGTCCAAATTGAAAGATGGACCAGCCCATTATAGAAATATAGCAGGTTAAGGGTTAACTGCTCTTTACTGACTGGTAAATTATTTACCACAGCTCTCTGTACAAGACAATTTGTCATTTTAACTTCAGGAACTAGCCAAGAGTATGGCGGTATTATTCGACATGGAGCCAAGCTTTTGTTTGCTTATGCAGAAGCCACTGTACCTAAAATCACAGTCATTACAAGGAAGGTAAACTCAGTATTTATACTATCTTAGCCTTTGGCCACTTCATTTCAATATTTTAAGCTTGACAATTTAAAGAATAGGTAGAGATGTTGCACTCAAACCGTTATGCATCCCGATTGGTTAAGTTTTTTGTGTTGTAACCACTTGTGGGACTTTGTTGAAGTTTCATACATTTGTTCACTGTGATGACATGACATATGGTACACTGCACAGGCTCCAAGACTCTGATTTTCTTTTTAGCTCACCTGTCACAAAGTGACAAGGTGAGCTTTTGTGATCGCGCGGTGTCCGTCGTCCGTCGTCCGTCCGTGCATCAGTGCGTGCGTGCGTCCGTAAACTTTTGCTTGTGACCACTCTAGAGGTCACATTTTTCATGGGATCTTTATGAAAGTTAGTCAGAATGTTCATCTTGATGATATCTAGGTCAAGTTCGAAACTGGGTCACGTGCGGTCAAAAACTAGGTCAGTAGGTCTAAAAATAGAAAAACCTTGTGACCTCTCTAGAGGCCATATATTTTACAAGATCTTCATGAAAATTGGTCAGAATGTTCACCTTGATGATATCTATGTCAAGATTGAAACTGGGTCACGTGCGGTCAAAAACTAGGTCAATAGGTCTAAAAATAGAAAAACCTTGTGACCTCTCTAGAGCCCATATATTTCATAAGATCTTCATGAAAATTGGTCAGAACGTTCATCTTGATGATATCTAGGTCAAGTTCGAAACTGGGTCACGAGCCTTCAAAAACTAGGTCAGTAGGTCAAATGATAGAAAAACCTTGTGACCTCTCTAAAGGCCATATTTTTCATGGGATCTGTATGAAAGTTGGTCTGAATGTTCATCTTGATGATATCTAGGTCAAGTTCGAAACTGGGTCACGTCGGGTCAAAAACTAGGTCAGTAGGTCTAAAAATAGAAAAGCCTTGTGACCTCTCTAGAGGCCATATATTTCATGAGATCTTCATGAAAATTGGTCAGAATGTTCACCTTGATGATATCTAGGTCAAGAACGAAAGTGGGTCATGTGCCTTCAAAAACTAGGTCAGTAGGTCAAATAATAGAAAAACCTTGTGACCTCTCTAAAGGCCATATTTTTCATGGGATCTGTATGAAAGTTGGTCTGAATGTTCATCTTGATGATATCTAGGTCAAGTTCGAAAGTGGATCACGTGCCTTCAAAAACTAGGTCAGTAGGTCAAATAATAGAAAAACCTTGTGACCTCTCTAAAGGCCTTTTTTAATGGGATCTGTATGAAAGTTGGTCTGAATGTTCATCTTGATGATATCTAGGTCAAGTTCGAAACAGGGTCATGTGCAGTCAAAAACTAGGTCAGTAGGTCTAAAAATAGAAAAACCTTGTGACCTCTCTAGAGGCCATACTTTTCAATGGATCTTCATGAAAATTGATCTGAATGTTCACCTTGATGATATCTAGATCAGTTTCGAAACTGGGTCAAGTGCGGTCAAAAACTACGCCAGTAGGTATAAAAATAGAAAAACCTTGTGACCTCTCTAGAGGCCATATTTTTCATGAGATCTTCATGAAAATTAGTGAGAATGTTCACCTTGATGATATCTAGATAAAGTTCAAAACAGGGTCACATACCTTCGAAAACTAGGTCAATAGGTCAAATAATAGAAAAACCTTTTGACCTCTCTAGAGACCATATTTTTCAATGGATCTTCATGAAAATTGGTCAGAATTTTTTCTTGATAATATCTAGGTCAAGTTCAAAACTGGGTCACATGAGCTCAAAAACTAGGTCACTATGTCAAATAATAGAAAAAACAACGTCTTACTCAAAACTGGGTCATGCGGGAAGAGGTGAGTGATTCAGGACCATCATGGTCCTCTTGTTTTACAAAGTTATGCCCTTTTTATATGCCTGTCTCTGAAAGGGCGGGGCGTATTATGTGATCACTCACGGCAGTCAGGCGGGCAGTTGGCGTCCAAAGCATGTCCACTCTCTTAAATTCTAACAGTTTTCATTTGATCTTCACCAAACTTGCTGACAGTGTTTGTGAGCATAATATCTCGTCCAAGATGGATAACCAGCCAAGTTGCCCCAGGCACTCTTGGGTTATGACCCTTGAATTACTCGAAAAAACTGCGAATTTAGCCTTGTCCGCTCTCTAACTCAAACAGTTTTCATCCCATCTTCACCAAACTTGCTGACAATATTTGTGGACATAATATTTTGGCCAAGTTCGATAACCACCCAATCGCCCCAAGCACTCTTGGATTATGGCCCTTGAATGACTCAAAATCTGCAAAATTAGCCTTGTCCATCCAAACAGTTTTGATTTGATTGTCAGCTTCATCCCACATGGAACCTCACAAATACCTTGATTCCTTCTTACTTCTTCTTTGGGTTAACAAGGCATACAACATCAAGATTATTACCCTTATGATATGTAAATGAATATTTAGACGGGCGTATTTTGTGACAGTCTGACATTCTTATTTATATGTAAGCTTCTATCCTAAGTAACACCTTGTTCCAAAAACATGGCCTCTAGTTAGAGCTTGGTCACTTCTTTCTTTTTGTGGAGTGGGAATTTTAAAAGTCTGCTTGTCTCGGAAACTGTTGGTCGATTTAAAAATAAACTCGCACATTATGTTCTTTTGGGTGTCTTGTGTACAAGAGAGTACAGATTTTTCTGATTTGATGAAACAAAAAAAGATTGGGGGGGGGCACGAAACGTGGCTGAAATTAAAGTTTGGTTTTCTTCAAAGAAGTCTTACATATTATATTTCCCTCTTCTTATATGTGGCTAATGTCCATTTTGGCTTCTGTTATTTTGTTTTTACAGGTTTACCTTTGAAGAAAGTTACTTTATTAACCCTTGTTATGCTTGAAAGGATTGATTCTCCCTTTGCAACCAATGTAGATCATGACCAGCCTGCACATCTATGCAGTCTCCTGCACTGTTCGCCATTCGGTCAGTATTCAGCCCTTTTAACAGTTAATAGTACAGCGGGGAGTACTGTCCAAATTAAAAGATGGGTCAAGTTCATTATAGAAATTTAGCAGTGTAAGGCTTAAATACTATTAATGTTTTCAGGCCTATGGTGGTGCATATGATGTAATGAGCTCTAAGCATCTGCGTGGAGATACAAACTATGCTTGGCCTACTGCTGAGGTTGCTGTAATGGGAGCAAAGGTTTGTCACTTAATCTACTTGATTTATTATCATTCATCTCTTGAAATTTCAGAAACTATTTTCATTTGATATTTTTCTGCAGCAACATTACTAGTTTGTTGTCTTGAATTGAAAACATGCAACCAAAATATTAAAAATATTTTGCCTATTTAGTGGTAATGATACGGTACTGTACTCAAAGTTATCCTAGTGTTGTGTTGGAAGAAGTTTCTGGATACAGAATCAGTTTTTACTATGTCTTTAAAATTCTCCATGGAAGATCTACAATAAACAATTTATTGCATATACTTGTAAAATAGACTTCTGTTTAGAAGGCTATTTATTACATTCTGCCAGCAAAGTTTAATTTCGCTGGTGTTAAAAGTTAGTAGTTTCTGTCAAAGGGATATTAATTCATGAATGGAGTTGAAATACCCGTGCGAAAATGGAACAGGAAATCCTGGAATTATCCCAGGAAGTCCCATGACTATCCTGGGATAATTTCCTGAAAGATAATGTCCTGAAAATAACTCAGGAATTCCTGGGATAGTCCTGGGACTTTTCACGCCGTTAAATGGGAATGGAACAATCCCAGGATTTTCCTATGAACAGGAAAAAAACAGGACATCTGAGAATTCCAATCCTGCTATCCTGAAAATCCCAGGAATGTCCTGAGATTTCCTGAAGACAGGACATAAAAAGTATAATATTGTCCTGTTCTCAGGAAATCCCAGGAATTCTTGAAGTCAGGATATCCCAGGACAATTGTCCTGTCTTCAGGAAATCCCAGGAATTCATGATGTCAGGAAATTACAGGACAATTGTCCTGTCTTCGGGAAATCCCAGGAATTCCTGATGACAGGAAATCTCAGGACAATTGTCCTGTCTTCAGGAAACCCCAGAAAATGTAATTGAATACCTTGTAAACATGATTTGAAATTCTCTTTGGCGGGAAATGCAGTTAACAATTTGACCGTTAAAGTTCAATAGTATTTACAGTAAGAATATAAGGATTATCATTTCCTAATATTGAAAAATATTTTGTAGTTAAAAGGCATACATCATGTACATTAAAACAATACAACCTGTCATAGCAGAAATATTAATTTCTTGGCACATCTGAAATCAGCTTAAATATGTGCACTCATGGCAAAAGAACTAGGTGAAAGTACTACTATTTAGTCTAGAATCATCAAATTATGAGCTTCATACTGAGCAAAAAGCTCTTATCATTCTTTGATCTGTTCACTAGAGTCACTGTGAAACTGTCTTTGATCAAACATGCATGTACAGATAACCTAAACTGTACTAACACATTTCACTTTTTAATGCTCTGACTGATTTTAAAGAAAACTACGTTTCTAAGCAACTTATTGTTTTGTAAAATCATTAAATGAAGGAGTACATTTAGTATTATTTGTAAAAGTTTATACAGAAATAATTTGCTAACTTACCACAAATTTATAGAATATATTCCTGTTACACTGACAACACCACAATCAGAAGTACTTAATGATACAGTTTCTCCCAAAATATGGGTCTTCAACACCAGGATGTAATTAACTTATTACACCATTACAAGATCATGTTTCAAATTAATTACCATCTTTCAATCTGTATCTTTTAGAAAAAGTCCTGTCTTTTTCCTGTAAACAGGACAATTTTTCTATCAAAAGTCCTGTTTTTTAGTGTTAAAGTCCTGTCTTCAGGACTTTTTTGCAGCCTTGCTAGAAGAATCCCAGGATATCCCAGGATAATCCTGGGATTTCCTGAGAACAGGAAAATATTTCTGCACTGGTATGAAACAGATTGGGATTTAATTAGCTTACAGGTTCAGGATGAGCTAGTAATATAGGTTGATGGTTCGGTGTCAGTTGTCAGCATTTTAATTGAGATGTTGCAACATTTGAAGCTCCTGGCAAGGACCTCTCCCAGTTCTTTTCAAATAGGGATACTTGCCCCATTTTAGGAGCAGAGAGCTTAAAATAGAAAAGCATTTACACAACTTTTTCACATGAGCCACTTGACAGATCATCAAACATAGTCCTGTAGCATCATGATAAGGTCCGCTCTTACATTTGTTCAATTTGGGGAATATGGCCTGTTTTAGGGGCTGCTAGAGACCTTTTAACTATTTTTAGCTCGACTATTCATAGAATAGTGAGCTATTGCACTCGCCCATGCGTCGGCGTCCGCGTCGGCGTCCGCGTCCGCGTCCCGATTTTGGTTAAGGTTTTGTATGTAAGCTGGTATCTCAGTAACCACTTGTGGGAATGGATTGAAACTTCACACACTTATTCACTGTGACAAACTGACTTACATTGCACAGGTTCCATAACTCTATTTTGCTTTTTTACAAAATTATGCCCCTTTTTCGACTTAGAAATTTTTGGTTAAGGTTTTGTATGTAAGCTGGTAACTCAGTAACCACTTGTGGGAATGGATTGAAACTTCACACACTTATTCACTGTGATGAACTGATCTACATTGCACAGGTTCCATAACTCTATTTTGCTTATTTACAAAATTATGCCCCTTTTTCGACTTAGAAATTTTTGGTTAAGGTTTTGTATGTAAGCTGGTATCTCAGTACTTACTAATGGGAATGGATTGAAACTTCACATACTTGTTCACTATCATGATCTGACATGCACTAAGCAAGTCCCATAAATCTACTCTCTTTTTTTTCAAAATTATGCCCCTTTTTCGACTTAGCAGTTTTTGGTTAAATTTTTGTATGTAATCTGATATCTCAGTATCCACTAATTGGAATGGATTGAAACTTCACACACTTGTTCACTGTCATGATCTAACATGCACTGTGAAGGTCCCATAACTCTACTTGGCATTTTTACAAAATTATGCCCCTTTGACTTAACAGTTTTTTGTTAAGTTTTTGTATGTAAGCTGGTATCTCAGTATCCACAAATTGGAAAGGATTGAAACTTCACACTTTGCATTTTACAAAATTATGCCCCTTTTTCAACTTTTGTATTCATTCAATTGACAAGGCTGTTGAATAGTCGAGCGTTGCTGTCCTCCGACAGCTCTTGTTTCTCATGAACCACATAATGTATCTTTATCAGACTTGGTCTGTAGCATGATTATTAGGTCAACTCCATATTATTCAAATGGGGATACTTGGCCTGTTTATTTGGGAACTGCTAAAGCTAGAAATAGATAAACCTCGAGACAACTTAATCTCATGAACCGCTTGATGGATTTTTTTAGCTCACCTGTCACATAGTGACAAGGTGAGCTTTTGTGATCACCTTTCGTCCGTCGTCCGTGCCTCCGTCAACAATTTCTTGTCTGCACGATAGTGGTTTCATTATTGATTTTATTTTAACCAAACTTGCATACAACTTGTATCACCATAAGATGTCGGTTCCTTTGTTGAACTGGCCAGATCCCTTAATGGGATCCAGAGTTATGGCCCCTGAAAGGGCCGAAAATAGCTATTTTGACCTTGTCTGCACAATAGCAGCTTTTCATTTATGATTTTATTTTAACCAAACTTGCACACAACTTGTATCACCATAAGATCTTGGTTCCTTTCTTGAACTGGCGAGATTCCATTATAGGTTCCAGAGTTATGGCCCCTGAAAGGACCAGAATTAGCTATTTTGACCTTGTCTGCACGATAGCAGCTTCATTTATTATTTGAATTTAATCAAACTTGCACAAAACTTGTGTCGCCATAAGATCTCGGTTTCTTTCTTCCTTTCTTGAACTGGCCAGATCCCGTAATGGGGTCCAGAGTTATGGCCCCTGAATGGGCCAAAATTACATATTTTGACCTTGTCTGTACAATAGCAGCTTCATTTATGATTTGATTTTAACCAAACTTGCACACAACTTGTATCACCACAAGATCTTGCTTCCTTTCTTGAACTGGCCAGATTCCTTCTTGGGTTCAAGAGTTATGGCCCCTTAAAGGTCCAAAATCGGCTTTTTTGGCTTTTGCAGCCATATAGAGACTTCGTTTATGTTTTTTAGCTCATCTGATTTTTTGAAAAAAAATGATGAGTTATTGTCATCACTTGAGCGATTGTCGGCGTCGGCGTCGGCGTCTGCGTCGGCGTTGCCTGGTTAAGTTTTATGTTTAGGTCAGCTTTTCTCCTAAACTATCAAAGCTATTGCTTTGAAACTTGGAATACTTGTTCACCATCATAAGCTGACCCTGTATAGCAAGAAACATAACTCCATCTTGCTTTTTGCAAGATTTATGGCCCCTTTTGTACTTAGAAAATATCAGATTTCTTGGTTAAGTTTTATGTTTAGGTCAACTTTTCTCCTAAACTATCAAAGCTATTGCTTTGAAACTTGGAATACTTGTTCACCATCATAAGCAGACCCTGTACATCAAGAAACATAACTCCATCTTGCTTTTTGCAAGAATTATTGCCCCTTTTGGACTTAGAAAATCAGTTTTCTTGGTTAAGTTTTATGTTTAGGTCAGCTTTTATCCTAAACTATCAAAGCTATTGCTTTAAAACTTGCAACACTTGTTCACCATCATAAGCTGACCCTGTACAGCAAGAAACATAACTCCATCCTGCTTTTTGCAAGATTTATGGCCCCTTTTGGACTTAGAAAATATCAGATTTCTTGGTTAAGTTTTATGTTTAGGTCAACTTTTTCTCTTAAACTATCAAAGCTATTGCTTTGAAACTTGCAACACTTGTTCACCATCATAAGCTGACCCTGTACAGCAAGCAACATAACTCCATCCTGCTTTTTGCAATAATTATTGCCCCTTTTGGACTTAGAAAATCATTTTCTGAGTATTATGTTTAAGTCAACTTTTCTCATAAACTATCAAAGCTATTGCTTTAAAACTTGCAACAGTTTTTCACCATCATAAGTGGACACTGTACATCAAGAAACATAACTCTATCCTGCTTTTTGCAAAAATGATGGCCCTTTTTAGACTTAGTAAATCATGGGTAGGACAATATTTCTATTATACAAAAAAAAATCAGATGAGCGTCAGCACCCGCAAGGCGGTGCTCTTGTTTTTTTATACAAACTTCCAAAATATCTTCAACAACAATAAATCTTGGATTCCATGACAAATCAGATCCAGTTGTAGAGTTATTTTATATCTGATTACCTCCCTTGATTGTAATCAGAATGGATTTATATCAGTAAGTACTTATAGGACTTATTTGAAATTTCATAATTGTTATTAGTTGGACTGAGACAATCAGGGTAGATAACTATGGACTGATTTTATGTCAAATTACCTCCCTTTATTTCAAATTAAAATGGGTATATCTCCGTAACTAATGAAGATACTGATCTGAAATTTCATTTATGCCAACATATTTATTTGGCAGATCCTTCTTTTGTTCACTTACAATATTTTTTTAATTACTTCCCTTTTATGTTACTATAAATAGCTTGTTTTTAGTAACTTTTTTATTATTGGCCATAGGGAAAAACCGAGACCACTTTTCTGTGGTACAACATGGATGGTACCTCCAATTTTTAGGTGTTATTTGACATATCTATACCTTGTAAGAATGTTTTTCTTCTTTTTGGTTAAATTTCTTCCCTTTGTTGTTCCTGTCCTTTGGATTTAGATATTTTTTCTGAGGACCTTCTTGTCCTCAAGTGCAATGATAACAGGTGAGCGATATATGGCCATCATGGCCCTCTTGTTATAACTTGCGGTCTGTACCATCAGCATATGGTCCTCTCCCAAAGTCGGGGCCTTTGGTTCAAGGGGCCACTAGAGCTAAAAATAGAAACGTCTTTAAATTACTTTTCCTGTTAACAGATTGTCAGGGTCATGTGACTTAAGGCCTTGTGTATTAATTGGGATTTAATTTTGATATACTGAAGCAGCCCTGAACATAGGTTTTCCCCTTTAACTAGTTCACAGTAATTCTAACACTTCAAGTGTGGTCAGGTGATATAAAAAACTCATTTCTATTTACATGTGTGTATTTATATTGATTACAGGGGGCAGTGTCTATCATATTTCGGGGCAAGGATCAAGCTAAGAACGAGGCAGAATATGTAGAGAAGTTTGCCAATCCTTTCCCAGCTGCTGTTCGGGGTAAGTATCTCACCTCTGGTTGTATTCTGCATAGAATGAAGATACTTTTGGCAGACATTTTGCTTCTAAATATTTTTTGTCAGTTTTCTTTAGGTCATAATTTCTATCAAAGCTTAAGACTCGCATAATTTTACTAACATTTGAACTGTGCTATTATGGAATCAGTATTTTTATTTGGACTTGGAAAATTAAAAAGAGTACAAATTCAGCTTGAGGAAGACATACAAGTAGATGCTCTCTGTTAATTTCAGTGTAAAATACAGTTCATGTAAATATTTCTTGCATAACTAGAGTTGAAGGACAAAGTTATCCGAGTAGGAGATAACCATATCTTTTCCTTCTGGGAAAAAACATGCTATTCATGCCCATAACAGACATACAGTTGAACCTGCCTGAGAGGTCACCTCTATTAAGCAGCCACTTGCCTTAAGCAGCCAATCAGCTAACTTCTAAAATTGATTTTCTGTTCTAATTTCAATCTCTCTTAAGCAGCCTTCTGCCTTATTATGCTGCTCCTTTGGCTGGCTGCTTAACACAGGTTTGACTGTATTTTACTGTTACATTATGATGTTATAGTGAACGAGTTCTACGATTCTAAAGTTACAGTTTCTCTGAAAAATTGCAATGATATCAACAGTAGGCAAGGAAAATGATCTAACATGACTGCCAGAGAAAGGCAGGTGTTTTACCATCCCTCAGGACAGGGTGGATAAAACTGGCTGGCACTCGGTTTTCCATTCCACGCTGCCACTCGGGGTATGGGAAAACTCTGTTTTACACAAGCAGTCATGCAAGATGCTTCTGGTCTTTTAACAAGTGAACACAAGATGCAAACTTTTCATGTACGGTTTATCCACAAGCGAAAACGTAAGATAGTATCTGTATTCAGTGTATGCAGAAGAAATCCGTAAAGTTATATGTACTTTTTTATGTTAACACATAATGCTGTGTATTTTCAGGATTTGTTGATGACATTATAGAGCCCAGAACAACAAGAAGACGAATCTGTTTAGACTTAGACGTGTTAGCCAGTAAAAAACGTGAAAATCCATGGAAAAAACATGCTAATATGCCCCTTTAAGTAAAAAATGGTGTGTAATCAATATTATATTAAATGTAGTGATGCAATAGGGCAAATGTTGTACTTTAACTGCCCATGAAAAAAATAGAAGCTTACTAGTTAGAGTCGGCTGATAGTAGTTTCATCGGCAAATGACAGTTTTCTTGTCATCCCGGATGCACCCAGAGGAAATCGGTTTCTGAATGAAACTGATTAGAAAAATGAAAAAAACTGCTCATTGTTCTGCTTGGTAGAAAAATATGAAACTTTAAGGTTATAAATCCACTGGAATGATGTTATTTGTAACACTGCTGAATGTATATTTCGTCAATTTTTGCATATCTGCTTCATCAGATAAGTGTATATTAATGTAAAGTCATTGATCAAAATAAAGGCTTTTAGAATTTTCTTTATTTGTGTACCTGTTGATTACTGACAATACCAGTTGATTACCGCCTAGATATGATTAGTCAGAATCTCAGGGATGTAGGAAGAATTTTTCCTACAGAAAGTCTGGTTGAAATATTTTTAGAAATTCAGGTGAAAGCCTTAGGGTGTTGACTAAAAGCATTGCATACTGGGTATTTTCATATATTCATACTGTTTCTTTATCATTGATCATAAAATGAAAGTTTAGAATATTACTTTAACCGATAACAATTAATGTTGTGGAGCTAAAACCTGCTATCTGCAGTCTTTGTCTATATGTAGATAGCACATTTTTGCAATTAAAGTACATAGAAGTTTTATGTTTTTGCATTTTTGCTTCAAAATGAATATTCAGATTATTATGAAGTTTTGTCCCATGAATGTCTTTTTGGTTATTATTGTGTTTTGTTACCCGTGCAGGTATGTTATTTCCTTAAATGAATTGCCAGTGATATGTGTTCGGCTGTTGTGACACACAAACCTTTATCAAAGTAAACTATGTAACTTGTGAGCAAACTACTGGTATATCTATTGTAGTCACTATATTTTACAGTAACTATGATCTGAATGTTAATTTAAGTTCATTGTATGTATATATGCATGACAAAAAACTGTGTATAGTTTTATAAAATGTTCTGTTAAAGTAAAAAAAAAATGTAAATGATGGTGATATTCTAGATGTTACTCTAATTTTTTTAATACAGTTGACAAGATTTCCAGTCTTATCTTAGTTACAAGAAAACAGACACATACAAACTTACTGAATGACTTGCAGGTCAGCAGTCAAAACTATTTCCTGAGGGCTGATAGTTTTGACTAATGAATGGTTAATTTGTTACACGACATAAAAAATAGATTTTATATTTTATATTTTTTCTCAAGCTGTGATCTTGGTCTAGCAAATCCGATCTGTAGACCAGTCAATAGCACAAACTATTGACCGGCAATTTATATAAGTTGGCATGTAATAATACTACTACGTTATATTCATTCAATCAAATCAGTAAACACTTTTAACAGTAGAACCATTTCAAGAAATCAAACATTGCTTTACAGTATAGATTATTATCTTGCATACATTTGGAGGTTTTAAACTTGCCAATCATCTTTTTCTTCTTCTAATAAAAAGCACTAAAAAAGCTTTTGCCCGACACCTTTTGATCAAAGCAGATGAAGTCATAGATTCATGTACATGTAGACTATCGAAAGAGTTAAATACTAGAATATAGTTATTTCATGGTCTTGTCTGAGTCAATAGTCAGCTACCGGTATTTGCCCTTGCTCCTTCAGACTTTTGATGATATTTTCAGTTGTATGCAAAAAAGCTGTTTCATTACATTTCAACAGAAATAAGTTTCCAAATATTTTTATTTTTACAAAAGTAAACGGTGTTTAATATAGAACATTCACAGCACAAACTACGGACTAGCAATTTACGTAACGAGTCTTGTAGTGACAGTTTCTATTGTACGGCCAGTTCACCTCCCCCATTTCCCCTTTTGTATGGCCAGAATTTTCTTTTATATCGAACAGCTTTTTAGAAATGGTTTTAGTGTCTGTTCAGTTATTCTCTCTATTTTTTGTTTGTGAATACTCATTGCAGATTAGCATTTATTTATGATATGTAGACTTTGTTAAGAATAAAATATTAAACCATGTATTGTTTTTCTGTTTTGTTTTGAGGTCAGTAGGTCACAGATCAAGATCACAGTGACCCAGAACATTTAAAACTGTTTTCAGACAATAACTTCAGAACGCTTGGGCCTAGGATCAGGAAACATAATAGGGAGGTTGGTCATGACCGGCAAATGACCTCTATTGATTTAGAGTTCAAAAGGTCAAAGGTCAGAGTGACCCAGAACATTTAAACCATTTCCGGACAATAACTGGAGAACGCTTGGGCCGAGGATCATTAAACTTTATAGGGAGGTTGATCATGACCAGCAGATGACCTCTATTGATTTTGAGGTCAGTAGGTCAAGCAAGTTCAGCTTTGACATTGGCTTAGGTCTGTGACAAGGCCATAATGTGGGGGTATAATTCGTCACTCCTGTGACAACTCGTTTGTATTTAATGGCTACAATTCTTGCTCTTTTTAATACCGGTAACCTAGATCATCTTACCCTTTTATAACCTAGATCAAAGAGCTTTTCATCCACCTCTATTCAAAGTCTTTGGTGTTTTATTTCAACAGAGCCGAAGCTTGTTATTATAACCAGAATGCATCTGTCTGCTAACACATGATTTTTGGTCTTTATGCCAAGTTGAATGTTATGTCTCTAGAAATTGTTAAAAAGAACTTTCACTGTACCTTCGTATCAAATTAACCTCATGGTTCCTTGCTCTGCCTGCTGAGCTAAGCTTAGCCTAGGAGAACATGATCAGAAGGGGTGTATAAAATTCAAAAAGCACAAGCAAATATGTATAAAAATATTTTAATACATAAAATATCATTGATGGCAGAATGAGAAAAAAATCAAGAACTCATCAATGAGAAATAAATAATACCATTACACTAACAATATAAAAAATTTGATGAATGAACAGGAAGCTTCTACCAAAAAACTTCATATATTCCTTTTTACCTACCTTTATCAGGTTACATTTTCTCAAAAACTTTCATTGGATATTCAAATAAAATCTTTTATTACCAAACATACTTTGTGACTATATCCAGTCAAAATCTTTTATTACCAAACATACTTTGTGACTGCTAACTCCAAGTACTGTTTTTCCCTTTAATAATTCATAAAATCTCAAATGATGTATATCGTAATGCTCTCTGTATGACTAAATGCATCTGAACAAGAACTCCATTATACCAGTGTTGTTAAAAGATATGTCATTGAATATTGAAAACTATAGTAAATTTACTTGAAAACAGGGTTTCAAATCACACTCACAATTTAGGTAAAATGGGTTTATTCTAGCTTTGGAAGTGGGAAAAAACCCAAGTACACGTACCACAAGGCACCTGGGTAGAATTTTCATAGCCATTTGCAAAATGAAAACTGGTGGCTGGAGCTCATCAGAATTGTACCTTATCTCCAGTTGGCCATCTTGAAGACTTCATACTTAAATCTTAAACATGTGGTACATTTGTACTCTGATGTGATTTTATATGCATTTCAGAAAATGGCTATGATGATAAGTAATTAAGGACATGATGAATAATTATTAAAGACTGACAATTTCAAAAACAAGTAAGTCAAGTCATGGACGGAATGTTATTGGTGCCATAAATAAATATTTTACTTGTACATACATACAAGTTCTTGTATTTACATGAAAAATATATCACAATCTATTAAACAACTATTCTTCACCTGCACACAAAGTTACAAAATATCAGGAAAGTTTTACAATAACAGAACCTGCCTTTTTTGTTATGCTAAATTGCATTCTATGTTGTCTCCATAATTCAAAATTGTTAAAGATATAACAGTATTTTAATAGATCAATAAATACAGTCAAACTTTGTTAACTTGAACTAGGCGGGACCAGCAAAATTTGTTCGAGTGATTGGTCCTTTGAGTTATCAAACAAATTACATAATACATGGATTTTTCCGGGACCTGACGAAAAGTACGAATCATCCAAGTTCGAGTTAACGAAGTTTGACAGTAGTGTATTAAACCACTAATTCCAAATTCCTTCTCAGATTATTCATCAGAGAAAGTTTTTAAATATAGAGTCGATCAGCTGTTCTCAAGAAATGTTCAGATCTGTTGTTTAATCACAAGTTAGCTGTGTTAAGTCTTGACAGCAGGCCTGGTTCCACCACTACGGGAACCAGCAGTTGTTGCTGTGGATACAGGTCTCTCTGGGCGCTCTCTTTCCTTCTGGTATTCCATTTCTATTTTTGCTTCAATTTTTTCCCAGTCTATCTCAATCTTAAAGATAAAATGCAGAATTCAAAACTCAATCTTCAGACTTACACAAAAGGCCAGAAGAAAAAAGCCTGTGTTTTCAGGTTTTTTTTTTTCTTATTTTAATTGCATGGAGAAAGTGTCATAAGAATGTGAATACATCTCTAAGTCGATTTTAACACATTTTAAATACCAAATTTCCTAAAATTCACTTCTGACGGCAAGAAAAAATTTTTTTTTCAAAGACGGGGGAAAAAACATTATGGTCAAGGATAAATCTATGCGTCAGTGAAGCGCCGTACTACGTACAATGATTTTGTTAAATCAATGATGTAGATCTATATCAAGAAAGAGGAAATACATAAAAAGTTCTCTATTTACTGCTGTTACTGAATCTGTATTCTTTTTCAGTGTACCCTGAACCTGGATATTTAAACATTTTGTAAATAACATTAACAGACAGGCTGCAGGAAAGAACTGTTTCTAATACGTATAAATAATCTGAAAAATAAGACGGACAGAAAACAAAACTCACTCCCTCCTTGTATTGCAGGAATCGTTTATTTGTTTCCTGTTTTCCATACTGTGTCATATACTTCTGTCTATAACCAAGCACTGTATCTACATGTGTCTTGTGTTTCACTGCCAACTCCAACGCCCTGTAAAATACCCAAACATATGTTACTAAACTTATTCAATATATCACATGACATTATCATCAAATGCTACATGAAGAAGACAAAAAATTGTCATAATTCATACTGCCTGTTTACTGAGACATTCACTTTGTTCATCTGGTTTTCTATAAAATACTAAAAACCTCCTGTGTCAAACAGACAAACATTTTCCTGTCAACATTTGTCATAAGTTCAAAGCATGTGCTATATTGGCAAAATAACTTAAACCCTGACATCAACATTATAACTACAGAGCAACAGGTTGACCATAAAAACAAAACAGAGACTAGAAGATGCTCTTGCAGAAAAGAGTCTCCCACAAAAGCGATAGACTAAGTGTTAATAGGCAAGAAGTCAATGAGGGACAGGAGCCAAAATCAAAGACACTAATGGTTGACTGAAATTTATGCAAAAGGGATCACCTATTTAGCATGTCCAATCATCCTATGAAGTTTCAATGTTCAGGGTCAGGTGGTTCTCAAGTTCTAGATTGAGAACAGTTTTCCATCTTCAGGCCCCTGTGACTTTGACCTTTGATGTAGTGACCCCAAAAACAATAGGGTGGGGGAGACATAATTAAATTTCAACAATAATACCAATAAATTTCTCTAAGAACAAATTGCCTACAACGAAAGTTCTTTAGTTTTTTTGTCAACGTTATAATTTCTAATGTGCATTAACATACCTGTCCCAGTTGTAGAGTTGAATGTTGAGTAAGATAGCTCGGAAAGTAAGTCCTGCCTGTAACAGTATAGCCTCAGCATCTTGTGGATTACCACATAATAATGCCATCTCAGCATTTCTTGCATCCTTTACTGGAATATCCTTGATATTCAGAATAAACTGTACTTTATCTGCCTGAAAAATTTCAAAATATTCTTTAAACAAGACGGCCATGATGAGCCTAGATCACACACCTGAGTTACGCTGCTTGCTTGAACAGTTTTTGTAGATAGTTACGCAAGGAAAATGTCTGTGAATTTATATTAAAATAAATCTTGGCAGGTAATGTGTATGTGTGAGTGTTGGAGGGAGGGCAGAAATGGGGTACGAAGTTATGGGAATAACATATGACAATATCCAAGAAGAAGAAACAGAAAAATTTGTACCATCTTTGCGAAAGGTCGCCCAAGAAACATTGTGTAAAATTGTTTAAAAATTGGGCCTGCTATTTCGGACAAGAACATATTTAAAGTTTCCAATATATACATATAGGAAAAAAATGACAACTCCTTCTGGCGGCCATATTTTATGACAACTCAAATAATATGAACAATCTTGTTTTATGACAACTCAAAGTAATTTTAACAATCTTGGTAGAAGGTTACATAAGGACCATTTTGTGAAATTATTTCAAAATCGGATGTGGTTTATGACGAGATGACGTTTGAAGATTTTTCGAATTTTAACTCTGGTGGCAACCAAGCAAGACCATTTTGAACAACTGAGGTAGAGGACCACCCAAGCCAAGTTTCATCAAAATCTATTCTATGTTTTGGAAATGTTGTTGAAAGAAATTGTTGACAACTGATCGACAGACGACGGACACAGCGTGATCACAATAACTCACCATAAATTCATGCTCAGGTGAGCTGTAAATATAATCAGGGTATAAACTGTTTTTATAAACAGTATTGGACAAATATCATCTAATAAACTTCTACTACTTATTCATACACTTCGAGTTTGATTAGCAAGTTGAGGCAGTTTTTCTTTTAAAAACACTGAAGGATGGCAATTTAATCAAAATTTCTGAACAAGACTGTCCAAAAAGTGTAGGTTTTAATCTTGAACTGCACCTTCTCCTAAGATGTTTTTCCAGAAAGTTTACTGGAATAATAATATCTAAGCTTTCTCCACAATCAAGCTTAAAGATACCATGGAACATTACCTCTTGTATGGCTGCATATGCTATTTCAGCTGTGTTCAACTCTTTTGCATATGCTGACATGGCTGCTAAACACGCCCACAGTGTCTCATCCTGCAGAAGAAAAAATCTACATTAATATTTTCATGTAAGTTATACTAATGCCCAGAAAGCCAGAATCAAATGTGTCCTTTGAATGCACTTTATGAATTGGTAAGAAGCAGATGTACAGCATGCTTGTGCAATTATCAACTGGACCCAGTTTATAGTAACTTGCCATGACACATACAATATGGCAACTTGTGAGTACATGTGTACTGTACTGTTTCCACTCAAAGTGAAGTATTTAGCAACTACTGGAAACTGCTGCCTACTTAGAAACTTTCAGTCACAGACTTGCACTGCCCTAAAACTTAACTCTTGCACAGTGGTACGGCTTCTTCAATTGCAAGAAGTTAAGAATGTATGAACAAAAGTACACTAATGTTAAGCCACAGAAACTATATATGTAATGCTCGCTTTAATGCGCTTACCTTGACAAACCTAGACAACCTGACAGCATCGTCCCATCGTCCTGACTGGATGTAACTGTGTAGTATGGCTGGGTAGGGAGAGATAGATGTACTGACGAGAGAACCTTCCGCACGTCTGATCACTATATGATTACCCACAAACTGTAGTAACTGTGGGTTCTTTCCAAACTCACTGAAACAATATATTACATGATAAAACCTTTCCTAGATAATCAGCTGAAACCTTTCTTAATATCCACTCAAAGCTAAAAATAATTATACATGTATTTAACTCGAAAGCAATGTTTTGGTAAAGCAAACTTGTTTCTCAGTGTTACATGGGCTCATTTCATTTTTTTTCAACACAATTTAGATTATGTAATGGTGGCCCATTAAACCAAAGTATGTCAAGATTCTGTATTAGTACTAATTTGTTCTCCCATAAAAAAGCTGAAAACTTATCTAATAATTTCTCAATGCAAGACTGAGGTCAAGAATGAATGACATTCCATGTATATCCTTCAGTCAAAGTGTCACCAAGATCATTACCTCTTTTGGAGAAGGAACATGCAAAATCTTGATTGGTATTCCTGATTCCTATCTACACAGTTAACAAAGCTGCTTCATGTAGCCCTAGAAAGTCAGTAAGTGCTCAGCTTGTCTGTTATATTTTATGGCTGAAAGTGCCCCTATGAAATCTGTACATACACCAAACTAAAGGAGCTGCAATATCATACCTGGCTTCCTTTTCAAAGATAGTTCTTGGCAGCAGATCTCTGTCTACATACACAGCACTAGGATAGTACCAGACTGTGAATTTACCATCAGCAAGAGCAGCTAACATATTGGTGGCATCATTCCAGGCCAGTGACATTATCATAGTACCTGAAAATTATATTTAGAGGGAACATTACAAGAAGCTGTTGTATAGCCAGTAAATGAATGGATCATGTGGATAAAAAGTTTAAAGTATATAAAAATCAATAGGTTTACTTTGAATTAAAGAGACTTTAAAGTAAGCTTAAAATTGCAGCCATTAATTACATGGGACTTCAGTTAGCAAAAAAAAAGTACAACAAGAGCACCGCCTTGCGGGTGCTGACGCTCATCTGATTTTTTTTTTGTGTAATAGAAATATTGTCCTACCCATGATTTTCTAAGTCTAAAAAGGGCCATCATTCTTGCAAAAAGCAGGATAGAGTTATGTTTCTTGATGTTCAGTGTCCACTTATGATGGTGAAAAACTGTTGCAAGTTTTAAGGCAATAGCTTTGATAGTTTATGAGAAAAGTTGACTTAAACATAATACTCAACCAAGAAAATGATTTTCTAAGTCCAAAAGGGGCAATAATTATTGCAAAAAGCAGGATGGAGTTATGTTGCTTGCTGTACAGGGTCAGCTTATGATGGTGAACAAGTGTTGCAAGTTTCAAAGCAATAGCTTTGATAGTTTAAGAGAAAAAGTTGACCTAAACATAAAACTTAACCAAGAAATCTGATATTTTATAAGTCCAAAAGGGGCCATAAATCTTGCAAAAATCAGGATGGAGTCATGTTTCTTGCTGTACAGGGTCAACTTATGATGGTGAACAAGTGTTGCAAGTTTTAAAGCAATAGCTTTGACAGTTTAGGAGAAAAGCTGACCTAAACATAAAACTTAACCAAGAAAACTGATTTTCTAAGTCCAAAAGGGGCAATAATTCTTGCAAAAAGCAAGATGGAGTTATGTTTCTTGATGTACAGGGTCTGCTTATGATGGTGAACAATTATTCCAAGTTTCAAAGCAATAGCTTTGATAGTTTAGGAGAAAAGTTGACCTAAACATAAAACTTAACCAAGAAATCTGATATTTTCTAAGTACAAAAGGGGCCATAAATCTTGCAAAAATCAAGATGGAGTTATGTTTCTTGCTATACAGGGTCAGCTTATGATGGTGAACAAGTATTCCAAGTTTCAAAGCAATAGCTTTGATAGTTTAGGAGAAAAGCTGACCTAAACATAAAACTTAACCAGGCAACGCCGACGCAGACGCCGACCCCGACGCCGACAACCGCTCAAGTGATGACAATAACTCATCATTTTTTTTCAAAAAATCAGATGAGCTAAAAAGGGTAGGTACATGTAGTTATTTAAGGGTAATAAACCGAAGTTATGATGTAATGTCCTGTATCTTGCGGAAAACTTTTTAGAATATCTCTTCATTATTCAGGTTCTAATACCAAGTTCCAGTGACAATGAATGAAAGGTTTGAAGAAGATATACACTGTGACATACCTAGTTTCACTGTTTTCCTGTCTGTACCAAACACTCTGACAGAAGTAAGGTATAAGTCTCTGTTTTTATCTATGATGGCTAGACGTCTCTCTGCACCTGGACCACACTGGTCTAATGCTATTTCCATTACTTCCAACTGTAAAAGATTATAGTCACTTCCGTTTATTTATGTTCAAGTTTAGCATCTTTTTCAACAATTTTCCAGTCATACAAGCAATGGTGTCTACTTGAAGAAGTGAGCACATGTCCAACTTTATTGTGCTGCCTCAAAGGAATAGCAGGCTGTAGACATGTGACATAATACCCAACCCAGACACATTATATGGACACCAGGCAGACCAGCCCAAGAACTATCCTCTTTATATGAAGCACCAAATGAGGAAGCTACCAGAACCATTTCTCACATCTTTTGTAAGGCATGGCAATGAGTGAACCCACAAACTCCTGCACTCCAAGAGGGTGCTCTACTTCTAGGCTACCAAGGCCTTTATTGTCTTTCATATCTGCAATCAATTACCACTCTTTTGCAACAAATATATAGATAGGTGTAACTGCCATTCTTTAAAAATACCTCATGAGAAATGTTAAAGATAAAATTCTTACTAAACATATAGCTGGCCAGAGCTTCGTATACAGTATTTATTGTGAGGACATTCAACTCTCATAATACAAAATTTTGTGTTTAAAAAAAAAACCAAAAAAAAACCAGTATATCCATCTCAAAGTCTGATATATGCTGTGTTTTAAATACTGTCCTCAATTTTGTACAACTAATGGTTACATTTCTTTTCACTATAGCTCTCATTATCTGAAGAAAAATTTCAAGTGAATCAATAAGTTTACCTTATGTGTGATAGGCTTTCCATCACCAAGTGGTTTACCACTGAGAGCATCAAACACATATACAACTGAAATATAATTTTTATGAAATTATTCCATGGCAAGGCAAGGAATATACATCTATAATCTTTTTTTTAATGTTTAAAAGGTATTCCGAAAATAAAGTGTAATGTGATAGTGCAAGACCTTTTTTGTTTGTTCGTTTGATGAGGTTTAAACATAAGCTTTTTCCCAACAGTATTTCAGTTATGAAGCAGTAGTCAGTTAATCTTACTACTGTGCCTGAATTCTGTATGAATGCTTGTGCTATCCAAGTAACTGACAACTTTCCTTACATCCAGAGCTACAGCAATTTCACAAACAGTGATTATTGCACTGACATCACACTGTACATTTCAATTTTAGATATATCATTTAAACAGTAATTACCTTTTTCGTCAGCTTTATCTCTGATTGCTACAGTGTCATTACTGATAGAGACAGTCTGTGAGTTGAGGATATCTGCTCGGAGACCAGGATACTTGGGTGAACACGCTAACCTTCCGTCATATGTATATACATAAACTCCAGCTACATCAATGAGGAGGAAATGTCTGTAAAATATAATCACATTTTGTAAAATTTTGTGATAAAATTAGTGTATTTACATAAAAATTATTACCACGTAAGATAGAATATATAACCTTAAGGCTCAAACACCATTGCAGTATGTTAAAAAAACAAAACAAAAGAAAAAACACACACACAACACACCTTTTGCCAAGGTGCACATATTTACTTAAAACTAACTTATATGTTTGCTCTCTTGTCCTTGACAATGGTGAAAGTCAGTCCGTAAACAACTGCTGCATAGTATCACTCTTAGTTTTGGTAAATTTCACATTGAATTCCCCCTCCATTTCAAACCAAATACCATTCTATAAATAATCACAAGCAGTTACTTCCTTTTAAATACTAGAGCTGCTTTTGAGAAAAGCACATGTCTACAACAACTGCCTTATAATCTGTTTAGTAAGTCTTTCTTTATATACTGTTTTTTTTCACAGAAAATATACCTTTGATAGTTTTGGAATAAGTTTTGGAGTAAGCGGCCTATCGGTAATTCAAGGGCCATAATTCCGAAGTGCCTGAGCCGATTTGGCTAGTTATCGATCTTGGCCGAGGGCTTCTTGGCAAACACATTTTGTTTAAGTTTGGTGAAGATCGGATGACAAATGTTCGACTAAGTGCAGACAAGATTTGTGACAGACTGACACATACACAGACATAATTAATGTGTGGGAGACATAACTAATACCACTAGAATTTCTAACAATCCCTATTCTAATTCGTTTTCATTTTACTATGTAAGGGAGTAACAGGTGCAGTGGCTAGCAATTTGGACTTTAGCGCTGGTGATCCAAGTTCCATTCCTGATCACGGCTGATGTCCTCACTAGTTATACAGTGCAGGATTATTATTGTAACTGGTAAGGTATCAAGCAGTATCAGCCTAAACTGATGTAGGGGAGGTAACTATGACATCTCCTATCGGCTCCATTGGAAATTAGTTCCAAATGGGGACTTCCCTTGACTACCCATGATAAACGAGAAACCTTTACTTTTACACTGAAGGAAACTTACTTTTCTGCTTGCATTATAAGGGACACATTGCCTTCCTTGAGATCAAAGATCATTGGTGTATTGAAGTTCTTTGTACTAAAATACATAAATCAAACAAATGTTATTACATGGTCTTCAAAGCCACCAATCTATCTAGCAGTATCTAACAAGCCTAGGTACACTAACAACCTGAGTAATGTGATAATATAAAGACACTGAAGAATATATAGCTTTATCCAGTCCAACACAGAAACAAGTTGATACAGATGTCTGGAAAAGCAAGCAGATTTTTAAATAATGAAGTGTGTGTAACTTTATACTTGAAATACCATAAATTTGAACAAGTAGGATTTTCATTTTTCACAATACATGTATATCAAATATCGAGATTTTTTTCTGTATTTCAGGAAAACTAAATTTGAGAGCTTTCACAGTTGTATCAATCAACAAAATGGGTGTCAAACAATTTACTGAATTTCCCACTTATAATCATCTTGAAAATTAAAGTCCTTAAAAGTTTTGATAAAAACCACAGAATTTAATGCCAACAAAATAAGATTTGACAGTAACTTTAATGAGGTTTGGCACATCACTGTATTTCATTATGTCTGGAAAAGCAAGCAGATTTTTAAATAATGAAGTGTGTGTAACTTTATACTTGAAATACCATAAATTTGAACAAGTAGGATTTTCATTTTTCACAATACATGTATATCAAATATCGAGATTTTTTTCTGTATTTCAGGAAAACTAAATTTGAGAGCTTTCACAGTTGTATCAATCAACAAAATGGGTGTCAAACAATTTACTGAATTTCCCACTTATAATCATCTTGAAAATTAAAGTCCTTAAAAGTTTTGATAAAAACCACAGAATTTAATGCCAACAAAATAAGATTTGACAGTAACTTTAATGAGGTTTGGCACATCACTGTATTTCATTATATAGAACTGGTTTCCCTGATCATATAAACTGTTGTAGAAAGCTGGGAACCAAAGGGCACGAATTTGATGATAAGCGTTTCAGCGATCCAGACTGTCAAGGTTGGTTATTACAGGTATGTTTATTTTTAGAAACGGTTAAAAATCGTTCTGTTTTTTGTTGTTTAGACAAAAATAGAAGTTCAGTTGTTGCAGAAAATAGAAATATGTTAAGTTTACGTCCATTTTTTACACAAGTAGCATGTAATTACCCACTTAGGGGCACGAATATATGGTAACACGGCATATATCATCAAACAATAAAAGCAGCTCTTTGGTGATATTTTTCATTCATAAAATGATTATGATTCCAAATATACTCAAATGTTTCTGAGTTTTTCTTCAAGAAAATGATCTGAACATTGTCATTTACAACAGCTGACTGTTAGTCAGGTACAATGTCTGAAGGCACAGGTATACCCCTAAAATTGTACTCAAGGGATGAACAGTCATGTGGATTAGTAATCATGTATAAAACTAAGTACTGTCTATTTCAGATTAAAAGTTGATATTAAATTTTACCAGTATTCAGCCAGGCAAATTACTTTATTTGGTGTAGAAAGTATTCTAAATAATGCTGAATTTTTAAATGAACAAAATAATAGGAATAGAAACTTGTGCTAGCATACCCTACTGTAAAGCAAGTTTCTGTGTGTTTTTTTTTCCCCTCAAATTTTACCATTTCCTTGCTCTAAGCCCTTTCAAAAATTCTAGCAAAAATGTAACAGAACAATAACAAAGTAATCAAAAGTAAAGAACCATTTACCAAAATCTAGCTTCACTTGCTTCTCCACTATTTGAATATTTTAACATACAGAAAATAGTTAACCATCAATTTGACACATCACTGTAAAACATCTAAATGCAATTTTACAAAACAGTAGGATAAGACCTGCACATACAATGAAGTGAAACAAAATGAAATTCAACTACTGTAAAGACAATTTTGTCACAATAAATCTGATACTTTCATATTTGCACCAAACTGTTATTTTGGGTTTAATGCCATTTTTGACACTATTTCAGTAAAGTAATGGCAGCCAGTTAACCTGACCATTGTAAATGAATCATGTACTAGTACAGTGACCTATTTTTCTACATGTGAATGACAATTTATACAAAAATACAAACCTGTAAATATAGCACTGAGATGACGTGGCTACAACAAGGTAATTAAATGCTAGCGATGCTTTAATGACACGATCTCTGAAGTCAAGTTTGTCGTATGTCTCGTTTAAGACGTTCCGGACAACTATCTTTTTGCTTTCTGTAACTGTTGCCTCAAAATTATTCCACTCTAACCTCCTGCAAAAAGGGTAAAAGCTCAGCTTTAAAACAACTTTGAAGATTAAAGGAGTTCATCACAATAATTTGTGCGCAGCTCAATCGCGCAGCAAGCGATAACCACTGTAAAGTTCAGGATTCTCCTCCGAAAGTACACAGTTGTCCGATATGCAGCGCACTCGCGCAAAAAACATCGTATGTACTGACAATATAGGTCGTGCATCTATATTTTACCTTTAAAAGTGATGGTGTTTTATTGGAGGAGTAGTCGTAGGAAGTGCTCGAATCGAATACATTGTGGGCAGCCAATTTGAAAGTAAACCATTTCGTCCAGTAATGATGCAGCCGACTCCAAGTCAAATAAAATTCCAGAAAATCTTAACGTAGATCTATCTCCTTCAAGTTCAAATGTGACTTCCTAAAAATGTTGTTATACTTTTGTGCCCCATCCCGCATTTCACGTAGTAAGACCAGAGTTATGGCCCTTGACCGTCAAATTGTACATAAAGGTTCTAAACATTTGTGTCGCATGTACCTCAAAAGTATATGCGCCAAGAGTCATGAAACCACACAAGAATTAAATTCAGCATGCGAAGTTGTGCACCAATGATTTTATTTGAGGTTTCACTCAGTAAAAACAGATTTATGTCCCTTGACGTGGTCAAATATATACGTAAATGGCATGTGTAGAACGTATCTCAAAAAGTATTTGACCTAGAGGCATGCAACCTTAAAGGAGCATCATTCCGATTATTCCGCATGTGAGTAAGAAAATTGGTTAAGAAACTGGTAATGACATTGTGCAATTTGTTTTGTAAGAAAAAAATGTTCATACTTTGTAGGTGGGTGGGGTAATGAAAAAATACTTTTGTGGGTGGAGTAAATATTTTTTAATTTCTCTTGAAAACAAGCACGGGTTGATATTATTTTTTTGGTTTAGATTTTTTCGTCTTAGTTCTAACTTACTTAATATAAAATTTGGTAAAATTCTGTCCGCTAGATTTTTCATATCATTTGGAAATACTTCCTGTTTTTCTCAGTTTCAGATACTTTCGACATCCGTCAAGAGTAATTTTTCTGAGTTAATATATCTATATGTTGACATTTTATGCATAGTTATAGTAGTTTCATTAATTGTAATGCATAAACAGTAACATCAGAGTGAAACTTTGAATAAATAGTTGTTTGCAGTAGTTTTATTATATCATGTATGTATTGTTTCTTCAGACAAAAATACCGATTTGGTGTTCTTAATAAATTTTAAATATTGAAAAAAGAAGCACGGGTACCTATCATTTTTATTTTTCATTTTAACTTGTCATACATCAATCTATAAATATGCAAAGTTACAAAAAATTCTGTCAGCTAGAAATAATTGTGAAAAACATCTTTAAATGTCTTGAAATATGAGCCGTGCCATGAGAAAACCAACATAGTGGGTATGCGACCAGCAAGGATCCAGACCAGCCTGCGCATCTGCGCAGTCTGGTCAGGATCCATGCTGTTCGCTAACGGTTTCTCTAATTGTAATAGGCTTTGAAAGCGAACAGCATGGATCCTGACCAGACTGCGCGGATGCGCAGGCTGGTCTGGATCCTTGCTGGTCGCATACCCACTATGTTGGTTTTCTCATGGCGCGGCTCATATGTATAACTGGAGTCTAATTTAAAACAAGAAACACTACTGAATTTACTACGGCAAAGAACTTCATGGCAATTTAATGTTCACTAACAGACAAAGAACGTACAGGCCACAGCAAATATCACCTAATTTAATTAAACAATATTTTAATACTGATATTTGGAAAAGCACATGAAAAACTGACATGCATAACGTTTGATAAAGACAAAAAGACAAGTGAGTCAAACCACAGAAAGTGATAATATTCGAATTAATCATTCATGACAGATGGGAATAGTTTTACAAATAAATGTCATCAACTAAGATTCTTTTTTAAACTTCCTTACTCTTTAGTCAAACATTATTGAATATAACATACTAGGAGTCTCAACTTCTTAAGAAATTTAAATACATGTAAGGCTGCTATTAACCACCAATCAAATGTGACATGGATATATTTTCATACCTTTCAAGTATATGACCAATTAGAACTTGACCATTCCCACAAGCTCCAGCCACTTGTGTACCATCGCTTGACCAACTCAATTTGAACACACTACCAGTGTTGGGTTTCTCTAAGGCATATGACCACTGAAATATGTTTGGAAACATTTAAAACTTTACACTTGAGTTACTGAATATTCACATCTAAAATTACACGATATGATTACCTTCAATAACCAGTCATATTGAATGTGTAGATGTACAGGTTAAAAGTTCTGAAAGGTTAAAAGTCTTGAAATGTTATACAAACAACTGTGAATTTACAAAAAGGAAAATGTTTGCAATCATTGAAAGTAATGATGTTTTATCATAATGCATCACAAGAGAAGAGTTACTGATGGTACTATTTGTTTAGTTCTTTAAAAACATGTTTGATGCTTTTACATAACTTAAGAATGAAAAATTACATTTAAAGTTAGATGCTATCATTTTCTTCATATTTTGAATTTTCCTATAAAAAAAAGGCTTGGTGTCATTTTTATAATGGCATACATAATTAAATCAACAATTTCCAAACCAATAAGCACACATACCCCAGTTTTATCACAGAGTCTGAGTGTATTAAATGAGCCCACTGCAAAGAGTTCACCATCTGGAGTCCATGCCACTGAGGTGATAGGGTAGTCATGTACTGAACTACTGTACATCAGTCTGCTATACGTGTCCCATACCTGCAATATATCACAATAAACAACTTAACTTGTTGGCAATTCTTTAAATAATGCAACAGTCATGTTTCTAATTGTTTAATACATTCACTCAAAGTACCAACACCATCTATAAGAGAAAGCTTCTCCCTGTAGAAGTGCATACAACATGTATATGACAATAATAAAAACACCAAATGCAATTATTTCAATAAATCTTAGGTTTTTTATAGCAAATTACCAATGCAAGATTCATGTTTAAAGCATGAAAATTCAAAATCTATCAATAACAGAAAGCACTTAAAGGCCAAATGAAAATATGTCAGATTCCATCATATTTTTTGTCTAAGATTAGTTAATTCTGCCAGTCAACTAATGTTTGTCAAAAGATATTTGACTTTACTGGCATTACAGGGTAGTTTGCCTGATACATATGTAAATCATAAAACTTTTGCCTTTAGTTTTATACTGTATACATGCAACAGACTGGTTACTGTGAGTCAAAAAGTTTCTCCATCTAAAAACAAAATTAACAATGTTATTTATTGGGTACAAGTCTCTGTGTTGGCTGACACCATACCATGGTGCATACTTACATACAAGTAAAAATAGCAGACTGGTTTACCTTATATCTGCAATCCTCTCCTCCTGACAGAATGAGGTTATTTACTGGGTTCCAGTCTACCTGTAAGATGACACCTTCATGTGCCTTCCACATTGTAGGTTTAGCATTTGCTTGAAGAGATTTTATTACAAGCTGCCGACCATTTGTAAACAACACTTGGTCAGAATCTGGACCCCAAGCCACTCCATATACTGAAGTACCTGGAATAAAACAAATTACATACATATATCAAATTTGCATACATATATCTTTACTTCCTGCAAATTAAAATGAAAATTTTACGACTTGAAAGGTTTAAATGAGAGAAAATAATGCACAGTGGTTATCTTTTGGAACAATCTATAAAATATTTTGGTAATCTGTTTGATTTTACTGCGTTTACAGCCCTTTTCAAGTCCAATATCTTCATCTACTAAATGAATGGGTTTCGAATATCATTATGCTAAGTCGTATTAAATTACTATATTGTTTTCATGATGGGGCACATAACAACATGATATTAGCATGTCCCAAGAAAAAAACTTGGGAACAATGTCATTTGACAGTTTATGTGAAGTACATTGTAATGAATCATTAATCATACAAGAAAAAAAGGCTTACTGTTCTGTGTGAGTGTTGATCGTAGCATGCCACTTCTTGACCATACTTTCACCTGGCCATCTTCTCCAGCGGTCAGTAAGGCTGAACCATCATAGCTCCACCGTCCTGATAACACAGCCCCTTTATGTGCTTCCACACTCTTCTCAACTCGTCCTGTTTTACTGATCAGATGAAACTTTCCTGAAATGTTTAACCGCACTTGTACAAAAAGATATAAACATTTTTTAATATCTATTTTCAAAATAAATTTTTAACCTTTGCTGAAAAAAAAAGCTTTTTAAATACATTCGGTCTGCAAAATTTCTTAACAAGACTCATCAAAGACATACTTAATATTTGGTTATAAACACAAGATAAATATTTAGAACAGGAACATTTTCATTTTCTCTAATATCTAATGCAAGTGGCATTTCAAGGCTTGAGAGCAATACTGTCGTATAAGTCCATTTTTTAAATTTTATCTAAAATTTCGGTAAGAGTTAGGACAGTACTGTCTTGCATTCAACCCTCAATTTTGAATTTACTCGTTTGCAATCCTCGAGTACTGTGAAGGGTCTTTGCTAGTGGGAAATTCATTAAGAAAATTCTCCCTAGATTAGTAGTTGCAGGGGGAAATACTCTTCCCCTGAACTTTAAACCTGAAGTGTAAGTAAGCTGATAATTCATCTGATATTAAATAATTTATCCATCTGTGACTCTTAATTTTGTCAGGTCAGCATGATTTAATAATATATATTCTTGCTGTAATTACTTTAACCATAAAACATCATTAAATACATTTGTATTACCATCTGTAGATGTGAGACAGAATAAATCTGACCCCGTTTTCTTCCCTCCTCCTGTGGCTGCCTTAGGAAACCAGTGCATATCTGTGGGAAAAACGTCCTCTGGTAGTTTGACTAGTGAAGTTGTTTCATTATTTACGAGGTTCCACTTCAGAATAAGATGATCATCAGCACCAGAAAACAGTTCCTCCGGAGTTGTCCATCCTACACAGCTTACAAGTTCCGCATGTAAGATTTGTTAAGGAATTTACAAAGACATTTCGGTACTAGTAAAGAAAGCAATATAAAATGCTGCCAAACATGTTCAGGGTTAAAGGCAATTTAAGTAATTACCAACAAATATCATAGATTTTTTTTTTAATTCAGGAGATTGTACTGGTTCCTAGGTATGATCAGTACTTTGAAACTTCCTGGTGACCATAGGTTACCAAAGACATAGTGTGGTAACAAATAGAGAGCTTTGCGCAGAGGTGCTGTTTTTGGGCTATATATGCTGGTTCCAGTATTTAAACTTACTGGGGAAAATGTATTGCAGATCTCAGATTGAGGGTGGGGGGAGGGCGGGCGGCAGAATGAAGGAAATACTATGATGCACCATTACTAGCAGCTGTGGATGGGTACTCAAGGGTTTGGGGGTGACATTTGTACACTGTTGTAAATAATTAACAGCACTGATATTTTGTTGTGTAAGACTACTGGTATGCAGTGCATTCATGGTGCTACGAATCGCAATTTAATGAAATACCGGTATAGTACGAAAAGGTGTTGTGGTCCCAGCTGCTTTCCTTCTTATTTTACTATATGTTACAAAGTCGCAGTTTTACAAAATTGCGCTCCTAAGAATGTATTGTTATGCCCTTACAGCCTGTTTTCAACTTTTCGGAGTTGCAATTTTACGAATAGCTGTACCGGCTAAGTTATCACACCTTTCATTTTTAATGTGTCAAGTTCGGTGCTATGATGAACGGTCGTCACGGTGAAGCGTGAAAAACACTTTAGAGTGAAAAGTGTCACTGTCTATTAGCTGGGTGTAAGCAGTAATTAAAGTGTGAAAACTTACAAATTAAATGCGAAACACATACGCTGTACACTCTGAAACAAGTTACTTGACATTAGAGTGATTACCTTTTCTCATATAAACATCGGATGGCACACCAGACACATGTGCTTCGATACCTATACAACACTGCATACAGAAGATAAGAATAAATATTAAAGACCTGATCATCTGTTAACTGTCGTTTTGTTAATCCGAATATTTCCATGTATGGCCTAAAAACAAAATGTGCACCCCTGCACAATATTTTTTATACCCCCAAAATGAATTCAAATTACAATTTATTTATCCTTTGCTGAACATCACTGATTACTCATTGCATAAGACAGGATTCATTACATCAAAATCACGAGTTCACTGATGTCGAAATATATGAGAGCGATTGAAATAACGTTGTTTACAGAGTTGTCAGGTGGGTGGGGTAACTGTCATGTTGAAGAAAAACACTGAAAAAATGCTAAATGCAAAGGATATGTTTAGGTTCCTTCTGTAAATTAGTTTTGAGCCTCATGGCTCTCTGTAATCCGTATCAAGCAGAATTGAAAATCGCCTTATAATATGTCCAGTTTTTAGTTTTCTGCGAAATACTGCCTTTTTGAAACAGAGCAGACAGCTACGATTGGAATTTGTGAAATGCGCATGATCGGAAATGTCTGTAAAAGCATTGTGGGTAAATTTGCCATTTGTTTTCACTGGAGACCAAAATGCAGCTAATTCGTCACTGTTTTCCGTTTAATTGCTAAAGTACATTGCGTAACAAAGTTATATGATTTGAAACCGACAACGATTTTACATACTGACACCAACAAAAAATGGGTATGTATTTCCCTTGAAAAGTTACTGGTGAAGATGCAGTGTTGCTTGTAAAAAATTGTGGGTGGGGTAATGTAAACAATGCTGAACAGTATTCTCACCAAGCATTGAATGTTCAATATACTGACTAAAGATTAGGGTAAGGTTAAATATAGTTAAATGGTAAATGTCAGTGTATGTGTGAGAATAAGTGCCAACAAACAAATAAAATCGCAATGCTGAGTATACTCTCCTATAGTCCAAATAATTGTACTCGAGAGTTGAATATCGTTATATTATTCTGACTTGTCGATATCCGCCTCTGAGTACAAACCAGAAAAGGTAAAGAATGTGGTAGCACTGTCCTCTTCTTTGCGTAAGTAACACCCAATGGAATCCGTTGGGCGGGAATTATGTTATAATAATGCAACGGATAAAAAAAAGAAATACATACATAGAAAGCCTGTAATTTTTCCTTTTCAATGATGTATATATTACCGAGATTTCTTGAGAAAAATTCAAACTATGGCAGTTAAAAAATTGCCAAGGTTTAACACGAGTGTACTACATATATATAATATATTGTAAAATGGCCGATCACCGGTAAACACATTACTACACGAAGCGTTTTCATTGGTCACGCCTCCGACCGCCATTACATGAAGACGATTGAAACGTTAGAGGTTTAAATTTTTTACAACAGAAATTCTTGATAAATATGTCCTATTCTTATGTTTTTTATTTACTATTTATGATTTAAAACAACAGGTAAGCAGTTAGGGCTGAAGAAAAATCGTGACTACTGATAAATCGTAATTTCAATTGACCACAGTTTCCACCACAGTTTTGATTGTTTCTGGTTGAGACCTCTAGGTAGACAACGTAAAATATCAAAATGTAAAATCGGTCTGCCCGAGGTCTCATTATTTAGACTTACTCTCCTAGAGAGTAGAGTGACTCAGTGAGGCGATTACTGGAGATGATGATGATGAAAAAGTGGCAAGGTGATCCAGAAACTAGATCTCTAGACCTGGACTGGAGTCAAGAGGGCTGGATATTAAGGCACATGAAATAAGGCAAATACTGGAAGTGAGCTCAAGGAAATGAAATTTTACATTTTTACAAACTCTACTGCAGCAGAGTTCTGCTGAGGCTGCATTTTTGCGCCATTAATTGGCGCGGTAAAAATTTGAATGGCGGACGAAAAATCACCTTGGTGGGCTTTAGCGCCAGAAAATCTAATAGTTAAACCCAATAACGATCGCTAGTGTGCCAATAGACATACCTCCAGGGGAGATCAATGAGACAGATTTGAAAAAATAACGTGTCGGAATAATCGCACCGTCACTGTATCATGGTGGCCGCACATGTTGTATTTGGTGTTTATTCTGTTATAATATAGCCACAGATTGTGTGCTAGAGAGAGAACACAAACACATGTTGATAGTTCTAAATTTTACTGACCACTGGCTATTCCAGGTAAGATACTGAGCATGCGCATTATAACATTCTAAATATATTCATATATGATTCATTGATTATACAACAGCACCGAAGCATCTTTGCACAACTTCTTCAGTCCTCCTGCCCCTAAGAAAACGAACCAGACTTCAATTACATTGGGAAAAGATACAAATAACAATGATAGATTGAACAAAATTAAGCGACAATTCACAGGGGTTCCATTAAATTTTGACCAGGAAGATTTTCAAAAGATGCCCAAAGGACCCCAAGATGATACTTGCCTGTGTATCACTCAGGACCCGAAGGCATTTTCCTTTGATAATCCTTTCTCTTGTCATTCATTTTACTACAATTAAACTGTCTTGTGTATTCTAAATAAACACTTGCGGTATTGACATGCGTGGCGTAAGTAGTAAGGTATGGTAGGCGGAGTTAACCACCATTGACAGGCGATCGCAAGGCAGGACTTGTCAAATGACAGTAGTAAATTGGCAAAAATGGCCTGAAGCTTAGTAATAGCAATTATTGGTTAAGTTTTTATATGTAAGCGCAGTACCCGCTAATGGGAATGGATTGAAACTTCACACAGTTGTCCATTGTCATGTTACAGGTTTCATAACCCTGTTTTGCAATTTTACAAAATTATTTCCCTTTTTCAACTTTTATTTTCATTCAACTGACAAGGCTCTTGAATAGTCGAGCATTGCTGTCCTCCGACAGCTCTTGTTTGTTAGTTTTTTTAGCTCCACTATTCGGAGAATAGGGTGCTATTCTACTCGCCCCGGCGTCAGCATGCCCTTTCTTGGTTAAAGTTTTTAGGCAACCTTTGTTTTTCTGTCATATCTTTGTTACTATTGCTTATATCTTACAGTATTAACTTCCATAAACATTATCCAGTATACAAACAAAGTATATGTAGGGGCTGGGCCCATTATACCCAAGGTCAAGGTCAGCAAAGTGTTATACTTAATAGGTTATTTTTAAGGTTAAAGTTTTTCGGCAACCTTTGTTTTTCTGTCATATCTTTGTTACTATTGCTTATATCTTACTGTAACTTCACATAAACATTGTCCAGTAAACAAACAAAGTATGTGTAGGGGCTGAGCCCATTATACCCAAGGCCAAGGACACCAAGGTGTTATACAAAGGTTATTTTTAAGGTTAAAGTTTTTCGGCAACCTTTGTTTTTCTGTTTCTTTGTTACTATTGCTTATATCTTACTGTAACTTTACATAAACATTGTCCAGCATACAAACAAAGTATGTACAGGGGCTGGGCCCATTATACCGAAGGTCAAGGTCACAAAGTTGTTATACTTGGAATTATTTTCATGTTAAATTTTTTCAAATCTTCGTTTATAGTCATATCTTTGGTACTTTAAAAGATAATGACTTGAAATTAAAATATTTCTTTATAATCATCATCTGCATGTGTGGTTACAAACCCCAAAACTCTAATTGTATTTTTGACAGAATTATGCCCCTTTTGTACTTTTTTTTTTGCAATCTACGCTTTCTGGATATTACTTTAATGCAATTAAAGATAAAGACTTGAAACTTGAAATGTATCTTTATCATCATCATCTGCATGTGTGGTAATAATCCCAATAACTCAGTTTGTGTTCTTGACAGAATTATGCCCCTTGGTGTATCTTCCTTTTAAAGTAGAGGTCTCTTATTGAGACATACATTCATTTTACTGTCAAATCGCCGAATAGTGGAGCGTGCTGTCTTATGGACAGCTGTTGTTGTTAATGGCTCTAACCTTTGTTGGAGTCATTAATTACTGAATATGAAATTTTGACATGCATTTCCAGCATTCACCATTAAAAAAAAAAGAAAAGTTTTTATCAATGGTATTTTTGTGAAACAAAGGACATAAGCTCTGTAGAGCTTTTTGATGTTTAACAAGAGCTGTCAGAGGACAGCAACGCTCGACTATTCAACAGCCTTGTCAATTGAATGAATACAAAAGTTGAAAAAGGAGCATAATTTAGTAAAATGCAAAACAGGGTTATGGAACCTACATAGTGCTTATCAGCTCATGACAGTGGACAAGTATGTGAAGTTTCAATTCATTCGCATTAGTGGGTACTGAGATACCAGCTTACATATAAGAATTTAACCAAAATTTGCTTAGTTGAAAAAGGGGCATAATTTTGTAAAATGCAAAGTAGAGTTATTGAACCTTTGCACGGCATGTCATATCATGGCAGTGAACAAGTGTGTCAAGTTTCAATCCTTTCCCATTAGTGGATACTGAGATACCAGCTTACATATAAAACTTAACCAAAAACTGCTAAGTCGAAAAAGGGGCATAATTTTGAAAAAAAAAAAAAGTAGAGTTATGGGACCTGCTTTCTGCATGTCAGATCGTGACAGTGAACAAGTGTGTGAAGTTTCAATCCATTCCCATTAGTGAGTACTGAGATACCAGCTTACATACAAACCTTAACCAAAAATTTCTAAGTCGAAAAAGGGCCATAATTTTGTAAAAAAGCAAAATAGAGTTATGGAACCTATTACTGAGATACAGCTTACATACAAAACCTTAACCAAAAATTTCTAAGTCGAAAAAGGGGCAAAATTTTGTAAAAAAGCAAAATAGTTATGGAACTTGTGCAGTATAAGTCAGTTTATCACAGTGAATAAGTGTGTGAAGTTTCAATCGTTTCTCGCAAGTGGTTACTGAGATACCAGCTTACAAACAAAACCTTAACCAAATCAGGACGCCGATAAGGACGCCAACACATGGGCGAGTCCAATAGCTCTACTGTTCTATGTATAGTCGAGCTAAAAATAGTTAAGACCATTCATACCTTACCAAAAAAAAAAAACACCAACAAAGAAATCACCATCACCTAGAATGATATATGAGACATGAAACAAGTACCATCATTTTGTTTTCATTCTTTCTTTCTAGATTCTCCCGAGGGCAAGAGTGCTGATGCCAAAAGTACAACAAGTAGAACATCTATTAATGTGAAACTTCCATCAGCCCAGGCTGCTGATGAGCAAAGGAAGAAAGCTGGCAGTCCCGGGGCTTCCTTGAAAAAAACACAAGCCCATTTACAGGTAAAGTATTGATTATATTTTCCAAGTTTTTGTCAGCTGTGCTCAATAACAGTAAGTTATATTATAACTCTTATATGTTTGATTTTAACCTTGTGTGAAAAATAGGAAAACTGTCAGGCAATATGTGAAAATATTTTTTTTATACAGACTGTGCACAACAAAGTTTCTGTCTTGTAATTACCAGTTGTAGTCTTTTGGAATCAGTTTGAATTTGTCTGTTAGGTTGTCTGGGTTTTTTTTTTTTTTTTTTTTTTTTTTTTAATAAATGGACAAGGTAGTATTGTGTCATTTACTCATTTGATTATTGAACTTCCATTTAGTGATTATACTACTTACTGCTTCAAGCAGTCTGCTTGACTGCAAGAGATTTTTATTCCTAAATAAAGTTTTACATATATCAAGTAACAAATGTTAAAGAGGAAAGTGTGCTGTACAATGTTTTTCTTCTTTAATAAACTAACTCTGTTTTTGCTTGTTTTTTTTTTTCCAGTATGAAGCAAGAAAGTCACCCTCTGCATCTCAGCTGAGAGGAGACTTTGTTGCTACCCTTGAGGGACAGGAGTTTGGGCAGTATAGACACATTACGACCACACCTATCAGTTCTAGGGAGGGAGACCACCATAGGAGCCCTACCCCAGGCAAACATCTTAGACAACCAGTCTTGACAGAGAAAGAGTTAGTTTATTCTTAATATTACAACTTACCTGTTAAATTATGTCAATATGTCATAATTTTCCAAACATTTGTAATATCAAAGTTGATTTGACAAAAGTTAGATATTTATAATCTAACTCTGCTATATTTAAACAAAAGTACAGTCATTCTTTTTCTTTTAAAAAAAAAAACCTAAGGGGAAACGTGGTCTAGTGGTTAAGGTGTCCAGTGATCAACTCGGAGGTCATGGGTTCAAGCCCCACTGGGGTCTTGACCTTGCCTTTTCAAATGACACTAGTACTGGTTTTTCTAGGCAGCAGTCTAACGAGTGATTCAAATAAGCCTAAAGCCAGGCTGCTAAAGCATTCATCACAGTTGAGCTAAGATAAATTAGTATAAACTAAAATGACTGATATGACTAAGAAAATCTATTGAATGTTTAAATAAATATGTCAAAAAGACTATATTTAATTTGTGGGGTTATATGCCTTTCAACAAGTTCATGAATAGTATTTATTGCACAGTGGACTGGTACATAAAAGCAAAAGTGATATACATGTACCATCATACATAGTAGTTGTTGCATATACTGTTTTATAGGCAAACAGAGGACTATGATATATCCACTGAACTTGTAATAAATGATTTTCTTTATTTTATCAGAATGATTCGGCATGCTGCAGCCTCTATTATAGAGAAAGCATGGATTGGTTACAGGGATAGACAGATGTTTAAACTTCTCAAACATGCAGTCTGTGCTGCTGTATGTATCACTTCTGTTCTTTTCTATTTGTTTAATTACAGTTCTATTAGCTTGTTCAGGTTAATGACGTTTGTTCATATTAGGTCATGTTAATGTTTTTTTCAACTCCTTAGAGATTTGAGGACGAATTTTAGTACAGCAAGGAAGTATGTCGAAGATATAATTAACTTCAGTATAAAATTAAGCAAACCCTGTGGAAGCGGTATGGTACTTAAGTTTGTAGAGCATCTGTATGTTATATTTGGGTGCCAAGTCCAGCCTCGTATTTTTCTCACCCTGTGACAATTAAACTGACAGTAATTGTAACAAAACAAAAATTTATTATTTTAACTATTTTTTAGTTCCTTCTGAGTAATTCTTTGGATTCTGTTTTTATTTAAATACTGTATTTTTTCATTCGCAGGAGAATTCCCTGTCTCAAGAAATTCTGCGAAAGGTAGCACCTAAAGAGGCAGAATTTCTAAGTGATAAATTTTGTCAGATCCGAGTGAGGTTCAGGTAAGTAAAATTATAATAGATTGTAAATGTTATGTCATACTTAAATAGTGCACTTTATTGATAATGCGGGGATGAGGAATTTGAAAAATTTCACATTTTTTATATTAACTTTGAAGCATGTCTGCAAGTGTAAACAGTTAAGTTAAAATTTCTTCTTAAAGGCTCATAATGCCTTTATTTATAAAGTGGCTGCCAGATTTTTGGTAATAAACATAAAATATATCAATTTCTTGTTAAATTCTATTTTCAATAACTGTTTTCCACAATATTTGTCAAAGATTCGAATATTGATTACAATATAGAAAGTTTTATTGAATCCATTACTTTTGATTAGAAAGTTTTATTGAATCCATTACTTTTGATTACCTCCCTGTATGACTCCCAACTGTATAAATTCATGTGCAGTAATAAAAGTAGTGCTTTTCCAACTACATTGTGTATGTAATTATGCATAACTTCTGTCTGGACAGCTGTTTTATATGTTTTTAACATAAAATTCTCAAGCCTTATAGAACTCTAAAGTCTATGTCGCAACAGTTTGAAAATGAAATAGATTTCAGTTTCCAGATGAAGGAATGTTAGAAAAGTGTGTATTGAATCAGAATAAAACAATATGAGAGAGTTATCGGTATTGTGAATGTGTGAAGATCAGAATCAGTGCTAATATTTTGAAATATTGAAAGAAAAGTGTCTGAAAAAATATTTTTTTAAGACTAAGGAAGAGACAAGAAGGATTGGAGTAGTTGAGAAAAATACAATATTCAAAATTTAGTTCAATGAATACTTAACAGTCGATTCTCTGGCATTTGTTCTGTTTCATTTCTTTTTAAATTTTGTTTATTCAAAGCGGTGTTCATGCAGTAAAAACCACCATATAGTTAAAGTACAGTATCTCCAACTTCGAGCTGTATGAAAGTTTTAAATCTATCCCATGACAAATAATCTATATGTATGAATATTCACTCCATTTAAGTCAAATTGCACATACCGCATCTCTAGTTACGACAAGAAGAATCTGAAGTCCTGTCAGCAAAATTCACAATTTTTTCAACTTAAAAACACGTTGTGTATATAAAAGGCATGATTATGCATTACAAATATAAAAATAATTAGATTTATGAAGGAAATTTATTTCATATTGCATAGTATGTCCGTTACATGAAAATGAGGCTACGGCAAAAGCACCTACAAAAAAAACAACATTTTTTAAGTCAAATTTCATTAACCTCGGAAGTAAAACAATTGGTCCCTTGGTAGTGGAGAGACTGAGTTTCAACTGTACCTGTACATCAACAAAGGTATGGAATGTTCAACAAAACACTGTTTCATATTTTCTCATATAGGTTTGGAGGGGGAGAATTCCCACCAATGATTTTCTTCAAAGTGTTCTTGCATTCTGATGGTAAAGGAGTTAAATACCTCAGTGGAAAGCGGGTGATCAAACCTGCAACTGGTGTAAGTTTTTACAGTTAAATTTTACTTGTTAGTCAGTGGTTGCTTAAAAATGTATTATTCATGTGGGACTGATAGTGATGGATTTCTTCGTTTCAATGCAGGAAAGTATCTTTGAAATATTTTCATAATTTCTCCTAAGAAATATTAATTCATTTTTTGGTGTCTTGCAAAAAGCCATTTTGGCCAAGACCATAAAATTTTATTCCAAGATTACCCCTTACCCTGTAAATTTTTCTTAATGAACTTGTTCATCTTTCAATTTGGACAGTACTTATAACTGTTAAAAGGGGTGCTTACCAAAAAGGTACTGACTGAATGGCAAGCAATGCAGATCTTGATCAGACTGAACATATGTGCAGGCTGATCATGATCTGCACTGGTCGCAAAGGCTGAATCAACCATGTCCAGCATGATAAGGGTTAATTAATTTCATAACACTTTTGTAAAGATCTTACAGGATTGTTCAGTATACTATAAAACTCCAGAAAGCATTTGATTTTAATAAAGACATAAAGTTTGAAGTGAATGTTTCCTGTAGGCAGCAGAGGATTCCCTGAAGTTGATGGGCAATCGGCAGTTCTATGAACAGATGCTGCAGGACGCAATGTTTCAAAAACGTTACAAGATAACGGATGAAATAGACGTTACCACACTAAAAGATTATATGCAAGTAAGTTTAATTTTGTTAATATACTGTAAACAAATTATTTTTTGTGAAATTTATATTTTTTGCTAATAATTTACAAATGCATCTCGGTATATATGTGGCGTATTTCTATGCATTTTTGTTTACACTTTTCAGAACATTGCAAATTGACATTTTGCATATAAAATTCACAAAAAAAGGAGTTCACACATACTCATTTTCTGTATTGTTTACATTTTATTAAACCTTTTTCTTCAGTACTTAACAAACGTAGATGAATCTCCAGCAAAGATGGGAGGCAAAGAGAATTACTGGAGAAAGCTAACACTTGATGGTAAAACATTTTAGCAATTTTTTTTTACATCATTTGAGCTGCCTGTTTCCAAAAAAAAAACCCTTAAAGTCTTCATTTTCAGACATTGATATTAAATGTTTAACAGACACCTAGAAATAACATAGGAAGAATACATTTATTAACTACTTGTGAAAGGAAATGTAGGCTAATGACTTTTCATTATTTTACTTCAGATACTTCACTTCTTTTGCAAAGTTTTTTGTGCCCCCCCATGAGTGGTGGGGGCATATAGATTTGCTCTTGTCCATCCGTCCGTCCGTCCCAAGTTCGTGACATGCCTAGTTCAAAAAGTATTTGATATAACTTGATGAAACCTTGCATGAGTCTTTATCATGATATGAACTTGCGCACCTATTTTTCGTCTGGCTCCGCCCCCTATTTTCAGAGTTTTGGCCCCTGAAATAGTCAAAAATGCACATTTTCACCTTGTGACAAAATTATTTGATATAGATTCATGAAACCATGCAGGAATTTTAATCATGATATGAACTTGCGCACCTCCTATTTTTAATTTGGGTCCGCCCTCTATTTTCAGAGTAATGGCCCCTGAATTAGTCAAAAATGCACATTTTCACCTTGTGACGCACCTAGCTCAAAAAGTATTTGATATAAATTGAGGAAACCCTGCACAGGTCTTTATCATGATATGAACTTGTGCACCTCTTATTTTTCGCCTGACTCTGCCCCTATTTTCAGAGTTATGGCCCCTGAAATTGTCAAAAATGCACATTTTCACCTTGTGATACACCTAGCTCAAAAAGTATTTGATATAGATCCATGAAACCATGCATGAATCTTAATCATGATATGAACTTGCGCACCTCCTATTTTTATGCCCCCAGCATCTATTGATGCGGGACGCATATAGTGATTGTCCTGTCCGTCCGCCCGTCCGTACAAGGTTAACCAAATGGGACCGTTTTGTCTAGCATCAATACCCCTTACTAGAATGACTTGATACTAATGCAGACATCACCTGGCCTCAGTTTGACCTTGACCTTGACCTCATTTTGGACTTAGGTTGCTTTATATGGGCCATCTCTTGGTTAACCAAATGGGACCATTTCGTCTAGCATCAATACCCCTAACTAGAATGACTTGATACTAATGCAGATGTAACCTGTGACCATTCCTCATCTTCAGACATCACCTGACCTCAGTTTGACCTTGACCTCATTTTGGACTTAGGTTGCTTTATGTGGGCCATCTCTTTGTAAACCAAATGGGACCGTTTCGTCTAGCATCAATACCCTTTACTAGAATGACTTGATACTAATGCAGATGTAACCTGTGACCATTCCTCATCTTCAGACATCACCTAACCTCAATTTGACCTTGACCTTATTTTGGACTAAGGTTGCTTTATATGGGCCATCTCTTGGTTAACCAAATGGGACCGTTTCGTCTAGCACCAGTACCCCTTACAAGAACGAATTGATACTAATACAGATGTAAACTGTGACAATTCCTCATCTTCAAACATCACCTGACCTCAGTTTGACCTTGACCTCGTTTTGGACTTAGGTGCAAATCTATCGACAAGGATGCCACTGGGAGCATCAAGCGTTTATTGAACGCAGCTTCTTGTTCATTTGGCTCTGCCCCCTATTTTCAGAGTTATGGCCCCTGAATTAGTCAAAAATGCACATTTTCACCTTGTGACGAGCCTAGCTCAAAAAGTATTTGATGTAGATCCATGAAACCATGCAGGAATCTTAATCATGATATGAACTTGCGCATCTCCTATTTTTCTGTTTGGGTCTGCCCCCTATTTTCAGAGTTATGGCCCCTGAAATAGTCAAAAATGCACATTTTCACCTTGTGACACGCCTAGCTCAAAAAGGGTTTCATATAAATTTATTAAACCTTGCATGAGTCTTTATTATGATATGAACTTGTGCACCTCCTATTTTTTGTCTGCCTCTGCCCCCTATTTTCAGAGTTATGACCCCTAAATTAGTAAAAAAAATGCACATTTTCACCTTGTGACACACCTTGCTCAAAAAGTATTTAATATAGATGGTTGAAAACTTGCATGAGTCTTTATCATGATATAAACATGCACACCTTGTATTTTTTGGCTGGCTCCACCCCCTATTTTTAAAGTTGTGGCCCCAGAAATAGTAAAAAATGCACATTTTCACCTAATTTATTTGATGTAAATTCATGAAACCTTGCTTGAGTCTGTATCTTGATGTGACCTTGCACACTTGGCATTCTTCTTGAGAATTTTAGCGCTTATTACAGAGTTATGGCCTTTGAAATAGTCAAAATAGTGGATTTTTTGTTTGTGATGCTCATAGCTCAAAAAGTATAGGGTCTAGAATAATGAATCCTTTTCATAAAATGTTAGATGAGGCTATACCCCATTAAGACTGCAAACATTTGAATTATTGCCACTTATTTGTGACAAATGTACCAGTTGGGGGGAGGGAGCACACCCTGTGTCCTACAGACACATTCCAGTTTGTACTGTACTTTGATCTTTTACACAAATTTGTATGTTGTTTTTTAACAAAGGTCGTATTCATTAGGAAGTATTGATTTGAGAGAATTCTGTTTTTGAGCAAGTCGCTTAAAGAGTTACTGGCACTTATGCCAATCACTTAGGCCACACCAAATTGAAAAGTTGTTCATCAGATTTTTTTTCTGAAAAAATTGAGGCGGCGAGCGAAAAAATAATTTAAATATTTTTTGGGGGTTTTTGAGAAAGTCAGGAGTGAGTGAAGAGTGAAGAAATATATTTGTCTTCATTTGGCTCTCGACTGACTAATAAAAACCTTAAAATAGAATACATGTATAGCCCTTTTACATAAAAAAATAATTCCCCAGGGATTGAGAAAATCTGACCTGCAGACACAAAACAAAGCGAACTCGTGAAAAAAGGTAATAACATTGGCATACAGTACACTGTAATCAAATAATGTATGCTTTTGAAAATGCTGTTAGAAAATATGTAATAAACAACAATGCATGACCTTAAACCATATACTTATCACATACATATGTGACTTGAATATGTACTGCTATATATATATATAAATGTAGCATTTTTAGCTGACTTTAAAAAATTTTTAATACATCAAATATCTCTGTAAGTGTTACTAGACCTATTAAAGCTTTTGATTTGAAACTTAGAATAGTTATTTACTGTCAAAGTCTACACCAGGAGAAACAATACTCTTAAGTCTGAATCTAGCCAGGGTTATGTCCCTTTTTAACATAGAATATTTTTATTTAAGTTTTATATAATAACCAATAGCTCTATTACTTTCAAAGTTTCTGACTATTATGCCCCTTTTACTGGCAAAGCTCTGATTCAGAAAAGTCGAGCATGATGTCTTATGTATAGCTCTTTTCCTAACTTTAAACTTTCATAACATATTAAATTTGTTGAAACAAAGTCTCAGTTAAGGTCTGAAATGGAGATTAACGTGCATTAACATTAGTCTACTAAATGATAGGAAAATTTGAAAATCGAAACTGGTTTGAAAACAACTCATAATGTAAATTCCTTACCCCACCAACTTTCGTATGCAAATGCTGATCATTTGGACAGGAAAGACAGAAAATAGATAAGTGACATGCATCAATAAGTATTTACCTTTACCAAAATAATGTAGATTGATGTTATCAAATGAATTAGTATGTTTTTCTTCATCCAGTTTTCAATGAAATAAATTGATTTTTGCAGCATGTAATTTAATAAACATTTGAAGAAAATGGCATAACTGCATAAAGGGGAAATGACTTTAATGCAACTAAATATAAGTGTTATGATCTATTATAGACGATGTGTGCGTAGTATGTGTTTATTTTGATTAAAAACCATTTGAGAACAATCTGGGACTGGAATTATAAGCATTAATACACTTTTACGTCCTTAAAAAGTAGCACACCAAAAAATTTTGGACAGATTTTTTTCAATGGGGCGAGCGCAAGTAAAAAAAAACTTGTTTGTGTTTCTGAAAATATACGAGCGGCAAATCCAATGAACAACTTTTTAATTTGGTGAGGCCTTATTACTGTAATAGTTATATTTATGATGTTTTTGGTTAAGTCTGCCCTATTAGCTCAGTAGGTCGAGCATAGGGCTTCCAGTTGAGATTTTCTTTGGTCCCATTGGAGACAATTTATATGACAATATGAAGGAAGATATTAAGTTTCATATCATTCATCCTCCACTGCCTATCCTTGTGGGAAAGTTATGAGTTACTTGTGTAGAACAAGATCATTCTGGAATATTATTCAGGATATGTATTTCTACATACCACTTTTACATATCTGAAATACTGAAATTCATGAGAATTTTACCACACTTAGTGAGGCAACTGGTTCAAGTCTGACATAACCCTAATATTGTTTTTGCTTCTGTGTGCTGGAAATTCTTATTGTTCTCCTCATTTTGTTCATGTTTGCGAGGTGACTACATGCAGATTACACCTTTTCTGGATAGAGGCAGTAGATTGACCATAAAACTATTAGGGATTTGTACAATAATTGGTTACCCATTTTATTAGGATCTGTGCTATAATATGGTCTTCTTGTTTTGTGAATTTCAGTTTTACCTCGGTACACGATATTCTATGATATAGTTGATTTCTTATTTAATCAACGGATGACCCCTAGATTACGAGAGGAAATTCCACTGCTAGTCACACGACCTTTGACCCAAGACATACAGATACAGCATATTCGAGCGGTCTCTGAAATGAGGTAAGTACTTACTTCAGAGTAGATTTAGCTGTAGAGGACATTATGAATACCAGACTTACTATATTTTATTGCAATTTTGAAATTAGAAGTACCTGTATTTCAATAAAATGACAAACAAAAATAAAGGTAATTGTTAAAAAAGATAATCTTCACTTTGAGTTTTAAACAAACAGGATATATAAGATCTGTAGGGCTTTCGAGTGAATCTATTTATAAAGAAAGCAATTAATTTCCAGTTTTCCTTTTGTCCCCAGATATTTGCTACCTGTACTAGCAACATAAGGATTTGAAGGAAAACAACGAAACTATTTGGTTATTGCGCAGCGATTTATTTGTGTTACATGTTTGTATGGTCTTAATGAAAGTTTTAAGAATTTAATAATTATCCAAGCATGTTCCAAAATTAATTAAGAAGACTCATACACACACAGGATATCCTTAAACTTTAGCCTGCTGGCGGCAAGTGATTTTGCCTTTGTGACCAGTGCAGACCAAGATCAGCCTGCACTTCTGTGCAGTCTGATCATGGTCTGCACTGTTTGCTATTCAGTCAGTAAATTTTCAGTAAGCACCCCTTCAAAGGATAATGGTTCTGTCCAAATTGAATGATGGACTATTCCATTATAGAAATTTAGCAGGCTAAAGGTTAAATACAATGTACCTTTATCTGTTTAATGGTCTGATCCATTTGCATTTCAGCATTTTGATGGACAGAAAAAGCTGTTAATTCTTATAATTATTTTAAATATTGCAGGAGTCCTGATGTACCAATGCCTACACCAAAGTCAAAGATGTCTGGTATACAAAGTCAGGTGTCGGGTCGAAGGTCAAAGCAGGCTCGCGTAAGAGCAATGAAAATGCGTAAAATGTATGGTTTAGATAGGGTAAGTATTTGAAGAACTTTTAAATGTCTTTTTTCTTTTTTAAAGTTTTAGAAGAATTATGTGTATAATGATTTGTCAGTGAATTTTTAAAACAGAATTTGCAATTTAGTATAAGCTGAAGTACCGGGTATGGAATTATTCTCTCTTCTCCCTTGTGTTAAAGATAGCCAGTTGCTTTCTTTCACTAAGATATTTGATAGTTTGATCAGCTATATATGTAAACAGCATGTACACATACTATTTTTAGCTCACCTGAGCATTGCTCAGGTGAGTTTTTGTGATCGCTGGATGTCTGGCATCCTGTGTCTGTCTGTCTGTCTGTCTCTCAACATTTAGCTTGTGTATGCGATAGAGGCTGTATTTTTCAACTGATCTTCACGAAATTTTGTCAGAATGATTGCCTTGATGAAATCTAGGCCAAGTTTGAAAATGGGTCATCTGGGTTCAAAAACTAGGTCACTAAGTCAAATCAAAGAAAATCCTTGTGTATGCGATAGAGGCTGTATTTTTCAATTGATCTTCATGAAATTTTGTCAGAGTGATAACCTTGATGAAATCTAGGCCAAGTTGGAAAATGGGTCATCTGGGATCAAAAACTAGGCCACTAGGTCAAATCAAAGAAAAACCTTGTGTATGCAATAGAGGCTGTATTTTTCAACTGATCTTCATGAAATTTTGTCAGAATGATTACCTTTTATGAAACCTAGGCCAAGTTTGAAAAAGGGTCATCTGGGTTCAAAAACTAGGTCACTAGGTCAAATCAAAGAAAAACCTTGTGTATGCTATACAGGCTGTATTTTTCAATTGATCTTCATGAATTTTGATCAAAATGATTGCCTTGATAAAATCTAGGTCAAGTTTGAATATTGGTCATCTAGGGTCAAAAACTAGGTCACTAGGTTAAATCAAAGAAAAACGTTGTGTATGCAATAGAGGCTGTATTTTTCAATTGATCTTCATGAAATAGTCAGAATGATTGCCTTGATGGAATCTAGGTCGATTTTAAATATGGGTCATCTGGGGTCAAAAATTAGGTCACTAGGTCAAATCAAAGAAAAGCATTGTGTGTGCAATAGAAGCTGTATTTATCAATTGATCGTCAAAAAATTTGGTCAGAATGATTGCCTTGATGAAATCTAGGTTGAGTTCGAATATGGGTCATAAAGTAGGTCACTAAGTCAAATAAAAAAACAACTTTTGTATGCAATATAAGCTGTATTTTTCAGTTGATCTTCATGAAATTTGGCCAGAATTATTTCCTTAATGAAATCTAGGTCAAGTTTGAATATTGGTCAGCTGAGGTCAAAAACTAGGTCACTTGTTTAAACTCAAGAGACCATATTTTTGGTCCAATCTTAATAAAAATTGGCCTGGATATTTGTTTCCATGAAATCACTAGGTCAAACATGTTTACACTATTATGGTATGTTTCTCAGGTGAGCGACCTAGGGCCATCTTGGCCCTCTTGTTAATCTAAAGCATAGTACTGTTAATACACATAAACCTGTCAATGTACATATACTAAATGTTACTTTTGCTCATGTTTTCAAATATGAAATTCGGATCTAGTATACCTTTAAGCAAGTTACATAGAATGGAATACACTTAATGGATGAAGAATTAGTGCCAAAAATAACAAAACTTTAAATAAGCTTTCGACTTGTATCCAAGAAGCATTAAAAATTAGAGACTCTTTAAACTGGATGCTTTAAAAATTTTAATCACTCTTCTTTTCATCTTTATATGTATATTGTACTCTTATATGTTTGTACATGTACGTATGTAGACATTGGTTTACCTTTTCTAAAAGAACATTATTTAATACTCAAAAAACTACTGAAAAAACTACTGAACCGTGTTAAGACTCTCATTCATAATAAGGTTCAAGAGGAGGGAGCTGTCCGTCTTTGTATCCAGATGAAACAAATTTGCACAAGGGACTGCAGTCTGTATAAAGAAAGTTTTACTCAAACTAATAGGCTCTGATGAAAGTCCAGAATTACATTCTCAAGTCTCTTGACCAAAACTTTGTTACAGTCCTGATGGAGATTGCAGTGCGTAGACTTGCTAGATAGATTAGCAGTTTTAGATGCTTTCTTGTAGATAAAGAGTGTTCTTTAGTTAGTATTTTTGTTTAGAATGTCTTAGATAAGAATTTTGCTTCACTGCAACACCAAACTTTATGATTCTGTCTTTCATAAGAATAGCTGACATTTCTCATAATTATTGTTTTGTAAAAGACACCTCTTTAAACTTAATGGAATTTTATTCAAATAATGCTGAAATTTTGTACAGTTTATTTCAAATTATTGACAGTTTACTAGTATATATTTATACTGATATTTTATAAATTTATTTTGAACTGTTTTCAGTTGCTTTGAACGAATTAAGTCTTAACAGCATGGTTTGCATTAATCAGAACATTGTAAATAAAAGAAAGGGAGTTTTAATGCAGATTTTTTAAGTTTAACAATCTCTTTATGTAATGAATTATTTCTGAAATCAGCAAGAACTGGCACTGACTATAAGGTTACCTCTGATAAAGGTAAGACACTGTGGTGATAGCACAGCTCAATCTTTTCTCTTGTCAGGTGAAGTTACATCACATTTTATCTGATCTTATTTTTTATTTTTTATTTTTGGTTTTTAATTATAAAAGAAGTAGCAAAACGTTTTTAATTATAAAAGAAGTAGCATATAAAAGAAGTAGCAAAACATTTTTAATTATAAAAAAGGTAGCATAACATGTTTGATTGTAAAAGAAGTTGCAGAACATGTTTAATTATAAAAGAAGTTGCATAACATTTTTAATTATAAAAGAAGTAGCATAACATGTTTGATTATAAAAGAAGTTGCATAACATTTTTGATTATAAAAGAAGTTGCATAACATTTTTGATTATAAAAGAAGTAGCATAACATGTTTGATTATAAAAGAAGTTGCATAACATGTTTGATTATAAAAGAAGTAGCATAACATTTTTGATTATAAAAGAAGTAGCATAACATTTTTAATTATAAAAGAAGTTGCATAACATTTTTAATTATAAAAGAAGTTGCATAACATGTTTAATTATAAAAGAAGTTGCATAACATTTTTGATTATAAAAGAAGTAGCATAACATTTTTAATTATAAAAGAAGTAGCATAACATGTTTGATTATAAAAGAAGTAGTACAAAGTAGTACAACATTTTTTATTGCCAAAAGAAGTAGCATAACACCTTTAATTGCCCATGGTTCGCACAGGTCCTTGAAAGTCCTTGAATTTGATCCTAAGTCCTTGAAAAGTCCTTGATTTTTTTCTTCCAAAAATCCCCTGAAAAAGTACTTGAATTTTGAAAAAAAAGGTAGAAAAGTCCTTAAATTTTGCTAAAAACGGGGGTGCAATCGTATTGTAGGGGAAAAATACAAAAAATAAATAATAAATAAGTCAAAACGAGCGAAAAAATGGTGTAAAATAAAAATACATGCACACCCACGGATGGAACGCTAGTTGAACACCGTTTCGGTACGGAAGTTTGATACGGAATAGCGATTTTCACAACGTTAAAATATTATGCGCAAGGTCATTGTAGCGTGACTTATCAACAACAACAATGAGTGGCCCAAAAAATAAATGTAGTTTCGCCAATAAATGGCTTACACAGGATCATTATTCATCGTGGTTAAAGGAGTTTAAGTCAGACAAGCATAAGTGTATGTGATAAACTCATTGATGTCGGAACTATGGGAGAAAGTGCGTTGAAATCACACGCGAAAACAAGAAGTGAAGCCCCTTGAGGACTAATTGAAAACTAGTCTTGAGAGCTTGAAAGACTTATAAGAAACATGTACTAAGTATGTATACAGGCAAATATAGCTCATAAAAGGTAATCCCATTGAAGATCTCATAAAGGTTAAGACATGCTATTGTAGCTTATGGAAAATAAAACTGTTCTGTAACTTTTCTTCTGTCATAATGCCTTATGAAGAGCCTAAATGGTTTTGTAATTTAAGATTTAAAGCGATTAAAATAGTCCTTGAAAATCCATAAAAAGTCCTTAAAAAGTCCTTGAATTTTTTTTGTCAAGTCCTGTATGAACCATGTTGCCAAAAGAAGTATCTCAACATTATTTATTGCCTAGAGAAATAACATGGCATGACATTTTTAATTGTCAAAAGGAGTAATGCAACCTTTTTTCTGTTAAATGAAGTGATGTTACATTCTATAGTCAAATAGAAATAACGTACCAGTTTTCCATAGTCAGAAAGGCCACTTTTCATAATTGTGTATTTAAGTTTATTAAAGTGATATTGACATATTTAGAAGAAACAATATCAAATTCAAGGCACACAGTCATATTCTGTCTCAGTAAGGTGAAGGAAATATAAGTTCAGTCTCCATTTGGAACCATCTTCCTCCTAATGACTTTACCTAAGACATTGTACACAATGTGTCTCGAATTATTAACTATTTCATATTGGTGGATATAGTGTTTATTCCCGGTAATTATACAAGTCTCTATATACAGGTTAACTTACTCTTTTTATAGGGTGCTGGTAGAAGTGTTATTTAATTCAATCTAAGGAAAGATTTTTGAAATCTGAAGACCTATGTCCACATTAGAAGCTCTGATTTTCAATTTTATTTTCATCAAGTTTATTGCTTAAGTCTGTTAACTGTTACTAATGGTTTTGCAGATGAAAAAAAACAACACTAGAGATTACTAAACATAAAATTAAAATAATGAGTTGGAAAACTTTGCACTGCTTTTTAGTTTGTAAACTTATTGTTGCCACATGGTGCTACTGCTTTTCAATGACTTGAACATTTCAGTATTAAGGGATCTTTCTTCTGTTTGAAATCTTACTTTATAGACTTATTTTTGTATGTACTGCTTTCACTTAAGGCAAAAAAATAATTGAAAAGCATTTTTTGTGTGCAGCCATTCTTCTATACTTCCCTGTTCTTTTTGAAATTCTGCACTCCTGTGTAATAATATAACTGGTATACTGTAGATTTAGCGATATTTGATAGTTTTTAATGACTTTGATCAACAAACAGAGCTTAAAGTAAGTCAAAGATCTATTTGTTTATGGAAGTTGACTATAAAATTAGGTAAGGGTCATACCTGTTAACCTTTCTAAATGATGTTGTTGTTGTTGTTTATTTCTGGCTGTATCCCATCAATTTTTGTATAAATTAAATTTCAAACTAAAATGTAGCTAACAATTTTTGATGAATACTAATATGATGTATCCAATCTTGGAGAGTAGTAAACAAAATGAGAAGGTTAAAATTTACTAAAATACAAATAAAATATTTACAGGAGGACATGTTGGACTCTCGAGGACAGACGGCTGTATCTGAGGAACCTGAGGACTATTTTGACAAGTACGGGATCACGGGCGAGTACGGTGATGAAGGCGAGCAGTGGGAGAGGGAAGCAAGAAAACTTTATGAGTGGACTCAAGAACTTTCTTTTAATGATGACTTAATTGGAACTCCAAGACTGATCTCTGGAAATATTTCTTGATAAAAGTTCCTTTTTTCATTGAAAAGAAAACTGTGATAAAGTGTCTACTGTTGCTTGACTTTTTTTTACACAGATTATCATATCACATTGGGTTTTTTTATTTGTAAAGGTTTCTGACTTTAACATGGATTGTTCATTAAAGTCTTCACCTAGGACAGCTGGAACAACTCATTCTGGAGGAGCTTAAGACATGTGTCATATTTTCATTTTCTTGTATTTCTTGTGTTTACAAACTGTTTATGTTAGATATTGTCGGGGACTTATTTTCTGGGATTATAAAATGTTTGAAAAGTTATCCATATTAAGAAAGTCAAAAGTTTTTAAACATTTCTAAGACCAAGCTGAAATTATTAAATGTATGTATAAAATATTCTTTACACCACAACAATCACATGGTTGCATGTTCATATTTGAAAAAGTTTTCAAGTACAAATTTGCTATTTTTTCAAACAGGAGATTTGTTGTGTTTTCAGCATATATATAGGTAGGTTGAATTAAAATGCATGACATGGTACAATATATTTCAATGTGCATGTGCGTAGTAAAAGAATTTTGGCGCCTATGTTTTATGATATGTCTATGATATATTTTTACATAAAAATAACTTTTTTAATAGCACTGTTACTGTTTTGTTATGCATTTATATTCTTATTTATATTACATGTTTTGTATGAAATGAGTTAATAAATATTTTGAAATGTCTTAGTGTTTTAGCTGGACTATTCTTTATTACAAGTAAGAAATACATTTCCCATTTAGCCCGCCCGCTTAACTCAGTAGGTAGAGCGTTGGTCTACGGATCGCGGGGTCGTGAGTTCGATCCTCAGGCGGGGCGTATGTTCTCCGTGACTATTTGATAAAGGACATTGTGTCTGAAATCATTAGTCCTCCACCTCTGATGATTCATGTGGGGAAGTTGGCAGTTACTTGCGGAGAACAGGTTTGTACTGGTACAGAATCCAGGAACACTGGTTAGGTTAACTGCCCGCCGTTACATGACTGAAATACTGTTGAAAAACGGCGTTAAAACCCAAAACAAACAAACATTTCCCATTTAGCAGTTTACTTTTGGGTATAAAATATATGTAAGTATATGGAGGCAACGGTCGAAGTAATTCAACACTACCATGTATTTCATACCTAAATGTAAACGGCTGGAATGCAATTGATATCTTTTATTTAAAGTTAGGTTTTGTCCTTCGTTTGTTTTGCTTTACTTGATCCAGTATTGCATACTTTACACATGTCTGAAATAACAATACCGTATAAGTGCAAATGTTGAAAAAGAATATGTTCTAATGTCATGTCACTATGCAATCTTTTCATGAGTAATGTCTGTTATGACCACTGTCGGGCACTGTGTCCTCTGAAATATTCTGCTTTATATGCTGTCATAGCACTGGCACTTGAATATCTATCAATAAATGCATGTATTATGTATCCTACCCACTAAGTATACTATATATAACCTTAAGGGATCTAACCTGCAGATGTTTTAATTGATTGAGCTTCTAGCACCTGTGGTGGGTTTATTAGAAATTAAAAACATACTGGTCATATAGAAAGCATAATGGAAATAAATATTTAATCAAGGGACATAAGTAAAACAGTTGGACATAAATTCCTGACAGACATGCATATGTCCACATGGTGTTGATGATATATACATGAGTCATTGAAAACAAATGGAAACAGTAGGATGTGTTGGGTTGAGAGTAATATTGTTAAGTCAAAATGGTAAAATAAAGGCCATACCTAAGCTGAACTAAGTTATGTAGTCTTGCCTACATATGTAGACTATGATGGTAAACAAGTGGTCAACGTTTCAAAGCCATATGACAAACGGGTAAGGCAAAATCATGGAATGGTATGAAAAATCTATTTGATTCCCCCAAGTCCAAAAAGAGCAATAATTCAGCCAAAATAGTTAACAGAATTATGTACTCTTGCCTACAGATAGAGAGATCATAACGATAAAAGTGTGCAAAGTTTAAAAGCCACATGTCAAACAGTCGTGACAGAACATCGACTTGTACGAAATCTGAACCAATTTCCAAGTTCTAAAAGGGCCATAATTCAGCCAAAAGACTTGACAGAGTTATGTACTTTTGCCTGGAGGTAGAGACTGTTATAATAAACAAGCGTTTAAAGTTTTAAAGCCACATGTCAAATAGGTTTTACAAAACATTGACTTGTACGAAATCTGAACCAATCCAAAAAGGGTCATAATTCAGCCAAGCTACTTGACAGTGTTATGTACTTTTGCCCACAGGTAGAGACTGTTAAAGTAAACAGGTGTTCCAAGTTGGAAGTAAATATCATTTCATAAAAAATTTAAACAACACCGACGCCGTGGTTAGTAGTATAGTTCTCCATATTCTTCGAATAGTCTAGCTACAAACGGATGGAGAATGATAGGAATTAGGGATGTCAAGTCTGTGGTCAGAAGATGACCTTTAATGTTTCTCTGGTTGAGGCAGCCACTGAGTGAAAGTTCAAGGACACGTTGACTTTAAGGCATACTAGTACACTGTGTTCTATAAATTACTGCAGAACGCTTAGACCTATGGCCTTCGAACTTCATTGTATAGTCAATGTGGTCAGTGGACTAATATACTATTCCGATTTTTTTTTGGTTTATTTGAAAGTTCAAGTTCAAAGTTACCTCGGGACTGGAAACAGTTTTTAATGCTTGTGCATACAGTCTCTGGTTAGTAGATCTTTGGGGTCAGTGTGCGTACTGACAGTGCCACTGTAACCGTGAAACTTAAAATGGTTACTGATTAATAATTTGGTCAGTAGATGACACTAATTATTTGGACAGTACATCAAAGTTTAAAAAAGTGAAAACAATTATGGAGCGCTTGGGCCGGTATATGACCGCAAATTGTTAAAGGATGACCGCAAACGCTTTCTGATACTGTCGCCGTTTTTCACAGAATGACTGCCTGCGGTCATTCTATGATCTGTATTTTTGTGAGGATAAAAAGGTCAAATATAAGGGTCAAAGTACCCTTTAAACTGAAAACCTTCATATGAGTGTGGTCTGCGGCTAGAAGATGAGACCTTAATTTTTTCATGTCAGTCGATCAAAATCACAGACTGAAGACAGTTTTTGAAGACAACTGCTGAATGCATAAACCTATGACCATCAAATTTCATTGTATGATTGCCTGAAGACCATTTAGCCGAAGAGCACAATGACCTTGATCGTATCAAAACCCCAAACAAGGAAAATTTCTGTTAAATTATTTTGAAAACGGGCAAGCAGTTTCTGACGATTTGTTTTAAAATTTCCATTACACAAATTAGGATAAAGAACCTCAGGCGGTCGTGTTTTTCGACGAATTGGAATCCTTGTAGAGGGCCACGCGAGAAATATTTCTGCAAAACTTTTGAAATTCCTGATATTATGATTTTTCCGTTGCAAGATTTTGCATAGAATAAAATATTCTAATATATAAGGGAAAAGAACTATCCAACGAACAGCAAGGCCAATATTATGTATAATTGCAGTTTTCACTTACAATTTCAGGTTAAGTTTATGTGCATCTTTTTTCCTTCACACTGAAATTACTTCCTGGCTTTGCTGGAATTCTGAAAAAGTTGCTAAATATCATTGTCAATATTGTATTTGCGACAAGTTCCCTAAATGTGGCATAGATATTCCATGTATCCTTTGTATCTACTTAGAACTGTAGGTAATGTTTAGACTTTAATATTACATACATCATATACGAAAAGGGCCAGTATTTTTTGTATTGCATATTCTTTTTTTACCTAGAATTTCTGGTATATTTCTTAAGATCGTCTACATTACAAAAAGAAACTTTAATTCCTTTTTTCTAGGTTATACACAGTTCATCATCCAGCATTGGAATATTCGAGCGTGCAGTCTGATTTGACAGCTCTTGTTTCCTTTCATATTTACTTTATACTAACCAAAACGCCTTGTATGTTCGTGCAATAAACACGACCATCAGGATCTCGCTTAACAATCGATCTATATAACATAAATATTTCAGCGAGCGTTTTAACTTGTTTATAATCCCTACCAGTAACAGGTACGAGCAACCCTCCGGAAGATTGTTGGTAATTTTAGTTATTTTAACAGGATGAGCTGGTCCTCGAACTCCTGAACCCAAGTTTCAAAGAGAGTGCTACCACTGGATCTTTGCGTAATTTTCTTAAGCTCTAGTGTCAAAAAGATTTTCTTTAAGCTGACACATGTGAAATAATTCCCATGCTAATAACCCATTTTAGAACTACGGAAATCTTCAGGTACCTAAATCTTGGATAAATGAGTATTTGTTTTGACATGGAGGTATACTTTTCAGTTGATTATTGATTTACATTTTGACGATTTCCTTCACACAGTATTTGTCCAGACATTTCATAGTCTAGTAGTAAACTTGAAAATATCATTACAGTAATAATTATTGAATTGAAAAATGTTCTTTTCAAGGATGTGTAGAATTTGAATAACCATTAATACGGTACTTAAAAAGTCTGTTAGTCATATTGAAGATGCAAAATTTAACAATGCAGAAAATATTGTGGTTTTCTATAACATGCTTATTTATTAAGCCTGAATAAGAACGCACATATCATTTGTATCGAAAAAAAGTACATTAACGAACTCATAAAATTAGAACTTTACATGGCAAATATAAATATTTCGAATTTTTCGACACAGAATATAATTCTTCTTCTTCTTCCTATTACAGAAAAAATGGTCTGTGGTGAATGGATGCGGTGAATGGTTGGTGAATGATTGGTTAATAGAAAGCGAATGAAGTTGGGACCATTAACTTTTCATTAACTTTTCACATGCAAATGAGGCCTGCGGTGAATGACTGCGGTGAATGAGCTGCGAACAGTCTGCGGTGTATGATCTGCGAACTGTCTGCGGTGAATGAGCTGCGAACAGTCTGCGGTGAATGAACTGTGAAGTCTGCGGTGAATGAACTGTAAACAGTCTGCGGTGAATGAGCTGCGAGGTCTGCAGCGGATGAACTGTGAACAGTCTGCGGTGAATGAGCTGCGAGCTGCATCACAGTCTGCAGAAAGCTAGCTTTCATCTTGTAGGACAGAATGTCAAGCCTGCCAGCGGTCTGTCAGGTGTGACCTTGACCTTGAACCTAGGGACCTGGTTCTTTTGCATGACACATTCAAATGAGGTCTGCGGTGAATGACTGCGGTGAATGAGCTGCGAACAGTCTGCGGCGAATGAGCTGCGAAGTCTGCGGTGAATGAACTGTGAACAGTCTGCGGTGAATGAGCTGCGAAGTCTGCGGTGAATGAACTGTGAATAGTCTGTGGTGAATGAGCTGCGAGCTGCATCACAGTCTGCAGAAAGCTAGCTTTCATCTTGTAGGGCAGAATGTCAAGCCTGCCAGCGGTCTGTCAGGTGTGACCTTGACCTTGAACCTAGGGAACTGGTTATATAGCATTACACATGCAAATGAGGTCTGCGGTGAATGACTGCGGTGAATGAGCTGCGAACAGTCTGCGGTGAATGAGCTGCGAACATTCTGCGGTGAATGATCTGCGAACTGTCTGCAGTGAATGAGCTGCAAACAGTCTGCGGTGAATGAGCTGCGAAGTCTGCGGTGAATGAACTGTGAATAGTCTGCGGTGAATGAGCTGCGAGCTGCATCACAGTCTGCAGAAAGCTAGCTTTCATCTTGTAGGGCAGAATGTCAAGCATGCCAGCGGTCTGTCAGGTGTGACCTTGACCTTGAACCTAGGGACCTGGTTCTTTCGCATGACACTCCGTCTCATAATGGTGAACATTCATGCCAAAATACATCAAAATCCCACCATGCATGAAGAAGAAATGCTCCGGACAAACTTCAATTTGACCTTTGACCTCCAACTGGGACCTTGACCTTTGAGATAGGAACATGGGGTTTGCGCATGGCACACCTTCTTATTGAGGTAAGCATTCATGCAAAATATAAACAAGATTGGTCCATGCATGTCAAAGTTATGGTCCGGACAAAATCGTACGCCCGGAAGCACATACACCAAACCGCCAAAAGTGGCGACTATATCAAGCTCAACGAACGCGGGCTCGACAATAAGCTAGTGGATTAGAAGAAACATTTACATGTACAAGAAATCAAAGTCATGGAAACTGATGACCAAAATAAGTCTACATCTGTTTAGAATTATATGAATTATATGAATCAAATAAATTGAAAAAATATCACATTTTACTTTTGAAATGCCTTGTGTATATCATAGACAATTAAAAAGCACTTACTGTAGCTTATACCATGCTATTCACATAAATCTGCTGTGCTTTGCATGATCCAGAATTTCAAACTCTACAAACCATTTTGCCGCCAAAACGGGTGCAGCTATTTTATTCACAAATCATGAAATTCAAGTTTCTCCGGTAAATAGAAAGTTAATTAATGATACAATATTTAAAATACCAAGTCCTGCGGTGAATAAGAAGTGAACACTGGAGTCTGTGGTGAATAGAATGTTAAAATGAAGTTTGATCGCCAATCATTCACCGGATGCGGTGAATGAACAGCGAACTGCTGTGGTGAATAGCTTCATTAACTTTCTATTAACTTTTCATTCACCAGAGAAGGCTTGTTCTGTAAGGGATATCTTGTCGTTCGCGAAGTCCTACACTGTCAGACCAGCAGCCTCGATGAAACTTGCGGTTTGCCGCAGATCCTCAATGCCTCCATACAGTTTCTGGCGGATTGAGGTATCTCTCGGCCAAGTCGCAGCTCGCTCCTGGTCATGCCTTTTACATCTCTGAAGCATATGCTCCGCAGTCTGATCTTCTTCACCACATGGACAAGTTGGCGATGATGCCAGTCTGTATTTCTTGTACATGTGAGCATTGAGCCTGTTGTGTCCTGAGCAGAGTCTGACCATCATCACTAGTTCAGACCGGTCAAGGAGATGCAAAGCATCTTCCTCCATCCTTGGTCTCGTTAGTGCCTTGATGATGGTGACTTTAAATTTCTTCTTGTAACTCACAGGTTCTGTTGATTGTTCTGACTGAGTTCCTAGTTTAGCCAGTTTGTCTGCCTCTTCATTGCCTGCAAGCAATGGGATGGAATCCACTGGAGTGCTACTTTGCAGGTTATACTCAGGCTCTGCATTCTCCTGGGTAGCTGCGGAGCTTTATTGTTGATCAGAGCTTCCATGACAGACAGTGTATCTGTGAGAAAGACGACTAAGGAGCTTTCTTCTGCCGAGTCTTCAACCATTGAGACGGCCTTCATGAGTGCTCCAGTCTCTGCCTTGTAATTACTGCAGTGTTTTCCTGTGGCTATGACTACACAGCCACAGAATATTTATACATATCTTTTACAATGCAAAAAACTTGGCAGTAAACATTTTAACCACCGACAAATTCTACTCCAGAATAAATTACGTGCAGAACGTTTATACAAAAGGCAGCAAACTGTTCTTATTATATTAAACAGCATCGAATCCAATGCTACAAACTTTATATGTACTAAATTCCTTTTGTATGCATTTCGTAAAGGTTCTTCCAGAAACTCTGTCCGGAATGTTCCATTTCGTTTAGTCCCTGCAGGAAATTAAGAATGCCAAAGGGAGTTTAAACTTGAAAAGAATGAAGAGAAAACAATCGATATTTAACTTGTATGTACTAAATTCCTTTCGTAGACATTACACACATTTAAGGGCAGTTTACAAAAACCTGTGCGGAAGGTTCCATTTTGTTTAGTCTGTGTAGGAAATTAAGGAAGTTAAAACTTGGAAAAAATGAAGAGAAAAAGATCAAGATGTAACTTAATTATATATACTAAATTCCTTTTGTAAACATTACAACAAGAGTGCCAGAATGTCACAATATACGCCCGTCACTGCAAATTTCTTTACACTAGCACCTGTATTTGCAAATGGAATTTTAATTTTGTGGTTGTTTACAATGTTTTTTTCTGGTAATTATTGTAATCCTATTGTTTTTCTTAATCCACAAAAAAACTCCTTACCAGGTAGAGATACCTTAAAATACACCTAAAATTTGAAAGTAGAATCTATGTTGTACCACAGTTTTTCCCTTAGTACGGTCAATTATAAAAAAGTTACAATGTAAGTTATTTATAGTAACAACTAAGGGAAGTTAATCAGGGTTATATATCATTGAGACATGTTTATTCACAAAACTGTGACAATTAAAATGAAGTTTTCTAAGTCATGCAATAATTTGTCGTTAGTTCAGAATTGGATGTAACATGCATGTTGTACTACAGAAAAGTGATCTCGATTTTTCCCTACGACTAGTAATGAAAAAGTTACAATATAAGCTATTTATAGTAAAAACAAAGGGAAGTAATTCTAAAGAAGGGACCTGCGCATGACACTCCGTCTCATGATGGTGTAAAATGTTGCAGTTACATCAAAATCCCTCTATGCATGAAGAAGAAATGCTCCGGACAAAATCATTCTTGTATCTTAGCTTTGGCCTCTAAGTGTGACCTTGATTTTAGACCTAGGGTCCTGGTACTTGCGTTTGACACTCTGTCTTGTGGATGTGAACATTTGTGCCAAGTTACATCAAAATCCCTCCATGCATGAAGAAGAAATGCTCCGGACAAAGTTTTCATTCTTGTATCATTTGACCTCTAAGTGTGACCTTGACCTTAGACCTAGGGACCTGGTTCTTGCACCTGACACTCCATATCGTGGTGGTGAACATTTGTGCCAAGTTATATCAAAATCCCTCCATGCATGAAGAAGATATGCTCCGGACAAAGTTTTCATTCTTATATCCTTTGACCTCTAAGTGTGGCCTTGACCTTAGAGCTAGGGACCTGATTCTTGTGCACGGCATTCCGCCTCATGATGGTAAACAATTGTGCCAAGCTACATCAAAATCCTTCCATGCATTAAGAAGATATGTTCTGGACAAAGTCATTCTTGAATTTGACCTTTGACCTCTAAGTGTGACCTTGACCTTAGACCTGGTTCTTCGGCGTGACACTCCGTCTCATGACGGTGAACAACTGTGCCAATTTCATCAAAATCCCTCCATGCATGAAGAAGATATGCTCTGGACAAAGTCTGTGGACGACGCCCGCCCCTCCGCCCGCCCACCCCATCCGCCAGGGGCGTTCCCATAATACGTCCCGTCTTTCAAACGGGCGTATAAAAAGGACTTTACAAAAAATCTTTCCGGAAGGTTCCATTTTGTTTAGTCTGTAGGAAATTAAGAATGCCAAAGGGAGTTTAAACTTGGAAAGAATGAAGAGAAAACAATCGAGATGTAACTTATTTGTACTAAATTCCTTTGGTATACATTATTGATTACATAAAGGACATTTCGAAAATCTGATCGGAAGGTTCCATTTTGTTAAGTCTGTGTAGGAAAGGGAGAATGAAAAGAAAACAAATCAATGTAAATCTCGAAAACTTTCATCAGCTTTACACATAAGACAAGTAATTTGTGGTTACGTATGATCTCATTCGGGCATTAACAATTATTTATTTTTAAGCTATAGACCTTGATCTTATTACTGTTAAATGTTGAAACAACAAGTCTGGATTGGTTTTTATCGAAACACATACTTAACGGAATAGTAATGCCATCTTTTTCTGTCAAAAGTTCTTCATACATCCTTCCATCAGAAGACATCAGCACAATATTTTTGGAACTGCATCCAGCAATGCACACCTGACTTCTATTTATCCAGCACAAACCTCGAGGTCCATCTAGCTTTGTATCCTTCTGGACCATAACTCGCTGGTTACCTTCCTTATGTATAATGTGAACAACACTATCCATCGGTAACATAAATGTCCTTTCCCCAGCTAGGTACTGCTACATATGCAGGGCTTTCTATCCCACAATGGTATGATTTCATCAACGCTTAGTAGTATATACTTCAATCCGACCGTTACCTTCATTATTCTTACGGTCACGAGATCCGCCACAGCAAACATAAATCAACCCGCCATTGTATGCAACACCACGACAACGGTCGCCAACATTAAATGAATTGTGTAACGTCATTGGTTCCTTCTGGGAGATAAACTGAACTTTCTTCTTGTTTGTTAGAGTAACGGCAAGAAGGGACATATCAATCTGACAAATACCGAATGGATTATCATTTACGGTCAGGAATGATGTGACAGAGTATGATTTATTCATTTTCTTGATATTTTTATTGTCGTAATCTGTCATTGTAATGCTTCCACTTTCACAAAGGCACATGTCTTCAATGCAAATAGCACCATCAGTACCAATTCTTGCATCAAATTCGCCAAATAACCTTTCAGCTTCAATAGCTGAATAACTTATGATCTGTCCTACAATATTGTTTTTAGAACCGGTTATCTGATGATAAGGATCAAACCAAAGTCTTCCGATTTTCTTAGATCTTTCCAGAGTTTCTAAACGGTCTGTTGCAACTTTCTGTCTCTCATGTCCAAGTTTAACTTGAACGTATTTCTCCGAAACATTCTCACTCTTTGCAGCCTGTATCTTCTGTCGATCTTTTCCAAGTGAAGCAAGTGTGTCTTCAACTTCTTTGATGTCCGAATCTATATTCTGCACTTTCATCTTCAATGACGCATCCACTTCGTTTAGGAGCTCCGTTTCCATCTTATCTAACTGGTCGTTGATTTTCTTTCTTTCAGATTTTATTTCTTGAAGCAGCTTATCTTTTTCTCGCTTCGAACAATCTAATTCCTTTTGCTTCTTTTGTTTTAAAGCGAGAAAGCGTGTCTGTAAACTGCTTATTGCTGTTTCCAGTTGCTGAAGCTCTTCAGAACTTCTCGAGTGCTTTGCTACATCTGGTATGAAGCTTATTCCCTGGCAAGTACTGTAATTAAAAGAGATAAATTGTCTGACATCATTGTGATATAGATAATTTATAAATTTTTGGTTTTCTAATAATTAGCTTTTCAATGTAGGATCATTATTGACTTACTATTTTAGGCGACATTAATATATCATGCTCATAAAATATTAAAATTAAACTTATTTATGATTGCTGATATTTATGGACATTGCTCTATTTTTCTATTGTCGATATTGTGATGCATATCTTAAGGCGTTTAAAATCATTAAATATTCTTTGAAATAAAAATGAACAAGATGATGTGGCTATTATAACAGTAGCTTGATCAGGGATGTTGTTCGCAAAATACACCCGAGCCGATTACAATTCTCCCAGATCAAGTTACTGTAGTAATTACCCTTTTGTTAGATAACTACAGCTTTTTATTTATTTTTATTTAGCAAAAATTGACTAAATACTCCTCTGAAAATAATTTGTGTGTGTGTGTGTGTGTGTGTGTGTGTGTGTGCGTGTGTGTGTGTGTGTGTATATGTCTGTGTGTGTCTGTCTGTTATTTGTAGAACTTGGTCAGGTCATGACTATTGATAATGAAAGCAGAGCAGCCGCATGCACAATACAAGACTACACTACGAAACTTGTTTTCTGCCTGCTCGTATTTACTTGTGAAATACGGGCTAAACTGTCGTATACGTGCAACGGCTGGGATTTTCCGTGAGCCGGAGAGGACACACCAAGATGGCGGACGAAAGTGACGCTAGAAGGTAGGAGTTTGTTTTTGCATCCCGTTTTATTTAATTCATCCCTTTTCGTTCACACATTTAGTCGAGACTAATGCAGGACACCTTCCTCCGCATGCCGTAATTGCTCATATCTCCAGTATTCCTATGTTTTCCCCAAAACTTCCTCCTGAACCTGACATTTTACAGATCAGAAAAATCGAAGCGAAGGCGGCATGTTTTCAAGGTCACAGTTTCTCATGCAGTAGCAACTAGATCCGTATATCATGTCCTATATGCTGAAAATAAAGCACTCTTCATTTCTGACGCTGATTTTAGTTCGATGCAAGTGCCTAATCTAAGAAAACAATGTACTTTCGATTTCAACACATACCGGCCGGGACACCAAGCTCCGGGAAGGATTTTCCGGAAAATCTCGCACAAAATGAGCACCGGTTGGGACTTCATCGCTGATTTGTACCCGACTGGGGCACACTTTCTAGAACTTAAAGAACTGCATAAATTCATTTAATAACACCCTTAATTTAAACGTTTAAGCATTTGTTCGTCCATTGAAGTTGATTTATTCCACCTTACCTGAGCACAGCGTGATAATAATGTGCTGTCCGTCGTTCGTCCGTATGTCCATTACTGAGATTTCACGTTCTAGAAGCAGAATTTCTAAAGCAGTCTGAATCAAACTTTGATACTATGTTTATTACAAAAAAAAAACAGAATGGTTCGTTGTCCGTCGTCGGTCCAGCAGTCTATAGTAAATAGTTTTCATGTGGTGTCTCTGTATCTAGCGGTCATGTTTCTAGACAAAAACAATTTATTTTCAAATACAATTGCTAGAACCCTAACATTTTGTTTATAATTTCATCCCATCATCATACCTTGTTTGAAAACTCTCAAACTGATATTATGAAAGATAAAAATATAATTTTTAAGTAAGAAGGAATTGTGAAGTTTGTGATTTAAGCTCGACTTCTCGAAAAAAGGAGCTCAAACTTATATTGTCACTCTCTCGTCGACGTTTTTGTAGTTCAATATTTTGTGTACTTACAAAGGTATTGAATTAAAACTTCAAATACTTCTTTACTATCAACATATCCAGCTGGGAAAGCAATCCTCAAAACAATTTTTGTTTGTGTTTGTTTTTTCTTGTAAAGTCTAATATCTTTAATACTTTTAAATGTATTGACAAAATTGAAACTAAAAATACTTCGAATTCTTTACTATCAACATCTCCATCTGGGAAAGCAATCCCCATAACTTTGTATTGATATCTGACAGAAATTTGTTCCTTTTTTTAACCAAAAAGTTTTGGTTCAAGTTTTTAAAGTTGAAAATCATGAATACTGCCAATGGTATTAAGTTGAAACCTAATATAATTCTTAACTTGCAATACCTCTACCAGAGAAAGCAGTCCCCATACTCTGTTATGATTTTACTGTCGAAATTTTGTGTTGCCGACATGCACTGAGAAAAGTGGAGCGTGCTGTCCTACTGAGTTCAACATTTTAAAGCAGTCTTTGTATATCTTGAAATCAGTGTACATATGGCCACAGGATGCCTAACATTTTCTATTATTGGTCAAATCAGACGGTTATGTCAAGAGTTATGACTTCCAATTTATATATATAACATACAATAGGTATGCTCGACACGTTTGTAAGAATTGTCCTACTATAGTTACCACCAACATCTTTGAAATTATTATATGCTGTTGTTTTTTCAGTGATCAGATGTACTACCGCTGTTACTACTGCCAATTTACAGAACCATCACTTCAAGAGACAGTTGACCATTCAGTTGAAAATCATCCCTCAGACGTTTTAAAAATACGTACACGGATATATAATGAAGAAAATGGTAAAACATATTTACAGACAAAGAACTTTTGTGTAATTCCGAATGAAGAACTTGATAAACTTGAGAAATTTCATGTGGACGAAAAATCATTTGAACTTATTGTTACTCGCAAAAAACAAGAAGAACATGATGAAAATCTTGAGATGTCATTCCAAAATCTATCATTTGATGAAAATCTTCGTGACTTATTTAGTCCTGTATCTAAAAGAATTAAAACATCAACACCAGGTCCTGCAAAATTAAGTTTCGAACCTACATGTAACAGTAATGAAGAAGAATTTCAGATTTTCATCATGTTCTTCTTGTTTTTTTTTGCGAGTAACAATAAGTTCAAATGATTTTTCGTCCACATGAAATTTCTCAAGTATATTTCACAAATCACAATTCCTTCTTACTTAAAAATTATATTTTTATCTTTCATAATATCAATTTGAGAGTTTTCAAACAAGGTATGATGATGGGATGAAATTATAAACAAAATGTTAGGGTTCTAGCAATTGTATTTGAAAATAAGTTGTTTTTGTCTAGAAACATGACCGCTAGATACAGAGACACCACATGAAAACTATTTACTATAGACTGCCGGACCGACGACGGACAACGAACCATTCTGTTTTTTGTAATAAACATAGTATCAAAGTTTGATTCAGACTGCTTTAGAAATTCTGCTTCTAGAACGTGAAATCTCAATAATGGACATACGGACGAACGACGGACAGCACATTATTATCACGCTGTGCTCAAGTAAGGTGGAATAAATCAACTTCAATGGACGAACAAATGCTTAAACGTTTAAATTAAGGGTGTTATTAAATGAATTTATGCAGTTCTTTAAGTTTTAGAAAGTGTGCCCCAGTCGGGTACAAATCAGCGATGAAGTCCCAACCGGTGCTCATTTTTGTCCAAGATTTTCCGGAAAATCCTTCCCGGAGCGTAGTGTCCTTGCCGGTATGTGTTGAAATCGAAAGTACATTGTTTTCTTTTATTAGGCACTTGCATCGAACTAAAATCAGCGTCGGAAATGAAGAGTGCTTTATTTTCAGCATATAGGACATGATATACGGATCTAGTTGCTACTGCATGAGAAACTGTGACCTTGAAAACATGCCGCCTTCGCTTCGATTTTTCTGACCTGTAAAATGTCAGGTTCAGGAGGAAGTTTTGGGGAAAACATAAGAATACTGGAGATATGAGCAATTACGGCATGCGGAGGAAGGTTTTCTGCATTAGTCTCGACTAAATGTGTGATCCAAAAGGGATGAATTAAATAAAACGGGATGCAAAAACAAGCTCCTACCTTCTAGCGACACTTTCGTCCGCCATCTTGGTGTGTCCTCTCCGGCTCACGGAAAATCCCAGCCGTTGCACGTATACGACAGTGTTCACAGATATAATCGATCACTCGATTGTTTACATTTTCGTTCAAAACGTTCTTAACCGGGGTAAGCCAGATAAACCATGTCTAATCGAACTAGTGCAAACAGATTAAACAAAACTATGTTAAATGATGGTGTGACAAATCTTTAATTAATATTTAGGACATTGTTTTAATTAGGCTGAAAGATCAGAGTATATATATATTTTCCATCCATAAGTTTACCAGGAACAAGGAACACTTCAGAAACAATTATATCTACTCGTGTCGGTTAATCGCTTATGAAACAAAATGTTCCGTCCCAGTTAAATAACAATATAAGTGGTTTGCATATGTCTTTTTCATGTCGTAAAATTAAATTGTTCTTTTTTCTTCAGATAATTAAATATGATTAAATGAATGGGTTTGATACGCTTGTTAATTTTTATCAATAACGATTAAAATAATACACGGAACTCCCGATTTCTTTATCCGGTTACGTTGTATTTGCGTTGTATTTGCGTTTCGAAAGAAACTGTAAAAAAAAAAAAAAACAATACGAGTGAACGCCGGTAACGGTGAACGATTAAGATTCAAGTTTCAGATAAACATTAACAATCTTATTTGATAACTCATCTGTAACAATATTAAAGATATAGATAACCCAAAATATATGGGGAAAGGAGGCCCGTATACCTTAAATATAATTAAATGGAAACCGAAAGTTAAAATGAAATACCTGTGTTCTACAGCAATACAAGTGGAACAGCCAACTTTATCGTGGCTAGGGCAGTAGACATCTATCACATTTCCACCATGTTTGTCACATCTCTGACTCGGCAGCTCAGGTTTTTGTCCACCGGGAGTTTTCACTTTGTCCAGTAACTGGTGCCCCTTCATCACAGAGAATTTACTGTGATGATTCAAGCACGTTGTACACAGGTTTACATCACATTCTACACAATGTTTGGCAGCAGCCACATTCTTCTCTTCTTTAGCACAAGGTGAACAGGGAAAATCATGAACATCATCCGATCCTTGATATAAAGATTTTATCAACTTACGCCCTTCAACTTCCATTTTCTTAAGCAGGAATGTTTACTTCCTGGTTCATATTGTAGGGAATAAACTCTGTCATATCGGTACATTTTACCGTACATGCACTATTTAGAATAGAATAGAATTGACTATATTATATAAATGCAACTTAACATAATTTCAAACGGTAGCAAAGGGTTGATTCTGATTGATACAAAAGCAATTAACTAAACATAAAGTACATGCACATTTAAAGGGATCAACCCACTCATTTTAGGCGAAAAATAATTTCTTTCAAAAATCCATTAAATGTGAGTACTCTGAAAGTGATAAGTGGTACAAACTTACTGACATCATATTTTTGCAATAACCAAATATATTGTGCAGAAGGTAGTAAACCGTTGCAACGCTTTTGAAATAATGCAGAAAGTTTACAGTCTTCTTAATTTTTTCCGATATCAAACTTTGATTTTCGCCCACTTTATCATTTTTCAGTATCATATATACTTTCTAAGCCAAACTTTTGTGGAAATGTGCATATTAATTTTTTTATACCTAAACTGTAGGCGAGTACGTAGCTTTAAATGTAATAATTAAAGATATACCATGTCCATGATCTAATACTTATTTATTGTTCTTAAAACGGGTTTCCATACTCTTCAAAGATTGAAATGACTGGAATGGTTTTGTAATTGCATGTTTTCGGGCTTTTGATAGAACACTAAAAAGCAGAAGGACTGCATATGCATGTATTTATTATTATCTGCATTTCATTATGCTGTATGAAAAGTGCAAACTTCCGATTTATTGGAGTTTTCCTTATTAAATTATTACTTCCGTTTCGACAAGAATATACACATTAATGTAGTCACTTCTTCGTATCATTTACTTGCTGTTACCTCGGAGTTACTAAGTCCTACGAAGGAGTCACCAAGTCGAACGTAAGAGTTACTAGTTCGTATGTAGGAGTTAATAAGTCTTAGGTGCGACTAAGTGAGCCATACGTAGGACATTTGTTTGTTTGTTTATTTGGGGTTTAACGCCGTGTTTCATGTAACGGCGGGCAGTTAACCTAACCAGTGTTCCTGGATTCTGTACCAGTACAAACCTGTTCTCTGCAAGCTGGCGTGTGAACGTATGACACAGTAAGACGTACGAAGAAGTTTTCAAGTATACACAGGATTTATGTCTTACGTAAGAGTTACCAAGTCGTACGTAGGAGTTAATAAGTCGTACGTAAGAGTTAGTAAGTCGTAGGCACGAACTGGTAAACCATACATAGGACTTAGTAAGTCGTACGAAGAAGCTTGTAAGTTATATGTAGGAGTTACGTAAGAGTTACCTTGTCGTACGCAAAAGTTAGTTAATCGTTAGTGCAAGTTCTATGTAGGAGTTTTTATGTTAAACATACGAATCAAGACATGCCATTTAGGATTAATTTAATTACATTTGTACTTGATATTACTTGATATTATTTCTAAATAGGAGGAATTGAGTAACACAAATAAAATTGAAAGATATAAATATTTTTGTTTAAACCATTTATGTCCTTATATAGTTTTATCTAAGCAGACATCCGGCATGAGTCAGGATTCGACCAGGGACGGATATTAAGGCGTCACCATTAATACCCAGCCTGTTAAAATTGTAACCTTTACAGAACAACAATTAATTATTTTGTAAGACACAACTTTACTTTAATGCAAGACATAAAATGTCATATTTCTCAATATACACGTAAACTAAAATATCGGGGTGTGAAGCTGTCAGTAGCAGCAGTTAATACCGGTCTTTCGTATGTTACACTAGTTTGATGATGTTACTAACATTAGATATTTGGTGTAAAATAGAAAATAGAAACCTTCCCCTTCTTCACAATAGACATCAAATCAAGCAGATCCCTAGCAGTAAATCTAAATGTTGTCTCAAATTGGCAGTTTTTCATTTCAGTTTGGGCGCCCCCAGCTCCGCCCCAGACCTTAAGTTTTGGATCGGACTGGGTGGCCGTTGTAGAGAGGGTTGTCCCCACCTGGCACGGGTGGCCGCTATTACGGGAAAACTCCTGTTTGGGAGGAACCCGGGTGGCCGTTGTAGAGTGTGGAGGTCTGGGGGGTGAGGGGGAGTGGGGGGTAGCACAGTGGCTATTCCGGAAAAACTCTTGTTTAATCATGAATGGTTTTATGCCATTTTCGGAATTTTTCACTTTTTTCAGTTTAGGCGCCCCCAGGAGGACCAGACCTTTAGTTTTGGATTGGACCGGGTTGCCGTTGTAGAGAGGGTTGTCCCCCTCCAGGCACGGGTGGCCGCCATTCACGGGTGTGCCGATGGTCTAGTGGTAACACGCTTGACTGTCAATCCAGAGGTCCGTGGTTCGAATCCCGGTCCAGGCACTGGAAATTTCTGAGATGATCTTGAGTGTCTCCCACCTAACTTAAAGGCCTGTACTGGTTCTTCTCAGGAAAGATCGGTGCTATACACCGGGCACGTTAAAGAACCAGACTGTCTATTCGCAAAGAGCTAGGCTAAGTTAGCCGGACAAATCTGTATCTGAAAAAGGATTTTCTCTCTATCTGTTTTGGGGGGCTTTATCTCATTCTGTCCCTCTGGTTAGATCGCTCAGTGTCTGTACTACTAGAGGTAGAATTTCGGGCCCTTTGTGGCTGTTTTAGCTATATGTAAAGCGCCTTTGAACGTGTTTATCATGAAAGGGCGCTATATAAATCTGATATAATAATAATTCCAGGAAAACTCTTGTTTGGGAGGAACCTGGGACGATGTGTGAGGCGTGGGTGGTTCCGGGGTGGCCTAAAATTGTTCCAGCAGTTAATAGGAGGTCCCTATCGGACCTTTAGTTAGGGTTGAGATCGGATGGCCGTTGTAGAGGGTGGCGATCTATATGGGTCCAGCATAGTGGCCATTCCAGGAAAACTCTTGTTTACTCATGAGCGGGTCTCGAAGTTGGTTTTAGGCCATTTTCGGTAATTTTCATATTTTTTTTTCTGTTTGGTCGCCCCAAGCCCAGCCCCAGACCTTTCGTTTTGGATCGAAACGGGTGGCCGTTGTAGAGGGTTGTCCCCCACCAGGCACGGGTGGCCGCCATTCCGGGAAAACTCTTGTTTGTGAGGAACCCGGGTCGAGGTGTGAGGCGGGACCTTTAGTTTTGGATCGGACTGGGCGGCCGTTGTAGAAAGGGGTTGTTCCCCACCAAGCACGGGTGGCCGCCATTCCGGGAAAACTCTTGTTTGGGAGGAATCCGGGTCGAGGTGTGAGGCGGGGGTGGTTCCGGGGTGGCCTAAAAACGTTCCAGCAGTTAATAGGAGGTCCCTATCGGACCTTTAGTTAATGCTGAGACCGGATGGCCGTTGTAGAGGGTGGCGGTCTATGGTGGGGGTGGGGGGGGGGGGGCGCAGCATAGTGGCTATTCCTGGAAAACTCCTGTTTACTCATGAGCGGGTGTCAAAGTTGGTTTTAGGCCATTTTCGGAATTTTTCATTTCTTTCAGTTTGGGCGCCCCAGCTCAGCCCTAGACCTTTAGTTTTGTATCGGACCGTGTGGCCGTTGTAGAGAGGGTTGTCCCCCACTAGGCACGGGTGGCCGCCATTCCGGGAAAACTCTTGTTTGGGAGGAAACCGGATCGAGGCGTGAGGCTGGGGTGGTTCCAGGGTGGCTTAAAATCGTTCCAGCAGTTAATAGGAGGTCCCTATGGGACCTGTAGTTAGGGTTGAGACTGGGTGGCCGTTGTAGAGTCGGCAGTCTATCGGGGCCAGCTTAGTGGCTATTCCGGGAAAACTCTTGTTTAGTCATGAGCGGGTCTCAAAGTCGGTTTTAGGCCATTTTCGGAAGTTTTCATTTTTTTTCTCAGTTTGGGAGCCCCCAGCACCGCCCCAGATCTTTAGTTTTTGATTGGACCTTGCGGCCGTTGTAGAGAGAGTTGTCCCCCACCAGGCACGGGTGGTCGCAATTCCGGAAAAACTCTTGATTGGGAGGAGCTGTGGTCGAGGTGTGAGGCGGGTGTTGTTCCGGGGTGGCATAATTTGAAGGTTGTTGAAAATCGGCGTAAACCCAACACAATTAAGGTTTATCAAATGCATAAATGCAATTATTTCTTTACTTCATGTCCGTACACTTTTAACGTCTGTCGTTAATTTCATGTCGTTTTGACCAACTTAAAATTTAGAATTAGCCCGGAATAAATATTGTGCTGGGGTTTTACGCACGTTTTCGTCAACATTTTATTTTTTACAAGCACTAAACTGTTTGTCCACAGAAACTTACAACTTTTAATCAAACCTATGATCACTCGATTGACGGACAAACGCTCCAGTATGTGTGTCATTCGGTCCGATATGAGGGGTGGGGGTAATTTTTGACTGGATGATTTAGACAAGATACTGTTTCCTAACGTATTTTTTTGTTCCTTGGACCACTTTTAAAGTTTCAAAACTGGAAATGCATATATTTGTTAACCATGTTTAAAATGTTCATTTAAAAAGGTGAAAGTTAACATTGTGGGAATGGCTGTATATGCCGATGTTGAAATAATTTTAGCCCGACCCAATTGTTTTTTTCTTCCTTTTTTGTTGTTTTTTTTGCGTTTTTTTGCTTTTGTTTTGAGTTTATAAGATATGCTTGTATTATTTTTTGTACGAAACAAAGGGCAATCAAATATATTTAAAAGAAAAAAAAACTGAAGTTAGCAATTTATTTTCGAAACGCGGAAGTTAATTGTTATCACTTCTCTCTCGTTTATTTGTCATATCTGTTTATTTATTTATTTATTTATTTATATATTATTTATTTATTTATTTATGTTGATAGTGTTGTTTTAAAACAGGGACGGACCGATTTCTAATGTTGGCAAAACTTGTGGTCCAACCCTTTTGTATTATCGCACATTTGCAAAGTTACTGAATATTTCTTAATGTACAGTAGTAATATATATGTCTTGATGTAATGATAGTTTGCTGTTGTATATATATTTACATATGTATCTATATATTATTGTCTTGATGTACATCTACCTAATGTGTTGTGTGATAATTACAATAAAATATGATTAAACTAAAACAGACCCTGAGCGTCATGTTTCGGGGGACCCGGGTTCTAAATTTTTGCGTAAAAGTCTAGAGACGGCACCGATCTTTCATATTAATTTTTGTACTTCGGTTCATTCATATCATCCGGTTTTAGTTCAAGCTAAAGTTGAAAATGACAGCTATTTAGTGGTAATATCCAGCCATAATATTCACGTTTTTTAAATTTATATTTTTTTCTTTTTCAATGCGTTCTTTCTAGCTTTGATGGAAAAGAATAAATCAGAAAAGATATTAAAAGTGGGCAGTAGTTAGTTATATCTACTCCTTTTATGAAAGTTACAAGTAAATATTTAATTGTTTGAAAATTATCAAAGGGTAATATCAATGTATTTGATTTTCATCGCGTTGTAGCATGAAAAAATACTTCGTCATACGTCATTTACGGGGTGTAAGATGGAATTGCCTGGTGTGCAGGAAATTGAAAAAAAGGTGCAGCAAAATACACACATATGTGTAAGGTCACGTAAGTATTATATGGACTTGCAACTCATGAAAGTTCGTACAAGCAAAGGGACTTATAAAATCAGTTAAGATGGTACAGCATTGCACAGCAAACTATCATTCAGTGATTCAGTTGGACTTGTCCTGGAGTTGGCGATTCGACGAATTTGTGTTTCACTTGACGTCTAGTATATAATTATATTTCCGATGACTAATATGATCATTCATGTGAGTACAATAACGTACATGTTCACCTTTTGTATTTTCAATATGTTTGTCAGATTTGTTTTAAAGCCAAACCCGCTCCAGTGTTGTTTAAGCTATCGATGCAGACGAGATGTTGTTCAATATTCCGAAAACACTGTATGATTCCAAATCCAGACATAGCGGTCTGATGTAACACAAACGTAGCAGAGTATATGACGTCACCAGCGATGAAACCGATACATAAGATCTAGAACTTATATTGAATGTGTATGCACTGACTCAGCAGACGAACAGCAAATACATCGCAGACGACACTCGCAACGCTGGTGGCGAGTAGAAAATAGTTTACAGCGGAAAAGACAGAAATTGTACAACGGTTAACTTCGCCGCCTGGTACTTTTGAAGAAATGTTAAAATCAGAACTGACATTTCAAAGACACACGAAAACTTCGAAACATCTGGGTCCATTTTTTGTCCACCTGCAGAATGGTTAGAAATGAAATGGGACTGACAACATAGTTGTATTGTAATCTTATCAACACTACTGTATTCTTTCGTATGACACAATACGATTTCAAGAATTAGAAACTACAAAATGTCAACAAACCTTCAGGCGTATTTTGCCCTTTTTGGTGGATATCTTTTTTATTATAAAATGAAGAAGTACAAAATTATTAATTGCCGAAATAGGTATCGTTACATAATCTATTGCCTAGAGAAATTACGTGTTGTAAAAAGATGTAAGGCAGCGTTTTATTTTTGTTAAATGAAGTTATGTTACATTTTATTGTCAAAAGAAATAGCGTACCTTTTCCCATTGTCAGAAAAGTGACTCTATACATTGTATGTTAAAGCTTATTAAAGTTACATTGACATTTTTCGAAGAAAAAATATCAAATGCATAATCTGTCATAGTCATAATCTGTCTCAATAAGATCAAGGAAATGTAAGTTCAGTCTCTCCGTTGGGACTCATGTTCTTTCTGATGACTTTACCCAAGATGTTGTATCTCAGATACTCTTTCATATTGGTGAAAAGTAATGGTTATAAATGTTTAATTGAAGAAAATTAGTATTTATGAATTTTTATAACCCGAAAATACTAATCAATATATACGTTAACTAGCTCTGTTATGTAGTCTGAAAAAATGTGTCCACATTAGAAGTTGTGATTTTCGTTTCAACGACTTGAACATTTCAGTGTTAAGAGATCTTTCTTCTATTTGAAATAATGAAATCCTACTTATTTTTGCACTTACTGCTTTCACTTAAGGCAAAGGATATTTTGAGAACAATTTTTGTTTGCAGCCATTCTTCTATACTTCCCTGTTCTTTTTGAAATGCCACATTTTCCTGTAAATGTGATCATACAGTGGTTGATTATATTATTACTGATAAACTGTAGACTTAGCAGCACTGAATACCTTTGTTAATGACTTATCAAGAGACAAAGCTTAACATAAACTGAAATGCGTTTATTACTTTACTATTAAATGTAATGAATTTGCATTCATGTATAATTATAGTTCCATTTTAAATTTATACGTCAGTGAAAAGGATTTTTTTTAATTAAAAAAAAAGTTTTGTTTGTTTATTTAACAACCAGTTTAGCCATGTTTATTATCAAGATTTGGAAAGATTCAGTATTGTTCATTTCTTTGATAGATAGGAAGCATAACTATGAGCCCTTTCTAAAATTTGTTGTTGTTGTTTATTGCTGTTTATTTCTGGCTTCATCCAAGCAGTTTTTTTAAAAAAAAATACTTTTCAAGCTTAAATGCGTTAAACAAAATTTGACAAACAATATTCAGTCCATCTTTGAGGTTGTTTACTAAATGAGAATGAAATATTTCAGGAGGAAATGTTGGACTCGCGAGGACAGACGGTTGTATCTGAGGAACCTGAGGACTATTTGACAAGTACGGGATCACGGGCGAATACGGTGATAAAGGCGAGCAGTGGGAGAGGGAAGCAAGAAAACTTTACGAGTGGACTCAAGAACTTTCATTTAATTATGACTTAACTGGAACTCCTAGACTGACCTCTGGAAATATTCCCTGATAAAAGTTTCAGTTGATAATTTTTCATGGAAAAGAAAACTGTGATAAAGTGTCTACTGTTGATTCACTTTTTTTACACTGAATATCATATCACATTGGGTTTTTTATTTGTAAAGGTTTCTGACTTAACATGGATTGTTCATTAAAGTCTTCACCTGGATGGGTTTAACTACTTCTTTCCAGAGGGGCCTAAGACAGAGCAACAAGAGCTAACTTTTAAGGGCACGACTAAAAAAACTGTAACTGTAACTGTAACTGTAACTTCAAATTTCAAAGAACTGCTTCCTACGATACAACGACCCTAAAGTACTTCAATACCTGGGTGACACCCTATGTGGCAAGTTGACGCTTCTTAACAGTGTTACTACATTTCCAGATCGGCTTTGGAAAAATAGTAAGTCTGTTTTTTATTGCAGTGGTTTTGTCTTCATTGTTTAAGTTAGTTTGCTTCTTTGGTTAAACTTTCGATAACTCTAGCTGAAACAGGTCTGTAATTATTAAAATGTGAACCGTTCTTACTTTTGCTTTGCTTCCTAAGGCAACCACTGAAAATGGTTGAGAATCTTTACAGCAATGTTAATCTCAAAATTTGTCTTTTTAGATCATAATTGTCATGATTGTGTGCTGTATTTATCGCTTTTCGTTGAAATATCTATCTGAACTGCAGTTTGAAATAAATTATCATACTTTCAAAGCCTTCAGAATGTTATTTAGATACATGTATTGATTAAAAGAGTATGCCCTGGTAATTTCTTCACATGTGTGTGAAATCCTAGTAAATGTTCGAATGTTAAAGAACTTTTTTTTAAAACCATTGAATTACCACAAAAGAAAACATGATTCAGAGCCAATGTTTATCATAAAACACATTGCAGTTTTAATAGACGTAGTGATGATTTTGATACTTAATCTAACTATAAAGAGGTCGACCGCCACAATTGTCGAGTTGTAAGATCTCTCTCACAAACGGCCATGATTCGAATCCCGAAACCGACCATGTCTCTTATGAAAGAAAGTGGACATGTTCTTTAAGAAGATTTGAATATGGTGCCGGTTCTTCCAAGGAACGATGGTTCGATTAACTGACCACAATACAACTGGCATTAAATTTCATAAAATGAAATATAGAAAAAGACAAATAAATTGTGCGTAAGGTAAACTTATTTATGAATGCATGCAAAAACGTTGACACTATCAAGTTTCTCAGTAAGTCGTTGCAAAGCAAATAACACAGGAGAACAGAATCAAAGCCAATATTAGCCCCTTTTGATCTACAAAAGAGATATGAATCGGTTTCAAGCGTATATTTCACAGGCCGATTCTTCATTCAAACGACTTAGGGCGTTCACAGGCTCAGTAAAATGATATTCTGTGGGCTGTATAGGCTATTCGATACAACGAAATATATTTTTACCAACATTATTATCGAAAAGAAAGAACGTGCCTAGCAACAAACTAACATTTTTGGTAACAATAATTTCAAACATTTGGTTACAACCATGGCAGTCGAATACAATCATTCCAGGTTGTAATGCCTCAGTTCACATTAAAGAATAAAATAACTCTTATCAACAAGAAATTTTCTTAAATGCATTTTTTGCCCATATATTAATGTACTAAATGCTTTTCACTTTAAATTAATGAAGAACAATAAAAATAAAGTGGAAAAGCGCTACCTTTCCGACCAAAAGTAAATCGTAATTGACCATTTTTTGAAATTCAAAATGATTCAAATTTACTTTGATTGAGAAGTTGGACGCCAAAGCATACTGCATGGGAATGATTAAGGGTCATAGAAACACAGGACCAAAATATTCACCCTTTACGATCTTCTGCAAACTGCGGCATATCAGCTGTGAAAGATTGAAAGTAATCCACATTATAGTCGAAACATTTTGTAGAAGTAAGAAGAGATAGACAAATTGTGCAATGCTTAATATATATGCCATTTTAAGATCGTAGTATAACAGTGTTATTAGTCTCACCGGGAAAGACCGCCCGCCGCAGTTATAAGGTCCAAGATTTCTGTGACCTCTTTCGTGGCGCAGAAGGCTTTTTTTCTGCAATTATATGCCTTTCCGCATTCCTGGCACACAAATGTCTGAAATGTAAACGCGCTTTAGTACTACATTAATAATAATATTTAATATTTTTAAAAACCAAAAGGACATTCCGAACAAAAAGTCTTAAAATAAGATATCTGGAAATAACTTATACATTTTTGACCAACAAAACCAGTACAATTTCCAATTTCTTTTGACAACTCTTACTGACGCTCATGTCAGATGCGCAAAGGTATTTTATTCAGCCTAAAAAAGAATTCAAAGTTAACGCAACTGAAACAGAATTCAATATAAACTGTTGCTTTTTCAAAAACTTAACAGTATTTGTTACAAAGGTTACAAGGAATGATCTAGACATGACAATTTAGTCGACCTAGAAATGAAAGTTGGTGCATTTTCAATTAAACCAGTCAAATTAAGTACGAAGTAGGTCACCTTACGTAAAATTCCACAGTTTAAAGTCGGCGAAAAGCTTTCATTTGTCATAACCATTTGAATTTTACCAGACGTATAACGAGATTTTTCTTATAGTAAGCAGTATAAACATAGAAAAACGTAAATGAACCAGGTTAATGAAATACAAAAGACTTCCAGTAAATCACGCCCCGGTCTTAGCATCAAGAAAAACGGACCCCTGCTTAGCAATTTGATAAATCCGGCCCAGGAAGCTATTGAAGGCTCTTTATTTGTAATTTCTTAAAGTGTATATGTCAAGACAATACTCGTACACAAATATCCGTGTCGCAAAGTAGTCTTTAACGGCCTTTTATAGGGTTTATCTGTTGAATTTGCGAAAAGGTCCCACGTCTTAACATCATCAAATTTGTTCACTTCAGATGCACGGTTGCACTTTTAGAGAATACGAGCGGACTTTACGGAGGTACACACGAATTCTGTTTTCACTCCTGCAGAAAAAGCTTCTATTATTATTATTATTATTATTATTATATTACGCATTTACTACACAAAAGTATTACAAAATGAGCTGAAACATACTAAAACTTACCAGTTATTACAACTAGATGAGAAAACTATTGCAAAAAGTCATATAAATCAATGTATAAATTTTAATGTCGCACTTGACGACAGTCAAATGAAGCTCCCTACTCTTTATTGGATTCCTAAGCTTCACAAACCTCCATATAAAGCTCGATTCATTGCAAATTCAACCTTATGCACCACAAAAACATTTCTTTACTTTTGACTTCTTGTCTTACTGCAATCAAAGACCATGTTCAGAAGTATTGCTCCAAGGTATATGAGAACTCGGGTGTTAATCTGTTTTGGTCCATCAAGAACTCTGGAGATGTTATCAAAAAGCTAAAAAACAAACACTTCAAATGTTCGAAGATAAGTACTTATGATTTTTCTACATTTGTAAGAGAAAATGTTAACTATCCGATTTGCAATGAAACTAGAGCATTCTTTTCTAACAGTGTATTTAAGAGATACAACCTATGGAGTTGTGATCAGGTTTGTGAAGCTCTAAAGTTTCTACTAGATAATATATTTATTAAATTTGGCAATAAAACTGCGCCCCCCGCCCCCACCCTCATGCTGATTTATTCTTATACTGTTATGAACGAGACTTCATGCTAAGTTTATCCACTGAGACACAATTTTAAATTATTGAAGCTTTTAATGGAGCGTCAAGGTATTTTGATGATATTTTAAATCTGGACAACCAATAATTTTTTTCAGAAATGGTGAAATATATTTACAAAGTAGAGTTACAGCTTAACAAGCCTAATACTTCAGATTTAGAAGCGTCGTTTTTGGATTCAAATTTAACAATTGTGAATAATAATCTATAAACATAAATATATGATGAAAGGGACGATTTTAATTTTGAAATTGTCAACTTCCCTCATCGTGATGGAGATGTCCCTCTAGAAACATATTTCGGTGTTTATATCTGAAAACTTATTCGTTTTGCAAGAGCTTGATCAAAGATAGATGATTTTAATGACAGAAATCTTCATATCACCAAGAAATTGTTACAACAGGGTAACCGTTATCATAAGCTACGGAAAGCTTTTAGTAAATTTTACTACAGGTCGTCGGAACTGTTAGAAAAATACAATACGAACCTAAAAACACTTCTAAAACTTGTACTTACACACCCGGAATACTATGGAGATGTAGTCTATAAAATTTGAAAATTAAACATAGCCCTTATTTTTATCAAATATTTGTAAAATGGGACAAAAAAAGTATATCAAAAGAGGATACGATGCGAAAATCGTGAAGCACAATGCATGTTTAGTGACTGATCCCCTCTACAGTTAATTGCTACGCTTTCCTATTTAATGGTGCGATGACTAATAAAGTGTAAGACTCCATGATGCTTTTCTCTTAAATCCTACATACAATGGACGGAGGGAGTTGATTTTTGTCTTACAGTTTTCTTAGTCGTGCCCTTAAAAGTTAGGCTCTTGTTGCTCTGACTTCATACACGTTGTTGAGTACTCTGGTGTAATTATACCTTAGATTTAACTTAATTTTATGTTTTGCTTTATTTATCTGTTATTTTTGCACTAATTTTAGAGCCTTTCTCAGGGGGGGATTTTATTTACATTGTGTTGTCTAACTTGATGAAGATAGGTAAGTGCGAGGTTGGCATGCCCTAAACGCGTTTAAACACCCAGTTTCCTTTATATAGGTTAATGACCGTTCCAAGGCGGTGTCCCTATTTTCAACTGGTTGCTTTGTCTGTCTTGTATTGTCTGTTGCGTATATTTTCTTGTTTGTTGTAAGCGTTTTTTCCTCCTCCTCATTCCCCCTATTGCCCCTCCTTTCCCTTGCATTTACGTTACTTTTGCATCCCCCCCCCCCCCTTTACTTTGAGCAAGTTTTCGTGGCTTCCCTTTGTTTTGGCAGCCGGAATCCTAAGACGGTACACGATTGTTTTTTTTTCTACTTGTGTGGGTGCGTTTGTATGCTTGTGAGTCTATAACGGTGCCCTACTGTTTCCTTATGTATTGCTTGTTCGTTTTTCTATGTTATTCAGTTGATCGTGGTTGTATGTTAATCTTTGGTACACGAGTCTCTGCGCTATCCTGGTGTACGTTGTAGTGAGACTGTATATTCGTCCTTGTTCAACTTTCTCCCTTCGGGTTCCTCCCCGCCCCCACCCGCGGCTCAATTTGCCCCTTACCATTTCCTTCTCCTCCATCTATATTTAGCATAAATTAATATGTACTTGTTGGATATTTGAAGTTATCCGTCTGGAATATTTTTCCGATACAGCTTCTTTTTGTTGTGGGCCTACTATGCAAATGCATGGCTCTGTGGCTGTTTTTGGTGCTCTGTGCTTCCGAGAAAACTACCATATCTTTTGAAACAGAAAACTTGTAGCCGAGTGTTCGATTTTTATGTTTCATTTTATTTGAACATGTTGGTGAAAAGATATTTAAGAAAACTCGAAAACTCGAAAACTTCATTAAGGAATCCGCCATCTTTCCGGCACCCAAGATTAGGGAAAAAGTCACGTGGTACATGAACTCTGAAGGAATTTCATGTAAGATAAAAATTGACAATTGAATCAAAACTGTTTGAATGGACAAGGCTAATTCTGCAGATTTCGAGTAATTCAAGGGCCATAATCCAAGAGTGTCTGGGGCCGAGATATTATGCCTACAAACATTATCACCAAGTTTAGTAAAGATCTGAGTTTTCGAGTAATTCAAGAGCCATAATCCAAGAGTGCCTAAGGCGATTAGGCTGGTTATCAAACGTGGCCGAGGTATTATGCCCCAAAACATTGTCAGCAAGTTTAGTAAAGATGGGGTGAAAACTCTTGGACTTAGAGAGGGGACAAGCCTAATTTCACAGATTTTCGAGTAATTCAAGGAACATAGTGCCTAGAGCGATTCTTACAGCGAATATCATACTTTGTAAAATTTACGGGAAGCCGTGACGATGACGTCATTCACCGCGTTCTCGAAATGGCCTCGCTAGGATTTTGTTTGTTTGTTTGCACACTACGCAGAATTTTTACGGCCTTTACACTTCCTTACTGTTTTAAAAGTGCTTTTTAAGTCGCATGTACAGTTTTCATTACAAAAAAAGAAGCAAAAGAATCATTTTGGCGCGGTTTACCAAATTATGTGACTGATTCGGGGTGCTCGGATGTTAATGCAGACAACCAGTCTGCTGTGTGTACATAAACCGGAACCGGAAACATCGAAAAAAATTGCCACAGTATATGCAAACAACAAAGACGAATAACTATTTACAGACGTTACCGTCTCGGGGATGTTCATCCCCTATTATTCTAAACAAACATGTTTAAGTGAAAATACGCAAGTACTTTATAGTTCTCAATGACTTTGAACGACAGTGGACAACTATCATACCAGCCTGTACCCTGAGGCAGATTTGAGTAACATCTGCCATAAGGTGTCACCGCACATTCAAAGAGGAAACCAAAGTGACTAACTATGAAAGGGCTGACCACTAAACATGCAGTTTGTCTCGTAGCTTCTTCCAATGAAACGTAAATAATGGCAAGAAATGGTTATGCCCGAATGTTTTAGAAGTTAACTCTCAGTGAAAATCAGGTTAAAATATAACATTGTAATCGAAGAGCTTTCTTTAGATCACAACTAACTTAGACCTACCATGATAAAAAATTATAAAAAAGTATTGTCAGGGAAATCTACAATATCTAAATTAATTTCTTAGGTCATATGTTTTTGTAAGTATAAAACCGTTAAAAATAGAGAAAATTTAATGTAAAACTGAAACTGACAATGGTATCAGCATTGTCAACCTTTTTAAATGAAGCTCAACATGATATACATAGCAAACCAATAATTGTCCGTGATCTGGCGAAAACTTCAGAAAATAGATTCCGTCATGGATTGTTGTTCCTCGCCGAACGGGATAAAGATGTCACCCTTGAAGAAGCATCCTCTGCCTACCAAAAGCACTGAAATGCGATTGAATTTAGTCAATTTGAAAGCCATTCTTTCTAAATTCTTTATCAAAAACAATTTGTCTGTATTTAGTTATCATGACCTTGACCCACCCTACCGAAAATGAAACAAATAAATGTCTCTGTGAAAGCTACATATCTGTCATGTTCGGTCGGCTTACATAATTCCTAACTGAAGTTATCGTGAGAAACCATTTTTCTATTTTAGTAGCGATGATCTTGACATTGACCTTAGCAATCCAAAATAAATCTAATGCCATGGCCGCCATGCAAGCTTCTAAATTCCAATCTTGGATGCAAAACTCTATTACTTACTACAGTTATTTATCTAAAAAATTCCTATTGTTGGTAACAGCTACATTGACCTTGACCCCAGTTACCAGAACGCTTACCGTATATCAGTTTCCAAGAAAAGTATACATGAACAAAGCTGAGTCAAAATATCCCTTCTTAAATAGACATTAAATATGCAAAGAAATTCCATTTCCTGTGTTCCTGAAGAAATTTGACTGCATCTTGCAGGACAATATTTCTCAACTACAATTAACATTATCGAGATGTTTTATTGACATCTTTCGAATCATTTCTTGAGATTTAAATTCTGACGAACAGAAAATGGAAAAAAAAAACGATATCTCTTAACAGGTAGAGCACTAAAAAACATTAATTCCCATTGGAATACCAATAATATATCGGGAAAAAAGCAGTTCCAACATTTACTTTACACTTAAAAATAAGTACATTCATATTATCCTACTTTTAAAATTAAAATATACTGACCGAAAGCCTTAAAAATATGGCTGCCGACTCCAAGTCTTTTTCCAAAAATTATAAAAAGCTTTCACCAGGATTCAGTTTTACTCATAATTTCAAATTTTAGAAATAAGTTTTAGCACATTCGGATGTAACAATGTATTCAGCCGGAGTAGGAACACAAACATACAAACATGTGATTTTTGATTTATAATTAAACACAATTACTTAAAGCATACCATTGGTCTAATACAAAACACCGTTTACATTACACCCGAGTCCTGATTTTAGCACAGCTTGTAATAGATCTGAAATGTTTGAAATCTTGAAACAGTATACGGAAGGTGTTCAAAAATACCCAGAACAGTGCTGTAGTATCCCTATTTCTGGTCCAATCTTTCTAAAATATGAAATAATGACAGATATGAACATAGTAATTACGAATATTTAATCCAAATATTTCAGACACTATATTTATTAATCGTCTTCTAGGCTACATCAGTACCCCAAAAGCGACCCAACATCATTTTGGCGCTGTCATACCATATATAATAAATCAATACAGCTCGTGATTACAAATAGCTCAATGCTCATCGCCATCAAATGTATTTTCTGTACCTTCCTTCGAATAAATAAATACTGTTCATATGATATTCCTGTCGTTTTCGTGAAATGGGACACTGGACTGACCCAGTGTTAGTGCAGGTATATGTATATGTTAATAGCTGCGGAATGCACAAATCATAGCTGCAATAAAATTTACTGATGTTGGTCAACCTTATATTTACGTTTATGTTCTCTTGTAATATGTATATGCATGGATCTTTATTATCGTACGTTTATTATTATAAGAGCAAAAAAAATACGTTTTAACAAATAAAAAAAACGCTCATAAGCTCGTGATATTCTATGTGCACACAATGTATAAAAATTGTTATTATAACCTGTGTTTTATGTCTAGAAAATTGTCTTTACTTTATTGTCATTTATTATTTCTGCGCTTCAAAGTCATTGCTCTGATTTTATATCCTCAGGAAGCCAAGAGCCAAGACCCTTTCACCCGTGAAAAATGTGTACAAATATTTGAAATCCTATTAGTTAATGGAAGGCGTTTCAGAACTTTATGTTCCCTATATTGTAATTGCAGATCTCGAAACTCTAACATGTTGCAGAGTCGTGCATATCATCAGCTTCCAATGTAAACAATGGAAGCGGCAAAATCAAGCATTACAAAATATCGATTCAGATTCAAACGCCCCAGAAAGTTGCGTATTCCCTTATCTAAAGGCACATAATGCTTTTCTTTAAAATGTGCCTGGCATACTTTCCGCTATGAACATAAAATATTTTAATTCCTTCTTAAATCCTGTTTCTATGGTGGTATGTTTAGGGAATTCATTTTTTAGATTAAATTATCTTATCTCGTGCGCACGACATTTTATCTCGTCATTTGGGAGATCAGTGCACATAATTGATCTTCAAATCTTCAAAATTAAACGAACATAATCAATGATGCATACTGCATGTTAGAATAGCAACAAATCGCAGTTCGACTGATAGTATAAATTCGTGTATTGTCAGAAAAAATATATAATTGCATGCATCAATTACGGGGAAACGGGGAAAGCCTACATACTAAATTTTTTGTCAAGGACTAAAATTTATCCCTTTGCGTCATCACTGAATGTTTGCTGCTTTTTTCCCTGCAAATACGTGAAACGGTTATAAGTATAATCGAAACAAAAGCAAAAACGGTGGCAGTCGTATGTTTTACTGAAGACTGCGAAGGTAAGAGAACTTAATTCTTCCCATGTGTATAAAAAGTATTAAAATTGAAATTCACTCGAATCCAATATAATTTTGATGGGCAATCTGACCAACATTTTAGAATGGACAAATCAAGTCTTTATTTAAATTTCTGATGATAGAATCGTTGATGAAACTGTTTTAAATAATGAGATGTTGATGTCCATCTTGGGAAAGAAAATGACTCTCGTAATCTCTTCCTATCTATTTACACAATCTAACTGTCATATCGGCACTGGTTGAGACAAATACAGAGGCTGCAGTAACATGTTCTCTTGATGTTTCAATGATCAATCATAAATGAATAAAAGTATTAACTTTTATGAATCCCTGTCGCTACACTTTGGAAAAAGGCCCCTACACAGTGAAAAAAGGCCCTATTTGAAATCAATTTGCAAAAATTGAAATGAGCAGAAGATGATTTTCACAAAAAAACAAAACAAAAAAAAAACAACAACAACAACAACATTTTTATTCTAAAAAATGGAGTGGGAAATCCGTTGACCAAGTAATCAATTTGATGTGGCCTTATTTAAGTTTCGAAAGCGAGTGGCACTGAAACGTTCTCTGTGAACGATTTTCATATGAATATCGATTAAATTTCATTTGATACTTCACCTGCAGCAAAATTAAAGATATAAATAGCCCACAATATATGGTACAAGTAGGCCCGTACTCCTAGACAATCCTTAAAACTGAATGGAAACCGAAAGTTAAAATGAAATACCTATGTTCAACAGCTATACAAGTGGAGCATCCAACTTTATCGTGACCGGGGCAGTAGACATCTATTAATTTCCCATCATAGGTAATCGGCATTCTCGAAATTCGTATTTTGCCGGGTGTCATTAAGAGACAACGGAAAACAGGCAAATATTTAATGGATGTCGTCAAGGATGTACTTTAAAGTCCATGGTAACATGTTAGAATTGAAATAATATATCTCAATTAGTGATTTGGTCTTTAATAAAATAATTGTTTGTCCTTCAGATGCGTATTATTATATCACTCGAGCTGCGCCCTCGTGATAGAATTCCTTCGCATCTGAACTCCAAACAATGATTTTATTCAACCTCAACTCACGAAATGAGATATATTATTTCTAAGGTGGCAGGGGAGTGCAAAGGGGGGGGGGGGGGGGGGTCTCAGTTAGGTGTCTGCGCAAAATGTTTTTTGATTTTCTCTATATTTTATGACAATATACCTACATGTATTAAGTTTCATTCACAAGTGTTACTGTTATCAGTTTTGACTTACTTTTATAGAAATTCACATTTAAAGTGGGTGGGGTAATTTGACATGTAACCAGCTAAGAACACAATCTCCGCCGCGTTTTTAAAAATGGTTCAAACTTTTTACCTGGAACTTTCGTGATAAAATAACTATGCAATGGACATTTACACAACATGTTGCGTTTTAAATTGTCTTGAATACTTTTTTCAACACAGAGCCACAAAGTGGCCTAATCAAATTTACTGATTTTCAATGGACGAACTTCACCAAAAATCTAAAACATTTTTTATTAGTTGAGATATTTAGGTGTTATTTTCAGCAGATATTGTAAGCTAAATAAACATTAAAATGACAATATATCAGTACACTCTGGTTAATATTGGAAGAGTGGTACACTCTCAGATTAGGGAAAAGTGGGTGGGGTAAATAAACATGCGAAGCTAAACATTCGAAGCAACACAACTATAGGAATAATAATTTTGCAGTTCAAGAAATGGCCTCAGATTATCTACTTCTATCTTAATTATGCCCGTATGAGTGGTGGGGGCATATAGATTTGGTCTTGTCCGTGCATCCGTGTGTCTGAGCGTCCGTCCGTCGCCCGAAGTTCTTGACGCACCTAGCTCAAAAAATATTTGATATAATTTGATGAACAATTGCGTGAGTTTTTATCGTGATATGTACTTGCGTACCTTTTATTTTTTGTCTGGCTCCGCCCCTTCTTTCCAGAATTATGGCCCCTGACATAGTCAAAAACACATATTTTCACCTTGTGACACGCCTAGCTCAGAAAGTATTTGATATAGATTGATGAAACCTTGCATGAATCTTAACCATGATATGAACTTGCACACCTTTTATTTTCCTACGGTCTCTACACCCTTTTTCCAGAGTTTTGGCCCCTGAAATAGTCAAAAATGCACATTTTCACGTTGTGATGTGGATAGCGCAAAAAGTATTTCATATAAATTGATGAAACCTTGCATGAATCATTATTGTGATATGAACTTGAGCATCTCCTATTTTTCGCCTGACTCTGCCCCCTATTTCTAGGGTTATGGCCCCTGAAATAGTCAAAAATGCACATTTTCACCTTGTTGTGCGCCTAGCTCAGAAAGTATTACATATAAATTGATGAAACCATGCATGAGTCTTTATCAAGATATGAACTTGTGAACCTCCTATTTGTCGTCTGGCTCCTATTTCCAGAGTTATGGCCCCTGAAATGGTTCAAAATGCACATTTTTACCTAATGACGTGTCTAGCTCAGAAAGTTTGATGTAAATTCATGAAGCACTGCATGAGTCTTGATTATGATGTGACCTTGCACACTTGGCATTCTTCTTGAGAACCTTAGCGCTTATTACAGAGTTATTGCTCTTAAAATAGCCAAAATAGTGGATGTTTTGTTTGTGATGCTCATAGTTCAAGAGGTATATGGCCTAGAATGATGAATCCTTCGTATAAAATGTTTGTTGAGGCTAAATCCCCTTAAAACTGCAAACATCATTGAATTATTGCCCCTTATTTGTGACAAATGTACCAGTGGGGCCACACCATGTGTCCTACAGACACATTCTATATCAAATACTTTTTGAGCTAGGCGTGTTACAAGGTGAAAATATGTGTTTTTGACTATGTCAGGGGCCATAACTCTGGAAATAAGGGGCGGAGCCAGACAAAAAATAGAAGGTACGCAAGTACATATCACGATAAAGACTCGTGCAATTTTTCATCAATTTATATCAAATACTTTTTGAGCTAGATGCGTCAAGAACTTTGTGCGACGGACGGACGCTCACATGCACGGACAAGACCAAATCTATATGCCCCTACCACTCATAGAGGTATAATTAAGATAGTAGTAGATATTCAAAGGCCATTTCTTGAACTGCAAAATTATTATTCCTATAGTTGTGTTGCTTCGAATGTTTAGCTTCGCATGTTTATTTACCCCACCCACTTTTCCCTAGTCTGAGAGTATACCACTCTTCCAATATTAACCAGAGTGTACTGATATATTGTCATTTTAATATTTATTTAGCTTACAATATCTGCTGAAAATAACACCTAAATATCTCAACTAATAAAAAATGTTTTAGACTTTTGGTGAAGTTCGTCCATTGAAAATCAGTAAATTTGATTAGGCCACTTTGTGGCTCTGTGTTGAAAAAAGTATTCAAGACAATTTAAAACGCAACATGTTGTGTAAATGTCCATTGCATAGTTATTTTATCACGAAAGTTCCAGGTAAAAAGTTTGAACCATTTTTAAAAACGCGGCGGAGATTGTGTTCCTGACTGGTTGCATGTCAAATTACCCCACCCACTTTAAATGTGAATTTCTATAAAAGTAAGTCAAAACTGATAATAGTAACACTTGTGAATGAAACTTAATACATGTAGGTGTATTGTCATAAAATATAGAGAAAATCAAAAAACATTTTGCGCAGTCACCTAACTGCGACCCCCCCCCCCCCCCCCCTTTGCGAATTCCACATTGACGTGTGGGTACCAGTGTTGAAATATCCATAGAAATCTCGTTTTTGCTTATTTTCTTTGAAACTACTATGGATTATTGCAGATACTATAGACTACAGAAAGACGCCTCTCCGGTCCTATGCACCTGTCGCTTTCCACGACAGATGTAGTGAAAATCGGCCACACCACCCAAATTTTATAGACCAAAAATAGCCTAACCGGGCCTCACTTTGAACTATGCCATTCATCTACTTCTATTTTTAAATCCAATTTCGTAGCATATATGTATAGTACGAACATAGATGCATACCCAGGTGGTGTGGAATGTGTCTCTTAACCACCACTTTATTTCCCTAATTTTCACTTGAAAAAATGTGGATGGATGACAGCCGCGCGTCTGGCCGACTTTTTGTTCTGATATTTATGTTTTAGCCTCAACCGGAAGTACGGAGCTAGGAATTTTAAAACACCCGTCATGTAGAATCATTACCCGTTTCACATTCCCCAGATATATTAAAGAATTAATAATGATAAATAACCAGTAAGATAGATATGCCTTTATATCTACCCTGTCCTGTTTATACAGAAAATCGACAGGGGCCAAACTACGAAACCGCTCCCCTGCCACCTTAGGTGAAACTCTATGTACACAAAGTACAGTGGGAAACAAACAGCTTATATGTTTTTACCTTGGCCTATTTTCTGGCTCATAACACGTAAATTGCACGATAAAAACGTGACTCAGGTTTGAAAAGGCGGGAAGCAGTATTGTTAAAGGGACTAACCCACACATTTTAGGTGAAAATAATTTTTCTCAAAAAATCCATAAAAAGTGTGTGTACTCGGAAAGTTACTTGTGGTACAAACATAGTGACATATAAGATTTTCGCGAGATATTCTTAGAAATAACCAAAAATAGTTAACCGTAAACCGTTGTAACGCTTTTGAAATAAAGCAGAAACTTTTCATTATTCTTGCATTTAAAAGAATTAACTTTTATTTTCACCAACTCTCATTTTTCAGTGTATTATATACATTATATGCCAAACTTGGTGGAACTAAACATGTTAACTGCATCGGTAGCCTAGTGGTAACGCGCCTGCTTCGAGTGCGGGAGGTCGTGGATTTAGTCCCTGGCCGCGTCATACCAAAGACGTGAAAAATGGTACTAGTAGCTTTCTCGCTTGGCGCTCAGTATATTAAGAGGATAGTACTAGGACTGGTTTGCCGGGTGTCAATATAATGTGAGTTGATGGGGTATCACGTCAAGTGGCTACGCCGTGATATTCCAGTGAGACAACTCTATACAGTTGGGCATTGCGCTCACTGCTACAAGAAGACACCATCGTTTATATGACTAAACAATTGTTGAAAAATACGTTAAATCCGGACACATACATACATACTGAACATGTTGAAAATTTCTTCCAAACTGCATGCGGGCAAGTACCTTTAAAACTGACCGTATTTCTTCAATGTAGAGACTGACAGGATTTCAACATTGTTTTGAAAGGGATGGTTGACATGTATAGTCATGTATATTTGAATGTGTATGAACTATCAACGTCTCTAAGAATGGTTAGTCAGATTTGGGTAAAGAAAAGGATTTGATCAAAACTTAAACATTTGATAATTTACACTTATTTGTGTGCACTTAGCACTTAATATAAGAAAAAAGTCTAACTTATATTAAGTGCAAAGTGAACACAAATAAGTGTAAATGATCAAATGTTTAAGTTTTGAACAAATCCTTTTACGATTTCACAAAATCATATTTAAAAAAAAATCAAATGTATCAATGATCAATGTATTAAATAAAAGCTTTCCATCCGTCCATCCGACAGACACTCAGATAATTATAAGAATATTACAGAGAATAAACAAACAACAGCAAAAAAAAAATAAAAAAATAAATAAATAACTGACATCATTATATGTAAAAACTGGAAGAATATAATTATTTTAATAACTGGACTGTAACTTGAACAAAATGTCGTTTAAAATTATTTTTGAATGTTTGTAATGTACTCGATTCCTTAATTTCAGCAGGTATTCTTTTCCAAATATTAACCCAAATCTAACTAATCATTCTAAGAGGCGTTGATAGTTCGTACATACTCAAGTATACATGACTACACATGTCAACCATCCCTTTCAAAACAATGCTGAAATTCTGTCAGTCTTTACATTGAAGAAATACGGTCATTCTAAAGGTATTCGCCCGCATGCAGTTTGGAAGAAATTTTCAACATGTTCAGTTCCACCAAGTTTGGCATAGTACACTGAACAAGAGGGCCAAGATGGCCCTAGGTCGCTCACCTGTGTAACACACCATAACAGTGTAAACATGTTTTACCTAGTGATTTCACGGAGACAAATATTCTGACTAATTTTCAGTAAGATTGGACCAAAAAACGTGGCCTCTCGAGTGTAAACAAACATATTCTTTGATTTGACCTAGTGACCTAATTTTTTATCCCACATGACCAAGATTCGAACTTATCCAAAATTTCATGAAAACAAACATTCTGACAAAGTTTCAGGAAGATTGGAGCGAAGAAGTGGCCTCTAGAATGTATACAAGCTTTTCCTATGATTTGACCTAGTGACCTAGTTTTTGATCCCACGTGATCCAAATTTGAAATCGTCCAAGACTTCATAATAACAAACATTTTGACCAAATTTTATGAAGATAAAATCAAAAATGTGCCCCCTTTGGTTGTAAACAAACTTATTATTTGATTTGACCTAGTGACCTAGTTTTTGAACCCACGTGACCCAAATTTGAAATCATAGAAGACTTCATAATAACAAACATTTTGACCATATTTTATGAAGATAGAATCAAAAATGTGCCCCCTTGGGTTGTAAACAAACTTATTCTTTGATGAACTGGTGACCTAGTTTTTGACCCACATGACCCAGATAAAAATTCATTATGATTTTTCATGCAGACAACCGTTCTGACCAAGTTTCATGCACATTAAATGAACAAGAGTGTTAACAAGCTTTTCCTTTGATTTGACCTTATGACCTCGTTTCTGATCCCATATAACACAGTTTCAAACTAGGCCTAGAAATCATCAAGATAAACATTCTGACTAAGATTCATGGAGATAGGGTCATAAATGTGGCCTCTATGTTGTTAACAAGCTTTTCCTTTGATTTGACCTGATGGCCTAGTTTTTGACCCAACATGACCCGGTTTCGATCCAGGCCTAGAGATCATCAAGATGATCATTATATGCAAGTTTGTGTCAAATCAAAGCATAAATGAAACCTCTTTATGACTGAAAGGGCCAAAATAAAAAATATTGCCACTTTCAGGGGCAGTAACTCTAGAACCCATGATGGAATCTAGCAAGTTTTTGAAAGGGACCGAGATCTTATTGTGACTTAAGTTGTTTGTAAGTGTGGTTAAAATCAAATATAAAATGTCACTTCTATCGTGTTCACAAGGTAAAATTACCAAATTATGGCTCTTTCAGGGGTCAATCAGGGGCTGTAACTCCGGAACCTATGATTGGATCTGACAGATTCATCATGGAATCCAAGATTGATTGTTGCTGAAGATATTTTGCAAGTTTGTTTCAAATCAAACCGTAAATGAAGTCTCTATATGGCTGCAAAAGCCAAAATAGCAAATTTTAGCCCTTTAAGGGGCCATAACTCTGGAATCCATGATGGGATCTAGCCAGTCTTCGAAAGGAACTGAGATGTTATGCCAATACAAGTTGTGTGCAAGTTTTATTAATGTTGATCGTAAAATGTGGTCTCTATTGTGTTCACAAGCCAAAAATGGCAAATTTTGGCCCTTCAAGGGGCCATAACTCAGGAACCTATGATGGGATCTGCCAATTTTCGAAAGGAACCGAGATATTATGCCCATGTTGTGTGCGAGTTTGATAAAAATCAAATACAAAATGTGGTCTCTATCGTGTTCACAAGGAAATTGTGGACGGATAGACGACGGACGGACTGACGACGGACGAAAGGCGATCACAAAAGCTCACACTGTCACTATGTGACAGGTGAGCTACAAATGATAAAATTGGTGAAAATAAAAGTAAGATTTTTTTTTAAATGCAAGAAGAATGTAAATTTTCTACTTCATTTCAAAAGCGTTACAACGGTTTACTACCTTCTGTCCAATATTTTGTCATTTCTAAGAATATCTCGCAAAAATCTTATATGTCACTAAGTTTGTACCACTAGTAACTTTCAGAGTAGTCTACCCACATTTTTTTTTATAGATTTTTAAGAGAAAATATTTTCTCCCAAAATGTGTGGGTTAGACCATTTAAAGATGCGCCACTGTATTATTTTGCATTTCCATGATGGTAATTATACATGATTTGCATGAAGAAAAAGAGAAATACAAGTATCCAGTCACAAATTGACAGTGACATATATAAGGCCACGACAGTGTGTTTAATGTCTAAGCATTTTATTAAATAATGAAGCAGTCTCCACAGTACTTGATGCATTAAGTTAAGTTAGACCACACTTTGTTTATACGGTGGAAGATAGTTTAAGAACTTTTAATGATACATATACACCAATGCTGATAAAAAAATTCAGAAACTTGATCCATAATGAAATAGATTCTTTCTTTCCTTGAAAAGGGATTGACTGAATAAGTTAGCAGATGAAATTGTGAAAACACAATAATTCATGGAAGGCCTTTAATGACAACCTGTCTGCTTGCAGTATAGCCGTATTATCAGAATGATTTTCACGAATTTCATGTGGAGGAAAAAGTAGGTCACTACGTTGTGGTGGGTCTACTGTTTCCCGCCTTTTCAAACCTAAGTCACGTTTTTTATCGTGCAATTTACGTGTTACGAAACAGAGTATAGGCCAAGGTAAAAACATATAAGATGTTTGTTTCCCACTGTACTTTGTGTACATAGAGTTTTACTTAAGAAATAATATATCTCATTTCGTAAGTTGTCGCTGAATATAATCATTGTTTGGAGCTCAGATGCGAAGGAATTCTATCACGAGGGCGCAGCCCGAGTGATATAATAATACGCATCTGAACGGCAAACATTTATTTTATTCAAGACTAAATCACTGAATGAGATATATTATTTCGATTCTAACACGTTAACAAGGATTTTAAAGTATATGCTTGACGACATCCTTTAAATATTTGCCTGTTTTCCGTTGGTATCGTTTCCGACGCGCTGCTATGCCGTTAAACGTCTTGACGTAACAATTATGACATCTGAAAAATGAATTGTTGTATAAGAACACAAATTTCAGCCTTTTTTTGTTTAATAGGAAAATGAATCGGATCGTGTTAGAATGGCGTGTTGACTATGAGGAAGCAAATAAAATGATATTAAGTTAGTTGTCTCTTAATGACACCCGGCAAAATACGTATTTCGAGAATGCCGATTACCTAACGGGAAATACGTAATCATACGGAAATTACCGAGTGCCATTACGGATCCATTACCTTAAGAAAAGTTTGCAACATCAGTGATAAAACTGGTAACGTAAGATTCAACAACTAGTGAGAAAGTGCGATAATTATCGAGGTATTTGAACTGAAAACATCCGGGTTGAGACTCTATTTGCTGAGTATATTTACGCATTGGCACCATGGTAAGTGTACTGTTCTGTACGTTACAAAAATAAGAAGAACCAGTTTGTGAAATTTTGCACGTTGCAAAAGTCAAAACTTAATTAGCATAAATGCATCACTGTCGAGCTTTTGAAACCCCCTGCTTACTAGTAACATCGTATTTGGCATCAAGAAAGCGTATTTCAAAGACTCTTTCAGTTTTACTTGTTACAAGATTCTAGCATTTTCAACTGTTAAAAGATGGAAGGTCATCGGTTAAGGCGAAAAAATAAGCGGTCGATACAACAAATCAATCATTTGGTTTGTGAATGACCCCCCACGGGAATATAACGCCTCGTCCCCTTTTTATCATCCGACTCAATATATTTCTGTCGAGGGTCACTAACACACCAATTTATCAATATCATATATAGCATTTGACTTTTACATTAAGTTACAAACATTTTTGATAGTTGGCCAAAAAAAATCAACATATTTGATTTTCAAAATCTCTCTCTCTCTCTCTCTCTCTCTCTCTCTCTCTCTCTCAATTCGAAGCATTATGTGAAAGTTACTGGAAACACAAAATTAGTTCGTGGCCTTTTCATTTAAGTTTGCATCAATTTCACGTGGTACGCGAGATAGTTATGCAGTTTTTCGCGGGAAAAATTTGTATATAAATAACTGACAGGACAATTCACTTTGTAGTCACACAAGGGACAGCTGCTCAGTAAAGGTAAGTTGTTTTCTTTGATTTGATATCTAAAAAAATGCGCAGTTGTGAACTTTAACAACATCGAGGGTGATTTAATAAGTAATGCAACTGTTTGAATATCTTTTAAAATACATTGAACAAATCTAAATGTAATAGACCGATTTGTATGGATTGTTTTAGGAAAGACATTAAGCAAATATGAATAACTTGCATTGATAAGTGTCTCGTTGTAAAACATACACAAGGTCTGCTGTTTCGATCTTGTACTTGGCGTGAAGTGGGAACTGACCAAAATAACAGTATTAATTTTTAATATCAAACAGTTGTTGCTAACGAAGAGCTCATTTCCATATTTGCCCTGATCATTCTGTATTTAAAAGAAAACGAACATAACATATTCAAAAATATGGCTAATTTTCTTTTTTTGTTGATTAGCAACACGGTCGTGTTCTAAAATACCAAATTATAAACTATAAGGATCATAATACCTTTTGTTTAACATGTGGCTGCCACTTTTTACGTTAAGAACATAAAACATTGTTTTCGTGTTAAATTCTATTTCCCATAATTGTTATCTCTAATATTTGCCAAAGGTTTGAATATTAATACACAAAGTAGAAAGTTTTGTTCTCTATTTGTTATTACCTTCCTTTATGACTACAACTGTAGTAGTTCATGTATACTATTAAAAGTAACGCTTTTCTAACCATACTTATACTTAACCATACTTATGCATAACCTCTTTTTAGATAGCTGTTTCATCTGTTTTTGATATAAAATTTCAAACCTTATGGCAATTGAATTTCCTCGAGGCTAGAGTCTTCCGTTGCTAAGTGACAACTATCTCAACGACGTTGCTATGTAAAAGCAACCGTTTGATATTTCTTATAAAGAAATAGTTTTTTTATAAAGTTTTTATGACAGAAATGTAGAATAATTACAAATGAAATAAATAAGTTTATTACGCAGTAACATTTGCAACGGCTGGTGTTTTTTGGACCGGCAATGGTGTAATTTTATTTTAAAAAATGGGGTACAAACAATTGAAGCATTTCTAAAATCTTAAAAATTGTCAGTGACCTCATAATATAACTGTCTTCAGACGGGGTTTACAGGCGTTCTTTCGTTGTCGTGCAACAGAAAACCATTCTAAATTTAGAAGTGCTCAATCTGGAACAATTAGGCGACAAAAATTAGATACTCGTTACTTGCTGCCAGTAATTCATTCAAACCCTCCTCTCACCCTGCGTCATTTTAGTTTGTTTTTAGTTTTGGTTACTTAAGTTTCTTCATATTGTTCTTGTTATCCTCCTTCCAATACCCACACCCCGACCCGTTTTATTAGCTCGACTATTAGAGGAATTGGTAGAGCCATGATTTGCCCGTGCGTCGGCGTCGGCGTCGGCGTCGGCGTACGCGTCCCAATTTGGTTATGGGTCATGTTATCGTATGTAAGCTGGTATCTCTGTAACCACATGTGGGAATGGATTGAAACTTCACACACTTGTTCTATGTGATCTGACATGCAGAGCTTAAGCATCATAACTCTACATTGCATTTTTACAAAATTATGCCAATTTCTCGACTTCAGTTTTTGTATGCAAGCTGATATTGCAGTACGTTCCAATGAGAATCAATTGAAACTTGTTCACTGCACGGGTTTCATAACTCTGATTTACATTACATTTTTACAAAATTATGCCCCTTTTCCACTTGTATTCATTCAATTGATAAGGCTGTTGAATAGTCGAGCGTTGCTGTCCTCCAACAACTCTTTCCCCAACCGCTCCCCACCTCCCTCTCAACCGTCGCCACGACAAACGATCTAGCATAAACTAACCCCTTTCATAATGTGCTATGAAGTGTATCACCATTTGCGGCGGCCAGCACCGTCGTATTGCAACTCTTGTTAAAATTTCCATTGGTGATAACATTTGTGAATCTCATAAGTACAGAAAGCTTCTTTCTAGCATTATTCATGCTATATATGATAACTAGTTTGAAATCTAAACCATTTTTCCTGTCGCATGGGCTCAAAAATGTTCGCATGTATTTGAATATTTGCTACCTATTTTTAACTTAATGTTTTGTTATTTCAGACATTATCCAAAACGAGAATGGACCCATCAATGTGTATCAAAGTGTTTGTTTTATGTGCCCTTATGTCAGGAGCACTTTGCGGCGGTTTGAGTAAGTACCTTGCTGTTATCCTGTTATATCGTGAATAGAATTATTCTAAAACGAGATATACTTGCCGTAAGGCCAAGATTAATTGCCTGCCTTGTATTTAACAACCGTTAAAGACCCATCACGATCTAGTGACCTACTTTTTTCACCCACAAAATCTTCATGAAATTTAAGTAATATACAGCTATACTATTTTCAGGTGGACAATTTAGGCCCTTCCTGAATAAATGTGTTTTCACAACTTCATCTGCAAACTTATTCAATCTCTTTTCAGCATAGTTTTAAAAACGTAGATCAATAACTATCTTACACTGTAGAAACAAAATTTGATTGAAATTTAACTAAATACACTGATTTATGTACACACTGCTACATTAATTCAATAAAATGTTAAGACATTAAACGCATTCTCTTGGCCTGATATATATCACCGTCAATTTGAAACTAAAGTCTTGTATATCTCATATTTTTCATGCAAATCATGTTTAATTACCATTATGGAAATACAAAAGAATAGTTATTTTGTGGCGCGTATTTAAGTACGTATTCATCCGTGGATTTTTTTTATTCATCCGTGGAATTTTTTTTATTACCGCTGGTTCAATTCCCGACTCGAGCATATTTATTTTCTTGATTTGGCATTTTTAGGTAGTTCAGAAACAAACTAATGTTCTAATATTCATAATATGACCAAATTTCAATATTAAAGAAAGATCATTTTAGCACAATTCTGGAGGTCAGTGCCTCCAAATAAGACGTTCTGTCCATCTAACCTTCCATCTGTCAAGTTTGTCTGCCTGGTCATCCCAAAAGTATTCCGCGATATCTTTCAACATGTATACAGGTACTGACTTACCTTAGTTCCGTCAAGATTGTTTAAAGAGAGTTCGGGCCCAATGACTAGGCTAGTTATAGTGTTCGTTTACCGCGCAGACACATTGTAGCAACAACTACAGGAAAGACAACTCTTGCACGTACTTGATTTAGAATTTCAAGTGTATCCATAGAAAATTGAAATGCTCATAACCACTTTCAAACCTAGCTTGCCTGTAATATGTTCCACTGAGAAATAATAAATATTTACTATAAGGTGCAGATTGGAAGCTATACCGTGTTTTCGGAAGTACCATGCAAATGAATGGAGTCATTTGTTTTTGAATGGCTGCAGTTGCTGAAAAAATCAGGCAAATATCCTTTTGACACTGATGAAGTCATAGTAATAACACGAGCTGTCAAAGGACAGCAACGCTTGACTATTCAACAGCCTTGTCAATTAAAACGGACATAATTTTGTAAAAATGCAAAACAGTTATGAAATCTGTTCTGTTCATGTCAGATCATCAGTAGATAAGTGTTTGAATCCATTAGTGGATACTGATATACCAGCTTACATACAAAAACTTAACCGAAAACTGCTAAGTCGAAAAAGGGGCATAATGTCGTAAAAAATCAAAATAGAGTTATGGAACCTGTGCAGTGCAAGTCAGTTTTTCAGTCAATAAGTGAAGTTTCAATCCATTTCCACAAGTGGTTACTAAGATACCAGCTTACATTAAAAAACTTAACCAAATCGGGACGCCGACGCCGACGCACGGGCGAGTCCAATAGCTCTACCTATTCTTTGAATAGTCGAGCTAAAAATCATATTTTTAAGGGAATAATATAATGTGAGCCTTCGTTCTGTGTAAAAGTGTAAACCTTGAATTTAAGCGTCGTAATTACTCTATTCAACATAATTTTGCCATAAATACCATATTTGGTAATGCCTACATAAGGAAAGAATCATGACGTCACTGTGCTCAATATGGCTACCGTTTCATTAGTGATGATATTTAAATTGTCATATCTTTTTTGTTTGTAGTCCTATTTTCATAATTGTTTCACCATTTCATATTTTTCATTAAACTCTTTCTAAATACACACATTGTCAAATGTCCAATATTCCCCTTTAAGTTTCAATCAATCCATTCTCATTAATTGTTAGAGAAGTCGTTAATTACATACAAAAATCGAGAAGCGGATAGTGACGAACGAGTGTAATAACTACATTTCTTAGAATAGTGAGTTAAAAAGCAGTGAAAACTTCTATTCTCTAGCGAAAGCTGTTTAGTTTTCAGCACTCGTTCTGCATACTTAAGCCGCCACTGAAACTATGTTGGAACCGTTGTGTTGATAAAGCTGTTGCCAATTGTGCATTTAATATTTTAATTACTAGTATCACATGTACAGTTTGGTCCTTTATATATTTTTTTCAGGTTACGACTGCACTTCGGACGACGATGTTCAAATTTCCGGTTTTCCTGCAAATTCTTACTATTACGCCATGCAGAATTCCACTCAATGCAATGTAACGGCTTCAGGAACATCAATCTCAATTTCGGGCTGTTCAAAAGTAAGATCTTTTTTGTTTGAAGTTTTAAGGCTTATCTAACAGTTCTGAACTTTCTGAAATTCTACACATTCGTTGACTTCGGCAATTGAATATGGCTAACGTTGTTCTATTATTTTTTTTGCATTTTTAACAATGCAAACGGGACTACCAAAATATGCAAAAATGTCCTATTTTTATGCACCATGGTTTTCACTCACAGGCGACCATTAACTCATAAAATGATTTTCATTTCCGTATACAGAGTTCAGGCTTTATTCTACGTTGTTTTTATTGCATGACTGCGGCATTTTCCTTTGAAGTTTAGTGTTTTCTAAATTCTGGTATCGCCACGGTTAGCCGTGCTCTAAATTCCGTTGCACACAGGTATCGCTCACAGTTTTCTCTGTCTGGGATGCACATAAATTACTAGTAGCAAGTGTTGCTGTGATAAGGTATTGAGAATGATAAGCTATTTGAAATAATTTATTACTGTAATTCTGTAGTTTAGTTCTCTACATCTTGATTTAAAACTTGATTTAAAACTTGATTTTTAAATAACATAAAAATATAACTGCAAAAATGATTATGATATTCTATTCAGTTTAAAATTCAAATTACGTTTCTGGCAAAGCTTTACAATTATGCTCTAATTTCATTGATACATCAAACCTTCTGCTTATCAGGTTTGTTGATAAAATTAGCCACGTGGGAATTGTTTACATTCTCTATTTCTCCGGGGTTCGTGACCTCGTTAGCGCCGCCCCCACCCCCCGGCAAATTCAAATTTTTAGCAGTTAGTATTAAATTAGTTTTGAAACTATATTTCACAACTTTTTGCTTTAAAAATAATTACACCAATTGATAAAGAATGTTTCAATTTGTATTTATGCACTTTTTTATAACTTTTCAGTAGGCCTAGTTTATTTAAAATTTTGAAAAAGGGATCTCTGATGTGAAGCATGCACAATTTTCCATCTTCTAGCTTTTAAATAAATATGGCAGTTGGGGGTTTATCATGAAATGTTTCTAAGGGAGGCTCAAGAGGGGAAATATTTTTAAATATTTCAAATTTAAGATATTTGAAACGTGTTCAGTTTACTGTTTTTAATCATGCAATAAATCAGTTAGACAATACATACGCGTGTGTTACCGGCGAGTATCATCATGCTTGGGAGAATCTCAGGGAACGTAATTTAATAGCAAACTCGCCTCTACGAGGCTCGTTTGCTACCCAAATTACGTTCCCTGAGATTCCCCCGCGCATGATGATACCAGCCGGTAACACACTTTTATGTATTATCTAACTTATACTTATCATGACGTCATGAAGCTACTTCTGGTTATCAGTCGTGCAAAAATTACCTTAAGGGATTCATCCACGTGTATTTTTCACTTATACAGGATTCAGAAATTTTAGTCACGTACGGTTCCTATTCTGACATGGAGACGTATTGGTTGCATGGGGGAAAAGCCGTGAATGCAGTAAAAGTTACGTGCAATGAGATCCCAGTCGCAGGAAACACACACAACGTTAGTGAAATATTTTCAGCAAAGTAAGGAAATTCCCTATTTCAAGTTCATGAATACAAATGATCAATTTCAAGATAGTTATGTGAACGCCAGTCAAACGCGAGGATGAAACTAACGCAACCTCATTTACTTTAGGCATACACACATTCCGTTTATACTTTTCTAAATCTAAAATTAGAAATTTAAAGAGGCTGCATATATGCTTTTGAAATGAAGAAATTGCACATTGTACGCCAGTTGATTGTACAAAACTTAACAGGAAACAAACGTGTGTTAACGCTATTTTAGCATAAAACGTGTAGGAAAGATCAATTTTAACACTGATAGATAAGCAGCCATAGTCCTTTGATTTAATCATACATTATAGGGCCATTATATCTGTTACGTAATTCAAATTCAAAATTCAAATTGAATATTAAATTTAATATCTAATTTATTCATATTCATTTTGTCAATAGCTTGACCATTGACGAGACGCAGTCTGTTGACTCATCCTACAACGTAACTTCAGCTCTCAGCAGTTATAGTGTAACTGTCGGGGATCAAATCACGTGGACAATCACTTTCCCAGGTACAGTCTTCTTTCTTGGTTTATTAACCTTCTATAATGAACTTGTCCATCTTTCAATTTGGACAGTACCTTAACTGTTGAAACTGGTACTTACCAAAAAGATACTGACTGAATGGCGAACAGTGCAGACCATGACCAGACCATGACCATGATCAGACTCACTTGCCGCTAGCAGGCTAAGTGTTAGTAATACCGTCCATTTTTATACAACCCGATTTCATTCCTACAATGAAAGAATTATTGTTGTATAATAGGTTATTTTCTATTGAACATAATTTGTTTTTAAAAGTTTTTCCTACTTATTATGAACAGCTTGTTATATTCTTTATGATAAACCAAGACTTATGTAACGTAAAAAAATTAAAACAAATATTCATCCGTAGTGAGATTTCAAATGTCTTAAAAAAGCCTTAAAAGTTTACTTTTAAATAAAAAGTTGCATATATCATAAAAATATTAACCTAGAGTCATGAAACCATGTAAAGTGAAAAGTGGGGGAATTAAAGTCCTATGGACATATCTAGTTACAAACTGAATTGTGGCATTACCTGTGGAATATATCATTTCCATTACAGTGGAGTACACGCTAGAAGTTACCCAATGCACAGCCAGTCCTGGAACCAGCTATGTCCTGGCGGAAAAAGTCGACCTCGTATCCAGCGGAGGGTAAATATTCTCATTTGTTATCTTCATTTGCTTAGACACGAGCTAAAACTTTAAATAGTGTTTTATTCATATGAATTGACATCTTGAACAAATTGTCAGATTCAAGTGACCTTTTTGAGAAGTCATTAGCATTTCAATTAAACCTAGTTTGCAGTCTCACTGAAGTGTTGAAAGGATTTATCGTATGTGCTTTATTAAGAATCTGTCACTGGACATGCGGATAGAAATATCTAATTTGAGGGTAACTATAGCTATTTAGGATGTAACGAGGCTCTGTCGAGACAACTTTTCCTACACCAGCAAACATACGTGAACATCTGTCTGGCATGCAGCTTTAGCGGCTGAATGTAGCGCATGTACATGGAACTTGTTCCTCTGCATGTTTGGTAAACACAAGTATTGATTGAAGCATTAGGAAGAATAAAAACTGTTGTGTTGGAAACCAGTATAGAATATTAATTGATAAAAATCGCAACGTTACTAAAATGATCAACATAATAAGTGTTTGCACGTCAAATAATTTAAAATACCACAAAATGAACTTAGAACTATGATTACATGAATCTTCATATTCATATGGACAAATAGCTCTAAAATCGGCATACATAACGTTTACATTTTATTTGACCAAATAATAGTATAAAGCAAAAAAAGTTTCATTAAAATCCATTTCTCTCCGGAAAGCATCAAGCGAGTCATCAGTTTACTTTAATGAATTTTATTTTATGGTCCATGGCATGAACTATACTTTACCGATTGTTCAGCGAAACTTTTAAGAAATCGTAGCTAAATTTGATTCTATAGTCACTTACTGTAAAACTTTTTATAAAAAAAAATAACGTGTACAAGAACATTAAAGGCTATTTTGTTTTACAGATGCCATGTAAGCAGTGAACTTATCAGCAATTTTACAGACAACGGTGATGGAACAGCGTCTGCAACAATTGAAGCTTTTAAATTCTACAATAACGACCAAGTTTTCTTGACATGTGATCTGAAGGTCTGTCCAAGCGGTTCGACCTCGTGCGACGTAAGAAAACATTTTTTTCCACGATGCATGAATTTACGAAATGTATCTTGTCATTTTTATAAATAGACATATGTTGCAGTAAGAGGGATTGTTAAAGACATAGTTAATGTTGTTTCACATAGTGGGACATACACACGAAGACTTTAAACAGGTCTCATTCTTGCAATGTTATTCAAATACAATGTACTTTTGTATTCGTTAGAGCTGATATGTTGGTCTCTTTTTGTGGTTCTTGAAGCATGACATTTTTTGTCGATTCTGCACGCAAAGCTCGTGTTGCAATTGTCATACATAACCACAGCGCGCATCTTCAAACCACATTTATGTCAATTATAAACTCGTGTAAATTGCTTTTTCGAAATTACCAGACATTCTATTCAGTCAAATTTATTAGCTCATCTGATTTTTTGAAAAAAAATGAGTTATTGTCATCACTTGAGCGGGCGTCGGCATCGGCGTCGGCGTCTGCGTCTGCGTCGGCGTTGCCTGGTTAAGTTTTATGTTTAGGTCAGCTTTTCTCCTAAACTATCAAAGCTATTGCTTTGAAACTTGGAATACTTGTTCACCATCATAAGCTGACCCTGTATAGCAAGAAACATAACTCCATCTTGTTTTTTGCAAGATTTATTGCCCCTTTTGGACTTAGAAAATCAGATTTCTTGGTTAAGTTTTATGTTTAGGTCAACTTTTTCTCTTAAACTATCAAAGCTATTGCTTTGAAACTTGCAACACTTGTTGACCATCATAATCTGACCCTGTACAGCAAGCAACGTAACTCCATCCTGCATTTTGCAATAATTATTGCCCCTTTTGGACTTAGAAAATCATTTTCTTGGTTGAGTATTATGTTTAAGTCAACTTTTCTCATAAACTATCAAAGCTATTGCTTTGAAACTTGCAACAGTTTTTCACCATCATAAGTGAACACTGAACATCAAGAAACATAACTCTATCCTGCTTTTTGCAAGAATGATGACCCTTTTTAGACTTAGAAAATCATGGGTAGGACAATATTTCTATTACACAAAAAAAATCAGATGAGCGTCAGCACCCGCAAGGCGGTGCTCTTGTTTAGAACATTAGTTTCTTGCATCTTGCAAAAAGGAGTTACTTGTTTTATTGAAATATCGTGCATTCATTGTTACTGAAATAATACTGAACAGGCTAACATCCGAAAACACTACGTGGATGTTTCAAAATTACGTCAACGTCACCTTTCAACGTTTTACAACTTACAAATCAACCATCTTACCACGATGTAAACGACTTCTATTCCGACGACTAAAATTTTATATATCCGAATATTTTGTATGTCCTTCGGTAGTCACGCTTCATGTAACACAGAAAGATAATATTTCACAATTATATAGTTTACGAACTACTTGCAGGATTCAAATCTTTAGATGGTTACAATCCAGCCATGTGTCTTCTGAAGTTGTTGTGTCTTCTGAATCTATTTCAAGCAGGCGCAATGCCTGTCACTGATGCTTGTTTTGAATGACTATAAGATTTTTAATTAAAGATTAATAAACTCATAACATAGAAGAGGTGTAGGCATTATCGTCTTGGATCAAATTTTAATTGAAGAAGCTACCTGCCTTCAATAATATCTGCTCTCCTTTCCTTCTACCTGCCCAGGTCTGAAATGTGTATACAACGTATAGGTACACCACCCACACCGTTAAATCTGAAATATTACGTTAAGCATTACAAAGATATAAAAATTGTATAAACAAAATTATTTTCTTGCAGACTCAATGTGCAGGTTCCAGAAAGAGAGAAGTAGGCGACATATTCAAAAGATCCGCTCCGGAATCAGAGACTGTAGGATTTTACCCAAAGAAGGTTCACAACGTACTGACAGTTATTGATCCGAGCGAAAGCAGCGCCATGACAGGTAACTTAAACATTCTCATCTGCAATAATTTGAGAATTTACAACCTATTCAAACAATATTTTACATTTCGAGACAGGAGAGCAAGAGGTCCAACTGCATATAAATTCTTCGGTTGTTGTTTAGTGATACTTTGCGATTTACTGCAATTATGATACAAATTTACATGAACGTTTATTTAATTGCTTGCTGGTCAATATTCGAAGCTATTGCCAGAATTCTGAAAATTCGATGCTCAATAATTTTGACTACTGACCTGCGAGCCATTCAATAAGTATTTTATCACTCTACCGCAGAACTAGATTTTCAAGTTTTGACTGATCGATATTCACCACCTGTTTACTTATAAGCACAGTAAACAGTTGTTGAATATAGACTAGTCATATATCACAAAAGTATGGATCGATTTATTTAAGGTGACGCGTAATAAGTTTTTATATATAATGCAAATGGGCAGGGCTACAACTTTTAATCGACATTAGCCACAGCCTTACACGCATTGCCACCCCACAAACAACGGCGGTTCGTAGCTGTCTATAAACCGTTTACCAAAATTTTAATGTAAATTAAAAAAAAACAAGGCATAATATTCCTCTTTACTAGAGTTGTTTCCAATCTGTCAAAAATGCAAATGGCGGAATCTTTGGAAAATGATTAAACCAACGCTAGTTATTTTTCATTTATAAAGCACGGGTATCAATCATCGCCAATACAAACAAAAATCTACTATTTTCAGCTTTACAGTTCTAAGACTATATTGTCATATTAAATCTTAAAACTTGCACCTTCCTGCAGTCCTTTTCCGAATTCTAACGCATTTGCAAATAAAGTGACCATTCTCAATTCTTCAGTATTATTCACTGAATTAAAATGATTGTTCTCAATGGTGAACAGTTATACTTAAGTTTACATATAGTTAATTCTATAAATTTTCCATTTCAGTTACTCCATTTGGATGGAGCTTTGTGTTCACCTTGACCTTTGTGCTCTGCAACCGTCTGACCAGCGTCTTTTGATACCAACAACAAATACCCTGCACATGGAAAGTCCATCTGACGTTTGCCACGCTATACAGCTATAAGTTGTTTTGTCGTATTGTGCATTGTTACATACGTTATTTCATGTTTTGAATACGCATTTAAAATGATCAAAGATAATAAATTTTTAAATGTATAGTTTTGTTGTCGTAGTTGGTATGAGTGACCTTACTAAATGTTGGTACTATTCACCACGTCCAGTGTTTCACGAGCTTTGTAAATCATTGAGGATGACCTGTCTGTTCAGCAGATCAATAAAAAACATTACACGATATAGATGAACCAATCGGATCGCATGATACCTTCATTTTACTTTATAAATTGAGATGTTAAGACGCCAACTAATGTGTTCACCCTTATCGGTTGAATGTGTTAAACATTGACCTGCTCAACTGTATGGTTATCCTCAATGTCACGATACGGACTTTGTAACGATAGGGGTGAGGATGTCAGGCAGCCGAATAGCTCAGTCGGTAGAGCATCCGCCCTCTAAGCGAGGAGTCTTGGGTTCCAGTTCTGGATTGACTTTACATTTTTCTCACCCTGTGACGTGGTAAAATAGAACAAGGCTTTGTAAATACAACCAAGAAAATTAATTAAATATTATGACTGAACCTAACGTACAAGGGATTATTAGGACTTTCCAGTTTGTATATCGAAGAAAATCAGCTGACCGAAATCGCTAGCATGACAATCGCTGAAAAGGTTTAAATAGCCCCCTGCCTAAACCATCGGTTCAGGATGTACTATTAGTATAGGTGGATGCTCCAACATGTTGCAGTTTTCATTGACTGGAACTTCCTCTCTACCCGTCTCCAAGTTAGTTCAAATAGTTCCTTAGGCGCCGCCACAGCTTAGAAAAAAAAAGGAAACGTTTGTTTGTTTGTCTTTGTTTTGGGTTTAACGCCGTTTTTCAACAGTATTTCAGTCATGTAACGGCTAGCAGTTAACCTAACCAGTGTTCCTGGATTCTGTACCAGTACAAACCTGTTCTCCGCAAGTAACTGTCAACTTCCCCACATGAATCAGAGATGGAGGTCTAATGATTTCAGACACAATGTCTTTTATCAAATAGTCACGGAGTACATACACCCCCGCCCGAGGATCGAACTCGCGATCCCGCGATCCGTAGACCGACGCTCTACCTACTGAGCTAAGCGGGCAAAAAAGAAAACGTTACAGTGCGTTCTTCCTATGAAGCATATAGATCTTCATCGAACTTTGTCTATTACATCCTTTAAATTTGTCCATTAAAATCAACAGAGTTCAATCATAAGGTTAGAATAGGACTAAACGGGTCCTAGTTTTAACATTAAAACCTGGGATTATTTAAGGAATTTGCAAAAACAAATCAATTAAAATGAAAGCAATGGGATAAGAAATACTACAGTCCATAAAATAAACAAACGTGTTCGTAAACATGGACGGATCCACACGGAAGGGGAAGCATTTTATAGAAATATTTCAATAGCGAAATACAATACATATCCGTAGCCCTGACCAACCTATAAACCGGGTCAGTCTATTTTTATAAGTGCAACAACACGGTTGACCCATTTAAACGAGCTGTACAAGAGGCATCGGTTTTTGGTTCTTTTAGCTTTTTGCGACCTAGTTTTTGAACACCAACGAGGTCTGTTTCATGCAGTTGTATAGTTGCAACGGTATCGTTCAATCTAACCTGACAGATTATTTACATATAGACATTGATTACATTTGTGCCCTTAAATTGCTTTCAGGTTCTAAAAGTAAACGCATAAGTTAATTAAAACATAGTTTTTTTAAAAATCATTGATTTCGTGTTATTGATCTAACAGAAGAATTTTGCTGTTTTACAGAATAAAAAATTATATCCTGGTTTCAAAAGTTATAGACAGTTAATGACAAATGAAGTGCATTCCACTTTTGACAATATTTACTGTATTCTCAAACGGTCAATCCACTCTTCAAATCAATTCTTGTAAATTTACATTTATTGATAATATAATTGTAGTGTAATGGTCATTTGATACAGACCTTAATTATCAAGATATGCATTTGGACAGTCGTGAATACATGCTGTATTATAGTGTATAAAAAGAGTGATTACCGCGGCAGTAAAAGGTGTAGGTGCGTTTATAGATATTAGAAAACAGTTTGTGACAAACAAGCGAAATGAAACAGCACATGTTATAAACTGTGTATTTATAAATTAGTCCAGGCATGGACACAAGTTGATACTACACTACAAGCACTATAAAGTGCCGCAAAACTATTCATTTATTGGCAAGACGAAATAGAATTGGCGGCACATTAATCTTGCATTTCAAGGCTAAAATTGTGTAAGAAGGATGATGAGTGCCCTTTGATTTTTCGTGTTTAGTACAGGAGACAGTTAAAACAAAGGAAACGAAACTGATTTATTACATGTTTGAAACAAAGCCATTACATAATTTTGGTATAACAACAGTGTAATAACATTTTGCTTTGCCTTCTGTGTATTATATATCATAGGTGCTAACAGGGGATTCATATACAAAACAGAGTGGTTTTGACTCGGATAAAAATCAGCCGAAAACAACGCTTGAGATGAATTCAAATACCCACAGTCTATCTTAAATTTACTCCATTTCCGTGTAAGATATTGTGAGGTAAATGAAATTCCTTCCACCATGAATGGTTTAGATCCAATAATTACAATAAACGACAGCTTAAATCTGGTTATTTGTGTAAATTTCTAACTAAAAATGAGTAAACGCCACAATACACAAAGTCAAGGTCGATTTACCCAGACTTTCAAAACCGTCACCGTACCATTCCGTAAAATCACATATATCAGAACATGCATAATATTTATTTATCGTCTCCTGGGCAACGCCATTTCCTAAAAAGCGGTTCAACGTCATTAAGACGCTGTCATATCACAAACAATTAATCGATACAATTACGATTACCATTTGTTCAATATTTATCGCAATTAAATGCATTTCCTACACCTTCCTACCAATAAATAATATTCTCAATATGATATTCCTGCCGTATTGATGAAATGTGACACTGAAATGTGATGCCCTATCATTTTATGTTTTTTTTTTTGTTTTTTTTTTTTGTTTTCATTCATTCTGTTAGATTTTTTTAAGGAACAGAAAGACCCATTATATAGAGTTAGATCCCTTTTATAAAGGTATGTTTTAATACTTTTTATGCTATTTTGTAACAACCCTCCCCCTCCCCCATTTAAAAAGGGATTCAAATATATTTTCTAGTTTTATATCTGCATTTTACAGATATTTGGATATTTCAAGAATCTGAACCAAACAGCAAGTTCTTAAATTGACATGTTCAGCTTCCTTGACGTTCATTTTTTCCAGATCTATTATGCAAGTTTGCACAAACAATATATGAAAGGGGAGGTAATTTTAACATTACACATACCATTTCTTATTAGTTTTGGCTATATAATATTCATTGCATTGCAAATCTTTGTCAACTATCATTCAGTATAGTTCTTATAATCATGTGATTTCATAGGCAAAGAATGTTTATTTAATTTATATTTAGGCTAAAAAAGGGCCATTTTGGCTGTGCAAATTTTAAAAGTACCTCTAATGAAAATCTATCATGTATTAGTATTCAGTGAGCGCCACTACATGTATGTGTTGTGTAAGATGATCAAATATTCATAGAAACCAGTAACTTGACCAAAACCAGATTAACCGCCTTTAAAACTAGTTCTTTTAGATAAAATTACAAATTTTTGAATTATTTTTATACTATTAACGGTATACGTTTAGAATACTTTTTACCATCCATGACATAATCAATTTGCATAGCATTATACAGTTTGATTAATAATAGTATCTTAATAGTAGTTTGCTATTATATACTATTAACTCATTTGCATGTGGATTATTTACTAATGCTATATTAATGGTATACTGTATACGATGAATTGTTTGTTATAATAGTTTATTACCCGTTTGTTTTCCGTTTGGGTCATTTCGCTATTCAACGTTAAGTTTATGCACTTTTTTCTCTTACATTGAAATTACCCAATGAATTTGCCGGAAATTTAAAAAAAAAATTGATGATCAACAATGACAATATTGTATGTGCGATAAGGTCCCAAACTGTAACATTGATATTCCATGGAATATACTTAGTTTCTACAAATGTTTTGACTATAATATTGTTCCTCATCAACACCATATATGAAAAACGCCAATATTTTTTTAACTGCTTATTCTGTTTTACTTAGAATTTATGGTATATTACTTAAAGACATCCCATGGCATTTTTTTCTATAAAATATTTTATCCTTAGAAAATTACTTTAAATGAAGAAAATCCACATTAAATGCGTTTAACTTTTCTACATATATAAGTCTGTAGATACACTCATAATTGAATGTAATGCAATAACAGATGATTGTTTAAAACTTCCAGTTTTAGCAGTTGTACACTGTGTAAAACTATACATGTACACATTTGTACTATTCTAAAACCAGTGCATAGTACCGTTAATATATCTAAACTTAGTAACTCTATGTTTACATAATCATAAATGTTCAGAGCTTCAAATACAGAACTTGGGTCTAACATATCTTTAAGATTATACAAAGAAATTCGTCTACATTGATAAGGAAAACTATAAGAATGTCTTTTTTTATCTAAGTTAAACACTTTACTTTGCTTGTTTCCTTACAGATTAACTTAATACTAACCAAAACGCCTTGTTTGAGCGTACAGCAGATATACTGGAAAACAAGACAATAAGGATCCCTCTCAACAATAGTTCTATACTAGCCAAGTAATACTCCTAAGCAATGTAATTCATCCTTAAGTGTAAGCTTGTTTATCGACGCTTCCGGTAACGCGTAAAAGCAACTCCTCCAAAAGATTATTAGTAACGTTTGTGGGATGATAGTGAAAAATTCAAAAGACACTCCAATTCCAGAAGCTTCCGTTGTTCCTTTTTGAGTCATCTGTAAAGCACTTATACACGGGACTCTTATCCAAATGTCATTAAATCTTACCTGATTGAGCCGGTGCTCCAACTCATGTCTAAAATTCCGTAGTCAGTGTTACCTCTGGACCACTGCGTCCGTTCTACTGTCGAAGAAAATAGACATTTTCCTTATATTTAAATATGTGCATAGAATTCCTGTGCTAATAACCTGTATTAAAGCTATGGAATGCTTGAAGTACCTAAATCTTTGATCAGTAAATATTCGTTTTGACATGGGTGTATACTTTTCAACTGATTATTTATAACATTTTATACGATTTCCTTAACATAGTTTTTCTGTCTAATGGTAAAGTTGAAAATAAGAATCATTAGAGTAATAATTATTGAAAAAGGTTTCTTTCAAAGAGTAGGATTGAGGGATGTGTAGACTCTGATAAACCATTTACACGATAGTTAAAATCTCTGTTAGTCATATTGAAAATGCAAAATTTAAGCATGCAGATAACGTTGTGGCTTTCTATATTATTTATACTTGTTAAGCATCATCATTTTAATGCAACTACATGACAAGTATTGCTGTGAAAACTGATATATTTCATCAAATATTATAGTAGTCGGGTAAAAGCAATGTACAAAATGTGAATAACTCTAATTCTAATTAGGGCCTCCGTGGCTAAGTGGTTAACGTCGCTGACTCAGTACCACTTGTCCCTCACCGATGTGGGTTCAAGCCACACTCGGGGCGTTGAATTATTCATGTGTGTAAGACATCCAGCTGGCTTACGGAAGGTCGGTGGTTCTACCCAGGTGTCCGCTCTTGATGAAATAATACACAAAGGGAAACCTGGGGTCTTCCTCCACCATCAAAGCTGGAAAGTCTCCACATGACATATACTTGTGTCGGTGCAGCGTTAAATCCAACAAAAACAAATAAAAACTGATTCTAATCAGATTGATTTTTATTTAAGAATGTATAAACTGATATATTAGTATCGAACAATGTACATTAACTAGCTCATAAATCTATAACTTTACATGGCAAATATAAATGTTTAGAATATTTTCACACACTCAGAATCTATCTTTTAGAATACATAACAAATATGACACTGAAAATTTTAACCACCATATTATTATAAAGATTACTTCTACTCTCGAACAAATTACGTGTAGAACGTTCACACTAAACACAGCAAACGGGCCTTACTGCACCACGTGACAGCAGCGTCGAATTAAATGTTACGAACCTTGCATGTGCTAAATTCATTTTGAAGACATTTCACAAAGGGCCTTTAATAGTTCCGGAATGTTCCATTTTGTTCAGTCTGTGTAGTAAATTAAGAATGCCAAAAGGATTTTAGATTTGGAGGGTATGAAAAGAAAATTATTGCGATGTATCTCCTTCACACACAGGAACAGTAATTTGTGGTTCCGTATGTTCTTCTTGTTCGGGCATTAACAATTACTAATTTTTAAGCTATAGACCTTGATCGTATCACATTTGAATGAAGAAACAACAAGTTTGGATTGTTTTTCATCGAAACATATACTGAACGCGTTTGTAATGCAATCTTTTTTTGTCAAAAGTTCTTCATACATCCTTCCGTCAGAAGACATAATCACTATATTTTTGGAATTGCATCGAGCAATGAACACCTGACTTCTGTTTATCCAACAGAAACCAGTAGGTTCATGAAGCTTTGTATCTTTCTGGACCACAACTCTCTGCTTACCTTCCTTATGTATGATGTGAACATCACCAAATCCGTCGGTAACATAAATGTTCTTTCCCCAGTTAGGAACTGCTATATATCCAGGACATTGAATCCCACCGTACTATGATTTCATAAACTCTCCGTCAATTGTATATACTTCAATATGACCAGTACCTTCATTCTTTTGGCTACGAGCTCCACCGCAGCAAACATAAATCAACCCGCCATTGTAAGCAATACCACGACAACGATCGCCAACATTAAACGACTTCTGTAACGTCATTGATTCCTTCTTGGAGATGAACTGAACTTTCTTTTTGTTTATAAGAGTAACAGCGAGAAGGGATGCTTCTATTTGACAAATACCGTATGGATTATCATTTATGGTCAGGGAGGATGCGACAGTGTATGATTCGTTCATTTTCTTGATCCGATTGTTGTTGTAATCAGTCATTACTATATTCCCATCTGAACAAAGGCACATATCGGTGATATCGCAAATAGCATTATCTTTACCAACTCTTGCATCAAATTTGCCAATAAACCTTTTAACTTCAACGGCTGAATAACTTAAGATCTGTCCAACAACATTGTTTTTAGATTCGGTTATCTGATGACAGGGATCAAACCACAGACTTCCGATTTTCTCAGATCTTTCTAGAGTTTCTAAACGATCTGTTGCAATTTTCTTTCTCTCGTGTCCAAGTTTAACTTGAACGTATTTCTCTGAAACATTCTCACCCTTTGCAGCCTGTATATTCTGTCGATATTTCCCAAGTGAAGCGAGTGTGTCTTCAACTTCTTTGATGTCCGAATCTATTTTCTGAACTTTCATCTTGAATGACGCATCAACTTCGTTTATGAGCTCCGTTTCCATCTTATCTAACTGGTCGTTGATTTTCCTTCTTTCAGATTTTATTTCATGAAGCAACTTATCTTTTTCTCGCTTCGAACCATCTAACTCATTTTGCTTTTTTGTTTTAAAGCGTTGAAGCGTGTCTGTAAACTGCTTATTGCTGTTTCCAGTTGCTGAAGCTTTTCGGAACTTCTCGAGTGTTTTGCTACGTCTGGTATGAAGCTTATTCCCTGGCAAGTACTGTAATTAAAAGAGATAAATTTTCTGAAATCATTATGATATAGATAATTTTAGAGTTTTCGAAACGACTTTTGGCATCTAATAATTAGCTTTCCAATGTAGAATTATAACACCCTTATTACTTTAGGCGATATTATTATATCATGCTCATAAAATATCAAAATTGAACTTATTTATGATTGCTGATATTTGTGGACGTTGCTTCAATTTATTATTGTCTACATGCATATTGTGATGTATATCTAAAGGCGTTTACTTTTAAAATCATTAGATATTCTTTGAAATAAAAATGTGTAGCTATGAACTGTCGAACACTTGCAAACTTAGATAATAGGGCTATTATAACAGTAGCTTGATCTGGGATGTTGTGCGCCTCGTGTGATCCAGCCCTGCAAAATCCACTCGAGCCTATTACAATATTCCAGATCAAGTTACTGTGGTAATGACCATTTTATTAAGTAACTACAGCATTTTATTTATTGTATTTGTTTGTTTGTTTTGGGTTTAACGCCGTTTTTCAGCAGTATTTCAGTTATGTAACGGCGGGCAGTTAACCTAACCAGTGTTCCAGGATTCTGTACCAGTACAAACCTCTTCTCCGCAAGTATCTGCCAACTTCTCCACATGAATCAGCGGTGGAGGACGAATGATTTGAGATACAATGTCTTTTATCAAATCGTCACGGAGAACATACGCCTCGCCCAGGGCTCAAACTCGCGTCCCCACGATCCATAGATCTGCGCTCTCCCTATTGAGCTAAGCGGCGGGTTTTATTTTTATTTAGGAAAAAAGCTGATCCTAGAGGTAAAGAACCGTACCCCTAGACAACCCTATTGAGCATTGTCTATGAGTATGGACATCCTTTTTCCAGACATTGTGGGTTATAACATTTCGATTTTTTTTTTCAAAATTTTTAATGAAAATATCAAATAAGATTTCAGAAATATTCACTGAAAACTTGAATCTAAATCGTTCTCCCTCGATTGTTCACATTTTCGTTTGAAACGTACTTCGGGAACGCCAGATAAACTATGCGATAACGAAATGGTACCCTGTGTTTTGTTGACATAAGATAACTCCTGAGGCTATTCAAATGTTGTATAATTAAGTCCCTTTTTATCTCAAAACATTGGATAACAGTGTAGGTAATAAGCCGAAAGAGTTTGTGCACTTTGTAGAAAAGTTTTTGTTTTGTATGATTCTTGCGTATTATATCATAATATTACAATTCTGATGTAGAACCCATCGCTGCATGAAGTATTTAACAAAATATAGGCCGATTTGATAACACTTTACCAGTGGAGATTTTCATTGTACTTGTCATAACTTTTTTACTTTTTGTTTAATTCTAAAAATATTTTGTACAAATATTTGTCTTTTAAATGCTGACGCAATACATATACTTGTTTGGTATTTATTGTAAAATTACTAGAGCGTGTCGAATTTTATTGATTTAAGCATTGCTGCGTATAAAACATGTACACATTGACCTATTTTGTAAAAAAATGCATGTAAAGAACAAGGTTTAAGCCGTGCCAACTAGAACTGATATAAAAGTGGAGAAAATGTCAATGTAGACATAAGAAAACTTTTCTGAAACAATTTAGTTGACAATTCCATTGCAGTGTTCTTATACAATGTTCTGAAGCTTATAGCAAAAGCCACTGGACCGTGACAAATTGTATTCTTTGCTAATATGCACGTATGCATTTGTAAATATTGAAAAATACTTTTAAAAAAGCATGCAGATGATAGCCAGTAAGACGTTCATACGAAATAAGGCAAAGTGTCAAAGCGAGCTTGACGACTTTGTTACAACGGAACTATTCGCTACTCAAAAGAATGAGAAGATTCTTGAAAAAATATTCAAATAAGGAGCGAAGGGAGTAATTCGCTGATTATGCCTCTGTGGTCACACTGAAAGTAGTCTATATCAGTATATAGTGCTATTTTCCCGCCTAGTTAAGGTCGTTTTCATGCTAGATATAATAGCTGTATTGATACTTTATTGTAAAGAAGAATGACTGTGGATGATTTTAAGCTACGTAACGTTATATTGTTCCAAGTTTGTGTAGAACCTGCTGGTTAGAATGAAAGTGAATGTAGGTACCTGCTGATGTCTTCCAACGCAATATTATTGTTTTTATCATGTATCTCAGTCACGTGACCATGGTTTCACTGCATTATGGAAAGAGCAATGTTTTTTGTTATTTATTGATTGTCTATAGACAGACCTTCAAGACAAGGACTATCTCGCAAGAAGTGAAAGGATGCAAATGCTGACAAGAAATTGCTATGCATTGTCATTTTACATTGAAAATAGTAGCGGAGACATTCAGTACATTCTAACCTATAAAGAAAACTCGCATTTCGTGAAAATTGCTTCAACCCAGGTAAAACTGGTATTTTATTATCAGAATTTTATTATGAACACCATTTTAAGGTGAACATGGTATGTCATTTTCAAATTTAATGCAAAATTGATACCCTTTTTCGAAAATTGGGATGTTCGCCGCACCTTGGTTTCGCATCAGGAACATTATTACAGAAATTGACGGCTTTTCGAGTACTTACAGCTGTCCCTTGAAAAGTAATAGAAATCAGAAAAGTAAGATAATAATCATTCTATCAAACTTCTGCAAAACTGCTGACAATCGACTATGTTCAATAATTTATTGTAACCAAATAAACCTTTGACATTTCTTACAGGTACGTAGTAGTAATTCGCTAGATATGCCTCTGTAGAGCCGATTACACCGTCTAATTATTTGCCATTCGTCGCGTTTGCTTAAGAATATTACTGGCATGCTTTTCCAATTTCTTTCTAGAACGTTATCATCTTTTCCATCTAGCTAGAAACACTGGATGACGTTCTCTCCTTACTGCAAAAAGAACACTTTCTCGCCAACAGTTGCGCCTTGTTATCTTCCAGTGAAAGTTATAGAATCCATGAGATGTGTGAAAGTTTTTTTTCCGTTACTCGAGCTGTCTGTTAAATACGAAATTAATTGTATCCTTCTGTCGCGTTCTATGTATCTTTATCAGATTCGTTTTGTGTCGTTGGAGCGCATACCAAAACAACACACACAACTTTCATGATTTGCTATGTTGTGTTGGCATGTGTGCCAGGACGACACAAAGAAACGTGTTGTATAAACCACGCGCAAGCCAATGCAAACATCACGAAACATCCTAATTTAGCCACCATAGATTAACCAACGACAGCTTTTACACCTGACGACATGCTGAAATTATTACGTATATAAGAATTAAAACATCACGCACAATATTTGAAGTTCAGCTTCAGATGTTATCATCGACGACTAATAATTTGTTTTAAAGGGCTGAATACAAAAGACAATGTTTAATAGAAAAGTATACATAAGTTGACATTTTCGCGGCACGTTTTTGCATGTATTAATAATACTTTTTGTAAGTGACGATAAATGTAAAGAACATGATAATGTGAATAAATGAAAGGGCCATAACGCCCCTCTTATCACCTGACAACTATTTTTGTAGATTCTCATTGGTACTGATTTTTAAATTTAGCTCAATATATGCATGTATGGAAATAAAATGCGGAGTCATGTTTTGAGTCGGACAGACAAAATATGTCTCATTTTCAAATGAGGCATATACAATTGGCATTAAAACAACATGAAACCAAAGTAAAGTAATACCACGGGCACTGAACAAAAGAATACCGTATTCTATATATAAAATAAATATTGGTTAAATACTTGTAAAAAGGAATAAGAATGTCAAAATGCAATTCTTCTCCAATGTATCATTTTTTTTTTCAAAATCTGTGACCTGACCTTTGACATGGAAACAACAAAATGGGATAACGATGGCTCTAAGCAACCGTAACATCATATTTCAAACGTAACAACGCGATTACCTTGTACGCATGTAGATCGATAGAGAAAAGTTTTGACATCTTTAATTACACGACAATTTAGACTTTGCGTTTGCGGATACTACAAGATTATTTTTGCCTTTGATTTAAGAAATAATAAGTTCCCGAGTTTTGAGTTCTTATGCGTAAGAATATATAATAGCTGTGCCTTTTCCTTTCAGTATATGTTTTTATTATAGATATATTGGTAGAAAATTACAGTGTCAGTACAGCTGCTATAAACAGAAAATTTATTTTGTTGTGCATTTTTTGAACGCCATATTGACATTTACGTTCAAAGACATATTTTCCTGCGCTTTCGTGAACTTGAATTAGATTTGAATTGACCGAAAAGTGATTTTAACCCCATTTCTTTTTTTCAATAGCAGATGCGTAATTCATATCAGCACCTACTCCATATTCACGAGTCTTTTCGCACTTTCAGTAAATAAGACTTTTGAGGTCCAGTTTCCTTGGATGAAGATTTGCAAATCTGTCAGTTATAGCCGATCAAATTTAAATATTAAATGGTTGTAATAAAAGTCCTCTGTATTGATATATACATCAAACCTTCTGTAAAATCGCCAGATTTAAAATTGAAACGTTAGGTAAAAATTTGTAAACTTTTTGAAATCAGTCCGCAAAACTTGAAGCAAGCGAAAGCTGATTTTCAAAACAAGTTTTTTTTTATTCTGTAAAAACATTGAGCGGGAAATACATTGACCAAGTATTTAATTTGGTGTTTACATATACTCTTTTTATACCAAAAAACAAAATGTTTTAGATTTTAATTTGAAGTAGCACTGGTCGATACAACAAATGTGGACAGTGAATTACAAGTACTACTGTCATTGACCATTCATATAATTAAGATCCCGAAGTTACATCTGCACTGTAAATGGAAGGCATGTTCAGTGAAATGAGAACTTCACATACCATGTCGGTGAGCAAAACATGCGACCCAGACGTCTAGAACAGACCATACGTTGATCAAAGTAACTAAAAACTGAACTGAAACTCAAGTTGAGTAATCCTACAACTTGGCAATACCGTTAACTTATGCCGTCATCGAATGGCACACATTGAAGTCAACCTGCGACGTCAGTTAATGAAGAATAATGATAAGAGAGCACATCTGACTATGTTAAAAAGCCTTTTTATTACATCAATTATATTGAACTCATAATTAAACAGCATTCTACAATTTTAGGTTAAGTTTATGTGCAACTTTTTTTCTCTTACATTGAAATTACTCAATAGATTTGCTTGAAATTTGAAAAAAAGTTCAACTAATCATCATCGTCAATATTATATGCGACAAGGTCCCAAACTGCGGCATCGGTATTCCATGAATTTTCCCCTTTTTACTTAATATTTTAGGTAAATGTTTTTACCACATTTAGACCATATATGAAAAAGGCAATGTTTTACGAATTACATATTCCATTTTACTTGGAGTTTCTGACATATTACTTAAGATTACACAAACAAAATTGTCTGCATAGCAAAACAATGCTTAAAATATTTTCTTTTTTCTAGGTTATGTATTTTGCACCATCGAACATCTAAATAGTCAACCGCACAGTTTACGTTAACAACTTTTGATTCGTTTATATTCACTTCATACCGATCAAAATGCCTTTGTAGAATACTGGAAACACGACGATCGTGATCTCGCTCAACAATCAGTCGACAATACACACATAAGCCAAGTAATATTCATTGAAATGAGTGTCAAAATGTGTTTGTAAGTTTATTTATAGTTGCCCCCTTTATCTCCTCCAGAAGGCTGTTAGTGAGATGATAGTGCAAAATACAGAAATCGCTCTTATTCCAGACGCTTCAAGGGTTCTTTAGTGTGCCAAGTGTAAAGCATCTATACACGGGACTCTTATCCAAATATCACTGGACCACTGACACAATACAGTCCGCTGTAGTGTTAGAAAGACGTTTTTCTTTATCTATACACTCATGCATGGAATTCCTGTGCCAACAGATCGTTTCAGAATTATGGAACGCATGAAGTACCTTAATTGGATATAGAGGATATTTGTTTGTTTTCAGTATGATATCGAAATATATCTTCACCTATAAGGGAACCAATTCAATATTTTCACGAAGACTTAAATCAACTATTTACACGATACTTAAAAGATCTGTCCATGCAGATGACGTTCTTGCTTTCTATATCATTTATGCTTGTTAACAATCCAACTACATGACAAGTACTACTGTAAAACTGATTTCATACTGTACTTGTTGATACTGTTTATGCAATAAGGATAGTAGTCGGGTAAAAGCAATGTTCAATATATGAAAAACTCTTAATTCTTATCAGACTGATTTTTAATCAAGCTTGAATAAGAACACAGATACGATTTGTAGCGAACAAAGTACATTAACGAACTCATAAATCTAGAATTTTACATGGCAAATATAAATGTTTCGAATTTTTTCGACACAGATTCTATTCAAACATATCTTTTACAAAACTAACAAACATGACAGCGATCATTCTAACCACCAATCCATATAACTATGGATCTTCTACGCCAGAACAAATAACATGCACTTAACGCCGCTAACGGTTCTTAGTACATACAGCAGCATCGAATCCAATGTTACAAACCTTACATGTACTAAATTCCTTTTGTAGACATTACACAAACAGTCTTTTGAAAAATCTGACCGAAATATTCCATTTTGTTTAGTCTGTGAAGGAAATTAAGAACGCCAAAGGGAGTTTAAATTGGAGAAAATGTAAAGAAAAAAATAGAGATACATCTCGAAACTTTCAGCAACTTTACAAATAGGAACAGTAATTTGTGGTTACATATGTTCTCCTTGTTCGGGCATTAACAATTACTACTTTTGAAGCAATAGACCTAGATCTTATCAGTTTTAAATGTAGAAACAACAAGTCTGGATTGTTTTTCATCGAAACATACACTTAACGCGTTTGTAATGCCATCTTTTTCTGCCAAAAGTTCTTCATACATCCTTCCATCAGAAGACATCAGCTCTATATTTCTTGAAGCAAATCCAGCAATGCACACCTGTCTTCTGTTTATCCAGCACAAACCACGAGGTCCATCTAGCTTTGTATCCTTCTGGACCACAATTCTCTGGTTACCTTCCTTATGTATAATGTGAACATCGGTAACATAAATTTCCTTTCCCCAGCTAGGTACTATTATATATGCAGGCCATTTTATCCCACAATGGTATTATTTCATCAACGCTCCGTTAGTAGCATATACTTCAATATGTCCGGCATCTTCCTCCTTCCGTTCACGACCTCCACCACAGCAAACATAAACCAATCCGTCATTGTATGCAATACCTCGACAACGATCGCCAACATTAAATGACTTCTGTAACGTCATTGGTTCCTTCTGGGAGATAGACTGAACTTCCTTCTTGTTTATTAGAGTAACATCGAGAAGAGAAGCATCTATCTGACATATACCGAATGGATTATCATTTACGGTCAGGGAGGATGCGACAATGTATGATTCGTTCATTTTCTTGATCCGATTGTTGTTGAAATCAGTCATTACAATATTTCCATCTGCACAAAGGCACATGCTGGTAATACTAGTATCAGAAATAGCCTTATTATTACCAACTGTTGCATCGAATTTGCCAATAAACCTGTCAGCTTCAACAGCTGAATAATTTATTACCTGTCCTATGATATTGGTTTTAGAACCAGTTTTCTGATTATAAGGATCAAACCACAGTCTTCCGATTTTCTTTGATCTTTCTAGAGTTTCTAAACGATCTGTTGCAATTTTCTTTCTCTCGTGTCCAAGTTTAATTTAAACGTATTTCTCCGAAAAGTTCTCCTCACTCCTTGCAGCCTGTATCTTCTGTCGATCTTTCCCAAGTGAAGCAAGTGTATCTTCAACTTCTTTGATGTCCGAATCTTTATTCTGCACTTTCATCTTGAATGACGCATCCACTTCGTTTAGGAGCTCCGTTTCCATCTTATCTAACTGGTCGTTGATTTTCTTTCTTTCAGACTTTATTTCACGAAGCAGCTTATCTTTTTCGAACAATCTAACTGCTTTTGCTTCTTTTGTTTTAAAGCGATGAAGCGTGACTCGAGACTGATAAGTGCGGTTTCCAGTTGCTGGAGGTCTTCGGAACTTCTCGAGTGTTTTGCTACGTCTGGTATGAAGCTTATTCCCTGGCAAGTACTGTAATTAAAAGAGATAAATTGTCTGAAATCATTATGAAATAAATAATTTTACATTTTTCGAAACAAGAGTTTTGGTATCTAATAATTAACTTTTCATGGTAGGATCATTACTTCCATATAACTTATTATTTTATATTCGATATGCAAACTATCCTTATATTTAATTGGGGGAATGTGTATAGTTTATGCAGTTATAAAACGTATTATATTATCTTCACTTTTACATGTAAACTCTTTCATTTTTGTCCATTTCTAAGATTTCAAAACTTATACAAAAAGTAAATACAATGTTGTTAAAGTATTCTGGGCAGGGTGAAATTATAAAAGCGCTCGTGCAAATTTTATGTACTGTGTTAGCTACGCTGAAGATTTAGCTCACATGATCACGAAGTGCTCATAGTGGGATTTTATGATCGTTGACTGTCAGTCGTCCGTGGGGCTAGTTTTCCTAGATGGCTATATGGAATACTTTGAAAATCTTCTTCTCTGAAACAGTTGGCCCAATTTCAAAATAATTTCACAGCAGTGTTTCTTAAAACTTTACGAAATTCCATCAAATCATTGTTTCATTAAAAAACACAACCGCTAAGGAGCTAGTTACTTATATATGGCTTTATGAAAGTCTTCCTCCTAATAAATTAACTTGACATTCAGTTTTAAACATGCTATTTAGATAGAAATGACATATGAGTCGCGCAATGAGAAAACCAACATAGTGGGTTTGAGACCAGAATGGATCCAGACCAGCCTGAGCGTCAGAATCCATGCTGTTCGCTAACATTCTCAAAGTCCAATATGCTTTAAAAGTGAACAACATGGATCCTGACCAGACTGCGCGGATGCGCAGCCTGTTCTGGATCTATCCTGGTCGCAAAGCCACTATGTTTGTTTTCTCATGGCACGGCTCAATCATTAAATTTCATAATCAAATTCAGCTAAGACTGAAAAACCTTTGTGAACATGGGACCTGGTTACTCTGGCTGACCAGAGTTACAAAAACGGGTTTTAATACATTTTAGTTGGAAGAGCAAAATTCTTTATATTTAAATACGTGCATAGAATCCCTGTGCCAATAACCCGTATCATAGCTATGGAACGCTTGAAGTACTAAAATCTTTGATAAGTAAATATTCGTTTTGACATGGATGTATACTTTTGCATTTATTTTTGATAACATTTTTTGACCATTTCCATTACAGTATTTCTGTCTAATGGTAAAGGTTAGAGACCACCAATTGTTTTCCCATAGACTTACATTGTAACATTATGGCGTGTACGGCCTTCTATACATCGAAACATGTATATCTAATTACAAGTTTTTCAAGAACTATCTTAGTTCTACCAAAATATCGGACGAAAAACATATGAATAGTGATACTTTATTCAAGTAATTTTCGTGTGAATGAGATGACCCCCTGTTTACATCATTGACATGGCGGGAGAAAATCGTTTGATAAAACTTTTTTTCAATACACATAAAATGTATCAAATTTTATCAAAATGTATAATAAAATACAGTAAATGCAGTGAAAAAATATCAATTTTGAAAAAAAAAATTCACTTCCTGGGTTTGTTTACATGACTGACCAATCAGAACGCACAGATGTTACCTTATTCCCAGGTATACACTTACCTCATTCCCAGTAAGTTCCCTGTACTTTTTTGAATTGGTGGTCTCTGACCTATAGATGAATGTTTCGTGTCACATTTTCCAATTTTACAGTGATATCGTGAAACATGATCCAATACCAAATGTATTACAAAGTTTCATCAAGAAATGTTCAGTTTTAAGAAAGATATGGACAGTTTACTGAGGTCACCCCCTGTCGATTTATATGCCCAGACACAGTCCCTGTCGTCGTCAGATTGCAATTTTTCGTGAAAATTTCAGTTGTCTCTTTTGATTTGACTTGGAAGCTGAAATACGATTCATTCCGTAAAAAATAGAAATAAGGTCTAATAATTTTGATCATTCACTAACATTACAGAGATAAAAATGATCTTTTTTGTCCAAAAAGCTCAGATACAAATGGGCACACCTGTTAAAAAAAAGAGGCCAAATTAAAAAAAAAAAATCAAATTTCACGCTTACTTTTTGCACGAAAACGTCTTTCTACATCATTTACAACAGATTTGTGGCCATTTACATTATCTGTGATGACTTCCGACGAAAGTCATGTTTAAGCTCTATTATAGGTTAGAGACCACCAATTGTTTTCCCATAGACTTACATTGTAACATTATGGCGTGAACGGCCTTCCATACATCGAAACATGTATATCTAATTACAAGTTTTTCAAGAACTATCTTAGTTCTACCAAAATATCGGACGAAAAACATATGAATAGTGATACTTTATTTAAGTCATTTTCATGTGAATGAGATGACCCCCTGTTTACATCATTGACATGGCGGGAGAAAATCGTTTGATAAAACTTTTTTTCAATACACATAAAATGTATCAAATTTTATCAAAATGTATAATAAAATACAGTAAATGCAGTGAAAAAATATCAATTTTGAAAAAATAATCACTTCCTGGGTTTGTTTACATGACTGACCAATCAGAACGCACATATGTTACCTTATTCCCAGGTATACACTTACCTCATTCCCAGTAAGTTCCCTGTACTTTTTTGAATTGGTGGTCTCTGACCTATAGTTGAAAAGAAAGAATCCTTACAGTAATTATTGAAAATGGTTTCTTTCAAAGAGTAGGACTGAGGGATGTGTAGACTTTAATAAACCATTTACATGATACTTTAAACACAGTTAGTCATATTGAAGATACAAAATTTAACCATGCAGATAACGTCGTGGCTTTCTTTTCCATTTATACTTTTTAACCACCTTCATTTAAATGCATCTACATGACAACTACTGCTGTGAAAACTGATTTCCTACTCGCTGATAAATTTCATCAAATATGATAGTAGTCAGGTGAAAGCAATGTACAATATCAGTATTATTCTAATTATTCTAATCAGGGCCTCCTTGGCCGAGTGGTTAACGCCGCTGACTTAGTACCACTTGTCCCTCACCGATATGGGTTCGGGCGTTGAATTCTACATGTGAGTAAGACATTCAGCTGGCTTAGGGAAGGTCGGTGGTTCTACCCAGGTGCCCGCTAGTGATAAAAGAGTACACCTGTGGTCTTCCTCCACCAAAGCTGGAAAGTCGCCACATGACCTATACTTGTGTGGGCGCGACATAAAATCCAACAAAAAAACCTAATTCCAATCAAAATGATTTTTAATCAATTAAGCTTGAATAAGAACACGCATTTGATTTGTATCGAACAAAGTACATTAACGAACTCATAAATCTAGAACTTTACATGGCAAATATAAATGTTTTGATTTTTTTTTGACACAGACTGTACTCACACATACCTTTTATAATAAATAACAAACATGACATTGAGCATTTTAACCACCATATAATTATGAAGATTACTTGTACTCCGGAACAAATTACGTGTAGAACGTAACAAGGTTCTTACTAAATACAGCAGCATCGAATCCTATGTTATAAACCACATATGTACTAAATTCCTTTTGTTGACCGGTATTACACAAAGGGCCTTTTGAGCAATCTGCCCGGAATTTTCCATTTCAATAAGTCTGTGTTGGACATTTAAAATGCCAAAGGCAATTTAAATTTGGAAAGACTGAAACGAAAAACATCGAGATAAATCTCAAAACTGTCAGCAGCTGTATACATAGGAACAGTAAATTGTGGTTCCACATGTTCTTTTTGTTTGGGCATTAACAATTACTAATTTGTTAGCTACCGACCTCGATCATTTTTTACTTTTAAATGCAGAAACAACAAGTCTGAATTGATTTTCTTCGTACGCCTTTATAATGCCACCTTTTTCTGTCAAAAATTCTTAATACACCCTTCCATTAGAAGCCATCAACACTATACTATTAGAATTGCATCCAGCAATGCACACCTGACTTCTGTTTATCCAGCAGAAACCAGCAGGTACATCTAGCTTCTGGACCACACCTCTCTGATTATCTTCCTTATATATGAGGTGAACATAACCATTTCCATCGCTTACACAAATTTCCTTTCCCCAGCTTGGAACTGTAATATAGCAAGGACATTGCATCTCCCCGTGGTATGATTTCATCAACACTCCGTTAGTAGTATAAACTTCAAAATGAGATCTTTACCAATAGTTTATTTTAGCAGATATCCTAAGATATGTCATTCGATATTGGAAACAGCGTTCTCGATAATTTCGATGCTTGATAGTGAAACTGGGCGCATCTGGGGAAACTGGAGTTGTCACTGGAGTGTTTAATGGCTCCAAAGTGGATGGAAATATTAGATAATAGCTTAAGTCTGTGACAAAAGTATTAAGTAATAACTGAGATAATGATAAAATGTATCAAAACATTAAATAAGTATAAAATAAACATAATTATTTCATGGAAACTTTGTGCAAGAGTAGTGCACAATGTGTCATATCATGTGACTAATAATGTGGAATAGCTATTTTATCTATTTAGTAATAACTGAGATTAGAGCTAAAGTGCATCACAACTTGAACCTGAAATTCTAAGTAAAAAGATAGCATAACTCATAACATTGCACTGTGGATCTTGTGTCATATGGTGTGGGTGATAATATTAAGTTGAATCATTTCCATTTAGGAACAACAGAAAAGAAAACATCAAAATCAAACAGAAGTTCTAAGCAAAAATGAGCATTATTCATAAAATATTTGTACAAGAGTTATAGTCCTGGTGTCGTATGATGTGCGTCATGATGTGGAAACACTATTTGAAGTTTGAATCAAATCCATTCAGTAACAACTGAGACAGAGTGAAAGTGAATCAAAACCTTAACCTGAAATTTAAAGTAAAAAGAATGATAATTCTTAAAATATTAGTGCCAGAGTTATGGCCCTTGTGTCGAATGATGTGGGTGATGATGTGGAACAAATATTTCAAGTTTGAATGAAATCCCCTCTATAATAGCAGAGATATGTGAACATGTATCAAAATTAACCTTAAAGTCTAAGTAAAAAGGGGCATAATTCATGAAAAATTGGTGCCAGAGTTATAGACCTTGTGCTATATAATGTGGGTGATGATGTGGAACGACTGTTTTAAGTTTGAATCAAATCCATATAGTGACAACTGAGTTTAAAAAGGGGGATAATTCATGAAATATTGATGTGAGAGTTTTTGCCTTTGTGCCTTATGTTGTGAGTAACTTTTTTAGTTTTGAAACAAATCCATCAAGTAATTACAGAGAGAGAGAGAGAGAGAGAGAGAGAGAGAGAGAGAGAGAGAGAGAGAGAGAGAGAGAGAGAGAGAGAGAGAGTGTGCGGACGCGGAATCAAGTGGGACAGCTCTCCATACTTCGTATAGTCGAGCTAAAAAGCGCTTGTGAAATTTGATAAACAATTTACGTAGATAACTATCTTCTGTGTTAGTTGGGCTTTATTTTTTATAGTTTGTATAATATGAGGACTAGCGCTTAAAATTGTATCACGCTCATAAGACATCAACATCAAAGTAATTGATTCTCAATATTTTACTTTTATTTCTTATAACTGATATTGTTACGTACATTTTGAAACATTCTTTTTTTAACTTTGTAAAAGGGAACAATATATTTAAATACTTCAAAGATATGTACTTCATACATGTATACCATAGGGTAACAGGAAACTGTATTTTCCGTTTTGATTTGAGTATTCTCGTATAGAAGAAAGAAAGAGTGTTGTTTGAAACACTTTTTTTGCATCACGGTTTTCCCTTAATTTTTCTTTAAATATAGGACAATTCCATTAATAAAATATGTCATCCTTAAGAACCTCAAGGGATGAAATAGGACTTTTTAAAATTTTTCAAAATATCTAGATAAATTTTGATTCATCGTCAACAAAAGATTTTCAGCCATTTTTGACACCAAAATATCTTAGAAATACAATTTTAACTTTATGTGCGTATATATTGTTATAAAACCTCCAGGACATCAAATTTTATACTAAACAACATTTGTTTGCAAAATATTTGTAAAATTTCTGAAAATATTTTTTTCGAAATGATACTTTTGCCTGATTTCTACGATAGGAAAAATACATTTTTGCGATAAGATTTGCATTACTGAAGATATCTGAAATTCAAAATGATCCTACCACCCTTGGATACCTTCAGAATGATGTAACATTTTGTAGATCTGGATCTTGAGAATAAAGCCCTAATTTGCGAAGAACACCCCTGTCACGGAAAAGGTAGATCAAAAGGTACAACGTTTATATGATTTATCTGCTCTGGCAATTAGCCACCAAGGCTTCAAAAACGAGAAAAGAAGTTATGCATGAATAAGAAAGTATATTTCATGATTGTGTACTTTTTCAACGACATAATCGAATAAAATTTCAAGGGTCACATGTGCTCTTTGTCTTGACATATAGCCGCCATTTTGACTACATGCCGTGGCTTGACAGATATTTATCTTATTTGAAATTCTTTACATATATAGTCATCAAATAGCCCAAAACTTTCTATTTAAATGCTTCTGTAAAACATTCAAAAATTGCCGATGATAATAAAAAATGACAAGGTAGTTCTCATGCTATTTTTTTCAACCAACCGAAGTGGACTGAACCCGGATTGGCAATGAAAACGCCCGCGCACTCCAAGAACTGTTATGTCATTTACTTGTCAGGATAAACCAAGTTAGGGTTCGAGACCAATATGAATAACACTCTTAAAGGTTAATACATTTTAATCTGCATGATACAAGTGCAACTACAATACTGCATACTTGACAATGAAACATGCCTATTATATAACACAGTAACAATAACTCAATGTCCTAATAGTGTTGCTGATACAGCGTTGTTGTGTCCCTTAGTATGTATGTAATCCAGTTACACAACACCCCTTTTCCAAAGTATGAAAGTTACTGTTGATCTTTAACTCGAGGTTTGTCTGTAACATCATGGTGGTGTTATGCACTAATAAAAATAAAATATGTAAAAACATAATTGAAATGTCACATCGTACATTCCACTGTTATTGCTAACCTAAGCTAAATTAAATCAATAATTGTAAACTGCCTCAAACAATTACAAGTTTAAACGATCTGGCGGTTTGGAAATTCTCCCAGACCTTGTAACAACACTGTTTGAACTTTCAGCATTTGATGTGTTTTGATTAGGAGACAGTTGCGAGTCTGATTGTTCGTTAGACACTGGTGACTGGAATGGGATATCAATTTCTTTATCAAAGCTTACTGTTTTGTTCAGTTTAACTAAATGTCTACGATTTCTTGAAATAGTACTTTTAGGAGTTTCTACAACAAATGATCTCGGTCGTGAATCTTCTTTTATTATTTTACTCTCAATATTCATGTCTTTCACAAATACCCCATCCCCTTGCTTCAGTGGAGGAAGGTACTGAGCGCGTCTAGACCTGTCGTAATTTTCTTTTGAGTAATTACGGTAATTCTTTTCTTTCTGCTGTATCTCTCTAGAATTTACTGGTTTCGGATCAAGCTTTTGTGGCGCTTGAGGGAGTGTAGTTTTAATCTGACGCCCGAATAACAACTGACTTGGCGAAAGCCCATTTTGCAATGGAGTAGCCCGATATGTCAACAAAGCATGATACGGATCATCACACGCGTTCATCAGACGTTTGACAGTCTGTACGGCACGTTCAGCTTCTGAATTACCCATAGGGTACCTCGGACTTGAGGTTATGTGCTCAATACCGTAATCAGCACAAAACTTGTTGAAAGTATCCGAAGCATATTGCGGACCTCCGTCTGTGACTATAGTGTCGCATAGTCCATGACGTGACAAGATTGATTTAAGATGTGCAACAACAGTCGCAGACGACAGTGAACTGAGTTTAGCTATTTCAATGTAGCGAGAATAATAATCTATCACCAGCAAATATGTGCAACCGCGCCATTGAAACAAATCTGAACCTAACTTAGACCAACATCTGTCTGGAAAAGGTGTAGCAATCAATGGCTCTCTTTTTTCGTTTTGCATTTTAGCGCAAGTATCACACCCTTTAACAAGATTTTCAATGTCTTTGCTTATTCCTAGCCACCAAACAGATTCTTTTGCCCTTGATCTACATTTATTAATCCCTTGGTGGGCCTCATGTAACCTAGCCAAAATATCTGTTTTCAATTCAGATGGAATAATAAGCCTGTCATTTCTCATTAACAACCCATTGTTTACAGTGATTTCACCTTGAAATTTCCAATATAATTTTGAAACTTCACATGACTCTGATTCAGGCCACCCATTTTGAGTAAATTCAATTAATTTTTGACAGACATAGTCTGACATTTGCTTTGACCTTATTTCCTGCAGTCGTTTGTCTGTGGCTGGCAAACTTTTAAGTACTAAATCAACATACATTTGAGTTTCAGTGCAGTTTTGCCTATCCTCAAATGTCAAACTGTCACACGTTGGATGTCTACTAAGTAGGTCAGGTATGATTAACTCTTTACCAGGCATATGTGAAATTGTGTACGAAAATTGCATGAGCCTCAGTCTGAAACGTTGTATTCGTACTGGTAATTCACTCAAGTCCTTTTGTCCCAGAAGTGGTACTAATGGTTTATGGTCAGTAACTATAGTAAAGGATTTCCCTATTAAGAAGTCCTTATGCTTTTCACATCCATATGTGACCCCTAGAGCTTCTTTCTCTATGGTTGAATACCTTTGTTCTGTTGGAGTTAAAGCCCTTGAAGCATATGAAACTGGCTTGAATTCCCCATTGTCTTGTTTCTGGAGCACTACACAACCAATTGCATAATTGGAGCTGTCCGTCATAAGAGTAGTCTCTCTGTTTTGGTCATACAGTGCAAGAACAGGTGTTTCTGTCAAAATACACTTGATCTTATCAAATGCTTCCTGTTGGTCACTACCCCAGTAAAATTGATTTTTACTACTCAGCAAATCTCTAATTGGCTTTGAATACTCAGCTAGAAGTGGGGAAAACTTTCCTAGCTGTGTGACCATGCCCATGAAACTTCGAACACTGTGCACATCCTTAGTAGGTGCCAAGTCCCTAATAGCCTTGACTTTGTCAGGGTCTACAGCTATGCCATCTTGGCCAACCATATGTCCAACAAACTTTACCTGAGTTTTCTTGAACACACATTTGTCTTGGTTAAGAGTCAAGTTTGCTTTTTCTAGCCTAGTTAAGACAGTCTCTAGTCTCGAGCCACTTCTGACACCATGTTATGTCATTTACTTGTCCGTCCATAAACTAGAATATCGTCAGTCTGGCATAAAACACCGTCTATGCCTTCAAGGATTTGCGACATTCGCTTCTGAAAATATTCAGAACTGCTGCTAAGCCCCATAGGCAGTCGTTTAAATGCGGACCTACCAAATGGCGTTATGAATGTTGTGAGTAACTGACTCTCTGGTGCAAGATTTATTTGCCAAAACCCGCTATTGGCGTCCAGCTTGCTGAAATACTTTGCACCAGCCATCCGCCCCAAACTTTGATCTATAATGGGCAAGGGATAATTTTCACGGCGTACATTTTTATTCAACTTTGTAAGGTCAACACATATTCTAACGTTAGAATCGCTTTTTGGTACACAGACTATGCCTGCACACCAGTCAGTGCTTTGATCGACCTTGAAAATGACGCCCGACTTTTCCATTCTTTCAAGTTCAGCTTTTACTTTTGGAAGCAATGGAATAGGTACACGCCGCGGTACCGCTAGAGCAAACGGTTTCGCTCCTTCATTAAGGGAAATACGGTATTCTCCATCTAACTGTCCTAGCTCCCTAAACAATCTAGGATGGGTGCGCTTAACAGAATCTACCGAAGTAACTTCATCGATGTTAAGCTTGACCAAATTTAAACCGATAATTGTCGGTCTACCCAATAGACTACGATCAATGCCACGCACGACATATATTTCTTCTACTGAGTACTTGTTTTGGCTTGATAACGTTTCGGTAAAAGAACCTAAGACATTCAATTTCTTATTTCCAGGGCCAAATAGGTTTTTGTTTGTTTTCTTTAATTTTGGACTTCCTAGAGATAAGTATACAGTTTCAGGTATCACCGTAACATCAGCCCCAGTGTCTATCTTAAAACAGACTAACAAATGTCTCACCTTTAGTTTGGCTCTCCATTGACCATCTCCTGTTTCTATTGTTCCCAGATAATCACTTTTTTCTGCGAGTTCATTTAGTGTTTTAGTTCTGCAGCATACAGAGAAATGATCCATCTTTCCACATTTGAGACAGTTTTTCCCTTTTGCGGGGCATTTTCCCTGAATATGCGTCCGGTTACACCTAGTACACTGTTTTTGTCCTTTAGGCATCGGTGTCCTATGTTGTTTCTTTTTTGTTGGATTTTGCTTCGGCGCCCGATATTCTCCCAAAGACTGTTTTGGTCTGGCTCCGCGGCTGACCTCGTCCGCTGACCCTCGCTCTTTATCGTGCTGATCTTTGACCTGTCGTTTTACAATTTCACTTTGTCTAGCCATTTGAACTGCCTTTTCAAGTGTGAGTTCTGATTCTAATTGCATTTTCTCAGATAAATTTGTATCTAATATTCCAATCACAATTTTGTCCCTTATTTGCTCATTTTTGGTGTCTCCTGGAAATGCACAATTTTCAGACAATTCGTAAAGTGTTCGTATGAATGACTCAACGGTCTCTCCTTGATTTTGTCGTCTTGAATGAAATTTTGCACGTTCATGTATAACATTTTTCTTTGGATTGAAATGTTTATCAAATTCGTCCAAGACTTTTTCAAATTTCTTGCTATCATCAGCTGATAGACTGAAGGACTTCAACAGATTGTCTGCATTTTGACCCATTGTATAAATTAATGTAGCCACCTGGATCTCTCCATCATCCTTATGCAGTTTTGATGCAGTTCGATAGAATGAAAATCTTTGTTTCCACTCATTCCATTTGCTCGGATTCGTAAAATCGAAATTTTCTAGAGGTGATAATTTCGCCATTATTCCAACAATTTAATGTTGCACTCTGTTATAATCAATTTAATGTTAATCCATATTAATTTACAATTTAATGTAAGTCCACTTTGCGTCAGTATCCCACTTCTGACACCATGTTATGTCATTTACTTGTCAGGATAAACCAAGTTAGGGTTCGAGACCCAATATGAATAACACTCTTAAAGGTTAATACATTTTAATCTGCTTGATACAAGTGCAACTACAATACTGCATACTTGACAATGAAACATGCCTATTATATAACACAGTAACAATAACTCAATGTCCTAATAGTGTTGCTGATACAGCGTTGTTGTGTCCCTTAGTATGTATGTAATCCAGTTACACAACAAGAACCACGCTCTTTCTACATATATCGTGGATTATGTTATTTTCACTGACAAGCCGGGTTCAATCCAGTATCATTTGAAATGAAGGTTGTGGGATTTTTGTGACTGTGTATGTAAAGAAAAATTCAAAAAGGCGAACTATTGGTCAAATTACGACGGGTAGTCGGCACGGCGGCTATATGCCTAGTCGCTAAGTATCAGCAGGGGCACCATAAGCTAAAGATCTGTTTCACTGCAGCTTATTTCATTGAAGATAACGTAACGTTGATAAATAATAAAGATAGAAATACCATGTTTTATTTTTGGTACTAGATATTGATCTCATTTTTGAATACATTGAAACCGGAAGCACTACTGCTTTACACGTTTAGAAGTGGGTTTCGGCACACATATCAGTAGAAGTAAACACTTATATCAAAAATGAAAATGCTACTTGTTATCACAGGCCCCATCTATCTGTAGCCTTATGGTTTGACATTTCCCTACAAAATAAAAGCCGAGTAAACCATAAATCTAGTTATAGTGCCTGGCCTAGATGTAGGAATGGAAACCGAAAGTAAAAATAAGATACCTGTGTACAACAGCTGCACATGTGGGACAACAATCTTTATCGTGGCTAGGGCAGTATACATCTATTAATTTCCCACCATGTTTGTCACATCTCTGGCTTGGCAACTCGGGTCTTTCTCCAGTCGTACTTTTCCCTTTGTCCAGTAACTGGTGCCCCTTCATCACAGAGAATTTATTGTGATGATTCAAGCACGTTGTACACAGGTTTTCATCACATTCCACAGAATGTTTGGCAGCAGCCACATTCTTCCCTTCCTTAGCACAAGGTGAACATGGAAAATCATGAACATCATCTGATCCCTGGTACAAAGATTTTCTCAATTTACGCCTGCCAACTTCCATATTTGCTTCGTCTTGGGGCTTCCACTGCGCATGTCTATGAACTAAACGTTATCAACGCGCTATCTAGAGTACATGCACACAATGTACATTAGTGATGAACAATTTAATGTCGGCAATTGATCGACAGTTCATAGCTAGAACCCATTTGTTTTTTTTAAACATAGCCGTCATAGAATATAACGCTCAAAGTGAACAGTGGAAAATCATGAACATCCTTGATCCTTGATACAAGGGTTTTCTCAAAAAGCTGAACACCATTTAATCCGATCTTTCTATATTTCATATAAATTCCACTTACTGGAAAACGTTTATTTGACATTTTCTAGCATATCAGATTTTCAGAGTTTTATATGCCCATAAAGAACTATATCGCTACTATAGAGGTCTCAACTTTCATAAAAGAAAGCAACAGCCCGCTGAATTTACTCTTTTTCGCTTCTTTCAATGTCTCTTTAAAACTCATACGCTGCCATTTCACCTAGCATACAATATTGAGAAAGGGCACGAGGAAAGGAAGAAAGATTAGGACTATTTATATTTGGATCACTTGTGACCGGCGTATAGGCTTACATTTGATTTGGTAGTGATCAGTGTATTTACCTCCACCGACTTTAATAGCTAATCGATTTGAGATTCGACTGTGTATGTCGAATCACAACTAATGTTATCATCGCTCTATCTAGAATAAGTAAACACTTAAAGTAGAGATTTTTAACTTACTTTGACGCGGACTGCTGATAGCGGACTGCAGACTTACAATAGAGGTTTTCTCAAAATATTTAAAAGTTCACAATAAAGAAAATATATTTATGGTGTATCCTATATATACAGTACCTTTTTGCTTTCACTGTAAAAGTCAGTGCATTATGAAATCATCCGTTACAGTACGGGTCTCTGTTAATACAATACATGCGTTTTAAAAATACCTGGGTAGTGTACAAGCTATATTAAACCCATGTAATCGCAATTGTCAGATGTTCCTACTTATTTTTTTTCTAGAAACCTGTTCTTGACATATTTGACAATTCGACTGAACAAATGTCTACATGCCGGTAGATTGAGCTTAAAAGGGGATGAAAATCCCCGAGACGGTAACGTCCGTATACACATGTATTTATTCATCTTTGTTGTCTGAATATACCGAGGCAATTTTTCGATTTCGTCTGGTTCCGTTTTATGTCTTTTCCACAGACTGGTTGTCTGCATGAGTAACAGAGCACACCAAATCAGTTACAGAAATTCGTTAACCTTATCAACATGTTTGTTTTATCGGTACATGTCTGAGAGGAAATCGGTCGAATGTGTACAATATTACTTTTTGTAGTATTACTGGTCATGTCATCCAATACACACCAGTCACTTAATGCATTTAACAATATTTGCATAATTATCATGTATGGTAATAAAACAATATCAGCTGCATAAAGCATACTGCAAACCTTTTCTAAAGCAAAACCAATGTCTAGAAATTTAATATCCATGGGGAAATCAGTGATTATCAAATTACACAAGAAAGTATCACTATTCATATGTTTCTTTGTCCGATATTTTTGTGGAATTAAGATAGTTCTTGAAACAAATGTTATTAGATATCTCAAACAGTCATTTGCTCTTGTCAATGAAAAAATCATTGTCGTTTAGATGCGTATCATTATATCACACGGGCTGCGTGCTTCGCCTCTAAACTCAAAATAATGACAAATCATTGTTAGGGATATATAATTTACGAATTAAAATATTTTCAGGATGAAGTTTTCTGTTCATCTTCGATTGTTGGCCTTTAAATATTTCGATCTAAATCAGAAAGAGATACGACATAAAACGCAATCGGGATTGACAACCTGTGAGTTATTTTGCCTAGTTCGTTATCATTATCATTACGGAAATATGCGTACACTTTAACAAAATTACTCTATTGTCAAAAGTCAGTAAATTCGGTAACCAGATGTCAAAAAACTCGTGGAAATCTAAGGAAATGCACTGCACATTTCCTTTTTGTATAATGAAACATGTAGTTTCGTGTGACGGCACTCTGTTGCAAGAGTTTCCTCACAGAATCAGATGGGCAAAGATTTCGGAAAAACGATAAGATTACTGACTCAGTACTCACAGTCGAGGAAAGTGATTTCTTTCCCGGGGTTTATGCGCCTTATTTAAATATATCTCTATCTCCACTACCCAACCCAACCCCCATTTTAAAAAAGTTATGAGAAAAAACTTACCTGAACTGAGTCTTCCAGTTACCATATTTATTCAGATTTCGACGATACCCACAAGTCACCGACCATCCGATGGACAGACAGACAGATCGACCGACCGGTCGACTGAGATGAGCAAAACAACGTATCTCGGATGCAGGATAGTGACATGATAACAATATACTTTAATTTAGAATATATATAATAAACACTTGCATATATTTTAATAGCATACATGTCGGGCTTTTCAACCAATTATTCTACCAAACAATACAGTTTAGTCCACTTACACACATTTGACCAATGACATTAAAAAAAGAAGTCGCACACATCAGAACCAAGAACGTGATACGTCTATTAACTAAAATTCTTACAGCACTCAACATTTATATGTATTATGTCATAGCCCGCATATTTAATTCGTAAAGTAAAACGAGAAAAGACAAAGTGCATCATTAAAAGTCCCTGCAGTTTCAAACATTGAGAGCCGTGAATTTTGAATCTAGCTTCTTCTCAGCCGGATATTTAACAGTTACTGATCTTCAATTTATAGACTTTGATCATATTACTTCGATGCGTGGAGACAAAAAGGCTGGACATTTTTGCGTCGAAACACACATCAATAGTATTTGCAAGGCCATGTGCCTCTGTCAAAAGCTCTTCATACACCTGTCCATCACACGATATCAGTACTATATTCATTGATGTATATCCGACAATACATAACTGACTTTCGTTTATCCAACAGATTCCAATAATACCAACTAATTTCATATCCTGTTTGCGAATTTTTCTCGTGTTACCGTGTTTCTCGTTGATGATTAAAAGATCACCATATCCATCGCACACGTAAATCTCCGTTTCCCAATTTGATACAGTTACTTTTACGGGGCATTCCATATCACTATAAAAGGATTTAACCAAAGCTCCAGAAATGGTATATACTTCAAGATGACCAACTCCTTCTGCACGTTTCCTTGAACCACCACAGCAAACATAAATCCGGCCGTCATTATAAGCAATACCCCTACAACGATCGCCAACATCAAATGATTTCTGTAACCTCATTGGTTCCGTGTTGGAGATAAACTGAACTTTTTTCTCGTTTGGAAGTGTAATGGCTAGGAGAGACATATCTATCTGGCAAATGCCAAATGGATTATCATCAATGTTGAGAAAAGATATGATAGCATATGATTTATTCATTTTCTTGATTCGTTTATTCTTGTAATCTGTAAGAACAAGATCTCCATCTGCACACAGGTATATGCTGTTAATAATGCAGATGCCATTATCATCACCAACTCTTGCATCAAATTCTTCAGTGAGACTTCCAACTTCAACGGCTGAATAATTTATGACCTGCCCTATAATATTGACTTTAGAACCAGTCATCTGGCGATAAGGATCAAACCAGAGTCTTCCGATTTTTTTAGATCTTTCTAAAGTTTCTAAACGATCTGTTGCAATTTTCTTTCTCTCGTACCCAAGATTTACTTGAACGTATTTCTCCGAAACATTCTCACTCTTAGCAGCCTGTATCTTCTGTCGATCTTTCCCAAGTGAAGCAAGTGTGTCTTCAACTTTTTTGATGTCCGAATCTATATTTTGTACCTTAATCTTGAATGACGCATCCACTTCGTTTAAGAGTTCCGTTTCCATCTTATCTAACTGGTCGTTGATTTTCTTTCTTTCAGATTTTATTTCATGAAGCAGCTTATCTTTTTCTCGCTTCGAACAATCTAATTCCTTTTGCTTCTTTTGTTTTAAAGCGATGAAGCGTGTCTGTAAACTGTTTATTGCTGTTTCCAGTTGCTGAAGCTTTTCGGAACTGTTCGAGTGTTTTGCTACGTCTGGTATGAAGCTTATTCCCTGGCAAGTACTGTAGTTAAAAGAGAAAAATTGTCTGAAATCATTGTGATATAGATAATTTTAAATTTTCCAGGAAAAGACTTTTGGTACCTAATAACTAGCTCTTCAAGGTAGGATCATTCCTGACTTGTTATTTAAGGCGATATTAATATATTATGCTCATAAAATATTAAAATTGTACCTATTTATGATTGTTGATATTTTTGGACATTGTTTTAACTTTTTTATTGTCGATATTGTGATGATGTAGGCGTTTACTTTTAAAATCATTAAATATTCTTTGAAATAAAAATGCACAAGATAATCGGGTTATTCATGATAACAGTAGCTTGATCTGGGATGTTGTGTGCCTCGTGTGATCCGACCCGGCAAAATCCACTCAAACCTATTACATTATCCCAGATCAAGTTACAATAGCATTGGCTATTTTACGAAATAACTACAGCCTTTTATTTACTTTTATTTAGGAATAGGTACAGAACCGTACCCATAGACACCCCTGTTTAGGATTGTCTAGGAGTACGGACCCCCATTTTCTAGACATTGTAGGTTCTTTTCATTTCGAATTCTGTGGCAAATGAAAATATCAAATAAGAATTAAGAAATATTCACCGAAAACTTGAACCTAAATCGTTCTCCCTCTACTATTTACATTTTCGTTCGAAATATACTTCGGGGAACGCCAGATAAACCATGCGTAATGGAACTTGCACAAATAGATTTCAAAAGTCTTTTATTGGTATTTTGGACATTATTTTAATTAGACAGAAAGCTCATGGTATATATTTTCCGCCCATTCGATGACTATAAACGGATAATTAAGGGAAGTATTTGTACTTGTGTCGGTTAATTGTTTATGAAACCAATTGTTCCGTCCCGGTTAAATAACAATATAATTGGTTTGCGTACGCCTTTTCATATCGTAAAATTCAATTGTTTTTATTTTATTTCAGATAATTTCAAATATGATTAATTGAATGGGTTTGTTAGCTTGTTAATCTGTTCTCAACGGTTTATATTACAATAAGTTAATCGGCACGGAACTCCATATTTATTTATTCGGTTATTTACGTCCGAAAGAAAATATAAACAAGCGAGTGAACGCTTTAGATCCAAGTTTCAGATGAATATCGATTAAATTCCATTTGATACTTCACCTGCAACAAAATTAAATATATAAATAACCCACACTATATGGTAAAAGATGGCACGTATCCTTATATATAATTATATGGAAACCTAAAGTGAAAACGAAATACCTGTGTTCAACAACTATACAAGTGGAGCAGCCAACTTTATCGTGGCTAGGGCAGTAGACATCTATCAACTTTCCACTATGTCTATCACATCTCTGACTCGGCAACTCAGGTCTTTGTCGACTAGGTGTTTTCACTTTGTCCAGTAACTGGTGCCCCTTCATCAAAGAGAATTTATTGTGATCATTCAAGCAGGTTGTACACAGGTTTTCATCACATTCTACACAATGTTTGACAGCAGCCACATTCTTTCCTTCGTTAGCACAAGGTGAACATGGAAAATCATGAACATCATCCGATCCTTGATAAAAAGATTTTCTCGATTTATGCCCATTAACTTCCATTTTCTTAATCAGGAAATGTTTACTTCCTGGTTCATATTGTAGGGAATAAACTCTGTCGTATCGGTACATTATACCGTACATGTACTGTTTAGAGTAGAAAAGAATTGAATATATTTATATAAATGCAACATAACATAATATAATTTCAATCTGTATCAAAGGCTTGATTCTGATTGATACAGAAAGAATTAACTAATCATATAGTGTATGCACATTTAAGGGAAAAATAATTACTTTCAAAAACCCGTAAAAAGTAAGTGCTTTGAAAGTGATTAGTGGTAAAAACTGTGTGTTTGTTTGTTTTGGGTTTAACGCCGTTTATCAACAGTATAAAATGTAAGTGCTTTGAAAGTGATTAGTGGTACAAACTGTTTGTTTGTTTGTTTGTTTTGGATTAAACGCCGTTTTTCAACAAACTGATTTACATAAGATTTGTGCAACACATTCGTATAAATAGACAAAAATATTGTGCAAAAGATAGTAAACTGTTCCAACGCTTTTGCATCGACATAATGCAGAAAATTGACATTATTCTTTAATGTTTACCAATATTCAATTTTTATTTTCATCCACTTTATACATGATTTTTCAGTGTCATTCTAAGCCAAATTTTTAAGGCAATGAACATGTTGAAAATTTCTACCCGAGCTGTGGGCGAGCAGCTTTAAATGAAACAATCAAAGTATACTATGCCCATGATGTAATACTTATTTATTGCTCTTAAAATGGGTTTCCATACTCTACAAAGATTAAAATGACAGGAATGATTTTTTGTAACAGCATGTTCTCAGGCTTTTGATAGAACACTAAAAATCTGAAGGACTGCATGATGCATGTATTTATTACTGTAAGCATTTTATTGTGCTGTATGAAAGTCGCAAACTTCGGATTTATAGGAGTTTTCCCCTCATTTGTTAAGTTTATACATCCGTTGCGACATGAATATATGCATTTGTAACTCCTTCGTATCATTAACTAGTTACTAAGTCCTGCGTAGGAGTCACCAAGTCGTACGTAAGAATTAATAGGACTTATGTAGTAATTAGTAAGTCTTAGGTAAGAGTTAGTAAGTCATACGTAGCAGTTAGTAAGTCGTACGTACGAGTTAGTAAGTCGTAGGTGATACGAAGTCCTGAGTAGAAGTCACCACGTGGTACGTAAGATTTGGTAAGTCCTACGAAGAAGTTTTTAAGCTATACCCAGGAGTTATGTTATACGTAAGAGTAACCAAGTCGTACGTAGGAGTTAGTAAGTCGTTCGTGTGAGTTAACAAGTCCTATGTAGGAGTTAGTAATACCTACGAAGAAGTTTCTAATTTATACATATGAGTCGAGACATACAACACACGTATTGTGTCATTTAGAATTAGTTTAGTTACTTAATATTACTTGATATTATTTGTAAATAGGAGGGATTTAGTAACACAAATAAACTTGAAAGATATAAATATATTTCTTTAAACCCTTAATATCCTTAGTTTTATCCGGCATGAATCGGGATTGGACTAGGGACGGATATTAAGGCATCACCATAAAATTGAATACCCAGCCCGTTAAAACTCTATTTTAAGAGAACAGCAATTATTTTTTTAAGACACAACTTTACTTTCATAAAAGACATAAAAATGTCATATATCTCAATATATTCACGTAAACTAAAATCCTGCTTTTATTTCAACATTTTTATTTTTGTAGTGATTTTTTTCAAAATGGAACACATTTTGCTTTCCACATGCAACAAATAATAGTAAAAATAAATTCAAACAAATGACTTTCTTACATCATTTTTTCTGTCATAAGATCAAGTATATTTTAAAAAAAAAAGTAAATACGCTACAAACGCAATCTGAAGCAAATCGTTTCATAATGTCTTTTTTCGTTAAATTAGCGTTGACCGTCCGAAAATCGTGATAGTTAGCCTAATATTCAAATTATTCCGAGGTAACAAAATAATAACATAAACGGAATAAACTCACCTGAAAATTATTATTTCTTCCCTTAAATTCACTAGTCAAATCATCCTGATATGCAAATTTGCAAAAGAAATCAATGCTATTTACAAAGGAGGTCACATGTCCGCCATCTTGAAAATGCGTCCTATTTACGTAAACTGGGTCAAATGCCTCTAAATTACAGAACAGTTCAACAGTTAAGTTCCAACACTGAAAATACTAACACAAAACAAGTTCCAATTAACTCAGAACGTATTTACAATGTACTTGTATGCAACTTAGTTTATTTATTCCTCTGTTAATTGTTGGTGACAAGGACACTCAAATCTGTCCTTGCACCTGACTACCCTCTGTTTACAACAGTATACCAAATGTGTCCAATGGTCACATGAATCAAAGTCACATTTTGCCCACTTAACAAAAATTAGAGACAGGCAGTTTTTCAGTTGCTCTGGTTCAAACCTGTGGCAGACACAGCACTTTTCTGAGTCTGCAATTTCATCATCAGACTCAGAAGAAGAATCAAAACATTGATCATTGTGTGTTGTTTTTGAAGGTCCAGGCTGAGGTTCTTCGATAAGTGGTGCAATTTTCTTAGCCTTTGGTTGCTTTTTGACAATGTTTTTCAATTTACTTGTTTTTGAAGTTACCTTTTTTGGATGCTGCTCACAATATTCTCTTACCTCAGCTTCAACAACTGGATCACTGATGCATCTGCCAGATACAATGGAGCTTAATGTTTGCTTTGGTGTTTTTGCACTCTCAAATTTCTGCTTCTGCTCAATAAGTTGATTCATTGGTTCAAAAAAAGATGTAGGATCTGTTTCTGTCTGGCATGTAGGTGGCTGGTAGGCATGTGATGGTGCTGTCTGATTTGCTGATACTTGCTGACAGTCAAAAGGAAAAATACCTGTCTTCCTGAAACTTGCCCGAAGATTGTTTGGGGATAAGGCAGATGTATATGCTGTGCAGGCCAGCTGACATACGTTATAACGTGTGATTCTGGATTCTGGTGAAGCACGCAGAAATTTGTGACACTCAGAGTTGTAAATCCTCTGCAAGGGGCCAAAGCAGCCAACATCCAGGGGCTGCAGAATGTGACTGGTATGGGCTGGTAGAATAAATAAAATGACATTGTGCCGTTTCGCCCAGTCAAGTACAGATACATTCACATGGGATCTGTGGCCATCAAGTATCAGAAGAACAGGCTGGTCAGGACTAGATCTTTGCACAAATTTCAGGAAATGCTCATCAAGGTATTTGAGGAACACCTGTGTATTTGACCATCCAGACTCTGTGATTGTACCAGATGCGCCAGGACTTGATCCAGCAAGAAGCTCATCATACATACGCTGGCCTTTAAATATAAAATATGGCGGAATTTGTGTGCCCAATGCATTGCCACACCCAAGCAAAGTAGTGATAGATGAACGTGCTGAAGTTATTGCCGGTACCGACTCACCCACTGAAAGAACTTTTGGGGGACGGTGCTCAGTTTGTATACCTTTCTCATCAAAGTTATAAATGAGGTGTGGTTTGTCCATTAGATCATGATGGGTAAGCACTAGTTTAAGGTTAGTAAAGTATTGTTGGACAACTTCCTCTGATGTTGACTGTGCTCGTTCCTTAGCAAGGCCTCTTGGTGAGATCATTTTCAAATCAGGCCACCGTGACTTCAGTTTCCTATACCATTTCTCAGTGACAGGGTTATCTTTTGCACTGCATAGTCAGAGGCCATAACCATAATTTCTTTGCCTGTATAACCATACCCAAGAGCAGACATAGTTTTAATATGGTCTACAAAAATTGATTCTTCCTCCATGCTAAATAATGGCTGTGGTCCAGAACGAAGAGTCTCTGGGTCTACCTTACCCAGAACCCTGTCCCTGAGTGTCTGCATAGGCACATTATATGTGATAGAAGCACGCCTAACTGATATTTTATCTTCTTTTACTGCCATGAAAGCATAAGTAAGAGCAGTGGGTGAATAGCTCCTGTATTTCTGCCTAGCTTTTACTGGTTTATCCTGAAATAAATCAAATAGGAAATTTTGCCCAAGATTCAAAAAAAAAAAAAAAAAAAAAAATTAACAAAAATACCAAAATTTATTAGTGGCTATGAGGTTTTGAAATGGCCTGTAAATTCTCATACATGTTAAAAACTATACCGGAAATGGTAGTATTGTGTCACGTGACCTTTGATTTACAAACGCTGCTGCAGTCTACAACTTTTGAAGAATTTCAAGCAGTAAAAATCACAATTTAAAGTGGGATGAAAAGTGACCTTAAGGAATTTATTGTAAACATCATATGTACATGAAAGAACAAATATTTTACCTGTTTTGGACGCATTTTTGCAACTTAAGCAGTTTGACAGATGCCGGGATTTTTATGTGTATTTACACTCGAAACGATGACGTCATACGAACTTCCTATCTCGCGCAAGGTGAGAAATAAAAACTATCACGAAATTCGGACGCTCACGAAAATGGGACGGTCAACGATACTTTCGAATCGAGAAATAAACATTAAGGAACAAAGGGAAATAGCAATGTATTTACTTATCATCACGTTTTAACATCAACGAATACTTCGTCATACGTCATTTACGGGGTGTAAGATGGAATTTCCTAGCACCCGTGGATAGTCCAGTACAAGAAATTAAAAAAAAAAAAAAGGCGCAGCAAAATACACGCATAAATGTAAGGTCACGTAAATATATGGACTTGCAACTCATGAAAATTCGTATAAGCAAAGGGATTTATCAAATCAGTTAAGATGAAACAATATTTGCACAGCAAACTATCGTTCAGTGATTCAGTTTGACTTGTCCTAGAGTTGGCAATTCGGTGAATTTGTGTTTCACTTGACGTCTGGCAGTACGGTAAATAATTACATGTATAGTTTCAATGACTAATACGATGTTAGTAAAATAACCTTATGTATTTTCAATATGTCTGTCAGATTTGTTTTTAAAGCAAAACTCGCTCTAGTGTAGCTGAAGCTATCGATGCAGGCGAGATGTCGTTCAATATTCAAAAGCGTTCAGATTAATTTCATTGTTCATTCCAAATCCAGACATAATGATCTGATGTAACACAAACGTAGCAGAGCATATTTCGTCACTGACGATGAAACTGATAGATAACTGCTGGCACTGACGTGGAATGCGTCTGCACTGATTGCACAAATCGCAGACGATAACCACAATGCTGATGGCGAGTAGAAAATAGTTTGCAGCGAAAAAGTCAAATTGTACGACGGTTAACTTCGCGGTAATTTTAAATAAAAAGAAGAGTAAAAATCAGAACTGCTTTCTGATATTTCAAAGACACACTAAAACTTCGTAATATCTGAATCATTGTTTTTGTCCACCATCTAGCCATTATGCAGAATGGTTAGAAATGAAATCGGAACAACATAGTTGTATAATAGTAATCTTATTACTCCCACTGTATTCTTTTGTATGGCATAATATTATTTCAAAACAAAATACAAAATGTCATTCTATTTCAAAAAAAAAAAAAAAAAAAAAAAAAAAAAAAAAAAAAAAAACTAGTAAATTATAATCGTGTTTTTCTGAACTTTTTTTGTCATTACGACCACTGTGGTGATTTTAAAACATAAAAATGGTAACATTAATTAATATTTCTATATATTTGAAACCATTTATAACATTATACTATGCTCTGCAAAATTTCGAACTATACCTGAAAATAAACGTTCTAGTTGCTATGGTAACGCCTTTACATTAATTGTATCATCAGACTTGTTCGAACTGCTTATTCTTTGGGAGTCTTTGTCGAATACGACAATATTATATACACGCAAGCGTAATACCTCTGCCCTCTTTTCAAATATTTTAAAATACTTTGCCAGCATGAGATATAAAAACATTTTACATTTTTGAAACGTTCCTATGTAAAGGTACAAGTTTAAGAACGACTCCAGCTGCATAAACAAAAAGCCTACGCAACGAAATGCACGCATATGTGTAAGGTCACGTAGATGTACGTACTTGTTGCTTATGAAAATACAAACCAGCAAAGGGACTTGTAAAATAAGGTAAGTTCAAACGATATTTACCACAGGCTTGAGCACAGCGAACTGACGTTCAGTAATTCTGTCGGGGTTGTTTGATGCTAGGCGGTTCAACGTATTTATATGTTTTACGTGACGTCTAGCAATACGATGAATAATTGTAATTTCCACGATTAATATGAAATCGTTCAAATAACATTGTTTCTACAATAGTATATTGTAAACTTGATGCAGCTTCCCACAAATCGCATAATTCTAAAGTCCAGTTACACTGCGTATGAAAACTCGCTGCCAAAATGACAAGAGGGATTAACGTATGTGTTAGCCATAGCAGCACTATAATAGCGTAAATATTCACCTTTTGCACAAACAATGTATATTCCAGATTTGCTTTTAAAGCAAAATCCCGCTTTAATGTAACTGAAACTATCAATGCAGACGAGATGTTGTTCAATATTCCGACAGTTCCCGAACGCGAAATTTGTATGGTGACATTGTTCTTTCCAAATCCAAAAATAGCGACCTGATGTAACACAAACGTAGCAGAGCATATGGCGCCACTAGTGATGAAACTGATAGATAACTGCTGGCACTGACGTGGAATGCGTTTGCACTGACTCAGCAGACGAACGGCAACTGCATCGCAGACGACAATCACAACGCTGATGGCGAGTAGTAAATAATTCGCAGCGGAAATAACAGGTCCAAATGGTACGTATGTTGACGAATCGATGTTAACTTTGTCGTCCTGTAATTGTGAAGAATTATTACAAGCAGAATTGTTTTGAAAAGTAGACATTTTAAAAACATGGTTTTACCATTCAGACAAAATCAAAACTAGTAATAGGTGATTTCATGCAAATTCTATTAATTCTTGTAACATTGCATTCACTGATAATTCATTTGTACAGAAATGATCACGGCCAAAATTGTGTAAGAAGGCTGATGACTGTCCTTTGATTTTCCGTGTTTAGTACAGGAAACAGTTAAACAAAAGAAATGAAACTGATGTTTAAAATAAAACCATTACATAATTTTGGTATTTCACCAGTGAAATAACATTTTGACGTTGACGTCGTCCAAGGTGTATATAGAGGGTAATATATGAGTGTCTTTTCATATTGAATTTATTAAACGGGTTGAATAAAATAATAAAATGCGAGGCTCTTTCGAGCATTTTTTTCCAAATTTATTGAACGAGTTTAATAAATTTAATGTGGAAAGATACAAATGTAATATTCTTTAAGCTCTCAAACTTTCTTCTTTTTTATCTTGTTTAGACCAAGTAAATTCGTTCAACGTCTCCTATAAATAAACGACGTCAACGTCAACGTCAAAACTGTATTACACTAGACGTCAAACATATGATAAAAGACGTATTCTAACACGAACCGATTCATTTTCCTATTAAACAAAGAAGGCTGGAAACAGTGAATTATTAAACACCAATTCACTGTTCTGACGTCACAACTAATTACGTCATAGCCTCAAGCGGCGCAGGGGCGCGCTGGAAAAGAACCCGATTGAAAACGGGCAAATATTTAATGCATGCCGATAAGGGTGTACTTTAAAGTCCTTGATAACGTGTTAGAATCGAAATAATATATCTCATTTAGTGATTTGCTCTTGAATAAATCACTGTGTTTCGTTCAGATGCGTAGCATTATATCATTCCTTCGCATCTGAACTCCAAACAGTGATTTATTCAGCGACAAATCACCGGTGAGATATATTATTTCTTAAACTTAGTCATATTTACTTGATATATAATAAGTAAAGAAAAAAGGATTTTCGATCTTTCAGCCGGAAAAAAACTTCACATGTTCAAAGAAAAGAATATTACATTTGTGTGTTCCTACATTGCAAATACTGAACTCGTGGAACAAAACAAATTTAAGGTAGAATACTCCACATAGCGTCGCATTTGTTATTTAATTCAACTAATTTAATAACAAACTCATGTAATATCTTCTATGTATTATATGGAGAATATAGGTACTAGTTTAAAGGAAATAATTTAAATAAAATGTACATTAGAACTAATGTTGTTGTTCCATCAAGCCTAATAAAACTATCAGCAAATGATTTTCGAAGATTTCAATGCGAAAATTCTGGTTATCCTTGCGAGCCATTCAAATGTTATGCGGGCAACAAGTTATTGCCTGTGGCATTAGAACGGAGGAGGCGGTATAAATTCATCAAAATTTGACTTTTAGATAGAGGGGTAAAGCAAACGTTTAGAAAAAAATGTATATAGTTTATATTGAATTTTGCATATTAGAAAATTTTCAATGTTGAATGCCGTTAATACTACATATACTGGTTCTCCAATTTTGTACTGATAAAACTGTTGTTTTCCTGCCTTTTTATTTTGTCACAGCTAATGTTCTGAAAGAAAAAGGGATGAGTTTAATTTTGAGTTTTCTTCAGAAGAATGACGTGTAGCAACCTAGGGTGCCATAAAATCATCATAGACGTTTTCTTTCTGACCAGATATTAGCTGCTTTGTATGACAAAACTCCGTGCTGTGCGTTTTCACTTGATGAAGCTGGCCACGTAAATAATTACTTATGACGTTTTATGTTCTAGGCGTACTTTAATTCAGTGAATGTATAGAGTAAAGACACAGAAAATGGTAGACTGGTGAGGTGGGCGGGTCAATGGGGAACCAAAAAGCTAAACCTACTCACATTTTCTCTGAAAAAAAGTTCTTCCCCTTATTGACAATAGGCATTGCATGAATTGCTTATTATTGCTCTCACAAATTGGCGGTTTCCTTTATCTACTGTTATTTGTGAGAAAAAAAAGAACAGTATTGGTTTCAAAATCTTGATGGGGCTGTCAATGTTGTAGGCACCGCCCATGCTCCTACGCCTTTGGTCTTAATGACAATTTATTTTGCAGACTGCCTTACTTCGTAGGGAACATGCTTCTTTGATCTACATATAAAAGTAACCTCTTGTAAAGGTAGTTTTATTCTGTCATAAATCTATCACATGCATCATTTAGTAAGCAATATGTGCGTCCTGTTCTATGTACATAGTGTCCTTACTTTCCTGTACATTATGTCCTTACTTTCCTGTATATAGTGTCCTTACTACCCTGTACATAGTGTCCTTACTTTCCTGTACATAGTGTCCTTACTTTCCTGTATATAGTGTCCTTACTTCCCTATATATAGTGTCCTTTCTTTCCTGTACATAGTGTCCTTACTTTACATTCACTTAATGACTAGTTGAAATAAGTGTAGAAAATAAGTATGCTTATAGTAAGTTGTTGTTTAAAGCTGCTGATTTAATCATTTTTTTCTTCATATCAAAGCAAGACGTATGATTAAAAACAAAATGACTAAAAGTGATCAAATTAAAAAGCTTGAATTTACTAGTTAAGCCGATGGAAATTACATAATATTTTTCTAATTTGGCATTTTTTATTCTTTAATAAGTACAGCATCCTACATTTATTTGATCATTTATCCCTATATTATTTTCTCATAACATGCTAATTAAATGGAACTGCCTAATATGTTAAGATTATTCGTTTGACAGTCACGAGGAAATATTGCAACCATCTGGATATATTATTTCCCTCAATAGTTTGCATGTTGTATTAGCACATGCAATGTCTTAGCCATCGCCTTATACAGTATCGAATATAGAGGACCTTCAAATTTAATGAATAGTTATGCAGTAACTTAATGAAAGCTTTTAACTAGATCAAGGGATTCAGTGGCGGAGTGGATACCAGGTTGGATTACAACGCCAGCGGTCCGGGTAAGATTCCCCTTTGGGGCTGATATCCCAACAAGAGTTCAGTGCTGGATGATTTACTTAAATTGGCACTGTTTCCAGCAGTGTCGGTCTAGACTGGATGCTGGGGGGTTAATATGACGCCTGCCGTGGGCTCCGCTGGAAAGAAGTTGTTCCATCCATTACATGTGGGGACTTTCGATGGCTACTCACGGTAAACAAAAAAAATACACCTTTACTTTAACCACTGAAATGTCTAAACTCTGCAGGATACACTCAAATTGGATTGCGCAATGTCCGGTGCTGGTGTTGCGCGTAAAAAAGACGAAATTGTGGTAGGTGAAGTTAATTTTTTGTTCTGTATGACACAATTATAAATGTTCTCGAAAAAAGCAAAATGCCATTCGACACAAATTGATGAAACCTCACAAGTGAAATATTTGGTTTGTAAATTATAATTCGGTCTAATTATCACAGAAACTCTGGCAACACAAAGCGTGAAAAAGTATGAAATCAACAAAAATGCCAGTTGCTGGCCTCAATTGCCTTATTCGGGGACATCTGGTGATACACATACCACAATGTAGCGATATCATATTTATTTGCTTCAAATCCTGCTTATTGGTACTTATTTGAAAACAAGTCACCGGGAATGGGGTTGCGCCCTGGGAATGGAATTGCTCGTATACATTATAATGTCAAATTTTCCTTTCACGTATGTGACTGCAAAACCAATTTGCGCCTATATAGGTACTGCAAGTGTCTTATTTCAATAGATATAATTGACAGGATTGTTAAAAGAAGAGTGAAACAGTTGGAGATATTGAAGTACGCATATCGTATCATTGTCTGTACTATAATGTAGATTGGACCTCAGCAATGTTTTAGTAATTATAATGCAAATATAGTCACGAGGAAAAGATGCATAACTACTAAATTTTAACCCGGTCTGATATCATTTTGTATATCATTTGCGTAATTAAGTATATCATTTGCGTAAGACAATTAGCAGACAAAAACGGGGCAACGTTGGTAAATTATGTACTACCATTGACCAACTGCCGTTGACTGCATTTACCCAAATCTGATATTACGTGGTTACGGTATTTTGCTAGTGAACTAATAGTTTCTTTTACATTTCTGGACACTTATAAGTGTTGATGCAATAGTCAAGTCTTTCTGCTGAACGCGCGCGTATACGTATCAGCAAAGACTGCTGGAAAAGTGGAATCTACTTCTAAATTAAATTTTCTTCTTCGATTTCAGGTGTAAAATATAATTCAAATTTACTGCAAGTAAATCTGAAGTAAACTTGTTTTAATTAAGTCTATTTTAAATGCAGGTATTACTTTCATTCAACTTGAACATAAATTCCAGTAAACTTTTTCTTTTCAAATTATACGAATCACAGAAGTTCAAAAGGCGACTGACAAAAAAGATATGAATTGAATACACAGAATGGAGCAGCATTTTATATTCGATTCGTCACTATTAACATTGCTTTTAAATTCCAATGAAAAAACAAAAGAAATGATGGAATGATTATAAAGTATTAATAACGCAGACTGATTGAACGGCTGATTGATTGTTTGAGTGAATGGTTGACTCATTATATGAATATTTTGAAAATTAATTAAATGAGTATAAAATAGATGCTTGATTGATTGATAGACTGACTAAATGACTGATTGTTCGACTGAAAAATAAGTCATTCTTTAAACGAATAATTGTATACTAAATTTCATTTAGGAAACATACACTTGAGAAGAATGGCTGAATGAATAATAAAATCAACGCGATTGATAGATTGATTCAATGATTCAATGAAAAAAATGAATGAAAGAGTATAGGGATAAAAGTTTACAAATCAATTGAAATGACTGAGTAAATGAGTAAACAAATAATGTATGTATTCTTGTGGGAACAAGCTAGGAAATATGACAAATAAATATCTGATAATTTATGAAAAGTAAATACACATATATAATTATCAATGGAATAAAAAAGGGGAACAAGTGAATATATAAATTAAGCAAAATACCATATTATTCAGAGTCAAATACAAACGTTTAAGTTGCTAAAGGTTTCCGATTATTGTGAAACATAATGCAGTTAAATATTTAAATCTGCCGCACTTAATCATTGAACTTACCAATTAACTGCCGTCACCTTTGAGTCTGCTGAACAATGGTATTGGTGGATTAGATAAATTAGTCTGCATATTTACTGTATGATCTTGAAAAGAATATCAACAAGTCTAATTACTAGTATTATTTGATCTGCTGCTATTTTATGTGGGTATCGTTATAATATTATTGGAAGGAGTAAGGTACTTCAATATGACTAGCACCTTCCTCCTTCCATTTATGAGGTCCGCCACAGCAAACATAAATCAATCCGTCATTGTATGCAATACCACGACACCGATCGCTAACATTAAATGACTTCTGTAACGTCATTGGTTCCTTCTGGGAGATAAACTGAACTTTCTTCTTGTTTATTAGAGTAACGGCGAGAAGAGACGCATCTATCTGACAAATGCCGTATGGATTATCATTTACGGTCAGGGAGGATGCGACAGCGTAAGATTCGTTTATTTTCTTGATCCGATTGTTGCTGTAATCCGTCATTACAATATTTTCTTCTAAACAAAGGCACATATCGTTAATATCGCAAATAGCATTATCTTTATCAACTCGTGCATCAAATTCACCAATAAACCTTTCAACTTCAACGGCTGCATAACTTATGATCTGTCCCACAATATTGGTTTTAGAACCGGTTATCTGATGATAAAGTTCAAACCACAGACTTCCGATTTTCTTAGATCTTTCTAGAGTTCCTAAACGATTTGTTGCAATTATCTTTCTCTCGTGTCCAAGTTTAACTTGAAAGTATTTCTCCGAAATATTCTCATTCTTTGCAGCCTGTATCTTCTCTCGATCTTTCCCAAGTGAAGCAAGATTTCTTCAACTTCTTTGATGTCCAAATCTATATTCTTCACCTTCATCTTGAATGACGCATCCAGGTCGTCTGGTATAAAGCTTATTCCCTGGCAAGTACTATAATTAAAACAGATAAATTGTCGGCAATCATAATAATAAAGATAATTTTAAAACTGTTGGTATCTAATAATCAGGTTTTCAAGGTAGGATGATTTCTGACTTAATATATTAAGCGATTGTAATACATCATGATCATAAAATATCGAAATTGAATTTGTTGATGGTTGCTGATACTTGTGGATTTTGCTTTAATTTTTACTGTCGATATTGTGATGTATCTCTTCAGGCTTTTACTTTTAAACTCATTAAATATTCTTTTAAATAAAAGTGATCATGACAATGGGGTTATTATAGCAGTCGCTTGATCCGGGATTTTATGCGCCTCCCTTGATCCGGCCCGGCAAATTTCACCAGAGCCGGTTACAATACTCCAGATCAAGTTACTGTAGTAATGACCCTTTTATTAAATAACTACAGCTTTTTATTTATTTTCATATAAAAAATGTTATCATAGAGGTAAGAAATCACCCTGTTGAGGATTGCCTAGGAGTACGGGCCTCCTTTTTACAAAAATTGTGGGTTCTTTACATTTCGAATTTTGTTGCAAATCAAAAAATATCAAGTAAGATTTAAGAAAATATTCACCAAAAACTTGAATCTAAATCGTTCGCTCTCGATTGCTTACATTTTCGTTAGAAACGTACTTCGAGGAAGGCCAGATAAACCATGCATAATCAAACCGGCACAAATAGATTAAACAAAACGATGTTAAATTATGTTATGAAAAGTATAAAAAGTCTTTTATTGATATTTTGGACATTCCTTTAGTTAGACTGAAAGATCAGGTTACTGTAAAATCATTTAATTTCGTGGGCATGCAATTTCGTGGTTTTGGTCAAAACGGCAATTTCGTGGGGATATGAATTCGTGGATTTCAACTTTTGAACATAAAATGAATGGGAATTTTAATTGTTCGTTGGGATTAAATTTCGTGGATTGACCCAACCACGAAATCCATGAAAAGTAGCATCGACCCCCCACGAATATTAATGATTTCACAATATATAATTTTCGCCCAGTCGCTGACCATAACGAGAAACAAGGGGAGATTTCACAAACAATTATTTCTACTTGTGTCGGTTAATTATTTATGGAACAAACTGTTCCGTCCCTGTTAGTTCACAATATATATTGGTTGCATATCGTAAAATTATTTTTTTCCTTAGAAACCTACGATTAATATGATTAATTGAATTCGTTTTATGCGCCTGGTAATCTTTTATCAACGGTTTATATTATTAATTCAGTTAGGCCATACCAAATCAATTTCATGATCGTCGGATTTTTCCAATAAAGATAGGAGTGAGCGAGCGAAATAAAAATATTTTTTTTTTATTTCAGAAATTTTAGGAGCGGGCGAAGAACGAATTGAAAAATAAAACAAAACAAAAAACCCTTGACATAAGAATCAACAAGCACTGCAAGAACATATAAAAAGGCTTGAAAATATATAAAAGAATCGAAGATCCTTAAATATTGAAGGTTTAATGACAAACAGCTCGAAAATACATGGCAGCCACTCAACACCTGACTCCAATATATCTTTATATTTACTGGGACGCGCTACATTGTAATATTTACAAGCTTTGAGCGATGTAACCAAGCTGAAAGGACAGCAGGCGGATACAAGAAAATCTGTCAATTCAACCATAATTCTAGTGTAGAGAACTAATGTGTTGGACAAGTTTATATCCTAGGCAAACCAGTGCCCAGGCCAAATAAACAAAGGGTTACTTCTTGGGTTTTATCTCACTACATAGTTTATAACAGAAATCATTATATATATGGAAAACACTGCAATCACATAACCAGTACATTAGGTACCCATGATCTATATATTATAGTGTCTGTCAACTTTTAATGCAATTTCGCCAGATGCTAGGAAATCCATAATCCACTGATGGCCCAATTCACTTGTAATATAATGAATAATTTTGCAGTTTCTGTTGCTCTTTGTTTTAACATTTAACTTTGGCAGAAAAGGAAATACACAATTTTGATGCTGCAAGTCATAACAATAAATGACATAAAAAAATCATAAACCCTTAATGCATGATTTCTTGAAATAAGAGTTTGTAAGCTCTTTTAGGATTCTTTAGCCCTTGCGTATCCCTTTCACTGCTGGAATATTGTGTTTATTTAACATAGCTGATAGAAGCAATATAAAGTTATGTCAACAATACTTTATTTCTAACAAGTTATGAGGGTAAACAACAGGAAAAACATAAAATATTTTACATAACTTTTGGAATAAGTTAATGTGCGGATGTAAAAAGGCTTGATCATTAAATAAACTAAAAAACAAATGTCAGATTATGTTACACATACACATGTAGTTCCATTGCCCTTTACTATATTTGTCCTTAAAATGCTCAAACAGACTAGACAACAGACTTGTTCATTTTTTTATCACATGTTTTCACCAATTTTTGGTCTCATTGTAAGGTATGCTTATCATGGATTCATAGACAGCAAAGGTAAGAGAGCATAATTCTTCCCATGTGTACAAAAAGTATTAAAACTGAAATTCACTCGAATCCAATATAATTTTGATGGGTAATCTGACCAACATTTTAGAATGGACAAATCATGTGAGGATATTCAGAAACAGTATTTGATACGAGTCTTTATTTTACGATTAAGACATTTAGCGAAATTGGCAGTTTGTAAACAATACCTACTGCCTTCTCGCTGAGGTGCTAGCGGGATAATGTGTAATCGCAATAAATTTCTGATGATAGAATCGTTTAAAACAGCTGTTTTAAATAATGAGATGTTGATGTCCATCTTGGGAAGGAAAATGACTCGCGTAATCTCTTCCTGATGATCTTTCTCAGATTTATTTGCACAATCTAACTGTCATATCGGCACTGGTTGAGACAAATACAGAGGCGACAGTAACATGTTCTCCTGGTGTTTCAATGATCAATCATAAATGAATAGAAGTATTAACTTTTATGAATCCCTGTCGCTACACTTTGGAAAAAGGCCCCTACACAGTGAAAAAAGGCCCGCTTTGAAACCAGTTTGCAAAAATTGAAGCAAGCAAAAGATGATTTTCAAAAAAAAAAAAAAAAAAAAAAAAAAAAAAAAAATGGAGCGGGAAATCCGTTGAACAAGTAATCAATCTGATGTGGCCTTATTTAAGTTTCGAAAGCGAGTGACACTGAAACGTTCTCTGTGAACGATTTATATTCAAGTTTCATATGAATATCGATTAAATTTCATTTGATACTTCACCTGCAGCAAAATTAAAGATATAAATAGCCCACAATAAACGGTAAAAGTAGGTCCGTACTCCTAGACAATCCTTATATATAACTGAATGGAAACCGAAAGTTAGAATGAAATACCTATGTTCAACAGCTATACAAATGGAGCATCCAACTTTATCGTGACTGGGGCAGTAGACATCTATCAATTTCCCACCATAGGTAATCGGCATTCTCGAAATACGTATTTTGCCGGGTGTCATTAAGAGACAACTATCTTAATATCTTTTTATTTGCTTCCTCCTCATTGTCAACATGCCGTTCTAACACGACCCGATTCATTTTCCTATTGAACAAAGTAGGCTGAAAATTGTGTGTTATTATAATGTGTATTTTTCTGACGTCATAATTATTACGTCATGGTGTCAAACGTCAAAGCGGCGCGTCCGAAACGAAACCAACGGAAAACAGGCAAATATTTAATGGATGACGTCAAGGATGTACTTTAAAATGCATGGTAACGTGTTAAAATTGAAATAATATATCTGAATTAGTGATTTGGTCTTGAATAAAATAATTGTTTGTCGTTCAGATGCGTATTATTATATCACTCGGGCTGCGCCCTCGTGATAGAATTCCTTCGCATCTGAACTTCAAAGAATGATTTTATTCAGCCTCAACTCACGAAATGAGATATATTATTTCTTAGGTGAAACTCTATGTACATAAAGTACAGTGGGAAACAAACAGCTTACCTTGGCCTATTTTCTGTCTCATAACACGTAAATTGCACGATAAAAACGTGACTTAGGTTTGAAAAGGCGGGAAGCAGTATTGTTAAAGGGACTAACCCACACATTTTAGGTGAAAATAATTTTTCTCAAAAAATCCATAAAAAGTGTGAGTACTCAGAAAGTTACTAGTGGTACAAACATAGTGACATATAAGATTTTCGCGAGATATTCTTAGAAGTAACCAAATATAGTAAACCGTTATAACGCTTTTGAAATAAAGCAGAAACTTTTCATTCTTCTTGCATTTAAAAAAAAACTTTTATTTTCACCAACTCCCATTTTTCAGTGTATTATATACATTATATGCCAAACTTGGTGGAACTAAACATGTTAACCGCCTCGGTAGCCTAGTGGTAACGCGCCTGCTTCGAGTGCGGGAGGTCGTGGATTTAATCCCTGGCCGCGTCATACCAAAGACGTGAAAAATGGTACTAGTAGCTTCCTCGCTTGGCGCTCAGTATTAAGAGGATAGTACTAGGACTGGTCAGCCTGGTGTCAATATAATGTGAGTTGATGGGGTATCACGTCACGTGTCTACGCCGTGATATTCCAGTGAGACAGCACTATACAGTTGGACATTGCGCTCACTGCTACAAGAAGACACCGTCGTTTATATGACTAAACAATTGAAAAAGACGTCAAACCCGAACACATACATACATACTGAACATGTTGAAAATTTCTTCCAAACTGCATGCGGGCAAGTACCTTTAAAACTGACCGTATTTCTTCAATGTAGAGACTGACAGGATTTCAACATTGTTTTGAAAGGGATGGTTGACATGTATAGTCATGTATATTTGAGTGTGTACGAACTATCAACGTCTCTAAGAATGGTTAGTCAGATTTGGGTAAAGAAAAGGATTTGTTCAAAACTTAAACATTTGATCATCATTTACACTTGTGTTCACTTAGCACTTAATATAAGAAAAAAGTCTAACTTATATTAAGTGCTAAGTGAACACAAATAAGTGCAAATGATCAAATGTTTAAGTTTTGAACAAATCCTTTTAATAATAATAATAATAATAATAATAATAATATATTTTTGTAAACTAGTCTTTAATTAATGAAGGTAATATACAAAGTGTACATAACATGAAAATGAAACGTAAACTTATTTTCAGTATGGCCTTCAGTTAACAACAACAACAACAATACACATGTATACAAACATTTACGATTTCACAAAATCATATTTAAAAAAATCAAATGTATCAATGATCAATGTATTAAATAAAAGCTTCTCATTCATCCATCCGACAGACACTCACATAATTATAAGAGTATTACAGAGAATAAACAAACAACAGCAAAATAATAAAATAATAATAATAAAATAACTGACATCATTATATGTAAAAACTGGAAGAATATAATTATTTTAATCACTGGACTGTAACATAAACAAAATGTCGTTTTAAATTATTTTTGAATGTTTGTAATGTACTCGATTCCTTAATTTCAGCAGGTATTTTTTTTCCAAATATTAACTTAAATCTGACTAACCATTCTAAGAGGCGTTGATAGTTCGTACACACTCAAGTATACATGACTATACATGTCAACGATCCCTTTCAAAACAATGCTGAAATTCTGTCAGTCTCTACATTGAAGAAATACGGTCAGTTTTAAAGGTACTCGCCCGCATGCAGTTTGGAAGAAATTTTCAACATGTTCAGTCCCACCAAGTTTGGCATAGTACACTGAACAAGAGGGCCAAGATGGCCCTAGGTCGCTCACCTGTGTAACACACCATAACAGTGTAAACATGTTTTACCTAGTGATTTCACGGAGACAAATATTCTGACCAATTTTCAGTAATACCCCAGTCACACATACGGCGCGGATAGCTACGTCTAGCCACGGATAGAAACGTAGTAATACGTATGGATCCGTACCTGAGCCGTCCCTCAAGGTAGTAATCCGTATCAATCCGTACCAACACTTGGTCAAAACGTATTCAAGACTTATCCCAAACTTGCAAGTTTCTCCAACTTTTGAACATGCACAAAAGTTTGAGCGATCCGTAGCCATTTGAGCGTGACTTTAGTCCAACTTGGCTGAAACTTATTCTTCCGTAGTTAAAAAACGTAGTTATCCATACTGAAACGTACCTTGTCGTATTGATCCATAGCTGAACGTAGTTATCCGAGGCTGCCCATACATAAGCGTAGTTCAACGTAGTTCACCGCAGACCCGAACACGCGCTGGGCAAGTTGCCAGGCGCAGTAAAACGTAGTTCAACGTAGTACTTATTCGCGTCCTGTATGCCAGTCTTCGAAAGGAACCGGGATGTTATGCCAGAACAAGTTGTGTGCAAGTTTGATTAAAGTTGATTGCAAAATGTGGTCTCTATCGTGTTCACAAGCCAAAAATGGGATCTGGCCAGTTTTCGAAAGAAACCGAGTTATTATGACCATGTTGTGTGCGGGTTTGATAAAAATCAAATACAAAATGTGATCTCTATCGTGCTCACAAGGAAATTGTGGACGGACGGACGACGGACGAAGGGCGATTACAAAAGCTCACCGTGTCATTATGTGACAGGTGAGCTAAAAATGATAAAATTGGTAAAATTAAAAGTAATAATTTTTTAAATGCAAGAAGAAAGTAAATTTTCTGTTTTATTTCAAAAGCGTTACAACGGTTTACTACTTTCTGTCCAATATTTTGTCATTTCTAAGAATATCTCGCAAAAATCTTATATGTCACTAAGTTTGTAGCACCAGTAACTTTTAGAGTAGTCAACCCACATTTTTATAGACTTTTAAGAGAAAATATTTTCTCCCAAAATATGTGGGTTAGACCCTTTAAAGATGCGCCACTGTATTCTTTTGCATTTCCATGATGGTAATTATACATGATTTGCATGAAGAAAATGAGAAATACAAGTATCTAGTCACAAATTGACAGTAACATATATAAGGCCACGACAGTGTGTTTAATGTCTAAACATTTTATTAAATTAGTGAAGCAGTATCCACATTAAGTTAAGTTAGACCACACTTTGTTTATACGGTGGAAGATAGTTATTGATCTATGTTTCAAAAACTTGTAATGATACATATACACCAATGCTGATAAGAAAATTCAGAAACTGGATTCATAATGAAATATATTCTTTCTTTCCTTGAAAAGGGATTGACTGAATAATTTTGCAGATGAAATTGTGAAAACACAATAATTCATGGAAGGCCTTAAATGACAACCTGTCTTCTTGCAGTATAGCCGTATTATCAGAATGATTTTCACGAATTTCATGTGGAGGAAAAAATAGGTGACTACGTTGTGGTGGGTCTACTGTTTCCCGCCTTTTCAAACCTGAGTCACGTTTTTATCGTTCAATTTACGTGTTACGAAACAGAGAATAGGCCAAGGTAAAAACATATAAGCTGTTTGTTTCCCACTGTACTTTGTGTACGTACATAGAGTTTTACTTAAGAAATAATATATCTCCTTTCGTGAGTTGTCGCTGAATGTAATCATTGTATGGAGCTCATATGCGAAGGAATGCTATCACGAGGGCGCAGCCCGAGAGATATAAGAATACGCATCTGAACGGCAAACATTTATTTTATTCAAGACTAAATCACTAAATGAGATATATTATTTCGATTCTATACGTTACCAAGGATTTTAAAGTATATACTTGACGACATCCATTAAATATTTGCCTGTTTTCCGTTGGTTTCGTTTCCCATGCGCTGCTATGCCGTTTAACGTCATGACGTAACCATTATGACTTCTGAAAAATGAATTGTTGCATAAGAACACACAATTTCCAGCCTATTTTTGTTTATTAGGAAAATGAATCGGGTCGTGTTAGAATGCCATGTTGACAATGAGGAAGCAAATAAAAAGACATTAAGATAGTTGTCTCTTAACGACATCCGGCAAAATATGTATTTCGAGAATGCCGATTACCTAACGGGAAATACGTAATCATACGGAAATCGCCGAGTGCCATTACGGATCCATTACCTTAAGAAAAGTTTGCAACATCAGTGATAAAACTGCTAACGTAAGATTCAACAACTAGTGAGAAAGTGCGATAATTATCGAGATATTTGAACTGAAAACATCCGGATTGAGACTCTATTTGATGAGTATATTTAAGCATTGGCACTATGGCAAGTGCACTGTTCCGTACGTTACAAAAATAAGAAGAACCAGTTTGTGAAATTTTGCACGTTGCAAAAGTCAAAACTTAATTAGCGTAAACGCTTCACTGTCGAGCTTTTGAAACCCATGCCTGCTTACATAGTTACATAGTATTTAGCATCAAGAAAGCGCTCTTTATTTTACTTGTTACAAGATTCTAGCATTTTCAATTGTTAAAAAGATGATAACATGATGACCCTCTTTATTTCTGTGGAAGGTCATCGGTTAAGGCTAAAAAATACGCGGTCGATACAACGAATCAATCATTTGGTTTGTGAATGACCCCCTACGGAAATATACGCAGTCGGTTAACGCATCGTCCCCTTTTAATCATCCGACTCAATATTTCTGTCGAGGGTCACTAACACACCAATTTATTAATATCATATATAGCATTTGACTTTTACATCAAGTTACAAACATTTTTGATCGTTGTGCAAAAAAATTCAACATATTTTTATTAAGTCGAAGCATTATGTAAAAGTTACTGGAAACACAAAATTAGTTCTTGGCCTTTTCATTTAAGTTTGCATCAGTTTCACGTGGTACGCGGGAAAGTCATGCAGTTTTTCGCGGGAAAAATTTGTGTATATATAACTAACAGGACAAATCACTTTGTAGTCGCACACGGGACAGCTGCTCAGTAAAGGTAAGTTTTTTTCTTTGATTTTGATATCTAAACAATGCGCAGTTGTGGACTTTTACAACATGATTTAATAAATAATGCAACTGTTTGAATATCTTTTAAAATACACTGAACAAATCTAAATGTAATACACCCATTTGTATGGATTGTTAGGAAAGACATTAAGCAAATATGAATAACTTGCATTGACAAGTGTCTCGTTGTAAAACGTTCACGAGGTCCGCTGTTTCGATATTGTACTTGGCGTGAAGTGGGAACTGACCAAAATAACAGTAATGACTTTTAATATTAAACAGTTGTTGCTAACGAAGAGCTCATTTCCATATTTGCCCTGATCATTCTGTATTTGAAAGAAAACGAACATTACATTTTCAAAAATATGGCTCATTTTCTTTTTTGTTGATTAGCAACACAGTCGTGTTCTAAAATACCAAATTATAAACTTTAAGGCTCATAATACCTTTTGTTTAACATTCGGCTGCCACTTTTTACATTAAGAACCTAAAATATATTGTTTTCGTGTTAAATTCTATTTCCGGGCTGTCTGAAATATTTCAAATATTTGCTAAAGGTTTGAATATTATGCACAATGTAGAAAGTTTTGTTCTCTATTTTTGATTACCTTCCTTTATGACTACAACTGTAATAGTTCATGTATACTATTAAAAGTAACGCTTTTCTAACCATATTCTTATGCATAACCTCTATTTTAGATAGCTGTTTCATCTGTTTTTAATATTAAATTTAAAGGCTTATCGAAATTTAATTTCCTCGAGGCTCGAGTCTTCCGTTACTAAGTGACAACTATCTCAAAGATATAGCAACCGTTTATGATACTTCTTAAAAATATTTTTTATAAACGTTTTTACGACAGAAATGTAGAATAATAGAATAATTTCAAATGAAATACATTAGTTTATTACGCAGTAAAATTTGTAACGGCTGGTGTTTTTTGGACCGGCAATGATGTAAAATGGGGTACAAACAATAGAAGCAGTTCTAAAATCTTATGAATTGTCATTGACCTCATAATATTGTTCACTTGTAAAAACATTTAAAATTTCATTTTAAATTCTTTAATAATTTTACGCCCCCAATCCCCCCCCCCCACACACACACACCCCTTGCTGCTAGTCATTTATTCAAACCCTACTCTCATCCTGCGTCATTTAAGTTTGTTTTAGTTTCGGTTTCTTAAGTTTCTTCATATTGTTCTTGTCAGCCTCCTTCCAATGTTACCCCCACCCCGACCCGTTTTATTAGCTCGACTATTGGAAGAATTGGCAGAGCTATGATTTGCCCGTGCGTCGGCGTCAACGTACGCGTCCAATTTGGTTATGGGTTATGTTATCGTATGAAAGCTGGTATCTCGGTAACCACATGTGGGAATGGATTGAAACTTCACACACTTGTTCTATGTGATCTGACATGCAAAGCTTTAAGTGCCATAATTCTGCATTGCATTTTTACAAAATTATGCCCCTTTCCCGACTTCAGTTTTTGCATTGCTGTACGTTCCAATGAGAATCGATTGAAACTTGTTCACTGCACAGGTTTCATCACTCTGATTTTACATTTTTACAAAATTATGCCCCTTTCCCACTTGTATTCATTCAGTTGATAAGGCTGTTGAATAGTCGAGCGTTGCTGTTTCCAACAACTCTTTCCCCGACCGCTCCCCCTCAACCCCCGCCACGACAAACGATCTATAGCATAAACTAACCCCTTCCATAATGTGCTATGAAGTGTATCACCATTTGCGGCGGCCAGCACCGTCGTATGGCAACTCATGTTAAAATTCCATTTGTGATAACATTTGTGAATCTCATAAGTACAGAAAGCTTCTTTCTAGCATTATTCATGCAGTAAATTAAAGTCCTTCCCAATTTACCCAAAATAACGTTGAAATTTCAACAAAATCGGCTTATGCGATCCTATCGTTTTTTTCATTTTGCCATATATGATCCAATGTCGATCCGTATTTGCTTATTTTAAGATATGGTAGGATAAAGATGTTCTCTTCCCTTTGTCACGATTCCTTTTCATTTTGTTTTAAATTCAAATGTTTTAAACATGTGAACAATTGGATAATTACTGATAATGCTAAAATAGTTCCAGGGTGGGAAGTGGGGGTTTGTTATTAGAAGTTTCGTTAAAGACCCAAAGACCCACCACATTGTGTTACAACGTGTTTTCGGTGGTATTTTATAGACTTAACTATTTAACAAATGATATCGTGCTGTACTCGTGCAGCCGTGCTCCAGATGTTTTTAGAGTCCTTCAGTATATATGATAACTAGTATGAAATCTAAACATTTTTCCTGTCGTATGGGCTCAAAGTAGTTCGCATGTATTTGAATATTTGCTACCTATTTTTAACTTAATGTTTTGTTATTTCAGACATTATCCAAAACGAGAATGGACCCAACAATGTGTATCAAAGTGTTTGTTTTATGTGCCCTTATGTCAGGAGCACTTGGCGGCGGATTGAGTAAGTACCTTGCTGTTATCCTGTTATATCGTGACTGATTTTGTAACGTAACACAACACGAGTCTGAACGTTTTAGATGTTTATTTACACAGTAGAATTTTTCGTACATAACTTTCATAATTCATTTTGTAACTTCTTAAGTCTTAACAAGTGTCATATTTAAAACCTAACTTAATATCTACGAGTCCCATTTCCTAGGCCTCTGTTTTGACAACCGGCCCACAACCGGACTGCCCTAGACCCTTTCTGACTCGAGATCTCTAAAACAGCAATATATAGCAATTCTTTAACATCAGTTATATGCTCTGTCTGACAATTTGACGTATAAAACGTGAGGGTTGGATATAATAAACAATTACATAAATGCATCATATATCAACTTGACAGATGTGGAAAGCTTATTGATGTACTTCCTGACCTAAAACAAATTAAACAAATAAAATAATCTTTGATTGTTTTACACTTTCTAATTTTTCTAAAACGAGATGCACTTGTCGTAATGCCAAGATTAATTGCATCATTTCTTTCTATACACTCGTTAAAGACACTGTCCTCTAAATCGTACGACAACTAAAAAGGAAAACATTTAGATTTCAAAAAATTATTGCTACGTTTTTTTTCATAAGCTTTTGAAACGTAGTTACTGACAGATTATGTTATGGAAACACAGAAGAATTGTTTTTACTACTTTTTCCATTCAAAATAGAAGCGTTTGTACCGGGGTACCGGACGTAAACTGCCTTATATTTAACGACCGTTAAAGGGGCACCACAAAATAACTGTATACTTTTGTGTTTCCATGATGGTAATTATACATGCTTTGCACGAAGAAAATGAGAAATATGACAAGTATCTAGTAAAAAAAATTGACAGTGACATATTTTAGGCCAAGACGATGTGTGTAATGCCCTGCTCCCGTCCTACCTTTTAACCTTGAATTGTCACTGAAAATGCATGAAAATCCTGACTATGAACTGTGACACCTGTCAAAATGTCTATTTTATATAAAATTCTATATGAAATACTGTGGTTTTGCGTGCTTCAGTGTGGCACGTGGCCGTTAACTGTTACCTATTGTAATCATGGGTTGCATACACAAAAGAATTTGAATAGCAGCGGAGCAGGGCTTTAAAATTTTATTTAATTACTGTAGCAATATGTGCAGAAATCAGTGTATTAAGTTATATTTCAATCACATTTTGTTTTTACCTTGTATTATGGTTATATACCTATATTTTTGAAATTATGTTGAAAACAGATTGACTGAATAACTTTGCAGATGAAGTTTTCGGAACACATCCAGGAAAGGCCTAAATTGACCACCTGAAAACTTGTACTATAGCTGTATATTCCCTGTATTTTAAGAATGATTTTCATGAAGTTTTTGTCAGTGAAAAAAGTAGGTCACTAGGTCGTGGGTCTTTAAAGACCCATCACGATCTGGTGACCTACTTCTTTCACCCACAAAAACTTCATGAAATTTAAGGTAATATACAGCTATACTAGTTTTCAGGTGGACAATTTAGGCACTTCCTGAATAAATGTGTTTTCACAACTTCATTTGCAAACTTATTCAATCTCTTTTCAGCATAGTTTTAAAAATGTAGATCTATAACAATCTTGCACTGTTGAAACAAAATTTGATCGAAATTTAACTAAATACACTGATTTATGTACATATTGCTACATTATTTCAATAAAATGTTAAGACATTAAACACATTCTCTTGGCCTAATATATATCACTGTCAGTTTGAAACTTAATTCTTGTATATCTTATATTTTTCATGCAAATCATGTTTAATTACAGTCATGGAAATACAAAAGAATACAGTTATTTTGTGACACGTTTTTAAGTGAGTATTGATCCGTGGAAATTTTTCATTACCGCGGCGGCCCGGGTTCAAGTCCCGACTCGAGCATATTTATTTTCTTGATTTGGCATTTTAGGTACTTCAGAATCAAACTAATGTTCTAATATTCATATGACCAAACTTCAATTTTAAAGAAAGATCATTTTGGCAAAATTCTGAGGTCAGTGCTTTTAAATAAGACATTCGGACCATCTAACCTTCCGTCTGTCAATTTTGTCTGCGATATGTTTCAACATGTATACAAGTACTGAGTTACCTTAGTTCCGTCAAGATTGTTTTAAGGGAGTTCGGGCCCAATCACTAGTTACAGTGTTCGTTTTCCGTGCAGACACATTGTAGCAACAACCACAGGAAAGACAACTCTTACACGTACTTGATTTAGAATTTCAAGTGTATCCATAGAAAATTGAAATGCCCATAATCACTTTCAAACCTAGCGTGTCTGTAATATGTTGCACTGAGAAATAATAAATTATAATTCACTAAAAGGTGCAGATTGGAAGCTATACCGTGTTTTCGGAAGCACCATGCAAATGAATGGAGTCATTTCTTTTTGAATGGCTGCAGTTGCTAAAAAATCAGACAAATATCCCTTTGATACAGACGAAGTCATAGTAATAACAAGAGCTGTCGAAGGACAGCAACGCTCGACTATTCAACAGCCTTGTCAATTAAAACAGGGACATAATTCTGTAAAAATGCAAAACAGTTATGAAATCTGTTCTGTTCGTGTCAGATCATCAGTAGACAGCTGTTTGAATCCATTAGTGGATACTGAGATACCAGCTTACATACAAAAATTTAACCGAAAACTGATAAGTCGAAAAAGAGGAATAATTTTGAAAATGCAAAGATTGTGGGACCTGCACAGTGCATGTCAGATCATGACAATGAACAAGTGTGTGAAGCTCCAATCCATTTCCATTAGTTGATATTGAGATACCAGCTTACATACAAAACCTTTACCAAAAATTTCTAAGTCGAAAATGGGGCATAATTTCGTTAAAAAATAAGCAAAATTATAGAGTTATGGAACCTGTGCAGTGTAAGTCAGTTTATCACATTAAATAAGTGAAGTTTCAATCCATTCCCACAAATGGTTACTAAGATACCGGTACCAGCTTACATATAAAAAATACAAAAACTTAACCAAATCGGGACGCCGACGCCGACGCACGGGCGAGTCCAATAGCTCTACCTCTTTGAATAGTCGAGCTAAAAATCATATTTTTAAGGGCATAATATAATGCGAACCATAGCTCTGTGTAAAAGTGTAAACCTTGAATTTAAGCTTCGTAATTACTTGTATTCAACATAATTTTGCCATAAATACCATATTTGGTAATGCCTACATAAGGAAAGAATGATGACGTCACTGTGCTCAATATGGCTACCGTTTCATTAGTGATAATATTTAAACTGTCATATCTTTTTTGTCTGTCGTCCTATTTTCATAATTGTTTCACCATTTCATATTTTTCATTAAACTCTGTCTAAATACATACAGTGTCAAATATTCCCCTTTAAGTTTCAATCAATCCATTCTCATTAATTGTTACAGAAGTCGTTAATTACATACAAAAATGGAGAAGCGGATAGTGACGAACGAGTGTAATAACTACCTTTCCTAGAATAGTGAGTTAAAAAGCAGTGAAACTTCTAGTGTTCTCTAGCGTAAACTGCTTAGTTTTCAACACTCGTTCTGCATACTTAAGCCGCCACTGAAACTGTGTTGGAACCATGGTCTTGATAAAGCTGTTGCCAATTGTGCATTTAATATTTTAATTATCCCAAGTACAGTTTGATCCTTCATATTTTTTTCAGATTACGACTGCACTTCGGACGACGATGTTCAAATTTCCGGTTTTCCTGCAAATTCTTACTATTACGCCATGCAGAATTCCACTCAGTGCAATGTAACGGCCTCAGGAACATCAATCTCAATTTCGGGCTGTTCAAAAGTAAGATCTTTTTTGTTTAGAGTTTTAAGGCCCTAACAACTTTCTGAAATGCTACTCATTTGTTGACTTAGGCTATTGAATATGGCTAACGTTGTTCGTTCTATATAACTGCATTTTTATAATGCAAACGTGACTACAAAATATGCAAAAATGTCTTACTTTTTATGTTTTGAAATTTAATCTTCAACTTTTTATAAGTTGCTTACATAATTTATCTCGATACTTAGGCAGATTTGACAAGAATTAGAAACATTAAGAAGTAAAATGTCTTAATTCCATTTTTGAATGAATACTGCTCAATTTTACATGTAGAAAGTTCTCGTAAAAGTGTAGGCAAATTTTGTTCAGAATAAATTCCTAGATCCAGAGCATCGCATTCTTCGGAATGCAGATGAAATTTATCACTGTATACATTTGGATGAAAAGGTAGTTTTGATTAAAATGTTAGCCTAAATTGCCGGAGAAAAAAACACGAAAAATTGTCTTCCGATACAATGCCTTCTTGATAGAAATCATCAGATTTGACGTATTGTAAAGCACTCCATGTGAAAACAAATAACATTTTCAGAAAAAGATTGGTCGAAAACCAACCAGATGTGCCTTTATCGCCTTTCGGGCAATATACTAACTTATTTCAATCGCGCATTTCGGTAAATGGGTACTATACATATTGAACAAGTGGTATTTATCTTCTGGAACTACATTAGGGAAGTTCATCCAAGTATTTTCTGTAACGTTGACGAAAGCATAAAATATGCGGAGTGGCTATGTGATATGAAATATTGGGACAATGGGACTGGTGCACGATGGAAGATAAATTACCAATTGTTCAATATGCATAGTACCCGTTTACCGATATGTATGTTTTAGGTGAGAAATACGCCATTTAAATGGGTTGGTGCATTTTCTCGTTCATGACCATGGTTCTCACTCACAGGCGACCATTAATTAACTCATAAAATGATTTTCATTTCCGTATACAGAGTTCAGGCTTTATTCTACGTTATTTTTATGACGTCATGAAGCTACTTCTGGTTATCAGTCGTGCAAAAGTTACCTTAAGAGATTCATTCACGTGTATTTTTCTCTTATACAGGATTCAGAAATTTTAGTCACGTACGGTTCCTATTCTGACATGGAGACGTATTGGTTGCATGGGGGAAAAGCCGTGAATGCAGTAAAAGTTACATGCAATGAGATCCCAGTCGCAGGAAACACACACAACGTTAGTGAAATATTTTCAGCAAAGTAAGGAAATTCCCTATTTCAAGTCTTGAATACAAATGATCAATTTCAAGATAGTTATGTGAACGCCAGTCAAACACGAGGATGAAACAAACGCAACCTCATTTACCTTAGGCATACATACATTCCGTTTATACTTTTCTAAATCTAAAATAAGAAATTTAAAGAGGCTGCATACATGTTTTTGAAATGAAGAAATTGCACATTGTACGCCAGTTGATTCTACAAAACTTAACAGGAAACAAACGTGTTAACGCTATTCTAGAATAAAACGTGTAAAAAAGATCAATTTTAACACAGCCTTTGTTTTTATCATACATTATAAAAACCATAATATCTGTTACGTAATTATAATTCAAAATTCAAATTGAATATTCAAATGCAGTATCTAATTTATTCAAATTCATTTTGTCAATAGCTTGACCATTGACGAGACGCAGTCTGTTGACTCATCCTACAACGTAACTTCATCTCTCAGCAGTTACAGTGTAACTGTCGGGGATCAAATCACGTGGACAATCACTTTCCCAGGTACAGTCTTCTTTTTTGGTTTATTAACCTTTTATAATGAATTTGTCCATCTTTCAATTTGGGCAGTACCTTAACCGTTGAAACTGGTACTTACAAACTTAACAAAAAGATACTGACTGAATAGTGCAGGCCATGACCATGATCAGACTCGACTTGCCAGCAGCAGGCTAAGGGTTAGTAATACCGTCCATGAATTATTGTTGTACAATAGGTTATTTTCTATTGAACATAATTTGTCTTGAAAGTTTTTCCTACTTATTATGAACAGCTTGGTTTATTCTTTATGATACACCAAGACTTATGTGGCGTAAAAAAATTAAAACAAATATTCACCGAAGTGAGGTTTCAAATGCTTTAAAAGAGCCTTAAAAGTTTACTTTTAAATAAAAAGTTGCATATATCTTAAAAAAATATTAACATTGGGTCATGAAACCATGTAAAGTGAAAAGTGGGGGAATTAAAGTCCTATGGACATATATCTAGTTACAAACTGAATTGTGGCATTCCTTTAGGGATATATCGTTTGCATTTCAGTGGAGTACACGCTAGAAGTTACCCAATGCACAGCCAGTCCTGGAACCAGCTATGTATTGGCGGATAAAGTCGACCTCATATCCAGCGGAGGGTAAATGTTCACATTTGTTGTCTTCATTTCCTTAGACACGAGCTAGAAGCTTTAAATAGTATTTTATTTATATGAATTGACATTCTGAACAAATTTTATCGGAATCAAGTGACCTTTTTGAGAAGTCACTGGCATTTCAATTAAACCTTTGCAGTCTCAATGAAGTAGTGAGGAACAATATGCACTCCGCATAGGTTGTTTATGCTTTATTAAGAATCTGTCACAGTAGATGCGGATAGAAATATCTGGCTTGAGGGTAACTGTTTAGGATGTAACGAGGCTCTGCCGAGACAACTTTTCCTACACCAGCAAACATTCGTGAAAATCCTGTCTGGCATGCAGCTTTAAGTGTAATAATAAGTATAATAAGCATAATAAGTGTTTGCACATCAAATAAATTCAAATACCACAAAATTAATTTAGAATTTATGATTACACGAATCTTCATATTCATATGGACAAATAGCTCTAAAATCGGCATACATAACATTTACATTTTATTTGACCAAATAATATTAAAAATAGGCAAAATAACGGGTCAGTTTCATTAAAAACCAATTTTCCTCCGGAAAGAATCAAGCGAGTCATTATTTACTTTAATAAATTTTGTTTTGTGGTCCATGGCATGAACGAAACTAGTTTACCGATTGTTCAGTGAAAATTTTAAGAAATTGTAGCTAAATTTGATTCTATAGTCATTTACTGTACAACATTTTGTAATAAAATTAACGTGTATAAGAACAAAGGTTATTTTGTTTTACAGATGCCATGTTAGCAGTGAACTTATCAGCAATTTTACAGACAACGGTGATGGAACAGCGTCTGCAACAATTGAAGCTTTTAAGTTCTACAATAACGACCAAATTTTCTTGACATGTGATCTGAAGGTCTGTCCAAGCGGCTCGACCTCGTGCGACGTAAGACAATAATTTTTTCCACGATGCATTAATTTACGAAATATTTTTCTTTTTAAAAAACAGACATATGTTGCAGTAATATATATCCGAAATTGTATATCCAAATAAGATTCTGTATGTCACGCTTCATGTAACACAGAAAGATAACCACCTTATTTAATGTGAATATGTCACAATTATTTAGATTACGAACTACTTGCAGGATTCAGATCGTTAGATGGTCACAATCTAGTCATGTGTCTAGTGAATCTATTTCAAGCAGGCGCAATGCCAGTCACTGATTCGTGTTTTGAATGGCTACGATTTTTAATTAAATGTTAATTCATAACGAAGAAAAGGTGTATGCATGATCGTCTTGGATCAAATTCTAATTGAAGAAGCTACCTGCCGTCTACAATATCTTTTTTCTTTTTCTTTTACCTGCCCAGGTCTGACACCACCCACACCGGTAAAGCAGCATGCCTCCAGATTTGGCTAAAAAATTGACTTCAAATTGAAGTTTTGGTAATATTTTGAACATTAGAATATGGATTTGTTTCTAAAACAATTTTAAAATTCCAAAATCAAGGAAAAAAAGATGACCGCGTCGGGAATGGAACCGCGGACCGCCGCGGCAATAAAGACATTTTCCTGTCGTCGTAACCAATAGCGCTATAGCTGAAATAATGACTTCAAAATATAGATATTTATAATCGAGACAGTTTACCTGGAGTAAAAGCGTGACAAACGCTTTTCGATTATCATCGTAAGTAGTAAAAACAGCGAATTCTCAAGTGTTTCCGCAACACAAAGTGTCAGTAATAAAGTTTTAAAGCCGTCTTAAGAAATATAGCATTTATTTCTAGATATCTAAAAAAATATATTTTTTTGTTGTTGTTGAACGATCTGGAGGCATGCCGTTACAAAGCTGAAATATGACGTTAAGCATTACAAAGATATAAAAATTGTATAAACTAAATTATTTTCTTGCAGACTCAATGTGCAGGTTCCAGAAAGAGAGAAGTAGGAGACATATTCAAAAGATCCGCTCCGGAATCAGAGACTGTAGGATTTTACCCAAAGCAGGTTCACAACGTACTGACAGTTATTGATCCGAGCGAAAACAGCGCCATGACAGGTAACTGAAATATTCTTATATGCAATACAATAATTTGAGTATTTACAACCTATTCAAACAATATTTTACATTTCGAAATAGGAGAGCAAAAGGTCCAACTGCATATAAATTCTTCGGTTGTTGTTTAGTGATACTTTGCGATTTACTGCAGTTATGATATAAATTTACATGAATGATAGACAAGATACATTATACGTTTATTTAATTGCCTGTTGGTCAATATTCGAAGCTATTGCCAGAGGTATAAAAATTCGATGCTCAATAATTTTGACTACTAACCTCCGAGCCATTCAATAAGTGTTTTATCACACGACAACAGAACTAGATTTTGAAGTTTTGACTGATAGATATTCACCACCTGTTTACTTATAAGCCCAGTAAACAGTTGTTGAATATAGACTAGTCATATAGCACAAAAGTATGGATCGATTTATTTAACGTGTCACGTAATAAGTTATCACAACTTTTAACCGACATTAGCCACAACCTTACACGCCACACACCCCACAAACAACGTCAGTTCATAGCTGTTTAGAACTATTTACCAAAATTTTAATGTAAATTAAAATAAAAAAAAAACAAAAAACATTATATTCCTCTTTACTACAGTTGTTTCCAATCTGTCAAAAATGCATATGGCGGAATCTTAGAAAATGATTAAACCAACGCTATTTTTCAATTATAAAGCACGGGTATCAATCATCGCCAATACAAACAAAAATCTACTATTTTCAGCTTTACAGTTCTAAGACTATATTGTAATATTAAATCTTAAAACTTGCACCTTCCTGCAGTCCTTTTCCGAATTCTAACGCATTTGCAAATAAAGTGACCATTTTCAATTCTTCAGTATTATTCACTGAATTAAAATGATTGTTCTCAATGGTGAACAGTTATACTTAAGTTTACATATAGTTAATTTTATAAATTTTCTATTTCAGTTACTCCATTTGGATGGAGCTTTGTGTTCACCTTGACCTTAGTTCTCTGCATCCGTCTGACCAGATTCTTTTGATACCAACAACAAATGCCCTGCACATGGATAATCCAGCTGACGTTTGCCACGCTATACAGCTATAAGTTGTTATGTCGCATTGTGAATTGTTACATAGTACGTTATTTCATGTTTTGACTACGCATTTAAAATGATCAAAGATAATAAAGTTTTATATGTATAGTTTTGTTGTCGTAGTTGGTATGAGTGACCTTACTAAATGTTGGTACTATTCACCATGTCCAGTGTTTCACGAGCTCTGTAAATCATTGAGGACGACCTGTCTGTTCAGCAGATCAATAAAAAACATTACACGATATAGATGAACCAATCGGATCGCATGATACCTTCATTTTACTTTATAAATTGAGACGTTATGTCGCCAGCTTATTTGTTCACCCATATCGGTTGAATGTCTTAAACATTGACCTGCTCAACTGTATGGTTATCCTCAATGTCACGGCACGGACTTGGTAACGATAGGGATGAGGAGGTCAGGCAGCCGGTTAGCTCAGTCGGTAGAGCATCCGCCCTCTAAGCGAGGAGTCCAGGGTTCCAGTTCTGGATTGACTTTACCCGAGGATCGAACTCACGACCCCGCGATCCGTAGACCGACGCACTACCTACTGAGCTAAGCGGGCGAAAAAGGAAACGTTACAGTGCCTTCTTCCTGTGAAACACATACATGTAGATCTTCATCGAACTTTGTCTGTTACTTCCTTTAAATTCGTCCACTAAAATCGACAGAGTTCAATCCTAAGGTTAAAACAGGACTAAACGGGTCCTAGTTTTAACATTAAAACCTGGGATTATTTTATGAATTTGCAAAAACAAATCAATTAAAATGAAAGCAATGGGATAAGAAATACTACAGTCCATAAAACAAACAAACAAACGTGTTTGTAAACATGGACGGATCCACACGGAAGGGAAGAAGCATTTTAAAGAAATATTTCCATAGCGAAATACAATACATATCCGTAGCCCTGACCAGCCTATAAACCGGGCCAGTCTATTTTATAAGAACAACAACACGGTTGACCCATTTAAACGAGCTGTACAGCAGGCATCGGTCTTTGGTTCATTTAGCTTATTTGCGACCTGGTTTTGGAACACCAACGAGGTCCGTTTCATGTAGTTGTGTAATTGCAACGGTATCGTTCAATCTAACCTGACAGATTATTTACATATAGACATTGATTACATTTGTGTCCTTAAATTGCTTTCAGGTTCTAAAAGTAAACGCATAAGTTAATTAAAACAGTCTTTTAAAAATAATTCGTGTTATTGATTTAACAGAAGAATTTTGCTGTTTTACAGAATACAAAATTATATCGTGGTTTCAAAAGTTAGACAGTTAATGACAAATGAAATGCATTCCACTTTTAACAATATTTACTGTATTCTCAAACGGTCAATCCACTCTTCAAATCAATTCTTGTAAATTTACATTTATTGATAATATATTTGTAGTGTAATGGTCATTTGATATACAATAATACCTTTACAGACTTTAATTATCAAGATATGCACTTGGACAGACCAGAATACATTCTGTATTGTTGAGTATAGAAAGAGTGATTACCGCGGCAGTAAAAGGTGTAGATGCGTTTATAGATATAACAAAACAGTTGGTGACAAACAAGCAAAATGAAACAGTACATCAAGTTATAAACTGTGTATTTATAAATCTAGGTCCAGGTAGGGACGCAAGTTGATACTACACTACAACCACTATAAAGTGCCACAAAACTATTCATTTAATGGCAGGACAAAATAGAATTGGCGGCACAATAATCTTGCATTTTAAGGCCAAAATTGTGTAAGAAGGATGATGAGTGCCCTTTGATTTTCCGTGTTTAAAACAGACAGTTAAAACAAATAAAACGAAAATGATTTATCGCATGTTTGAAATAAATCCATTACATAATTTTGGTATAACAACGGTATAATAATATTTTGCTTTGCCTTCTGTGTATTATATATCATAGGTGCTAACAGAGCATTCGTATACAAAACAGTGGTTTTGACTTGGATAAAATACAGCTGAAAACAACGCTTGAAATGAATTCAAATACCCACAGTCTATCTTTCAACTCCATTTCCGTGCAAGACATTGTAAGGTAAATGAAATTTAGTCCATCATGAATGGTTTAGATCCAATGATTACAATAAACGACTGCTTAAATCTGGTTATTTGTGTAAATTTCTAACTAAAAATGAGTAAACGACACAATACACAAAGTCAAGGTCGATTTACCCAGACTTTCAAAACAGTCACCGTACCATTCCGTAAAATTACAGATATCAGAACATGCATTATATTTATTTATCGTCTCCTAGGCAACGTCATTTCCTAAAATGCGGCCCAACGTCATTAAGACGCTGTCATATCACAAACAATTAATCGATACAATTACGATTACCATTGGTTCAATGTTTATAGCAAATAAATGCATTTCCTACACCTTCCTACCAATAAATAAATATTTAAGTTTCACTTGAAGTGGATAAAAACTGTAAGGGGAACTGACACAAACTTTTAGTTACAGATGGAAGGTATGACGAACTGCTGAAATAATATAATATAATATAATATATATAATATAATATAATATAATATAATATAATATAATATAATATAATATAATATAATATAATATAATGAGGCTCATAATACTCTTTGGACTGAAAAATGTTTACTGAAAACCTTCCGAATTTTATATGATGATAGTCTGCGGCTAAGAGATGAGACCTTAGTTTTTATGTCAGTCAATCTAAGTCACTGACTCAAGACAGTTTTTAAGGTAGTTCTGCGCGTTTGGATCGAAAATTTTTCTACAATGTAGAATTTGATTAAACTCTGATTTTTCAGAACTTCAGAATATACCTAGAACATTCATCAAATAAAAAGAGTAGGGTCGTGTGCTTGATTTTTTGCTAGACTGATTTGAAAAATTTGGACCTCACGCAATATTTCATAATGGGAGTCTATGGGAAAATCATAACTTCTATAACATTTTCGAGAATAGAAATTTTTCTACAATGTAGAATTCGATGAAACTTCTCACAGTTGTAAATAAACACATCGCCTATAATTTGTTGAAATAAAATTTATAGGTCCGTGTGCTTATTTCTGAGACATTTAACCAAGATTAAAGTGAACCAGACATTTCAAGCTAATTTTAAGACATTTTTTTTATCTTTTTTTACGTGTCATATGTTTTAATATCATATTTTGACTTTAGAAATATAGCAATAGTGCCATTGTAATAAATTTACTCACAGGTTTCGATTAAATCATAAAATCATGTTCATTTCCGTATGCCGAATCCAGGCTTTATTCTACGTTTTTCGGAAAAATAACGTTACGCCATCACTTCCGGTTTATCAAACGTGCAGAACTACCTTAAAGATAAATGCTGGATGCATAAGCTTTAGACTATAAAACTGCATAGAATGATTGCCTGAAGACCATTATGCCAAAAGCACTATTACCTCGAGGCTAAAAAACTTATCAAAAGCTAAAATAAGGAACATTTCTGTGAAATTATTGTGAAAATGGGTAAACAGTTTCTGGCGATCTTTTTAAAGTTTCCACTACACAAATTGGGAAAAGTAACCTCTAGCGGCCATGTTTTCGACGAATTGAAATCCTGGTAGAGAGTCAGTCGAGAAACATTTCTGTCAAATTATTTTGAAATCAGGCAAGAGGTTTCTGAAAAGAAGATTTTTGCGTTGCCACAGTAGTCAGAGTTTTGCATAAAATAAACTTCTTCTAATACATTTGGTATTGAACTACTCAACGAACATCAAGGCCAAGTTTCATTGACTTCTACTAAATAGTCAGAGGAGATGTCGAATAAAAAATTGTATGGACGAACGTACGACGGAAGTAAATTGATCACATAGCTCACCCCGAGCATTTCGTGCACATATGAGCTCAAATGCCCCAAAATTTCCCAAGAGCAATGACTGGCTGGCTTGCATTATACTTTAAGAAATACACCCCTTTCCTATTCAGAGTTTTAGTAGAATTGTAATGCATTTAAACTGCTACTTCGACATTACTTGAAAATAGGTTTTAAGCTTAAGCAGTTGTTCTTTATCATAATCATTCACATATGACAATGTCCGTATCTCTCGTGAATCAATATTCCAAAACAAAATAAAATTAATTTAGCAAACAACTAATTCAGTTCTATGGTAATTCTATACTGTTTAGTATACTATTACAGTATAGAATTGGTATAGCATTGTACTGTGTACTATTTGACTGTCAATAGCTATATATATAGTATACTGTCTCGTAAACAATGGTTTGTATACATCTTCATCTACATGATTCTCCCATCAGTCAATAACTGACTATGACTGGGAGGCGACTATCTGAGGGACACTTTGTTTATTGAGCTGCTATTGAATACACAAAATTAGTGTGCAATATTAAAATCAATACTACTATATTACAAGTTAGAGGTTATAATATAAAAGATGATAGAAACATTCATTTCAGGTTAGAACATCAGTACTTCCAGGCCACTCCTGAACTCATTTAGAGTAGCACTGGATTTTACATGATATGGTAGGATGTTCCAAAGTCTAATGGTTCTTGAAAAGAATGAATTCATGTGATACCGTGTACGAGAGAAGGAAATATGAAAGTTAAGGTTCCTAAATTCTATTAGGTACTTGTGATCTACAAAGACAATTGAGTGATAGATTTTATACAACATAATTTGGGATGTGAAATTTCTCTTTGTTTCTAAAGTTTGCCATTTTAGTACAGATAACATTTACCATTATTATGCTATAATACTATTACAGTATTGGTATACCATTGTACTGTATACTATTTGACCGTCAATAGTATAGTAGTCGCAACTTGACCGCGATGGTTGACCTTAGGCTGATTATTCATATCGATTATTTCATTGTAGAAATAAGGGGGTGCTTAGGGTAGCCGTATTTATTATATGGAATTAGTTTGTATACAGAATACAGTTTTTTTTTACATTTTCTAATACACTAATTCATATTTACATAAATTTATATTTCCATTTTCTCGTGCAGCTTGTATTTTAAATGCAAAGAGATTAAGTGTTTTACGTACACTCCTTTTTACTAATAGGTTGTACCTCATTATGTATTATAATACAAAGGTCAACCATCGGGGTCAAGTTGCGTCCACTATATACCATCTTGTAAACAATGGTGTGTATACCATAAGTATACTATTATACGCTGCACACTGGTTGTGTTTATCATTAGTATACCATTATAATTTATAAACTGTTGTGTATATCATTAGTATACCATTATACTTTACCCTGCAAAACTTAAGTAGAATCTGAGTTTTTCTATACATATCCTAGGTAAATTATAGGAACATGTGTAGGAATAAACAATTATTTCTGGTCATCTCTGCTTTGTTTTAGTACTGACACAAATTATTTACGGTATTCGGTAACTAAGGGTTTACTATGGTATTTATGATCAATGAGTTCGATCCCCCGCTCCTCCAACTAAAATTACTAACACAGGTATAAGAGCCCCGTGTACTGTTGCTTTACACCTGGCACGCTTAAGAACCAGGGAAGCTTCTGGAAATGGAGCGTCTTTTGTATCTTGCACTATCCTCTTATTAACATTACCAAAAGTCTCCTGAAGTAATCGCTCGTGTCAGGATTAAGATGTTAAACAGTGGTATTCAAGTGGATTTTCATCAGTTTTAAAGAAAAGTGAGGAATGTTTGATTGATTTTTTTCTTTTGTTTTAATTATTATTATTAATTTACGAATAGAAGGTGGTTTATCATTTTTAAGCAACATCTTATGTTGTATTTTGTTTTAATTTATTCTGTTAGAATTTTTTAAGGAACAGAAAGACCCATTACCTAGAGTAAGGTCCCTTTTATAAATGTATGTTTTAATACATTTTAATTTGTAACCACCCCCATTTAAAAAGTGGTTCAAATATAATTTCTAGTTTTATATCTACATTTTACAGATACTTGGATATTTCAAGAAACTGAACAAAACAACAAGTTTTTAAAATGACATGTACAGCTTCCTTGAAGTTTATTTTTTACCGATCTGTCATGAAAGGTTGCACAATCAAGATATGCAAGGGGAGGTAATTTTTAATTTACGCATACCATTTCTTAGTAGTAGCTTTGGTAATTTTCATTGCAAATCTTTGACAATTATAATTCAATAGTTATTATATTCATATCAGTTCTTAGGCAAAGAATGTTTACTAAATTTATAATTATGCTAAAATAAACGGACCATTTCGGTTGTGCAACCAGAATAGGAAAATCAAATTTTAAAAGTACCTCTAATGAAAATCTATAAAGTATTATTATTCAGTGAGCACAAATACATGTATGTGTTGTGTAGATGATCAAATATTTATAGAAACCAGTGACTTTACCAAAACCAGATTAACCACCTTTAAAATAGATTTTAGATAAAATTACAAACTTCTGAATGTGAATACCCTGATTAACCTTAATATGTAGTTTTATCTATATATTAATTTCCTTTAGGTTTGCGCATAGAGAAAACTGGATCTACATAGTCCGTATAGAGTTGAATAGAATGTAATTAGTAGTTTGTTAGCAGTATACAATTAGTATACCATCAACAATATACAATTAGTATACTATTAACGGTAATTTTTTAGTATACTATTTACCATCCATGGCATAATCAATTTGCATATCATTACACAGTTTGATTAATAATAGTACCTTGATGGTAGTTTGTTATAGTATACTATTAGCTCATTTGCATGTGGAATTTTTACTAATTCTATACTAATGGTATACTGTATACGATTAATTGTTTGTTATAGTAGTTTATTACCTTGTTTGTTTTTTTTTTCGTTTGTGTCATTTCACTATTTTAAGTTAAGTTTGTGCACTTTTTTCTCTTATATTGAAATTACTTAATGGATTTGGCGGAAATTTGAAAAAGTTGCTGATCAACAATGACAATATTGTATGTGCAATAAAATCCCAAACTGTGACATCGATATTCCATGGATTATACTTTAAACTTATACTGTCCGCATTTAAAAATTCTTTGAAAACGCATCTCTTTCACACATGTTATATAAAATAACAAGTCTGAAATACTGTTGAAAATGGCGTTAAACCAAAACCAAACAAATAAAAATAACAAAATCATGACAGGTTTGTTTCGTGATGAGAAAGGGATTGCTCTCCTTTAATAGTGTAATGTAATTTAACGTTGAACATAATTTATGGATGATCTTGTTGTAATTACTATTCCTTTTAATCTTTTACCAATATATATATATATATATATATATATATATATATATATATATATATATATATATATATATATATATATATATATATATATATATATATATGTATGTATGTGTTCTTTATGTCTTTGTAAAGCACGTTTGAACGCACATATTTTGTATGAAATAATTGGCGCACTTTTGTCCAAGCCTTACAATGCTATTTGCTACAAATGTTATAAATCGACGGACAATGTATTGAAACATCTTTTGCTTTTCTGTTCAATGAACAGCGCCAGCAGAGAGCAACTTTAGTCAACACTTCTCAATAAATTTGGCTTAAAGCTATATACTGACCTAATACAGATGCAGCCAGATAAACAATTGTTTCACATGTTATCTGGCATGTCTAGCTTTTTGACCAACACAGAATCAATAGAATGTTTACAAATAGTCAGTAAAGCATTCTCGTTTATGTACATGTAATGGTTTGATCACCTCCTTTAGTTATATTAAACAAAAGTACATTCAAGTACATTGATAGTAACTGTCCCTAACAGTGTGAATAATCAACATTAGTGTTATACGTGAATCTCATAAACATTGAGATTTTTCTGACATTTCCTTTGTCATTCCCTATCAAACTTGTGTTTCGATTCGGCAAGTTGTAGGACACGTGACATCTCAATAGTCCTTTGAAAACTATAATAGCTTGTTGTTGTTCTTTGTTTCTTTTTAATAATTTGTCTAATATAATAGAAATTGACGTTATGTATGTGATGTAATGTATTTGCTTGCTACATACTGTGTCAATATGTGTTCTGTTTTTGTATATAATGCTATGTATATTATATACATTTATGTGCTATACTCTCCCTATGAGGAGGCAATAAAGATATCTATCTATCTAAGTTATGCACTTTACTTTACTTGTTTAATTACATATTAACTTTATACTAACCAAAACGCCTTGCATGGGCGTATAATAAATAATATGGAAAACACGACCATTCGGATCTCGCTCAACAATCTATCTATACGCGTACAATATAAGCAAAGTAATACTAGAAAGTATTTCTATCAATTGATTTCATCACGCGTAAGCTTGTTTTAAGACTAGTCACCTCCGATGACCCGCCAAAAGATTATTATAGTAACGTTTGTGGGAGGATAGTGCAAGATACAGAAACTCTCTAGTTCCATCAGATTCCGTGTTTCCTTTGTGTAAAGCTGTAAAGCACCCATAAAATTGACTCTTATCGTAATGTCATTAAAGTTTAGCTGAATGAGCGGGTGCTCGAACTCATGACCCCCAATTTCGTTGTCAGTGTTACCACTGGACTACTCCGTCCGCTCTTGTGTAAAAGATAGACATTTTCTTTATATTTAAACTTGTGCATAAAATTCCTTTGCCAAATGTTGCATTGATTAAGAACCTAAATCTTGGATAAGTAAATATTTGTTATGAAATGGATACTTTTCAATTGATTTTTGATAAACTTTTATTGAAATCTTGAAAATGAGAAATTAATTATTGCAGTAATCATTATTGAAAAAGGTTCCGTTGAAAGAGTAGGATTGAGGGATGTGTAGAATTTAATAAACCATTTGGGAAACTTTAAAACTCTGTTAGTCATATTTTACCATGCAGATAACGTTGTTGCTTTCTATATCATATATTCTTATTAACCATTATATAGAGATAGTACCTAAGTTTTTCAAATCATAGGTTTGAAGTTAAAAAGCTTTGAAATGAAGAGAAATGTCCATATATTTCTCAAAAACAGAAATATAGACAATATTTTAACCAGAAGTGCGGAGTTATGAGCATTTAATATTTTCATGATAACGAAAATTTTGTGATCAAGGAAATGTAACTCTTCTTGAACATGGAGAGCATAAACATCAAAGGGACATAATATAGTCAATATTTTCTAATTGGGTGCATTTGATTTAACATTCAACTTTGATCTGGATTGCTAAATACTGATCCATGATACTGTGTGCTAAAAATTTAGAACATCTGGAACAGTCTATTAACAGCAAAACTATGCTTTAGCAGAATCTAAATAGAGTTAAGCTCTAACTGGGACTCGAACCCAGGACCTCTCACCCCTAAGGCAGACACTCTACTACTTCCCTATAACAGCAGTAGCTAATAGCAATGCAGTTTAATTGCTGGATTACATTGCGTGAACTGGAACAATAATCGGTGAACTCCGGATTATCGGCGTATTCGCTTTGTTACCTAACGGCAATTTTTGTGTAAAGAAAAAATATAATCTAATGCTGCCAACGTCATAATTGGTCAAATCTGCACAAATTTCTCTGACGTGTTGTTCAGAGTATGAACTTACTAACTGGCAGTACCAGTGAAATATTACTTACACTGAATCTTTTATATTTGCCCTTTTTTGCAGTTGCCGAACGGCAAAGACGATGAGATTTGTCCAAATATAAGTAACTATTTTACCAGTTTTGAGAGGATTTCAATTGATGGGAAATTACAGTTACAAACTAAATACCTTTCTGCAACACATGGAGTCATATGCATTCACTGTCAATCAGTATTATGACTGAGATCGACTGTCATTCATTCATTTCAAAGTTTCATAGACAGAGTCCGTTGTTTACATTTTTATCGTAACCGGTGCACTTGTAAAAATCACTTTAGTTTGAAAAATCAAAGTATGCGAAGAGCTATGGTACGGTCTCTACATTATAATTTAAATACAAATACATGTACTGCTGTGAAAACTGATCTGATTTTCTACCCGCTGATATATTTCATCAAATATGATAGTAGTTTGGTAAAAGCAATGTACAATATATGAATTACTAATTCTAATCAGGGCCTCCGTGGCCGTGTGGTTAACGTCTCTGACTTAGTACCACTTTTCCCGTACCGATGTGGCGTTGAACTCTTCCTGTAAATCTTCCCTGACATCCAGTTGGCTTACGGAAGGTTGATGTTTCTACCCAGATGCCCGTTCGTGATGAAATAATAAACCGAGGGGCACCTGTGGTCTTCCTCCACAATCAAAGCTGGAAAGTCGCTATATGACCTATACTTGTGTCGGTGCGAAGTTAAATCTAACGAAAACAAACAAAATCAGATTGATTTTTAATAAAGCTTGAGTAAGAACACAGAACAAAGTACATTAAGGAACTCATAAATCGGCCAAATGTTTCGATTTTTTTCAAAACAGAATCTGTTCATACATGTCTCTTATAAGACTTAACAAACATGACAGTAAACATTTTAACCACCATATAATTATGAAGTTTACTTTAGTTTCTACTACGGCAACAAAGTTTGTGTAGAACGTTTACACTAAATGTAGCAAATGGTTCTTACTGCGTACAGCAGCATCGAATCCAAGATAAAAAAATTATATGTAATAAGTTACTTTTTTAGATATTAAACAAAGGGACTTTCGAAAGGTTTGTCCGGAATGTTTCATTTGTGCTAAGTCTGTGCAGTAAATTAAGATTGCCAAAGTGAGTTAAAATTTGGAGAGTAAGAAAAGAAAAAATCGAGATGTAACTCGAAACTGTCAGCAACTTTACACATAGGAACAGTAATTTGTTGTTACCTATGTTCTTCTTGTTCGGATGTTAACAATTATTTATCTTTAAGCTATATACTTTGATCTTATTACTTATAAATACAGAAACAACAAGCCTGGATTGTTTTCCATCGAAACAGATACTGTTCGCCTTTGAAATGCCATCTTTTTCTGTCAAAAGTTCTTCATACATCCTTCCATCAGAAGACATCAGCACTATATTTTTGGAATTGTGTCCAGCAATGCATACCTGACTTCTGTTTATCCAGCACAAACCACTAGGTCTATCCAGCTTTGAATCCTTCTGGACCACAACTCTCCTGTTACCTTCCTTTTGTATGATGTGAACATCACCATAACTATCGCTAACATAAATTTCTTTTCCAGAGCTATGTACTGTTATATTTGCAGGACATTGCGTCTCAGCATAATGTGATTTCATCAACGCTCCGTCAATAGTATAAACTTCAATATGACCGGTACCTTCGTTATTATTTCGGACACGACTTCCACCACAGCAAACATATATCAACCCGTCATTGTATGCAATACCACGACAACGATCGCCAACATTAAATGACTTCTCTAACGTCATTGTTTCCTTCTGGGAGATAAACTGAACTTCCTTCTTGTTTATTAGAGTAACGGCGAGAAGGGACGCATCTATCTGACAAATACCGAATGGATTATCATTTACGGTCAGGAAGGATGTGACAGAGTATGATTCATTCATTTTCTTGATCCGACTGTTGTTGTAATCCGTCATTACAATATTTCCATCTGCACAAAGGCACATGTTGGTAATATTGCAAAAAGCATCACCATTAGCAACTCTTGCATCAAATTCGCCAATAAACCTTTCAACTTCTACAGCTGAATAACTTATGATTTGTCCCATAATATTGTTTTTAGAACCGGTTATCTGATAATAAGGATCAAACCACAATCTTCCGGTTTTCTTAGCTCTTTCTAGAGTTTCTAAACGATCTGCTGCAATTTTTTTTCTCTCGTGTCCAAGTTTAGCTTGAACGTATTTCTCCGAAACATTCCCACTCTTTGCAGCCTGTATCTTCTGTCGATCTTTCACAAGTGAAGCAAGTGTGTCTTCAACTTCTTTGATGTCCGAATCTATATTCTGCACTTTCATCTTGAATGACACATCTATTTCGTTTAGGAGCTCCGTTTCCATCTTATCTAACTGGTCGTTGATCTTCTTTTTTCAGATTTTATTTCTTGAAGCAGCTTATCTTTTTCTCGCTTTGAACAATCTAATTCCTTTTGCTTCTTTTGTTTTAAAGCGATGAAACGTGTCTCTAAACTGCTTATTGCTGTTTCCAATTGCTGAAGCTTTTCGGAACTTCTCGACTGTTTTGCTACGTCTGGTATGAAGCTTATTCCCTGGCATGCACTGTAATTAAAAAGATAAACTGTCTGAAATCGTTATGATATATTTACTTTTATATTCTTCGAAACAAGACTTTTGGCATCTAATATTTATCTTTTCTATGTAGGATCACTACTGTCTTATTGTTTTTTAGGCGATATTAATATATCATTGCTCATAAAATATCTAAATTGAACATATTTATGATTGCTGATATGTGTGGACGTTGCTTTAATTTCTTTTTGTCGATATTGTGATGTATAGCTTAAGTCGTTTACTTTTAAAATCATTAAATATTCCTTGAAATAAAAATGAACAAGATAATGGGGTTATTGTAATAGTAACTTGATCTGAGATGTTGCTCGCCTCGTGTGATCCTGTCCGGCAAAATCCACTCGAGCCGATTACAATTCTCCCAGATCAAGTTACTGTAGTAATGACCCTTTTATTAAATAACTACCGCTTTTTGTTTATTTTGTTTTATGAAAAACTCTTATACTTGAGGTATGGAACCTTACCACTAGACATTGTCTAGGAATACAGACCTCCTTTTCCAAGACATTGTGGTTTTTCTCATTTATAAATTTTGTTGCAAATGAAAATATCAAGTAAGATTTAAGAAACAGTCACCGAAAACTTTAATTTAAATCGTTCTCCCTCGATTGTTTACATTTTCTTTCGAAACGTACTACACGGAACGCCAGATAAACCATGTGTAATCTAACTAACACAAATAAATTAAACTAAACGATGTAAAATTATGTTATGAAAAGTCTTTATTGATATTTTGGAGAATGTTTAAATAAGACTGAAAGATCAGGGAATATATTTTCCGCCCATTTGTTGACTATTACGAGAAAGAAGGGAAAATTTCACAAATAATTATTTCCATTTTGTGTCGGTTAATCTTTAATTAAACCAGCTATGTAAACTTTTTATGGTAATTTCAGATATGATTTATTTAGTGGGTTTGATGCGCTTGTTATTCTTTTATCAACGGTTTAATATATTACAATAAGTTAACTGGCAAGGAACTCCATATTTATTTATTCGAAAGAAAGTGAACGCTGGTAACGTTATCTGTGAGCGATTTAGATTCAAGTTTACGATTCCATTTAATACTTCACCTGCAACAAAATTAAAGATATAAATAACCCACAACATATGGTAAAAGGAGGCCCGTACTCCTAGGCAATCCTTATATATAATTAAATGGAAACCGAAAGTAAAAATGAAATACCTGTGTTCAACAGCTATACAAGTGGAGCAGCCAACTTTATCGTGGCTAGGGCAGTAGACATCTATCAATTTTCCGCCATGTCTATCACATCTCTGACTCGGCAGCTCAATTCTTTGTCCGCTAGGAGTTTTCACTTTGTCCAGTAACTGGTGCCCCTTCATCAAAGAGAATTTATTGTGATCATTCAAGCACGTTGTACACAGGTTTTCATCACATTCTACACAATGTTTGGCAGCAGCCACATTCTTCCCTTCTTTAGCACAAGGTGAACATGGAAAATCATGAACATCATCCGATCCTTGATACAAGGATTTTCTCAATTTACGCCCATCGGCTTCCATTTTCTTAATCAGGAAATGTTTACTTGCTGGTTCATATTGTAGGGAATAAACTCTGTCGTATCAGTACAGTATACCGTACATTGTTAGCATTTCATTTTGCTATATCGCTATAGGCTTTATCGGAGTTTTCGCCTCATTTGTTAAGTTATTACTTCCGTTGCGAGATGAATATACGCATAAGTAACTCCTTCTTTTCATTTATTAGCTGCTACCTCGGAGTTACTAGGTCCTGCGTAGGAGTCACCAAGTCGTACGTAAGAGTTAGTAGGTCGTATGTAGGAGTTAGTAAGTCTTAGGTACGAGTTAGTAAGCCATACGTAGCAGTTAGTAGGTCGTACGTAGGAGATACTAAGACTTACGTAGAAGTCACCAAGTCGTACGTAAGAGTTAGTTAGTCGTACATAGGGGTTAGGAAATCGTAGGTACGAGTTAGTAAGCTATACGTAGGAGTTATTAATACGTACAAAGAGGTTTGTACGGTATACATAGGAGTTACGTTGTACGTACGAGTTACCAAGTCGTACGTATAGGAGTTAGTAAATTGTTCGTTAGAATTACTAAGTCATATGTAGGAGTGAGTAAGTCGTACGAAGAAGTTTGTTAGTTATACATATGAGTCGAGACACACGAGACATGTATTGTATCATTTAAAATTAGTTTAGTTATTTAATATTACTTGATATTATTTGTAAATAGGAGGGATTTAGTACACAAATAAAATTGAAAATAATATATATAAATATTAAACCCTTTATGTCCTTAGTTTCACTTAAGCAGACATCCGGCATGAGTCGGGATTCGACAAGGGACGGATACTAAGGCATCACCATAAATATTTAATACCCAGCCCGTTAAATCTGTAATATAACAATTAGTTATTTTGTAAAACACAACTTTACTTTAATACAAGATATAAAATGTCATATATCGCAATATATTCACGTATTACTAAACTAAAGTCCTGCTTTTATTTCAACATTTTTATTTTTGTAGTGATTTTTCAAAATGGAACACATTTTTGTCATATGCATGTAAGGTCACGTAACTATATGGATTTGCAACTCATGAAAATTCGTATAATTAAGCAAAGGGACGTATGAAATCAGTTAAGAAGAAACAATATTTGCACAGCATACTATCGTTTAGTGATTCAAGAGTTTGCGATTCGATGAATTGGTTTTTTCACTTGACGTCTAGCAGTACAGTAAATAATTATATTTCCGATGACTAATACGATATGAGTAAAATAACGTATAATGGTCACCTTATGTATTTTCAATATGTCTGTCAGATTGGCTTTTAAAGCAAAACCCGCTCAAGTGTAGCTGAAGCTATAGATGCAGGCGAGATGTTGTTCAATATTCCAAAACGTTCAGATTAATTTCATTGTTCATTCCAAATCCAGGCATAATGATCTGATGTAACATAAACGTAGCAGAAAATAGTGACTGGTAGATAACTGCTGGCACTGACGTTGAATGCGTCTGTACTGACTGATGGCACAAATCGCAGACGACAACCACAATGTTGATGGCGAGTAGAAAATAGTTCGCAGCGGAAAAGACAAGTCAAATTGTACGACGGTTTACTTCGCTGTAATTTTGAAGAAAAAAAGTAAAAATCGGAACTGCTTTCTGATATTTCAAAGACACATTAAAACCTCGTAAAATCTGAATCACTGTTATTGTCCACCGTCTAGCCTTTATGCAGAATGGTTAGAAATAAAATCGGAACAACATAGTTGTATAATAGTAATCTTATTAGTCCCTCTGTATTCTTATGTATGGCACAATATTATTTCAATAGAAAAAGACAAAATATCATTCTATTTCAACAAACATGTAAATTATAACAATGTTTTTTTTTTCTGAACTTTTTATTACTACGAACATGTGGTGATTTTAAAACATAAAAATGGTAACGTTCAGTAATATATCTGTATATTTGAAACTTAACTATTTATACTATTTATAGCTTTATAGTATATCCTGCAGAATTTCGAATTGTATCCGGAAACAAACTTTCTAGTTGCTATGGTAATTCCTTCACATTAGTCGTATCATCAGACTTGTTCGAACTGCTCATTCTTTGGGAGTCTTTGTCGAATACGACAATATTATATACACGCAAGCGTAATATATCCGCTCTCTTTTCAAATGTTTTAAAATACTTTGCCAACATGAGATATAAAAACATTTTACATTCTTGAAACGTTCCTATGTATAGGTACAAGTTTACGAACGAATCCAGCTGCATAAAGAAAGAGCCTACGCAACGAAATGCACGCATATGTGTAAGGTCACGTAGATGTACGTACTTGTTGCTCATGAAAATACATACCAGCAAAGGGACTTGTAAAATCAGGTAAGTTGAAACGATATTTATGACAGGTTTGAGCACAGCGAACTGACGTTCAGTAATTCTGTCGGAGTTGTTTGATGCTAGGCGGTTCAATGTATTTATATCTTTAACGTGACGTCTGGCAATACGGTGAATAATTGTATTTCCTACGATTAATATGAAATCGTACAATAACATTGTCACTACAATAGTATATCGTAAACTTGATGCAGCTTCCCACAAATCGCATAATTCTAAAGTCCAGTTACACTGCGTATGAAAACTTGCTGTCAAAATGACAAGAGGGATTAACGTATGTGTTAACCATAGCAGCGCTATAATAGCGTAAATATTCACCTTTTGCACAAACAAAGTATATTTCAGATTTGCTTTTAAAGCAAAAACCCGCTCTAATGTAACTGAAGCTATCGATGCAGACGAGATGTTGTTCAATATTCCGACAGTTCCGGAACGCGAAATTTGTACGATGTCATTGTTAATTCCAAATCCAAAAATAGCAATCTGATGTAACACAAACGTTGCAGAGCATATGGCGTCACTAACGATGAAACTGATAGATAACTGCTGACACTGACGTGGAATGCGTTTGCACTGACTCAGCAGACGAACGGCAACTGCATCGCAGACGACAATAACTACGCTGATGGCGAGTAGAAAATAATTCGCAGCGGAAATAACAGGTCCAAATGGTACGAATGTTGATGAATCGGCGTTAACTTCATCGTCCTGTAGTTGTGAAGAATTATTAAAATCAGAATTGTTCTGAAAAGTAGACATTTTAAACACATGCTTTTACCGTCTTCACAATGATGAGAATTTGATGTCTACCTTTAATCACGCACTAGCATTTGGTATAACAGTCAAATCTACTCCGAACGGTCCGTGATCTTCCATCCAAGTGAAATCGGAACTATTAGACACGCAGTAGCAGCGAAAATGAACGCATTCATGTCTATCAATTCTTGTAAATTTACATTTATTGATAATTTATTTGTAGTGTAATGGTCATTTGATATACAATAATACCTTTACAGACCTTAATTATCAAGATATGCACTTGGACAGACCAGAATACATGCTGTATTATAGTGTATAGAAAGAGTGATTACAACGACAGTAAAAGGTGTAGGTGCGTGTATAGATATAACAAAACAGGTTGTGACAAACAATAGAAATGAAACAGCACATCATGTTATAAACCGCGTATTTATAAATGCGTCCGGATAGGGACTACTTTCAATCTGACTAAAGTACATCTCCAATTATGCTACGCTTAGGATCTGAAGACGTGCTATTGATAGCTTCGTTCTGACTACCCTTCCGCTAGCCAATCAGAGCCTTACTTACAACATTTTGTATGTGAAAGTAGAAGTTCAAAAAATCTATATTTAGCCTGGGTTTTTCATCTTTAGAATTCTTACGACGACCACATTGTGACTACGCCCTCGTGTTTTGAGAGAAATCATAGTTTTTATTACGTCATGGTACGGACTTGGTCACGTAAGGTGTCAGACAGCCGATTAGTTCAGTCGGTAGGGCACTCGTCCCGGACTGACTGAAATTTTTTCTCACCCTTTGACATTCAACGCTATTTTGATGGTTCAGCTAAAATTGTTCAAAATAGGTGTCTTTTTCTTGAACTATATTTATAAAAAATATTGCCATGTTGTAACATGAATAATTCTCTATCAACGACTTCTAATCAGCGGTCTATGATTGGCTCAGTTAAAGAGTTATTGAAGGGACAGTGAAAGAAACACAACTACCAAGAGCTCACTTTTTGTTTGCTTTCTTATATAAATCATACTGGTTCAGTCTCAATTACGTTTTGGATCGATGCATTATTAATAGTTCTTAATAGGTGGTAATGAGGCTCTGCCGAGTTACCCAAGAGCCAAATATTTCCATCCGCACATTCTTCCAGTGATAGATTCTTTTTCTTGCATACCATATTCTTAAAGAATTCTTTTAAGCACAATTTTGTTATATTAGCGTATGAATTTACGCATTCACTCATAAATTACAGCATTTCACCCTGGGATGTAAGACGAGTTTTTCTAGCACCGGCAAAAACACGGGAAAATCCTGTCTGGTATGCATATGCAAGAAATATGCAATGTTTCTTGCTCATACAATTTTTAGCCAGCAATCTGCGTCTTGTTCTAGTAACAAATGTATATAATGTGCTAAATTTCCATTCACTTAATGACAAGTTGACATATAATTGTAGAAAAAATAATGTTAGTATGCCGTTTTATATATGTATTAAGTTGTTGTTTAAAACTGCTAATTTAATATTTTTCTCATTTTAAAGCAATATGCACGATAAAAAAAAAAATTGACTAAAAGTAATCAAATTAAAAAGCTTGAATTTCCAAGTTAAGCTCTTGGAAAATACAGATGATTTTTCTAATTGAGCAGCATATAAAAATCAGTATGGAAATTTTCATTCTAACGAAAGTTGCCTTACGGAAATAAATACATTTAACCGCTTTTATGATGGGGTAAACAAATGTGTACATTTACAACTGTACGATTCTTCGTGAAATTTTCAGAGTCCATCTCTAGTGTGTAAGAATGGAATAAAAATCTTGTTTTTCAGTTTTAATCACTCCAAACAAATAAGCACAGCATCCTACACTTTCATAAAATCATTTATCACTGAATTATTTTCTTATAACATGCTAAATAAATGGAACATCCTACGATGCTGAAATTATTCGTCTGACAGTCACGAGGAAATACCATTGCAACCATCTGAGCATATTATTCAATAGTTGGTAAGTTGTATTAGCACATGCAATGTCTTAGCCATCGCCTTATACACGTGCAGGACGTTAAGATTTAATGAATGGTTATACTGCAACTCAGTGGAAGCTTTTAACTAGATCAACCATAAAATTGTCTAAACTCCGTAGGACGTGATTTTCATGTGGTGGGTAAAATATACCTTTGAGAAAAGGGGTTGCCCCTACCTGAAAGCCGTGAACAGGTATGGTATTTTGTAGGTATTTGATTACTTTTAGTAACCGACATCTTGTGCAGTCATTTGCACAATTAACACAATGAATATTTTTTTTTGTTTTACTTGTACTTTACAAGACCTTTCCAAAATTATGCAAGTTTTCATTCTAAACTTGATATAAAAAGTACAAACCTTTGTTGATTTTAGCAAATAGAATTTTTCATCGAGCGTATTAAAGACATAAGGCGAGAGCACCCTCTGTATCTTGAACTATCCTCCAAAACCAGAAATAACTATCATATTTCTTGAAGGGGAGTTCATATGGGTAACGGTTAGTTACTATAACGGTTTGCAATGAAGATATATGCAACGATTCTTCAAGCAAGCAGTTTCCGGTGAAATGTACAGAATCCTGTTTAGCTCATGTAGTGTGTCGTCGGTTGTGTCTTCGGTCGACGCGCGACACAAAGCACAACAATACGACTAGACAAGCACGTGTCGCATTGTTATGCGTCGTGTCGCATTCTTTGCATTCTTTTACATAATCGAGGTCCCGCGGTTACATATCGCTTTAACGCAGTGTCAAATATGAATATCGCAGCGATTCGATATGAAATATACATACTGCTTTCAATCAGTATGAAATATAAATGTCGCTGTTAATCAATATGAACTCTAAATACCGCTGTTTAAATTAAAACGAAATCTACACGTCTTTGTTAAATAATATGGAATCTAAATAACGTTAGAGTCAATATGATCCTTGATCCTCTATTCTTTTTAGTATATGTTAATGACATTACTGATAATCTGTTAAGTGTAGCTCGTCTTTTTGCTGATGATAGTTCCTTAGCTGTCTCATCTTCAGATATAGATTTCATGCAACGCACTTTAAATAATGATCTTCAGATAATTAGTGACTGGTCTCTGCAATGGCTCGTAGAATTTAATCCTAATAAAACAGAAGTAGTATTTTTTACATTAGGGTCAGAACGTAAACCTGCATTGATATTCAATAATGTTAGTTTTGACTTTGTCGAAAGTCATAAACATTTAGGAGTAACATTTAGATCTGATGGAAAATGGCATGATCATATTAATAATGTTATGTCATCCGCTTCGAAAGTCCTTGGATCAATGAGATCACTGAAATTTAAAATTAATCGTAATTCATTGAATCAAATATACATATCTTATTTAAGGCCCTTATTAGAATATGCATCTGTTGTATGGGATGAATGTGCCGACTATGAGAAACAAGCTTTAGAAAAGATTCAGTACGAAACAGCACGAATTGTAACTGGCTTAACCAGATCAGTCTCAATTGAACGGTTAATGAAGGAAATAGGTTGGGTTTCATTAAAAGACAGGCGCACTATTCAAAAACTTGTAACTGTTTATAAAGCAAGACAAGGAAACTTGCCAAATTATCTAGCAGATATATTTCCTGCAACTGTTTCTGAAACTAATCCCTATCCTCTTCGTAATAATAACGACTATGAAACATTAGCCCGTCGTACTCAGATATACAGTTCCTCTTTTATTCCGTCAGCCACTTCTCTCTGGAACAATCTTGAACTAGACATAAGAAACTCGGAATCAATTAATATTTTCAAAACTAAATTAAAGACAAAATTTAAAGCGCGCAACATTCCTAAATACTACTGCGCAGGTGACAGACAAATTTCGGTATATCATGCACGCATGCGTAATTATTGTAGTAACCTAAATGGTGATCTCTTTCGTAATCATCTTCGTAATAATCGTATGTGTGAATGTGGTCATCCAAATGAGGACGCAGAACATTTTTTCTTCAACTGTACTTATTTCCAAACTCAAAGAATTAACTTATTTCGCGATACTCGTATGTTTCATCCGCTAAATTTAGAAACTCTGCTCTGTGGTAGCGATAGATATACGGATGAGAATAATTTTATATTCTTACAGGTTCAAAAATACATAAAACAGACTGCAAGATTCAAACATTAATATACGATATTATGAATGAGAACATAAAGTTGGGAATACTGGAATGTCTAATATATAAGACTGACTTCCCAAGGAGCTGGACCCCACCCACCCTCTCTCTCTCTCTCTCTCATAAAATATATACATGCTTTATTTCATTTTCAAATTTACAAAGCCTTTAATTTTCCCGCCAATTTGTTTCGTGTTATATCTGTTGGGGAGGGCCGTCATCTGATGTTGTAAGAACTTGTGGCCCGACCCATTTGCTTATTTGTTTGTGTTTGTAAAAATGTTGTATATGCTTGTAAATATTGAATGAGCAATAAAATATGTCTAAACTAAAAAAAACTAAGTCAATATGATTGTAGTGTTCTTGCAAAACATCGTGCAGACGTATATGATTTTTACATCTCATGATATTAATGATATTCTTCAAATGGTGCAGGTTGTTAAACAATTCAAATAAAGTAAATCAGACAGGGTTTCCACTGGCAAACATTAAACTCTATTCTAACACGATCCGCAGCAATTACTATATAAATATATAGCGAAATCGCCTATTCATGAATCTACGATAAAATATGGTTGGCTGTTACATTTCACACCCTATTATTGTGACATAAGAGATTCTACTTCAGTTCCATTACATACGAATTATTCTAGGGCCAAACGGTTGAAAACAGCATTTCAAAAACATAAATATGATAAAAAATCATACTGACTTATGTGTAGGACCGTAAAACATGTTCTGATCTCTACGAGCGAATTCAATTAGCTCAATTATGATTAAACGGTGACATCATGAATGTATGACATAAAGTATAACGTCATAATGATGTGACGTCATATAAAAGTTAAGCTCGTCACTCGTAACACAGGGTCAACTCGCCTAATTTGATGATTCGTATAAGTTAGATAATACATAAAAGTGTGTTACCGGCTGGTATCATAATGCGTGGGGGAATCTCAGGGAACGTAATTTGGGTAGCAAACGAGCCTCGTAGAGGCGAGTTTGCTATCAAATTACGTTCCCTGAGAATCTCCCAAGCATGATGATACTCGCCGGTAACACACGCGTATGTATTGTCTAACTGATTTATTGCATGACTGAAAACAGTAAACTGAACACATTTTTTAAATATTTCAATTAAAAATATTCAAAAATATTTCCCCTCTTGAGCCTCCCTTAGAAACATTTCAATGACATGATAAACCCCCAACTGCCATATAAAAGCAAGAAGGTGGCGACGGGCAGGTTTTTATATAAATTATGCATGCTTCACATCAGAGATCCCTTTTTCAAAATTTTAAATAAACTACTGAAAAAAAATGTTTTAAAAAGTGCATAAATACACATAGAAACATTCCTTATTAATCAGTGTAATTATTTTTTAAAACAAAAAGTTGGGAAATAGAGTTTAAAAAATAATTTAAACTAAGTGCTAAAATTTTGAATTTGCCGGGAGGCCCTAATGAGGTCATGAACCCTGGAGAAATAGAGAAGCTAAACACTTCCCATGTGGCTAATTTTATCAACAAAGGTTATTTATCAATGGAATTAACACCTAGAGCATATTGTAAACCTTTGCCAGAAACAAAATTTGAATTTTTAAACAGAATAGAATATCATAATAATTTTTGCCGTTATATTTTTATATTACTTAAAAAAATCAAGTTTTAAATCAAGATGCAGAGAACTTAACTACAGAAATACAGCAATAAATTATTTCAAATAGCTTATCATTTTCAATAACTTATCACAGCAACACTTGCTAATTTGTGTGTATTTCTCTACATCCCAGAAAGAGAAAACTGTGAGCGATACCTGTGTGCAGCGGAATTTAGAGCACGGCTAACCGTGGCGATACCAGAACTTAGAAAACACAAAACTTCAAAGGAAAATGCCGCAGTCATGCAATAATGTTCATAATTAGTTTGCGAGCTGTTAGATTACTAATTTATAAATACTTCTCAAAATTCTGATAAAAAAGAAACAAATATCTATACGTTCCATTAGCTATGCAACACTTTCTAACCATAGGGGGTAAATTGTAACCGCATATGACCCGAATGACGTATTACGCTGAAAATGTAGTACTGTAAAATGCGAATTATTTTCGTTGTTAGAATCGAAATAATAAATATGTTCAAATAATTTTATCAATTATTAAAACATGGGCAGTCGTGATTTAATTATTACGCATCCAAACTCCTGCCCATATTTTTTTAACTGATAAAATATAGGAACAGATTCATTATTTCTTAAATCCAACATGAACTGTTCTAACGGCGGAGAACCGATTGACTATCAAACTGAATCAAACCAAATTCCAAGACCTAAATATTCTTTACACTCACGTAAATCACTCAGTTACTCGAGTATATTCATCTAAGTGGGTAACAAAAAGGTGATTCAAACCCCGCACTGGTTCAACAAATGATCGCAGATTCTGCCCGCGTGAGTGCGTGTGAGTGTGCGTGCGTGCGTGCGTGTATATATATACATGTAATAAAGAGCTTGCTTATAATCTTCCACCCGGATAACCTGGTCTTTTCCCGCCAGGTAGACAAGGATAATTTCCTAACAACCTAAGGGACAATGTACAAAACTACCAAAAAGCGAGCTTTCATTTTTAATAGCTCATTTGCTGAGACTGAAAAAGTTTTATGAACGTAAGACCTGACTAAGTAAGATTGGTTTAACCATACACCTTCCTAATACCGACACCTCTGCAATTTTCCATTATTATTTAATTTCTGGGTCAATTCATTTCAAACAGAGGTTGCTTTTTCATTGGATTCTTCTGTATTGTAACTCTGTCAATTAATTGCCTTTTCCTGAAATCTATGTAGGCCTACAAAGTTATTTCAGTTTTCTTAAAAGAATCAACTTAATTATCCTTCCTAATATCAACACTTTAATGGCCAGGTGATTCTTTTTTTAAAATTCTACCCCGAGACAGAGTGCAGTTATGAAAGCTTAATGTTTAATGAAAAATCAAATACCGTATGAATATTATTCCTTTAGCCCATTTTGTACAGTCACCTCCGTTAAACCATACGAGAGACTCCTCCGAAAGAATGTGAGTTATTTTAGTTAAAGGACAGTTCAATATGAAGAAGACGCTCCGATTCCAGAATCCTTTCCTGGTTCTTTTAATAGCGTGCCAAATGTAATGCACCCTTACACGTGACGACTTTTATCCCAATGTTAATTATTTTACTTAGTGGAGTGAGGAGTCGAACACAAGATTTCATAGCAAGATAATGTTACCCCTTGACCACAACTTCTTTGAAACACAAAGTTTTATAATGGCTGTAACGCCAAAGTAAAACGGATAAAAGACAAATATAACTTTAAAACGTACTGACATTATTGCATTGTCTCACAACCACAAACAGTTTCAAGTACAATAGGCCATTTCTATTCTGTTCTTGAGTATAGATTATGCTCCACAAAGTTAATATAACAGGTATGAAGTACCTCTACTTGAAATGATAAACGTTATTACCGGTTTCATAATGACACATGCTATCTCACAATTTAAATATCTGTTAATGTTGATCTTAAGCTGTTGTGACGCACTACCACTTTTTATGCATGCTAAAGTCTGCATCGGCGTATGATATTGTCAATCTTGAAACATCGGGTATTTCCGTATTCTCCGGTTAATACACAGTCTATTGCGAAGCATAAAGGCCAAGGTGATCAGATTGATGATATTGTTAGTAACAAACATTCAGCATCTTAAATCATTAAGGCAAGTAACATAATTCTTCAGATGGTGTATAACGCTCAAAGAAGAGGGTTCGTAGGATTTATATAAGAAAATGTCCTATTATTATTTTTTTTTTACAAAATTTCGAAAAACATGGATTTGTCTTACTATAAAACGTCAAATAAATCCAGAGGGACAGCGTGGAATGGAAAACGGAGTGTTAAGCGAGGCTTTTTATCCACATTGTCCAGTAGGTCTTTTGCAACATTTTCAGTTATAAATTTGATATCGCTAATATTATGACGTCATAATACAACGTCAAATTGTGGCGTCAGTATGCGCACGTGTAGCTAGGGGAAAAATAACCAGACTGCGATTTCTGGTGATTTCACTGGTGCTGGAAAACTTCATCTTACATCCCGGGGTGTAAGATGACTCTCGTGCTGTAAATGACGTATAACGAACTACATGTGAGTTGTAGATTTGTGTAGTAATGATCATATTTTACGTAAATTTGGATAAAAATCAAATACCTTGAAAGTTTCTCTTCGTTCCTATCATTTAACGGAAAAAACATAACGTTTCACTGCAGATGATAAAACAAAACCGGAACTATTACGTTGTTTTCGTCTTTTTCACGTCATGACGTACTTCCTGTTTACGGACGTAAAGTCCTCGCGTTTTGTTAATACGCTGCATTAAGAGAAAAGTGCTATATGAAAATAAATATTTATTTTTTATTTTTTTACTATTATTTGTTGAATATGGCATGCAAGAAAAAGATTCTATCACTCTCTCGAGTAACTGTTTAAGCGGTAACTCAGCAAAGGTTCGTTACTATCAGAAACAGTTACCCTCGAGCCGGATATCTCCATCTGCACCTACCATCAGTGAAAGACTCTTATAATCTTCCACTCGGATAACCTGGCCTTTTCCCGCTAGGTAGACAAGAATAATTTCCTAATAACCTTTGGGACAATGTACAAAACTATCAAAAAGCGAGCTTTCATTTTTAATAGCTCATTAGCTGAGACTGAAAAAGTTTTATGAACGTAAGACCTGATTAAGTAAGATTGGTTTAATCATACACCTTCTTAATACCGACACCTCTGCAATTTTCCATTATTATTTAATTTCTGGGCCAATTCATTTCAAACATAGATTGTTTTTCCATTGGATTCTTCTGTATTGTAACTGTCTGTCAAATAATTGCCTTTTCCTGAAATCTATGTAGGCCTACAAAGTTATTTAAGTTTTCTTAAAAAAATCAACTTAATTATCTTTCCTAATATCGACACTTTAATGGCCAGGTGATTCTTCTTTTTAAAATTCTACCCCGAGTTATGCAGTTATGAAAGCTTAATGTTTAATGAAAAATCAAATACCATATGTACCTTTATGTTAGATTAGTCAGACTGTTAGAGAAAAATCGGGTTCTAATGGTAATAATATATACTACGGTAGTTACAAATGTAGCTTGCTTTTAGTGCGCTTTGTGAGAGATAATCGTAGCGAAATCTGTGTCACAGACCCGGATCCAGGTCGATGAGAAGTGGCCTATACTCATCGACAATGCACCCTACTATTTTGGCAAAAGGAATAATATTCTCTCAAAATTTAGACCTAGAAACGCCCAAGAGGCCACTATTTTATACCTATATTTCAAAAGCTCCTCTTACCCCCTCCCCACAACCAAGAAGGGAGTAACCCCTCCATCACTTCAAAAAGCACCAGAGGCCACTATTTCATACCTGTATTTAAAATAATTCCTGTAATGAGGGGAGTGCCCCACCAGTAAATGCACCAGAAGCCATCATTCCAGGGGAAAACCACCTTACCCCCTCCCCCTATATGGCCAGCGCTTACCCCACCCCCACCCCCAAGTCAAATATTTCTGGATCCGGGCCTATGTCATATGAAATTGTTGATTATTTTCAGTGTACAAATTGTGCCTTATTTATATATCAAGAAACAAAAACAAGTGTATTACTTATAGGAAAAACTGCTTCTGATCTGGTTCTAATATGCATTTCTCTTTTAAAACACTCTTACGCTACAGTGACGTCACGTTAACGTGCGGTGACGTCAATGTTTTTGTTGCTACTAACTTAAAGAAAGAGCGCTACTATATTGTATGTACTGTTTTAGATTAAGGGCATATAAGAATCGAAATAATTTAAAGCAAAGCCTTGATTTACACTATTTATACACTCGGGCGGTAATATGTCGTACAAATAATTTCATAAACTATTACGCCCGACGTATAACCGTGTCTATAATAGGGCAGTTTACACGTTTACGTCAGAATAATGCAGTTTTAACTCGCGATATTTTTGCTGATGTACGAACATGACTTCCAAATTGAACTGATAAAAAGTACTTGCACTGAACCTATTAATAGGCAATACGCTAGGAGGACCGAGTACTTGCACTGAACCTATTAATAGACAATACGCTAGGAGGACCGAGTACTATTATAATCATCATGCTGAATCAGAGGAAACGTTGATTATATTTTAGATGTAAATTTCTACTTCATGCTTTATAGAAACTCTTGTCAAGCATGCCCCTTTGCATCCAAATTTTGTACAGGCGTATGGTATAGAACACATTAGCACACATAAGTTTGAACTCGTCTTTATAAGTTTCGTTTAAGATTTGTGTCATGTGCGTGATTAATCGAATTAAACATTGTGAGGTCAACGGTATTTAATTAACCTAGTATGAAGTTTTAATAACGCAGTACTGCAGACGTGTTTAAATGTATTCATATTATTTTCGAGGAAGCGTGAATGAATACATTTGCATATGGTTTATATTTTTCTGTTAATGTTTTCCACACGCTATGTAATGTGACTGACTGCTAGTCAACTGATAAAGTATTTTCATTTATATAGCACTTTATTGTGACAGCACTTTTATCTACAAATTGTGATATGTTCATTGATTTAATTCTGTTGTAACTATGTGAATATTTCATTACATAAAGTTTTACCAAATTCATGAGAGTTCTAGCATACATCATGATTTTTCTATAATTATGAATTGTGTTTTACTAAAATCTCACAGGCCTTGAGTATTGTGTGGTCGTTAAACGTAAAACCTCACTGTCCTGGAGTAAATGACGATCGCTGAACGTAAAACATCACTCTCCTGGAGTTGTGGACGGTCGCTGAATGTAAATCCTCACTCTCCTGGAATAGCTGACGGTCGCTTAACCTAATTGACGGTTGCTGAACGTAAAACCTCACTTATCTGGAGTTGTGGACGGTTGATGAACGTAAAACCTCACTCTCCTGGAGTTATGTAGGGTTGATGAACGTAAACCCTCACTGTCCTGGAGTTATGGAAGGACGCTGAACGTAAAATCTCACAAGACGTTCATTTTTCATAGTCATGGAGTTGTGTACTGTCGCTGAATAATGTATGGTTACTGTTATTAGATCAGGCGCTTCAAAGAGAAAAAAGTTTATAGGGAAGTTTCGCTCACTTTAAACCATTACGTAAACGGTTGTTATTTTTGTTTTTCAAATCAGAAAAACCATTGAAATGTTGGTCAGATGCACTCTTTATAGTATTATGTAACATATTTTAATTTTCATTGGCACTGAAATCAAGTAAAGTCTTTATCATCATTACCAGGTATTTTCTTTACATTTTATTTAACTTTACGTCGAAGCACTGTTTCTACCAACTATGACAATTGTTATATCTGGACAACCTCCTCAGGTTCAGGCATAAAATTTGAAGACGGCAACATTAATTTCTTGCGTCCACCAATGAGAAGTTGCCGCCATTTTGTTAACAAAATTTCTGAACAGTGTATGTTTTCAAAATGATACGTTTTTGATAATGTATACATGGAAATGCTTGTGAAGTTGTATTTTTCTTTTGCATTACAATGTGACCGTAACAGTTTAATATCATAATAAGTTGTCAGACACAGAGAAGAACAGTCTTCTCGGGTTCAGCCACAAGTATAAACTCAGTTACAATCATAGTTTAGTAGTTTTTTCTTATTTCATTTTATTTGTCATTGCTAAATGTATATAATGTTAAGTAAATAACTGTTTATATAGTGTTGATGACAAAAGTGCACTTTGGACATGTGCGGGTAATAAAAGCAAATCTGAAAACAGCTCGACACGTGAAAGCACACCAAGCCGACTCCGTTGATAAGAATCTGTGTCTTGTATGGTAGGTGTTCAAATGCTCACAATTTTCCTACATCAAGGGTAGAACCCTATTTTCTTGCGATATCTTCACTTCTGAAGATACTTAGCAAGCGTTGAATAGAACTGTATGCATGTCCGGATGTCTTGCCGCTGTCTTTTTATTTATGAAATTTGCAGTCAATATTATAAAGTTTAAATATCTGCCAATAAAGTTATATCACATAAGAAGTGTTATCGCTCTCTGCTATTTAACTCCTGACTTTGTATTGATACATTGAAATTGATTACATTTTCTGTTTGCCTTTGATAAGAAACATGGATTACTATATATATTAAAGTCTGTACTTCTATTTTTGGAAATCTTTAAGAATGGGAAATCAGACCACGTTGAAGTATTATCTACTTTTTTATTTACTGGAGCGGATAAGAAAAAAGAAAACTGGAATACTGTTGTAGTATTAAAGGTAGACTTTGAACCCCACTCATTTGATGCAACATTGAAACTTTCCACAAAGGGTTGTATCACCTGGCTTTTGTTGACTCACAAAAGCTTGTTTTTCTTTGAAACGGACAATTTACATTATCTTTCTTGTGTTTTAAATTGTATACACTAATACTGTTTAAACAGTACTTTTTGTTTCTGCGTCATTTTTATAGACAAGGACGGCTTGAATTTGATAAAGTTGCATTCAATGTTTACATATATCTTGAAATTGTCATTAATCCCGACCCTATAAATCAGCCTTTGATATAAAGCGACTAAAAATCAAATCCGATAGCATAGTTTATGTGTCGTCGCGTGTTTGAATATTCATTCAGTATATTAAAGATCAACTGTGTGTGACATTTACACTTAAAATAAAACGTTTATGAATACTTATATAACCAGCATTTGATAATTGACATGTACTTTATATTATAAGTGCCAATCAGCGCACGTTACTTTGGCAAACATATGATAATTGAAGCAAGTTGAAAACGTGCATGCATTTTAAAGACCTCGATCTCTAATGGATGTCATGCGTTATCGCTAGCAGTCATAAAGCAATATTCGATATTGGAATTTTAAGTGACACGTTTCAATTATTGAGAAAAAATATCATGACCAAAAAGGTACAAAGTTTTTGTATAACAGTGATATACTTTTATGTTCTTACTGAAGCAGACATTGATAAGAAGGAAATACATTTTAGGTAGTTGTGAAAACTGTTCATATTATACTGGATTCTATACTGGATTCGATTAAACGGAATTCGAAAAAAAATAGGAAAAAAATACCAAAACAGAAACGTTTACTTTTTCACTTATTTTAGGTAATGTGAACAAACGATTTGAAAATTTTATCAAAGAAAGAAAAAGAGTTTTCATTACGACAACGTGTAACAATGAAAGTCGCTTCAAAAGTCTGTAGACAGGAGTTATAGTGAAAGGATTTGGATGTTACAGAATTATGTTCTCGAAAATCACGACGACGCCGACGCAAAGTTTAACTCGCTCACCTGTCTACTGGGTTGAAATGGTTCCTGCGCTGCCACAACAATATGAAAACCGAGAATGTCCACAAGATGACGGGGGCTGTTTGATGAAAATGATTAATAACTCGACGTCTTATGACGACATGGTATGCTCTCAGCTACCGGACAACGTTAACGAGAAAATAAAACAAAAAGAACTCATTCCGTTGACAATATTAATTCTTTCGACAAATTTTCTAGTACTGTTATTTATTATTGTGAACAAGAGATTTCATACGCCGACATATATATTTGTGGCCTCACTGGGCGTCGCCGATTTATTTGTTGGATTTGTTTCTATAGTAACATTAGCCACAAAAGCCAATGAGAAAAGTCAGGATATGTGTCTGGCAAGGATTGGCTTCACCGTAGCAGCCATTTCCGCGTCAGTTTGGTCGCTCACGTGCGTAGCACTTGATCGGTATATTGCAGTAACTCGTGCACTTCTATATAAATCCATCATGACAAAAAGGAAAACAGTGACTGGGATCGCGTGTTCTTGGCTGTTTTCAATGGTAGTTGGATTTCTTCCTTTGGCAGGATGGAAAAATGATTCTTACAAATTTTATTGTTCTTTCATGTATGTTTTACCTAAATATTATATTGTATTTTTATTCTCCGTTTCCGCTGTGATACCATTGACGACAATGTTCATAATTTATGGAATTTTATTCAAAAGTGCAAGATTTCATATAAAACAGATTGAGATTATCGAAAAACTGCAGTCAGACAAACGGAATAGCAGAATGTTTGGTATTTCAAGTAGAAATCTCCGATCCATAAAAACATTTGCTGCTATACTTGGGTGTGTGGTGATAACATGGCTACCCTTCCTCATAGCTACAACAGTTCAAATTATTCAAACTACGGGAAATTGTACTTTGCAGGAGGTTATTGGTACACATTTACTTGTTCTCGGTTTTTCTAATTCGTTTCTCAATCCGCTAATATACGCTTTGGGAACCAAAGATTTTCGGGCAAAAGTTGGCCAAGTGTTTAAAAGACGTTGCTATGCGATAAATACATCACAAGTGTTTCCAAATGACGTCGAAATGTCCCAGTCGACTTGACGGTTTAGTTGAGTTCAGTCCTGTGATCAAAATTGTTTTAAAAGAGTAATTCTGGTCTGTAATTCGAGCGGAGCTTACTAGTTCGTGTTTAGAGGCCAACACAGCATCCACTGCTGCACCATTTCTCATACTGCCTATTGTTACATCAACATTAAACATTACCGAGTTTGTATTAAATTTATGAAAACCATTTACATGATTTAGCATAGGTTATTTACATCTAACGTATGATTTTGTAGCATGTATAAACACTGATGTATTTATAGATATAATACAGTTACATTTCCGCCAACCTTCTAAAATGTACATTTTTGGCTTACTTCTATTTTTACCTTGATAAACATATCCTTCATTATTTATGGGCCAGTATGATCGCATATCAGAGTCATAATAGATAGTTTAGAACGGTTAAATGTGGTACATGATATATCGGTAATATAAAACACGTCTAAATACTTTCAAACGCTTAAATGTATTACTGAGCCGTGCCATGAGAAAACCAACTTAGTGCATTTGCGACCAGCATGGATCCAAACCAGCCTGTGCATCCGTATAGTCTGGTTAGGATCCATACTGTTCGCTAACGGTTTCTCTAAGGGTTTGAAAGCGAACAGTAAGGATCCTGACCAGACTGCGCGGATGCATCCTAGTCGCAAATAAACTTTGTTGTTTTTCCCATGTTGCGGCTCAGTTATATCTGGGTAATATAAAAAACGTACGGTTAAAAGCGTTACATGATATATCGGGTAATACAAAACACGTACGGTTAAATGTGTTTAAGAAATAATATATCTCATCCAGCGATTTGTCGTTGAATAAATCATTGTTTGGAGTTTCAGATGCGAAGGAGTTATATCACGAGGACGCAGCCCGAGTGATATAATAAAACGCATCTGAACGACAAACAATGATTTATTCAAGAGCTAAATGAGATATATTATTTCGATTCTAACACCTAACCAAGGATTTTTAAGTACATCCTTGATGACATTCATTAAATATTTGCCCCTTTTCAGTCGGTTTCTTTTCCAGCGCGCCGCTATGCCGTTTGACGCCATGACGTAATAATTATGACGTCAGAACAATGATTTGTTGTATAATAATTCACCGTTTTCTGCCTTCTTTGTTTAACAAGAAAATGAATCGGATCGTGTCAGAATACGTGATATATCGGGTAATATAAAGCACGTACGGTTAAATGTGTTACACGATATATCGGGTAATTTAAAATACGTACGTTTAAATGTGTAACACGATATATCGGGTAATTTAAAACACGTACGGTATCGGGTAATTTAAAACACGTACGGTTAAATGTGTTACACGATATATCGGGTAATTTAAAACACGTACGGTTAAATGTGTTACACGATATATCGGGTAATTTAAAACACGTACGGTTAAATGTGTTACACGATATATCGGGTAATATAAAACAGGTATCAATGTTCTCAAAAGGTTTAAGTGATACTTGATATATCTTGTTACTATAAGACTTGTGTCAATATTTTCAATTGGTTATTGGTGGTACATAATATATCTATTTTCAAAAGGGTGAATGTGGTACATGATATATCAGCGCAATATAAGGCACGGTTTAATATTTTCAAAAAGTTAAAGATGGTATTTGTTAAATCAGGGTGACTTATACGCGAACGTCCAGTTTTTTTTCTGAATGCTAAAGATGATGCACGGTACATCAGGATTATGCACGACACGTTTCAATTATATTAAAAAGTTACATGTTGTACACGATATATCAGGGTAATATAAGACACGTCTCAAAATTTTCAAAACGTTTTATGTGGTACATGATATTTCAGTCTTACTTATAATATAATAATGATATTAAAATAACAATATTTTTTAAAGAGAGGATAACATAGTTGGCTATAGTCCTTATACAAGACACCTCTCAATATTTTCAGAAGGTTTAAGATGATGCATGATATAATATCAGGGTAATAATCGACATGTTCAAAACGTTCAATGTGGTACATGATGTATCACATATATGACACGTTTCCACATTTTAAAGAGAGAGATTAAGGTGATGGTTATATACGACACATCCCAGTATTTTCAAAAGGTTTACAGTGATGTATGATATCGTGCATTTATCACAGATTTTCTACTTTCATTTCAAACTTCATGTTTGTATGTGTACTTACTGTAGTATTTATTCTGTTCTAACATTTTGTCTGTGTTATTATATTAGAGCAATAGCATAATAAACACGATTTACCTAACGATTTTTACAACATGGATGAAAAAATCTGACAGTCAGAAAATACTAGAGTTGTATTGAACTATTTTTGCATAAAAACTACTTTTTGCACTGGATCTGGGCATGTATTAACTGAAGAAAAATCGTTTATTAACAAGGCAATTCACGTGCTGTTGCTATTTTTACTAAGGAATGCTTTGACAGGCTGTAATATTTATTTCTGCGTCATTTTTTGTAATGTAGCGTTTGTGTGGTAATGTATTCATTATTTCAGCATCATTAAACCATTGAGCATCAAATCGGAGACAGGTGAATGAATTTGTTTCAAAGAATGAATATAAGAAAGCCATTTAATTTGTCGTAAACATTGTTAAATCCTCATGTTGGCTTCCGGTTGGGCATGCGCACATACTAATGTTAAAGTATACTATCTCCTTAATAAATGTTTGTCAATAACCGAAAATGTATTTAATTGCATGTAACTTATCCGATTGTTTATTTTAACGTGCACGCTGATCTTGGTCTGCACTGTTCGCAAAGGCAGAATTACTTGCCACCTGCAGGCTAAAGGTTAAAATCTATTAAAGATTGTACGAATAATCGTAAATATCCACTGATAGAGTGTTCGTGTCATGCTTTTATGCAAGAATAGCGACAGTACACGTTTGTTTTGTGTATAAACGTCTGCAGAAGCCTTTATGGGGTATGTTGCTGACCTTGACCTTGTCTCGGTCAGCAACAATCCAGACTTTAATACACAAAACAAACGTGTATTAACCAATATTCTTATAGTAAATATTTTTTACCCTAAATTCTAAATAAAAATGAATTATAAGCTTAATCAAATTTTGCTACAACTAGCTTATTTCTTTACTTTCGAGACACATTTGCTAGGAAAAAAAGAACATGCTATTTTGAGAAAGTGCTGTACTTTTTTCCGTAATACAAGGATACTCCCACCGAAAATCCGGACTTAGAAAAATTTGCTTGTCATATGCTCCAGGTTTAAGGTATAACACATACTGATGAGTTAGCCTTTAAAGAGATATTTTTAGAAGTATATTTTGGGGTCGAAGCATGGATAAAGTGGCACCGTGGATGATTTTGAATATTTTTTAAAACGAAATGCTCTAGTGAATGTTGTACAAAAAGAATCGGTATCATTAATTTGAAACAAAAATGGATGCTTAAAACATGTCTTCAAAAGATGGGGGTACCCCATACTGACAGCTCATCCATACGTATCTGAATTTTCCTCTCTATTTTTGGTAACATCTTGAAGATATCCGACCTTGTTCGGTAATTCAAGACTTTGATAACAGCGCAATTATTACTGCTCTCCATCTGAATAAATGTTTTATCGCATTTTCTCATGCAATTCAAAACAGGACAAATTGTTACTTTAATGTTTAATCACACTCTTATCTCACATTAACAAGCTTCAATGTCGTCTATAAATAAACAGTTGTTGACTAAACAAGTCGGTTACAGAATTCTTGAAGTAAATGATGAATTGTTCAGATGTGTAAGTGGCTTATATGAGATAGTTTAGGTGTTAATAGTGCGCCAAGGAAATATCGCACCGGTGGAGAAATTCTTTTGGTGGTGTAGTCCTAATAAAAAGTTGTTATGCAATTTTTATATGATGATTATATTTTTTTGAGAAATAATTGACAAAAATATTCAACATCGTTTATCTTCAATTATCTGCAACATTTATAAGCAGTCCATGTATAAACACTGATATTAATGTATATTACTTACGTTCAAAGGTACGTTATTATTTGGCTTACTTTTGCTTTACCTTGGTAAACAAATATCTTTCTTTTTCTCTTTATTTATGGACCAGCATGGTCGCATATCAGGGTCACATTCTACACGTCTCGATACTTTCTAACGGTTAAATGTGGTGCGTGATAAGTGCAGTTATTATGGTTCCCTTATTACCCTACCTCCGATAGAACTTATAATGAACAAATAACACAATGTTTTTTTGGTATGAGCCGTGGTAACCGCAGACCGACTGTTATTTATTTTATACTTCAAAACATAATTATTCATACTTCACAATTCATTATAAGATTCATAAACTATATGAGCCGTGCCATGAGAAAACCAACATGTGGGTATGCGACCAGCATGGATCCAGACCAGCCTGCGCATCCTCGCAGTCTGGTCAGGCTCCATGCTGTTCGCTTTTAAAGCCTATTGGAATTGGAGAAACTGTTAGCGAACAGCATGGATCCTGACCAGACTGCGCGGATGCGCAGGCTGGTCTGGATCCATGCTGGTCGCAAAGCCACTATGTTGGTTTTCTCATGGCGCGGCTCATATAATGCATAATACAATAATTTCATATACATGTATCAATATATCAAAACATGTTAAAGCTTGATTCAATACATTTTAACATTAAATGTACCGCATAATTATTTTATGATTACTGTACAAATGATGTCATTTTCATAAACGCCCTTTCATTGAAAAATCTAAATTCTCATTCAACACGAATAATGTTTAAAACGAAATCCACAACCTGCCGTCGGTCGTTCCCAAAGCTGAACGACTATTTAGCGTCAAAACTACCGAAAACTTCGTGCATAATCTACAGCGGAGCTAATATATCAAGGGAAATCGATTTTCGTCTAGTCACTCCTTTCAAACGACGAAAATTTCATTGATGTAGTCCTCGTACAAAATAAATTTCATTCCTTTTTTTTCCTAAAGTTGAGCATATTTTCATGAAAATAAAAATCAACTTTATTTATCTCTAACAAGTTTCCCTGTACTGTTTATAAGCATCTTTTGGTATATTTCACTGTCTTATTATATAGAAAAAGAAAAAAAAAACATTGTTTAACAGTTGTGAATTGAAGTATAGATCTGGTTAATATTTGTAGATTTCGCTTTTTCAGACAAACAGATATTATACATGTGGTACATATACTAATTTCACTGGTACTTTAACACAAAAGAATATTAATGTATAAATTAGATGAAACTTTTGTTAATTGTGTACTTTTATATAAATCTTGACATACGTAAACATGTCAAAAAGGACATGGAAGTGTACGACAGCCATATCTTTAAATAGAACTTATGATCTTTTAAATTTATAAAGCAATCAATAAAATAGTAGAAGATGCTGTTCGTCACAAAGGTTATGAAATATATAATGCCTCTCTCGCCACTATAGCACTGGCTTAACTCTTACCCTGCTAAATTTCTATAATGGACTGGTCCATCATTCAATTTGGGCAATACCATTTATTATTTGAAAATTTTACTGAATAGCGAACAGTGCAGACCATGATCAGCCTGTACGGATGTGCAAACTGATCTTGATCTTGGTCTGCACTTGTCGCAAAGGCAGAATCACTTACGCCAGCAGGCTAAAGGTTAAAGATAGCCAATGGCCATCTTTCGCTAAAATATTTTATCTTCAGATATTTACTTCAAATGTATAAAAGCTTCATCAAATGTATTTAACTTTAATAAATATATAAATTAAGTTTGCATGTAGAGCTACATTCATAATAAAATGTCATGCAGTAACAGTTGACTGTTTAAAAAAGCAGCCATTTTTTTAAGGTGGTAGTACACATTATACTGTGTCTATATATGTATAAAATGTGATCTATTTTAAACCTAATGCATAGTAATGTAAACACACATGAACTTATTGTTAATCTAATGTTTGCATACACTATATGAAGTAACTGTTCATATTTTAATATGAAAATTTAATCTAATATACCTTTAAGCAGAACTATGCAAAGTACAAGAAAGTAGAACAACACCGAGTTCAAGTATAGGCGACTTAACTGATGTTCCTGATTAATTTTATAAAGGCATCCTTTGGAATCATAGTACGTAAGTAAGGTAAAATAATAAGAGACTATAAGACACGACTATATAAATCTCATTTAGCTACAACATAAACCGTGGTAAAATATAGTTAACACAACTGATAGATATGAAAATCGTTAAAGGAAGTTTGCTTCTTTTACATGTTAGAGCAAATATCTTTACTCGATTTTACATTTTCACTTTGAGTTACGCCACCCATGAAATCATTGCATCTCGAGTTATTGACCTCATATTAACCAAATTGATTGAAATTTGTTATAACTTTAACGTAGTTTACATTCTGTGGTCATGTCTTTTTGCCCTACGTAGAATGCGCATTTGAGTTACTAAGAATCGGGCGCAGTGTAAATTCATCTATTTTATATGCTATTACATATTTTTCATATGCGATTCGGCATTCTCAAGCTGGTTCCTAATAGGAACTAGATTAGCAACGTGTAACAAAGAAATATCCTCTGTTTAAGGTCAACGACCATAGATGTCATTGCTTTGACTGCAGGTACACAAACATTTCGAAATCTTTGCTGTTTTTTCTGTTAGTTCATATATGAATTAATTGCAATAAAATGAAAAGATTAAATTACTTCTTGAGAATGTTTTAAATAATTGTAAACAGTTTTACGGGGAATGCACGTGGGTTGGGGATGCTTAACTGCAGAAGTTGGTTTTAATCTTTTAATATTCTATGTGCCTCATCCCCTAATCATACAGTATGCCGATACCACCTAAAATTATTTACTTACTTATATCGACAAAAAATTAACTAAAGAAACGTTTCGGACAGTTTTTCAACCGGTACACTTTTTGCACTATTGCAAATGCCATTGCTATTCCACGCATAAGTAGTTTATATGAAAAGAGACATGACTTTTTACGGAAATTTGACTTGCGAAAAGATTGTTTTTCAAAATAAAAGGTATATAACAGTTAGATTTATTGCCAGGTAGTATTTTAAACTTTAGGAAATTAGAGATTTCTCAAGACTCAAAATCTAAGACATACGTAGTACTGCTCCCGTCATTACATAACTCCAGACGTACTGATGACCACCGTTGAAGGTCCGTGACTTTGTGAAAAATTCAACAAACTATGTCAGGAATCTCGGGTCAGTGTTAAATTCTGATATCGAACAACAGGTGAACGTTGTGTTTAGATATAAATACATACAGCCCCACAGAATAGGTCACATCAGACGGTCCTTGGTCAGTGATGTCGTCAAATCCCTAATGAATTGTCTGTTTAGGTCACGATTGATCTAATGTTATACGTTAGTAAAAGATATTCCTACGCTTTATTGACAAACTACAAGTTCAGAACACGGCACTTCATTAAGACGTCCAGCCATAGCCACAGTGCCCCTGTGTTGATGGAGCTTCATTGGCTGAAATATAGAGCACAGTACACAATTCTGACCCACCCCTTACAGGAAGAACACAGTTATTCCCAGCCTATATAAAGGGCACGATAAATGTACTTATGCCGGATTATCAAAAGACACAGTGCCGTTAGTTGTCGGTAAGACTCGAACCGGGATGTATGGCAACTGAATATGTAAATGTACTGCTCCTAGAGTCCAACCAAGTTTAGCGCGATACCGACATTGACTGCTTTTCAATATCTCAGAATACAACACTTTGCAAACTGACCGATTAATTTTGTCTTTCAGATATATCTATCCGTTTGTAGTCTTGGGAAAAAAATCGAAGATGGAAAGTACTATTTTTCGTTAAGAAAATCAAGGATAAATATCAAACAGGTAATGCAACGTTCCAAAAACGCAGCCAACGAAACCCGCAACACGCAAATGTGCACACTTCTAACACACAAACTCACATACAAAGCAACCACACGAGGACAGAACAAAAAATAAAGGAGCACAGTGGAGCACCGCCTTTGAACGGTCAGTGGCAAATACACTACTGGGGAGCTTAAACATTAATTAAAAGGCACAATAACTTTCTCAATAAATTATTGATATTTATTATATGTCTTTGATAGCCAAAGACTACCGATAAGGTAAGTTTATGCATGTTTGATACCTTTTCTATCAAATATATCTATTTAGGAAGTAAGTTACTAGATCATTTACTTTAAAAGACATTCCACTGAAGGTCATCATCTGCTATTTGATTTATTACCTATCTGTCATCTGGAAGCATAGAACGTTTTGGGCAACATCAACATATTTATGCAATAAGAATGTCAGCAGAGGGAAAACGACAACAATTTGTCGTCTTCACAAATTTGTCAGCTTACCTGAAACCAGATCAGTTAATGTATGAAAGACACATACATATATTTTAGTGCCACGTCTTATTACTTTTAATCAATGCCACGGCGTAAAACAGAAAACAAAACGAAAAAAACAAAAAAACAAACGACCAACCAACCAAACAAACAAACAAAAAACACACATCGTTTATTGCGTGAGGCAATTCTTAAAATGTAGCTAAAGATCACATGTGTGGTAACTTACAGCTTAAATACAAGTAACATGTATGTTCTTATTTAATGAAGCACTGAAACACTGACAATCACAGGTGCTCTTCACTAATTTTGTACTTATGCAGATATTGCAAAACTTCTTGCCACTCTCTTTGGCTTTAGTTACAAACATAGTCACTCCACACTGAAAATAATACAACTGAGTCTTAAAAGTGTATACAGCCCACAAATATCATTTATCTATCTATCGAAAAAAATAAGAAGATTATTATTCTTTCCAATTTCGTCAACAGCGGACGAAATGTAAATATTACGGGCATGGGTGATAACATCTTTATATAAGCTGATTTTCTTTCATTTCCCGCGTTTGATTGACGTAAATTACCGAAAACGTTATTGGCATTACAACGGAAAGTATTTGTACACCACTTGTCGCAGAGTTGTTTTTATATTGCTATCAGAGAGTTTTATTGATAAGTTTATTTTAGATGTCATTGATATATTTAGCAGCATACACTTCGCGATGTTTGGACTGTATATTAAACAAGGATAATCCGTGTTTCGCTCCTGGTTTTGCTAACATACATGTTTGTTTTACCTCCCACCAGATTCTAGCCCTTTCATTGGTTGAGTAGTGTCACGTGGTTGCCCTCTATATTTCTATAGAAGGTCAGTGGGTGACCCTACATGAGAATTGCAATTCAAAATTGCATGACTTGGACCATAAAAGTAACATTATTATCTTAAAAATTCAAAAGGATCCTACTACCACCTTCAGAGACCTTTCGAGAAGTAATTAAGTGGTCGAGTGCTTCGCCTCGCCCTCTATAAAGCATTCTGATCCTACATATTTCCGTAGAGGGTCGGTAACAAACCCAATAATTAATAATATCGTAGAGAGTGTGAGGTAAATAAGGCTTACAATATAGATACCATTGCTTTTAACAATGTTCCAGTTTATAATTGTATTATACATAATACAATATATGTGACAAGAAAGATTACTTATATTTTGATATTGTCAATTTCGCTCGCCTTGATGGAGGCCAGGTCGTAGGCTCCATATAAACCAGCTCTTTTTAATTCCTCCTCTAGACAGGTGACAATTGTCCGCTGTTCTGCTTCATGGTGCCCTGGTGTTTTGTTTGGTGCTTCGGCTTCGCAAAGTCGTCGAGTACAAAGGGTTACGGTTCTATCGGTTTTGATTTGTATATCTTATTATGAACATATTCATGTTTTACTGTGTGTTACTTCGGTTACAGTTACGTATGTACAAGATTCACCTGGCGGAGAGTAATTTTATTTACACTGCACATAGCAGGAATTGAAGAGTGAGGTTGCCGCCAGTAAAATAGTTTAAACTCCCGAGCGTTTGTTTGCCGCTGACTGTTCCCAGGTGATTCCCTGTTCTGTGTCCTCTTTATGTATATGTGTGCCTGTTTGTTACTTCTATGTTATTTTTATTATAATTATTGTATTGATGGTGTTAATGTGTACGTGTATTAAGCCGCTGTGTACGTGTATGCATTTACACCTAATCCCCATTCCTACTCTCATTTGGAGTGTTGTGTGGGCGACTGCGGTTTTTGAACGTGTTTTTTCCCAACAAATTTCATAAATGACAAACATTATTCCATGCCATATTGATTGCATAGAGAACTCTGTTGTTAGAAGTCCATCCTCATATGTATTTTTACAAAATCTTTTAAGAAGTAAGTGCAAAATACAATATTATGTGTTTTACGAGGTCAAAACTCTCAGGACATGTGTTTGTAGTACAACATTATTCTGTCTTGTTTTTAATTGTCAAACATTGTTAAATGCAGGGCAAACTATGTGTTTAATACAACAGCGATAAGAACGATAATAACGTTTCAAGTGATATTTCATTGAAATATGGATATGTACTTAATGTTGTTGTTTTTTTTTTTGGATATTTTCATTTCAGGTATTGGGACTACTTCAGATATTCAATTTTCAATGTATATCGTTATATGGTTATTCGTTGATAAAAGAATGTATCATTTTATTTCATTTTGTTTGAAACAATGTTTTCGATAAATAATAGCTTCGGTGTTCATGTCTTAAAATTTTGCGCTAAGACGTTGAGCTCTCCATAATCTGACACTGATTTCATGTTTGATGTTGGCGTTTCTTTCTCCCCTACCCCCATCCCCCAACCCACTTCCCCCTTATATGTGTTCTCCCTTGCATTTGCACCCCTCCTTTTACTAAGAGTGAGTTATCGTGCTAAACATGATTTTGGCCGCCGGCCGTACTTTGGTGGTGCCCACTGTTGTCCCCCACCCGCGCGCGTGTGTGTATTTGCGTGCTTTTGCGTGTGTGCGTATGTGTGTCTTAGACGGTGCCACACTGTCTTGTTTTTTCTTACTTGTCTTTTGTTTATCCATGTATGTTAGTTGTGTGTGTATGTTTGTCTTGTGTACGTTCGTGTCTGCGCTGTTGTGGTTTACGTGGTAGGGAGACTACGTTTTAGGAACGTGGCTTTCCCTGTTGAATATTCATCCTTGCTTTTTTCCACCCTCTCTCTCTCTCCCCCCCAAACACCAGACCCTTTCATCTACACCTTATGCTCACTCCCCGCCTCCATTTGTATATAATAAATATGTACTTGATGTTGGATTTTTGAAGCAACCCGTCTACAGTATGTTTTACATTACAGCTTCTTTTTGATATGGGCCTACTTTGCGATGCATGGCTCTATGGCTGTGTTCTGGATGCTCTTTGTTTCCGGGAAAACTACCTTTACCTTTTATCTTTTATTTATGATATTTTCATGTTGTTCTTAACATTAAGTACAACATGTAAATCCTGTTCTGAAGGGTTGCAAAGATCTTCGTAATATTTGCGTACATGAAAAATAATTGAAACATCCAGGTATATTCAAAACTGTCCAGCTGCCAATATTCTGGTTGTCGCAATACCGATACAGTAATTCTTCGACAAGCTTGTCTCTTTACACATGTGATAATCAAACAAGTCAATGAAAATTAAATGAGCCGCACCGTGTGAAAACCAACATAGTGCGTTTGCGACCAGCATAGATCCAGACGAGCCTGCGCATCCGCGCAGTCTGGTCAGGATCCATGCTGTTCGCTTTCAAAGCCTATTGCAATTAGAGAAATCGTTAGCGAACAGCATGGATCATGACCAGACTGCGCGGATGCGCAGGCTGGTCTGGATCCATGCTGGTCGCAAACGCACTATGTTGGTTTTCTCATGGCCCGGCTCAAATGTATTTACTTCCTTATAGCTCTTATCTTTGGATTATTTTTTTCGCTCAGAGAGTAAACTGACGTTGAAGGAATTCATATAACGGGGAAAATGTCTGTTAAAGTTGACAGAACTGGTTAAGTTAATTGTGCGAAATACTGTCAAAAGCAAATTATTGAACACGCAATCAAAATGACATTGATAAATTACAAAAAAGATATTAATCCCATGTAGAAACCACATTCACTGCTCCCAAATATTGTTTGCTGTCTGCAATATTATTTTATAGCGATATTTTGTAAACAATTAAGTACCCTTGTATATCTATACAAAAGTTGTCTTATCTTTTAGGCTTAAAGTGTAGTAAATACTACCTAAAAATTCTGAAAACGGAACCTATAAAGAGCTAAATGACCGTGCATTTTTGCACGTGTAGTATCAAAAACAGCATGCTAATTTGGCAAGCCAATGTCGTCAATATCTTTACTATGATTGATAACGTAGGTGAAAGTGCGTTTTAGTTAACTTTCCTATCCAAATGGCTTTGTTCTGCCAGTTCTAATATAGAACAACATTTTTTACGTGCATGTGGTTAATTATACCGTTTCCTTTTGCATGTTATATTGATATATATATATATAATATATAGTCTGTTACTTCCCTTCACACCTTTCTCTTGTATTTTCCCAATCCCCGTTTTACATTTTTAATATTAACCTTAATACGTTCTTCTCTGATAGCACGTATGATAATTTTCCAACATTTATTCCAAGTGTCAAAAAATCGAAAACAGCTTTTAATTTCATGAAATATTGAACCCGAAACAATCACCGGATAGGAAACGTTCTAATTAAGAAATTCAATGCTTACAGTTTCACGTTAACAGTTTCGTTCAGAAATAAGAAAAATATCGCATTATTTTTAATATCTACTGCTGCCGTTCTACACTAGGGAAGTAGTTCCAAATATCTCTTTATAAGGAATAGGAAGAGTCGTCCAGTCCAAAATGAAACAAAATATGGATATTTTTTGGACTGAAGTCCAATATGAAAAATATGGAGTTTATGGACTAGATTTCGGATGTTGATATATATACTTAAGAAAATGTGAATGCATTTTAAATAACACAGTACAATACTGGTTTCTAATGTTTTGTCACGTGATAGAAAGAAAAGCTTCCAATTGCTTGAAAATATATAGGTTAGAAATAACATCATGTTATTAGTTGACCTACTTTGCGATCTGTACTTGCTGTGCCCAATGCTCCCAGGGAGCCTACTCTTTTTTTTTATTTTTTGAGTGATGTTTCTTGTCATCTCTGCTTGAAAAGTATAAAAGACAAGAAATTTATCAATATGAAACTGCAGTGATTACTAGCTCTGCTCGGTTCAGAAATGAAAGGCACCATATTATTGTTTAGCCAGTTTGCAAAATAAAGTTTCACATACATGTGAAGCTATTTCTAGAATTTACTTAAGAAATAATATATCTCATCGGTGATTTGTCGCTGAATAAATCACTGTTTGGAGTTCAGATGCGAAGGAATTATATCACGAGGGCGTAGCCCGAGTAATATAATGCTACGCATCTGAACGACAAACAGTGATTTATTCAAGAGCAAATCACTAAATGAGATATATTATTTCGATTCTAACACGTTATCAAGGACTTTAAAGTACACCATGTCGGCATGCATTAGATATTTGCCCGTTTTCAATCGGGTTCTTTTCCAGCGCGCCGTTACGCCGCTTGACGCTATGACGTAATAGTTGTGACGTCAGAACAGTGAATTGTTGTTTATTAAATCACTGTCTCCAGCCTTCTTTGTTTAATAGGAAAATGAATCGGATCGTGTTAGAATTTGCGTCTTGAAACGGATTGAAAGAAAAGGTTGACCAAAAAGACAAACGTACGGCCAAGCGGACGGACGGACGGAGGATGGACACACATATCTAATATATGAAATTTTACAATATCAAAGAAAACGTGTGTTTAATTCAACATAAATACGTGTAGTAAACACGATATTTGTCTCTCCAGCAAATGCTCTGGCATGTGCGGGAGTAATTAATATACGATCGCGCTGCATTAATGAATGTTTGATTGATGTGCCCTATAGCTGTTATATCACTTACATAACATTAGGTGACTTGCTGATATATCCTGATATATCATATTGAAAAGTATGTTATTGGGAAGTATGTTAACGGGACGCTTGGAACATGAATTCTTGGAATATGAAAACGGTCTTATTTTACCGGACCGTGTTTAAATTCTCGAATGGTGTTTTTGGTCGTTCGAAAATGGTGCCCAACTGAGTTCTTTTATTTGCTTGTTGTTTATGTCTAATTGTTTGACTGTGTATTTTTATGTTAATATTAATTATTTGAACATCCATACATATTCTTTAAATGTTTTTATGGTTATGTTTCTAATAGGTTACGTTCTTCGGATATGGGTATTCCAACAGGATCTTTTCCGTTGTTTAAGAAATAATATATCTCATCGGTGATTTGTCGCTGAATAAATCACTGTTTGGAGTTCAGATGCGAAGGAATTATATCACGAGGGCGTAGCCCGAGTGATATATTGCTACGCATCTGAACGACAAACAGTGATTTATTCAAGAGCAAATCACTAAATGAGATATATTATTTCGATTCTAACACGTTATCAAGGACTTTAAAAGTACACCTTGTTGGCATGCATTAGATATTTGCCCGTTTTCAATCGTGTTCTTTTCCAGCGCGCCGTTACGCCGCTTGACGCTATGACGTAATAGTTGTGACGTCAGAACAGTGAATTCTTGTTTAATAAATCACTGTCTCCAGCCTTCTTTGTTTAATAGGAAAAAGAATCGGATCGTGTTAGAATTTAGTATTTATATCTCGCACCCAAGAAACCATTTAATTGCAATGAAATATTTACACTGTTTATCCTTGGTAAACGCACAGGTGACAATATATGTGAGATTGAACCTTTTTCCACTGAGTTTTCAATCGTTCCTTAAACATGAATGAGTATCATGTATATATGAGCTGCGCCATGAGAAAACCAACATAGTGGCTTTGCGACCAGCAAGGATCCAGACCAGCCTGCGCATCCGCGCAGTCTGGTCAGGATCCATGCTGTTCGCTAACAGTTTCTCTAATTCCAATAGGCTCTGAAAGCGAACAGCATGGATCCTGACCAGACTGCGCGGACGCGGATGCGCAGGCTGGTCTGGATCCATGCTGGTCGCAAAGCCACTATGTTGGTTTTCTCATGATGCGGCTCATATTTTGACATAGTTCTGGTACTTTATTGATTCTGAGTGGTTTTTAATGAGCAAATGCTTAATAATATGGAGCCTCTCTATAGACCCCAATCCCTCCTTATGTACTGAATAAAAAAAATGTGTCACCCAAATGCATTATGCAATCAGTCACAAAAGACACTTGCGGAAATATCGCAAACCTGGATGACAACCGCACATTAATGTACTAAAGTGATTTCATGATTTCAAGTCTTAATATATGCAATAAACCATTTAGGTGCCGTTCTCGAGTATTGATGTTAATATAAATGGCATAAAACACCTCTACTTAAAATGATAAAGTTATTGCTTGTTTCATAATGACATATGTTACTGCACAACTTGAATATGGATTGTTAAGTCATTGTAATGCACTGCCGTTTTTTTTATTCATGCTGAAAACCTGCCTCGTCATGGGTTAGCGACACAACATTAAAATAAACATTAAAATATGACCTTTAAAAGGTATGTAATTTAAATCTTATAATAATGAAACATGTATTAGGAGGTAAAAGGTAAAAGTGATAAGTTAGTTCTGTTTAAAAGCATCATTCCGTTCAAAACCATCATAGTTATTCATCCATTATTTAATGTATTACCTTCTAATGGATCCTATAAAACAATTTTTACATTGATACAATGCAGTCAATTCATATTGCAACAGAACAGGTTCTATTGTGTCTATTCAAGAAGCCTAATTACTTATTATCCCATGTATATTACTGTATTGCCAATATAGTACGTGCAGTATACCAGAAAATTCTTTTACTTATACTAACATTTTAAAGTCATGAAATTAATAAAGGTGCAACAAATGCATTACTAAAAAAACTTTGGATGCTCGATTGCGAGATCTGGCCGGAAGAATTCCAATCGAGGGCGATTCCTGTGAATCTAAGCACATATCTAAAACCCGTTTTGTTAACGAGGCATACAAGGCAGTGTGTTTAGAAAAAGGAGTTAAAGGAAAAAGCAGCAACGTAGGAACACAACATTTATTTTTGTACTCGTTCTAATCAACTTTTACTTAACAATATCTTTCAGTCTGAAAATTTTGATTATTGCCTATACATTTTGTATATATTTTTAGGCAAATCAGTCATGAAATTGATGTTACCCCAAACTCGATTCATCTATAAATACGTGTAAAGGCAGAAATGCATTGAAAGCTGCTACTCTCCAGAACACGGCCATATAATAAAACTGTTACAGTTAATATTCAAATAATTATTAGAAACACAATATCAGATTCTTTCACTGGTTGTAGATACAGATGCATTTTTCAACAGGTTTTCTGGAACGGCGGTGGGATATGACATGCTGAAAAATAATGCAAATGGTTATAAATATGTGGTGCATATGTTCATTTCAAGTCCAATCTGCATATAAGTCTGATGTAATTCAGTGACAGACAAATATTACTGTAGCGGAACAAACTTGATAAATTTACGTTACTGAAAACAAATTAGAGTTGTTTATTCCACGGAAATATCGAGTTCAAAAATATATGATATTTTTTCTAGTCAATAAACAGAAGTTCGTGAAAATGATACTTTCGTTATCCGTTTATATTTACATTCAACAATCAAATATCTTACATACCAGTAATTCGCCGTAAAGTTGGTGTTTGTCATTGTGATAGTGACCTCTCGACACTGGTGCCGGTTATACGGTGTGATATATTCCAAATCTAATTGATTGGAATAGTTTGAATCGAATACTGTCAAAGTTTCGACAGACCAGCTGAGAATCTTGTTGTTTAAAGACAGCATCCTCACAAAGCACCAAACCGTTTTTTTTTCCAAGAGGCAGAGCCAATATTGATTCAATTATCTCTTTTTAATAACCATTGAAATTGAATAAGCATAAACTAAACTAAACTAAACTAGACTACACTAAAACCTAGTTACTGACTGAGGACCAGCGTCGTCATTTGGAAACACTTGTGACGAATTTAACACGTTGCAACGTCTTCTAAATACTTGTCCAACTTTTTCCCGAAAATCTTTGGTTCCTAAAGCATATATAAGTGGATTAAGGAACGAATTAGAAAAGCCGAGAACCAGTAAATGTGTACCAATAACCTCATGCAAAGTACAATTTCTCGTAGTTTGAATAATTTGAACTGTTGTAGCTATGAGGAAGGGCAGCCATGTTATCACCACACAGCCAAGTATAGCAGCAAATGTTTTTATGGATCGGAGATTTCTACTCGAAATACCGAACATTCCGCTATTCCGCTTGTCTGACTGCAGCTTTTCGATGATCTCAATCTGTTTTATATGAAATCTTGCACTTTTGAATAAAATTCCATAAATTATGAACATTGTCGTAAATGGTATCACAGCGGAAACGGAAAATAAAAATACAATGTAATATTCAGGTAAAACATACATGAAGGAACAGTAAAATTTGTAAGAATCATTTTTCCATCCTGCCATAGGAAGAAATCCAACTACCATGGAAAATACCCAAGAGCACGTTATCCCAATAACTGTTTTCTTTTTTGTCATGATGGATTTATAAAGAAGTGCACGGGTTACTGCAATATACCGATCAAGTGCTACGCACGTGAGCGACCAGACTGAAGCGGAAATGGCTGCAACGGTGAAGCCAATCCTTGCCAGACACATGTCCTGACTTTTCTCATTGGCTTTTGTTGCTATTGTTACTATAGAAACAAATCCAACAAATAAATCGGCAACGCCCAGTGATGCCACAAATATATATGTCGGCGTATGAAATCTCTTGTTCGCAATTATAAACAATAGCACGAGAAAATTTGTCAAAATAATTAAAATTGTCAAAGGAATGAGTTCTTTTTGTTTTATATTCTCGTGTACGTTGTCCGGTAGCTGCGAGCATACCGTGTCGTCGTAAGGCGTCGAGTTTCTTAGCACTCGCATTAAACAAGCTCCGTCATCTTGCGGACATTCTCGATTGCTATGTTTTTTCGCTGGAATCAGTTCTATCCAGTAGACAGGCGAGCGAGTTGTGCTGGGTACTAATGTCGTCGTGAGTTTCGAAAACATTTTCCAATATAACTTCCAGATTGCACTGAGCACTATAAAATACCAGCATGCAAAATTTTTAACTGCAGAGCTAACTAACACGTTTAGCGGCAATGTTTGTATCAAGTATTTTTATTGCTTTTTTTTTCTTCTTACACTGAAAATTTAAATTTTAAAGACTGGTCCACTTCTGTCCTGATCTTATAAAAAAGCAACAAAATAACCTTTATTTCAGCTCCACGTTCGAACACATTTCAGTTTTAAAAGTTTTCACTGTTAATTCTAGTTTATCTTTCCTGACTCAAATATAAAACAGTGTTGCTCATAATGAATCCTTTTCTTCTTTTTATGATAAATAGTTTAATAATTCGATCGAGTTATTTTCTCCATGAATCAAGCACACCGTATGAAATATTCAACATCACGTATTTTATAAAACCAAGAAGCGATAACAAAAAGTGTTCTTCAGCCAAGGTAATGCGCGTTGATTGGTGCTTTTAATACAAGGAACATATCAGTTATCGAATTCTGCCTGAAGTATAACAAACGTTTTTAGTCACACACAGCCAATCTTTGATATCAAACACATGACGAAAACCCATATTCTGCTTAAACGTACTTAATTTTTCATTGTTTTATACCAAATGATAATTTACAACGTCATGTTTTATGACAATTTCAAATTATACGTAAAATGAAGTTAATGTTGTTCTTGTCAAGTGCTAAAAAGTCACGTAGTTTTCCTTTGGAGATATACTGCATTTTCTAAAAGTGGAATTATGCACATTTTTTCTAGTAAAACTTCAACTGAAATAAGTGTGTGTGTGAAAAGGGTGGATGAAATTATAGCTTTTGACCAAATATACCAAACTCTTCCTGTTACCAGTATGAAATAGTGACTTTCCAAATATGGCTTTTCTTATTTTGACTTGTGCAGTCTTTTAAAAAAACTCAAACTGCACGCGAGAGTTGCTTCCCTTCAGAAATCTCTACCTATAGGCAAGGGAGGTCACTGCGTAGAAGATTGAAGAAAAGAACTAATATTTTATTAGTCTGATTTCTTTATTCCTAAAGCATCAACGTCAAATACTTATATGGCATTATCGTTAATTTAACACATTTAAATGCAGAACAACCAAACATTGCTTTTATAAATATTCACCAAAACATACTATGTGCAGTAGGATGCGCATAAGGCCACTTTTAAAAAATATATATTGCATTTACTTATCATGAAACGAAAAAATAAGTATCAGTTACCATAAAACGAAAGTTCAAAGCATTCATTTTTATCCGAGGTTCCATTTCGTTTTCACTTTTCAACTTCAGGAAATATAAATGTAGATAACACTTAAACTCAAAGATGTCCGGAAAATACAATATGAATCTTATCAAAGACAAACATAAACTGCCTTACATTTCACTGAAAAGTGGGATAAAATAGCCGAGAGAGATAACACGTGCTTAATATGACACAGGTAATTGGCAGATGTTAATGCAATGCAATATTTTTAAACAAAAAATATTGCCTCTTATGCTAAGACGAGTGTAATATATCCGGAGAGATAGTAACACTGTGTCAGTAATCTTCATAAAGCCTTCTAAAGATCTTGAAAAGTAAATGCTTAGGGGGCAAGGGACAGTAGATTTGAAAATTCCACATATCTGCGTTGGTACCAGTGCAAAACAAACAAAAAATCATAAAAACTCCAACTTTGATAAATTCAAGGCAAGTTCTGAGCGGATGTATTGCATATACTTAGCACTTCGTTATGTGACATTTTCAGCCTGTCGATTCTGTTGCTTCTGTGATAGAAATGAGTAAAACGCCTGTTTTAGGGCACTAAATTTTGAGGCAAAAATGGCTAAAATGCACACCTTCCGCGACCTGTACCATATTATCTGCAAATGACTGACCGAAAAACACATGTATATTTTTAAAGCGTGACCAAAAGACAATAATGGTGGGAAGAAAAGTGTCTCTTTTACCGTTTACTTTTTCCGCAAATTTTAGCTGAATCTTGATGGATGGATGACCGTTTCCATTTCGTCTGACTTCCGTTACCTCAGGTAAGATTTTAGACCCGGACGTCTACACGGAGCTAGGAAAATCGATTCAAGCAGATATTTTTTTACACAATAATTACACGTACGCAGGAATCCTTAGTTCTATAAACATCATAAATTACCAGTTGAATATAAATGCCTGTAAGGTACATCTATCTACCCGAGGCAAATGCGTAACTGACCCCTGCCACTTTATTAGCGAATACATATCAGTACTAAATACCGTCATGCAGTTTACATTCATGCCCATGAAAATCAAAAAAAAAAAAAAAAAAAAAACAAAAAAAAAAACGATAAATGTAAAATACAATATGGATCGACTTATTTACATCATTGCATCTGTAGCTTCTTTCTTTTCTTTCTTTCGGTCTTCTTAACGATTTGCCAACTAACTGCCACACTGCGAGCACGCATTAGTTCAATATGGTTGTCCTGTTTGTCCATAGGAGACAATGTTGTCCTGGAATTATAACAAATTAATTTCATGATTGGCCACACGCTGTTTTATTCTGACGTAAACTCGAGATAATAGCTTCCATTATCAAACACTATTGCACGATTTGGTGCAAACACTCAATAGTGAACTCATCTATTTTTAATTATGTTTGATAAAGTTGTTTTTATCATTTGATGTCATTTTCAGGTATTCTTATTTCCCTGAACATTTATTCGTATATTAATCACACCCGATACTTCATTCCTGGTGGAATCCATCGCCATGACGGTATGAGAAGAGGAGTCTGTTTCCCTTTTTCATGCTGAGCGCCAAACAAGGGAGCTACTTGTACCATTTTTACGGTTTTGGTATGACGTGGCCGGGGCTCGAACCCATAACCTCCTGCACTTGAAGTGGACGATCTACCTCTAGGCCATGGTGGACCATAGATACGCTCCTCCAGGTCATACAAGGACATCAAAGCTACAAACTTTTTCAGTACTGTCCAGACACAAACACATTAATAACGATTACAGCAGGGAACCGTCTTGGAAACTATTATCTTTGGTGTTTAAACCACTTTATTGTATTTAGCCATACCATATTTCTATATTAAAAGAAAGTGTGAAACGTTTAATTATGTTATTAAACAATGGTCGGAAATGACTAAGGCCGAAAACCAAACGGAGTTTGCAAGTTAGATTTCCATAAAAACAGGTTTTTAAATACTTTGTCGCAGAAGAGTATTTAGCCTTTAGCCTGCCGGCGGCAAGTAATTTTACCTTTGCGACCAGTGCAGACCAAGATCAGCCTGCACGTACATGCAGGCTGATCATGGTCTGCACTGTTCGCTATTCAGTCAATACATTTTCAAATAATAAATGGTATTGCCCAAATTGAATGATGGACCAGTCCAGTTTAGAAATTTAGCAGGATTAGGGTTAGATTACTGTTCATTTTGACAATTAATTCCAAAATTACGGTGGTAAAATTAAGCATGACTGAAGAAGCTTATTGGTAGTAGTATCGGCCTAGACAGGATGCAGGGGAGATAAATATCACACCCGTCGTGGGCTTGGCTATTAATAAGTTGTTCCTTCCATTTCCGGCGGGGACTTTCATCGTCCGACTGCAAATGTTAAAATTTACTTTAACTATGCGGATTTCTGCACTTCGAGAATCCCGACTGATAACAATAAAAGTGTCCTCAATTTAGCTAAAGTTTTATCCCCGGATTATTACATGCCTGATAATTTTGATATTTGGAATTCTGTAGATTACATTAACCAACTTATTTTTCCTGGTAGAAAAGTCAACAAGTACTTATACACGGCACTGGAACTTGTTATTTTGAGATAAGAGTGTGATTAAACACGGAAGAAGGCAAAAATCATTACAACATGTATTGCTGTGAATTGTTAAAGTGTTAATTCAAATGAGAAAACAAAATGCGTCGTTATCAAAGTTTTTAATGAATTTAGAATGACAGATCATTTATATTAGATGTTTTTTAAGTAGTATTAAACCCTTATTATGAAAGCCCTTTAATGATTTTTTCAAGCGAAAAAAAGTAAATATGAATAAAAGTTACTTATTCGCATACAGTACATTTGAAACTACTTGTTCATACATCTATATCTCTAGAAAAAGAACAATAGCAAATCAAATGCGGTCGAGTTTCGGTCCTGTACACGGTGATCATGAATTCTATATGTGTATATTCAATATAATTCTATATATAATTCAGTACCAAAATACAATATGAATGTACACACACACTGCTGCTAATCTGATGCTAATGTCCGAACAGAAAATTACCTGAACATGTAATGATTGTCGTGAATATCTTTACCACTCACCGGCCGCTATCCTTCCGTACGTAACATTTTTCTCTGGGGAAGAATTCCTTTCTATGCAAACTTCTTGTTCATATGGTCTCGAAACGGAATAAACGTTTATTCAAAAGGTGTTTCCAACCAAATTTTTAATTTTCTTACTAGTAAACAAAACGTTGGCGTCTTGGCAGAATTAAAGTGTGAGTTGCAGAATATCCGATATTCAGTCTTTACAAATACCGAATGTAATGCCAGCTCGACATTTGCATTTAGCAAATGTCGGAGTCCATTCCACTTGGAAATCCGAATTTGGCGAATATCGTGCCAGCTTGACATTGGCTCTTGGCAAATGTCAGCATTTTGACATTAATATTCACGTATGTTGTATCTCGAATGTGGTGACAGTTTCGCGCATCTTACCTAAAGTTAGAGTTGTTTGAATATGATAGTGAGAATTTTACACAAATGTTGGAGCATGATTCGTTATTTTACAGCTCTGTGTAAAATATGGCTTGTCCCCAGCCCTGGCCTGTACGCAGAAAATCCCTGAGCGTTATAAGTATTCAAGGAATATATATAAAAGGTAGAACATGGTTTTTCGTGTTAAGTTGAGGGGTGAAACTCAAAGTTTATTACATCTGACCAACTTAATATATTAAAATCCGTTTCAAAATAATTCTTGGTGGTACAATTTTGTTCATTTTACCGACATACTACATGAAATATTTCTGCAAAGTATGTCCTCTCTGAACGTGTCAAACAAATTTCAAAAAAGCGACTGTTATTCCTGCAGGAATATATGATCATTCAGCTCTTGTTGGTTTCCGTATTTAGAACTCTCTAGACAATTTATAATGTTGAGATAAGAATATGTTTAACACTGAAATAATCTGTTGCGAAGGAAATGCACATTGCATTGCTTCTTAAAGGTGGTCAAGTATTATTGTCAAATGGATTTATTTTAAATTGTGCTAATATAAAAGTTTTAAACTACTTCAGAAGATCGTTTAAAGAGACAAGAAGTTCTGAATTTCGTAAAATCCAGATTAAGTAAAAATATTTCTTAGCTAACTGTTTCCAAATATAAAGAGATTTAAAGATAAAAGAAACTAAAATAGTTCAAGGTCATTTGCCCTTTTGTGTATCACAATTTTTTAAAGAATTGAATAATGAAAAATATGGCATCATTGTCATATCATTTAATTAAGAACAACTTGATATTTACGTTCATTATATAGGAAAAATAACATTTAAGGTTCGTATAAACAACATTGTTGTAATAAGGGCGACCTTTTCCACGAGACTGAACGTGCGATCTTAATCATAAACAAACTCACGTCGTAATAATGTAAAAAAGAATATTCAATGATAGCTAAAATCCTTTTCCCAAGGTTATATCTAAAACTGAAAACTACTAGGCAATTTTGCCTTGGCTTTAAGAGTATTTTATATTAAAATCAGGAACTGTGTGTTATTACAACTTGTAAATATAGGAATTAAATGTTATATCTTGTGCGTTTATACGGGTATAATTCCAATAGGACCAATATCTATTAATTCTAAAATTGGTTCAGCCGAGATGTCCATACGTCGATGCAACGCTTTTAGCGTTGCTTCAATGCCGACACCGATATCAGTAATATACAAACTAAACTTTATATTTCTTGACGAAACATATGAATGCTACCTTTACAACTAGTGTCTTGTCCTCACAAAATGTCCTACACCCAAGAATAAAATGACGGACAAGTGGTAGATAAACATACTCAATTCCGAAAATTAACTTGATATTTTTCCTGTGAAACGCCAAAGCTGTTTGCCACGGCTTTCTCCGAAGAATGGTAAAATGTACAACAAGTCAATATTATCATTTGTTTTAATTAAAAAAAAATATAAGCAATAGTGTCTAGCATAAATATAACTGTAACGTAATTTCATAGCTTGAAGACAAATATATATTTGTCCATATGATCAAGGCATGAGTGAGTCATTTTCATTTGTTTTAATGTAGAAAATTATAAAAAAGTAATCATGTCTAGCATGAATATAACTGCAGCGTAATTTCATAATTTAAAGACAAATTATTTTGTCTATATGATCAAGGCGTGAGTGAGTCATTTTCATTAATTTTAATGTAGAAAATTATAAAAAATAATATGTCTAGCATAAATATAGCTGCAGTGTAATTTCATAATTTGAAGACAAATATATTTTGTCCATATGATCAAGGCGTGAGTGAGTCATTATCATTTGTTTTAATGTAGAAAATTATAAAAATAATCATGTTTAGCATAAATATAGCTGCATTGTAATTTCATAATTTAAAGACAAATATATTTTGTCCATATGATCAAGGCGTGGGTGAGTCATTATCATTTGTTTTAATGTAGAAAATTATAAAAATAATCATGTCTAGCATAAATATAGCTGCATTGTAATTTCATAATTTAAAGACAAATATATTTTTTCCATATGATCAAGGCGTGGGTGAGTCATTATCATTTGTTTTAATGTAGAAAATTATAAAAATAATCATGTCTAGCATAAATATAGCTGCAGTGTAATTTCATAATTTGAAGACAAATATATTTTGTCCATATGATCAAGGCGTGAGTAAGTCATCACTCGAGGTTAATTTATGGTGACTAGGTTTAGAGCCAAAGTAATTAAAACGGCCACACTCCTTTATAAACATCATTAAACATTGACAAAACCGGATATTGCAAACGAGAAAATATGACCAAAAAAGCTGCTTACACAGCTTTACAATTAAAATTGTCAAAAAATATCTAAAAGCGCGTACTTGTATATATATGATAATTATGGCAATATGCATAACTAAAACGACAACACAATACTTATTCTTATCATATAGTTTCAAGATGTTGAACTCATTGCATCTTGGTCCACTCATGCTGAATGGTGTGGGGTATCTCTTTATCGATTCTCAGATTTACCCAGTTGTAAATGTTGCCAGTTCCATGGTTTGGTTTTACCTGGAATCTGTCATTATTTTGATCTAATATAACAAATTCGTTTTCTGTGACGTCGTATTCACTTCTGTCAATATTATCATTTGTTTTAATTAAGAAAATTATAAACAATCATGTCTAGCATAAATATAACTGCAACGTAATTTCATAATTTGAAGACAAATATATTTTGTCCATATGATGAAGGTGTGAGTGAGTCATCCCTCATGGTTAGTTTACGGTAACACTGTTTAGAGCCAAAGTAATTAAAACGGTCACACTCCTTTATAGACATCATTAAACATTGACAAAACAATAAATTATGACTGAAACAGCTGCTTACACAGCTTACGATTAAATGTCAAAATGTCTAATTAAGCGTACATATAAAATAATAATTATAATTATGACAATACGCACAACTAAAAAGCAACACAATACTTATTCTTTTCATAGTTTCAAGATGTTGAAATCATTGCATTGTGGTCCACTCATGCGGTATGAGGGGTATCTCTTTATCGATTCTCAGATTTACCCAGTTACTGGTGCCATCTACGATGTTACGTTTTACCTGGAATCTGTCGCCGTCTTTATCTAATACAACATATTCGTTTTCTGTGATGTCGCATTCTTCTCTTGCCTTGCTAATCTGTACGAGGTTTATGCCATCTGTTAAAACAAGGTTGAAATGAATTTGGTTTCCATCAGGTCGTGGACGTTCCCTAACGAATAAACGTGGGGAAGCGAATAACTTCATGATGTCTCGGATAGGTATTTTTATTCGTTCTGTGCCATGTGGTGATATTGATGGAAGGCCTCCTCGGTAAATTGTGCAGGTGAAGTGAGTTCCGTGCATTAAATGACCGCCCTCTACGATTTCATCTTTATTTGCCGATGATGTGTTGTGATAAACGTCATGAAAAATTTTCCCTTAAAACATGATGTGACATGATTAGAACATGATTCCAGTGACACGTGAATTATAAAACAACAATTAATATGAGTATTACTGGGCCAGTAAGTATTCTTTTTCCTTTATATAACGTACAATGCAATAGCTTATAAAGTAAAATACAGGCACTGTTCGTGTTGGTTCGATTTTGTTAACGAATCATTTAATTAAATGAACATTTCATCCATAACTTCAATAAAACTATATTTTTTTTCTGAAATGCTGTAAATCTTTTCTTTTCTGTGGGTTTGTTGCATACGTTTTCAATTTAATATTTTATCATTCACTTTTACATCTGTTTGTCTATTTATCTTCTTTCATTCCATTCATAAATCTTCATTTTCTTCCCGTGTTTAATTGTTGCTGTCACAGCCACACCGACACATTAATAAGTCGTATGGGGGACATTCCAGCTTTTGATAGTGCATTAAGACCCTGGTGCCCCATTCGTGCATTATTTCGGAAATTTATGCACCTGGATAGAATCACCGACCTTCCGTATGCCTGCTGGATGGCTTCCTCATATGAAAGACATTCTGCACCCCAATCGAGGTTTCGAACCCACAGCAACGGTAAGTGATTCAAAATAAGCAACCTTAAAAGCACTCGGCCACGGAGGCTCCACTTTTTCACTTTAACCTATATATAGCATAGAAACAATAAGACAATAAGACGTTAATCTGGAAGTAAGAATTGAAATGTTAGCTTGATGATAAGTCAAAAATATTGAATACGCCATATTCGACTTGAAGTTTTTTTTAAACTTTTATCTTTGTTAGTAAAACATGTAATCCTTGAGAAATATGTATGAAGCAATATGATATGTTTTTCTCATTTTTATTCTTTATTTTGATGTTATAAAATTTTAGGGCGGTGTACGACAACAATTCAATTGTTCCTTTTCATTTAAAATAAATCAGTAACACAATCAGGTTGGCGTCGTCAACTAAAGATGCCTTTATCTCCAAACTAAATATAAATTCCATCTTAAATCAATGTTCTGAGTCATTTTAATAATAATTTTCTCATAATTGTTTTCCAAAGCTAACACGACGAATAGTTCGCAAAATTTACTATATATACTTGTTTCTGTAATGAACATGAAACAAATGGAAACTGTAGAGTTTTGGCAAACTGCGGGTACGCAGATAGTATGGTCATTTCACAAACGTAACAAGACTGCAATGTCTTTCGCTATTAGAAAGGTTGAAACATTTTCCACAGTTGGGAAAATGTTCGTGTCAAGATATTCTAACGAAATAAAATCTGGCAGTTTTCTTACATTTTTGATTGCTGGAAAGCTGGGTGAGCAACAATCTGTGAAAACCTGGAAAAAAGATAAATACAATAGAAAAAAAGTTTCTGAGTCCTGTCTAATGCTTGCTAGGCCCGGGATTTGGATGTACATCACCAGCCAGTAAAAGAACTAATCGCATAATCAATGCATAATGAATATTATCTAAGAATAATAATAATGGGTACATTTCAGCAGAATTGTCAATATTTGAACGAACAGAAGCGTCGATCAGAGATACAAAGGAAGATTCGTACATAAAAATGAATGCAATATATGATAAATGTGATTTCAAAATCAAGTTACATGTGAGTTTGATTAATAATGATGTTTCGACAAATAAAATGCATGTATTTAGTAAAAATCGAACAGAGATTAGCTAGAAAAATCAGTTTTTACACAAGCGCGCCCCCTAAAATAATGCAATCCGATCGCCATTCTCCATACTCCTATTTCGTTATCTATGAGGATTCAATGTCAGGGAAGTGAAGACGAAGAATGACGAACGGACGCATAAGATGATTGACAGAAACAACCAAGACAGAACAGGACGCGGGGACACAAAGAAGCAGCAGAAGCACAGTCTATATACCCCTTTCAGAAACATGAAAATTTACCATTCAGAGAAACGCAAGACAAACTTTATTCTGTGAAGCATATAATATTTTTGCAGTTGAAACGGCGATCTGCACATATATTTTTTAGTTATTTATTGTTATTATATTCATATTTATAGGTATTACTTTCGATGAGCAAATTTTATGTTGAAGCATTGTATCGGTGAATCAAATTTACCGGTTCCACGGAGATTGTTGTGGCTAAAACATTTACGTAATATCCTGGTACTTTTAGTCGATTTAAATGACCATACATTCGTCAGATAAAATTTGCAAAAATCAATCTGCAAAATCAATATATAATCTTAAACGCAATGAAATAGAACATAAACGCATTTGAATGTTACACATGTTGTAAATAAAAATTGAAATTTTACGAATCAAATGTAAATATATATTGCCTATGAAATACATTTGTTGGAGTTGTTTTTGTCTGCCGCAGAATTCATTCTGATACGGCTTAACCCAAGCGAGAATTTCACGCCCGATATTACATGTCTATGGAACGTCGGGCTTCTGTATCTAAACTGCTTGTCGCTCTATTACAATGAAAATAGACTTGTGAATTAAAGTGGCAGGGGCCAGTTTCTTATCTGGCCCGGGTACGTTCTTTAATAAAATAGGTAGATGTACTTTGAAGGCATTTATATTGAACTGGTTATTTATAGTGTTTATAGAACTAAAGATTCCTGCGTACGAGTAATTATTTTGTAAAATAAATAAATGCTTGAATCGATTTTCCTAACTCCATGTAGACGGCCGGGTCTAAACTCTAACGTGAGGTAACTGAAGTCAGACGAGATAGAAACGGTCATCTGTCCATCCAGATTCAGTTCAAATTTGCGGAAAAAGTAAACGGTTATGACAAACTTTTCTTTCCACCAATATGTTTGTCTGGTCACATGCTTTAAAACTATACATGTGTTTTAGGTCTGTGATTTGCAGATAATGCGGTACAGGTCGCGCAAGGTGTACATTTTGGGCCATTTTTGCCTCAAAATTTAGTGTCCTGAACCGGAGATTTACTCGGTTTTAATCATAGAAACAAAGGGATCGGCAGGCTGAAAATGTCACATGATGAAGTGCTAAATATATGCAATACGTCCGCTCACCACTTCCTGGGAATTTCTCAAAATTGGATTTTTAATGATTTTTTTTCGCACTGGTAACAACGCAGATTCGTGGAATTTTCAAATTTACTGTCTCTTGCCCCCTAAGCTTGTGATCTACCATTAGAGCTGCATCGTTTCTGAATGGTTCAGTGGTTAGGACAGGATGGGAGTCTCAATTTAGATAAAAAAAATTAAAATTTTCCATAGCAAATGTCAATATACATGACCTTTAAAATATATCTGGCGCTGGTTGAATTGTTTCATTCTGTTAAAGGAATCATCTTAATACGGCTCTACGCTTGTGCGAACCGGACACGATAATACAAGCCTTAGGATTATATGGCCACAATGACTTTAAGTTAAGTGTTTGTCGCTCTACTGTAATGAAAATTCATCTGTGTATTAAGTCTGTGAAGCACAATTACCGATGTTTCTCTGCCTAATCGCTTGGGTGCTTAGGGCTGGATAACGTTATCAATTTGTAGACATAGTACTAGGGATCAATCAATGACACAAATATTAATCCTATCCTGCATTTAGCTGTTCACCAGCATGACACAAATTAATAGCAATAATGACGTAAATGTATGGTTAAAAACTTAGCGATAAGTCATTTCATTGTAATGTCAATTTTCATGGTAAATACTGAAGAGTTTTTTCTTGTTTTTTTTTTTATATATATATATTTATGATGTGTGATATGGTACAAGTAACATTATGTCTAAGTTAATCTGAATTTATTTTATTTGACTTAAAATATTTTCTGACGTCACACAGTAATCTTGTATTTGACAACTTTTTTTGCATTGAGATAAGTTCTCCCCGCATTAATCCTAGTATAACTGGGGATTAAATATTTATCAATGACTTGATACGTAGGACTATCTGCAAGAGCAGATACATGGAAATTAAATAAGACGTTTTAGAAAATCTTAAATAGGATGCTTCAAAATGATCAAATCAAGAGTTAAGTATTATATTCAGTCTTAAATGTTACATATCAGCAACCAGCATTATCTTTTTAATTGTTTTTCATAATCTAAAATTTTAGGTACTATCTCTACGATTTGAACAACATTTAATCCCTTAGGCAACACCAAATTAATTTCTTGGTCATCGGAATTTCCCCCCAAAAAATAGGAGCGAGCGAGCGAAATAAAAATAAAACATTTTTTTTTGTATTTCACCTATTTTTAGAGAGGGCGAGGAGCGATTTGAAGCAAAAAATAAAAAACCTTGTCACAAGAATCAGAAAGTACTGCCAACACATGCCAAAAAGGCTTGAAAATAGATAAAAGAACCAAACATCCTTAAATATTGAAGGTATAATGACAAACTGCCCCAAAAATACATGGCAGCCACTCAACACCTGACTCCAATATATCTTTATGTTTACCGGGACGCGCTATATTATAATATTTACAAGCAATGAGAGATGTAAATAAGCTGAAGTGACAACAGGCGGATACAAGAAAATCTGACAATTTAACAATATTTCTAGCGAATAGAGTCCCGGATTCTTTATTATGCCTAGTGTATAGAACTAATGTGTTGGCTAAGTTTGTATCCTAGGCAATCCAGTGCCCTAGCCTCATTATCAACGTGTTTCTCCTGGGATTTTATCTCACTACATAAGAATAAGAAAACTGTTACTCTCATGTAGTGTAGAACAGAAAGCATTACATATATGGAAAACACTGCAATCACCTCACCAGTACATTAGGTACCCATGCTCTATATATTATAGTGTCTGTCAACTTTCAATGAAATTTCGCCAGTTGCCAGGAAACCATCATCCACTGATGGCCCTATTCATTTGTAAATTCAATGACTAATTTTGCAGTTTCTGTTGTTCTTTGTTTTAACATTTAACGTTGGCAGATAAGGAAAGACATACAATAAATACAATAAATGCAATAAATATTCATTTCTTTTTGATAAATAAATCTGATGATACCCATTAAACAAATCATAAAAAATGATCTATAAACAGTAACATAATATTCTTTTATTTCAACTCTACTTGAAATAATAAAAAAGTTAGCCTTTAATGCATGTTTTCTTGGATGGAGAGTTTGTAAGCTCTTTAGGATTATTTTTCCCTAATTAAGTTCCATGCGCGTATCCCTTTTCGCCGAAAAATTGTGTTCATTTTACATAGCTGATAGAAGCAATATACCATTCCTTAAAATCAATGTTATGTCAACAATATTTTATTTCTTACAAGTTATGAGGGTAAAAAGCAGGACAAGCATAAATGGCTCTACATAACTTTTGGAATAGGTGAATGTGCGAATGTCAAAAGCTTGAACCCTAAATAAACTCAAATGTATTTACATATTTTACAAATGTCAGATTGTATTGTACAAACACATGTATGTAGTTCCATTGCCCTTACTATATTTGTCCTAAAAATTCACAAACAAACTAGATAACAGGCTTGTTCAATTTTTAGCTCGACTATACGAAGTATGGAGAGCTATCCTACTCGATCCTGCGTCGGCGTCGGCGTCCTTCTGCGTCCGCACTTTGGTTAAAGTTTTGATACACTTTCTCATTATCTTTGTTATTACTTGATGGATTTGCTTCAAACTTGAAATAGTTATTCCCCATCATCACCCACATCATACGGCACAAGGGTCATAACTCTGGCACCAATATTTCTTGAATTATCCCCCTTATTACTTAGAATTTCAGGTTAAAGTTTTGATGCACTTTCACTTTATCTCAGTTATTCTTAAATGGATTTGATTCAAACTTAAGATAATTGTTCCACATTATCACCCACATCATATGATATAAGGTCCATAACTCTGGCCCAAATTTTTCATGAATTATGCCCCCTTTTTACTTAGAATGTTATGCTAATTTTGATGCATTTTCACTATTATTTCAGAAGGGATTCGATCAAAATTAAAATAATTGTTCATCATCATCACCTACATCATTTGACATAAGGGCCATAACTGTGACACCTGTATTTTATCCTACTCGACCCTGCTTCGGCGTCGGCGTCTGCGTCGGGTCCTTCCGCGTCCGCACTTTGGTTAAAGTTTTGATACACTTTCTCATTATCTTTGTTATTACTTGATGGATTTGCTTCAAACTTGAAATAGTTATTCCCCATCTTCACCCACATCATACGGCACAAGGGTCATAACTCTGGCACCAATATTTCTTGAATTATTCCCCCTTATTACTTAGAATTTCAGGTAAAAGTTTTGATGCACTTTCAATTTATCTCTGTTATTATCAAATGGATTTGATTCAAACTTAGAGTAGTTGTACCACATCATCACCCACATTATATGAAACAAGGGCCATAACTCTTGTACCAACATTTCATGAATTATGCCCCCTCTTTACTTAGAATTTAAGGCTGATTGTGGTGAACTTTAACTATATCTTTGTCATTACTTAATGAATTTGATTAAAACTTAAATTAGTTTTTTCAGGTTATCATCCTCATCATATGACATAAGGTCAGTTACTCTGGTGCAAATATTTTTAAGAGTTATGCCTCCTTTTTACTTAGAATTTCAGTTTAATTTAGATGCTTTTTATATCTCTATTGTTACTAAATGGATTTAGTTTTTTTTTCACATCATCACTCACATCCTATAACACAAGTTCGATAATGCTGGCACCAGTAGGTTCTGAGTTATGCCTTCTTTTTACTAATAGAGCTGCCGGTTCAAGTTGCGATGCACTTTTGCTGTATCTCCAGTATTTCTAAATAGATTTGAGTTGTTCTGAATTACTAGCCGCATTTTTTCCATGAAAAATATTCCTTTTATACTGATTTAAATTTTTGAGACTTAAGCTATTGTCCAATATCTTCATTCACATTTGAGTCATTAAACACTCAAGTGACAGCTCCAGCTCCCTCAGATATGCCCAGTTTCACTATCCAGCATCAAAATAGTCGAGCGCGCTGTCTCATGTGACAGCTCTTGTTATCACATGTTTTTACCTATTTTCGGTCTCAAGGTAAAGTATGCACATCATGGATTCATTGACTGAGTAGGTAAGAGAACTTAATTCTTCCCATCTGTACAAAAAGTATTAAAATTGCCGAAATTGAAATTCACTCGATTCCAATATAATTTTGATTGGCAATCTGATCAACATTCTAGAACAGACAAATCATGTGAAGATATTCAGAAACTGTATTTCATAGGAGTCTTTTTTACAACTAATTAAGGATTTAGCAAAATTGGCAGTTTGTAAACAATACCTACTGCCTTCTTGCTGAAGAGCTAACGGGATAATGTGTAATCACAACAAATTCTGATAATAGAATCGTATGTGTATTTTAAGCATCGCAGCAAAACTTGTTCTTATCACCAATTATTATTTGATGACATTGTTTTAAAACACGAGATGTTGATGTTCATCTTGAGAAGTATATGACTCGCGAAAACTCTTCTTAATGACCTTTCCCTGATCTATTTACACAATCTAACTGTCATATCGGCTGTCAACTTTGCATACTGTTGCATTGTGGAGAGATAATACAGAGGTTGAAGCATGTTCTCCTGGTGTTTTAATGGACAATAATGATTAAAAGTATTAAATTGTATGAATCCCTGTCGCTACACAGTGAAAAAAGCCTGCTCTGAAATCTTTAAATCAGTCTGCAAAAATTGAAGCGAGCGGAGGCTGATATTTTTTTTTTTCTTTTTTTTTTTGATTTTGAGAAAAAAGGAGGGAAATCCGTTGACCAAGTAATCAGTTTGGTGTGGCCTTACATTGTAAAAGTTCATATGTATATCATCTGAGAAATACACGGCTTTGGTTGAATTGTTTCAGTTCGTCAGTGAACTCATGCTTATACGGCGCAACGGAAATGAGAACCACACCCGATATGACATGCCTTAGTACTATCGGGCCACTGTGTCTTAAGTGTTTGTCGCTCTACTTCGTGTTTATTTAGCTTGTGAATAACAACAAGAGATGTATCGCTTTGGGATCGGTGCAGTGGTAAGGACAGGATGAAGTTCTCAGTTTAGACAAAAATTAAAATTTGACATTGCACAAGTTAATACACATGACATATCTAATACATTTGGTGCTGGTTGAATTGTTTCATTGCGTCACAAAACTCATCCTTATACGGCTCAACGCACGATTCTCACAGGGGTCCGTTACGGGTATACAATGTAGGGATATTTTTGGAACTTCGTCAAATCGTTCATAGAGTCCTTTTTGACGTTGTCTAAAAATGTCAGTTTATGCCTCGGATGTCAGATATTTTCGTATTTTAGAGCTGCAGACTAGGCATTTCAGAAATATTTTCAAAATGAATTTTGTGTTATAAATATTGGTTCTATGGCAGCGTGAAAGGGCCACCACACCAGTGGCTAGTACGTTTTTAGTACGTTATGGCTATGGAAAGGATATGCTATGAAAGTGTGTCTAGAATGAAAATCATGTTGTAAAATTAATAGTTGTTGAGCTTTTATGTTCAGTCACAATGTTCAGCATAGACATGTATTTTGCAATTTACTTGCTTAGATATTCAAGCATCTGTCAATATGACAAAAGATTCTTGAACATCTGTCCAACTGACATTTGATTCGATCTTATCAAAACTTGTTGCCGTTTTACTATCGCTTATCTGTTTTCAAATGCCAAATGTAATATACTGGTGGAAAGGTCGTCACTTTAGGTTCACAATGACACCCAGATCATAAAACTGGTTTGTTTGTAGAAGTCGTAGGGGCTTGTTGTCATGACACTGTTCAGGAGCCCAGTTAATAGAATTTTTTCGACTTACCTTACATACATTGATATTTAATATGGAACAGTACATTCCACGTGCGGTCATTCTGTTAGTCGACATTATTGGTAATGAACAAATTACTAAATCTTGCATTTAACGATACTTGATTATACGGGTAATATACCACTAAGATATGCTGCTCTTTATGTATAAGCGTAGCATTTTAACAAAGTTTTTTTTGGTTTGCTTTCCATAATTCCCCTCATTTGTAGAACTTTATTGCGCAAGATCTATATACCCCTTTCAGAAACAAAACTCACGGTAAATCAATTTACCATGCAGAGAAACGCAAGACAAACTTTATTCAGTGAAACATATAATAGATTTGCAGTTGAAACGCCGATCTGCACATATATTTTATTAGTTATTTATGGTTATTATATTCATATTTATATTTATATTTATAGGTATTCCTTTCGATGAGCAAATTTTATGTTGAAGCATTGTATCGGTGAATCAAATTTACCGGTTCCACGGAGAATGTTGTGGCTAAAACATTTACGTAATATCCTGGTACTTTTAGTTTAGTCGATTTAAATGACCATACATTCGTCAGATAAAATTTGCCAAAATCAATCTGCAAAGTCGATATATAATCTTAAATGCAGTGAAATAGAACATAAACGCTTTTGAATGTTACACATGTTGTAAATAAAAATTGAAATTTTACGTAGCAAAAGTAAACATATATTGCCTATGTTGGAGTTGTTTTTTTGTCTTCCGCAGAATTAATTCTGATACGGTTTAACCCAAGCAGAAATTTCACGCCCGATTTTACATGTCTAAGTAATGTCGGGCTTCTGTATCTAAACTGCTTGTCGCTCTGTTACAATGAAAATAGACTTGTGTATTAAAGTGGCAGGGGCCAGTTTCGTATTTGGCCCGGTTACGTTCTTTAATAAAATATGTAGATGTACTTTAAAGGCATTTATATTGAACTGGTTATTTCGGGTGTTTATAGAACTAAAGATTCCTGCGTACGAGTAATTATTGTGTAAAATAAATAAATGCTTGAATCGATTTTCGTAGCTCCATGCAGACGGCCGGGTCTAAAATGTAACCTGAGGTAACGGAAGTCAGACGAGATAGAAACGGTCATCTGTCCATCCAGATTCAGCTCAAATTTGCGGAAAAAGTAAACGGTTATGACAAACTTTTCTTTCCACTAATATGTTTTCTGGTCACATGCTTTAAAACTACACATGTGTTTTAGGTCTGTGATTTGCAGATAATGCGGTACAGGTCGCGCAAGGTGTACATTTTGGGCCATATTTGCCTCCTAATTTAGTGTCTTGAAACCGGAGATTTACTCGGTTTTTATCATAGAAACAAAGGATTTGGCAGGCTGAAAATGTCACATGATGAAGTGCTATATATGTGCAATACGTCCGCTCACCACTTCCTGGGAATTTCTCAAAATTGGATTTTTAATGATATTTTTCGCACTGGTATCAACGCAGATTCGTGGAATTTTCAAATTAATTGTCCCTTGCCCCCTAAGCTTGTGATCTACCATTAGAGCTGCATCATTTCTGAATGGTTCAGTGGTTAGAACAGGATGGGGCTCTTAATTTAGATAAAATAATATAATTTCCATAGCAAATGTCAATATACATAACCTTTAAAATATATCTGGCGCTGGTTGAATTGTTTCATTCTGTTAAAGAAATCATCTTAATACGGCTCAACGCTTGTGCGAACCGGACACGATAATACAAGCCTTAGCATTGTATGGTTGCAATGACTTAAGTTTTTGTCGCTCTGTTGTAATGAAAATTCATCTGTGTATTAAGTCTGTGAAGTACAATTACCGATGTTTATCTGCCTTATCGCTTGGGTGCTTAGGGCTTGATAACGTTATCAATTTGGACAACAATTAATCCCTTACATTGCAAAAGTTTATATGTATATCATCTGAGAAATACACGGCTTTGGTTTAATTGTTTCATTTCGTTAGTGAACTTATCCTTATACGGCGCAACGCATATGATAACCGCACCCGATATAACATGACTTAGTACTATCGGGCCAATGTGTCTTAACTCCCTGAGGCCGATATCGTAACATACCTGCTGCGGCGAGAATTACCACCTGACGTCGAAGAACATAATCTGATCTATCATAATCCAACTCGCATGCAGTCAGTCAATTGAAATCATGCAGGGAAACATTAATAACTTGGTTTAAACAAAAATAATAAAATAAACTTACAAAATTTTCGAAGTTTGAACAAATATTTTTATATCCAATTTCGTTCCTAACTTTCATCCACACAGAATAATATTTGCAATTCGAATTATTAACAATTTTGGCACACCTATTACGTTAAAGACACATCTGACAGTTTCCTATATGTATATAGGCAAAAATTTTCTACGGACAGAATTTCTTTAAACTTTGTGTACGGACTGAAAATCAAGTTTAAAAGGTACCGGTGCTTGATCTTGAATAATCTGCCATTGAAAATAGATTTTTCAGTATTTTCCGACTTTCAGGGCAGACAATTCATGACCAAGGCTGGGTACCTATGATTTGCTTTATTTTATATTTCTGTTTTTGATTTGATTCTCTGTCAGTAAACACAGTTTAAAAGAAGAAATTCTGTCCGTAAGAAAAGTTTGTCCCATGTCAATATAGACACTGTGGCAATTGTCCTTGACTATGAACATGACAAAATGATACCTCAACATCCTGGTCTTTTCATGGACTGAATTTCTTTAAACTTTGTATACTTAATGCAAATAAATACTAAAAATGAAATATAATTTAAAATGCGCAATTCCATTGTCTTAATCTTGAATTATCTGTGTTGAAAATTGGATTTTTTAGTATTTTCTGATTTTCAAGGGCAGATAATTCAAGATCAAGCACCGGTACCTATAAATTTTAACACATATTTCCGTTTTAAACTTGATTCTAAGTCAGTACACAAAGTTTAAAGAAATTCTGTCTGTAGGAAAATGTTTGCCTATATACATATAAGAAACTGTCAGATGTGTCTTTAAATAAATGTTTGAAGACTTCTGATTTTCTTACCTTTTTCGCATAAACACATTAAATATCGATAAATAGAAATACATCATCAAACCAGAATATTTACATCAGCGTTACTTGAAATTTATATCCGTTTTTGTGTGAATATCGATGGTTAATTTTGATGTATAATCTACTTATAAACATGTACACGAAGGTTGTATGACACGCGCCGAGAGCGTGCGTAAAGTACAATGAAGTTGTGATATTTACATCCATTTTTGGAGAATTATTAAATTAACAAACATGCGTTTATTAACTTACTTTTTTTTCGTATTTTATGAAACATGTTTTGTTGTGCTATTTGTATCCATTTGTATATTATGCGATGTACGAATAGTTCTATGATGTTCAGCTAACTGAATCAAAGGAATTTCATCGTCGGAATCATCATCCGACGGAACTGATATGTCAAAATCAGAATGATAAATGATTATTATCTTTATTTTAAATTAGATCACTGGCAGACAACATTATTGTACTCTTTTGAAAAGACAAATACAGTATGAAAGAAACACTGAGGAGTTCGTCATTTTTATTTCCTCTTCATGACCGCATAATGGGGATAATAAGCCAGCTACTCGCTAGGTAAGGTGTAAACAATGCTGACCCGGATTCTTATTATCTCACTAATGGATTCTGAGAAGAAATCAAATGTTTTGGATGGAAAGTTATACAATTACATAGAGAATTAATAAAAAGAGGGGCATCAATCAAAGGCAGAAAGGAAGATTTGTTAACAAGGTATGTTTTTTATGTTGTTATAATTAAAAAATTCTCAGACAAATAGTATTAATCCAGTTAAACCTTGAGAACCAGTACACAGAGGCAATGTCTTACATGTAGGCCATGGTGTGCATTGCAAGTATTATTGGTGCTATCTTTATTGCATCTCATTATTTGTAGACTTAGTGTTGCTTAAACAAAGCAGTAATACTGGAGAGTAGCCCTTTTGATAACATTTTACAGATTAATGACTTATGCTAGCACTATATCTTGTTTGAGGAATTTATGGTGTCTATCTTTTTCTTACTTTCAGACTTGAAGCATATGACAGAAATCAAGACTTCAGGGGTGAACCTATTCTCCTACCAGAACCTCTGGATTCAGACTGGCCCACTGAAGGGTTTCATCAGCTGCAAGCAAACCATAGGATCCACTTCCCTAAATTGGGAAGCAATATGAAAATCCAGCAATTAAGAAATTTGAAAAGCAAACGAGATATAGTGTCAACAACTGCGGTTTATTCATATGTAGAGAAAGTCCATATCTGGCTGCAACACCCGACGGAGTCATTAGACTGATTGATTCTATTGTGCATATTGTAAAAAAAAGTTCTATTAATTCACATTATATAAAAAATTAGAGGTATGTATGCAACGAGATACTGTAAAAGTTACTGAAACAAAATTATGTTCTATTCTGATTAAGTTCGTGTTTTTACTTGGTACATTTTCCCCGTCATATCATCCTATGTAGTATTTCTGGTGTACACAACTCTAAGCTTAAATAGCTCAGCACAACCGAGTATCCTTATAGCACCAAACAGCCACGCAAACTATAGATCTTCTCTACAACATTCTCCCAACGCTTTCAGTAAATTCTGAAGCATTCCTTATCTTTGCTAAAACTATTTCATCTTTTCTGAGTTAGTACACTCTTAAGCATTCTGATCAGGCCTCATGTTCACAAAACATTTTCAGTCTCATCTGGGTTTGGTAATGAAACTTAATTTTTCATTTATATCCAAATTGCTTGCTTAAAATCAAATATTCTGTTAATGACTAGTTAGTCACTTAGTTTGAGTGACTATTCAGTGCTGACTGTCTCAACTGGAATTTAATCTTGAAGTTCTAGTTAAACATGCCATAACCATTTCTGTCTATACTCAGCTGAGACAAAAAAACATTTTGTAAACATATGACTGGTTCAACAGTGGATAAGATAAGAAATGCTCATGCCATGTGCGCGTACACTGTCAAAGTTATTCAAGGGTCATCAATCACAATCCAGCTGGTGACCATGCTTTGTCAAGATATTATGACCACAAAAAAATTAACCAAGCTTGGTATATAATAGAAAAGAAGTGTTCACGTTACTGAGAGGACATTTTTTAGTAATTTAAGAACCATTACTCTATAGCTACTGTTACGATCCATCTGTTTATCTAAAAGATATAGTATTAGTCAATTGAACATATGTCAACGTAATAATATTTTTAAAACGTGCGAAAGTTATCATTAAAAATGTTTTCACGAAAACATCCAAGGAACAGCTTTTGTACTTGCAATTAAACATATAACATAGCCTGTAACATATGCATTGGTAACAACTAATTTTCTACTCAGCAGATATGTAGCAATTAATTATTGAGCACATTTTGAGTTTGGTGTAAACTATTTAATATGCAGAAGACCGTACGTTGCAGATGCAATCTAGAAAACGATACGTTACAATAAGTGCGTATCTAGTCCGGTATACGTCTCGCATATACTATTTTACGTTAGACAGATCTTTTTCAATGTGAAGATTTATTTGAAAAACGGCAAACAAGAGCTCCACTTTGATTTTTGATTGACGTTTGTAGGTGCACGTAATACGGTGGCACAGAGTGACATGCACAACTCTTTTTTTTTAATTTCACTTCTCTTTTCTTATGTCGTTCCCACGAGACACTAACTCGAGGGAACGACTTAGTATGTCGTGGTAATGAGATACTAAGTCGTGGGAACGACATAAAAAAAGAGAAGTGATTTTTTTTTTAAAAAGTACTGCATTGAAAAAAAGAGTAGCGCAATGTAGTGTAATAAAAAAAGAAAAATGCAATAAAAAAGAGTAGTGCTTGCTAGCTATGTCGAGGGAACGACTTACTAACTCATGGGAACGAGTTAGCTATGTCGTTGGAACGACTTTCTATGTCGTTCCAACGACATAGTAAGTCGTTCTCACGACATAGCTAACTCGTTACTACGACATTGCTATCTCGCTTCAACGAGTTAGTCAGCCAATCAAATTGTTTGTTATATTTATTATACCTGTGATCATCATGGCCGAAAGAAACAATCATATCGTTAAGGAACCTCTCTTCTCACCATGAAATCTTTCAAGTCGTCTTCCATCAGGGCGACTTTATTACAAAGAGAAGTAACTTATCATTTATAGCAAAAAAATATAAATTACGCGTGTTACGCAAAATTTGACTGGTTCACTAACTCGTGGGAACGAGATAGCTATGTCGTGGTAACGACACACTATGTCGTGGGAACGAGATAGGAAGTCGTTCCCACGACATAGCTAACTCGTTCCCACGAGTTAGTAAGTCGTTCCATCGACATAGCTAGCATGCACTACTCTTTTTTATTGTACTATTCTTTTTTTTGTTACACTACTCTTTTTTATTGTACTATTCTTTTTTTTTGTTACACTACTCTTTTTTATTGCGCAACTCTTTTTATTTCAATGCAATACTTTTTTAAAATTGCACTTCTCTTTTTTATGTCGTTCCCACGACTTAAAAGCTCGTTACCACGACTTACTAAGTCATTCCCTCGAGTTAGTATCTCGTGGGAATGACATAAAAAAAGAGAAGTGCAATTACAAAAAAAGAGTAGTGCATATCCCTCTGTGCCATGCACGTACTCTTTTTGCAAGTCTATGAAATAGATAATATTCTAAAGGTACATAAACAGACTTTTAACTAAAGCGATGCAGACCTAAATGATATAGTTTGAATAAATTTATGGAAATATATCGCATCATGATTATTTATTAACTTCTGTTACTTTTGGGATGCATAAATAAGTCAGTTTTCTAAGTTTTTGCCCGACAGTCTACACTGCACTACGTTTTCAACCATTTTCCGAATAATTACTAGAAAGTTATATACATACGATGTTCTTCATATATTCCTATACCTTTAATTTTCATTCGTATATGAATATTGTTTACGGAAGATAGAAAACAGCTTAAGACTGGACAGTGAACTCAAATTGCTTCATTTGTGAATGTAGAAGTTTGTCCTCAGAACCGCAATTTCAGACAGTAGGTACATGTTATATAAATTGATATTTTATTAAAATACTACTACTAACGAAAGTACATTTGTACATTGATAAACTACTGATAGAAACTTTATGCAGAAAGAAAATGATTAAACCTATACAAAATTATAAAAGACTGACAGAACTGACAAAATATGACCGAAATCACTGTTAATACTACAAAACAACTTCTAAATATTAAAAGTGTAAGTATGTATATCCAAAGGACATCACAGAAATACAAATTAACTGATTTGCGAATAGTTTCGTATAAGTTTTTCTTTTATATTGATATTATAATTACATATTGGTCCATCTATGCTGGATGTCGTCTAGAGGAATCTCTTTATCGATTCTCTGATTTACCCAATTCCAAGTCTCGCCGTCTTCGTAGTTTGATTTTACCTCGAATATATCATTTTCTGTGTCTAATATAAGATAATCGTTATCCGTGATTGGGCATCTTTCTGCTGCTCCAATGTTGATACCATCTGTTAAAACAAGGTTGTAATGAGTTTGGTTTCCAGTAGTAGCAGTTTCCCTCAGGAACAAACGTGGGGAAGCGAACAACGTCATGATGTCTCGGATACGTATTATAATTCGTTGTGGGCCGTGTGGTGATTGTGTTGGAAGGCCTCCTTGGAAAAGTGTGCAGCAGAAGTTGGTTCCACTATTCAAATGACCACTTCCTACGATTTCATCTTTATTTGCCGATTATGTGTTGTGATAAACATAATAAAATGATTGCCTGAAAACATGATGTGACATAATTGAAATATGATTCCCAGGCAATGACACGTTCATTATAAAACAACAATTTATACGAGTATAATAGTGCCAGTAATTATTTTCCTTTTCCTATTTATAACGTACAATGCAATAGCATAAGAAGAGTAGAATACAGACACTCTTCGTTTTAGGTTCAATTCTGTTAAAAATTATTTTATTAAATTTCTACATTGAAAGCATTTCATCGCTTATTCTCTGCGGGTTGGTTTCATATATTTTTTCAGTTTTATATTTCATCATTCATTTTTAGATATTTTTGTCTATTTATCTACTTTCACTACATTCATAAATCTTCTTATTTTTGATGCTGGCTTTAAATTCACACCTACATAATTATAGGTTACATGGAGACTTTCCAGCTTTTGATGGTAGAGGAAGACCCCTGGTGCCCTTTCGTACATTATTTCAGGAATGGGCAAGCACCTGGGTAGAATCACCGGACGGCTTCCTCATATGAAAGAATTCTGCATCGCAAGCGAGGTTTCAAATCCAAAGCAGTGAGAGATAATTTATTCAAAGGCAACGACCTTAGCCATAGTGATCATGGGACTGAAAATTGGACGACTCATCATGGAGCCCATACATGTTTTACAGACATCTCTTGTAGTAAACTAGAAATGATGGTAAAGAAATGAATGAATCTTAAAACTTTATAGCATGATTGGCCTTATCAAGTAAATGACCCTTATTGTTTTTAGGGTCAATAGGTCAAAGGCCAAGGACACAGGGACCTGAACATTGAAAACTATTCCTGCATGGTAACTTGAGAATGATTTGACCAAGAACCTTTAAACTTGATGATATGGTTTAGCTTAAAGAGACAAATGATCTCAATTGTTTTTAGACTGAATAGGTCAAAGGTCAAGGTCACGGGAACCTGAACCTTGAAAAAGGTTTCCGCTCAATAACTTGAGCATCACTTGATCCTGAACCTAAAACTTGGTAGCTTAATTGGACTTGTGAAGTAGATGGCCCCTATTCGTTTAGGGTTCAATAGGTCCAAGATCAATGTCACAAGGGCCTGAACTTTGAAAACGGTTCCTGTTCAATTACTTGAAAATCACTTGACCCAGGACCTTCAAACTTGGTAGCGTGATTGGACTTTTGAAGTAGATGAACCCGTTGTTTTTGGGGTCAATAGGTCAAAGTTCAAGATCACAGGGGCATGAATTTTGAAAATGGTTACCATCCAGGAGCTTGAGAACCACACCACTTGACTTAGAACTGTTACACTTAAATGCATGATTAGGTTATAAAGTTGATGAATATTATTGTTTTTGAGTCAGTAATCAAAGGTCAAGGTCACAGAGGCTTGAAAACGATTGCCGCTCAATAACTTCGTAACTACTTAATCCAGAATCTTCAAACTTGACAGCATGATTGCGCTTAAGAAAAAGATGACCCCTGTTCTTTTGGGAGTCAATGTCAAAGGTCAAGGTCACAGGGATCTGAACATTGAAAACTATTTCTGCATGGTACCTTGAGAACCACTTTAACCAGAAACTTTGAACTTGATAGCATGATTTGGCTAAATGAGGCAGATTATCCCTATTGCTTTAGGGTCAGTAAGTCAGAGGTCAAGGTCACTAGGGTCCGAACCTTGAAAACAATATCCGCTCAATAACTTGAGAATAACTTTACCCAGTGTCTTCAAACTTGACAGCATGATTAGGTTTATGAAGTAGATTACTCTTTGTTTCAGTGGTCAGTAAGTATTAGGTTAAGGTCATAGTGATCACGGGACTGAAAACTTTACACCCATAATTTGATGCATACTGTTTTACAAACAGCTCCTGATTGCTTTAACTTTGATAGTAAAACAAGTATGTGCGAAGCAGTATGTTTTCTCGTTGAAAGAAGTGTGTACCACGTTCTCGGGCGGTGTACGACAACAAACATTTAATATAAAAGATGAATTCAGCTCCAAACTAAATATAAATTCCATCATAATTTATTTCAATGCGGAACTAAGTAACTATCAATCAATGTTTTGAGTCTTTTTTGTAGCAAATTTTGCCATAACTGTTTGACGGATAGTTCGCAAAGTTTGCTGTATATACATGTTTGCTTAATGAACATGAAACAGATCTAAACTCGGCAGCTGCGAGCCGAAGGGTGTACACATTTTCCACAGTGAAGAAATGTTCGTATCAAAATATTTTTGTGGAATAATATCTGGCATTTTTCTTACATTATTGATCGCTGGAAAGCTGGGTGTGCAACAATCTGTGAAAACCTGGAAAAATATAAATACAATAGAAAAGTAAAGTTTCTGACTCCTGTTTAACGCTTGTTGTGTATAGTAAGATACTGTATACATGTACAGTACATGTAAATCAGTTTATTATATACCTACGAATTTTTTGACTCACATACAGAAGGTATATTTGTGTGTGTGTGTGTGTGTGTGTGTGTGCGTGTGCGCGCGCGAGTTCGTGCGTACGTGCGTGTGCGTGTGTATTTTTAAATATAGCACCATCTTGTCATTTTGACATTTCTACTTAAAAAGTTTGTACATGTTTTGCATCTTTTAAAAATGAAAAATAACTCTCTACAAAATAGACCATGTTCAATAGAAACGTGTGTTACGTAGGGTTAAATATATACTTCCAAACACAATAACATATAATTGTTATTCGCAATACCCTAAACTGAATACTCAAATTCATCATGTTACGAATTTTGATTTGGAAATTCCTTCGCACACACGAAAATGTTAAATCGCGGGGTGTTATCATTACAGCTTTAGATTAGAGATAAATGATACTTTATTTACCTTATTCCCCATTATTTACTTTGGATTTGAATATACTTAAAATCAATCACGGGCGAGTTTTGTAAAATCACTGATGGATGTGCGAAAATGTCTAGGTAGAGAGTCGGACATTTCTGATCTGTTCAAATTTGCTCGAGTGATTAAAAACGGACTAATGCCATTTTTTATGGCATACAAAGTTATGTATGAACGTATGTTCCGTTTTGCTTCAGATTATCTATAATTATTATGTATTGAACCAAAAAAAAAAAAAAAACAGAAACAAAAAAAAATAATTCTTTTCTTTTTTGTATGGAGGCATAGGATCGTTTTTTAAACCTGTTTTATGGCAGTGCCTAGGTGTCAATTAATCATACCTCTTAGGGTATTCGATAAATTAAAAGTATATTTTCAAGGAATTATTTTTTTTTTTTTGTAATTTATTTATCCTTCATATTGGTATTTGTTCAATTAGATTAATTTTCTAATCATGGAGAAGTTACAAAGTATTCCAGTGTATCGAACCAATGGGCTATACAGTACATATATATCAGGAATTTAGATTTTGCTTGATAAATTTCAGCCCAAAACCTTATATGAAAACATGTTTGATTTTTATAAAATACAAAAATATCGAGTTTATTTTACCTTTCAGCGTTAATTTCCTCAGTCCTGTTGAATCAAACCAGTTTGGAATAAATATTCATGGAGATGGTAAATATATATTGATTCAATTTCTTATCCCGCTGGTTAAACACTGTAATAAACTATGTAGATAAGTTTAACATATTTGCTTTGATGTTTCAAATCATTTTTCATATTTATTATTAAAATCAATAAAGTCGTAGGTAACAGTACTGCATGACCCCCTAAAAGTTTAAACAGTACTTTTATATTGAACCAATTTGGGCATAGCAGTCCATGTAAGTTGTTTTGGTGATTTTATATGTTTTTTTTTATTTCTGTGCAGGTTCCGCGTATATATAGAGTCTGTTTTAATCAATAGCAATAGATCATTAAATACCTTTATTATTTTTCAATTACTTTGTTATCATTATTTCCTTGATTTTGCAGCTACAGGACTGATAAAATGTTTCATATTTTGTTAACACCTTTTATAGTTACATGTTTATACCTGCACTGTTGAATATATGTTCTATCTAGACCACTAACATATCCAATCATAATTTTCTCATATAGTCATATCGGAAATCAAAAATTGCCACATATGATCTTTGTGTGCCGAGAATCATACTTCTTAATCTTCGCTTCGATTCATTAATTAAGGTAGTGGACCCGTAATGACAATCGACAATTTCCGTTTGTTTACAGATTCTCCGAATGCGGTTTCGGCATTCTCCGGTAGTTTCAGAAATGACTTTCTGTTATGACCGAAGAATGCCGAAATCACACACGGAGGATACGTAATCGCACGGAAATTGCCGATTTTTATAACGGGGTCCATTACCTTAAGTTTAAGTATTGTTTTAGCAGCTTTGAACACTATTATTGTCAGATTCAAAATTCACAAAAGTCAACTTTTAAGGAACGTCACTTTTAATGATCAAAAACAAATTGAAACGGTTCATTATGGAAGCAAATCATTTTTGTGATTATATGACTTTTTTTTTGCCATACGAAAGCCAACATATGCAGTAAAACAAAGAAAAAAAACGGTAAATTTTATATACCTTTTTTAAACTTCATGCCAGAATTCTGTTAGGTATATCAACTAATTATTTGGAAATCACAAAGCATTTGTTAAGGTGGTATGCGCCTAATTTGAAGTTAAGTGGTTCCGTTTCGATATTTTGCTTTATACTAAATTCAGCATATTCTTAATTTAATGCACATTTTAAAGGGTTTTCTTTCGGTAACTTTTTTCTCTGCAAGCCTTCATAAAAGCCTTTTGACGTCCATTTTTGATGAACCGTGATTTCACGGCCGTCAGACTCTTTTCGTAAAACTTCCTTTTCAGTCAACAATAATGATTTGCTTTTTACTCATCATATTTCCATATAAAATGTCTTTAAAGTGGTGTAAAATATATGGAATTGCGCAATTGTGTTTTTTTCCTGAATATCCCATTTTTACACAAACTGTACTATTTGATTTTTCTTAGTTTAAATTAAAGTAACTTTATAACTGTGTTACCTTTGGCGAAATTATTTAGTGTAGAACTCAGATTTTAATGTTTAGATTTATTTAATAAATGCCAATGCAACAAAATCGACACCCCATTGCCGTTGCGCTTAATTACATTACTCTACCCCTACCCCAAATAAAAAAAGTATTGTGTAATTCAATGGGTTTTCTTATGTTTCGTGATCAAGACAAACACAATTTCTTTTTATAAAAGTTTAAGCAGAATTTAATCAGTAGGTTCCTTTATAACTGTGCAATGACTTTATCTTTCTATCTCCCATTTAGTCAAACCCCTCACGAGGACATAGACTTTGACGCGCGTCAACTGAGAAAGAGAGAAAATAATAAAAGCATAAAAAATGGAATATATACAGCTTGTATTAAAAATAGGTTAAGAAAGAGCAGGTTTCTAGGGGGTCACATGTTCAACCTGGCTGACCGCCTGGCTGAACTAATTTGCTCCAAGAAAAACAATATTCTCAGGGAGTTAGTTCCAATGGATATTAGTGCGAGGAAAAAAATGAATACTAAATGTCAGAGCTTGTTTGGATTTGTCTGTAGGCCATAGAGTGGGATAAACGACATGCCCTTTTATTTTGAATTATGTAGGGTTCTTGTGGAATATCAAGTTATGGGTGATGTCATAGATCATAACCAGTCGTTGGTCAATACGATGTAGGTCAAGTCGTCTCTAGTTTAGAGTGGTCTACATATCGGTAACAGTGGAGGTGCGTCCATCGTAACGCATTGTCCATCGAGCAGCTCGTCTCTGCACAGACTCAATTTCTCCGATACCAATACTGGTATGTGGTGACCAAACAGCGGAACAGTACTCGTGGGGTATCACTAGTGTTGTGTATGTTGTAGATTTAAGTTTGACTGAGTGAACTTTAGTGTTACGTCTGAGAAATCCTAGTGTTTGGTTTGCCTTTTTGGTGATGGTATCTATGTGTTTGTTCCATGTTTAAGTCATTTGAGATTGTGACACCAAGATATTTTGCACACGAGACTGTTTCTAATGTGGTTTTGTGCATTGTATATTTGATGATTGTTTCCATTTTTCTTTTTGTGGTGTGGATGACTTGACATTTAGATGGATTAAAATTCAAGTCCATTTGTATTCCAATTTCTGGAGCTAGTTGAGGTGGTCTGGTAGGTATTTGGAGTTTGTAGCCTCTGTGAGAGAAAGATAAATTGCAGCATCATCGATCTGCAAAGAGGCGGGTTTTTGAGTGAGAAACATACTCAGGAAGGTCATTTATATAGATAAGGAAAAATACAGGGATGAGTATAGATCCCTTGGGCACACCAGAAGAGTTGTTGATAGTATCTGATTCTGAGCCGTTGATGATGACAGACTGTGGTCTGTTGTCAAGAAAAGACTTTATCCAAGACAGTGTCTTTCCACGGATACCATAAATGTGGAGTTTGTACAAAAGTTTTTCATGATTACCCATATCGAAGGCTTTACTAAAATCAAGAAGAATCAGGTCTACCTGGCTTCTGAGATTTACAGATTTCAGCAGATCATCGACGAGCGTACGAAGTTGAGTGTTGCAAGATCTTTCTTCTCTGAAGCCATGTTGAAGTTCATAGAAAAGTTTAGAACTTGAAAAATGCTTTGTAATGCTGGATGAGACAATATGTTCAAGAGTTTTACAGGGAATACAAGTATGAGAGATAGGACGATAGTTTGAGGGATCAGTTTTAGTGCCGTTTTTGTAGATTGGAGCAACATATACCATTTTCCAGGGTTGTGGAATGGTTCCAGAATTGGGACATTTTGAGAAGAGAATCTAAAGAAAGTGAATTAAAGTAACGTTGAATAGATTGAAATTATTTATCTCGCAGGATATCACAATACAAGAAAAATTATGTATTGATGGACATGGCATTGGAAACATTTAAAAAAAATATTACAACGAAACAATATAATGAAATTCCTTTTTTTGAATGATCTTAACAGTCATCCTTACTTTTTTACATGTACCTGCATAAAATTCCATCACAGGCAGATATTTCCGTGACGTATAATCTGTGCATTAAAATGGTTACAAAAAGTACCTTGTATTTTATGCATCTAATATAGCATTGAGGCAAACAAATGTAGGTCTACATGTATGCCATAAATGTTTTTAGTTAATATAGATGTCTTCTTAAGAAAGCGGATCCTCACGACAATCAGTCTTCAGAAAATAATACTGGGGTATAAAGAACCTAGCCGACATTTGAAGATATGAAAAGGCTAAAACATAGGTGAAAATCAGAAATATTCATTTCAACATAACACATAACGCGGAAAAACGCGGTATTAAACCTTCAACAACTTTGAAAGACCTTGTGTTATCATGTTCGAATAAACATCATTGAACTATCAAACTGTATTTTGGAGAGTAGTCGGACACTCTGATTTTGAAAAAGTGCATTCCCTGATAAGCACCGCGGGAAAACTGAGTATCTTCGTTGTACGAAGGCTGTTGCTCTGAAGAGATAAACTCATTTAGATACCTGGCTAGATAGAAACACTATCCTTTGCAAAGAATTTTAGTTGACAGGAGATGTGTGTTAAGAAAGGCTATACTTGTATGCATAGACACATAATAGAAACGTATTCCATATATAATACTTTTTCCTGACACCATGTTTAATTCTATGATTCTTTTATCTATATGGACGACTCAAGATTCGTAACTTTGTACGTAGGACCGCCGACTCAAACTTGCAACTCCTGATTTTTTATTTACGAGGTATTAGGATTTATGCGGGTACGTGTATATATGTGTAAGATTACTTTTTATGCCCAAGAAGGGAGACATATTAGTTTTCAACTGTCCGTCCGTTCGTTAGTTTGTTCGTTCGTTAGTTCGTTCGTCACAACGTTAACTTTTTGCATGAAGGCACTTTACTCGCGAACCACTGCACCCAGGACCTTCAAACTTCACATGCTGATAGTACTTATTGAGTATACGACCCCTACTGACTTCGGGTTCACCACGTCAAAGGTCAAGGTCACAGGGGCCAATGTTAACTTTTTGCATGAAGGCACTTTACTCGCGAACCACTGCACCCAGGACCTTCAAACTTCACATGCTAATAGTACTTATTGAGTACACGATCCCTATTGACTTTGGGGTCACCGGGTCAAAGGTCAAGGTCACCAGGTCAAAGGTCAAAGCGCTGCGGGGGCATTTGCCACCATTAGTGACAGCTCTTGTTTATTTTAAAAAGCGTCTGGAGTGTCAAAAAAATCCGAATCATGTTACAATTTTCAAACAATTTAGCAGTACACTTATCGGAAGTTTATAAGGATACGCTCACGCGTTACGTAACTTCGTAACTTGGATAGTATTGAAATCAAAACCTCTCTTATATCATATTTACGGAACTGTGGCATAAATTTCAAAATGATAAAAGATTAACTCTTGCCTGACAACATCAAAATTGGCCATCAAAATGTGTGAACATTTTACGTGGAGTGTAATAATTAATTGGGCAAGTTCATGGCAACTGAACTTATGGTCAGTTGTTACTTAGCTGGAGTAAGAAACAAAATAGTAAACATCTTTGACCGTGCGCGCGTGCATGCGTTCGTGCGTGTGTGCTTGCGTACGTGCGTGTGTTTGTGCTTATGAAGGGTTACGGATAATATCAAGAAAAACAATTTACTCTATGGGAGACTAAGTCAAGGTTCATACGTCTGAAATCACAAACTTTAGAATATTTATTAGTAAGAAAGTTTTTCAGAAGATCCTTATTATTACATATCACGTATGCGCAGACGTGCAAGTTTTGATTGATTTTACAATATTACAAAGCTGATATTATTTTATTTCGAGAAAAAGGCGACTATTTGCAGTTTTCTTTTTGATACTGTTGTATAATATTGATACGTGATATTTAGAATAGTTGCGGTTTTTTGTGTAATTAAAACAAAGTACGAAACAGCATGTTTATACACAACTGCATATGCATTAATTTTTCATTTTTAGCAGTGTACTAGAACGGAAACGTATTTATTGGTACTTTGAATAAGAAAAAGATGAAAACATAATCATTATTTTATAGAAAAAATATTCAAAGCGAATTGAAAAAATAACATGAGGAGTATTTTAAGCACAGTTGTCGCATTGACGTGTGTTATAAATTCTGCATTGACAACACTAACAACTAGTATGAAGCTGATCAGAAAATATATTAGCTTTTGGTGGCTAACTGTATTCTTTTGTATTTCTATGACGGTAATTATACAGGATTTGCATGGAAAAATTGAGAAATGCAAGTATCTAGTTACAAACTGACAGTGATATTTATTAGGCCAAGACAATGTGTTTAATGTCTAAACAGTTTATTGAGCAAATAAAGCAGTATGCACAGTACTTGGTGTATGTAGTTGGTGTAAGATAGTTATTTATCTATGTTTTTAAAACTTTACTTATAGTATTGACTGAATACGTTTGCAGATAAAATTGTGAAAACATATTAATTCACAGATGGCCTAAATCGTCCACCTGTCATTTTGGAGTTTAGCTGTGTTATACCAGTATTATCGGAATGATTTTCACGAAGTTCATGAGGGAGGAAAAAGTAGGTCACTAGGTTGCGGTGGGTCTTTAAGCTAAATCAGCCGCTTTGTAAAATGAAACGAAACCATCTATATATAAACGATGTTACAGATTAGCTTTATGAAATCTTGCTTCTACTTCAAGCAATTCGTGCATATCATCTATAAAGCCTTTTTTACAGCAGAGTTCAATGGAGAGGAACCATACAAACACATGTGAGAAGCATCACCTATTTAAATCGATCAGAAACGTTGAGCAACCTTTAGAGAAAATTGTAAAAGAGAGTATTTTTCCCATATTGATTGAAGCCAGAGATAGCGTTGCTTTTGTCAAATAGATAATGCCTGGCTGTTGAAGGTGATCGGGATATCCATCTATAGCTCACAATGAGCCTTCTATAGCTCACAATGAACCTCAGGCTCCAATGAGGTAAACATACCATATCATTCTGTTATTTTACACAATTAACAAAAAATATTGTTTTATCGACTAGTCAATGTGTTTCCTAGTGTCGAAATCTAATTTTCGGCAAGCTGCAAAAAGTGTACTAGTATGTTCATTCTTCAAAGTAACAAGACTGAAATGTTTCGTTATCAGACGGATGTACATGGTTTCCATTAAGAGTAAACTAAGCTTGTAAAGTTATTATAACGAGTTATATGCAGATGTTAGATCGCAATACTTTTCACCGAATGAACGCCAGACGCAATCTAGTTGATGAACCACGAGTGAAAGTGTAAGATCTGATTTTCCTGAAAACAAAAATGTTTTCATGATTTTTCCAATGGTTTGAACTCATTGTTTCCATTTGCAGTTCCGTATCACTAATAAAATTTCTCTGTGAAATTACTACTGTTGCATTTAAATCATTCACTAAAACAAGTAATTAAATGTAATGTTTTTTCATTGTTGGTCGCTAGAAGGTAGTGGTCGCAATAATCTAAGTTCGCGACGATGTGTGTATGCTTAAAAATATATATATACATGTGTAGTTACATTGCAACTGACTAGGTTTTAAAAGAGGTTAGGATCAGTCTGTATATGCACTGGGAGAGGTTTGGAGGCCATCATGACACTTAGACAATGTATGTTCTTGTGATAGTTAACAAAATCTATAAGTAAAATCTTGTGGATACAACCAAGCAAGAAAAAATGGCAGACCCAGTTTTGTTGAGTCTGAAAATGAGAGATCATAAAACGTGCGACATCTCTTACGTCCCCTGGCGCCGGCGGAAATGGAATTCAGTTTCATACATAAAGATTGAATGGACTCTAAGATCCTAAAAAGACCAAATAATGTAACAACAATAAGTCAAAGTAAGTAGGAACTTTCTACGATCACTACACCTCAAATATTGCTGTTAGGGGAAAACCCTGTAAGATAGATTACAACCAAGCGAAATGGTAGCTGATTTCGGTTTGATCGAGTCTGTTTAGAGGTAATAAATTGTGCTAACAATGAATCGTGTCTCTAGCACTAGCTTAAGAGGAACTATATTCCACATAAAGTCTGAACGGACTCCAAAATACTGTTGGACCAGGAAATACACTGAGTGAGAAATTTGTATTTTGATCGCCGCAAATAAACTCAGAGAAAAGGTAAAAGTATATATTAGAAATTTACAAAAGCAAAACTTACCTTTCTAATCTTTGCAAGAAAATTAAAACATGGTGTATGAATGTCAGAAGTATGTAATCTAGCACAGACTTGTTCAAATGGCATGGAAGATGGAACATTAGGGTAACAAACTTAGAATAAACAAAGATATGAACTACTTTTACCATCTTTGTTACCAAGATAAAAAAAAAAACAAGTTTACGGGACGGGTCGAGATGGACGAATTTTGAGGGAAGCGAGTTCGAGATATTGAGTTTTAACTGTATATTCTTTAAGAACTCATGTGTTTATTATGCTTATATTCTAACATAACAAAGCAAATAATGTTAAGATAAAGCAATGTTATTTGTTAGAACCAATGATTACATAATTTTTTATGACAATTGAAATGAGATTCTAGGTAGGTTGGAATAAATTCATTATAACATATATTACATTTAACCAGACACATGTAGCAGATAATATTGACATGATAGTGTACTTGTTTACCAAGGTAATGTAGAAGTAAGCCAAACAAAATTGTTAGTTTGAGGAGGTGTCGAGCCCTCGGCTGCAATATGCTTTATGAATTGATTATTGCTGTACATATAACAATTTAATTACGTTTGTTCTGATATCCTTTAAAAAAGATAACTGTGTATATATTGGTTGTTGCAAAGTTTATCATATTTATTTTTTTCCAGATCATACAAAAGTGCCTGCTCTTGATAACAAAATATAAGTCTGTGTGACGATGCTTTATGTATATGACTTTGCTATTTCTTTGCAAACAATAAAATGCATCAAATGTAGGCACATTTTACATTGCAAATCCATATTAGTTTTCATTTTATCAATAACAACTATCATCTTGTCACAGAAATAAGAGAATTTCATCCTCTGCGTTGGACAGTGTTGAAGGTAAGATATGCCCTCCGACGCCTCTAACATTTACAACCTAACATTAAAAGATGTAAATATTTGTCACAAATATAAACTTATTTAGAAAACTATACATTTAGTTGACCAGTGACAGCTACTTCTCTTGTTTTCTTTTACTAAACCAAAGTATAATCAATCTCTTCAAGAAAAAATATATAGCTTTTATCTAACTCAAAACTATGCAGAGGCGACTTGCGGCACTTTTCAAACATGCTGAATTGCAAACAGTTAGAGCATAGTACAGTACTAAGCCTGATTAAACATTATCCTATGTATATTACTCTGCTATCAATAAAGTAAACGCTGTGTACCGGAAGATTCTTTCACATATACTATGGTCTTAAATTCATGAAATGAATAAGGATAAATGCAACAAATGAAATGATCAAAGATGCAGGGAATATAATTCCAAAAACCAAACTTTGGATGCTCCATTGCGAAATCTTGCCGATAGAATTTCTACCGAGGACATCATAATTCAATTCTCTGTAATAGTTTTGACTGTTCCTTTTAAATAAACGATGTGAATGGAATCATCCAGTCTGTCAGTAACGTATGATCGAGGGCTGGATTTAACTACTTTTATTAAAATTTCCCTACGAATCTACGCACATACCTAAAACTCGTTTGGTTAACCGTGAAGACAAACGAGGCAGTGTGTCAGGAAAAAAAGGATTTAGATTTTTCTAAATGAAAGTGCAGCAACGTAGGAGCATAAGAGTTATTTTTCGTACCCATTCTAATAAGTTTTTACTTTATCAAAAATACTATTCAGTCTTATAATTTTTATAATTGCCTACATATACTTGTGTGAGCTGATACAACGATGTATCGCATAATTGTTGGCAAGTCAGTCATGAAATTTGATGTTATCGTTTACGCGATTCATCTATAAATGCATGTCAAGGCAGAAATGCATTGAAAGCTTAAAGAACTGCTGAAATCTTATCACTCTCTAGAACACGGACATGTATGAACCGTGCCATGAGAAAACCAACATAGTGGCTTTGCGGCCAGCATGGATGCAGACCAGCCTGCGCATCCGCGTTTCTCTAATTGCAATAGGCTTTGAAAGCGAATAGCATGGCTCCTGACCAGACTGCGCGGATGCGCAGGCTGGTCTGGATCCATGCGTTCGCAAACCCACTATGTTGATTTTCTAATGGCACGGCTCATATTATAAAACTGTTACAGTTAATATTCAAATATTAGAAACGCCATATCAGATTCTTTTACTGGTTGTGGATAAAATTTTCAACAGGTTTTCTTTCACGGCTTTGGCGTCTGACATGCTGAAAAAATAATGCAAATGGTTATAAATATGTGGTGCATATGTATGTTCATCTCAAGTCCAATCTGCAGGTTAGCCCTTTCAGAAGGACACTTGTCCGCTAAGCGAGTTGGCCCTTGTTCAAGTATCAGACTGACTACATTTTCTCTCACCGTGAAAGTACCAATTTAAGACGTATTACCAAAGTATATACCTTAGATGTATAAATATCAACACCTTGAAAATTGTTCGTTGGTCTGATTATCTGTCTTTGAATCATGAAGTAGTTAAGACTAGATAATGCGCGTCTTAACGTTAAACGCAGTTGTAATGGCATTGATGAGTGTTTTTATCATCATAAACAGCTTTAGGAATACTTCTTCCGGACTAACTTTGAAGCATGTAACTTCCTTGAAAAAGGTTGACATTTTATGTTCCAGTGGGATAAATGTATTCGTGTATAAGCAAAAACGTTATTATGATCATTCACCCATCATACAGTTAGAAGCAAACACAAAAAAAAAAATACGTCATTGGAAACAAATACATTTTGTTTACTCCAAATATCGAGTCAAACATATATCACAATCTCTGTATTCAATGAACAGAATGTTCTTACAAATGATACTTTCGTCATCCTTTTATATTTAAATTCAGCAATCAAATATCTAACCTACCAGTAATTCGCCGTCAAGTTGGTGTTTGTCATTGTGATAGTGACCTCTGAACACTAGCGCCAATTATACTGTATGATCTTTTGTCTTCCGACAATACCAAATAAAGGTAATTTATCATCAAATAAAGAGTTCTAAAGAAATATAACCATACATTTTTTATACTTTTATAGTCAGCTGAATGTTCGAAATTTCATAGTCATGTTAAATGATTGTTTAGAACATATCTACACAGGATAAGATAAAGAAGGTATTCGTTTTGTTATTTCCCTAATGAAAATTAGCACTTTTACATGGGGTTCAAGATTTGCTGATAAAAAATTTTCCCCAATGATGACAAGATGTCATCCGGCAGTTTCTTGATCAATATATCCTAAATGACAGGAAACTGCAATAAAACCTTGTATATACCCTACTGCAAGGTTCGGTTTCTTTTCTCTGTTATTCTACTGGACTATACCGTGAGTACATTTGAAACTACTTGTTCATGTATCTATATGTCTAGAAAAAGAACAATAGCAAATAAATGCGGTTGAGTTTCGGTCCTGTGTACCCATACACGGCCGATCATGAATTCTATATGTGTATATTCAGTATAATTCTATATATAATTGAGTACCAAAATACAATATGAATGTACACACACACTGCTGCTAATCTGATGCTAATGTCCGAACAGAAAATTACCTGAACATGTAATGATTGTCGTGAATATTTTTTTACCACTCACCGGCCGTTATCCTTCCGTACGTAACATTTGTCTCTGGGGAAGAATTCCTTTCTATGCAAACTTCTTGTTCATATGGTCTCGAAACGGACTAAACTTGTATTCAAAAGGTGTTTCCAACCAAATTTTTTATTTTCTTACTAGTAAACAAAACGTTGGCGTCTTGGCAGAATTAAAGTTTGAGCTGCAGAATGTCCGATATTCAGTCTTGACAAATACCGAATGTAATGCCAGCCCGACATTCGCATTTAGCAAATGTCGGAGTCCATGCCACCTGGAAATCTGAGTTTGGCGAATATCGTGCCAGCTTGACATTGGCTCTTGGCAAATGTCAGCATTATGACATTAATATTCACGTATGTTGTATCTCGAATGTGGTGACAGTTTCGCGCATCTTACCTATAAGTTAGAGTTATTTGAATATGATAGTGAGAACTTTACACAAATGTTGGAGCATGATTCCTTATTTTACAGCTCTGTGTATAATATGGCTTGTCCCCAGCCCTGGCCTGTACGCAGAAAATCCCTGAGCGTTACAAGTATTCAAGGAATATAAATAAAAGGTAGAACATGGTTTTTCGTGTTAAATTGAGGGGTGAAACTCAAAGTTTATTACTTCTGACCAACTTAATATATTTAAATCCGTTTCAAAATAATTCTTGGTGGTACAATTTTGTTCATTTTTACCGACATACTACATGAAATATTTCTGCAAAGTCTGTCCTCTCTGAACGTGTCAAACAAATTTCAAAAAGCGACTGTTATACCTGCAGGAATATATAATCATTCAGCTCTTGTTGGTTTCCGTATTTAGAACTCTCTAGACAATTTATAATGTGATGTTGAGATAAGAATGTGGTTAAACACTGAAATAATCTGTTGCGAAGGAAAAGCACATTGCATTGCTTCTTAAAGGTGGTCAAGTATTATTGTCAAATGGATTTATTTTAAATTGTGCTAATATAGAAGTTTTAAACTACTTCAGAAGATCGTTTAAAGAGACAGGAAGTTCTGAATTTCGTAAAATCCAGATTAAGTAAAAATATTTCTTAGCAAACTGTTTCCAAATATAAAGAGATTTAAAGATAAAAGAAACTAAAATAGTTCAAGGTCATTTGCCCTTTTGTGTATCACAATTTTTTAAAGAATTGAATTATGAAAAATATTGCATCACGGTCATATCATTTTAATTAAGAACAACTTGATATTTACGTTCATTATATAAGAAAAATAACATTTAAGGTTCGTATAAACAACATTGTTGTAATAAGGGCGACCTTTTCCACGAGACTGAACGTGCGATCTTAATCATAAACAAAATCGCGTCGTAATAAGGTAAAAAAGAATATTCAGTGGTAGCTAAAATCCTTTTCCCAAGGTTATATCTAAGTTGAAACTACTATGCAATTTTGCCTTGGCTTTAAGAGTATTTTATATTAAAATCAGGAACTGTGTGTTATTACAACTTGTAAATATAGGAATTAAATGTTATATCTTGTGCGTTTATACGGGTATAATTCCAATATTACAGATGTCCCAATTGTCGCCGACAGTCGATTGTCGATCATTTAATGAGCCAAAGTCGCCGACATCGATTATGAACTTGCATAATCGATTATTTGACACTTACAAATTGTAGGCAAGTTTAAAGCCTATTCGGGAGTTACGCATCATTTTGGTGGTATTTCTTCTTTAGTTTCACTTCTTTTCCACTGTTCAAAACGGAGGCAAAGCATACTGACTGCGTTCGATCAAAATAATAAAGCAATCAAAGCTATATACCCTATCCAGGGAAGATTATACCACCAGTGTGGAAGTAGTTCGGATTCTACAAGATATATAAAGGTGCATCAGTGAAATAAAATTAAAATTGGGGAGTGTCGTTTGCCGATTATGCCGTAAAGACCGCAAATAATGGTACCCCACCCACTTTCGTAATTTATTTTGATTTAATTCATAATTTCAGTCAGCATTGTGCTTCTAGATATTTTTGATATACAACTGTACATGTATATTTTTATAAACAAGATATAGTTATAAATAGAAAATTAGAAATAAAATTTTGAGGGCATTGAAGTTTTAATAAATAATAAAATGTACAAATAGTGACAAAAATAACGTATTTTGAGGTGTTTTAGGTCTGACAGCATGTTCAGTTGCTCAGGGACTCCTGATAGTCCCACAGACTTTCGGGTGCAAATCATATAAATATGCTACAGTTTACCTCAATAAATTAAAGATACTTTTTAATAAGCCACATTGATATCTGCATACAAGGGCTAAAACTTCACACACAAATTACATTACTCCTGCTAAATATATGCTTATGTCCGATTATTTTCCGATTAATTGCTCGGAAGGCCTTCCGATTATATCCTATTAATCGATTGATTATCATTATGCTGTCCGATTATCATCACTATAACCAATATCTATTAATTCTAAAATTGGTTCAGCCGAGATGTCCATACGTCGATGCAACGCTTTTTAGCGTTGCTTCAATGCCGACACCGATATCAGTAATATACAAACTAAACTTTACATTTCTTGACGAAACATATGAATGCTACCTTTACAACTAGTGACTTGTCCTCACACAATGTCCTACACCCAAGAATAAAATGACGGACAAGTGGTAGATAAACATACTTACGTGGCGCAATTCCGAAAATTAACTTGATATTTTTCCTGTGAAACGCCAAAGCTGTTTGCCACGGCTTTCTCCGAAGAATGGTAAAATGTACAACAAGTCAATATTATCATTTGTTTTAATTAAAAAATTATAAGCAATAGCGTCTAGCATAAATATAACTGTAACGTAATTTCATAATTTAAAGACAAATATATTTTGTCCATATGATCAAGGCGTGAGTGAGTCATTATCATTTGTTTTAATGTATAAAATTTTAAAAAATAATCATGTCTAGCATAAATATAACTGCAGCGTAATTTCATAATTTAAAGACAAATTATTTTGTTCACATGATCAAGGTGTGAATGAGTCATTACCAATTGTTTTAATGTAGAAAATTATAAAAATAATCATCGTAATTTCATAATTTAAAGACAAATTATTTTGTCCATATGATCAAGGCGTGAGTGAGTCATTATCATTTGTTTTAATGTAGAAAATTATAAAAATAATCATTTCTAGCATAAATATAACTGCAGTATAATTTCATAATTTAAAGACAAATTATTTTGTTCATATGATCAAGGCGTGAATGAGTCATTATTAATTGTTTTAATGTAGAAAATTATAAAAAATAATCATGTCTAGCATGAATATAACTGCAGCGTAATTTCATAATTTAAAGACAAATTATTTTGTCCATATGATCAAGGCGTGAGTGAGTCATTATCATTTGTTTTAATGTAGAAAATTATAAAAATAATCATTTCTAGCATAAATATAACTGCAGTGTAATTTCATAATTTAAAGAAAAATTATTTTGTCCATATGATCAAGGCATGAGTGAGTCATTATCATTTGTTTTGATGTAGAAAATTATAAAAAATAATCATTTCTAGCATAAATATAACTGCAGCGTAATTTTATAATTTAAAGACACAGTATTTTGTTCATATGATCAAGGCGTGAATGAGTCATTATTAATTGTTTTAATGTAGAAAATTATAAAAAAAAATCATGTCTAGCATGAATATATACTGCAGCGTAATTTCATAATTTGAAAGACAAATTATATTGTGTCCATATGATCAAGGCGTGAGTGAGTCATTATCATTTGTTTTAATGTAGAAAATTATAAAAATAATCATTTCTAGCATAAATATAACTGCAGCGTAATTTCATAATTAAAAGACAAATTATTTTGTCCATATGATCAAGGCATGAGTGAGTCATTATCATTTGTTTTAATGTAGAAAATTATAATAAATAATCATTTCTAGCATAAATATAACTGCAGCGTAATGTCATAATTTAAAGACAAACATATTTTGTTCATATGATCAAGGCGTACGTGACTCATTATCAATTGTTTTAATGTAGAAAATTATAAAAAATATTATGTCTAGCATAAATATAGCTGCAGTGTAATTTCATAATTTGAAGACAAATATATTGTGTCCATATTATCAAGGCGTGAGAGAGTCATCCCTCGAGGTTAGTTTATGGTGACAATGTTTAGAGCCAAAATTATTAAAACGGTCACACTCCTCTATAAACATCATTAAACATTGACAGAACCGGATATTGCAAACGAGAAAATATTACCGAAACAGCTGCTTACACAGCTTTACAATTAAAATTGTCAAAAAATATCTAAAAGCGCGTACTTGTGTATTTAATTATGATAATTATGGCAATATGCATAACTAAAACGACAGCACAATACTTATTCTTTTCTTATAGTTTCAAGATGTTGAAATCATTGCATCTTGGTCCACTCATGCGGAATGGTGTGGGGTATCTCTTTATCGATTCTCAGATTTTACCCAGTTGTAATTGTTGCCAGTTCCATGGTTTGGTTTTACCTGGAATCTGTCATTATTTTGATCTACTATAACAAATTCGTTTTCTGTGACGTCGTATTCACTTCTGTCAATATTATCATTTGTTTTAATTAAGAAAATTATAAACAATCATGTCTAGCATAAATATAACTGCAACGTAATTTCATAATTTGAAGACAAATATATTTTGTCCATATGAAAAAGGTGTGAGTGAGTCATCCCTCATGGTTAGTTTACGGTAACACTGTTTAGAGCCAAAGTAATTAAAACGGTCACACTCCTTTATAGACATCATTAAACATTGACAAAACAATAAATTATGACTGAAACAGCTGCTTACACAGCTTACGATTAAATGTCAAAATGTCTAATTAAGCGTACATATAAAATATAATATAATTATGACAATACGCACAACTAAAAAGCAAACAATACTTATTCTTTTCATAGTTTCAAGATGTTGAAATCATTGCATTGTGGTCCACTCATGCGGTATGAGGGGTATCTCTTTATCGATTCTCAGATTTACCCAGTTACTGGTGCCATCTACGATGTTACGTTTTACCTGGAATCTGTCGCCGTCTTTATCTAATATAACATATACGTTTTCTGTGATGTCGCATTCTTCTCTTGCCTTGCTAATCTGTACGAGGTTTATGCCATCTGTTAAAACAAGGTTGAAATGAATTTGGTTTCCATCAGGTCGTGGACGTTCCCTAACGAATAAACGTGGGGAAGCGAATAACTTCATGATGTCTCGGATAGGTATTTTAATTCGTTCTGTGCCATGTGGTGATATTGGAAGGCCTCCTCTGTAAATTGTGCAGGTGATGTGAGTTCCGTGCATTAAATGACCGCCCTCTACGATTTCATCTTTATTTGTCGATGATGTGTTGTGATAAACGTCATAAAAAGGTTCCCTTAAAACATGATGTGACATGATTAGAACATTATTCCAGTGACACGTGAATTATGAAACAACAATTAATATGAGTATTACTGGGCCAGTAAGTATTCTTTTTCCTTTATATAACGTACAATGCAATAGCTTATAAAGTAAAATACAGGCACTGTTCGTGTTGGTTCGATTTTGTTAACGAATCATTTAATTAAATGAACATTTCATCCATAACTTCAATAAAATTATATTTTTTTCTGAAATGCAGTAAATCTTTTCTTTTCTGTGGGTTTGTTGCATACGTTTCCAATTTAATATTTTATCATTCACTTTTACATCTGTTTGTCTATTTATCTCCTTTCATTCCATTCATAAATCTTCATTTTCTTCCCGTGTTTAATTGTTGCTGTCACAGCCACACCGACACATTAATAAGTCGTATGGGGGACATTCCAGCTTTTGATAGTGCATTAAGACCCTGGTGCCCCATTCGTGCATTATTTCGGAAATTTATGCACCTGGATAGAATCACCGACCTTCCGTATGCCTGCTGGATGGCTTCCTCATATGAAAGACATTCTGCACCCAAATCGAGGTTTCGACCCACAGCAACGGTAAGTGATTCAAAATAAGCAACCTTAAAAGCACTCGGCCACGGAGGCTCCACTTTTTCACTTTAACCTATATATAGCATAGAAACAATAAGACAATAAAACGTTAATCTGGAAGTAAGAATAATTGAAATGTTAGCTTGATGATAAGTCAAAACTAGAAAATGCTTTTGTAAAAAAGCGCATGTCTCCCCCAATGCAAAGTCCTATAGGCAAGAAGTCAATAGGGGTCAGGAGCGAAAGTCAAAGAGACACTGATGGTTGACTGCAATAGGGATCATCTACTTGGCATGTCCAGTCATCCCACTAAATTTCAACACTCTTCGCCTAGTGGTTCTCAAGTCACTGTTCAGGCTCCTGTGACCTTGACCTTTGATCAAGTGACCTCAAAATAAATAGGGGTCATCTAGTCTGCATGTCCAATCATCCTATTAAGTTTCAACATTCTGAGTCAAGTGGTTCTCAAGTTATTGATCGGAACTGGTTATCAATGTTCAGGCCCCTGTGACCTTGACCTTTAACGGAGTGACCCCAAAAACAATAGGGGTCATTTACTCTGCATGAACAATCATCCTATGAAGTTTCAACATTCTAGGTCGAGAGGTTCTCAAGTTATTGATTTGAAATGGTTTTCCATGTTCAGGCCCCTGTGGCCTTGACCTTTAACAGAGTGACCCTAAAATCGTTAGAGGTCATCTACTCTGCATGACCAATCATCCTATGAAGTTTCATCATTCTGGGTCAAGTGGTTTTCAAGTTACTGACCGGAAATAGTTTTCAATGTTTGGGCCCCTGTGACCTTGACCTTTCACAGAGTGACCCCAAAATCGTTAGAGGTCATCTACTCTGCATGACCAATCATCATATTAAGTTTCAACATTCTGGGTCAAGTGGTTCTCAAGTTATTGACCGGAAATGGTTTTCAATGTTCAGGCCCCTGTGGCCTTGACCTTTAATGGAGTGACCCCAAAGTCGATAGGATTTACCGTCAACTCGTCCCCTAGTCAACTCGTCCCCCAGTCAACTCGTCCCCGATTTGGTCATTTCGTCCCCCTAGGTGATTTCAAATTGGTCATTTCGTCCCCCCCTTTTCGGCCCCCCTTTTTAAAACGTATTTTTGAAAAAAAAATCATAGTATGATTAATTAGTTTGTTTTTTTCTTTGAAACATGCCAAATAAGTATATTTTATGCTAAAATATACATAAGTTTTCGTTCGTTTTAAGAAATTTTTGCTTTAAAAATGATCGATTTAACAAGGAGGATTTTTTGGGTTTTTTTTGTGTTTTTTTTTCCGTAAGTCTGCTATGTTGGACAACATGATTACTGTTTAAATGTCCGTATTTGATGCGGCTTATTTTCAAACTCTTGAATAAGATTGAACTTTCTATTAAACTTTTTATAAAAATAATTTCCTCACTTCAGTCAACTATTAACACATGTAATTCTACTAGGGGACAATTTTGACACATTTCATTCGGTCTATCAACACCTTCTCATGCTTTTAAATACCATTAACACCTTCCAATCAGCCCAATAAACCCCTTTTAATGTATTAATAACTTTAACACCTTTCGTATGCAGGGATATCTCTTTAAAAACTTTTTTTTTAGAAAACCCGTCCCCACTTTTAAAAAGTTTTTTTTTAAAATATTTTGATGACAAAAAAAAATAAAAGCTTTTTGGTTTTTTTAAAAAGTAAAACATAAGTACAGATATTCGTTGTTTATTTATTTTTTTATTGAAATTTCTAAAAAAAAAATTTTCCCTCAAATTATGATCAGGGGAAAGGGAAATTTTATTGATCCCCTTTTTTCAATTTAAAAATTTTTTTAAACAGTTAGTTTTTTTCTTTTTATATCTTTTTTTTTTCATTTTAAAAGGGCCTTTTTAAAGTTATTTTTTTTTTAAAATTTTTATTTAAAGTTTTTTATCTTAAAATTTTCAGAAATATTTTTTTTAAATTCATTGTATCAAACCAAAATTTTTTAAAAAGTGAAAAAATTTTCCAAAAAACCCCCTTCAAACCAAAAAAATTTTTAAATACAAGTTTTTCGAGAAAAAAAATTCATAAATAAAAAAAAAATGGCCTAAAAAAAAAGGGGGAAAAAATTTGGCCAAAGGGGGAACAAAATTGAAAAAAGGGGGGAAACATTTTTAAACCCAAAAGGGGAAAAAGTTGCCCAAAAATTTTTAATAAATGAGGGGGCCCGAAAGGGACCAATTTTGGGGAGGGAAATGACCAAACCCGGGGACGGGGGTTAAAACCTGGGGGACGAGTTGACTGGGGGACAAATTGACAGATACCCTCGATGGGGGTCACCCTACTTTGCTTTAAACCAATCATCCAATGAAGTTTCAACATTCTGGGTCAAGGGGTTCCTAGTTTTTTTGACCCAAAAAGGTTTTCCATGTTAAAAGGCCCCTGGGGCCCCTTAAACCTTTTAATGAAAATACCCCAAAATAAAATGGGGGTAAATTTTACTCTTTACCCCCCAATTTCCTTCCTATGAAGTTTTCAACATTCTGGGTCAAGGGTTCCCTAGTTATTTAATGGGAAAATTTGGTTTTTCCAATTTTCAAAGGGCCCCCTTTGTGCCCTTTTGCCCTTTGGGGACGGGGACCCCCAAAAACAATAGGGGTCAATATTTCGGGCATGACCAATCATCGAAATAATCCTCAACATTCTGGGCCCAAGGGGTTTTTCCCCTCAGTTATTGATGGGAAAGGGTTTTAAATTTTTCGGGGCCCCTGCCCCCTTTGCCCCTTGACGGAGGCCCGCCAAAAAAATAGGGGTTTCCGTCTACCCCAAACACCCCCAACAACCCTATAAGTTTGAATTTTTTCTAGGCCCAAAAATGGTTTCTCCAGTTTTGCTGGGAAATGAAAGTTTTGACGTACCCCGGACGGACGGCCCGGAAACAGGGAAAAAACAATATGTCTCCGGGGGGAGACATAAATATTGCACACGCCAAATTCGATTTTAAAATTTTTTTTAAAACTTTACTTTTTTGGGGGAAAACGGAAAAATCCTTGAGAAATATGTATAAAGCAAAATAAAAAATTTTTTTTTCCTCTTTTTTAAACCTTATTTTTTTGAGTTAAAAATTTTGGGGCGGTTTTAACGACAAAAATTTCAATTGTTCCCTTTTCTTTTTAAAAAAAATCAGTAAAAAAAAATCATTTTGCGTCGCCCCAAACTAAAGATTTCTTTTTTCAAAACAAAATTTAAAAAATTTCCATCTTAAACCCAATTTGTTCTGAGTCATTTTAAATAATAATTTTCTCATAATTGTTTCCCAGCTAACAACGAAAATATTTCCCGAAAAATTTTTACAAATTAAAATTTTGTTTTCTGTAATGAAAAAGAAAAAAATTTGGAAACTGTAGAGTTTTTTTGAAAACCCTGCGGGTACCCCAGATGGGTTTTGGTCTTTTTAACAAACGTAACAAGACGAAATTTTTTTTCCCCGCTATTAAAAAAGGTTGGGGAAAACATTTACACGGGTTGGGGAAAAATTTTCCGTGTCAAGATTTTTCCAACAAACAAAAAAATCTGGCAGTTTTTTTCTTTTTTGATTGCTGGAAAGCTGGGGAGCAACAATCTGTAAAAAAACCAAAAAAAAAAGTTTAAATAAAATAAAAAAAAAATTTTTTCGGGAAATCCTGTCAATGCTTGCTAGGTCGGGTTTTGGATGTACATCACCACCCCAGTAAAAGAATTTAATCGCAAAATAAAATCCCTTAAAAATAAAATCAAGAATAAAATAAGGGGTTAAACTTTTTCCAGGAGAATTGCCCAATTTTTTAAAACAACAAAAGCGCCGATCAGAGTTACAAAAAGGAAGTTTTCGACAAAAAAAAGGGAAATGCAATATTTTATAAATTTGTTTTTTAAAATTTCCCAATTTACTTTGAGTAAATAAATTAAAAGGGGTGAAAACCAAATTTGATTTTTCCCCGACAAATAAAATGAAATGAAATTTAGAAAAAAATCGGAAAAGGGAAAAAGCTGGGAAAAAATCATTTTTTTTACACAACGGCGCCCCCTAAAATAATCCAACCCCGATCGCCATTTCCTTATTTCCCCTTTTTCCGTGATTCTATAAAAGGAAAATTAAAAATGTCGGGGAAACAGGAAGACGAAGAAGGAAGAACGGACGAAATAAGATAAAATTTGCCCAAAAACCAACCAAGCAAAAGGACGGGGGGAACCCCAAAGAACCGCAGGAGAAACACCCTTTTTTAAAAAAAAATTTTAATTGTTTTTTTTTTACAAATTTAATGCTTTAGAAATAGGTATTATCAAAACCCAGCCCCCCATTCTTATTTCTAACAGGAAACCTGCAAAAGGTTTCATTTGTAGAACTTTACTGCGCAAACCCTAAAATACCCCCTTTTCAGAAACAAAAAACTGATGGGGAAATTTTTTTAAACCATGCAGAAAAACCCAAAGAAAAAAACTTTTTTTCAGTGAAGAAAAATAATTTTTTTGCGGGTTTGAAACGGCATCTGAAACATAAAAATTTTTGGGTTATTTTTTTTGTTATTAAAAAAATTCAAAATTTATGGGTTTTTAACCTTTACAATGAGCAAATTTTTTTTGAAGAAATCTATCGGGGGAAAAATCAAATTTCCCGGGTTTTCAGGGAAAGTTTTGTTGTGGCAAAAAACTTTTTAACGTAAAAACCCGGGGTATTTTTATCGTTTTAAAATTTGCCAAAAACATTCGCCCAAAAAAAATTTTGAAAAAATAATCTGCAAAAGAAAATATAAAATCTTAACCCGCAATGAAAAAAAAATCTAAGACCCGGCCCGAGAAAATTTTTTTTTAAAAAATTTTTATAATTTAAACCAGCGCCCCCCTGGGGAGAAACCAGGGGAAACCCCCTGTTCTTTAAATCCCAAAAAAAACTTTTTGGGTTTTTAAAAAGGGAAACTAATTTTTAAAACAAAATTTTTAAATTTAAAAACATCAAAGAAAATAATAGCCAGTATGAAAATTTAAATTTTTGGGTTTTGCCCAGGTTTTATCAAACATTAACAAGTCCGTCACCCCATCACATGGCTCGGTCCCCGGGGCCCCATAATCGCAACCGCCGCCCCGGGGGAGTCCTGATAACGCCCCGGTATGGGTCGGGATATGGGGACCCCCAACGGGGAAGAAAAATATAACCCCCTAACCCAAATTTTGGGCCCCAGGGATTTTAAAGGTTTGTAGCTCAAATTTCGTGTGTTTTTAAGCTTGTAATAAAAATAAAAAATATTTTCCCGTTTTGGGGAAACGGGGCGGGTTTTAAGGACAGGATAATTTTTTTTCTAAATTTTTAGACAGAAAAAAAAATTTGAAAATGCAAAAATTTTAAAATTCCGCATGACCAATTAAAACCATTTGGGGGGGGGTTTTTAAAATTTTTTTTCTTCCCGCCCACAAAATTTTCACCAAAACCCGGTTTAAAACCCAAATGAGGAACCGGTTACGGTATTACAACCCTTTAAAGTAAGTTTAAAAATTTTTTCTATTTTGGGCAATGAAAATAAAATCTGTGTATTAAATTATTATTTGCACTCGGAAAGAAAACACGATTCACACAGGGGCCCTTTTTACTTTTAATAAAATTATGGAGATTTTTTGAACTTCGAAAAAATCTTTCCCATGGGCCCCCTTTTGGATTTTTTTCAAAAGTGTCAGTTTTTTTCCTCGGATGTCAAAATATCTTCGTTTTTTCAGAGCAAAACCCTTTTGGGCATTTTCAGAAATTTTTTAAAAATTTAAATTTTCGTTTAAAAAAAATTTGATTCTACGGAGCGTGAAAGGACCCCCAAATTAGCTAATATTTTTGGGGATTTTATTTCCCGCTAAAAAAAGGGAATTGCAAATGAATTTTTGTGCCCTAAAAAATGAAAAAACATTTTTTGAAAAAATTGGAAAAAATGGTGGAGCTTATGTTTCACCCCCAAAAGGGGGGTTAACCAAATACAGGAATTTTGCAAGTTACTTGAATAAAAAATTCAAAACCATCTTTTCCAATAAGAAAAACCTTTTGGGAAAATAAAATTTTGCTTTGTCTTTTTTGCGCGTACCCCGCAATGTTTGAAATTTTTAATTTTATTCAAGCGTCATAAAATTCAAAAATCCACTGGGAAATTTCAAAAGATTGCCCTTTGAAAGAAAACCGTAAAGGTTTTTTCCTTTTTATTTATAGTTTTTATAATTAATAGGGAAAATTTCCCCCCGAGGGGAATGTCAAATTATGGAGGAAAAATAATTTTCAAAGAAAGCGGGATACAATGTTATTTTTTTAAAACACAATAAAAGGGGCAAAAGCCGGTATAATTTTCAAAAAGGTAAACAAGAAAAAAAAATTAAAAAACTTAAAAGAGGTTTTAAGTCAAATGAGCACCATGCTTTAAAAAACGTGGGGAAAAAAAATCTTAAAAAATTTTTTTTTCCACGAAAACGCCGGGAAAACAGCTTGGTTTTTGAAATTAAAACCCAAATAAACCCACGGGTTTAATAAATGCATTGGGGTTTACGAAAATTACAAAAATTTTTAATTTTTTGCATTAAAAAAATTTTTCCCATTTTTTCCTGGGAAAAATATAAAAAGGTACAAAGGTAGAAAAGGTAAAAAATTAAAAACCCACATAAACAAAAAGGGGGTTTTTAACAGAAGAGTACTAAATTTAAAAATACTAAAAATTGCCTTTTTATTTTTTTTTTCTTTAAATAATTTTTGGTAGATAATAATATCAGTATGGTTTTTTTTTCCAAGAGCTAACGAAATACAAATTTAAAATGGGGAAAAAGAACGAATTTATTTTTCCCCCCCCTTGCTTGAATGCAAAAAAAACAAAAAATTTGGGCAAGGGCACTGAAATAAAATTTTCCCCGGGTTTTTTAAAAATATAAAAAAGTTTTCCAAACTTTTTTGAAGTATGGGCCAGGAAAGAAGAAAATTTTTTTAGAAAAAAATTTTTTACCCGTAAGTCCCCCCCCCCCCCCCCTTTTTTAAGGCAAAATAAAAAAGAAAATGATATCCGTTTCCCTATTTGGGTTTCATGCTACAAAATAACAAAGCCCAAATCTTTTCCCGGGGATTTTTTTTTCGATTTTCCCCATTCTTTAATTTAAGTTTAATGTGTTTAAGGGTTTCTAAAATTTCGTAAGAAAAATTTCTTTTTTTTCCCTTTCTGGTAACATAAAAAAAATTTTTTCCCTCAAAACCCAAAAATTTAAATGTTGAAAAAAAACCCTAAGACTGAAAAAGGGGCCCTTAAATTTTTTTAATTTCCCACAAACCATTTTGCTTTTAAATTTTCCAAGTTTTCCCTTTTTTTTAAAATGGCAAAAAAAAATTTAGGGCCCCTTTTCAAATTGGTGATCCCAGACAAAAACCCGGGAAATCCCCCCCGGGTTTTCAAAAAATACTTTAATTTGAAAAGGCCCCCCCTTTCTTGAGTAAATTCTATGAAGGTCTACACCCCCTCTTTAAAACTTTTAAAAAAATTTATTTGCTTAAAAGTGAATTACTTCCTTGTTTGAGTATATGAAAACCAAAATTTCCCAAGCATGTTGATTTTTCTTATGATACAAAAAGGGAAAATTTGCCCTTTTTTTTTCTCCAAAAAAACCCCGCTGCAAATTTAATTATAGTGTTTTTTACCCCAAAAATTTACCCCTAAGAAACTTTTTAAAGTAAACTTAAATGCCCTGGCCTTTAAGGGTAACCCCAAACTGGCAAACCAAATAAAGGGGATTGCCCCCAACTAGATTTAAAAAAAAAGGGCCTTAAGTTTTTTTGCTCAATTGAAAAATCTTCATTTTCAAATAATTTTAAAAAAAGTTTAAAAAGGGAAAAAAGATGCAAGCTTTTATAAGTTTTTCTGGGTAGGGGAAACCTTTGCCCATTTTTGCAAACCCGGATCCCAAGATATTTAAAGGACCCCAAGGGTTTTTTCAATTTTGGGGTTTATATATAAAAAAAATTAAAGATCTTTTGGCCCCTCCCCACTTTAAAAAAAATCTTTGGGCTTTGTTTTTGAGGGTGTTTGATTTTTTACCCCAAAAATTTTTCCCAAATAATCCCCAAATAGTTTTTAAACCCAATTCTTCAGGGAATGAAAAAATAACACTTGGTCATCTGCATACAAAAAATGAAAAATAATTTGACCCTCTTTAAACCGCAAATACCAATAAAAAGATCCCGTTTTTAAATTTTTTCTGTTAAAAACGTTAAAAAAATTTACCCAAAAAGAAAAAGGGGGCGCCCTTGGAACACCCTTTTTTTGAAAACCCCAATAGTGTATTAAAATTTTCAGAATATGAAATTTTTTGTTTCAAACCCACACGTTTTTTGACGGAATTGTCCCTTAGTTTTTTAAATTGCCATCAAAAAGGTTTAAAACAAAACCCTTTTTCTCCCTTTAAAATTTATGCCATTAAAAAGGCCCTTTTCTTTTTTATCGAAACCCCTTTTTTGGTAGCCGGGGAAAAAAGGGATGCGGGATAATTTGTTCCCAAAGAATTCGGGACCTTGTAATTACCCAGCCCTGAAAAAAAAGGAAAAAACGATAATAGTTTTTCCCTTTTTCTGAATCCGAACTAAAATTCCAGAAAGAGTATCGGGGGGGGGCCGATCTTGCCCATAAAAATTTAGCCCTATTGAGAAAAATTGAAAAGGAAAAAACCTTTTTGCTAAAAATTTTATAAAATGTAATCCCTCTTAATTCCCTTTTGCCTAAATTTACCGATTCCCCCTTCCCTTAAAATATCGGGCAATAATCCCCCAAAACCCCATGTTTCTGGGTATTTTCCGGGAGTTGAAAATTTGTTTTAAAAAAGACGAGTAAAAATGGAGATAAAGGGCAAAAAAAATTTTTTAAATTTTTCCACCCGTAATTTTTGCCAGGGGGTGGAAAACCATTTTTTAAAATTTTCTGAAAAAAAATCCCCTACGACTCAGCCCCTCGCTAAAATTTTATCTAATTCCCCCTTTTTTCGCGACCCCTAGCCCTCTTTATCCTGAGGAAAATTACCCTTTATTCCCAAAAATTGTATGAAAATGTTTAAAAAAAGATAAACCTACAAAAGGAAATTTGGGGATTTTCCTTGGGAGTCTTTTTAAAATTTTTTAAAGGACTGTTTTCCCCAAAATTTGCCGGGGGGGTTTTTCTTCGAAAAGTTTTTCTAACCTTTTTCCCTCTTTAAAATCAAAACTTTTTTAAAGCATGTTTTTTAGCTCACCTGAGAACAAAGGGCCCTCAAAGGGGGAATTTTTGTAAATCGCCCTGTGTCCCCTTTTCCCGCGCCCCGTCGTCGTCCGCCCGTCTTTCCCTTTCTTTCAAAAATTTTTGCTTTTAAACACTCTAGAGATAAATATTTTTGGGCCCAAATTTTAAGGGAAAATTTGGGTCAAAAATTTACCCCAAAAAATTTTTTGGAATTTGTGTGAAAATTGGGCCCAACGGGGCCCTAAAAAACCTGGGGGTCCCAGTCAAATAAAAAAATTTATTTTTGTTAACACTCTTGGGTCATAATTTTGGGTTTAAACCAAAATAAAACGGGCCCAGAATGTTACCCTTTTTTAAAACCCTTGGACAATTTTTTGATTTTGGGGTTTCATCTGGATTTCAAAACAAGGTCCCAAAGGTCAAATAAAAATGAAAAGCTTGTTAACACCAAGAAGCCCAAAATTTTTGGGCCCCAATCCTAAAAAAAACTTGGTCAGAAGGGTTTACTCTCAAAAAAAAACCCGGAAAAACTAAAATTTTGGTGTCCGGGGGGGGAAAAAAACTAGGTAACCAGGCCCAAAACAAAAAAAAAACCCTTGTTAAAACTCTATTGGGGGGGGGGCGGGGGGGGCCCCAGCCCTTCCCAGGGAAACTTGGTCAGAAGTTCCCCTTAAATAAAATCTTGGACGCCCTTTGATTTTGGGGTCATCGGGGGTAAAAAAACTTAGTCACCGGGTAAAGATCAAATGAAAAGCTTTTTTAAACACTCTAGAGGCCCAAAAATTTTTCCCCCCAATTTTAATGAAACTTTGTCAGAATTTTTACCCCTAAAAAAAATTTTGGACTCTTTGATATTTGGTCATCGGGCCCAAAAATTTTAGTCCCCAAAGGTCAATCAAATGAAAAGTTTGTTAGAAACTGTAGATTCACTTTTTTGACTTATCTTCATGAAATTTTGGCAAAATTTTAATACTTGATAATTTAAAGGGTCCATTTCCGGGAATTTCGGGGGCCCATGTTGGGCCCCATAAACTAAATCCCAGTCAAATCAAGGAAAACCCTGGGAACACACTAGGGGCCCAACTTTTATGACCATATTTTAATTTTTTAACCTTAAATTAAAAGGGGTTTTTTCTTGAAAATAAATGGGACAAGTTTAAATCTGGGCCCTTTTTTGGTTTCAAAAGAAGGTCACATGTAAATAAAAGGAAAAAATATTGTTAAAAACCAAAATTTTGGTCAAAAAATTTTTTGGCCCAATTTTAAATGAAACTAGGTCAAAAATTTTCCCCCTAAATTTAAAATTTTGGAAACAAATTTAACTTTGGGCCCTTCGGGGAAAATTTCAAAAACTAGGCCCCACCGGCCCCAAATAAAAGGGAAAAACTTTTTAACACTGAAACCCATAGGGGCCGAATTTATAAACCAACTTTTTTGAAACTTGACCCAAAATTTTAATCTTGATAAATTTTTTAGGTAAAGTTTAAATCTTTTTAGGTGGTTTTAATAAAACAAAGCCCAAAAAGGTAAAATTTCAAAAGAAAAGCTTTTTTTAACCACCCCTAGGGGCCAGGGGGGGGGGCCGGGTTATCTTCATGAAACTTTAATCAAATTTTAACCCTAAATTTATCCATACGTAAAGTTCAAATCGGGGCCTGTGAGGCAAAAACTAGGGTAAACCCGGGGTAAAATAAAAGGAAAAAAACTAGTTAAAACACTTTAAAAGGCTACATTTTTGCCCCATATTTTTAAATAAAACCCCGGGTTGAATTTATTTCTTTTTGATTTAGGTCAAAAATTTTTTCAGGTAAAGAAATACGGGGCCCTTTTCATGGCCCCTTGTTTACTTTTTTTTATATCTCTTCCCTACACGAAAAAAACCCAACCCAAAGACCATCAGATTTATTTTCTAAGGGAGGGGTTTTTTTGCTTTAAATTAAACCCAGTTTTTTTTTCCCCTTGAAACATTTTTAAATCAAACCCCCCAACCCCGGTTTTTTTATGCAAACGGAAATCGGGAACTACGCCCTGACCTCGTTTTTAAAACCAAAAAACCCCTCATGGACCTTTATAAAAAATTTTTTGAAAAATTTGCCCAACCAACCTCAGGGGACCGGGAGGGGAATTTCTTTTTCATTGCCCCATTTTTTACTAAAAACACCCCGGTGTTTTTTTTTTTTTTATCAACAAAAAATTGGGGTTTTGATAGCTTTCCCCAAAAAAAATTTTTCTTTGTTTTTCCTTCCATTGACCCATTTCTAACGCGGGTTTTCTTTCCCTTTTCCAACCTGTTTACGAAGAAAATCCCAACGGTGCTGATCCAAAATTTTCCCAAAAAAACTAAAACTAAAACTTACCCAAAAGGGTTTTAAATTGGAAAAACTTCCCCTGTTTTAAAAGAAGTAATCAACAGGGGCTTTTTTCCCTTGCGGGGAAACCAGAAAAAAAATTAAAAATTTTTCCCTGTTTTTGCTAACAAGCCCCCGTTAGGGGCGATACAAAAGATCAATTAAGGCCCTACCTTTTTGCGTCGGTTTTTTTATCTCGCCCTTTTTACGGGGTTTAAAATGTCGGGCCCTGTTTCCCAAATAAAAAAAATGTTAAAATTCAATTTACTTCCCAAATTTCCGGAAAAAAAACGGGTAAATCTAAAGGTACGCCCTATTAAAGGCCCCCGGGAAACAAAATTTTTTAAATAAAATTTCCTTTGTTTTTTTAAGATGTCAAAATTTAAAATTTTATAAAAAAAAAAAAACAAATTTTTTCTCTATTAAAAAAAATTAAAGAAGTCGGGGGAAATTTGTAAAAATTTAAAATTAAAAACATTCTTCTTTAAATTTTTAAAAAATGACCTATCAAATTTTCCCCCCAAAATATATCTATACTGAAATTTATCAACAAGGGTTTTTTATTTAAAATATTCAGGTAGTTTTTATAATAAAAATTTTAAAAATTCCACAATTTTGCCCTTTCCCTTTTTCGTATTTTAAAAACTTTTTAACCAAGAAATGATTTATTTTAAAAGCCCAAAATTTTTCCAAAAAAAGTTTAAAGAAATCATTTTTTTTGGACCCCCCCAATGTTATTTTTTAAAGAAAACAAAGTCATAACGTTTGGGAAAAAAAACAAAAAATCACGGGTAAACATACAAAATTGCTTTTGGTATCAAATAATTTTTTACCCCAAATTTAAATCACAGAGTTTGGCGTAGCCCTTTTTAATCCCAAAAACCGTATAGGCTATAAAAAGGGAAGTTTACGAAAAGTAAAGGGAAGGTTTGTTTAAAAAACCCGGCAAACAAGACCTCAAACGTTGAAACGTAAACTTTTGAAAAAGCACGTGCATGGGTCCCCCCTTTTTAAAAAAAGGATATTTAATGCTAGCCCCTTTGAAATACCAAACTGTAAAAGTACTTATTTTTTTAAAAAATTTGAGGGAAAACATATCGCACCTTTTTAAATTTTTTTTAAAATTTTTGGGGGCTGCTTTAAAAAGTCAATTTTTTTTTAGCTTTTTGCCCGACATCTAAAAAACCGGGATTACTTTGTTAAACCCCATTTTTCGAATATTTACTAGAAAGAATATCGCCCTTTTTTTTCCATATTTTCCACATTTTTAAATTTTTTCATTCGAAAAATAAAAAATTTTAAAAGAAGATTAAATTTTTTAAAACTGGACTATGAAAACTCGAATTTCTTTTTTTGTGATGTATTTAAATTTTTTTTCCCTTAAAACAAAAACTTTTAGACAGTAAATACATAAATAGATATTTTATTTTAAAAAAACCTACTACTAACGAAAGTACATTTGTATATTGATAAACCACTGATAGAAATTGTATGCAGAAAAAAAATTTTTTAACCGTACAAGTTTTTTGAAAATAAAGCATTAGCCTTAAAAAAAACCAAAATAAAATAAAAAAAAAGGCGAAAGAAAAAAGAGGGAAAAAAAAGGAAAAACCAAAATCACTAAAAAATACTACAAAAAAATTTCAAAATATTAAAAAAGTAAAATTTTTGCACTTTTAAAAAGAGGCAAGTTGTAAATTTTAAAAAGGCAAAAACATAAATAAAAAAAAAATTGAATTTTTCGAATAGTTTCGTAATTTAAATTTTTTCTTTTATATTGATTTAAATTAAAAAAATTGGGGGCCATTTTTATGCTGGTTTCCCCCCTAGAGGAAAACTTTTTTTAAACGATTTTTCTGAATTTTTAAACCAACTTCCAAGGGCACGCGCTTTTTAGCCCCGGGTTTTATATATTTTAAAATCCCCCAAACCCCCCCTTTTTTTGGGCCCAAATAAAAAACTCGGGGGTTTATTTTGGGGGTTGGGGATCTTTCGCTGCCCCCAAAGTTTAAACCCCTCTGTTTTAAAAAAAAGGTTATAATTTAGTTTTGGGTTTTCCCCCGTAGTAAGTTTTTTCCCCCAAAGGGAAAAAAACGTAAACGGGGAATTTTTGGGAAAAAACCCCCCCTCCCTGAGGGCCCGTATAGGTAATATTTTTCGTTTGGTGGTCCGTGTGGTGAATTTTTGGAAGGCCCTTGTAAAAAATGGGGCACAAAGTGGGGTTTTTCCCTATTCAAATGAAACCCTTCCCAAAGAATTTTATCTTTTTTTGCCATTATGTTTTTGTGATAAACAAATTAAAAAGAACCCTAAAAAAAATGATGTAAAATAAATTTAAACATGATTTCCCGGGAAAACACGTCCAAATTTTAAAACAATTTAAATTTTTTTAAGGGGTTTAAAAAAATAAGGGAAATATTGATTTTTTCCACTTAAACGTACAATGCCAAAAAGCCCAAAGAAGAAGGGAGAAAAACAGACATTCTTTGTTTAAGGGGTTTAATTCGTTAAAAAAAAATTTTGGGTTTAAAAGACATTTAAACCCCTTGCTTAAATTAAAAAATATAATTTTCCCACATTGGGAAAGGGATTTCAAACGCTTATTCTCCCGCGGGTTGGTTTTTTTATATTTTTTTTTGTTTTATATTTTCAACATTTTTTTTTATAAAATTTTTTTTCCCATTTTATCTACTTTCCCCTACATTTCAAAAATCTTCCCTTTTTTTTTGATGCTGGCCCTTTTAAAATTTTCCCCCTACATAAAATTAAAAAGGTTACAAGGGGGGAACTTTTCCCGCTTTTTTTTGGTAGAAAGGGAAAACCCCTGGTGGCCCCTTTTTGAAAATTTTTTCAGGAATGGGCAAACACCTGGGAGAATCCACCCCCTTTCTCATATGAAAGAAATCTTGGGCCCCCAAAACGGGTTTCAAACCAAAGGGAGTGGAAGGGGATAATTTATTCAAAAAAATACGAACCCTTTCCAAAATTTTATCACGGGAATGAAAAAAGGGGCGACTCAAAAACCCTGGAGCCCATACATGTTTTTACAACCTCTCTTGTAGTAAAACTAAAAAGAAAGGGGGAAAAGAAATTAAAAAAACTTAAAAAAAATTTTTAGCAAAGATTTGGGGGTTTTCAAGTAAATGACCCTTAATTTTTTTTTTTAGGGTCCCAAAAGGTCAAAGGCCAAGGAACAGGGACCTGGGAAAAATTGAAAACTATTCCTGCCTGGTAAAAATTGAGAATGATTTTGAAACCCAAAAACCTTAAAAAATTGTGATATGGGTTTTGCATAAAGAAAAACAAATGATCCCAAATTTTTTTTAGCCCGAAAAGGTCCCAAAATTTAAGGTCACGGGAACCTGAAAACCCTTTAAAAAAAGGTTTTTGCCCCAATGACTTTAAACATCACTTGAAACCTGAACCTAAAAACCTTGGGACAACACTTTTTTTTGTAAATTTTTTTATGTCCCGAAATTTTTTATGCGTTTTTCCCTTTTGTTTATAAGTTTGAAAAATATTCAATTACACTTTTAAATCTATAAGTATCTTTTTTTCGATACATATCTTTTAAAATTTTTTTATCGTAAATATTAAAAAAAGGGCCTCGTTTTGGGGCCCAGTGTTTTAAAGGGCTATTAATTGGAATCCAAATTTTCCCCCCAAAAATATGGGTTTGAAAAACCTTTGCTTAAAGGTTTAAAATTATTTTATGTGAAAAACGCCCCTGAAACTTGGCTTACGAAGAAACGGTTTTAAAAACCCGGTTTTTTTCTATGCCGGGAAAAAATTATTCATCCCTTTTTATCTTACCCCAACCATTTTATTTTTTAATAATTTAAAACTAACGTTTTGACCTCTTGACAAAACCCAGTAAAAGGCATCTTTTTCCCTTTTTCTTTTTTGGTCTTTCAACCGAAATAAAACCCAAAACTTTAAACCCGTGTTCGAACAATTTTCTTTAAAAAACTATTGCAAATATTTTCCCCTTAGTTTAGTGAGGGGGGGGAAAACAGGGTAAACAACTGGCCCGGGTCCCCGTTTGTCTACGGACAACAAAAAAAAAAATGTCAAAAAGGGAAAAAAAAAACGCTAATCGGTTTTTCCAGCCCAAAAAAGGGGTAGAATTCGACCCTATGAAAAACAAATGGGGGAAAGGATAACTTCCGAAAGTGTTTTTAAACAATTTTAAATTTAAGAATAGCCCTAAAACAAAAAGTTTTCATATACTTAAAATTTTCCCGGGGGTATGGTGGTGGGAACCTTAAAATAAAAAGAAAATACCCAATAAACACTTCCTCTTTAAAAACGTATTTTTTTTTTTTACAAAAAATTTTTACTTTTTAATTTAAAACTTTTGATTAAATGCAAAAATTGTACAATATTCGGTTTAAACTATGAGCCAAACCTTCCAGTCACGGAAATTTTCCCCGAGTGCTTTTTAAATGCCCCCCCCACCCCACCCAAGAGTCCATTTCTGGTTCTACCCAAAAAAAGCCGGAAAGAACCCGGGTTCGAGTGGGGTTTTTTTTTAAACATTGGCCATGTTTTAAAAAACCCGTCCCATTTTCCCCCCAAAGAGGAAAAAAATTTTCCCTATATATTCTATATAAAAAGGGCTTTTTTAAAAAAGCACCAAACATAAACTAAAACCTATTTCGAGAAACCCAAAATTTTTTTACCTCCCTTTTAAAGAGTTTTTTTGAAAAACTTTATTTAAAATGAGACAAAAGTAGGGGTTCCCTGATCTTTTTAAGAGAGATTTTTTTGGGCACTTTGTATACTGTAAAATCCCCATTTAAAATCACAAATGCTGTGACTTGGAAGACAAATTTATAAATAAAATTTTAGCTTAAAAACCCCCAAAAAACAAACCCCGCTTTTCCCATTTGTCCACCAAATTCAAAAATACATCCACAATGAAAATTTAAAAAAAAACTAGCTTTAATTTTGACTCTTTGCCTTGCCAGTGAAAAAAATTTGTGTTCAAAAACCCGGGGCCATTTCGCGGGTTCCTTAAAATTTTGTTAACCCCATTCGCAAGGGCCTAAATCTAAGTTAAAAAGGTTTAATAAAACCTCTCTCTAAACTCTGGGCTTCTGGTCTAAACCCCTCGCCCCCTGTACCGCAAAACAGATCGGTCCCCCCGTCTTTTTTTTTGGGATCTTCAGTAGCCGGGCTTGTAAAGTAAAGCGTCCCCTAAACCTGGTTTTGGTTTATTTAAAAGTTGGGAAATGTAAAATTCTGATATGAAATAAAAAAAATAATATTGAGGGATGGTTTAAATTTTAAACCCTTTCTATTCTTTAAAAGAATGCATTTTTTAAATTTTAAAAAAAATATTTTTTTAAGGTTTTAAAATTAAAAGCACATTTTTGTTATAGCTTTAAAGTACCCTTTTTAGACACTGAAAGACATAAAAAGAAAATTTTTTGTGCAAGTTGTATTTTAAATTAAGGCATGTCCTACATACTTTTTAAGCATTTAGTAAAACTAACTAGTACATGAATTTTGGGCACTCCCTGCTTTTTTTGCCCCACCTGAGCCCCAAAAAATTTAAATTAGTTTTTGTGACCGGGGTTGATGTCCGCGTGCGTCCCCCTTCCCTCCGTCCCCTCCCAACATTTTCTAAAAAATTCTTCCTTTTAAATCTACGGGCAGAATTTTCAACCCCAAACTTCCCCATGAAATTTTCCCCCTTTAAAGCCCCACTTTCCAAAATTTCTCAAAAATTTGGGAAAAGCCCTGCAGAACTGGGGTTGTCCCGGGCAACCAAAAGAAAATTAATTTAAAAAAAATTCTTCTCAGAAAAAATGTCACCCGGTTTCCCCTTTTTTGGGGGGGGAAAAAAATCCTAGGTGACCCCTCTACCAAACCCGGGGGCCCCCCCCGTTTTTTAAAATTTTTTAAAGACCATAAACCGTCCCGGGGAGGGGGTTTTTTTTTTCCAATATTTTCTAAATTTTTTAAATTTTTTAAAAAAAACTTCCTTCTTCAAATCCACTAGGCAGATTTACACCCCAAAAATTCACAGGGAAAAAAAACCCTTGGGGGGAGTTATTTTCAAAAAATAAAAAAAATTTTGTTACAAAAAAAAATATAAAAAGCTTCAAAATTTAAAATTAAAAATTAAAAATTTCTTTTTTTACGAAGTAATTTAAATTTAAATTTCAATTATTTTTAAAGGGAAAATTTAAAAGTTTTTTTTTAATTTTTTGGCAATATTTTTTCCCCAACAAATATAAAATTTCCCTTTTTGGATTTCCGGGGAAAAAATGAAAAACTTCAAAATTTCCCCTCTGTTCCCGTGAACCCCCAATTTTTTGTGAAATAAACTTGTTTAAAAGTTTCCCTTTTTGGATTTTAAAAACATTAATCTTCAAAATAACCCGGGCTGTCCCGTGAACACTGTTTACGCCTTAAAACCCCTTTTTTCCCCCGCTAATTGGGGAAAGCCTTTTAAATTTCCGCAACAAAGCCCGTAGAGCCTTTAGGTTTTTCGGCCATCTTTTTACAAATTGGTTTTGACCTGCCTTTTTCAGACCACGTTAACTGAAAAAAGGGTTTGACTCCGTTTTTGGTTTTAATCCAATTAAAATTTTAAAACCTCTTTTGATGACAACAAGTGTGAAATTTATACCTCTAGGTTTATAACAGTTTACCGCAAAAATAACTTATTTTTGCCCCAAAAATTTTTAAATTTCCCAAAGCTTTTTACAGTTTTGGGAAAATGTAATTGAAGGGGAATTTAATTTTTTGGGCAAATTTTTTTTTGCATTTGTTTGGGTTTTAAAAGAATTTAAATTTCAATTTAAAATAATTGATTTTTTTTCCAGTTGTTTAAATTTTTTTCAATTATTTTTTAAAAACGTAAATTTTAAATTTTAAATTTAAAAATTAAAATTTTTAAATTGGTTTAATTTGGGCCCCGGGCCCGCAGGAATGTCCTTATTTTTTCCCTTTCAAAAGGGCCCCAAAAAAAAAAATCCGTGCAGAACTGGGGGGTTGCCATGACAACCGAAAGGCATCTTTTAAAAATCTTCTAAAGGGGGAAAAATTTCTGCCCAAATTTTAAATTTTATTTTCCCAAAAAGTGATTTTCTAGGGAACCCTCAACAAAAATTGCTTTTGCAGTTCTTTTTTTGGGGGAAAAAAAAAAATTGGCCCGCCCAAAATTTGGCCCGGGCCACCCATTGGGTTTTTCATGGGATTTTGTAAATTTCAAAAATCTTCTTTTTCTGTTCTTTTGACCCTCCCGGGGAAGGGGTAAAAAATGTTTGGTTTTCCGGGAAACCCCCACCTATTCCCAAAAATTTTTTTGGGCCCCACCTTTAAAATTTTTTTTAAATTGGGGAATTGTTTTTATTTTTTTAAAAAAAATTTAAAAAACTGCAAAGCCCCTTTTTATACTTTAAAAAATGGGCCCCCCGTATTTTAAGACCCTCAATTTTCTCTGCTCTAAAGGGATTTTCCACTTTATTTATACCCCCTGTTTTGACCCCAAAAATAAAACCGAAAAGTCCCCTTTTTAAAAAAAAAAAAAAAAAAAAAAAAATAAAAAAAAAAAAATAAAAAAAAACGACCTTTCCATCCTATTTTTATGGGGCAAGTTTTCCCGGGAAAAAAACATTTTTTTTACGCCCTTTTTTGTATAATTATTAATTTTTTCTTTTTTTTAATTTTTTAAAGTGATTTTTTCAAAGCCTCTTTTTTAACCTTTCTTTGATAAAATAAACCCCATTTACTCCAATGGAGATAACGTCCTTGACTGAAAAAATTAGCCGTTTAAATAAAGCCCCTTTTTTTTAAAACTGAGGTTTTTAAATTTTAACCCCTTGGGCTTACGGGCTCGAAAACAAAAGTAAGTGCTTTTTTCTGTTTTGATCAAAACCAAGTGTCTACAGCAAGACGTTCCCTGAAAGGGCCCTGAGCAAAAACAAATTAACCCCTCTTCTTCCCCAAACCCCGCCCCATAAATTTCTTTTAAATAAATACAGTGGAAATATAATTTTAAAAAAGAAACAAAAAAAGTGTGTGCCCAAATTTGGTTTAAAATTTTGACCTGAAACTGTTTTTAAATTTTTGCTAAACCTGGCCCAAAAGATTAAATTTTTGGGAAAATTTCGCAAAGCAAAAAACAGGTCGACTTTAAAAATTTACCAAAAGAAAAAATGATTTGGGGAAATTTTAAAAAAATTTCAAAAAAAAGAGCTTGAACCCCAAAAAATTTAGAAAATTCAATTTAAAAAAAGATTTTTTTAAGCGGGAATTTTTATATTTAAAAATGAAAACGGGACAAAGAATACATTTTCTTTTTTATTAAAATTTTAAACCAAATTTTGTGCCCGGGTTTTTAAAAAATTGTGGGGGTCGTAACCAAAAACTCAAACTACCAAAACGAGAAAATGTAAAGTTTACTTGCCAAAAAAAAAACAATAGTGTAAAAAAAAGGGAAACCCCAATTTTAATTTTGGGAAAATTCTGTTAAAAAATTGGGAAAAATTCAAAATAAATTTTTTAAAAAGAAAATATTTGATTTTCATAGGTTTTTCAAACACGCCCCCAAAATCAAACCCTATTTTTTTTTTGAGTTTTTAACCCAAAAAGCTTTTCTTTTATAGGCACCAACTGTACTTTGTTATGTCATTGGAAAACTTTAAAAGCAGGATAAACACTTTTAACTACACCAAATCCCCTTTTCCTAACACCCAAAAAAGCAGCGGAAATTTGGTCCCCATTACAGCCCCTTTTTACTTTAGCAATTTTAAAGAAGAAAATTTTCCCCTTCTGTTTCTGCCAAACTAAAAAAAAGCCTGAAAAAATTTTTTCAATTTTTAAAAAAAACAATTTAAACCCTTTTTTATGGTAGGGGTAAATTTTAACCTGAAAAATTTTTTTAACAATGAAAAGCTTTTAAATGCACCAAGGTCACCCGTTTAAAAAAGCAGTAAGAGAAAAAACCGGCGGCCCAAACCCAAAACTTTCCCCCAACCGCAGTTTTTTAAAAAACAGACGATCAAAGGGGCAGACAGGTAAAAAAAATTTTTGGGGAGCTTAAAAAAAATATTTTGGGGGGCAAAAAACCCGAGGAAAAAAGCTGACACCCAAACCCCAGGATACAAGCGAAATGGCATTCATTTTCTTTTTCTTTAATTTAAATACCACCCGAAAAGTGGGAACTTTAAGTATTAATTTTTCCCTTTGAATTTTAAAATCTCATCGCAAAATCGAAATTTTTTTTAATTGTGAATGGGATATTTTCCGTAATTTAAAAATCCCTATCCGTAACAATTGGGTAATTTTTTTTTTTCTGGCCCTGTTTTTTTATTTTTTTCAAATTTTTTTCCCTTTTGGGAAAAAATGATACTTTTCCTTTTTGAGTAAAAGACAGCAACGAAAAAAATTTTGCGGCCAAAATGGGCGTTAAAGCGAATTTTTCCCCTGAATATAGGGGTTTTTGATTTTTTGAACGTTTGGGCCCAAACAAGTCATAATTTTTTTGTCCAAAACCAGAAAAAATTTGCCCTCCCTTTTCATCTGCCTCAAGAAAATACTCCTACTGTCTTTATTTCATTTTTTTGTTCCCTAAACTCTTTTTTCGATTAATTTTTTGATTTTTTCAATAAAGCTTTTTTTAAAATTTTCAGTGGGGAAAATTTTTTCTTGTAAACCCAAATTTTTTTTCTCACCCATGTTAATTCAACCAAAGACAGCATAGACAAAAAATCAAAGGTTAAAAAGCAAAAATTAATCCAAAAAACCCGAAAAACGGGATCTTGTTTAAATTAAACCAAATTTTGTGGCAGTTTTTAAACCCTTTGAATAGTTAAAAAATAAAATCAAACCCACAGTGGGATTTTTTAAGTTTTAACCTTTCAATTTTTAAAACATTATGCCCAAAAAACCCCAAGGGAATTTGAAAAATTCTGTTTAAAAGAAGGGAAAAAACCAATTTTTCACGTTCAAAAAAAATTTTTAGAGAAGTAACGATAAAATAGTTTTGCCCAGTCCTGCCCCAAAAAAAGTCAAAACAATAAATTTCCCTTTGAAATTTTTAAAGAGGGTTTTACTATAAGGCTACAAACTGTTTTTTTTGTTTTTTTTAAAGTCTTTTAAAACTTTTTAAAAGCAGGGCCCCAAAAACCTCAACCGCTGCTAAAACCCTTTTTTGTACACAAAAACAGCAAACGGAAAACCGAAAAACGGGTTTTTTTTCGCAGGGTTTTTTTTAAAATTTCGGGGAAAAACGCCGGGGCCGAGGCCTCACGCAGAAATAAATTCCGCACAAATTTTAAAATTTTCCCGCAGAATTTTTTTTTAACCAGAAAAAAAACCTTTGATATTTCCCCTTAATAAAAAGAACCCCTTTAAACTTTATCTCCCCCAATTTTTTTTCGTCTGCTTTTTTTAAGTTTTTTTTCCCAACCCAGAGATTTTTGGTTGAAATTTCTTTTATTTTGTATCAAAACTATTGTCCCCAAAAATGAATGGTTTTTTCCCCTTTCGGGGGTGTAATCTTTTCAAGTTTAAAATTTAAAAAAACTCTTTGGTTTAAAAATTAAAGTTTAAAAAAAACTAATTAAAGTGTGAAGTTTCCCGAAGGAATGAAACCCGAAATATGTACCCAATTTTTTCTTTGTTATATTTGGGAAATAAATCGTAAAAATTTTTTTTACTAGCAAAAAACTTTTAGAAAATGTCCCTTTTAAAAAGAATTACCGGTTTCTTGACCTACAGTAATTTAAAATTTTAAAATTTCCCAATTTTTTATCATGCCCCCCGGTAAAAGAAAAAAAAACAAATTTAAACATAAATCAGCTTTTTTGGAACCTTTCCAAATTTTGATTCCGAAACCCAGAAAAAAATTTCCTTTCGAAGACAAAACGGGGGGAAAAATAACATACCCCATTTGATTCCCTTTAAAATTTTTGACGTAAAATAAAATAAAAACAAACAATTTTTCCCCTGCACAGAACTACTTCCGATTTAAAAGGCCAAACCCCCCCAAAAATTTTAATTTTTGATTTTCCCCAAGGTCGCAGAAAAAAAAAAACCGCCCGAAATAAACTAGACCATTTTTTGGACAAAACCGCCGAAAATTTTTTCCCGCAGACTTTTTAACCCGTATACGGTAAATTTGGGACCCCAAATTTCGCCCTTTTTCTTAAAAGAATATTTTCTTTAGAATCCTTTAAAAAATTTTAACTAAGGTTTTAATGAATTTTTTTTAAGGATTTTTTAAATCGCCTGAAATTTAAAATTTTAAATAAGTAAAATTTTATTTTTTTAATTTTTTAAAAAATTTTTTAATTTTTTTTTCTAAAAAAAAAAAATTTAAAATTTTTGTTTTTTGAAAAAAAACTTTGAAAATTTAAAAAAAAAGGAATTTAAAATGAAAAAATTTTCCCCAAAAAATTTAAATTTTTAAAATTTAAAAAACCCCTTTTTTCCAACCCGATTAAAATTAAAAAAAAATTTTTTTAAAAAAAAAAAATTTTAAACTTTTTCCAAACCGTTTAAATTAAACAATTAAAGAAAAAAATCTTTTTTTAATCCAAAATCCCAAAAATTAAAAAAAAACAAAATTCCCCCCCCCCAAAATTAAAAAAAGGCCCCTACCCTTTGAACCCTAATGTTTATTTTTTTTAAACTCCCTTTTTGGAAAAAGTTTTTCCTTTTTTCTCCCTTTTTAAGTTTATAAAATGGGAAAAAGAAAGTCCAAAAATAAAAATTTTTATAAATTCCCCTTTTAAAAAATTCAGGTTTTTTTTGTTTTTTCCCCGGTTTCAAAAAAGGGGAATAATTTTTTTCCAAAAAATTTTTTTAAATTTTGGACCCGAAAAGGGGGACTTCCCCCGACGAATATTTAAACCCCAATAAATTTTCCAAATTTTTTCCCCGCCGAACAAACAATTAATTTTTAAATAGCCGATAATTTTCCTGTTTTGGAATGCCGGAGGGGAATGTTTCTGGGAAAAAAAAATTTAAGTCATGGGGCAAGTTAAACTTAGTGTCCCCCCTTCAAAATTTTAAAATTTTTACTTTCAAAATTTTTAAATTTTTTTTCGAACCTCCCTTCAAATTTTTTGAGAAATATATTGGTTTTAAAAAACTTTTTATACTGGGCCAAACAAGGTTTTTTTCTAGGCAAAACGGGGGGGGGGGGTTTGGCCCTTTTTTTAAACTATTTTAAAAAAAAAATTTTTGTTCAGTTTTGGGGGAAAAAAACTAAAACCCCAAAATGAAAATGGTAACTAAAAACTACCAGTACAAACAAACATTAGCCCAAAACCCCAGGGCCCTTTTTAGGGCCCTTTTATTTTTTTCTTTTTTTTTATTTTTTTATTATTTTTTTCTTTTTCCCTTTTTAAATTGCACAAAATTCCCCTTTTTTGGGGTTTCAAAGTTTATAAAACAATTTTTTGATAAAAATAGTTTTGGGGTAATTTGGGTTTTTCGGGCCGGATGATGTCCCCTCGTCCCTCTTCCCTCAAACATCATCTAAACAATAATAATTAAAATGCTTATCTTCTTCCCTTTTTACTCTGTCGGTTAAGTACTTTCCCATGAATGTATCTTTTTAAGGGGGAAAACCAAAGACGATTTTGTTAAAAACAAAAAGGGCCAAAAATTTACAAAATTAAAAAAAAAAAAAAAAATAATTTTTTACCATTTGTAAATGGCCTTTCCTGACGCAGGTATTGCCCCATTTTTTTGTAAGGATTGATCCCGGCACCCAATTTAAACTTCCCCCAGTATTTTCGGGGTTTTTCCCTTTTTTTTTCGAAATATTAATTTTCCTAAAATTACCAATACAAATTTCCCAATGGCACGGGGGGGGGGGGGGGGGGGCAAGGGGGAGCCGTCCCCACTGCCCCCCCGCACAATACCCGAGTTGATTTTTTTTAAATTTAATGTAATTTTGTTTTCGTAGTCACTTTTTCTCTTAAAAAAAACTGCGGAACCCTAAATTTTACGAACTCCCGATTTTTTTTCTCTTTTAGATTTTTAGATCAAAAAGGTTTTGATTTAGAATTTAATACGGGAATCTTCCCCCGGGTAAAAATTTTGGGGGGAAAATAAGTTTAAAACCAAAAATACAGTTTAAGCAGCTTAAAACGTTTTTGTCCCCCGAGCTAAATTTCAATTTTGACCCTTTTGAAAAAATTTAAAAAGAAATATTTCCCCAATTTTTTTTTAACACGTTTTTAAATTTCCCCAAACCCCCAAAAATTAATTTCAAAAAATAAAAAGGAATAATTTTGAAATGTCAAAATCAAAACTTTTTAAAAACAATAACAAACATTTAATAAACATAACAGGTTTTTACTCATCTAAAATTCTTTTCACGTGCTCAGGTTTTGGTATTAAACCTTTTGGGGCACAGCGCAAGTATGGGTTTTTAACCGTGCCGTGCGCAGGTAAGGTAGGAGGGTTTTTCAAATTTTGGGTTTTTAAACCCCCAAAAACAAAAGAACAGTTTGTGAAAAATTTAAATCAACCCTCCCGCTACTTTTTAAAAACTTGTTTTTATTAATCAATTTGGTTAAAGGGAAAACTTCCCAATGCTAAGGGTTTTTAAAACCTGGAAAATTTTCATAGTTTTTTCCCCCAACTCAGCCGGTTTTTGTCACCTTCCAGTCTTTTACGCTTCTCTGTTTATGGGGGGGCGTTTTCCCGAAGGGGCGAGATCAAAAAAGACAAAGAATGAAAAAGGGGTGTTTTTTTTTTTCCCCTCGAAATTTTCGCTTCACCCCGGGATGTTTTCTTTTAACCCCCGTGATTTTTGCACTTCAGGGTTTTTACAATACGCAAAAAATTGGTTTTACCAGCGCGAAAACAAATGGCTTCAACCATCGGGTTTTCTCCCCCCTTTTCAGCTCGCCAGAGAAAAAGATGCATGAAAACGCAAAGGGCAAGCAAAGAGGCAAAAATGCAAAAAAATTTTAAAGGAGTAAGAAAAAATTTTGCGAATTTCTGTTTTTTTTTTTTTGGAAAGAAATAAAACATTTTTGAACCCAAGGTTTAAAATAACGGGAGACGTCCCAGACATTTCCCCCCGAAAATTTTTCCTTTTGCAAACCAAACATTTTTTTAAATTTGGGGAAAAATTTGTAACAAAAAAAATAAAAACTTAGGCATTTCTTTTTTTTTTTTTTTTTCTTTTTTTATTTTTTTTTTAATTTTTTGGGGTTATGGAAAAAAAACCCTTTTTAAAAACCCCTCGAAAAATATACTTATACACCATCTCTTTATACAACCCTAAAGATGTTTTTTTAAAGTGTGTTACCAAACCCAAACCCTCTGTTTTTGAATATTTTCAAAAATTATAACCTGGGTCCCGGGAAGGGCCCCCAAACGTAAACAGTTGTTTCCCCAAGGATCAATGAACCCCAAATTAAAACTTCAAAAATTAAAACATTTTCCCTTTGTAAAATAATTTCATTTTATGCAAAAGATTTAAAAAACGAAAATTTTGGTTTTCGGGGCAATGTTTTTGCCCTTTAAATACACGCCCCAAAAAGCACCCCTTTTTCGGGGTTCTCAAAATGAAAAAAATAACAAAGTGGAGGGTACCAAGGGCCCCTACGCTTTTCCCCTGCGAAAATATGAAGAATGCCCTACCCACGCGCCTGTTTAAAAGAACATCACTTTTTTCCAACACCTAATTTTTTCATGAAAAAATCTATCTTTAAATTAAATTAACGAATTTAAAAAAAAAAGGGGTAATAGTTTTCCAGAAAAACCCGCATTTGTGGTCCGCCTTTCCCAAAAAATATGCTCGCCGCACAATAAAAACCCCACTTTCGTTTTCGACCCAAAGGGGGGGGTTGGTTGGGGGGAGTAGGGCCCAATTTTAAAAATAAAAACCCTCTCTTTCTGCTTTAGGCCCGGGATCCAGGGCCCCCGGGCCCAGGGGGGCCCCTGCCTTTCCCCAAATTGGGCCGGGAAAATGACAAAACTCCATCAAAGATTTCACCCCCAAATTTTTTGGGGAAAGGAAAAAAATTATTTCTCCAAAATTTTGACCCAGACCCAGCCAAACCCTTTCAACCCCGTATTTCAAAATTTTCCAGGGAGAGCCCCCTGACCCCCCAGTAAAGAGGGAAGTATCTTACCCCTCCAATACTTCAAAATTTAGACCTAAAATACACCAGAGGACACCAGTTTCTGCCTGTATTTCAAAAATTTCCAGAAGTCCCCCTGACCTGCCCCCTGACCCCGGAACCACTGCCTAACGTCTAACATGGGCAAAGGCACCCCCTCCAGTACCTTGCAGTGTTGCACCTCGGCAGTGATTTCTTCGTTCAAGACTGGTGCCCCCCCCCCCCCCGTCTCCCAGTCAAAAATTTCTGGATCCGGCCCTGTACATGATGTATTCTTGCAGTAAAATGTGTGATTAAAGCACTTGTTCCATACGAAGTTTCGAAAAACAAAACATGGAGAAATAAGGGTCTGTTTACTACTGGTTTCTTTCGACTACTCGTGACGAAGCACATTTTACACCGAATTACTGGCTTTATTCCTCAAAACGAAGCTTAGAAACATGGGTCGATCGCAATAAAATATTTGACAAAAATCATAGAATTTCTGAACAAATTTAATTTTGTTTTTGCTATGAACATTTTATACTCCGTAACAACTTAAATAACAAGACAAAATGTACAGAAGCAATATTCAATTGAAAATACACAAAAAATGTATCTATGTAGACGGATCTTGATACTAAGTTGATAGCGAATTTTAAGCGATAAGAGAAGTTTTTGTCCGGATAGGCTGCTTCCAGTAACTGGAGGGCATAAAAGAGACCAAAGTCTTATCTTTATCTTGGCTGGTCATTGCATGTTATCGCTAAATTAGAAAATGGGTCTGCCTCAATGTAATGCTCATTTCAATAACGAGGACGGTATCCGCTCGACTGACAGAAACAACGAGGATGGTACCATGGTACATCGTCAGAGGTATCTTTTTTTCTAAACACTGTATTCGAGAAAATCGAGCTAATTTTACTGTGATTCCAGTTTTTGTGAAATAAAAGTAACGGCTAACATATAGAATGACTGCTTTTCATTTTCGTAACACAAAATTCCTCATATAATCCAAAATAATACCATCAATCGTGAAAATATATACCATCGCCTTAAAATATCTTCATTTTCGCAGCAAAAAAACGTATTTTTTTCACAGTTATTCAGATTATATTAGATAGATATTTGACATGGATATAGTTAAAGTATGATCTTACACATTCAATACTAAAAATCTTCAGTTAAATACGAAATAATGACCTGTTAAAGGTGTGAATTTTCTGTTCACCAACATGTACATAAATCACACGAGGGCGGTATCGCTCACACGAGTAGGTACCCGAATAACCAGCGTGTAAGCTACATTTTAAGAATTGCCTCACGCAATAAACGATGTGTGTGTGGTTTTTTTTTTTGGTTTGTTTGTTTGTTTGTTTTTCTGTTTTACGCCGTGGCATTGATTAAAAGTAATAAGACCTGGTACTAAAAATATGTTATACTATGTGTCTTTCATACATAACTGATCTGGTTTCTGTTAAGCTGACAAATTTGTGAAGACGACAAAGTGTTATCGTTCGCCCTCTGCTGATATTCTTGTTTCATAAATATGTTGATGTTGCCAAAAACGTTCTATGCTTCCAGACGACAGACAGGTAATAAATTAAATAGCAGATGATGACCTTCAGTGGAATGTGCTTTAAAGTAAATGATCTGGTAACTTACTTCCTAAAATAGAAGAACCGCAGTTATGTTGAAATGTGCATTTGTAATTATTGAATGATGTCGTTCTACATAAAACTTGACAGAAAAAGAAAAAAATATTTGATAGAAAAGGTATCAAACATACATAAACTTACCTTATCGGTAGTCTTTGGCTATCAAAGACATATGAGCCGCGCCATGAGAAAACCAACATAGTGGGTATGCGACCAGCAAGGATCCAGACCAGCCTGCGCATCCGCGCAGTCTGGTCAGGATCCATGCTGTTCGCTTTCGAAGCCTATTACAATTAGAGAAACCGTTAGCAAACAGCATTGATCCTGACCAGACTGCGCGGATGCGCAGGCTGGTCTGGATCCTTGCTGGTCGCATACCCACTATGTTGGTTTTCTCATGGCGCGGCTCATATAATAAATATCAATAATTTATTGGAGAAAGTTATCGTGTTTAAGCTCCCCAGTAGTGTTTTTGCCACTGACCGTTCAAAGGCGGTGCTCCACTGTGCTCCTTTATTTGTTTGTTCTGTCCTCGTGTGTTTGCTTTGTATGTGACTGTGTGTGTTAGAAGTTTGCACATCTGCGTGTTGTTTGTTTCGTTTTGGGTTTTGGGGAGGCTGCGTTTTGGAACGTGGCATTCCCTGTTTGATATTTATCCGTGTTTTTCTTTTTTTACGAAAAATAGTACTTTTCATGATCGATTTCTTTTCCAAGACTACAAACGGATAGAGATATCTGAATGACAAAATTAATCGGTCAGTTTGCAAAGTGTTGTATTCTGAGATATTGAAAAGCAGTCAATGTTGGTATCGCGCTAAACTTGGTTGGACTCTAGGAGCAGTGCATGTACATATCCAGCTGCCATACATCCCGGTTCGAGTCTTACCGACAACTAACGGCACTGTGTCTTTTGATACAAGGGTCTTTACCGGCATATGTACATTTATCGTGCCCTTTATATAGGCTGGGAATAACTGTGTTCTGTCTGTAAGGGGTGGGTCAGAATTGTGTACTGTGCTCTATATTTCAGCCAATGAAGCTCCATCAACACAGGGGCACTGTGGCTATGGCGGGACGTCTTAATGAAGTGCCGTGTTCTGAACTTGTAGTTTGTCCAATAAAGCGTAGAAATGTCAATTACTAACGCACTACACAAGATCAATCGTGAGGTAAACAGGCAATTCATCAGGGATTTGGCATCACTGATCAAGGACCATCTGATGTGACCTACTCTACGGGGATGTATGTATTCATACCTTAACACAACGTTCACCCATTGTTCCATATCAGAACTTAACTCTAACACTGACCCGAGTTTCTAACACACTTTGTTGAACTTTTTACATAGTCATCAATCTTCATCGGTGGTCAACAGTGCGTTCCGAGCTTTGTTTTGACGTGATTAGTACTAGGTATGTCTTAGATCCAAAGTCTTGAGAAATCTCTAATTTCCTGAAATTAAGCCGTATAAAATACTACCTGGCAATGAATCTAACTGTTTACCTTGCATTATGATAAGCAATATCTGTGCAAGTCAATTTCCTTAAAAAGTCACGCCGTTTTATGGCATAAATTACTTATGCTTAGAATAATAACTGAGGCCTTTGCGATAAAACAACAAAAAAGTGTACCATGTGCAAATAATGTTTGAAACAGTTATTTTTAGTCGATATACACTCATGTTATATCCTCTGTTTGAAGCGTTATAATTTCTCTTTAAAGATTTTCCAATAAATTTCTAAAACATTGTAACATGGTTGTATTATAGTTCTATTTTCTAGGGGCCTCCGTGGCCGAGTGGACATTATACATAAACCACTTTGAGATATATTTGGTCCTTTACGCCAGATCAATGACGTCAGTTTTTTTATGCCTATAGGGAGCCTCCTTGGCCGAGTGGTTAAGGTCGCTGACTTCAAATCACTTGCCCCTCATCGATGTGGGTTCGAGCCTCACTCGGGGCGTTAAATTCTTCATGTGAGGAAGCCACCCAGCAGGCTTACGGAAGGTCGGTGGCTCTACCCGGGTGCCCGCTCGTGATGAAATAATGCACGGAGGGGCACCTGGGGGTCTTCCTCCAGTCATATGACCTATCATGTGTCGGTGCGACGTTAAATAAAACAAAAGTTATATTTTCTTGGTGGTATGTATGTCAATATATTTATAAATCATGTACACATTTAATTTAAGTGTTTCCACTATTTTATATACAAATATTATTTTGTGTTAAAGTGTAGTTCCTTTCCAGTGAAATTAGTACTACATGTATCATATCTCTCTGTCTGAAAAAGTGAAATTTGCAAATATTAAGGTAGTTCTGCGCAGTGTTAATAAACCAGAAGTAATAGCGTGCCGTCATTTATTCGAATAACGTGGAATAAAGTCCTGACTCGGCATACAGACATAAAAAAGAAACAACAATTTACGAATTGATGATAACTCTTGAGTAAATTTATTAATATCTTTCTAAAGAAAGTTAAGAAATAATGCTAGTTCATTTAAGATGTTAAATAACTTCAAAAATGTCTTAAAATCAGCTTGAAATGCGCGGATCTCCTTAATCATGGGCAAATAATTAAAATAAGCAGACGGACCTATACATTTTATTTTAGCATATTAAAGGTCATATATGTATTTACCACTGTGAGAAATTTCAATAAAACACACGCACTGTAAACAAATTTCCATTTGAGAAAATCTGAGAAAATGTTGACAAAACTGTGATTTTCCCATAGACTCCTATTATGAAAACGTTTTTGAGGTCCATTTTTTTAGTCAGTCTAACAAAAAATCAAGCGCACGACCATATCTTTATTATTTGCCGAATGTTCTAAGTGTTTTTTTTTTTTGTTTGTTTTTTTAAGTTTTGAAAGTCAGGGTTTGAATAAAGTTCTACATTGCAGAAAATGTTTTCATCCGAACGTGCAGAATTATCTGAACCAGTTATCTTTTTCAAGTGACTACTGTAAAACAGAATTTTTCTATCACATGACAGTTAAATATTACAGTTAACTTGTTAGAGATAAACAAAAAGTGTTCTTTTTTTTCTCTTTTTCTTACAAACGTTTTCAATATTTTGAAATGTAATGCAAATTAATTCTATAAGAGAACTACATCACGTCAAAAACTTGTCGTCTGCACTGCACTTAAAATGCACTTTGAAAGTTTTGAGACGTGTTTTATATAACCCTGATAATGCGGCTTGCCCATAAATTTAGCAAGGTAGAGTAAAAGTAAGGCAAATAATAACGTATGAAAAGATCAGTGTTTATACATGTGACAACTTTGTACTTTAAATGAAAATTGTGCTTGTCTATGACGTAGCAGTTAAATGTACTATTTATACATACTGTAGATAATTTAATGAAAAACGATATTGAATATTTTTATTTATTTATTTATTTATTTATTTATTTATTTATTTATTTATTTATTTATTAATTTTTAAAGAAAAAAACTCAAAAAGTAGAGAAATGGAATGGCAATTTTTTTTTCAGGACAACACCACTAAAAGAATTTCACCACTGGGGCGATATCTTCTTCGCACAACACTACTAACACTTACACAATTTCATAAAAGCCACGGATACATCTCAACATTTCGTCTTTTCATATTAAGAATTCTTTAACCGACTTCAGTCAACATTTGTTTATTTATAGACGACATTGAAGCTTGTTAATGCGAGGTAAGAGTGTAAACATTAAAGTAACAAACTGTTCTGTTTAGAATTGCATGCGAAAATGCGATAAAACATTTATTCAGATGGAGAGCAGAAATAATTGCGCTGTTATCAAAGTTTTGAATTACCGAACAAGGTCGGATAATTTAAAGATGCTATCAGAAGAGAGTGAGGAAAATTCAGATACGTATGGACGATCTTTCAGTATGGGGGTACCCCTCTCTTTTGAAGACCTGTTTTAAGCATCCATGTTTGTTTCAAATTAATGATACCATACCGATTCCTTTCGTACAACATTCACTAGAGCCATTTCGTTTTAAAAATATTCAAAATTATCCACGGTGCCACTTTATCTATGCTTCGACACCAAAATATACTTCTAAAAATATCGCTTTAAAGGCTAACTCATCAGTATGTGTTATACCTCAAACCTGGAGCAAATGACTAGCATATCCGGATTTTCGGTGGGAGTATCCTTGTATTACGAAAAAAAGTACAGCACTTTCTCAAAATAGCATGTTCTTTTTTCCTAGCAGATGTGTCTCGAAAATAAAGAAATAAGCTAGATGTAGCAAAATATATATTAAGCTTATAATTCCTTTTAATTTAGAAGTTAGGGTAAAAAAATTATTACTATAAGAATATTTACACGTTTGTTTTGTGTATTAAAGTCTGGATTGTTGCTGACCGAGACAAAGGTCAAGGTCAGCAACATACCCCATAAATGCTTCTGCATCCGGAAAACTAACGTGTACTGCCGCTCTTCTTGCATAAAAGCATGCCACGAACACTCTATCAGTGGATTTCATAGGTGATGAATCTACGATTGCTTGTACAATCTTAAATAGATTTTAACCTTTAGGCTGCAAGTGGCAAGTAATTCTGCCTTTGCGACCAGTGCAGACCAAGATCAGCGTGCACGATAAAATAAACAATCGGATAAGTTACATGCAGTTCAATACATTCTCAGTTATTGACGAGCTTTTATTTAGGAGATACATGTAGTATACTTTAATATTAGTATGTGCGCATGCCCAACAGGAAGCCAACATGAGGATTTAATAATGTTTGCGACAAATCAAATGTCTTTGTATATTCATTCTTATGAAACAAATTCATTGACCTGTCTCCGATTTGATGCTCAATGGTTTAATAATACTGAAATAATGAATACGTTACCACACAAACGCTACATAACCAAAAAAAATATGACGCACAGATTAATATTACAGCCTTTCACAGCATTTCTAAATAATTCTAAATAAAAATAACAACAACACGTGAATTGCCTTGTTAATAAATGATTTTTCTTCAATTAATACATACCCAGATCCAGTGCAAAAAGTAGTTTTTATGCAAAATAGTTCTATACAACTCTAGTATTTTCTAACTGTCAGATTATTTTCATTACAGATCCATGTTGTAAAAATCGTTAGGTAAATCGTGTTTATTATGCTATTATTCTAATATAATAACACAGACAAAATGTTAGAACAGAATAAATACTACAGTACACATACAAACATGAAGTTTGAAATGAAAGTAGAAAGTCTGTGATAAATGCACGATATCATACACCACTGTAAACCTTTTGAAAATATTGGGATGTGTCGTATATAACCGTTCGCGTATAAGTAACCCTGATTTAACAAATACCATCTTTAACTTTTTGAAAATATTGAACCGTGCCTTATATTGCGCTGATATATCATGTACCACATGCATTCTTTTGAAAATAGATATATTATGCACCGCCAATAACCAATTGAAAATATTGACACAAGTCTTATAGTACCAAGTTATATCAAGTATCACTTAAACCTTTTGAGAACATTGATACCTGTTTTATATTACCCTATATATCATGTAACACATTTAACCGTACGTGTTTTAAATTACCCGATATATCGTGTAACACATTTAACCGTATGTGTTTTAAATTTCCCGATATATCGTGTAACACATTTAAACGTACGTGTTTTAAATTACCCGATATATCGTGTAACACATTTAACCGTACGTGCTTTATATTACCCGATATATCATGTATTCTAACACGACCCGATTCATTTTCCTGTTAAACAAAGAAGGCAGAAAACGGCGAATTATTATACAACAAATCACTGTTCTGACGTCATAATTATTACGTCATGGCGTCAAACGGCATAGCGGCGCGCTGGAAAAGAAACCGATTGAAAAGGGGCAAATATTTAATGAATGTCATCAAGGATGTACTTAAAAATCCTTGGTTAGGTGTTAGAATCGAAATAATATATCTCATTTAGTGATTTGCTCTTGAATAAATCATTGTTTGTCGTTCAGATGCGTACTATTATATCACTCGGGCTGCGCCCTCGTGATATAATTCCTTCGCATCTGAACTCCAAACAATGATTTATTCAACGACAAATCACTGGATGAGATATATTATTTCTTAAACACATTTAACCGGACGCGTTTTATATTACCCGATATATCATGTAACGCTTTTAACCGTACGTTTTTTATATTACCCAGATATAATTGAGCCGCAACATGAGAAAAACAACAAAGTTTATTTGCGACTAGCATGGATCCAGACCAGCCTGCGTATCCGCGCAGTCTGGTCAGGATCCTTACTGTTCGCTTTCAAACCCTTAGAGAAACCGTTAGCGAACAGTATGGATCCTAACCAGAATATGCGGATGCACAAGTTGGTCTGGATCCATGCTGGTCGCAAATGCACTATGTTGGTTTTCTCATGGCACGGCTCAGTAATACATTAAAGCGTTTGAAAGTATTTAGACGTGTTTTATATTACCGATATATCATGTAGCACATTTAACCGTTCTAAACTATCTATTATGACTCTGATATGCGATCATACTGGCCCATAAATAATGAAGGATATGTTTATCAAGGTAAAAATAGAAGTAAGCGTTTTAGAAGGTTGGCGGAAATGTAACTGTACTATATCTATAAATACATCAGTGTTTATACATGTTACAAAATTATACGTTAGATGTAAATAACATATGCTAAATCATGTAAATGGTTTTCATAAATTTAATACAAACTCGTTAATGTTTAATGTTGATGTAAAAATAGGCAGCATGAGAAATGGTGCAGCAGTGGATGCAGTGTTAGCCTCTAAACACGAACTAGTAAGCTCCGCTCGAATTACAGGCCTGAATTACTCTTAAAACAATTGAACTAAGCTAAACCGTCAAGTCGACTGGGGCATTTCGACGTCATTTGGAAACACTTGTGATGTATTTATCGCATAGCAACGTCTTTTAAACACTTGGCCAACTTTTGCCCGAAAATCTTTGGTTCCCAAAGCGTATATTAGCGGATTGAGAAAAGAATTAGAAAAACCAAGAACAAGTAAATGTGTACCAATAACCTCCTGCAAAGTACAATTTCCCGTAGTTTGAATAATTTGAACTGTTGTAGCTATGAGGAAGGGTAGCCATGTTATCACCACACACCCAAGTATAGCAGCAAATGTTTTTATTGATCGGAGATTTCTACTTGAAATACCGAACATTCCGCTATTCCGCTTGTCTGTCTGCAGTTTTTCGATGATCTCAATCTGTTTTATATGAAATCTTGCACTTTTGAATAAAATTCCATAAATTATGAACATTGTCGTCAATGGTATCACAGCGGAAACGGAGAATAAAAATACAATATAATATTTAGGTAAAACATACATGAAGGAACAGTAAAATTTGTAAGAATCATTTTTCCATCCTGCCAAAGGAAGAAATCCAACTACCATAGAAAACACCCAAGAACACGTGATCCCAATAACTGTTTTCTTTTTTGTCATGATGGATTTGTAAAGAAGCGCACGAGTTACTGCAATATACCGATCAAGTGCTACGCACGTGAGCGACCAGACTGAAGCGGAAATGGCTGCTACGGTGAACCCAATCCTTGCCAGACACATGTCTTGACTTTTCTCGTTGGCTTTTGTGGCTAATGTTACTATAGAAACAAATCCAACAAATAAATCGGCGACGCCCAGTGATGCCACAAATATATATGTCGGCGTATGAAATCTCTTGTTCACAATAATAAATAACAGTACCAGAAAATTTGTCAAAAGAATTAATATTGTCAAGGGAATGAGTTCTTTTTGTTTTATTTTCTCGTTAACGTTGTCCGGTAGCTGCGAGCATGCCGGGTCGTCATAAGACGTCGAGTTATCAATCATTTTCGTCAAACAGCCCCCGTCAACTTGTGGATATTCTCGGTTTTTATATTGTTGTGGCAGCGCAGGAACCATTTCAACCCAGTAGACAGGTGAGCGAGTTAAACTTTGCGTCGGCGTCGTCGTGATTTTCGAGAACATAATTCTGTAACATCCAAATCCTTCAACTATAACTTCTGTCTACAGACTTTTGAATTGACTTTCGTTGTTAAACGTTGTCGTAATGAAAACTGTTTTCCTTTTTTTGATAAAAACTTTAAATCGTTTGTTCACAGTATCTAAAATAAGCGAAAAAGTAAACGTTTGTGTTTTGGTATTTTTTCCGATTTTTTTTTTCGAATTCCGTTTAATCGAATCCAGTATAGAATCCAGTATGGTATGAACAGTTTTCACAACTACCTAAAATGTATTTCCTTCTTATCAATGCCTGCTTCAGTAAGAACATAAAAGTATATCACTGTTATACAAAACCTTTGTACCTTTTTGGTCATGATATTTATCTCAATAATTGAAACATGTCACTTAAAATTCCAATATCGAATATTGCTTTATGACTGCTAGCGATAACGCATGACATCCATTAAAGATCGAGATCTTTAAAATGCATGCACGTTTTCAACTTGCTTCAATTATCATATGTTTGCCAAAGTAACGTGCGCTGATTGGCACTTTTAATACAAAGTACATGTCAATTATCAAATCCTCGTTACATAAGTATTCATAAACGTTTTATTTTAAGTGTAAATGTCACACACAGTTGATCTTTAATATACCGAATGAATATTCAGACCCTTGACGACACAAAAACTACGCTATCGGATTTGATTTTTCGTCGCTTTATATCCAAGGCTGATTTATAGGGTCGGGGTTAACGACAATTTCAAGATATATGTAAACATTGAATGCAACTTTATCAAATTGAAGCCGTCCTTGTCTATAAAAATGACGCAGAAACAAAAAGTACTGTTAAAACAATATTAGTGTATACAATTTAAAACACAAAAAAGATAATGTAAATTGTCCGTTCCAAAGAAAAACAAGCTTTTCTGAGTAAAAAAAAAAAGCCAGGTGATACAACCCTTTGCGGAAAGTTTCAATGTTGCATCAAATGAGTGGGGTTCAAAATCTGCCTTTAATACTACAACAGTATTCCAATTTTCTTTTTTCTTATCCGCTCCAGTAAATAAAAAAGTAGATAATACTTCAACGTGGTCTGATTTCCCATTCTTAAAGATTTCCGAAAATAGAAGTACAGACTTTAATATATATAGTAATCCATGTTTCTTATCAAAGACAAACAGAAAATGTAATCAATTTCAATGTATCAATACAAAATCAGGAGTTAACTAGCAGAGAACGATAACACTTCTTATGTGATATAACTTTATTGGCAGATATTTAAACTTTATAATATTGACTGCAAATTTCATGAAAAAAAAAAAGACAGTTTATGTTAAGACAGCGGCAAGACATCCGGACATGCATACAGTTCTATTCAACGCTTGCTAAGTATCTTCAGAGGTAAAGATTTTGCAAGAAAATAGGGGTTCTACCCTTGATGTAGGCATTTGAATACCTACCATACAAGACACAGCTTCCTATTCAACAGAGTCGGCTTGGTGTGCTTTCACGTGTCATGCTGTCTTCAGGTTTGCCTTTTATACTCGCACATGTCCAGAGTGCACTTATGACATCACGTGCTTTCACGTGTCGAGCTGTTTTCAGATTTGCCTTTATTACCCGCACATGTCCAAAGTGCACTTTAGTCATCAACACTATATAAACAGTTATTTACTTAACATTATATACATTTAGCAATGACCAATAAAATGAAATAAGAAAAAACTACTAAACTATGATTATAATTGAGTCTATACTTGAGGCTGAACCCGAGAAGACTGTTCTCTCTGTGTCTGACAATTTATTATGATATTAAACTGATACGGTCACATTGTAATGCAAAAGAAAAATACAACTTCACAAGCATTTCCATGTATACATTATTAAAAAATTATCATTTTAAATACTGCCTTTGAAAACGTACACTGTTCAAAAATTATATATTTTTTAGCCTTGTTAACAAAATGGCGGCAACTTCTCATTGGTGGACGCAAGAAATGAATGGTGCCGTCTTCAAATTTTATGCCTGCGCCTGAGCAGGTTGTCCAGATATAAAAATTGTCATAGTTGGTAGATACAGTGCTTCGACGTAATGTTAAATAAAATGTAGAAGAAAATACCTGGTAATGATGATAAAGAACTTAGTACTTGATTTCAGTGCCAATGAAAATTAAAATATGTTACATAATACTATAAAGAGTGCATCTGACCAACATTTCAATGGTTTTTCTGATTTGAAAAACAAAAATAACAACCGTTTACGTAATGGTTTAAAGTGAGCGAAACTTCCCTATAAACTTTTTTCTCTTTGAAGCGCCTGATCTAATAACAGTAACCATACATTATTCAGCGACAGTACACAACTCCATGACTATGAGATTTTACGTTCAGCGACTGTCCACAAAAAATGAACGTCTTGTGAGATTTTAGGTTCAGCGTCCTTCCATAACTCTAGGACAGTGAGGGTTAACGTTCATCAACCCTACATAACTCCAGGAGAGTGAGGATATACGTTTATCAACCGTCCACAACACCAGATAAGTGAGGTTTTACGTTCAGCAACCGTCAGTTAGGTTAAGCGACCGTCAGCTATTCCAGGAGAGTGAGGATTTACATTCAGCGACCGTCCACAACTCCAGGAGAGTGATCGTCATTTACTCCAGGACAGTGAGGTTTTACGTTTAACGACCACACAATACTCAAGGACTGTGAGAGTTTAGTAAAACACAATATAACAAACAAATAATTGTAGAAAAATCATGATGTTTGCTAGAACTCTCATGAATTTGGTAAAACTTTAAAAAATGAAAAATTCACAAAGTTACAACAGAATTAAATCAGTGAACATATCACAATTTGTAGATAAAAGTGCTATCTAAATAAATTGCTATCTAAAATTAAATGACTTTATCAGTTGACTAGCAGTCAGTCACATTACATAGCGTGTGGAAAACATTAACAGAAAAATATAAACCATATGCAAATGTATTCATTCACGCTTCCTCGAAAATAATATGAATACATTTAAACACGTCTGCAGTACTGCGTTATTAAAACTTCATACTAGGTTAATTACATACCGTTGACCTCACAATGTTTAATTCGATTAATCACGCACATGACACAAATTTTAAACGAAACTTATAAAGACGAGTTCAAACTTATGTGTGCCAGTGTGTTCTATAACATATGCCTGTACAAAATTTGGATGCGAAGGGGCCTGCTTGACAAGAGTTTCTATGAAGCACGAAGTAGAAATTTACATCTAAAATATAATCAACGTTTCCTCTGATTCAGCATGATGATTATAATAGTACTCGGTCCTCCTAGCGTATTGCCTATTAATAGGTTCAGTGCAAGTACTTTTTATCAGTTCAATTTGGAAGTCATGTTCGTACATCGGCAAAATATCGCGAGTGCACACTGCATTATTCTGACATAAACTGTCCTATTATAGACACCTTAAGCGCTAACAAAGTGGATCAATGGATACTATGTTTCGTCACCTTACAACAACGGCTTTTATTGCTTAAAATATTGACGTGCAACTTCATGACCAATGAGAAGTATTTTAACAAATCTAGTAATTTAAAGTTCTTTGAAATTTTTAATGTGTCCTAATGTCGACACCCACTTTCCTAAAACCGACACCTGTAAGCTATTGTTAATTAATAAGTTTCTATTAGTACGTTTTTAATGAGCTGCATTAGTCTTTTATAAATATAATGTAACGGTTACTGAAAAGTACGTGTTCTGTTTTTAAACAATCAAGTTAAAAGATAATTTAAAGCAAAAGAGTGTTTTAACACTATTTATGCACGATGGGCGGTTATACGTCGGGCGTAATAATTTATGAAATTAATTGTACGACATATTACCGCCCGAGTGTATAAATAGAACACGGCTTTGCTTTAAATTATTTCGATTCTTATATGCCCTTAATAAAACAGTAGATACTGTTCTTTCTTAGTAGCAACAAAAACATTGACGCCACCGCACGTTAACGTGACGTCATTGTAGCGTAATCTTGAGTGTTTTAACAGAGAAATGCATATTAGAACCAGATCAGAAGCAGTTTTTCCTATAAGTAATACACTTGTTTTTGTTTCTTGATATATAAATAAGGCACAATTTGTACACTGAAAATAATCAACAATTTCATATGACACGGGCCCGGATCCAGAAATATTTGACTTGGAGTTGGGGTGGAGACCAGTGTAGCACGAAGACGTCACCGCCTAGGCGCATAGCGCTGGCCATATAGGGGGAGGGGTAGGGTGGTTTTTCCCCTGGAATGATGGCTTCTGGGGCATTTACTGGTGAGGCACTCCCCTAATTACAGGAAATATTTGAAATACAGGTATGAAATGTAGGCCTCAGGTGCATTTTGAGGTAATGGAGGGGTTATTCCCTTCTTGGTTGTGGGGAGGGAGAAAGAGGAGATTTTGAAATATAGGTATAAAATGGTGGCCTCTTGGGCGTTTCTAGGTCTAAATTTTGAAAAATCAAATACCATAAAGTATGTACCTTTAATTATGTTAGCTTGATCAGACTGTTAGAGGAAAATCTGATTCTAATGGTAATAATATAATACTCTGGCGGTTACAAATGTAGCTTGCTTTTAGTGCGCTTTATGAGAGATAATCGTAGCGAAATCTGTGTCACATGCCCGGATCCACGTCGATGAGAAGTGGCCTATACTCCTCGACAATGCACCCTACTATTTTGGCAATAGGAATCATATTCATACAGTATTTGATTTTTCATTAAAGATTAAGCTTTTATAACTGCACTCTGTCTCGGGGTAGAATTTAAAAGAAAAGAATCAGCTGACCATTAAAGTGCCGATAATAGGAAGGATAATTAAGTTGATTTTTTTAAGAAAACTGAAATAACTTTGTAGGCCTACAAAGATTTCAGGAAAAGGCAATTATTTGACAGACAGTTACAATACAGAAGAATCCAATGAAAAAGCAACCTCTGTTTGAAATGAATTGACCCAGAAATTAAAAGTAATGGAAAATTGCAGAGGTGTCGGTATTAGGAAGGTGTATGATTAAACCAATCTTACTTAGTCAGGTCTTACGTTCATAAAACGTTTTCAGTCTCAGCTAATGAGCTATTAAAAATGAAAGCTCGCTCTTTGGTAGTTTTGTACATTGTCCCTTAGGTTATTAGGAAATTATTCTTGTCTACCTGGCGGGAAAAGACCAGGTTATCCGAGTGGAAAATTATAAGTAAGCTCTTTATTACATGTATATATATACACGCACGCACGCACGCACACTTACGCGGACAGAATCTGCGATCATTTGTTGAACCAGTGCGGGGTTTGAATCACCTTTTTGTTACCCACTTAGATGAATATATTCGAGTAACTGAATAATTTACGTGAGTGTAAAGAATATTTAGGTCTTGGAATTTGGTTTGATTCAGTTTGGTAGTCAATCGGTTCTCCGCAGTTAAAACAGTTCATGTTGGATTAGAGTTTAATGTTTGCCAGTGGAAACCCTATCTGATTTACTTTAATTGAATTGTTTAACAACCTGCACCATTTGAAGAATATTATTAATATCATGAGATGTAAAAATCATATATGTCTGCACGATGTTCTGCAAGAACACTACAATCATATTGACTTTAACGTTATTTAGATTCCATATTATTTAACAAAGACGTGTAGATTTCGTTTTAATTAACAGCGGTATTTAGAGTTCATAAATTATTGATTAACAGCGACATTTATATTTCATACTGATTGAAAGCAATATGTATATTTCATATTGAATTGCTGTTATATTCATATTTGACACTGCGTTAAAGCGATATGTAAAACCCGGGACCTCGATTATGTGAAAGAATGCAAAGAATGCGACACGACGCATAACAATGCAACACGTGCGTGTCTAGTCGTATTGTTGTGCTTTGTGTCGCGCGTCGACCGAAGTCACAACCGATGACACACTACATGAGCTAAACAGGATTCCGTATATTTCACCGGAAACTGCTTGTTTGAAGAATCGTTGCATATAGCTTCATTGCAAACCATAGAAGAGAGTTATAGTAACTACCTGTTACCCATATGAACTTCACCTCAGAAATATGATGGTTATTTCTGATTTTGGTGGATAGCTGAAGATGTACAGATGATGCTCTTACCTTATGTCTTAAAAACGCTCGAGGAAAAATTCTATTTGCGAAAATCTACAAAGGTTTGTATCTTTTATATTAAGTTTAGAATGTAAGCTTGCATAATTTTGGAAAGGTCTTGTAATGAACAAGTAAAACAAACAAAATATTCATTGTGTTAATTGTGCAAATGACTGCAAAAGATGTCGGTTACTTAAAGTAATCAAATACCTACAAAATACCATACCTGTTCACGGCTTTCAGCTTGGGGCAACCCCTTTACTCAAAGGTATATTTTGCCCACCATAAGAAAACCAAGTCCTACGGAGCTTAGACATTTTTAAAAGCTTTCACTGAGTTGCAGTATAACCGTTTATTAAATCTGAACGTCCTGCACGTGTATAAGGCAATGGCTAAGACACTGACTGCATGCTCTAATACAACATGCAAACTATTTAGGGAAATAATATGCTTAGATGGTTGCAATGGTATTTCCTCGTGACTGTCAGAGGAGTAATTTCAACATCGTAGGATGTTTAATTTATTTAGCATGTTATAAGAAAATAATTCAGTGATAAATGATTTTATGAAAGTGTAGGATGCTGTGCTTATTTGTTTGGAATGATTAAAACTGAAAATCAAGATTTTTATTCCATTCTTACACACTGGAGATGGACTCTGAAAATTTCACGAAGAATCATACAGTTGTAAATGTAAACATTTGTTTACCCCATCATAAAAGCGGTTAAATTTATTTATTTCCGTAAGGCAACTTCCGTTAGAATGAAAATTTCCATACTGATTTTTATATGCTGCTCAATTAGAAAAATCATCTGTATTTTCCAAAAGCTTAACTTGGAAATTCAAGCTTTTTAATTTGATTACTTTTAGTCAATTTTGTTTTTTTATCGTGCATATTGCTTTAAAATGAGAAAAATATTAAATTAGCAGTTTTAAACAACAACTTAATACATATATAAAACTGCATACTAACATTATTTTTTCAACAGTTATGTCAACTTGTCATTAAGTGAATGGAAATTTAGCACATTATATACATTTGTTATAGTGGACGCAACTTGACCCCGATGGTTGACCGTTGCAATTTAATACATAATGAGGCACAACCTATTATTGAAAAGGAGTGTACGTAAACAAGAGCTGCACGAGAAAAAGGAAATATAAATTTGTGTAAATATAAATTAGCGCATTTGAAGGTTTTAACTGATCAGATGTAAGTATATATACTTTGAAACTGCACCTTATACAAACTAATTCCATATAAATATACACGGCTAACCTAAGCACCCTTGATTTCTATAATGAAATAATCGATATGAATAGTCAGCCTAAGGTCAACCATCGCGGTCAAGTTGCGACTACTATACTAGAACAAGACGCAGTTATTGCTGGCTAAAACTTGTATGAACATGAAACATTACATATTTCTTGCATATACATACCAGACAGGATTTTCCCGTGTTTTTGCCGGTGCTAGAAAAACTCGTCTTACATCCCAGGGTGAAAGATGACTCACGTGCTGTAATTTATGAGTAAATGCGTAAATTCATACGCTACTATAACAAAACTGTGCTTAAAAGAATTCTTTAAGAATACGGTATGCAAGAAAGAATCATCACTGGAAGAAGGTGCGGATGGAAATATCTGGCTCTTGGGGTAACGGTAACTCGGCAGAGCCTCATTACAACCTAAACAGTTACCCTCGAACACCTCTGCAAACTAGTGAAAGATTCTTATAATCTTGCGTTGCATGCTTCAAGGAAGAGGACAGCTTTTGACTCAGGATTGAAGTCCAGTGAGGCCTACCCTTTGAGTCCTGTTGTTTTGCTTGTACATGTATTTATACTAGACAAAATAGCCAAGGCTTTAATATTATGACTTTTGTCTCTTTTTCTGCCTCAACATACATACTGCACAATGTCATGATAAAAGTACAGTCTAGCAAATGGATTGCTCCATCGTTCAGTTTTGGGCAGTTATTATTCAAAGGGGTTTTCACTAAAAATTTACAGACTGAATAGCGAACAGTGCAGACCATGATAAGTCTGCACGGAAGTGCAGGCTCATCTTGGCCTGCAGTGGTCGCAAAGTTTTACAATAAATATTTCAAAAGATAGAAAATATATATAAAAACATTGAAAAATATTTCTGTTTTACAATAGATATTTTAAGACATTGAATAAATGTATAAAGATAGACGATATAATATTGAAACACATTACACGCTGTAATCAAATGTTACTTGTCATTTTTGTGCTCCAATAACTAAAGCAAGGTCTAAGAAAAATTGCACCATTGCAATGAATTTAATAATTGCAAAGTAGAAACACACAAAGGCAATATTCTTTTCTCTGAATATGTGAGTTTATTTCCTGCTGAAACATCGAACCTCCTTTATTTACTTATTATATACATGTATAAGGAATATAATTACACCTTTACTAATCCTACCTGTTCTGTATTACACAAGTGCTTCTATTGCAACTTGTGACATTTTGATACAAGTAAAACTGTATTATCTGCACTATAAAATACTTACTGGTATTTCATTTTATTATCGGCTTGTTAAAAGTTAATTTTTTATCTTCAGTTAGCTGACAAAATCATATGAAGCAGGTTTTTAAGCGTAAATCAAACACATATGAATAAGTCCTTAATTGTGTTTTTGTTGTGCAAAAAGGTATGATATTGGGTCTTAAACCGTTTTCAATTTCCACTCAATCGTGTAATTGCAAAGGAAGTAAACTAACAGATATCTCTGCTTATATGTACTGGACTTCTGTTATTGATATTAACCAAATTATCATAAATTTCATATTTGTAAAATCAATTTTGGTTATTTCAAGGACTTAGAAATCAATTTCTAGACTTTATTTAATGTACTTCTATCACTGAAAATTTTAGGGTATATCTCTAAATATATCAAGTGAATTCGACTAACGTCTTATATACCTGAGACAATGTCAACGTCACTGGAGAAATACCTCAAACATGCAATAAATCAGTTTAGTACGTTTCGTTTCTTTTGTTATTACCTTTTTCCTGTACTAAACACGGAAAATCAAAGGGCACTCATCATCCTTCTTAAATAATTTTGGCCTTGAAATGCAAGATTAATGTGCCACCAATTCTATTTCGTCCTGCCATTAAATGAGTAGATTTGTGGTACTTTATAGTGGTTGTAGTGTAGTTCCTAACTGGACTCATTTATAAATACACAGTTTATAACATGATGTGCAGTTTCATTTCGCTTGTTTGTCACCAACTGTTTTGTTATATCTATAAACGCATCTACACCTTTTACTGCCGTGGTAATCACTCTTTCTATACACTATAATGCAGCATGTATTCTGTCCAAGTGCATATCTTCGTAATTAAGGCCTGCAAAGTTATTATTGTATATCAAATGACCATTTATTTACAATAAAGTTATCAATAAATGTAAATTTACAAGAATTGATTTGAAGAGTGGATTGACCGTTTGAGAATACAGTAAATATTGTTAAAAGTGGAATGCATTTCATTTGTCATTAATTGTCTTTAACTTTTGAAACCACGATATAATTTTTTATTCTGTAAAATCAATAACACGAATGATTTTTAAAAAACTATGTTTTAATTAACTTTTGCGTTTACTTTTAGAACCTGAAAGCAATTTAAGGACACAAATGTAATCAATGTCTATATGTAAATAATCTGTCAGGTTAGATTGAACGATACCGTTGCAACTATACGACTACATGAAACGGACCTCGTTGGTGTTCCAAAACTAGGTCGCAAAAAACTAAATGAACCAAAGACCGATGCCTGCTGTACAGCTCGTTTAAATGGGTCAACCGTGCTGTTGCTCTTACAAAATAGACTGGCCCGGTTTATAGGTTGGTCAGGGCTACGGATATGTATTGTATTTCGCTATGGTAATATTTCTATAAAATGCTTCTTCCCCTTCCGCGTGGATCCGTCCATGTTTACAAACACGCTTGTTTATTTTATGGACTGTAGTATTTCTTATCCCATTGCTTTCATTTTTATTGATTTGTTTTTGCAAATTCCTAAAATAATCCCAGGTTTTAATGTTAAAACTAGGACACGTTCAGTTCTATTCTAACCTTATGATTAAACTCTGTTGATTTTAATGGACGAATTTAAAGGAGGTAATAGACAAAGTTTGATGAAGATCTATGTGCTTCATAGGAAGAACGCATTGTAACGTTTCCTTTTTCGCCCGCTTAGCTCAGTAGGTAGAGCGTCGGTCTCGGGCGGAGGGTATGTACTCCGTGACTATTTGATAAACGACATTGTGTCTGAAATCATTAGTCCTGCACCTCTGATTCATGTGGGGAAGTTGGTAGTTACTTGCGGAGAACAGGTTTGTACTGGTACTTGTACAGAATCCAGGAACACTGATTAGGTTAACTGCCCGCCATTACACGACTGAAATACTGATGAAAAACGACGTTAAACCCAAAACAAAACAAACAAACGTTTCCTTTTTTTTCTAAGCTGTGGTGGCGCCTAAGGAATTATTTGAACTAACTTGGAGACGGGTAGAGTGCAAGTTCCAGTCAATGAAAACTGCAACATGTTGGAGCATCCACCTATACTAATAGTACATCCTGAAGCGATTGTTGAGGCAGGGGCTATTAAAACCTTTTCAGCGATTGTCATGTGGCAGTTTCGGTCAGCTGATTTTCTTCGATATACAAACTGGAAAGTCCTAATAATCCCTTGTACGTTAGGTTCAGTCATAATATTCAATTAATTTTGTTGGTTGTATTTACAAAGCCTTGTTCTATTTTACAACGTCACTGGGTGAGAAAAATGTAAAGTCAATCCAGAACTGGAACCCTGGACTCCTCGCTTAGAGGGCGGATGCTCTACCGACTGAGCTAACCGGCTGCCTTACACATCCACATCGTTACCAAGTCCGTACCGTGACATTGAGGATAACCATACAATTGAGCAGGTCAATGTTCAACACATTCAACCGATATGGGTGAACAAATTAGTTGGGTATCATGGAATCCCACTGGTTCATCTATATCGTGTAACGTTTTTATTGATCTGCTGAACAGACAGGTCGTCCTCAATGATTTACAAAGCTCGTGAAATATTGGACGTTGAATAGTACCAACATTTAGTAAGGTCCACTCACTCTTTATAAATACTAAATGTTCCTTAAATAATTGCTAATTTAGTAAAGGATTTTACGTCTTTTTACAAAGATTCACTGTGACCCCAGGGTAAAGGTTGTGCACATTGCAATGTCTGTACAAAGCGAACAGTCCCCGTTGTCCTGTGATACCACACATCCTTGAATATGGCTGTTTACCTTTGACGGTAATGTCACCAACTACGACAACAAAACTATACATTTTAAAATTTATTATCTCTGATAATTTTAAATGCGTAGTCAAAACATAAAATAACGTATGTAACAATGCACAATGCGGCAAAACAACTTATAGCTGTATAGCGTAGCAAACGTCAGATGGATTTTTCATGTGCAGGGCATTTGTTGTTGGTATCAAAAGACGCTGGTCAGACGGTTGCATAGCACAAAGGTCAAGGTGAACACAAAGCTCCATCCAAATGGAGTAACTGAAATAGAACATTTATAAAATAACTATATGAAAACTTAAGTATAACTGTTCACCATTGAGAACAATCATTTTACTTCAGTGAATAATATTGAAGAATTGAAAATGGTCACTTAATTTGCAAATGCGTTAGAATTCGGAAAAGGACTGCAGGAAGGTGCAAGTTTTAAGATTTAATATGACAATATAGTCTTAGAACTGTAAAGCTAAAAATAGTAGATTTTTGTTTGTATTGGCGATGATTGATACCTGTGCTTTATAATTGAAAAATAGCGTTGGTTTAATCATTTTTCTAAGATTCCGCCATTTGCATTTTTGACAGATTGGAAACAACTCTAGTAAAGAGGAATATAATACTTATTTTATTTTAATTTATATCAAAATTTTGGTAAATGGTTTATAGACAGCTACGAACTGACGTTGTTTGTGGAGTGTGTGGCGTGTAAGGCTGTGGCTAATGTCGATTAAAAGTTGTAGCCCTACCCATTTGCACTATATATAATAATTTTTTTTATTACGCGACATCTTAAATAAATCGATCCATATCTATATTCAACACCCGTTAACTGGGCTTATAAGTAAACAGGTGGTGAATATCTATCGGTCAAAACTTGAAAATCTAGCTCTGCTGTCGTGTGATAAAACACTTATTGAATGGCTCAGAGGTCAGTAGTCAACATTATTGAGCATCGAATTTTTATACCTCTGGCAATAGCTTCGGATATTGACCAGAAAGCAATTAAATAAATGTATAATGTACGTTATCTATTATTCATGTAAATTTATATCATAATTGCAGTAAATCGCAAAGTATCACTAAACCACAACCGAAAAAGTTTTAACTGCTTTATATGCAGTTGGACCTCTTGCTCTCATGTCTCGAAATGTAAAATATTGCTTCAATAGGTTATAAATACTCAAATTATTGTAGATGAGAATGTTTAAGTTACCTGTCATGGCGCTGTTTTCTCTCGGATCAAACACTGTCAATACGTTGTGAACTTGCTTTGGGTAAAATCCTACAGTCTCTGATTCCGGAGCGGATCTTTTGAATATGTCGCCTACTTCTCTCTTTCTGGAACCTGCACATTGAGTCTGGAAGAAAATAATTTAGTTTATACAATTTTTATCTTTGTAATGCTTAACGTCATATTTCAGATTTAAGTATGTGGTAGGTGTACCTACGTTGTATATACATTTCAGACCTGGGCAGGTAGAAGAAAAAGAGAAAAGATATTCTAGAAGGCAGGTAGCATCTTTAATTAGAATTTGATCGAAGACGACCATGCATACACCTCTTCTTCGTTATGAATTAACATTTAATTAAAAATCGTATAGTCATTCAAAACACGTATCAGTGACAGGCATTGTGCCTGCTCGAAATGGTTACAATCCAGACATGTGTCTTGTGAATCTATCTAAAGATCTGAATATGGTTTATGTATGACAATTGCAACACGAGCTCCGTGTGCAGAATTGACAATCATGTCATGCTTCAAGAACAATCGTGCAACATCGGGCATTTCCGTATACTCCGGTAAATACACTATTGCGTAGCATAAAGGCCGAGGTGATCAGATTGGCTTCAAGAACCACACAAGAGATCAACATACCTTACCAGTTCTAACGAATAACAGTAGGATACACGTTGCAAGAATGAGACCGGTTTAAAGTCTTCGTATGTATGTCGAAATATGTGAAAAGATATTAACTATGTCTTTAACAATCCCTCTTACTGCAACATATGTCTGTTTTTTAAAAAGAAAACTATTTCGTAAATTCATGCATCGTGGAAAAAATTATTGTCTTACGTCGCACGAGGTCGAGCCGCTTGGGCAGACCTTCAGATCACATGTCAAGAAAACTTGGTCGTTATTGTAGAACTTAAAAGCTTCAATTGTTGCAGACGCTGTTCCATCACCGTTGTCTGTAAAATTGCTGATAAGTTCACTGCTTACATGGCATCTGTAATACAAAATAACCTTTAATGTTCTCATACACGTTATTTTTATTACAAAAAGTTGTACCGTAAATGACTATAGAATCAAATTTAGCAACAATTTCTTAAAATTTTCACTGAACAATCGGTAAAGTAGCGTTCATGCCATGGACCACAAACAAATTTTATTAAATTAAATAATGACTCGCTTGATTCTTTCCGGAGGGAAATGGATTTTAATGAAACTGACCCGTTATTTTGCCTATTTCTACTATTATTTGGTCAAATAAAATGTAAACGTTATGTATGCCGATTTTAGAGCTATTTGTCCATATGAATATGAAGATTCGTGTAATCATAAATTCTAAGTTCATTTTGTGGTATTTGAAATCATTTGATGTGCAAACACTTATTATGCTTATTATACTTATTATTACACTTAAAGCTGCATGCCAGACAGAATTTTCACGTATGTTTGCTGGTGTAGGAAAAGTTGTCTCGGTAGAGCCTCGTTACATCCTAAACAGTTACCCTCAAGCCAGATATTTCTATCCGCATCTTCTGTGACAGATTCTTAATAAAGCACAAACAACCTATAGGGAGTGCATATTGTTCCTCAATACTTCAGTGAGACTGCAAAGGTTTAATTGAAATGCAAGTGACCCTTCTCAAAAAGGTCACTCGATTCCGATAAAATTTGTTCAAAATGTCAATTCATATAAATAAAATACTATTTAAAGCTTCTAGCTCGTGTCTAAGCAAATGAAGATAACAAATGTGAACATTTACCCTCCGCTGGATATGAGGTCGACTTTATCCGCCAAGACATAGCTGGTTCCAGGACTGGCTGTGCATTGGGTAACTTCTAGCGTGTACTCCACTGAAATGCAAACGATATATCCCTAAGGGAATGCCACAATTCAGTTTGTAACTAGATATATGTCCATAGGACATTAATGCCCACACTTTTCACTTTACATGGTTTCATGACTCTAGGTTAATATTTTTTAAGATATATGCAACTTTTTATTTAAAAGTAAACTTATAAGGCTCCTTTAAAGCACTTGAAACCTCTCTTCAGGTGAATATTTGTTTTAATTTTTTACGTCACATAAGTCTTGGTGTATCATAAAGGATATAACAAACTGTCCATAATAAGTAAGAAAAACTTTTAAAACAAATGAGCCGTGCCATGAGAAAATCAACATAGTGGCTTGCGACCAGCATGGATTCAGACCAGACTGCGCGGTCAGGCTCCATGCTGTTCGCTAACAGTTTCTGTAATTGCTGTAGGCTTTGAAAGCGAACAGCATGGATCCTGACCAGACTGCGCGGATGCGCAGGCTGGTCTGGATCCATGCTGGTCGCAAAGCCACTATGTTGATTCTCATGGCACGGTTCAAATTATGTTCAATAGAAAATAACCTATTATTATGCAACAATAATTGCTTTCCTTGTAGTTTTATAAAAATGGATGGTATTACTAACCCTTAGCCTGCAGGCGGCAAGTGAGTCTGATCATGGTCATGGTCTGCACTGTTCAGTCAGTATCTTTGTTAAGTTTGTAAGTACCAGTTTCAACAGTTAAGGCACTGTCTAAATTGAAAGATGGACAAGTTCATTATAGAAGGTTAGTAAACCAAGAAAGAAGACTGTACCTGGGAAAGTGATTGTCCACGTGATTTGATCCCCGACAGTTACACTGTAACTGCTGAGAGCTGAAGTTACGTTGTAGGATGAGTCAACAGACTGCGTCTCGTCAATGGTCAAGCTATTGACAAAATTTGAATAAATTAGATACTGCATTTGAATATTCAATTTGAATTTTGAATTATAATTACGTAACAGATATTATGATTTTTATAATGTATGATAAAAACAAAGGCGGTGTTAAAATTTATCTTTTCTACACGTTTTATGCTAGAATAGCGTTAACACGTTTGTTTCCTGTTAGTTTTTTGTAGAATCAACTGGTGTACAATGTGCAATTTCTTCCTTTCAAAAACATGTATGCAACCTCTTTAAATTTCTAATTTTAGATTTAGAAAAGTATAAACGGAATGTGTGTATGCCTAAAGTAAATGAGGTTCCGTTAGTTTTCAAGAGCACAGTTCATCCTCGCGTTTGACTGGCGTTCACATAACTATCTTGAAATTGATCATTTGTATTCAAGAACTTGAAATAGAGAATTTTCTTACTTTGCTGAAAATATTTCACTAACGTTGTGTGTGTTTCCTGCGACTGGGATCTCAATGCATGTAACTTTTACTGCATTCACGGCTTTTCCCCCATGCAACCAATACGTCTCCATGTCAGAATAGGAACCGTACGTGACTAAAATTTCTGAATCCTGTATAAGAGAAAAATACACGTGAATGAATCTCTTAAGGTAACTTTTGCACGACTGATAACCAGAAGTAGCTTCATGACGTCATAAAAACAACGTAGAATAAAGCCTGAACTCTGTATACAGAAATGAAAATCATTTTATGAGTTATTTAATGGTCGCCTGTGAGTGAGAACCATGGTCATGAACGGGAAAATGCACTAACCCATTTAAATGGCGTATTTCTCACCTAAAACATACATTGCAATACTATGCATATTGAACAACTGGTAATTTATCTTCCATCGTGCACCAGTCCCATTGTCCCAATATTTCATATCACATAGCCACTCCGCATATTTTATGCTTTCGTCAACGTTACAGAACATACTTGGATGAACTTCCCTAATGTAGTTCCGGAAGGTAAATACCACTTGTTCAATATGTATAGTACCCATTTACCGAAATGCGCATTTTAGGTTGGAAATGCGCGATTGGAATAAGTTAGTATATTGCTCGAAAAGCGATAAAGGCACATCTGGTTGGTTTTCGACCAATCTTTTTCTGAAAATGTTATTTGTTTTCACATGGAGTGCTTTACAATACATCAAATCTGATGATTTCTATCAAGAAGGCATTGTAAAGAAAATAGTTTGTCAAATTTTGAAGGTCGAAAGACAATTATTCGTGGTTTTCTCCGGCAATTTAGGCTAACATTTTAATCAAAACTACATTTTCATCCAAATGTATACCGTGATAAATTTCACCTGCATTTCGAAGAATGCGATGCTCTGGATCTAGGAATTTATTCTGAACAAAATTTGCTTACACTTTTACGAAAAGTTTCTACATGTAAAATTGAGCAGTATTCATTCAAAAATGGAATTAAGACATTTTACTTCTTAATGTTTCTAATTCTTGTCAAATCTGCTTAAGTATCGAGATAAATTATGTAAGCAACTTATAAAAAGTTTAAGATTAAATTTCAAAACAAAACGTAGGACATTTTTTTTGCATATTTTGTAGTCACGTTTGCATTATAAAAAAATGCAATTATATAGAACGAACAACGTTAGCCATATTCAATAGCCTAAGTCAACAAATGAGTAGAATTGCAGAAAAGTTGTTAGGGAACTGTCAGATAAGCCTTAAAACTCTAAACAAAAAAGATCTTACTTTTGAACAGCCCGAAATTGAGATCGATGTTCCTGAAGCCGTTACATTGCATTGAGTGGAATTCTGCATGGCGTAATAGTAAGAATTTGCAGGAAAACCGGAAATTTGAACATCGTCGTTCGAAGTGCAGTCGTAATCTGAAAAAAATATGAAGGATCAAACTGTACTTGGGATAATCAAAATATTAAATCCACAAATGGCAACAGCTTTATCAAGAACATGGTTCAAACATAGTTTCAGTGGGAGCTTAAGTATGCAGAACGAGTGTTGAAAACTAAACAGTTTTCGCTAGAGAACACTAGAAGTTTCACTGCTTTTTAACTCACTATTCTAAGAAAGGTAGTTATTACACTCGTTCGTCATTATCCGCTTTTCCATTTTTGTATGTAATTAACGACTTCTGTAACAGTTAATGAGAATGGATTGATTGAAACTTAAAGGGGAATATTGGACATTTGACACTATGTATTTAGAAAGAGTTTAATGAAAAATATGAAATGGTGTAAACAATTATGAAAATAGGACGACAGGCAAAAAAAATTATGACAGTTTAAATATTATCACTAATGAAACGGTAGCCATATTGAGCACCTTGACGTCATTATTCTTCCCTTATGTAGGCATTACCAAATATGGTATTTATGGCAAAATTATGTTGAATACAAGTAATTACGAAGCTTAAATTATTCAAGGTTTACACTTTTACACAGAACTAAGGTCCACATTATATTATGCCCATAAAAATATGATTTTTAGCTCGACTATTCAAAGAGGAGGTAGAGCTATTGGACTCGCCCGTGCGTCGGCGTCCCGATTTGGTTATGTTTTTGTATTTTTTGTATGTAAGCTGGTACCGGTATCTTTGTAACCATTTGTGGGAATGGATTGAAACTTCTCTTATTTACTGTGATAAACTGACTTACACTGCACAGGTTCCATAACTCTATTTTGCTTTTTTTTACGAAATTATGCCCCATTTTCGACTTAGAAATTTTTGGTAAAGGTTTTGTATGTAAGCTGGTATCTCAATACCAACTAACGGAAATGGATTGAAACTTCACACACTTGTTCATTGTGATGATCTGACATGCACTGTGCAGGTCCCACAATCTTTGCATTTTCAAAATTATGCCTCTTTTTCGACTTATCAGTTTTCGGTTAAAGTTTTGTATGTAAGCTGGTATCTCAGTATCCACTAATGGATTCAAACACTTGTCTACTGATGATCTGACATGAACAGAACAGATTTCGTATCTGTTTTGCATTTTTACAAAATTATGTCCCTGTTTTAATTGACAAGGCTGTTGAATAGTCGAGCGTTGCTGTCCTTCGACAGCTCTTGTTATTACTATGACTTCGTCTGTATCTAAGGGATATTTGCCTGATTTTTTTAGCAACTGCAGCCATTCAAAAAGAAATGACCATTCATTTGCATGGTGCTTCCGAAAACACGGTATAGCTTCCAATCTGCACCTTTTAGTGAATTATAATTTATTATTTCTCAGGGAAACATATTACAGACACGCTAGGTTTGAAAGTGGTTATGGGCATTTCAATTTTATATGGATACACTTGAATTTCTAAATCAAGTACGTGTAAGAGTTGTCTTTTTGGTGGTTGTTGTTACAATGTGTCTGCGCGGAAAACGAACACCATAACTAGTGATTGGGTCCGAACTCCCTTTAAACAATCTTGACGGAACTAAGGTAACTCAGTACTTGTATACATGTTGAAACATATCGCAGACAAAATTGACAGACGGAAGGTTGGATGGACCGAATGTCTTATTTAAAAGCACTGACCTCAGAATGTTGCCAAAATGATCTTTCTTTAAAATTGAAGTTTGGTCATATGAATATTAGAACATTAGTTTGATTCTGAAGTACCTAAAATGCCAAATCAAGAAAATAGATATGCTCGAGTCGGGACTTGAACCCGGGCCGCCGCGGTAATGAAAAATTTCCACGGATCAATACTTACTTAAAAACGTGTAACAAAATAACTGTATTCTTTTGTATTTCCATGATTGTAATTAAACATGATTTGCATGAAAAATATGAGATATACAAGAATTAAGTTTCAAACTGACAGTGATATATATTAGGCCAAGAAAATGTGTTTAATGTCTTAACATTTTATTGAATTAATGTAGGAATATGTACACAAATCAGTGTATTTAGTTAAATTTCAATCAAATTTTGTTTCTACAGTGTAAGATTGTTATTGATCAACATTTTTAAAACTATGCTGAAAAGAGATTGAATAAGTTTGGAGATGAAGTTGTGAAAACACATTTATTCAGGAAGGACCTAAATTGTCCACCTGAAAACTAGTACAGCTGTATATTACCTTAAACTCCATGAAGTTTTTGTGGGTGAAAGAAGTAGGTCACCAGATCTAGTGACCTACTTTTTTCACTGACAAAAACTTCATGAAAATCATTCTTAAAATACAGGGAATATACAGCTATACTACAAGTTTTCAGGTGGTCAATTTAGGCCTTTCCTGAATGTGTTTCGAAAACTTCGTCTGCAAAATTATTCAATCTGTCATCAACATAATTTCAAAAATATAGGTAAATAACCATAATACAAGGTAAAAACAAAATGTGATTGAAATATAACTTAATACACTGATTTCTGCAGATATTGCTACAGTAATTAAATAAAATTTTAAAGCCCTGCTCCGCTGCTATTCAAATTCTTTTGTGTGTATGCAACCCATGATTACAATAGGTAACAGTTAACGGCTACGTGACACACTTAAGCACGCAAAACCACAGTATTTCATATTGAATTTTATATAAAATAGACTCTATTTTGACAGGTGTCACAGTTCATAGTCAGGATTTTCATGCTTTTTCAGTGACAATTCAAGGTTAAAAGGTAGGATGGGAGCAGGGCTTTAAGACATTACACACATCGTCTTGGCCTAAAATATGTCACTGTCAATTTTTTACTGGATACTCGTCATATTTCTCATTTTCTTCGTGCCAAACATGTATAATTACCATCATGGAAACACAAAAGAATACAGTTATTTTGTAGTGCCTCTTTAACGGTCGTTAAATATAAGGCAGTTTACGTCCGGTACCCCGGTACAAACGCTTCTATTTTGAATGGAAAAAAGTAGTAAAAACAATTCTTCTGTGTTTCCATAACATAATCTGTCAGTAACTACGTTTCAAAGGCTTATGAAAAAAACGTAGCAATAATTTTTTGAAATCTAAATGTTTTCCTTTTTTGTTGTCGTATGATTTAGAGGGCAGTGTCTTTAACGAGTGTATAGAGAGAAATGATGCAATTACATGTAATCTTGGTATTACAACAAGTGTATCTCGTTTTAGAAAAATTAGAAAGTGTAAAATAATCAAAGATTACTTTATTTGTTTAATTTGTTTTAGGTCAGGAAGTACATCAATAAGCTTTCCACATCTGTCAAGTTGATATTCCTAGTTGAGGCCTAGGAAATGGGACTCGTAGATATTAAGTTAGGTTTTAAATATGACACTTGTTAAGACTTAAGAAGTTACAAAATGAATTATGAAAGTTATGTACGAAATATTCTACTGTGTAAATAAACATAAAAAACGTTCAGACTCGTGTTGTGTTACGTTACAAAATTCACGATATAACAGGATAACAGCAAGGTACTTACTCAAACCGCCGCCAAGTGCTCCTGACGTAAGGGCACATAAAACAAACACTTTGATACACATTGATGGGTCCATTCTCGTTTTGGATAATGTCTGAAATAACAAAACATTAAGTTAAAAATAGGTAGCAAATATTCAAATACATGCGAACTACTTTGAGCCCATACGACAGGAAAAATGTTTAGATTTCATACTAGTTATCACATATACCGAAGGACTCTAAAAACATCTGGAGCACGGCTGCACGAGTACAGCACGATATCATTTGTTAAATAGTTAAGTCTATAAAATACCATCGAAAACACAGTGTAACACAATGTGGTGGGTTTTTGGGTCTTTAACGAAACTTCTAATAACAAACCCCCACTTCCCACCCTGGAACTATTTTAGCATTATCAGTAATTATCACATTGTTCACATGTTTAAAACATTTGAATTTAAAACAAAATGAAGAGGAATCGTGACAAAGGGAAGAGGACATCTTTATCCTACCATATCTTAGAATAAGCAAATACGGCTCGACATTGGATCATATATGGCAAAATGAAGAAAACGATAGGATCGCATAAGCCGATTTTGTTGAAATTTCAACGTTATTTTGGGTAAATTGGGAAGGACTTTTTAATTTACTGCATGAATAATGCTAGAAAGAAACTTTCTGTACTTATGAGATTCACAAATGTTATCACCAATGGAATTTTAACAAGAGTTGCCATACGACGGTGCTGGCCGCCGCAAATGGTGATACACTTCGTAGCACATTATGGAAGGGGTTAGTTTATGCTAGATCGTTTGTCGTGGCGGGGGTTGAGGGGGAGATGGGGAGCGGTCGGGGAAAGAGTTGTTGGAAACAGCAACGCTCGGCTATTCAACAGCCTTATCAACTGAATGAATAGAAGTGGAAAAGGGGCATAATTTTGTAAAAATGTAAAATCAGAGTGATGAAACCTGTGCAGTGAACAAGTTTCAATCGATTCCCATTGGAACGTACAGCAATGCAAAAACTGAAATCGAGAAAGGGGCATAATTTTGTAAAAATGCAATGCAGAGATATGGCACTTAAGCTCTGCATGTCAGATCACATAGAACAAGTGTGTGAAGTTTCAATCCATTCCCACATGTGGTTACCGAGATACCAGCTTTCATATGATAACATAACCCATAACCAAATTGGGACGCGTGCGCCGACGCACGGGAAAATCATAGCTCTACCAATTCTTCCAATAGTCGAGCTAATAAAACGGGTCGGTATGGGGGTAACATTGGAAGGAGGCTGACAAGAACAATATGAAGAAACTTAAGAAACCGAAACTAAAAACAAACTAAAATGACGCAGGGTGAGAGGAGGGTTTGAATAAATGACTAGCAGCAAGGGGTGTGTGTGTGTGGTGAGGGCGGTGGAGGGGGGGGGGGGGGGGGGGAGGCCCCGTAAAATTGCTAAATTTTTACAAGTGAATAATATTATGAGGTCAATGACAACTTATAAGATTTTAGAAATGCTTCTCTTGTTTGTATCCCATTTTTAAAAATAAAATTACATCATTGCCGGTCCAAAAAACACCAGCCGTTACAAATTTTACTGCGTAATAAACTAATGTATTTCATTTGAAATTATTCTATTATTCTACATTTCTGTCGTTAAAACGTTTATAAAAAATATTTCTTTATAAGAAGTATTATAAACGGTTGCTATATCTTTGAGATAGTTGTCACTTAACAACGGAAGACTCGAGCCTCGATGAAATTAAATTTCTATAAGGTTTTAAATTTTATACTAAAAACACTGTCAGAATGAAACAGCTATCCAAATGGAGGTTATGCATAAGTATGGTTAGAAAAGCGCTACTTTTTATAGTATACATGAACTATTAAAATTGTAGTCATAAAGGAAGGTAATCAAAAATAGAGAATGAAACTTTCTACTTTGTGCATTAATATTCAAACCTTTGGCAAATATTGCAAATATTACAGACAACAATTATGGGAAATAGAATTTAACACGAAAACAATATGTTTTAGGATCTTAATGTAAAAAGGGGCAGCCACATGTTAAACAAAAGGTATTATGAGCCTTAAAGTTTAGAACACGATTGTGTTGCTAATCAACAAAGAAAATGAGCCATATTTTTGAAAATGTAATGTTCGTTTTCTTTTAAATACAGAATGATCAGGGCAAATATGGAAATGAGCTCTTCGTTAGCAACAACTGTTTGATATTAAAACTTATTACTGTTATTTTGGTAAGTTCCCACTTCACGCCAAGTACAAGATCGAAACAGCGGACCTCGTGAACGTTTTACAACGAGACACTTATCAATGCAAGTTATTCATATTTGCTTAATGTCTTTCCTAACAATCCATATAAATGGGTGTATTACATTTAGATTTGTTCAATGCATTTTAAAAGATATTCATTCAAACAGTTGCATTATTTATTAAATCATGTTGTAAAAGTCCACAACTGCGCATTGTTTAGATATCAAATTCAAAGAAAAGAACTTACCTTTACTGAGCAGCTGTCCCGTGTGCGACTATAAAGCAATTTGTCCCGTCGGTTATATATACACAAACTTTTCCCGCGAAAAACTGAATGACTTTCCCGCGTACCACGTGAAATTGATGCAAACTTAAATGAAAAGGCCAAGAACTAATTTTGTGTTTCCAGGTACTTTTACATAATGCTTCGACCTAATAAAAAAATATGTTGAATTTTTTTGCACAACGATCAAAAATGTTTGTAACTTGATGTAAAAGTCAAATGCTATATATGATATTAATAAATTGGCGTGTTAGTGATCCTCGACAGAAATATATCGAGTCGGATGATAAAAAGGGGACGAGGCGTTAACCGACTGCGTATATTTCCGTTCGTTCAGATGCGTATTATTATATCACTCGTGCTGCGCTCTCGTGATATAATTCCTTCGCATGTAAACTTCAAACAATGATTTATTCAACGACAAATCACTGGATGAGATATATTATTTCTTAAACAATTCATTTTTCTGACGTTATAGTTATTACGTCATGGCGTCAAACGGCATAGCGGCTCGTCGGAAATAAAACCAACGGAAAACAGGCAAATATTTAATGGATGTCGTCAAGTATGTACTTTAAAGTCCTTGGTAACGTGTTAGAATCGAAATGATATATCTCATGTAGTGATTTGGTCTTGAATAAAATAATTGTTTGCCGTTTAGATGCGTATTATGATATCACTCGGGATGCGCCCTCGTGATAGAATTCCTTCGCATCTGAATTCCAAACGACGATTTTATTCAGCGACAACTCACGAAATGAGATATATTATTTCTTAGGTAAAACTCTATGTACACAAAGTACAGTGGGAAACAAACATCTTATATGTTTTTACCTTGGCCTATTCTGTTTCGTAACACGTAAATTGCACGATAAAAACGTGACTCAGGTCTGAAAAGGCGGGAAAGAGTAGACCCACCACAACGTAGAGACGTACTTTTTCCTCCCACATGAAATTCGTGAAAATCATTCTGATAATACGGCTATACCACAAGAAGTTGTCATTTAAGGCCTTCCATGAATTATTGTGTTTTCACAATTTCATCTGCAAACTTATTCAGTCAATCCCTTTTCAGTATAGTTTTTAAAACATAGATCAACAACTATCTTCCACCGTATAAACAAAGTGTGGTCTAAACTCAACTTAATGCATCAAGTACTGTGAATACTGCTTCATTAATTTAAGAAAATGTTTAGACATTAAACACACTATCGTGGCCTTATATATGTCACTGTCAGTTTGCGACTGGATACTTGTATTTCTCTTTTTCTTCATGCAAATCATGTATAACTACCATCATGGAAATACAAAAGAATACACCTTTTCTGTGGTGCATCTTTAAAGGGACTAACCCACACATTTTAGGCGAAAATATTTCCTCTTAAAAATCCATAAAAAATGTGGGAAGACTACTCTAAAGTTACTAGTGGTACAAACATTTTGTATTAATAATTTTTCAATCATTTTAGAAAATAACCAAAAGTCATTTTGACTAAATCAGTTGTAAAACCAAACTGCGTTTTGAATATAAATCAGAAAAAATTTACATTCTTCCTGTGCATAAAAGCAATTGTCCTAGATTATATTTTTCACGCGAAACTGTACTTTCCGTTCACGTGTAATTATGCAAACTTAAATGAAATGTCTAGAAAATTTTGTTCCAACTTTTCATAGGGAGGACCTATTAAAAATGATCGTATTTTTGCAATGTAAAGTGACTTGACAGTAAAGTCAATCTATTTTTTGATAAATGGGTGTTGTGATCCGAAGTATATAGTCATGATATATAGGGACGGTGTTAATTCGACTGGTATCTTCGTTGTTAGATGCGATTATATATTGTGGGTTATGATAAATTTTGATCAAACTTAAACATGTTTATTCAACACTAATTGCACTATGAGATTATATATTTTAGACAATTATTTTTCTAATAGTTATTTCTCTTCCTGGCTGTCCAAACTAAAACCTCAAACAGCAAATTTTTATGGAGCGTCAAGTATTTTTAAAAGTCTTGATAGTTACAACTGCTTTGTCTGGTGACATTGGTTGGATAAATATTTGCGTCGAGGAAGATATCATCAGGCGTGAGCGAATCCTTCGATGGAAAACACTTTTATCAGGGCATCAGCGAAGCGTATATTATTTCTGTAACTAACACAAAGCAGTGGGTACAACGTTTTATTTTATACCTTGCTATTCTGTATGTAACTAAATTTCGTAAAAATGATATCAAAGGGCGGGAAGGCGGCAGCATACTTTTTTAAATCTAAAATTCATTCTGAAATGGTTACCACAGCATTAGGCTTCTATGGAATTATTGTGTTTCCATTCTCTGACGTTATTGTCACCATTAGATGTTAACAAGAAAACTTCTTGACAGATAAAAATGTGTTAAATCGCTTATATCATGTCTGTGAATACTGTTCTTTTTCAAGAAATTTTAGACTTCCACTTGGGCGCCTATTTGTCACTTCTTTGTGATACTTGTTCTCTTTTCTACTGCAATATGTATATACCTAGGGATACAGATATTCTTGGGCATTTTAAAGGCTACCACTTTAGGGAATGTGTTCGTAAATCATAAGAATGTTTTGAAGATCTCTAATCATGGGTTTATAAAATGTTGCCAATATTGATTAAAAATATTACAGATAGTAAGATGTACTTGAAATAACAAAAACATCTTTAATATAAACAAGAAATAACCAAACTCATTTTGGACTTACAAGCTGTCAAAAGGTAAAACAAACGCATCGGTGGGTGAGCGCGTAACTGACCGCTCATAAACACAGTAATTTTAACTGTTTAAATTCATGTATATCATGATATTATTACGAATAACAGCTAGATTGTAGTCAATTGGTAAAGAAAATATGAATTAAAATTACATAATATTGTCATTAGCACTTAATATATGTTAGATTTTTTTCTAAAGTAATTTTTGGTTGCAAATTGCACATTGCTTCAAAAACAAATAAAACGTTTTGTGAAACAGACGGATTTATGAGTGATCCAGATCGGGAGGTATGGTTGGGAATATACGCACAAGCTAATCGTATCTGTCACAAGTTAGTAAGGGTCGCGATACTTTACTTACACGCTTATACTATATTAAATATTGGGAGCATTTTTTAATAAAATATCGGAAACACACGGGATATGGAAACTTGTCAGGGAGAAATGAAATGAAGAAACTACAATAAACATTAATGGATTTATAGGTTCCAAATATCTTTTCTACTGATATTAAAGTAACTCAGTTTTGGCTGGCGAGAAAGCTACCTGTACCATTTTTCACGTCTTTGGTATGACGCGGCCAGGGGTCGAAAGCACGACCTCATGCACTTGAAGCAGGCGCGTTACCACTAGGCTACCGAGGCGGTTAACATGTTTAATTCCACTAAGTTCGTCATAGAATGTGTATAATACACTGAAAAATGAGAGTTGGTGAAAATAATTAATTTAAATTTTTTTTAAATGCAAGAAGAATGAAAATTTTCTGCTTTATTTCAAAAGCGTTACAACGGTTTACTATGTTTGGTTACTTCTAAGAATATCTCGCGAAAATCTTACATGTCATATGTTTGTACCACAAGTAGATTTCAGAGTACTCACACTTTTTATGTTTTTTTTTTGAGAACAATTATTTTCACCTAAAATGTGTGGGTTAGTCCCTTTAACAATACTGCTTCCCGCCTTTTCAAACTGAGTCACATTTTTATAGTGCAATTTACGTGTTATGAGACAGAAAATAGGCCAAAGTAAAAACATATAAGCTGTTTGTTTCCCACTGTACTTTGTGAACATAGAGTTTTACCTAAGAAATAATATATCTCTTTTCGTGCGAGTGATATAATAATACGCATCTGAACGACAAACAATTATTTTATTCAAGACCAAATCACTAAATGAGATATATTTTTTCAATTCTAGCACGTTACCAAGGATTTTAAAGTACATACTTGACGACATCCATTAAATATTTGCCTGCTTTCTGTTGGTTTTGTTTCCGACGACCCGCTATGCCGTTTGACGCCATGACGTAATAACTATAACAACAGAAAAATTAAATGTTGTGTAATAACACACAATTTTCAGCCTTCTTTGTTTAACGCCTCGTCCCCTTTTTATCATCCGACTCTATATATTTCTGCCGAGGGTCACTAACACACCAATTAATTAATATCATATATAGCATTTGACCTTTAAATCAAGTTACAAACATTTTTTTTATCGTTGTGCAAAAAAATTCAACATGTCTATTTTGTAAAAATAGTCCCCCTCTCTCTCACTCTCCCCCTCTATCTCTGTCTCTCTCAATTCGAAGCATTATGTGAAAGTTACTTGAAACATAAAATTAGTTCTCTTGGCCTTTTCATTTAAGTTTGCATCAATTTTACGTGATATGTGAGAAAGTCATGTAGTTTTTTCGCGGGAAAAAATTATCTATATAACTGACATGTCAATCACATTGTAGTCACACACGGGACAGCTGCTCAGTAAAGGTAAGTTCTTTTCTTTGATTTTGATATCTAAACAATGCGCAGTTGTGGACTTTTACAACACCAAGGGTGATTTAATAAATAATGCATCTGAAAGTACATTGAACAAATCTAAATGTAATACAACGATTTGTATGGTTTTTTTTAGGAAATACATTAAGCATAATATGGCTATAACTGTAATAGTTCATGTATACTATAAAAAGTAGCGCTTTTCGAACCATTTACTTATATATAACCTCTATGTGGATAGCTGTTTCATCTGTTTTTAATAGATAATTTAAAGGCTTATGGAAATTTAATTTCCTCGAGTTCCGTTGCAAAGTGCCAACTATCTCAAAGATGTTGCTATGTAAAATCACCCGTTTATGATATTTCTTATAAAGAAATAGTTTTAGGACCGAAATGTAGAATAATTTCATATGAAATAAACAAATTTATTACTCAGAATTTGCAGCGGCTGGCGTTTTTTTTTTTTTGGCCGCCAATGATTTATTTTTTAAAATGGGGTACAAATATTTGAAGCATTTATAAAATCTTATAAATCGTCAGTGGCCTTATATTTATTTGTAAAAAGATTTCCGTTTCATTTTAAGAAATTATTGAACAATGTTACGGCGCTTCCACGGTGACCCTATGGTAGCACGTCTTTAGACAGGGTTTACAGGCATTCTTTCGTTGCCATGCAACAGAAATCCATTGCAATTTTAGAAGTGCTACATCTGGAACAATTACACGACAAATAAGATACTCGTTACTTTGAGCCGCGCCATGAGAAAACCAACATAGTGGCTTTGCGGCCAGCATGGATCCGGACCAGCCTGCGCATCCGCGTAGTCTGGTCAGAATCCACGCTGTTCGATATCAAAGCCTATTGAAATTAGATAAATCATTAGCGAACAGCATGGATCCTGACCGCAAAGCCACTATGTTGGTTTTCTTATGGCGCGGCTCATTTCATTGTTGCTAGTAATTAATATTCATTCCAACCCTCCTCTAACTCCGCGTCGTCTTTTATTTAGTTTGTATTGTTTACGCGTCACAAAATAACTGTCTTCTTTTGTATTTCCATGATGGCAATTATACATGCTTTGCATGAAGAAAATGGGAAAAAAAGTATCTAGTTACAAATTGACAGTGACTTATATAAGGCCAAGGCAATGTGTTTAATGTGAAAATAAATTATTAAGTAAATATAGTAGCATGCACAGGACTTGATGTATTAAGGTGAATTTAGACCACACTTTGTTTCTACAGTGTAAGATAGTTATTATTCTATGCTTATATAACTATGCTGAAAAGAGAATGACTGAATTAAGTTTGCAGATGAAGTTGTGAAAACATATTTATTCAGGGAGGGCCTAAATTGTCCACCTGTCATATTGTAGAATAGCTGTATAATACCAGTATTATTAGAATAATTTGCACGAAGTTTATGTGGGAGGAAAAAGTAGGTCACTAGGTCGTGGTGGGTTTAAGGATATTCTGCAAATTGAAATTAGAAATTCATATGTAAAATCAGCATCCTCGAAACAGCTTTGGAAATGCAAGGACACAAAAAATAAATGATAAAACTTGAAATGATATATATGTAGGTAAATTTGCGAGCATGAAAGCTACGCTGAACCTTCTCTCCACAGTACATTGGAAGAAAATCAGTGAAAATGTGGTGCAAAATTTTTGTATCGTATGCAACCCAAACTGCTACAAAATATGTATTTCCAAATCGAAGAAATGCCAAAATAGTGCATACGAGCGTTACTTTTTCAAGAAAATGTTTTTAAACATTCTAATGCGCTAAACACGTGCAGTTTTTCTAAAACATTTCGCCGCCATGTTTATTTCAGGGAATTAAATATATGATTGTACCTTTACCACAGATTTCCTTAATGAAATATATATGTCTCCTTATTCATGTTTAGCGATATCCAATTAGTATAGTTTTGCACAGTTTGATCTCCTTTATCAGTTACCGATCCTTTACATTTAAAGAATAAATGCAATGTGTAAACATAGTATTTCGCTTTACACACCTCACTTGGACAAGAAAGCAGTTTCACTTAAAATTTGTAAGCATCTGCTAGCAAAATATTAATGAAAGATCGGAACTTTTTCTAAATAAAGTTCAATTTCAATCATTTTCAAAATCTGGAAATATTACACATTGTGTTGAATATATAAATAAAACAAATCCCCAAAATAAACCAATTAAGAACTATTCCGGGAAACTAAATGTTTCAGCCGAACAACGCATTTCAAGATGACACATAACTGATTTTTCTTTGTAAACAATGTCAAAGTTCACCTGAGGGAAATTGTTGACAAAGTAAAGGTGCTTACTTGCTTCAGTTTTACGTCCTGTAGAAAACAAACAATTGCAACTTTAAATGTATATATGTTCTATAATTATTCCAATATCAAAAACGGTCCGAACTTTTCCGTGAGAAATAAAACGAAGCAATTTTAACTATTTGTTTACACTTCAACCATGTGAAATTAAAGCCCTGCTCCGCGGCTATTCAAATTCTATTGTGTGTATGCAACCCATGATTACAATAGGTAACAGTTAACGGCCACGTGCCACACTTCAGCACGCAAAACCACAGGTATTTCATATAGAATTATATGTAAAATATGCCCTATTTTGACAGATGTCACTGTTCATAGTCAGGATTTTCATGCTTTTTAAGTGACAATTCAAGGTTAAAAGTTAAGACGGGAGCAGGGCTTTAAAGGCATGTACTATCATGAGACTCCCGTACATTTTGAAACTGAATTTACTTTAAAGTATGGTGTCTCAGTTGAGCCAGTTACCTGTTAATTTCAGAGAATACACATTAAAGAAGTGGTTATGACATTATGCATATGTACGAATATTTTAAAGTCTACTCTATATGAACGACGATAGAAAGCAAGTGTGCACTCGGCAAATAGCAAGTCTATTATTTTCAGGTGTATACTAGACACTGATCCCAATGTTCGTAAATTACAATCAGATGAAGATCTCGTGATCCTTGGTTTCGTAGACTGCAGTCTTAGTACTGGACCGCTGCTTCCGCTGTCAGCACCGCAGTAATATAAACTCAGTGTCCATTTCTATGCCGGAATTGCAATACTCATTTATTATCAGTTTTAAATCTATGAAAAAATATCACTCTTTAGCCAAGATATAAAACAATACTTTTGAGGTATTACTGATTTTAATCATCAGGTTTTTGCGCGAAATCTTCAACTGATTGCATTTTGTTTGTTTCGTAGTTACCTACAATTGTATACAAGTTGTATTACCTTCGAACATATTTGGCTGTACATTTTTTCTGTGATTTATTCTCACTGTGTTTTTAAAAACATCCTGCATAAATTCTCAAATTGTATAAAACATCGTTAAGTCAAAATTGGTTAGTTTACGACGCATAAAACATGTAATAAGGAATCACTGTACACATCTAACTTGTCCCGGACCAGTATGCGGAAATACAGTGGCCCAATGTTTCAAGATTGCCTGAAAAATTATTTGCATATATCGTGATAAAGCAAATATTTCGATTGTTCATATAATTTATAAATAAACAATTACGTATGTGTGAGAAAGTTACGTTAAGTAATTTCGGTGCCGCAGAAAGTGCCGAAAATTCCATTTCCACCGATTTTTCCATGATATAAGCAGCGCGTAAGTACATCAATTCCGGTTTAATAAATTAAACCTTTCTTAAACTTGCACAATCCTTGAAACGGATTTTGGATCGTTGCTAAATCTTGTTCACATTAAGTCTTACAATTTTAGGCAGTTTGGTACACCATACATAGAAAAAATCTTGTTCACACATCGCACTACTTTTATGTATGCTGAAATATATGTATGTATGCTGACAATTTCGTTATAATACATGCAGTGGTCAGATTTGAAAACAGATTTTGCAATAAGTTTAGTTCTATTCAGTAAGACAATTGTCCTGTGCATTAATTGAAACTTTGAACCAACTTTTGCCATTCATGAATTTTTAATAAAGTAATTGAAAAGGATTTATAAATGTAACCGAAAATTTGGAAAATTACAGGTAAACTATCTGCTTAAGTTTGTTTATTTCTAAATTTCAGTTTTATTAATGGATCGCGATAATTTTATTTTAACGGTACTTGGTAAAATCCAAAAACAGGTAAAGCAGGTATATTATTCGATAAATGGTGTTAATTTGTATAATGAAGTATACTTAAGTTTAAATACGAAGTGTTATACCAAAACAGATTTGTAGTCTAGTGGATTGTGTGTCGGACTTCTATTCTTTTTATGTTTGTATGGTGTATGATCGAGTCCTTTTTTTGAATGATTTCTACTTAATATTCTATTTCTGCAGGCCTTTTTTTCTTTCATTTTTTTTTTATTTATTTGCTTATTATTTCATTTTCATGTCATGACATATATGTGTACAGAAGTTCATTAAAAAGCACTGTCGGTATCTGAGTACTCATCCGGCTCGTTAGCAGTGTCTGTAGCCACTGACCTCAATGATGAAATGCTCACATGAGTCGTTATGAATACATGTTACTGATATGTTTTAAACATATAACATTTTATTAACCTTCATAATGTATTTAACGAACGAAACTTTGGTTTCATTTTCCTTGCAAAAGTTTTCTTTCTTCATTTAGCAATGTTAATATATTCAATGTCTATTCTAATAGGAGATCCGCTGCAAAATGTCAATCAGTATTCATTTTTCGGGTAAAAACATGAAAGAAAAATAAAAAAGTAGCTCGTCCTGTATTCGAACCTGCACCGTAAGCTTACAAATCATACATGTTAACCACTACACCACGCCGCTTCTTACATAGGTTTTGCGATATAAGATATTTGTCATGTAATGTGTCTACCTGATTCCCTAATTCATTGTTATGGGTTAATCCGGTATTAGTAAATAAATGCCACAGTTATCGCGTTTTGTTAATACTTTTTATACAGCTACTTTTAGTTAAGGTCTTGCAAACTGAGCTGTTCTTGTGCTATGGAACAGCGGTATTTGAAAGTTTTGGTTCACTGTATTTTCACACCACAAATGAAGCTCACTCTGAATTCAAGATTTCGAAGTACCTTAAAGACGCGCCACAAAATAACTGTATTCTTCTGTATTTCCATGATGGTAGTGATACATGATTTGCATGAAAAAAGTGAGAAGTACAAGTACCTAACAAATTTACTGTGACATATATAAGGCCAAAACAATGTGTTTAATTTCTATGAATGTAGCATTAAGAACAGATTTGATATTTTAACCTGAGTTTAGATCAAACTGTTTGTAAAAAAGTTTGTAGATGAAGTTGTGAAAACATTAATCCAGGGAGGGCCAAAGCTTTCCACCTGTCATGTGATATCCTCTTGTAGGAGAAAAACAGTAGGTCACTAGCTCGTGGTGGGTCTTTAAACATATTGTCTTGTCCTAACATGTCGCCATCCATTTGTAACTAAATACATATATTTCTCAATTTTTGCATGCAAATAATCTATTACCATTATGGAAATAGAAAAGAATACAGTTATTCTGTGGCGCGTTTTTCACAAATGATATCGTGCTGTACTCGTGCAGCCGTGCTCCCTGTGTTTTTGTAATCCTTCGTTATATATAACTAGTATGGAATCAACATTTTTCCTCTATCATATGGGCTCAAAGTAATTCATTTTCATGGATGTGTATGTGTGTGTGAATATTTACTACCTATTTTTAACTCAGATTTCAGACATTATCCAAAAGACGAGAATGGACTCATCCATGTGTATAAGGGTGTTTGTTTTATGTGCCATTATGTCAGCAGTAGTTGCTCTTCCCAGTTTGAGTAAGTATACAAAAATGGAAACCTTGTTGTTACCCTGATATGTCGTGGATGTTAGTTTTAAGTAGGTGTTTTCTAAAACGAGATCTACTTGCCGTATAGGTCTTTTCCCTAATACCGAGTAACCTTCCGTCTGCCAAGTCTGCCTGCCTGCTCATTCCACAAGTTTTCAAAGATATGTTTCAATATATATATAAAGGTACTCGGTTACCTTAGTTCTGGAAGGGTTCGTTATCAATGCGGATACATTGTAGCAATAAGCACAGGAAAGATAACTCTTGCGCGTACTTGATTCAGAGGTCCGTAAATTGAAATGCTCACATCCGCTGTTCAAAACCTCGCTTGCCTGTAATATGTTGCATTGAGAAAAATTGAATATTTCACTAAAAGATGCAGATGAGCTATTATCTTAACCTCACATGCTAATTCTGTCATTTGTCACTGTGACGTCAATTTTCAGTAAAAGAATCCCCACAAAATATGGTACTAAAATACTAACACGACATTGATCTATTTACAATTTAAATAGTTTCGGTCCGTTAAAAAATAGTCAAACTTTCTTCTTATTAATGTTTAGTTTTCAACACTCGGCAGCCACTGAAACTATGTTGGACCCAATTGTCTTGATAAAGCTGTGCCAAGTATGCATGTAAGTATTTTATCACACAGTTTGCTACTTTTACTTTTTTCAGCTTACGACTGCACTTCGAACGACGATGTTCAAATTTCCGGCTTTCCTGCAAATTCTTACTATTACGCCATGCAGAATTCCACTCAATGCAATGTAACGGCCTCAGGAACATCGATCTCAATTTCGGGCTGTTCAAAGGTAAGATCTTTTTTGTTTTGAGTTTTAAGTCTTATCTGACAGTTCCCTAACAGAATTTTCTGAAATTCTACTCAATTGTTGATTTCGGTAATTGAATTAAAAATAGTCAGTAACGAATATAGCTAACGTTGTTCGTTCTATTTTTTTTTTGCATTTTTCATTAATGCAAATGGGACTACCAGACTATGCAAAAATGTCCTATTTTTTAGGTTTTGAAATTTAACTTAAACTTTTTAGAAGTTGCTAACATAATTTATCTCAATACTTAAGCAGATTTGAGAATTAGAATCAGCACTCAATGTGAAAACAAATGACATTTTCAGAGTTTGGCAGTAAACCAACCAGATAAAAACTGTTACATGTATACATGTTACATACATCAGTTCACACACCACAGTCCCGCATCAACTCGTGCACTACGAGTAGTTGAGTACTGCCTCTGGAGCACTTGCACCAGACCAGAAAGAAAAGAAAAAACACTGAAAATGTTATACCCTACACCTTGGTGTACGTTAAGAACCATGGTCATGAACGTGAATGTACTTACTCATTTCTGCCAGGCAAATGTGTACTATATACATATTGAACAAGTGGTATTTATCTTCCGGAACTACATTAGGGAAGTTCATCCAAGTATTTTCTGTAACGTTGACGAAAGCATAAAATATGCGGAGTGTCTATGTGATATGTAATATTGACACAATGGCACTGCTGCACAATGGAAGATGAATTACTTATTGTTCAATAAGCATAGTACCCGTTTTCCGAAATGTATGTTTTAGGTGAGAAATACGCGATTGAAATGGATTAGAGCATTTTCCCGTTCATGACCATGGTTCTCACTCACAGTTGGCCATTAATTCATAAAATGATTTTCATTTCCGTATGCAGTGTTCAGGTTTTATTCTACGTATATTTTGCTAAATGACGTCATGGCGTTACTTCTGTTTCATCCACGTGTATTTTTCACTTATACAGGATTCAGAAATTTTAGTCACGTACGGTTCCTATTCTGACATGGAGACGTATGGGTTGCATGGGGGAAAGACCGTGAATGCAGTAAAAGTTACGTGCAATGAGATCCCAGCCGCAGGAAACACGCACAACGTTAGCGAAATATTTTCGGCAAAGTAAGGAAATTCCTTATTCAAGTTGAATACAATTGATCAATTTCAAGATTGTGATGGAAACGCCAGTCAAACGCGAGGATGAACTACGCTCTTGAAAAATTACCGATCAAACTTAAAACCGAACGGAACCTCGTTTACTTTAGTCATACACATTCCGTTTATATACTAGCGGAAAAAAGAAACTGTGCATGTGTAAAATGTTCATGTATCGCTCAATTTTAAAAATTAAAGCTTGAAACTTTACAAGATGTGTATCCCTCTCGGTCATTTGCTGATGTAATAACCATATCAACTGAGCTGGTGTTAAATAAAGGTCAGATAAAACCCTGTTGAATTTTTTTTGCGATTTCTTATATACCTCCTAAGTTATAGCATATTATACCCATGCACAGTTTCTTTTTTCCGCTAGTATACTTTTCTAAATTTAAAATGAGAAATTTAAAGAGGCTGCATATATGCTTTTGAAGTTAAGAAATTGCACATTGTACACTAGTTGAATTTTGAAATAAACAAGCGCACTAGCTGCTTACCAAAATTGTTTCGAATTTAACACATGACTTTTAAATGAAGTTTACATCATTTTCTGCTTTCAACAAACGAGCGTATAATTTCAATTGTCTTTCGTATGACTGGTTCTGTAAAGAAAATACACAAATGGTGGTTATAAATAGTCTTGATTTTCTTTAGTAGTAAGCAACTAGGCATTTCGTATATAAATCGCAGCATTTACTTTGTGTGCAGAGTGAAACGGCATATATTTAACAATATCAAATTTCTAAGTATATACTTCTGCATGCATGGGATGTTTTAATGCTTTGGTGTATACTGGAGAAAATTGTAAATACTTTTATAACACCCTATTATACAATATACGGTATTGTGTATTGTAGGCATAATACATGTTTTTGTTTTCTTCGTATTATAAACACAAGTTTTAGCAGGAAGCAAACATGTGTTAACGCTATTCTAGCATAAAACGCGCATAAAGTGATAAGCGGTCATTATGTCTCCCACCACACAGTGGTGTGGGAGACATATTGATTTACTCCAGTCTGTCTGTGTGTCCGTGTGTCTGTGTGTGTCTGTCACAAAGCTTGTCCGCACTCTAAGTCGAACATTTCTCATCCGATTTTCACCAAACTTGAACAAAATGTGTTTGACCATAAGACCTCGGCAAAGTTCGATAACTAGCCAAGTCTGTCCAGGCGTCTTGGAGTCATGGCCCTTGAATTACCAAATATCGGTCTTTTTACTCTTGTCCGCACTCTAATTCGAATATTTCTCATCCGATCTTCACCAAACTTGAACAAAATGTGTTTGGCCATAAGTCCTTACCCAAGTTCGATAACAAGCCAAATCCGCCCAGGCACTTTTGACTTATGGCCCTTGAATTACTGATTGGATCCACTCATCCAGACCATCTAATTGGATCCACTCGTCTAAAACATCTAGAGAAACTAACATTTTTCATAGGGGCAGTTGTGGGAGACATGCGCTTTTCTCAAAAGCATCTCTAGTTGTCCTTTGTTTTAATCATACATTATAGGGCCATTATATCTGTTACGTAATTTAAATTCAAATTGAATAGTCAATTTCAATATCTAATTTATTCATTTGTCAATAGCTTGACCATTGACGAGACGCAGTCTGTTGACCCGTCCTACAACGTAACTTCAGATCTTAGCAGTTACAGTGTAATTGTCGGGGATCAAATCACGTGGACAATCACTTTCCCAGGTACAGTCTTCTTTCTTGATTTATTAGTTATTCCGTCCATTCTTACACAACCCGATTTCTTTCCTAAAATGAAAGAAACAAATTGTTGTATAACAATAGGTTATTTTCTATTGAACATATTTGTCTTGAAAGTTTTTCCTACTTATTATGAACAGCACAGCTTGGTATATTCTTTATGATAAACCAAGACTTTGCGTAAAAAATAAAACAAACATTCGCCCGAAGGGAGGTTTCAAATGCTTTACAAGTGGCTTAAAAGTAAACTATATTTTAAAAATATTTCACCTAGTCATGAAACCATGTAAAGGGAAAAGTGGGGGCATTAATGTCCTATGGTTATACATCTAGTTACAAACTGAATTGTGGCATTACCTGTGGGATATATCATTTGCATTACAGTGGAGTATACGCTAGAAGTAACCCAGTGCACAGCTAGTCCTGGAACCAGCTATGTCCTGGCGGAAAAAGTCGACCTCATATCCAGCGGAGGGTAAATGTTCTCATTTGTTGTTTTCATTTGCTTAGACACGAGCTAGAAGCTTTCAATAGTATTTTATTTATATGAATTGATATTTTGAACAAATTGCATCAGATTCAAGTGACCTTTTTGAGAAGGGTCACGGGCATTTCAATTAAACCTTTGCAGTCTCACTGAAGTAGTGAGGGACAATATGCACTCCGCATAGGTTGTATGTGCTTTATTAAGAATATCTCACTGGAGATGCGGATAGAAATACCTGGCTTGAGGGTAACTGTTTAGGATGTAACGAAGATCTGCCGAGACAACTTTTCCTGCACCAGCAAACATACGTGAAAATCCTGTCTGGCATGCAGCTTTAGCGGCTGCATGTAAAGCATGTACATGAAACTTGTTTCGCTGCATGTTCGGTAAACACAAGTCGAGGCTTCGCGTTATTGATTGAAGCATTAGGAAGGGTAAAAAATGCTGTGTTGGAAATCCGTATAGAATGTTTTAAATTGATAAAATCACAACGTTACTAAACAAATAGCTCTAAAATAGGCATACATAACGTTTACATTTTATTTGACCAAAAATAGTATAAAGAGGCAAAATAACAGTTTCGTTAAAATCCATTTCCCTACGGAAAGCATCAAGCGAGTCATCAATTTACTTTAATAAATTTTATTTTATGGTCCATGACATGAACGCTCCTTTACCGATTGTTCAGCGAAAATTTTAAAGAAATCGTAGCTAAACTTGATTCTATAGTCACTTACTGTACAACTTTTTATAATAAAAAATAACGTGTATAAGAACATTAAAGGTTATTTTGTTTTACAGATGCCATGTAAGCAGTGAACTTATCAGCAATTTTACAGACAACGGTGATGGAACAGCGTCTGCAACAATTGAAGCTTTCAAGTTCTACAATAACGACCAAGTTTTCTTGACATGTGATCTGAAGGTCTGTCCAAGCGGCTCGACCTCGTGCGACGTAAGAAAACAGATTTTTTTCCACGATGCATGACTAAACGAAATATTAAATTTATCTTGTCATTTTTATAAATAGACATTTGTTGCAGTAAGAGGGATTGTTAAAGACACATAGTTAATATTGTTTCACATAGTGGGGCATACACACAAAGACTTTAAACCGGTCTCATTCTTGCAACGTGTATTCAAATACAATCTATTATTGTTATTCATTAGAGCTGATATGTTGGTCTCTTCTGTGATTCTTGAAGCATGACATTTTTGTCAATTCTGCACGCAAAGCTCGTGTTGCAATTGTCATACATAACCACAGCGCGCATTTTCAAACCACATTGATGTCAATTATAATCGTGTATATTTTTTTTTTTTCAAAATTTCCAGACATTTTATTCAATCAAACGTCTATTTATTTAGAACATTAGTTTCTTGCATCCTTGCACAAAGGAGTCTTGTTTTATTGAAATATCGTGCATTCATTGTTACTGAAATACTGAACAGGCTACCATCCGAAAACACTACGTGGATGTTACAAATTACGTCAACTTCACCTTTCAACTTTTTGCAACGTAAAAATCAACCATCTTACCATGATGTAACGACTTCTATTCCGACGACTATAATTTTGTATATCCGAAATTGTATATCCGAATAAGATTCTGTATGTCCTTCAGTAGTCACGCTTCATGTAACACAGAAAGATAACCACCTTATTATCCTTATTTAATGTTAATATGTCACAATTATTTAGATTACGAACTACTTGCAGGATTCAGATCGTTAGATGGTCACAATCTAGTCATGTGTCTTGTGAATCTATTTCAAGCAGGCGCAATGCCCGTCACTGCGTGTTTTGAATGACTATACGATTTTTAATTAAAGGTTAATTAATTCATAACGTAGAAGAAATGTGTATACAATGTAGGTACACCACCCACACCGTTAAAGCTAAAATATGACGTTAAGCATTACAAAGATATAAAAAGTGTATAAACTAAATTTTCTTGCAGACTCAATGTGCAGGTTCCAGAAAGAGAGAAGTAGGAGACATATTCAAAAGATCCGCTCCGGAATCAGAGACTGTAGGATTTTACCCAAAGCAGGTTCACAACGTACTGACAGTTATTGATCCGAGCGAAAACAGCGCCATGACAGGTAACTAAAACATTCTCATCTGCAACAATTGGAGTATTTACAACCTATTCAAACAATATTTTACATTTCGACACAGGAGAGCAAGAGGTCCAACTGCATATAAAGCAGTTAAAACTTCTTCGGTTGTGGTTTAGTCACTGTGATACTTTGCGATTTACTGCAATTATGATATAAATTTACATAAATGATAGATAACTTACATTATACATTTATTTAATTGCTTTCTGTTCAATATTCGAAGCTATTGCCAGAGGTATGAAACTCATTAATTTTGACTATTGACCTGCCAGCCATTCATTAAGTATTTTATCACTCTACAGCAGAACTAGATGTTTTGACTGATCGATATTCACCATCTGTTTACTTATAAGCCCAGTAAACAGGCGTTGAATATAGACTTGTCATATAGCACAAAAGTATGGATCGATTTATTTAAGGTGTCACGTAATAAATTATTATATATAGTGCAAATGGGTAGGGCTACAAGTTTTATCGACATTAGCCACAGCCTTATACACGCATTGCCACCCTACAGCGGTTCGTAGCTGTCTATAAACCATTTACCAAAATTTTAATGTAAATTAAAATAAAAAAAAACCATAAGGCATTATATTCCTCTTTACTAGAGTTGTTTCCAATCTGTCAAAAATGCATACGGCGGAATCTTAGAAAAATGATTAAACGAACGCTAGTTATTTTTCAACTATAAAGCACGGGTATCAATCATCGCCAATACAAACAAAAATCTACAATTTTCAGCTTTACAGTTCTAAGACTATATTGTCATATTAAATCTTGAAGCTTGCACCTTCCTGCAGTCCATTTCCGAATTCTAAGGCATATGCAAGTAAAGTGACAATTCTCAATTCTTCAGTATTCTTCATTGAATTAAAATGATTGTTCTCAATCATGAACAATTATACTTAAGTTTACATATAGTTAATGTTAAAAATATTTTCTATTTCAGTTACTCCATTTGGATGGAGCTTTGTGTTCACCTTGACCTTTGTGCTCTGCAACCGTCTGACCAGCGTCTTTTGATAGCAACAACAAATGCCCTGCACATGGAAAATCCATCTGACGTTTGCCACGCTATACAGCTGTCAGTTTTGTCGCATTGTGCATTGTTACATACGTTATTTCATGTTTTGAATACGCATTTAAAATGATCAAATATAATAAATTTTTAAATGTATACTTTCGTTGTCGTAGTTGGTGACATTACTGTCAAAGGCAATCAGCCATATACAATATGTGTGATATCAGAAGACAACGGGGGGCAGTTTGCTTAGTACAAACATTGTAATGTACACAGCCTTTACCGTAAGCTCACAGTGAATCTTTTGTGAAAGGACGTAAAATCCTTTACTAAATTGTCAATTAAGGAACATTTAGTATTTAAATAATAAGAATGAGTGGACCTTACTAAATGTTGGTACTATTCACCATGTCCAATATTTCACGAGCTTTGTAAATCATTGAGGACGACCTGTCTGTTCAGCAGATCAATAAAAATCATTACACGATATAGATGAACCAATCGGATCGCATGATACCTTCATTTTACTTTATAAATTGAGACGTTATGACGCCAACTTATTTGTTCACCCATATCGCTTAAATGTGTTGAACATTGATCTGCTCAACTGGCTCGTTATCCTCAATGTCACGATACGGACTTGGTAACGATAGGGGTGAGGATGTGTCAGGCAGCCGGTTAGCTCAGTCGGTAGAGCATCCGCCCTCTAACCGAGGGGTCCCGGACTGACTTTACATTTTTCTCGCCCTGTGACACTACAGGAGGTTAATTGTTCTAAATGTATGCGTCTTTTGTTAGAGATGGCTTGTCCGCAAATATCCCATAGAACAAGATTTCTAGATACGACCACACTATCCCATGTATTTTTGAAAATCGTCAATCTGGTGATACAACATCTGACTTTGTAAAATAGAACAAGGCTTTGCAAATACAACAAAGAAAATTCATTTTTAGTTGAATATTACTAATAAAGAATGACTGAACCTGCCGTACAAGGGATTAATAGGACTTTCCCTTGTTTGAGTTTACAGCAATTCTCATATATATCGAAGAAAATCAGCTGACCGAAAGTGCTAGTATGGCAATCCCTGAAAAGGTTTTAATAGCTCCCTGCCCCAACCATCAGTTCAGGATGCTGTACCGTTATTATAGGTGGATGCTCCGCAATGTTGCAGTTTTAATTGACTGGAACTTGCTCTTTACCCATCTCTAAGTTAGTTCAAATAGTTCCTTAGGCACTACCACAGCTTGGGGGGAAAGGAAACCTTACAATGCGTTCTTCACATAAATCTTCATCAAACTTTGCCTACTACATCCTTTAAATCCAATCACTAAAATCGACAGAGTTCAATCATAAAGTTAAAATAGGACTAAACAACTCCTAGTTTTAACAATAAAGCCTGGAATTTTGTGAATTTTGCATGAATTATACCCTTTTTATTTGGAATTTAGCGTGAATTCTGATGCATTTTCACCAATGTTAATTATTACTAATTGGATTTGATTCAAACTTTGAAGTAGTTATTCCACATTATATGACACTAGGAACATAACTCTTGCACCAATATTCTATAAATTATGCCCCCTTTTGCTTAGAATTATACATATGAAGTGTTCTGACACGCTTTATATTGCTTATTACTTACTGTTTTAAACATAGACTCTCGCTTTTGTCCATTGTATTCATCCACCTTTGGAATCATCTAATGTTCCAGAGATACCTATAGTTTCCTAAGATGGGCCCATTTTCACTGTCGAACATCTAAATAGTCGAGCGCTCTGACTCCTTTGATAGCTCTTGTTAACTCATTTGAGCAAAAAATGCTGAGAGTACCACCACAGAAGTTTACAAACAACATCCAGTTTATCAGATTTTTAGCTCACCCAAGCCAAAGGCTCATGGTGAGCTTTTGTGACCGCTCAGTGTCCGTCATGTGTCGTGTGTCCGTCAACATTTTCTAAAAAAATATTCTTGAAAACCACTGGGAAGAATTACACCAAACATCACAGGAATGATCCTTGGTTGCCCCCTTTCAAATTTGTTCAAAGAATTGAATTCCGTGCAGAACTTTGGTTGCCATGGCAACCGCATGGAAAAGCTTTAAAAATCTTCTTGTCCAAAACCTCAAGGCATAGAGCCTGGATATGACATCATCTAATGGTCCTCTGTGAAAATTGTTCAAATAAGTACCCTGGGTTGAAAAGAGGCCCTGCCATGGGGGTCCTAAGTTTTATATAGACATGTATAGGAAAAATCTTTAAAAATCTTCTCGTCTGAAACTGCAAGGCCTAGGCTTTTGATATTTGGTAAGTGGCATTACCCAGTGGTTCTCTACTGAAATTGTTCAAATTATGCTCCTGGGGTGAAAAGAGGCCCTGTCCTGGGGGTCCCAAGTTTTACATAGACTTATATAGGAAACATTTTTAAAAATCTTCTTGTTTGAAAGTTCAAGGCCTAGGCCTTTGATATTTGGTATGTAACACTATGTAGTGGACCTCTAACAAGATTGTTCAAATTATGCCCCTGGGGGGAAAAAAGGCCCAGCCCTGGGTGTCACTTGTTATATGAGTTATATAGGAATAAATACTTAAAAAATTATCAGATCATATTTTCTAGACTGCTTAATTATAATTACCTGATGACCCCAAGTGATTAGAGTTCACTTGACTATGACCTTGACCTACTGACCTACTTTCTTGTTTTTTAAGATACAGCCTTAAAATTTGGATAACGTGTACAGTTTTGCACACTGACCTTTAAACTGACTTTCAGTGACAATGAATATGACCTACTGACCTACTTTCTAATATTTTAGCTTAAGTTTGCCATTTTAAACATGTGGCTCATATAACTCAGGTGAGCGATTCAGGGTCATCATGACGCTCTTGTTAAATAAATTCACATAATTATGTAGTGGGTGGGCGGATAGCTCAGTGGTTTGCACACTGGCCTTCCAATCCTGAGGTCTGGGTTCGATCCCCGACAGCTACTCGGGAATTTTCAGAAACGCTTTTCAGTGTTTCCCACCCAACTAAAGGTGTACTGGCCAGGAACCCAGGCAATCCTTGCGTGTATCAGTGCTATACACTGGGCACGTTAAACAACCAGGCTGTCTATTCGAAATGAGCTAGGCTAAGTTAGCCGGACAAGCCTGTATCTGATTTCTGATATCTCTGTCATGGGGGTTTTGTCTCACTCTGTCCCTCTGGTCAGATCGCTCTGTGTCTGTACTAGTAGAGGATGAATTATGCGCCCTCTGTGGCTGCATTTGAACTATGTAAAGCGCCTTTGAACGTGAAATTGATCATGAAAAGGGCGCTATATAAATCTGGTATAATAATAATAATAATAGTCTTGTATCATTGTAACAAGATTGATCTAGCTATTACTGGTTCCTTAGAAAATATGTCTATCACGAGGAGTAGGTACTTACATTATTGTGTAAAACGTTTTGCTTGATTTCAAAATAATTTCATTCACATTACACCCTTGTGTGACCTTCTACAAAATATACAATAATTGTTCATAGTATTCCAGTTAGTGCATGTATCCTCCTATCTGTTAGTTTTCATTTAACAACATCTTTGAAACCACTGAATGTATTTAGATGATACTTTACACAACTGAACTCTTTGTGGCCGTCTTTCAAAGATCAAGCCCAAGCGATAAACGGTTGTGCAAAATTGAAACCGGTTTCTACTAGTAATTGATTCAGGTCCTTTTAACCGAGTAAGCGTCTCAGTCCGACATGTAAATGACATGTACATGTGATATAGGCTAATAAAAAGAAACAATGAATTTCCTCTTATGTGATCTATAATGCTTATTGTTTGATATTAATATAATTCTATAACTAACTTATATAACACACTAAGTCTTGATATTTAGCAAGTGATGGAAGGTTTGGCTTTCCCTTTATTTTTCAAATTAATGCCCTTTAAGTCAGAAATGGATAAGTTCCTGTGTGTGACATGTTATAATGACAGGTTTATATGTATTAGAAACTTTGGAAATATTAGCTGAATACATAGCAGATTCAGTTTTGACATTTGGTGTGTGATACAAGGGTTTGAATGTTATTAAGGTCAAAAAGGTCACACCCAATTATATAATAATAGCTAATACATAAAAAAGAAACATTGAATTTCCTCCAATCTGAATCCATAATAGTTATGGTTATGATATTTTTATAAACCTGAATACATAACAGCTGAAGTTTTGACATTTGGTGTGTGATACAAGGGTTTGAATGTTTAAACTATTATGTAAGGGTTAAAAAGGCCATGCCCATTTAGATGATATGTATCTATATAATATAAGCTAATATATAAAAAATAACATTGAATTCCCTCTCATCTGAATCCATATTAGCTATGGTTTGATATTTTATATAAACCTAATATTGAATTTGTACAATTAAGCTTTAAGAACACTCCTAAAGACTTTTCAGAGAAATCTCTACCCTACCCATTCACCTTCAAAAATAACCTTCAACAAATGATATACTGACTTAAATACCTCTTACCTGTCTCTAGTTAGTTATGTGAAATGTATTTTATGATCAATTACAATGATCACCATTGTAACACAGAGAATTGACATCATACAACAGCGGATATTTATCCAGTGCAGATCCAGACAAATACATTTAAAGTGGCATAAAACAGAATTAACTTAGCATTCACTCTTGTAATGCTATGCATTTCTTCTTGGCATTTTACATAAAAGAGAAGAATACTACCTTGTATTACATCTTAAAGGTAAGTGTTTAGAATAAGGAAAGAGTGGAGATGATGAATTATAGATATATATTAACAGTCTTGTGCCTCGTCCATGGTACCCACACTTACTTCCATGTGTGTAACAGCATACAATATCTCTGAGTAGTACACCAGCATTTGATACAACTGTAGCCAGCTCGAGAAAATTCGGTGTTAATTTACATGCACATTCAAGGGATTTATATCATGTATACTGTATAAATGAAAGCAATATTTATTGTTATGTTGAGGTTGTGCAACAATGTTCAGGTATAATACGGGTAGGGTTGGCTGGTTACACCCCTCATGACCACATCTATCCTATATAGTTTATGCAAGAAAAAAACGCCACAAAATCAAAAATAATGAATTCAGGGATTTATTTACATCTTCTTGAGAAAAACATCCTGGAGGATTGCACAAAAACTTTTTTATTTGGTTCTTTATATCCAGGATTATATGGGACTCGTACAATTTCTTGAAAAAGGGCCTATCACAGTAATATTTAAGATTTGATGTGGCATTATTTTTCCATACATAAGTTAATATAAATCGGTAAAATTACTTTCTCATGATAGATCTATGTGTGTAACTTTCAAATAAATACAATTTTATCAACAATTTGAAAGTTACGTATTGATCCGATTTAAGACTTTCGGGTATTTACTATACCTTTGGGTCAATAAGTGGTAACTGTTTACATTGGAAACCAATCATATCGCTTCGTCCGATACTTACTTGCTATGTTGTAAAATTCTTTGTGGATTGCTCTTGCAGCGTCGTTCCTCGGGAATTTGATGTATCTGTCTCTTAGTGAACAAATTGCTGCTGTGGTTCTCCGAACAGCCCGAGACACCGAAGACTTGGAGACACCGTGAATGTCTCCAATAACAAGATAATGGGCTCCACTGGCAAAAAACTGGAGCGTAACCAGGAGAGATATCATGGGCGGAAGGGGAGACGAACGAAAAGTCGGGCTCTCCAACGCGTTGAAAATCATTCCCAATAGAAAAACAATAGATTCCGGATGGAATCTGTAGCGTTGCCTAATCTCGGAGCGTGATAAAACCTCAAGAGGGTTTATACGATCGGGTATAACCCTTTCTACTCGCTGTCTACGGCGCAATCTCTCGAGGCGTCTTACAAAGTCGGCCATATTTGAGTAGATAACAACAATTTGAGGAAGCCATAGAGCTGTCTCAAATTAACAGACTCAACTCAAGGTTTGAGTACTTACATGAGTCGATAAAATGTTCGTGAAACGCATCTCAAATAATTACTCAACTTAAGTCAAAAGATGAGTACACTATTGAGTTTAAGTCATTACAACAGACTTAAGTTTTTTTGTGAAACCGGGGCCTGAACCTATTAGCGCTTTATATTATAGAAATATATTTGATTTCAAATTTAACTATAACTTGAACATGATAACTATAAAAACAACTTTATTAGCAAAATTAGCATACACTATGCCTTGGCTAATACCTATCTAAAATATATATGCACAAAAATACATGCATAACATGACAAAGTACAATCATATATACATCTATATATGTCTTAAGTGTAGAGAAGCAGCTAAATATCGGACCTTTAGATGAAATACATTACATTATCATTTCTTACTTTGAAAGTTTCACATCGGATATTTCGAAATTTTTAATAAGAGTAAAACCCCAGGTGCTCCTCCGTGCATTATTTCATCACAGGCATGCGTCTGGGTAGAACCACCCAGATGGATGGCTTCCTCACATGAAGAATTCAACACCCCGAGTGAGGCTCGAACTACATATCTAAATATATTCCAAAATGGCAGATATCATCATAATTCTGGCAACATTTCAGTGACAGATTATTTTCGCCAGTACGACTTAACCATCATTCCACATGTTAATGACATTTGGTTTAGTCCCTTCCTGAACATTTACGGGCTCTATATTATGCGATAATTATAGATTATTAGTATCGGGAAATGTGCACGAGTTATGCTGCGGAAATATCATTCCGCTAAAGAACGAGTGCATATTTCTCGATGCAAAGCGAATAATCTTTTTATTACATTATTGTCTACACGTATTAATATTATGATTATTATGAATTTGTTCCTTAGTTTGAATAAACATGACAATACTGGCGTATTTTAAACAAGAAATATCTGTTAAAAAAGATATTCGGCGTTGGAGGGGATTTAATGTATTGAAAATGTTGGATTGCAGTATAGATGAAGAAATATAAAAAATATTCTTTCATACTGTGCATGCTTTCTCGCAATGTCTTTTTTAACCATGTGAAGTTTAAATAAAATCACTATTACTATTCCGTGTGACACTCTTAACACAAGAAATGCATTACTTCTTGACAAAATTATGACGCGTTACAAAAGAGTTCGAATATTCCTGTGCAAGTTTTAATAAATACTGTATTTCTGACTCTTTTCGGTAGATATACTAGCAAATAGACGGCATTTTGTGATTCAAAGTCATATCAAACTCTTGCATTTAGCACTATAAGTTTAATCGAGCAGTGGAAATCAGTCCGCAAAGTACATTACAGAGTTTACGGAGATAGCCGAGCTCGCCACGACCGTCAACTAAACTATACAAAATATGAGTTCCGAAGATTTGCGTACTCAAAACCAACGATCATTCAGGTAAATATCCAATATTACGTGTATAAATATCTCCTGTCAATCTTTTGTGCTTCTCCGATGAACGTCATTGGAGACGGTTTCTATTCTGTGGTAATGTAACGAAAATTGTGAAACAGTATATTAATTCAAGCCAGTTAAAAATAAGCATGTATTCAGTTCTGTTCAGTCCCACTTTTTTTTTATTAGTTTAAGAATTATAAATGCACAACATTTATTGGTTCTTTCAGTAGGTCAAAAGTTGGCTTAGACAGCTACGCCGAAAAAATAATGCAACGACACGCATTAAAATGACGCCACCCAGTATGAAATAAAGACGTTGCTGTGACTCAAAACGAGTATATAATAAAGTCAGTGTAAAGAATCTGTAATTGCCATCGAGGCGCATAATAAGCGATATATAAAACAGCATTTCATATTTTGGGCTTTTAGAAACACTCAATACTGGTTATCGCGTTTGTTACTTTTCAATGTCTCAAACTGTTTGCAAGTTGTTTTTACCGCAACTATGAATGAATACATTAAACGATGCATGTTGACGTTATTTGTGCATACAGCATTTCAAAGGTTTCTCAAAATATCACGAAAAATGACAATTGCAGAGGCATAAATTCTTTAACTTTTCCAGATGCCTTTAGGTTCATTACTGGGAATCGTGCACATTTAAACATTTCAAGTATTAACAAGAACGTCCCAACCAACGCATTTCGTACTTTTTGGCACTTTGATTTTAAAGGACAATTTTACAAAAAAGTAGAAGTCAGATTATTAATAGAAAAATACAATTTTCAACACATTTGAGAGTACGCTCTCACTCAAACAAATGATATATGTAAAGAATGCGAAGATACACAATTTGACCATTACATGTACATTTCAGACATTATACATAAATCTAATGTCAAGTTTTATCTTGACAAGCACGTGCGTCACTCGTTTTCATCAAATGAAACCATTTGTATAGTATACTCTGGAAATAGACCACTTTCTGGATTCGCGGCGTCTTTAGCATTCATGACCCCAAGATCTTCTTTCTTCTGGCGAACACACTTGGCTTGACATCGTCTTTCTTTCCTTTCCCAACCTTTTCTAATCTTAGTAACATATCCATCAACGTAAGGAATTGTGAAAAACAGTTTCAACAGTAAAGTAAGCCATGGAAGAATAGAAGACAAAAATGTTATGGATTTGTATATTCTTTTCGGATTTTTCAGCCATCCAGGTATGCCCATTACCAACACGTGAACAACCGCTAACAATAAAGCCACGTGGCCAAGCTTCGACTGCACAAAGCGCCATTCCCGCCAATTCAATGAGTTTGCGACAGACGGCAAAGTAGAAACACATACCAAACATAAGATAGTAAATGAAAAGATACCGGTCATACATGCAGCCTCTCCTTTCCATGTCATCCAGTTAATATTTTCTAATTCATACGCTCGAGACATGTTATATGGTATAGTTATTTTAGTGGAATGGTACCACGACCTAAGATATGTCGGCGACATTATAAGCGTCGACATAAGAACATGGATTGTGATCAATGTGAATGAAATCAGACCAAGCTGTTTCCGGTTTTTCAGCCATTTGTCTAACCATCCTGCAAACCGGATGTGTTTAGTTCCATAATATACTTGAAATATTGCTGCGAAGCTGCTAGGTAAATATGTCACAGACAACACTGTGATTCCCGTCATACAAATGGCTTTGTTCAAAACCTTTACAAATATCTGGTCCCACGCGTATATCGTCTGCTCAACATAATAAATGAATATAAGATACAGCAGCCAAATAATAAACAGAACAATGGTAAATCCACAAGGTCTTCCCCAATCGGGAAATAGTAACAATGGATGCTTTTCAATTCGTCTGGCAGCAACAAGATTACCAAGGTCTATAGGTGTGAAATTCATAGCACGAGCAATATTAGAAACATCTATTCTGGCGAGATCATTGTTGCTAGCGATGAATACTTGTCGGCTGCTCGTGTTGTAATCGTTTTCCAACGCGTAAGCGGAAATGACGTTAAACGCTTTTACAACTGAGGCTTGCGGAATTAGGGTCTGGAGATATTCTGCATTAGAATTGGACTTACTTGGCCTATCCCGGTTGGAGACATCTACAACAATTTTGCCGTTGAGTTTATCTTCATGGTCCCCTAATAGATCTTTAAAATGTTCCGCATGGATGGCCAAGAAAATTATTGAAACTGATTCGATACATTCTTCAGTAGTCATTAGTCTCAAGTTACATAAACATTCATCCGTCGCAGAAATATGTGCTTCTTCCGGTCGTCTGCTACCAATAATTACGTCATATCCAGATAAATAAAGTCGCTTGGCAAGAGCACGTGCAAATTCCCCAGTGCCAAGTATGCCGATGGTCCGGTTTTGTTCTTTCATCATGATATCTGAAGAGACAAAAAAATCAAAGAAAATTATTGTTTTTATATTAAAAAAAATAGTATTAAAACAAAAATGCATGATTAAAGAAGAGCTGTCGGAACATATATATAATTTGGATGGGGTGGTGGTGGTGGTGGAGGGGGCAAGGAATAATGGGTGGGAAGTTGGGGGTAGCAGAAGTTCTTTCAGACAACATCAAAAAGGACCTTTTGAGCGAACTAATAAATGAATATACTATTATCCCCAACGTCATTACATTTCCATGAAATGCGTGGGAATGTCTACGTTTTTTTTCACGTTGTCGTCATTTCTTCTGAAATATCCGTTTTGGGTTCTCATTGCGTTTACGCTTTGCCACGGAACGTGCATAAATAAAAAAAAAGTGTTTTAACAGCACCTGAGCGCGAGAATCTCTCTGTAAACACATGTTTTCTGTCCTGTTAAAATACCTCCGAAAAGTGACAGGAACAGCAGTTTTATGCTAGAATTTGCGTTTTATACGGCCATTTATAACACGAGATGCTTTCTGATGTGGCGATGTCCCCGAGTCCGTGCATCAGTCAATAGTTTAGTTTATGGACTCTAAGTCAGCAGATATAACAGCCAGACTTTCAAACTTTACACTATCACTTAATTCGATTAGAGAAATGTCCTTACTGTATTGGGGCCAGGGACCAAGTTAACCTTTAGCCTGCTGGCGGCAAGTAATTCTGCCTTTGCGACCAGTGCAGACCAAGATCAGGTTGATCATAGTCTGCACTGTTCGCTATTCAGTCAGTAAATTTTCAGTGAACACCCCTTCAAATAATAAATGGTATTGCCCAGATTAAAAGACGGACCAGTTCATTGTAGCAATTTAGCAGGCTAAAGGTTAACATATTCCGCGATTCCAGTCTGGAAGTCAAAAAGTATAATAGCCACAGCTTTCAAACTTCGAATAATGACTGAGTGGAATTTTTGATAGATTGTTATAATTACTGTCTTAGAGGCTATTTGCTGGACGGTCAAGATCACAGGGACCTTGGTGATCTTTCTTGTTCTTTGCTGTTGCATTTTTATTTTAATAACTTGCCTTTTAAATATTTCATTACATTTTTTCTCGTCTCTCTTTTCATGTTGAAAATGAAATTATAGTAAAACCAAAATAGTATATATTTATAAATAAATGAAAGCAATTAACAGTCAAAGATTATTAGATATGGATGCTGTGATCCATATGTTATTGTATATAATATATTTCATAGATAACCGAGTAGGAATTCAAGCTTGTTATCCTATATCCTTGGGACAACGGGCACATTTTTATGCAATCTCGCCTTTTAATTGGTCGATAGTCAGGGGTCACGCGCAGGGGTCACCCTGTTAAAATGTATGCGCGTGGACTTTTTTTTTGTTTTGCTAATGGGGAGTCTATTTTCAGCAGTTTCTAACGGCTTGAAATTACCTGGGCTTCTACGAAAACATATATGAGCTCGGGATACACACAAATCCCACAGGGGTCCGTAACGGAGCAAGTGTACATAGAGATTTTGGGTTTCCGTCAAATCGCTCAAAAGGTCCTTTTTGATGTTCTCTGGAAGTGTCAGTATATGCCTTGGATGTAAGATATTTCCGTATTTGTGAACTGCAGTCCTAGACATTTCAGAAATATTTTCAACTTGAATTTCGTGTAATATATGTTGATTCTACGGAAGCGTGAAAGGGCCATCAGACGCTAATACGTTTAATTACGTACAACTGCGGAAAAGTTTTGTAGACATAGCAATTAAAGTTTTTAAATTGTCAGATGATAGCTTGATACACCAGCTTGTTTACTGAATACGCTTTTCTCATCTCCTTAAAAAGAGAAATATGTGATATTTAAAATAATAACATCTCAAATATCCGAAGCAAAATGGACAACATTTTTATTGAAAGTCCTTCAGTCATTTGTAATGTCACCTTATTTTAAAGGTCTCCGAAGGTAAATACCGGGTATATTCAAGAAAGTAAGGGATACGCTTGACCTAAGGTTATTGTCAGTCTGTTGAGAATGACATGCTTACCAAAACATAAAACAGAACGTTACACACTATTTTTTCCATAAAGGATGTGATTTCAGCAAATGTTTTGTCTAGAAATAAACCTGAGAGAAAATGTATTTTAAAGTTATGTAAACAGTTATTACCCTATCGGTAACTGAAAGGGGATTTTTAATGCGATCCGTTTACATTGCAGTTTGTACTGCAAAATGAGTAATGCATCTGAGTCATTTTTGTAAAGAGGGATAGATAGGTTGATATAGGCTGATACAATATTCAATAGAAATCTATCAACTGCCAGTGTGGTTATTTCTTAATGACTGGTGGGGCCTCCGTGGCCGAGTGGTTAAGGTCGCTGACTTCAAATCACTTGCCCCTCATCAATGTGGGTTCGAGTCCCACTCGGGGCGTTGAATTCTTCATGTGATGAAGCCATCCAGCTGGCTTACGGAATGTCGGTGGTTCTACCCAGTTGCCCGCTCTTGATGAAATAATGCACGGAGGAGCCTGGGGTCTTCCTCCACCATTAAAGCTGGAATGTCGCCATATGACCTATCATGTGTCGGTGCGACGTTAAATCCAACCAAAAAAAAAAGAAATAGTAATGACTGGTAAATTGTTCAATAACATGCCTATACCTATGAATTTTGTGTCTGAAATACATGTTTTTCCGCCTAAAGAATACTAAACATTGTTTTCAACTTCCATCGGATAAGAAAAATATTCAATGGCTAAACTACTTCTTTTACTTATGATAAATGACGTAATGATGATGTCTCAACCTTTCGGGCGTCAGAAATGTTCACCGTTTCCCAAGTTTTCAGTCTCAAGATTTGCCTAAAATTACAATCAATTTCGGCTGATATAACACAAAGAAAGGTGTATGTATATAATTAAAGGTTCATTAAAGCAGTACCGTAGATTTGCAATTATGTATTCGGCTCTCATGCATTTCAGCAAGCGCCTGAACGGTTGCAGGCCTGGCAAAATCCACTCAAACTGAATTCATTATTGACACTAAGGTAGAGCTGCTATAATAATTCGTAATGGAACCGTTGATGTTTCGGAGCTTGACCTTTAGAAGCATTTCTAAATGTTTAATGTTTTTAAACACATTCGGCGATTCGTTCGTTCGTTCATTCATTCATTCATTCGTTTCGTATGCCGTTTTCCTTGTAGCTGAATATTTCGAATTGGTGCTGCAGTCGTTAATTTTCTAAATTGTAAAAACAGATGTTATTCAAAAAACAAATGACTGTATAGCACCGAAAGTATTTATTTAAATAGTTAACACCTCTTTAAAATACCATATTTGTCTACATACTAAATTTTGTGTCTTTAAAAAAAAAAAAATCGCTTTAGTGAGGGTTATTCCGTTTTAACAGTATCTTACTTATGTAGAGGCAGACATTACCTTAACCTAACCGGTGATCCTGGATTCTGTAGCGGTATTAACCTGTTCTCCGCAAGTAACTGCCAACTTCTCCACATTAATCAGAGGCGGAGGACGGATGATATACGACACAATTGTAATTTATTAAATCGTCATGGAGAACATACGCCTCGCCCGTGAATTAAACTCACGATCCCATGATCCGTACATCTGCGCTCTCCCTAATGAGCTAAGCAGGCGGGTATAACTATACCTTTATTATCATCTCCTAAGTATTAAGACAACTTTTTAAAAAAACACATTTTAATGGTCTACAACCCCTTTAAAAAAGACCACGCCCAACCCTTTCCTAACTTTTTTGTCTGTCAAGTCTAATATAAATAGGAAGCATTTTAATTATGTGTATTGTAAAAAGTGTCATAATAATTGTCCAGTAGAAATTATAATTTTTTGACTGGATTTCTTTCTAAATTATAAAGAACAAAAGAAAAAGTAAAGATGAAATAACAGTCAAACCACAGATTATAACAGAATATTTTTCTTTTATAAAATTTTAGTTTTTACCCAACCGCTTTGAAAATTGTATGATACAATTTAACTTCAGTGATTACTTTTTGTTTCTGTTGGGTCTAATGTCCCACCGACACATTTATGTGTCATATAGCGACTGCCCAGCTTTAGCGGTGGAGGAAGACCCCAGATGCCCCTCCGTACATTATTTCAGCACGAGCGGGCACCGGGCACCTGGGTAGAATCACCGACCTTCCGTAAGCCAGCTGGATGACTTCCTCACATGAAGAATTTAACGCCCCAAGTGGGACTCAAACCCACATCGGTGAGGGGCAAGTGATTCGAAGTCAGCGACCTTAACCATTCGGCAACGGAGGCCGCTCATTTATATATTAATTGAGGCTTTATCATTAAAAATATCACAAAAATTACTTTTATTGAATTTTAAATTTGAAATTCTGATGAACTTGTAATGATGGAAAATAATTAACCTTAACTGAACAATTCCCATCAAAACGTTTGAAACACAAAATAAAAGAAATACATTGTACATACCGACAGGCGTGGGAAATTTTTCCAAAAAGTAACTAGGATTGTATAAATCTAACACTATCCCAATATTGTCAGTTCAAATACGATCCTTTAAAAATGCAAAATGCATCGACACACGCAATCTAGGTTTAGTGGTTGATCTACTTTTTTACGAATCTATCTGAAATTCTCACGTGTCAAACAGGAAGAAATTGTATCTTGCAAATCTTTAATGCGCTTATTAGTAATACCTTGAACTTCTTGATCCCCATTGTGAATACTTCCTTAAACATTTTTTTTCTCTCTTATTTTGAAAGAACAGCTCATGACCGGTATTCATTAACGTTCCAAAGTCGGATTTTAAAATACTTCATATTATTGACGTTAAATTATCGTTTATTTCAATAAAACTTTGCATGCAAATACACACAGCTTGGCAAAGTTTAAACAGTAAAAATACCCTAAAGTAAAGTGTAATGGATTTTTAGTTGTCTAACCATGTTAAATTTCTATGATGAACTTGTTCATCTTTCAGTTTGGACAGAACCATCTGTCTTATGTCCTCTGGTCAATTTTGACAGTTTACACCGAAACGTATATGTCACATACGTTGTGATATAAAAATGCATGAAACCACAAAATGCTTTCGCTAAACTCATTTCAGGAAGGGGATCGGAACCCACCCATCCCCGGTGCCGGTCATGCAAATATATCAAGTTTACTCTGTGTTTAAGCTGATCGCCGCTTTGATATAAGTGTATTGTTATGGTCGCATGTGTGACTGGGACTTTTATAGATACTCCCGTCATAAAGTACAGCATAGGTCTTCATGATGAACATGATGAAGAATGAAATGCTAATGGATATCTCCGGACACCGTTACCCAAGTGTTACACCGATAAAAATATATAGTGATGTTTTGTACCCGATATTTTTCCGAAAAAAATGTATACACAGGAAATTACTGATGTATGAGTTTCATATATACGTGCGCCGAATGAACACATGCTGTCTCATAGGAAAGAAACAGGCAGTCCATAAAATAAATTTAGAACGTATTTTATTATCATGACGTCACTGTTTGGAACGGCGTGGTGATCAGCGGTATGACAGAAATTTCAAACAAAGAAATTTCAAAAGGCAGTAGTGGTTGTGGTTGTGATGGTAGTAGTGGTGGTAGTGATAGTTGTGGTGGTAGTAGTAGAAGTGGTGGTAGTGGTAGTAGCAGTGGTTGTAGTGGTGCCTAGTAGTAGTACTGGTGGTGGTAGTGGTAGTTGGTGGTTGTACTGGTAGTAGTGGTGGTGGTAGTGGTAGTAGTAGCAATGATAGTGGTAGGAGTGGTGGTAGTAGTAGTGGTGGTTGTGGTAGTAGAGGTGGTGGTAGTGGTGGTGATGGTATTATTTGTAGTAATGGTGATGATGGTGGTAGTAGTTGTGGTGTTGGTAGAGGTAATAGTTTTGATGGTGGTGGTGGTGGTAGTGGTAGTTAGAACAAATAAGGACAGAATATGGCATCGATCGGGTGCCGATTTCATACAGCAATCGAGTATCGTTTTCCGATCAAGGCAGTTTCTAAACGATCGAGAGTCGATTGCTACATGTTCTTTTCACTATTTCTTAAGAACCCTTGCCAACCGACCCTACTCAGTTTTTAACTTTATCAAAAATATCAGATAAAAAGTCTGAGCATTGCCGATCAAAGCAGACATATAACGAACTCTCCGACCTCTTGCTAATCGAGCTCGATCAGTTACCGACCATTTCCCAATTTCATGTCAGTGTTAACACGACCGCCACCCGACGGTCGCACGAACGCAGTCGGTAACATTTCGAACCCCTTGGTCGGCAATTGATTAAACATTTATACAAATTAAGACATAAGACTAATCATCCCGCCTTCACTAGTCCAGTTCCCTAACAATGTTTTGGGAACGATCGGGTCGATACAGTCGGCCGTATCAATCTAGAATTTGCAGAATCTATTTGTCAATAAAATTTGATTATTTTAAAACCCCAAACTGATGAAAATGTGATATACTCGTTGAAAATTTCGTTTTTCTTTGCCCATTTCTGCATGTGAGATATTCGTTTTGGGGTGCCTTTGGAAATCAACGTCCAACGTATATATCACGTATTATGTATCATCTACGTTTTATGTGCGTGCTATTATCAATCGAATACATCACACGTGTGATATATTCGGTCGAATTTTTCACTCGTGTTATATATTCGTACTGTGACATACTAGTATACGGCTCAACAGTGCTTTCCAAAAAGATACTGACTGAATGGCGAACAGTGCAGATCATGATCAGACAGCACGGATGTGCAGGCTGATCATGGTCTACACTGGTCGCAAAGGCAGAATCAATCGTGTCCAGCATGGTAAAGATTAACGTTAATGAATTTGAGTCCTGTAATGTTATGTCTTTCAATGTACATGGCTATAGATGAAAATAGACGAAACTCTTTCGCTGAGTTTTGATGATGCGGACAACCACTCAGGCAATTTTAACAGGTAAGACGGAACTCCTCCGAACCACCATTCTTTGAAAATGTAGGTCAAAACCTAGTCACAATCCGTGACTCTAGGTACCTCCCCTGACGGTCTACACGAAATTTTGTACAGGCGTGAACGCAGTATAATGAAAAGATTGCGAAAAGGAAGTAGATAATTAATGAAGGGAAACGATTGGAGAATTTAGCTAATGAAAACACTAAGGAAGTAAAAATGTAAATAAGACGATTAAAAAGCAAACTGAAAGTTCAAACTCAGGTATTGTAAATGACTTGCACGTTATTTTGAGAAACGAAACATCCCCAGCTTTTATCATATTTGACAGGCTTATCATAGTAGGTTGTCCCCCCTTGAAAATTATCCGATAATCAATATTGGTTTCCCTGCTGATATTACTTTGAGCAATAGTTTTATAGGAAATTTATTTTCAATGATTAATTTCAAATATGTCTTTTGGTTTGTGAATATTTTCGGATGATAAAAAGGGTGTGTAAACCGACTGTGTATATTTCCGTGACAGATCATTAACAAACCAAATAATTGATTTGTTGTATCGACCGCTTATTTTTTAGCCTTAACCGATGACCTTCCACAGAAATATAGAGGGTCATCACGTTTTTTTTTAACAATTGAAAGTGTTAGAACCTTGTAACAAGTAAAACAAAGAGTCTTTGCAATACGCTTTCTTGATGCCAGATACTATGTAACTATGTAAGCAGGCATGGATTTCGAAAACTTTACGCTAATTAAGTTTTGACTTTTGCAACGTGCAAAATTTCACAAACTGGTTCTTCTTCTTTTGTAACGTACAGAACAGTGCATTTGCCATGGTGCCAATGCTTAAGTATACTCAGCAAATAAAGTCTCAACCCGGATGTTTTCAGTTCAAATACCTCGATAATTATCGCACTTTCTCACTTGTTGTTGAATCTTACGTTACCAGTTTTATCGCGGATGTTGCAAACTTTTCTTAAAGTCATGGAATCATAATGACACTCGGCGATTTCCGTATGATTACGTATTTCCCGTTAGGTAATCTGCATTCTCGGAATTCGTATTTTGCCGGGTGTCATTAAGATACAATTAACTTAATATCTTTTTATTTGCTTCCTAATTGTCAACATGCCATTCTAACACGACCGATTCATTTTCCTATTAAACACAAAAGGCTGAAAATTGTGTGTTATTATACAACAATTCATTTTTCTGACGTTATAGTTATTACGTCATGGCGTCAAACGGCATAGCGGCTCGTCGGAAACAAAACCAACGGAAAACAGGCAAATATTTAATGGATGTCGTCAAGTATGTACTTTAAAATCCTTGGTAACGTGTTAGAATCGAAATGATATATCTCATTTAGTGATTTGGTTTTGAATAAAATAATTGTTTGCCGTTTAGATGCGTATTATGATATCACTCGGGATGCGCCCTCGTGATAGAACATCTGAACTCCAAACGACGATTTTATTCAGCGACAACTCACGAAATGAGATATATTATTTCTTAGGTAAAACTCTATGTACACAAAGTACAGTGGGAAACAAACATCTTATATGTTTTTACCTTGGCCTATTCTGTTTCGTAACACGTAAATTGCACGATAAAAACGTGACTCAGGTCTGAAAAGGCGGGAAACAGTAGACCCAACACAACGTAGAGACGTACTTTTTTTCTCCCACATGAAATTCGTGAAAATCATTCTGATAATACGGCTATACCACAAGAAGTTGTCATTTAAGGCCTTCCGTGAATTATTGTGTTTTCACAATTTCATCTGCAAACTTATTCAGTCAGTCCCTTTTCAGTATAGTTTTTAAAACATAGATCAACAACTATCTTCCACCGTATAAACAAAGTGTGGTCTAAACTCAACTTAATGCACCAAGTACTGTGAATACTGCTTCATTAATTTAAGAAAATGTTTAGACATTAAACACACTATCGTGGCCTTATATATGTCACTGTCAATTTGTGACTGGATACATGTATTTCTCTTTTTCTTCATGCAAATCATGTATAATTACCATCATGGAAATACAAAAGAATACACCTTTTCTGTGGCACATCTTTAAAGGGACTAACCCACACATTTTAGGCGAACATATTTTCTCGTAAAAATCCATAAAAAATGTGGGTAGACTACTCTAAAAGTTACTAGTGGTACAAACTTCGTGACATATAAAATTTTTGCCAGATATTCTTAGAAATAACCAAAAATATTGGACAGAAGGTAGTAAACCGTTGTAACGCTTTTGAAATAAAGCAGAAAATTTACATTCTTCTTGCATTAAAAAAAAAATACTAACTTTTTTTTTCACCAACTTTTTCATTTTTCAGTGTACTTATGCCAAACTTGGTGGAACTGAACATGTTGAAAATTTCTTCCAAACTGCATGCGGGCGAGTACCTTTAAAACTGACCATATTTCTTCAATGTAGAGACTGACAGAATTTCAACATTGTTTTGAAAATAATTGTTAATTTTTTTAAATGCAAGAAGAATGAAAATTTTCTGCTTTATTTCAAAAGCGTTACAACGGTTTACTATGTTTGGTTACTTCTAAGAATATCTCGCGAAAATCTTATATGTCACTATATTTGTACCACAAGTAAATTTCAGAGTACTCACACTTCTTATGGATTTTTTGAGAACAATTATTTTCACCTAAAATGTGTGGGTTAGTCCCTTTAACAATACTGCTTCCCGCCTTTTCAAACCTGAGTCACGTTTTTATCGTGCAATTTACGTGTTATGAGACAGAAAATAGGCCAAAGTAAAAACATATAAGCTGTTTGTTTCCCACTGTACTTTGTGAACATAGAGTTTTACCTAAGAAATAATATATCTCTTTTCGTGCGAGTGATATAATAATACGCATCTGAACGACAAACAATTATTTTTTTCAAGACCAAATCACTAAATGAGATATATTATTTCAATTCTAGCACGTTACCAAGGATTTTAAAGTACATACTTGACGTCATCCATTAAATATTTGCCTGTTTTCTGTTGGTTTTGTTTCCGATGAGCTGCTATGCCGTTTGACGCTATGACGTAATAACTATAATGTCAGAAAAATGAAATGTTGTGTAATAACACACAATTTTCAGCCTTCTTTGTTTAATAGGAAAATGAATCGGGTCGTGTTAGAAAGGCTTGTAGACAATGAGGTAGCAAATAAAAAGATTAAGTCAGTTGTCTCTTAATGACACCCGGCAAAATACGTATTTCGAGAATGCCGGTTACCTAACGGGAAATACGTAATCATACGGAAATCGCCGAGTGCCATTACGGAACATCAGTGATAAAACTGGTAACGTAAGATTCAACAACTAGTGAGAAAGTGCAATAATTATCGAGGTAATTAGCGTAAAGCTTTCGAAATCCATGCCTGCTTACATAGTTATATAGTATTTGGCATCAAGAAAGCGTATTGCAAAGACACTTTGTTTTACTTGTTACAAAGTTCTAACATCTTCTAATGTTAAAAAAATGATCACATGATGACCCTCTATATTTCTGTGGAAGGTCATCGGTTAAGGCTAAAAAATAAGCGGTCGATACAACAAATCAATTATTTGGTTTGTTAATGATCCGTCACGGAAATATACACAGTCGGTTAACGCCTTGTCCCCTTTTTATCATCCGACTCAATATATTTCTGCCGAGGGTCACTAACACACCAAATAATTAATATCATATATAGCATTATATAGCATTTGACCTTTAAATTAAGTTACAAACATTTTTTATCGTTGTGCAAAAAATTTCAACATGTCTATTTAGTAAAAATAGCCTCCCTCTCTCTCTCTCTCCCTCTCTCTCTTTGTCTCTCTCAATTCGTAGCATTATGTGAAAGTTACTTGAAACACAAAATTAGTTCTCTTGGCCTTTTCATTTAAGTTTGCATCAATTTTACGTGATATGTGAGAAAGTCATGCAGTTTTTTTTTGCGGGAAAAAATTGTCTATATAACTGACATGTCAATCACATTGTAGCCACACACGGGACAGCTGCTCAGTAAAGGTAAGTTCTTTTCTTTGATTTTGATATCTAAACAATGCGCAGTTGTGGACTTTTACAACATCAAGGGTGATTTAATAAATAATGCAACTGAAAGTACATTGAACAAATCTAAATGTAATACAACGATTTGTATGGATGTTTTAGGAAATACATTAAGCATATATAAACAAGTGTCTCGTTGTAAAACCTACACTAGGTCCGCTGTTTCGATCTTGTACTTGGCGTGGAGTTAGAACTGACCAAAATAACAGTATTAATTTTTAATATTTAACAGTTGTTGCTAACGAAGAGTTCATTTCCATAATTGCCTTGATAATTCATGTGGCACTTTTTTACGTTAAGAACCTAAAATATATTGTTTTCGTGTTAAATATTATTTCCCATAATTGTTATCTCTAATATTTGCCAAAGGTTTGAATATTGATGCACAAAGTAGAAAGTTTTGTTCTCTATTTTTGAGTACCTTCTTTTATGACTACAACTGTAATAATTCATGTATACTATTAAAAGTAACGCTTTTCTAACCAAATACTTATGCATAACCTCTATTTGGATAGCTGTTTCATCTGTTTTTAATACAAAATTTAAAGGCTTATGGAAATTTAATTTCCTTGAGGCTCTATAGATTTCCGTTTCATTTTAAGAAATTATTTAACAATGTTACGGCGCTTCCACGGTGACCCTATGGTAGCACGTCTTTAGACAGGGTTTACAGGCATTCTTTCGTTGCCATGCAACAGAAATCCATTGCAATTTTAGAAGTGCTACATCCGGAACAATTACACGACAAATAATAAGATACTAGTTACTTTATTTGAGCCGCGCCATGAGAAAACCAACATAGTGGCTTTGCGACCAGCATGGATCCGGAGCAGTCTGCGCATCCGCGCAGTCTGATCAGAATCCACGCTGTTCGTTATCAAAGCCTATTGAAATTAGATAAACCATTAGCGAACAGCATGGATCCTGACCAGACTGCGCGGATGCGCAGGCTGGTCTGGATCCCTGCTGGTCGCAAAGCCACTATGTTGGTTTTCTCATTGCGCGGCTCATTTCATTGTTGCTAGTAATTAATATTCATTCCAACCCTACTCTCACTCCGCGTCGTCTTTTATTTAGTTTGCTTTGTTTACGCGCCACAAAATAACTGTATTCTTTTGTATTTCCATGATGGCAATTATACATGCTTTGCATGAAGAAAATGGGAAAGAATTGACAGTGACTTATATAAGGCCAAGGCAATGTGTTTAATGTGTAAATAAATTATTAAGTTAATATAATAGTATGCACAGTACTTTATGTATTAAGGTGAATTTAGACCACACTTTGTTTCTACAGTGTAAGATAGTTATTATTCTATGCTTAAATAACTATGCTGAAAAGAGAATAACTGAATTAAGTTTGCGGATGAAGTTGTGAAAACATATTAATTCAGGAAGGGCCCAAATTGTCCACCTGTCATATTGTAGAATAGCTGTATAATACCAGTATTATTAGAATAATTTGCACGAAGTTTATGTGGGAGGAAAAAGTAGGTCACCAGGTCGTGGTGGGTTTAAGGATATTCTGCAAATTGAAATTAGAAATTCATGTGTAAAATAACAGCTTTGGAAATACAAGAACACAAAAAATAAATGATAAAACTTGAAATGATATATATGTAGGTAAATTTGATAGCATGAAAGCTACGCTGAACCTTCTCTCCACAGTACATTGGAAGAAAATCAGTGAAAATGTGGTGCAAAATTTTTGTATCGTATGCAACCCAAACTGCTACAAAATATGTATTTCCAAATCAAAGAAATGCCAAAATAGTGCATATGAGCGTTTCTTTTTCAAGAAAATGTCGTTAAACATTCTAATGCGCTAAACACGTGCAGTTTTTCTAAAACATTTCGCAGCCATGTTTATTTCAGGGAATTAAATATATGATTGTACTTTTGCCACAGATTTCCTTAATGAAATAATTATATATGTCTCCTTATTCATGTTTAGAGATATCCAATTAGTATAGTTTTGCACTGTTTGATCTCCTTTATCTGTTACCGATCCTTTACATTTAAAGAATAAACGCAATGTGTAAACAAAGTATTTCGCTTTACACACCTCACTTGGACAAGAAAGCAGTTTCACTTAAAATTTGTATGCATCCGCTAGCAAAATATTAATGAAAGATCGGAACTTTTTCTAAATAAAGTTCAATTTCAATCATTTTCAAATCTGGAAATATTACACATTGTGTTGAATATATAAATAAAACAAATCCCAAAAATAAACCAATTTAGAACTATTCCGGGAAACTAAATGTTTCAGCCGAACAACACATTTCAAGATGACACATAACTGATATTTTTTTTGTAAACAATGTCAAAGTTCACCTGAGGGAAATTGTTGAAAAAGTAAAGGTGCTTACTTGCTTCAGTTTTACGTCCTGTAGAAAACAATCAACTTGCAACTTTAAATATATATACATGTATGTTCTATAATTATTCCAATATCAAAAACGGTCCGAACTTTTCCGTTTCGGAGGATTCTTCCGAAAAAGTCCGAAGATGCTCGACGGGTTCGTAAGCAGTCGGAAAGCATACTTTCGGTTTGACATAGGCAACATTTTTTGTTTATTTGTTAGTTATTCTTGAACATATTCATGACTATTTGGTCAGAACCGATGCAGTGGGCCATATTTTCAGTAAATAGGAAGTCTCAGCTACAAACTCTGGTTTTCATATAATACTCGTTCGGGTTTTAGTAATGGACCTTTAAACATTCTAATGCGCTAAGCTCGTGCAGTTTTCTAAAACATTTCGCAGCCATGTTTATTTCAGGGAATTAAATATGATTGTACTTTTACCTCAGATTTCCTTAATGAAATATATATGTCTCCTTATTCATGTTTAGAGATATCCAATTAGTATAGTTTTGCAATGTCAGATCTTCTTTATCTGTTACCGATCCTTTACATTTAAAGAATGAATGCAATGTGTAAACATAGTATTTCGCTTTACACACCACACTTGGACAAGAAAGCCGTTTCACTTAAAATTTGTAAGCATCCGCTAGCAAAATATTAATGAAAGATCGGAACTTTTTCTAAAATAAAGTTCAATTTCAATCATTTTCAAAATCTGGAAATATTACACATTGTGTTGAATATATAAATAAAACAAAAATCCCAAAAATAAACCAGTTTAGAACTATTCCGGGAACTAAATGTTTAAGCCGAACAACGCATTTCAAGATGACACAAAACTTGATTTTTCTTTGTATACAATGTCAAAGTTCACCTGAGGGTAATTGCTGAAAAAGTGTAAGTCCTTACTTGCTTCAGTTTTACGTCCTGTAGAAAACAATCAACTTGCAACTTTAAATGCATATATGTTCTATAATTATTCCAATATCAAAAACGGTCCGAACTTTTCCGTGAGAAATAAAACGAAGCAATTTTAACTATTTGTTTACACTTCAACCATGTGAAATTAAAGCCCTGCTCCGCGGCTATTCAAATTCTATTGTGTGTATGCAACCCATGATTACAATAGGTAACAGTTAACGGCCACGTGCCACACTTTAGCACGCAAAACCACAGGTATTTCATATAGAATTATATGTAAAATATACTCTATTTTGACAGATGTCACTGTTCATAGTCAGGATTTTCATGCTTTTTAAGTGACAATTCAAGGTTAAAAGTTAAGACGGGAGCAGGGCTTTAAAGGCATGTACTATCACGAGACTCCCGTACATTTTGAACCTTGTGGTAAATAAACTGAATTTACTTTAAAGTATGGTGTCTCAGTTGAGCCAGTTACCTGTTAATTTCAGAGAACACACATTAAAGAAGTGGTTATGACATTATGCATATGTACGAATATTTCAAAGTCTACTCTATATGAACGACGATAGAAAGCAAGTGTGCACTCGGCAAATAGCAAGTCTATTATTTTCAGGTGTATACTAGACACTGATCCCAATGTTCGTAAATTACAATCAGATGAAGATCTCGTGATCCTTGGTTTCGTAGACTGCAGTCTTAGTACTGAACCGCTGCTTCCACTGTCAGCACCGCAGTAATATAAAGTCAGTGTCCATTTCTATGCCGGAATTGCAATACTCATTTATTATCAGTTTCAAATCTATGAAAAAATATCACTCTTTAGCCAAGATATAAAAAAAGTACTTTTGAGGTATTACTGATTTTAATCATCAGGTTTTTGCGCGAAAACTTCAACTGATTGCATTTTGTTTGTTTCGTAGTTATCTACAATTGTATACAAGTTGTATTACCTTCGAACATATTTGGCTGTACATTTTTTCTGTGATTTATTCTCACTGTGTTTTTAAAAACATCCTGCATAAATTCTCAAATTGTATAAAACATCGTTAAGTCAAAATTGGTTAGTTTACGACGCATGAAACATGTAATAAGGAATCACTGTACACATCTAACTTGTCCCGGACCAGTATGCGGAAATACAGTGGCCCAATGTTTCAAGATTGCCTGAAACAATATTTGCATATATCGTGATAAAGCAAATATTTCGATTGTTCATATAATTTATAAATAAACAATTACGTATGTGTGAGAAAGTTACGTTAAGTAATTTCGGTACCGCAGAAAGTGCCGAAAATTCCATTTCCACCGATTTTTCCGTGATATAAGCAGCGCGTAAGTACATCAATTCCAGTTTAATAAATTAAACCTTTCTTAAACTTGCACAATCCTTGAAACGGATTTTGGATCGTTGCTAAATCTTGTTCACATTAAGTCTTACAATTTTAGGCAGTTTGGTACACCATACATAGAAAAAATCTTGTTCACACATTGCACTACTTTTATGTATGCTGAAATACTTGTATGTATGCTGAAAATTTCGTTTTAATACATGCAGTGGTCAGATTTGAAAACAGATTTTGTAATAAGTTTAGTTCTATTCAGTAAGACAATTCTCCTGTGCATTAATTGAAACTTTGAACCAACTTTTGCCATTCATGAATTTTTAATAAAGTAATTGAAAAGGATTTATAAATGTAACCGAAAATTTGGAAAATTACAGGTAAACTGTCTGCTTTGTTTATTTCTAAATTTCAGTTTTACTTTTTATACAGCTACTTTTAGTTAAGGTCTTGCAAACTGAGCTGTTCTTGTGCTATGGAACAGCGGCATTTGAAAGTTTTGGTTCACTGTATTTTCACACCACAAATGAAGGTCACTCTGAATTCAAGATTTCGGAAGTACCTTAAAGACGCGCCACAAAATAACTGTATTCTTTTGTATTTCCATGATGGTAATGATATATGATTTGCATGAAAAAAGTGAGAAGTACAAGTACCTAACAAATTTACTGTGACATATATAAGGCCAAAACAATGTGTTTAATTTCTAAACATTGTATTGGATGAATGTAGCATTAAGAACAGATTTGATATTTTAAGCTGAGTTTAGATCAAACTGTTTGTAAAAAAGTTTGTAGATGAAGTTGTGAAAACATATTAATTCAGGGAGGGCCAAAGCTTTCCACCTGTCATGTGATATTCCTCTTGTAGGAGAAAAACAGTAGGTCACTAGCTCGTGGTGGGTCTTTAAACATATTGTCTTGTCCTAACATGTCGCCATCCATTTGTAACTAAATACATATATTTCTCAATTTTTGCATGCAAATAATCTATTACCATTATGGAAATAGAAAAGAATACAGTTATTATGTGGCGCGTTTTTCACAAATGATATCGTGCTGTACTCGTGCAGCCGTGCTCCCTGTGTTTTTGTAATCCTTTTGTAATCCTTCGTTATATATATCTAGTATGGAATCAACATTTTTCCTCTATCATATGGGCTCAAAGTAATTCATTTTCATGGATGTGTATGTGTATATGAATATTTACTACCTATTTTTAACTCAGATTTCAGACATTATCCAAAAGACGAGAATGGACTCATCCATGTGTATAAGGGTGTTTGTTTTATGTGCCATTATGTCAGCAGTAGTTGCTCCTCCCAGTTTGAGTAAGTATACAAAAATGGAAACCTTGTTGTTACCCTGATATGTCGTGGATGTTAGTTTTAAGTAGGTGTTTTCTAAAACGAGATCTACTTGCCGTATAGGTCTTTTCCCTAATACCGAGTAACCTTCCGTCTGTCAAGTCTGCCTGCCTGCTCATTCCACGAGTTTTCAAAGATATGTTTCAATATTATATATAAAGGTACTCGGTTACCTTAGTTCTGGAAGGGTTCGTTATCAATGCGGATACATTGTAGCAATAAGCACAGGAAAGATAACTCTTGCGCGTACTTGATTCAGAGGTCCGTAAATTGAAATGCTTACATCCGCTGTTCAAAACCTCGCTTGCCTGTAATATGTTGCATTTAGAAAAATTGAATATTTCACTAAAAGATGCAGATGAGAAGCTATACTGTGTTTTCGAAAGTACCATGCAAATGAATAGAGCCATGTCTTTTTGAATGGCTGCAGTTGCTAAAACATTCGGGCAAATATCCCTTTGATACAAATGAAGTTATAGTAATAACGAGAGCTGTCGAAGGACAGCAACGCTCGACTATTCAACAGCCTTGTCAATTGAATAACTAGGAGTAAAAAAAGGGGGAATAATTTTGTAAAAATGCAAATCAGTTACGAAACCTGTTCAATTCATGTCAGATGATCAGTAGACAAGTGTGTGATATTTTAATCCGTTCCCAATAGTGGACACTGAGATACCAGCTTACATACAAAAACTTAATAATTGCCATGTTGAATAAGGGCTATAATTTTGTAAAAATGCAAATTAGATTTGTAGAACTTGTGCACTGCATGTCAGATCATCAGTTACGGTAGACAAGTATGTGATATTTTAATCCGTTCCCATTAGTGGACACTGAGATACCAGATTACATACAAAAACTTACTAATTGCCAGGTTGAAAAAGGGCTATAATTTTGTAAAAATGCAAATTAGATTTATAGAACTTGTGCACTGCATGTCAGATGATCAGTGAGCAAGTGTGTGAAGTGCCAATCCTTTTCCCGTTACCAGCTTACATACCACAAATTGTCAAGTGGAAAAAGGGGTATGATTTTGAAAGTGAGTTGGGTTTTACGGCGAATCGACACAAAATTTTGAAGGGGGAAAGAATGATGATGTCACTATGCTCCAAATGTCATAAATCGGTGAATAACTAAACTCCTACTTTGAAGGGCATCACATAATGTTTTAAACTTTTAGTTCTGTGTAAAAGTGTAAACCTTGAATTTAAGCTCCGTCATTACTTCAACATAATTTTGCCATAAATAACATATTTGGTAATCTGTACATTAGGAAAGAATAATGATGTCACTGTGCCCAATATAGCTGCCGTTTCATTAGTGATGTTTTTTAAATTGTCATATCTTGTTTGTAGTCCGATTTTCATATTTTTTTCACCAGTTCATACTTTTAATTAGTTCAAATGTTGAATATTTCCCTTAAGTTTCAATCAATACATTCTCATTAGTTGTTACATAAGTCGTCACTAGCATAGACCAAGAAGCGGATACTAACGAACGAGTGTAATAGCTCTACATTTTCTTGGAAAAGTCGGGTTAAAAAGCAGCGATACTTCTGGGTGTAGCTAGATATTGCATTTCCGTACAATATATTGCTATTATCTTTACATCACATGCTTATTCCGTCATTTGTCACTGTGACGTAATTTTTCAGTAAAAAATCTACAATTTAAATAGTTTCGGTCCGTTAAAAAAAATAGCCAAACTTTCTTCTTATTAGTGTTTAGTTTTCAACACTCTGCCGTCACTGAAACTATGTTGAACCCAATTGTCTTGATAAAGCTGTGCCAATTGTGCATTTAAGTATTCTACAGTTTGCTACTTTTACATTTTTTTCAGCTTACGACTGCACTTCGAACGACGATGTTCAAATTTCCGGTTTTCCTGCAAATTCTTACTATTACGCCATGCAGAATTCCACTCAATGCAATGTAACGGCTTCAGGAACATCGATCTCAATTTCGGGCTGTTCAAAAGTAAGATCTTTTTTGTTTAGAGTTTTAAGACTTATCTGACAGTTCCCTAACAGAACTTTCTGAACAAATGACATTTTCAGAAAACGTTTGGCAGAAAACTACCAGATAAAAAATGTTACACTACGAGTAGTTGAGTATTGCCTCTGGAGCACTTGCACCAGACCAGAAAGAAAAGAAAAAACACTGAAAATGTTATACCCTACTCCTTGGTATACGTTAAGAACCATGGCCATGAACGTGAAAATGTACTTACTCATTTCAGCCAGGTAAATGTGTACTATATACATACATATTGAACAAGTGGTATTTATCTCTCCGGAAATACATTAGGGAAGTTCATCCAAGTATTTTCTGTAACGTTGACGAAAGCATAAAATATGCGGAGTGTCTGTGATATATAATATTGACACAATGGGACTGGTGCACAATGGAAGATAAATTACTTATTGTTCAATAAGCATAGTACCCGTTTTCCGAAAAGTATGTTTTAGGTTGAAATGGATTGGTGCATTTTCCCGTTCATGACCATGGTTCTCACTCACAGACGGCCATTAATTCATAAAATGATTTTCATTTCCGTATGCAGTGTTCAGGCTTTATTCTACGTATATTTTGCTAAATGATGTCATGACGTTACTTCTGTTTAAAGAGATTCATCCACGTGTATTTTTCACTTATACAGGATTCAGAAATTTTAGTCACGTACGGTTCCTATTCTGACATGGAGACGTATGGGTTGCATGGGGGAAAGACCGTGAATGCAGTAAAAGTTACGTGCAATGAGATCCCAGTAGCAGGAAACATGCACAACGTTAGCGAAATATTTTCGGCAAAGTAAGGAAATTCCAAACTTAAAACCGAACGGAACATAGTTTACTTTAGTCATACACATTCCGTTTATATACTAGCGGAAAAAAAGAAACTGTGCATGTGTAAAATGTTCATGTATTGCTCAATTTTATAAATTAAAGCTTGAAATTTTACACAGGTAAGCTGTGTATCCCTCTCGGTCATTTGCTGATGTAATAACCATATCAACTGAGCTGGTGTTAAATAAAGGTCAGATAAAACCCTGTTGAATTTTTTTGCGATTTCTTATATACCTACTAAGTTATAGCATATTATACCTATGCACAGTTTCTTTTTTCCGCTAGTATACTTTTCTAAATTTAAAATGAGAAATTTAAAGAGGCTGCATATATGCTTTTGAAGTTAAGAAATTGCACATTGTACACTAGTTGAATTTTGAAATAAACAAGCGCACTAGCTGCTTACAAAAATTGTTTCGAATTTAACACATGACTTTCAACGTGATAGTTATCACGTGCACACGTGTTAATTAACACGTTCGCACGTGTTAACTAACAGGTGCGCACGTGATAAATAAAATATTTCCTATGTCCCCTCTATGCCACCGTAGTGTGCAGAGTGAAACGGCATATATTTAACAATATCAAATTTCTAAGTATATACTTTTGCATGCATGGGATGTTTTAATGCTTTGATGTATACTGGAGAAAATTGTAAATACTTTTATAACACCCTATTATACAATATACGGTATCGTGTATTGTAGGCATAATGCATGTTTCTGTTTTCTTCGTATTATAAACACAAGTTTTAGCAGGAAGCAAACATGTGTTAACGCTATTCTAGCATAAAACGCGCAGAAACTTATAGATAAGCGGTCATTGTCCTTTGTTTTAATCAAACATTTTAGGTCATTATATCTGTTACGTAATTTAAATTCATATTGAATATTCAATTTCAATATCTAATCTATTCATTTGTCAATAGCTTGACCATTGACGAGACGCAGTCTGTTGACCCGTCCTACAACGTAACTTCAGCTCTTAGCAGTTACAGTGTAATTGTCGGGGATCAAATCACGTGGACAATCACTTTCCCAGGTATACAGTCTTCTTTCTTGATTTATTAGTTATTCCGTCCATTCTTACACAACCCGATTTCTTTCCTAAAATGAAAGAAACAAATTATTGTTGTATAACAATAGGTTATTTTCTATTGAACATAATTTGTCTTGAAAGTTTTTCCTACTTATTATGAACAGCACAGCTTGGTATATTCTTTATGATAAACCAAGACTTGGCGTAAAAAAATAAAACAAACATTCGCCCGAAGGGAGGTTTCAGATGCTTTACAAGTGGCTTAAAAGTAAACTATATTTTAAAAATATTTCACCTAGTCATGAAACCATGTAAAGGGAAAAGTGGGGGCATTAATGTCCTATGGATATACATCTAGTTACAAACTGAATTGTGGCATTACCTGTGGGATATATCATTTGCATTACAGTGGAGTACACTCTAGAAGTAACCCAGTGCACAGCCAGTCCTGGAACCAGCTATGTCCTGGCGGAAAAAGTCGACCTCATATCCAGCGGAGGGTAAATGTTCTCATTTGTTTTCATTTGCTTAGACACGAGCTAGAAGCTTTCAATAGTATTTTATTTATATGAATTGATATTTTGAACAAATAGTATCAGATTCAAGTGACCTTTTTGAGAAGGGTCACAGGCATTTCAATTAAACCTTTGCAGTCTCACTGAAGTAGTGAGGGACAATATGCACTCCGCATAGGTTGTATGTGCTTTATTAAGAATATCTCGCTGGAGATGCGGATAGAAATATCTGGCTAGGGGGAAAATTTTTAGGATGAAACGAAGGTGGGGGCCGAAAACTTTTCCCTGCACCCAAACATACGTGAAAAACCTACTGGCTTGCAGTTTTAAAAGGGCTGAAATTTTAAAGCATGTAAAAAACGTTTTGGGTTCATGTTCGAAAACACAAGTCGAGGCTTACGTTTTTGGGATTAAAGCATTAGGAAGGAAAAAAATTTGGGGGGGTTTTGGGAAAACCCAGTATAGAATATTTTTTTGAAAAAAAATCGCAACGTTACAAAAATGATCGAAAAAAAATTGTTTGCACGGGGAAAAAATTTTTCAAATACCAAAAAATTTAAAAACATAAAATTTAGGGAAAACATGAATATTCATATTTTTGGAAAAATTTTAACTCTAAAATGGGCGTACATAACTTTTACATTTTTACTTGACTAAATAAAAGTAATAAAAGAGGCAAAAAAAATAGTTTCGTTAAAATCCATTTCCCTAGGGGAAAGCATCAAGCGAAAATTAAATTTTATTTTAAAAAATTTTTTTAATTTTAGGGCCGACATGAACGTTTCCTTTACCGAGGGTTAAACAAAAATTTTTTAAAAAAATCTTTAGCAAAACCCTTTGATTTTTAAGTCACTTACTGTACCCTTTTTAAAAATAAAAAAAAAACGGGGTTATAAAAAACATAAAAAGGTTATTTTGTTTTTAACAAAATTGCCAGGGAACCCATTTGAACTTATAAAAAAATTTTTACAGAAAAACCCCCGGTAAAGGAACGGTCGGCAAAAATTTGAAGCTTTCAAGTTCTAAAAACAACGCCCAAAGTTTTTTTGACATGTGATCTAAGGGGGCCCCCTGCCCAAGCGGCTCGCCCCTTTTGCGACGTAAAAAAACCCGATTTTTTTTCCACGATCCATGACAAAACGAAAAATTAAATTTATTTGTCATTTTTAAAAAATAGACATTTGTGGCAGTAAGGGGGATTGTTAAAGACACTATTAATATTTTTTTACATGGGGGCATACACCTAATTTTCAAATTACGTCAATTTTCCCCTTCTTCAACTTTTTGCAACGAAAAAAATAAAAATCTTACCCTTTGTTTCCGACTTTTATTTCGCGCCCTAAAATTTTTGTATATCCGAAATTGAAATTCCAAAAAAATTTTCTTTATGCCCTTTCAAAAGCCCACGTTTCAGGTAACACAGAAAGAAAACCCGCCCTTATTTCCTTTTTTTAATGTTAATAGGGTCAGTTTTTTAATTACAAACTATTTGCAGGTTTCAATCTTAAAGGGTCAAAAATCTAGTTTGTGCCCTTGTGAACTTTTTCAAGCGGGGGCGCAATGCCCGTCATTTGGGGTTTTTTTTGGAAGGGACTAACTTTTTTTTAAATTTTTTTTAAAGGTTTAAATTTAAAATTCATAACTAAAAAAGGGTTTAAAAACGAGGTACACCATCCCCGGGTTTTAAAGCTAAATATACTTAAGCATTACAAAGTTAAAAAAAATGTAAAAACTAAATATTTTCTTGCAGACTCAATGTGCGGGTTCCCAAAAAAGAGGGGAAAGTAGGCGACAATTCAAAAAAATCCGCCCCGGGAATCAAGACTGTAGGTTTTTTACCAAAAAGCGGGTTAAAACCCCTTTACGGGACGGGTTTTGGGTTCCGGGGGAAAAACACGCCATGACGGGAACAAAACATTCCCATCTCCCAACAATTTAGTTTTTAAAAACCTTTTTCAAAAAAATTGTTTTACGGAGCAAAAGGTCCAACTGCTATAAACAGTTAAAATTTGGGTTTAAAGGGTTTTAGTTATTTTTTCGATTTACTTGCAATTAGGGATAAAAAATTTACAAAAATTTACTTTTATACATTTATTTAATTGCTTTCTAGTAAAATTTTTCAAAGCTATTGCCAGGGGCATGAAACCATTAATTTTACTATTGACCTGCCACCCAATTTTTTAAAGGGTATTTAATCACTGTACAGCAAACTTTTTTTTTTGACTGACCCGTATTCCCCATCGGGTTATTTTATAACCCAGAAAACGGGCTTTTGAATATAGACTTTCATATAGCCCCAAAATTATGGTTCGTTTTATTTAAGGGTCCGAAATTAAATTTTAAAATAGTGCAAAGGGGTAGGGTAAAAAGTTTTATCGACTTAGCCAACCCTTAACACGCAGGCCCCCCTTTCAAACGCGGTTCTAGCTTCTAAAAACCCTTTTTCCAAATTTTTAAATGTAAATTTTAAAAAAAACCCCAAAGGCTTTTAATTTTTCCTCTTTACTAGAGTTTTTCCCAAGGGCAAAAATCATACGGGGGAAATCTTTAAAAAAATGTTTAAAAACCAACGCTATTTATTTTTAAATTTTTAAAAACAGGGGTATCAACTTTCGCCAATAAAACGAAAATCTAAAATTTTCAGTTTTTAATTTCCAAAACTAAAATTGCATTTTTAAATCTTAAAGTTTGGGCACCCCCCTGCAGCCCTTTTTTCCAAATTTCAAAGGGCATATGAAAGGGAAATTTCCTATTTTTTAATTCTTCATTTTTTTCTCATTAAAATTAAAAATTGATTTTTCTCAATCATGAAAAATTATACTTAAGTTAAAAAGTTAATGTTAAAAATATTTTCTTTTTTCATTCCCTCCTTTTGGGGAAGGGAGTTTTGGGGCCCCTTTGACCTTTGTCCTAAAACCTTTCTGACCGGGCTTTCTTTTGTAGCAAAAAAAAATTGCCCTCACGGGAAAATCCATCTGACATTTGCCCCTATACAGCTGCAGTTTTGTCCTTTGGCTTTGGGTTGAATTTACTTTTTTCATTTTTGAATACGCTTTTAAAAGGTTTCCAAAAAAAAAATTTTTTAAAATGTAACTTTCTTTTGTTTTTTTTGGGGCCCATTAACCGTAAAAGGGCAATCACCATATAAAAGGGATGTGTGATATCAAAGACAACGGGGGGGCATTTCTTAGTACAAAAAATTAATGACACGGGCCTTTACGTAACTTACAGTGAATTTTTGTGAAAGGCGAAAAACCCTTTACAAAATTTGTCAATTAAGGAACATTTAGAATTTAAATAATAAAAATGGGGACCTTACTAATGTTTTATATTCCCCTTTCCCAAATAGTCATTTTTGAAAATCATTCGGGAACGACCTTCTTTTTCAGCAGATCAAAAAAAAATACAACACATATAAAAGCCCAACATCCATGATCCCTTTCTTTTTAATTTTAAAATTTTTAGACTTATGACCCCAAAACTTTTTTGTTCACCCATATCGTTTAAAATTTTTAACATTGACTGTTTAACGGGCCCTCTTATCCTCAATGTTCCGTTTCGGATTGGTTAACAAAGGGGGGTTGGGTTTGGGTTTCACCGGTTAGCTCGGGCGGTAGAGCACCGCCCCTAACCGGGGCCCGGGACTATTTACTTTTTCCGCCCTTTACACACGGAAAGGAAAAATTTGTTAAAAAGGGTATCGTCTTTTTGATAAATGGGGGGGCCGAAATTTTCCCTTTAAACAAGTTTTTAAAAACCCCCAATTTAATCCCATTTTTTTGGGAAAATCGCAATCTGGGAAAAAAAACATCTAGGGGGAAAAATTAACCCAAGGGCTTTGAAAATTAAAACAAAGAAAATTCTTTTTAGTTAAAAATTTTAATAAAAAAGAAGAACCTGCCTCCCTTTACAAGGGATTAATGGTTTTTCCCCTTTTTTGGGAGTTTACAGAAAATTCTATATATATCGAAGAAAATCAGCTGCCCAAAAGTGCTGGGAGGGCCAAATCCCTAAAAGGGTTTTTAAATAGCCCCCGGCCCAACCCCATTCCTGGGGGGGGGTTTTTGCCTTTGTACCTTAATTTAGGGGGAGGGGTTTGGCCAAGGGGGTTGGGGTTTTTTTGAGGGGGAAATTTCTTTACCCACCTTTTGGGTTGGGTTAAAATTTTCCCTTACACCCCAATTGGGGGAAAAAAAAAACCCTTTACAAGCTTCTTCACATAAATTTCATAAAAAATTTTTCCCTTTCTACATCCTTAAACCCAATCACTAAATCGCCCAGAGGTTCAATCAAAAAGAAAATGGGGTTTTAAAAATTTTTTTGGGTTTAAAAAAAACCCGGGGAATTTTGGGGAAAAAGGTTGAAATAAAAAAACAAGGGATAAAAATACTGTAATTAACGGGCACGGTTTTGGTTCATTTATTTTTTTTGCGACCTATTTTGGAACACCAACGGGCCTTTTTCTTTATCGTTATTCCCAACGGTATCTTCAATCTAACCTGACTTATTATCTTTATAGACTTTGTTTTACTTTTTGTGTCCTTACTTTTAAATTTTTTTCAGGTTTAAAAAAGGGAAAACGCAAAATTTTAAATTAAAAACACCCTTTTTAAAAATCATTCGGGGTTATTGTTTTAAAATAATTTCTTTTTTACAAAATTTTTAAAAAAATAATCTTTCTTTTTAAAAAGTGTGAAATGCAATCCATTTTTAACGCATTTGGGGGTTTTCCTAAAAACGGTCAACTTTTTGAATATTTTCCACACTTAACTGATGTTACAACCTCAAAAACAAGGCCCGGCTACGTTACAAACCCTTCAAGTTGCAGCAAACATATTTTTTAAACCCCAAACATTTTTATTTTTAATAAAGAGTTAGCTGCAAATTAAAGTTTTTTTAAAAAATATGAAAGGGGGTTTTTTTTTGATCCCGCTTACCCATTCTTTTTCGTTTTTTTTTTCCCTTTTAACATATTTTATTACAAATTGAAGTATATATTAAGGGTTTTTTAATCCGTGGTTTTTGTTTTCCAATTTGGTCTGAATCTTTTATTTATTTTATATTATAGAAATATATAGTTTTAAAATTTAATTTAAAAATTTTAAACCCCGGGAACTAAAAAACAAAAACCCATCAACAAAAAATTTTATTAGCAAAAATCAGCTTACCTTCCCTTTTGGCCCCAAATACAAAACAAATATAAATACACAAAAATGCATACCCCATGCTGACTTTGACAAAAGAAAATTTCTTTTAACATTTTATATGTTTTTAAATTTGGAAACACTAGCAAAATTTAATTTTAAAGGGTTAAAAAACCCAACATTTTTATTTCTTTCTTTGAATAAAAGGGTTTCACATAATTTTTCCCGAAATTTTTACTAGGTAAAACCCCGGGTTGCTCCCCCGTCTGATTTCATAAAAAGGCTGCGTCTGGGAAAACCCCCCAAAATTTACTTCCTCACATGAAATTTCAAACCCAGTGAGGCCGAACTAAAATATCAAAATATTTTAAAAATTTCAATTTCACACTGGCTCTTTTCAAAAGACAAAATTTTTCCGCCGTACGATTTTTCCATCATTCCAACTTTTAATAACATTTTTAACAGGGTTTAAAAAATAAGGCACCCTGCAAAATGGTTTAGCCCCCTTTCCCTAATTTTTTTACGGGCTTGATATGCAAAATTTATAATTAATTTTTTTCAAATTTTGTTTGGGAAATTAGGCCAAATTTCTGCGGGGAAAATTTGAGCGACTTTGGGACGAAATTTCATTCCGCTAAAGCGAGTGCAATTTTCGATGAAAAGCTTAATCTTTTTTTTTTTTCCCGGTCTACATTTTTTAAATTTTTTTAAATTATTATAAAATTTTTTCCTTTTTTAAAAAACATGACAATACTGGCTAATTTAAACAAAAAGATCGGGAAAAAAAAGATTTTTCGGGGGTTGGGGGGGTTTAAAAAGTATTGAAAATTTTGGTTTGGCGTATAAGAAAAAATTTTTAAAAAATATTCTTTCATACGGGCGGGTTTTTCCCCCAAATTGTTTTTCAAATTTTGCGAATTTCAAAAAAATTCCCCTTTAAACTTTTTCCGTTGGAACCCAAACCAAAAAATCATTATTTTCTTGAAAAAAATTTTTTACCTTTACAAAGATTCAAATTTTTCCGTGAAAATTTTTAAAAAAAATACGGTTTTCGGGGACTTTTTTGGGTTAAAATTACTGCAAATAGACCCATTTTGTTTTTCAAATCAATCAAACTTTGCATTTGCCTAAAAGTTTAATCGAGCAGGGAAATCACCCCGGCAAATTTCATTACAAGTTTTAGGGAATACCGACCCCGCCAACCCCGGGAAAAACTACACCAACATAAAAAGTTCCCCAAAAATTTCAAAGAGGGTGTACTCAAAACCAGAAACTCCAATAACTGTCAATTTTTTATCCTTTGTCTTCTCCGTTTAATTTCTTAAGACTTTATCTATTTTCTATATTTTATTCGGTTGAAAGCAACGAAACTTTTTGTGAAAAAGTTTTTTTTTTTTAAGCCAGTTAAAGGGGGAAAGCATGTATTAAATTTCGTCCATTCCCGCTGTTTTTATTAGTTTAAAATTATAAATTCCAACATTTGGGGGGCCTTAAGTATCAAAAAGTTGGCTTGGGGACCACCCCGACCCGAAACAAACCGCTTTTAAAATAACAAACGCCCTATATAAATTTTAAAGGGCGTCACGAAAATTTACGGGGGGTAAACACAGTATGAAATAAGGTCGTGATCACGACCCTCAAAGGCGCATAAAAAAACGATAAAAAAAAAAAAACAGCTTTTCAAATTTTGGGGTTTTAGAAACCCAAATACTGGTTTCGCGTTTGTTACTTTTAAATGCTAAAAAGGGGTTTTTACCGAAACTATAAATAGTACCAAAATTATCGGGGAAACTTTAAATTTGTAGTTTACGTTTTACAAGGGTTTCTCAAAATACCACAAAAAGCAAACTTTGCGGGGAAATTTTTTTTTTAATTTTTCCCCATTACGGATTTTTAGGTTCTTTCTGGAAATTTGTGCAGGGATAAACTTTTGAAATTTAACAAAATTTCCCAACCAACCCCATTTCGTATTTTTTGGGCACTTGTTTTTTAAAAAAATTTTTAAAAAAAAGTGGGAAGTTTTTTTTATTAAAAAAAAATTTCAATTTGCAACACATTTGGAAAAACCCCTTACTCAAAAAATGTTATATGTAAAAAATTTGGGGAAGATACACAATTTGCCCAATTACATTCCTTCAAAAATTAAACAAAAAATTAATTCAAGTTTTATCTTGACAACACGGCTTTCACCTTTTTTCATCAAATGAAACCATTTTTTAGTATCCCTCTAAAAATTAGCCCACTTCTGGTTTCGGGGCCCGTCTTTAGAAATTCGCCCCAAGATTTTTCTTTCTTCTGGGGGAAACATTTGGCTTGACACCGCTTTCTTCCTTTTCCCAAACCCTTTTCTAACTTATTTAAAACCTTTTCCATCACGAAGGGAAATTTGGGGAAAAAAGTTTAAAACCCATAAGAAACCAGGGAAGAAAAAGGGGGGACAAAAATGTTATGGATTTGTTTTTCCTTTTGGGGATTTTTCAGCCACCCAGGTATGCCCTTCCCAACACTGAAAAACCCGGGAACAAAAAAGCCAGGGCCAATTTCGACGCACAAAGCCCTTTCCCCCAAATTTCAATGGTTTGGACAGACCAAAGTAAAAAAAAAAACCCCAACAAAGATAGAAAATTAAAAATCCGGTAACATGACCCTCCCTTTCCTTGTCTTCCAGTTAAATTTTTAATTAAATACCTCGAGACATTTTTTAATGGTATAGTTTTTTGAGGGGAATGGTACCCGACCGATTTTCCGAATTTTTAACGTCGACATAAGAACATGGATTGGGAATCAATGGGGTTTAAATCAACCAAGGTTTTCCCGGGTTTTTCGCCATTTGTCTAACCATCCTCCCAAACCCGGGGGGGTTTTTTGGGTTCCTTAATATAAAAAATTTGCTGCAAGTGCTGGGTTAAATATGTCACAGAAAACAGGGGGATTCCCGGCAACAAAGGCTTTTTCAAAACCCTTTAAAAATTTTATCTGGTCCCCCCGCTTTATACCCGTCTGCCAACAAAATAAAGAATAAAAAGAAAACAGCAGCCAAAAAATAAAAAAAACCCAATGGTTTTTTTCCAAAAGGTTTTCCCCAATCAAAAATTTGGTAACAAAGGGGTTTTTAAATTTGGCGGGACAAAAAATTTTACCAAGCCCAAAGGGTTAAAATTCATAAACGAGCAATATTAAAATCTTTTTCCGGGCTAAATCATTGTTGCTACTAAGTACGTCGGCTGCTCGTGTTGTAATCTTTTTCCAAGCGAACGAAATGACGTTAAACGTTTTTAAAATGGGGTTGGGGGTTATGCGGGGAATATTCTGCATTAAAATTTTGCTTTTTATTTGGGCCTACCCGTTGAACATCACAAAAATTTTTGCCGTTAGTTTTCTTCATCCCCCTAATAATCTTTAAAAATTTTCCGCAGGGATGGCCAAGAAAACATTGAAACTGATTCGAACATTTTTCCCAGTAGTCTTAGTCTAAGTTACAAAAAATTCAGCCCGAAAAATATGTGTTTTTTCCCGGCGTCGCCCCATAATACTCATACCCAGATAAAAAAACGCGGGCAAGACACGGGGAAAAATTCCCCCAGTGCCAAGTATCCCAGGGTTCGGTTTTTTTTTTTCATCTTTAAATCTGAAGAGAGGAAAATTTCAATAAAAATTTATTTTTTTAAAATTTTAAAAAAAAATAGTATTAAAAAAAAAATGCAAAATTAAAGAAACGTCGGACAATACTTATAAAATTTTGGGATGGGATGGTGGGGGTTTTGGGGGGGGTGGCGGGGGGGGGGGGGGGGGGTGGGGAGGGGGACAAGGAAAAAGGGGTGGCAAGTTGGGGTAGCAGAAGTTCTTTCAGACAGCATAAAAAAGGACTTTTGAGCAAACAAAAAAAAAGAATTTATTTTACCCCCAACGTCTTAATTTCCATGAAATGCGGGGAAAATGTCTACGTTTTTTTTACTTGTCGTCATTTCTTCTGAAATATCCGTTTTGGGTTCCATTGGTTTCGCTTTGCCACGAACTCATAAAAAAAAAAAAGTGTTTTAACAGCACCGAGCGCGAGAATTCTCTGTAAACACTGTTTCGTCCTGTTAAAAAACCTCCCAAAAGTGACAGGAACAGCATTTTATGCTAAATTTTCGTTTTTTACGGCCATTTATACACGGAGCTTTTTGGGGCGATGCCCCCCATCCTTTATCATTTTAAAGTTTAGTTTATGGGCTTAAATCAGCAGATATATCGCCAGACTTTCAAATTAAACATCACTTAATTCGATTAAGGGAAATGTCCCTTTTGTATTGGGGCCCGGACCCAAATAACCCTTTGCCTCCCCGGCGGCAAGTAATTCTGCCTTTGCGACCGTGCAGACCAAGTCAGGTTGATCAATCTCCTGTTCGTATTCACGTAAATTTTCAGTGAACACCCCCTTTAAAAAAAAAATGGTTTTTGCCCAGATTTAAAAAACGGGCCATTTATTTAGCAAAATTTGCAGGCAAAGTTTAAAAATTCCGCGATTCCCGTCTGGAAGCAAAAAAATATAATACCACAGCTTTCAAATTAAAAAATGATGAGTGGAATTTTGATAGATTTTTAAATTACTGTCTTTGAGGCATTTTTGGACGGTCAAATCACAGGGCCTTGGATCTTTTGTTTTTCCCTTTCATTTTTTATTTTTAAAAATTGCCTTTTTAAATATTTCATTACATTTTTTCTCGTCTATCGTTTTATTTTGAAAATGAAATCATAGTAAAACCAAAACAGTATATATTTATAAATAAATGAAAGCAATTAACAGTCAAAGATTATTAGATATGGATGCTGTGATCCGTATGTTATTGTATATAATATATTTCATAGATAACCGAGTATGAATTCAAGCTTGTTATCCTATATACTTGGGACAACGGGCACATTTTTATGCAATCTCGCCTTTGAATTGGTCGATAGTCAGAGGTCACGCGCAGGGGCCTCCGTGGCCGAGTGGTTAAGGTCGCTGACTTCAAATCACTTGCCCTTCATCGATGTGGGTTCGAGTCCCACTCGGGACGTTGAATTCTTCATGTGATGAAGCCATCCAACTGGCTTACGGAAGGTCGGTGGTTCTACCCAGTTGCACGCTCTTGATGAAATAATGCACGGAGGAGCCTGGGGTCTTCCTCCATCATTAAAGCTGGAATGTCGCCATATGACCTATCATGTGTCGGTGCGACGTTAAATCCAACCAAAAAAAAACAAAAAAAAAAAACAACAAAAAAACTGGTAAATTGTTCCATAACATGTCTATACCTACGAATTTGTCTGAAATACATGTTTTTCCGCCTAAAGAATACTAAACATTGTTTTCAACTTCCACCGGATACGTAAAATATTCAATGGCTAAACTACTTCTTTTACTTATGATAAATGACGTAATGATGGCGTCTCAACCTTTCGGGCGTCAGAAATGTTCACTGTTTCACAAGTTTTCAGTCTCAGGATTTGCCTAAAATTACAATCAATTTCGGCTGATATAACACAAAGAAAGGTGTATGCATATAATAAAAGGTTCATTAAAGCCGTACCTTGACCTGCAATGATGCATTCGGCTGTCATGCATTTCAGCAAGCTCCTCGCGGGATACAGGCCTGGCAAAATTCACTCAAACTGAACAATGCATTGCAGATCAAGGTAGAGCTACTATAATAATTCGTAATGGAACATGTTTTGTTGCTTGACCTTTAAAACATTTCTAAATGTTTAATATTTCTTATGATATAGTTTATCTTCAGTGAACATTTTCATATTATTTGTTTTTGTTTTTGTTGGGTCTAACGTCGCATTGACACATTTATAGGTCATATGGCGACTGTCCAGCTTTAATGGTGGGGGAAAATCTCAGGTGCCCCTCCGCGTATTATTCCATCACGGGTGGGCACTTGCGTAGAACCATCGATCTGCCGTAAGCCAGCTGGATGGCTTCCTAACATGAAGAATTCAACGCCCCAAGTGGGACTCAAACCCACATCGGTGAGGGGCAAGTGATTCGAAGTCAGCGACCTTAACCATTCGGCAACGGAGGCCGCTCATTTATATATTAATTGAGGCTTTATCATTAAAAATATCACAAAAATTATTTATATTGAATTTTAAGTTTGAAATTCTGATTTACTTGTAATGATGGAAAATAATTAACCTTAACTGAACAATTCCCATCAAAATGTTTGAAACACAAAATAAAAGAAATACATTGTACATACCGACCAGACGTGGGAAATTTTTCCAAAAAGTAACTAGGATTGTATAAATCCAACACTATCCCTATATTGACTGTTCAAATACGATCTTTTAAAAATGCAAAATGCATAGACACACGCAATCTCGGTTTAGTGGTTGATCTACTTTTGTTCTTGGGTAGTATGGATTTTATCTACGTCATCTAGATTTCAAACCTCTTTTACGAATCTATCTGAAATTCTCACGTGTCAGATCAGGAAGAAATTGTATCTTGCAAATCTTTAATGGGCTTATTAGTAATACTTTGAACTTTTTGATCCCCATTTTGAATACTTCCTTAAACATCTTTTTTTCTCTCTTATTTTGAAAGAACAGCGGTGGTCGGTATTCATTAACGTTCCAAAGTCGGATTTTAAAATACTTCATTTTATTGATGTTAAATTATCGCATATTCAAATGAAACTTTGCATACAGATACAGACAGCTTGGCAAAGTTTCAGCAGTAAAAATATACCATAAAGTTAAGTGTAATGGATTTTTATTTGTTTCTATGTTTAAGTATAAATTTCAGGCTTTTAACCCTTACTATGCTAAATTTCTATAATGAACTTGTCCATCTTTCAATTTGGACAGTACCATAACTGTTAAAAGGGGTGCTTACCAAAAAGAAATGGCGACAGTGCAGATCATGACAGGTACTGACAGGCTATGATCTACACCGGTCGCAAAGGCAGAATCAGTCGTGTCCAAAATGATAAGGGTTAACGTCAATGAATTCGAATCATGTTATGTTATGTCTTTCAATGTACATGGCTATAGATGTAGATGGTCAAAACCCCTCCAAGACGAAACCATCTCGCAAGAGTTTTGATGCAGCGGACAAACCACTCAGGCAATTTTCACTGGTAGGACAGAACTATCGAAATGAAAAAATCTCTTCCACCATTTTTTGAAAATGTAGGACAAAACCTAATCACAATCCGTGACTCTAGTTATCTCCCCTGACGGTCCGTCCAAGGTATTATCAGACTGACATGAAGTGATAATTACGTCACGAGTTGGACTAGACAAAATAATTTCTAACTGGTCTTGTAGGGTCCGAATGTATTTTAATACTACACTGAATACATAACAATATTGCAGAGAGAACATACTTTCCTAAAGAAGACTGTTCCATGATTCCTTATACAAATCGTCGGTCTATAAATATTTTTTTTCTAATAGATCTACAGTCGAAGAAAATATGTTGATATTGTGAAAAAAATAGTACGGATTTATTTTGATAAAATTAAGTTGCGGATTATTTTCTATCAATGTCGCGATGTCGTGTTGTATTGTTGCCCGTCGTATCGTGTATCGTAAAATGAAGAAAACAAATACATGAGAAAAAATGAATGACTCAACGATAGATGATTTAACGAAAAGAGAACGTTTGACATGCGGAATAATTTTACAAGGAATAAAACTGATATGAGCCGTGCCATGAGAAAACCAGCATTCGCGCAGTCTGGTCAGGATTCATGCTGTTCGCTTTCAAATCCTATTGGAATTAGAGAAACTGTTAGCGAACAGCATGGATCCTGATGAGACTGCGCGGATACTCAGGCTGGTCTGGATCCATGCTGGTCGCAAAGCCACTATGTTAATTTTCACATGGCGCGGCTCATATGTCTTCACGAAATTTTGTACAGGCGCGAACGCAGTATAATGAAAATATTGTGAAAATAAAGTATAGAATTAATGATGGGAAACGATTGGAGAATTTAGCTAATGAAAACCCCAAGGAAGTAAAAATGTAAATAAGACGATTAAAAAGCAAACTGAAAGTTCAAACTCAGTTACTATAAATGACTTGCACGTTATTTTGAGAAAAGCTAAAGGACGAAAATGAAATAAATATCTTTAGGGAAAACACCATTTCGTGTTTATCAACAAATAAACTACACTGTATAACGATGAAATGATAACAGCTGTTACGATTTTGGCAATACTTAAGTTAAAGTGAAACTAGGTTTCAAACTGAGTCATTTTGCATGTCAGTGTCCTTCAAATCAACATTTCTCAATATAAGCAGCACCCCTACCCCCACCCACCCCCACACACAGGCCGCACCTATCTGGAGCGTCAGAGATAAAATTAGTTTAAACAGTATATATTAAATATATCATTTACATAAATCACATACATACAATAAAATTTACAATCAAAAGAATGTAAAGGATCTGAAAACAAGCTTTGTAGGACCACATTCGTAACAGATCGCATTTGTAACAGATTTCGTACGTATGCGATCGCATTCGTAACAGGTACAATGTGTTACGAATGTGTTTGTCCAACATGGGGGTTGACAATAGAAGCATATATGTATCATGTTGAGTTTTATACTGCAAATGTTAAATCAGTTGGTTGTCATCGCAACATCATTAAATGACTGCAATAAGAACCATCATAATTTAGTGTCGTCGTTGTCGACGTCAATAACGTCATAAAATTATTTGAGCCGCATCATGAGAAAATGGGCCTTCGGGAACTTTCGAAGCTTTGCAACCAGTATGGGCCCAAATCAGCCTGTGCATCCGCATATCCTAATCATAGCCCACACCGTTCGCTGTTATTTCAAAGAAGGCTTATTCTACCTGAATATGAAGTTTTCTGACCCTAATTCAGATGCATAAATGCACAGGTCAGCTTTAATATAGAGTTTCCGGAAATTCACGAAAATGTCCGAATGCCAATTTCCCCGTGACTTGGCTCAATTTTTATTATCATTTCTGCATCCACTACCGCTACCACTATAATATGATTACAATTTCAGCTTCTTTTACTGTTACCTCGACTAGCTGAAAGGTAAACCCACATGCTCAGGTCACTGGTTCGAACCCGGTGGCGACATACATTTATAGCTATCTTTCGTTATCCAGAGCTGTCTCAAATTAGGTGACAAACAGGAAATTGCTATGTCCTGGGACAAATTATATACAACTTGTCATGGGCGGAGTCGTTAGCCTTAAGTCTAGGAGGGCCCGACTTTGTGCATGCTGCGAATTTATGTCTATGAGATTTTAAGAAAATACACCCTAGTTTTTAATTACCCTCACCCCACTGAGCTCGCTTGTAAGGAAATAGGCATTCGTTCATTATAATCGCGCCGTGAAATAGCGGAGTTTTTGCGTTCGCGCAGTTATATGTAGGTTCTTGTCCTTGGTATTACTTGCCCATGCAGATTTTTAAATTATTTGGTACAAATGATCAGCATGAATAGAAGGGTTTGTTGCGATCATGATACATGTTGCTATATCCAAGATCAAGGTCACAGCTTTGAGCTTTGGTTTGCTTTGTTATTTTGCCGTAATATATACGTTTGTGTCTGGATCATAACTCGCTTTAGTCAGATTTCCAAATACTTTGGTACAAATAACCACCATTTATTGACAATCTGTAGTGATTATATTACACATATTACTGCAAACGACTCAAATTTTGGCACCAGGTAGAATGGTTTTGATGATTATTTTGTTTGTTTGTTTGATTCAGAGCGCCTGATTTCAACAGTATTTAGGTAATACAGTTTAGGGCAGTTAATCTTACCATTGATCCTACCAGTTCAAGATCATGATGATGATGGTGATTATGATGATGATGATGATAATGATGATAAAATGTCAAAAACATTAAAATCAGTACAACATAATCTTTATGTTAGTAACAGACAACTTCCCAGCTGGAAACAGCACCGATAGGCGAAAATCGCAACAGATACGAGTAGTTATCATCCGATTTCGAACGTGTATCCCCCGTTACTCTAGTCGATGGTTAGTTCCTCCCATAGTCTGTTACACTAATCTGTCTTAGCGAATACGTTAATATGTAGTATTTAACGCGTGGAGGAGTCTAGTTCCTCCCATTAATATTAACTGAAATTATACTCTGGCTCATATACGAGTTTACTTACGGGTCTGGTAAAACGCACCGACACACGTAAAGTCTTAAATGGGTGGATGAGATACACAATAGCTCTGAGAATTCCGGCCCTGACTGGGAATTCAACAGGCTCCGCCGGTTTCGTAATCTGCAAAACTATCTACTGCACCCATACGGATGGAGTTACTTGTGTCGCTCCTATAGAGATACAAAATAAGAGTATTTCCATACGAATGCAGACACCAGGCCAGTTTTGAATAGGACATATATCATTTGATGCATCCATTGTCTTCAGTATTAGTTGTTTTTATTAATTCATTTTTTAAAAAATTTTTGATGATCAAAACAATTCGAATCGACAAAGAAAAACAAAATGAAAACGAAAAACCTATCTTGCAGCGAACTCGCGCACGCCGACGACATCAGGATCAGAACAATAACATTGACTGAGCAGTCTTCGAATAGTCAAGCTAGTCACTATTTAAAAGTATACATAAATGTACATATACCCGGTGTTCTATGGAAAAAAGCTTTTACTATGTTAGATGAGATTTTGTTTGAGTGCATTTTATTATTGTTGATTAGATACAATCGTCGATTTGCCGATTATAAAAGTTGAACAGGGATTGCATGTGGTGTGCATCTTCCCCTTTAATCATACATATTCATTTATTCATGCATTCAGTAAAAATGAAATCTTACAAACCAAAACCGATATGGGAAATTTATAAGTGACATGTACATATAGTACCATGCTATTATGAACAGACCAGTCATGATAACGGTAGCCTATTCTTTCCAAGTTTAATTGCCAGATAACAAACCAGTACAAAGATATTAACTTGACCGGAAATATCCCTCTAATCAACAAGAGAGTAGTCATGGCCCACTATCGCTAACATTAGTAATACTACACTAAACATGTAATTAAATCTGCGGTGTTTTTGCCATTTCAGGGGTCATAACTCTAAGACAAATAGCGTGATGTGGCTACTCTTCGAGGGAAAAAAGCAAGATATTAATGATATATAATTTCAATGCAAGTTTGATCAAAATCAAATAATAAACGTGATCTATGTCATGTTTACAATGGTTTATACCCCAGTCACACATACGGCGCGGATAGCTACTTCTAGCTACGGAGAGAAACGTAATAATCCATATCGATCCGTACCTGAGCCGTACCTCAGAGTAGTCATTCGTATCAATCCGTACCTAAACGTGGTCAAAACGTATTCAAAACTTACTCCAAACTTGCAAGTTTCTCCAACTTTTGAACATGCACAAAAGTTTGAACGAACCGTAGCCATTTGAGCGTGACTTTAGTCCAACTTGGCTGAAACATTCATCCGTAGTTAAACGTACTTAAAGGTAGTTATCCGTGCTGTTACGTACCTCGCCGTAGCTGAACGTAGTTATCCGAGGCCGCTCGTACTTAAGCATAGTTCAACGTAGTTTACCGCAGACCCATCCATGCGCTGGGCAAGTTGCAAGGCGCAGTAAAACGTAATTCAACGTAGTACCTAGTATCTATCTGTACTTATTCGCGTCCTGTATTGTTTTGTTTGTTTCCTGTTTCTCACCATTTTTCCCGTACTAAGACGTACTGCTCCGTAGTTATACACCCACAGACTAATCCTATCCGCACCGTACCTCAACGCATGGACATATCCGTATGTGTGACTGTATCTTAAGTCAGCAAATTTTGTCATTTTAGGGGCCATAACGCAAGGACAAATGGTGCTATACAGCTGGTTTAATTTTCGCAAGGAACCCAGATGGTATAGATATATAATTCTATACAAGTTCGGTCAAAATGAAATAATAAATATGGTCTCTATTGTGTTAACAAGACTAAATTAAGCAAATTTTGCCGTTTAAGCCATTACTCCGAGACAAATAGCGCGATATGACTGTTTTTATAAAGGAAGTGAGATCCTTTATAAGTTTAATAAAAATCAAATAATTAATGAGGTCTCCATTGTGTTGACAAGGATAAAATCAGCATGTATTTTTTTTTTTGCCAATTCAAGGGCCGTAACTCCAAGTAAAATGGTGCAATACGACTGTTTTTGAAAGGAACCGAGATCTTATAGATATATAAGTTGTGTGCAAGTTTAGTAAAAATAAACAAAGAATGTGGTCTCTATATCTTTCACAAGGCTAAAATAAGTAATTATTGCGATCTCTGGGGCTATAACTTCAATACGAATAACGTGATGTGGCTTGTTTTTGAAAGGAACCGAGATATCATAGATATATACACGTTCTGTGCAAGTTTGTAAAACTCAAATAATATATGTTGTCTCTATCGTATTCACAAGAAAAATGTGAATGGACGGACGTTCGGACGTAGGATGACGTAAAAAAGATGATCACGATAGCTTACTTTGTTTACTTCGTACAAGTAAGCTAAAACATGTTACAAATGTGTTTCAGATGTAAAAATGCACTTTTTTGTTCATTTTTCTGATTGAAAATGACATGTGACAAATGTGATCAGATGTCACATCAAAAATCGTCATAGATCACATTTGTCTCAAAAATTGTAACAAATGTGCTTGATTTCTGTTACATATGCGATCTCATTTGTAACACGTGTTACATATGCGATCTCATTTGTAACACCTGTTACAAATGCGATCTGTTACGAATGTGGTCCTACAAAGCTTTCATCGAAATTTATATTATTTCATTTCCTTGAGAGTAAAACATGTTATAAGGATAAGGTGTAACAAAAGTATGGTTTTTGTCTAGTTATTTGTTAGTTTAGACTCTTTTTATAGTTTTTAGCTAGTTAAGTATAAAAATTTTGAAGAGATAAAATTAAGCTTTTAATGGAACCCGCATTCAATAAATGACAAATACAATGTTGACTAGACCTGGCTCTTTATTGCACATAATGGTCATTGTGTCAACAGCTGTGTGAAATATAATATCATTGTAATTTGCAATCTTTCTCGTATTTGGTCATATGTCTTTGTAACCTTTTTGCTGATAGGCGAAGAGCGTTGAACGTTTTATTTACCATAGCTACGCATTACCGGCGCAGTCGCCTTTTGTCTGACATGATTTAAATTTTATCGCTAATAATTATCTATTATCGCTATAATTATTAGCACTGCGCCAGAAAAATACGTCGAAGTGCAGCAACACGTCAGTGCGACATGCACCTAGAGTGTGCCATCATTCGGACGTAGGAGGCGAAAGTAAACAACATTTTAAGTAAGTGAGTTTCACTGTTTATAATGCATGTTATGTCGTCATCGACTCGCTTAGATAATCAGGCGGTTGTTTGTTATGTAGAAAGAAATTTTGGTGAAAAGCAACTGTCATTTATAAACTAATGAAGCAGACGCCACAAAAATGTTCGATCATTTGTGTCCTGATTTTTCAAGTGGTACAAACGATTCGCAAATGTCCCATACTTGCTTAAAGACAGCGAAGGTGAAGGGCGAAAACAAAAAATCCGTGAGCGTTATCGTCAATGAATGACGCCTTGGATAAAGACCAAGTACACATGTCTGGGATGCTTGGCATAAGTGTTCATACTTTTCAGTATTCTAACCAAACAACTCATTATGGCTTAAGTGTTGTTCATCAAAATTAATAAAAGAAATTTACAAATATTGAATAATGCAAACCAAATGAAAGCATCTCAATGAAGGCGCGACGTCGTTAAAATATGATCACCGTGCGCCGGGTTCTTTCGAAGTAGCGTAACTCCTGACTGACTGTATGATCAGAATCACATCAAGTTTACAGTGCAGTGAGCAGAAAGATTGCGAATCACGATGGTATATGCACATAATGGTTATGCAAAACAATTTAAAATGAACCTGATTGTGAAATAATCTCAAACTTATATAAAAGTGCCCGAAGTCGCATTTGTATAAAATGTTGAATAAATAGATACATGAATAATAACAAAAAAATGTTATGTGTTCCTAACAGCTATCATAGAAATATCAAGAAATAATAACAAATGCAGAATGAAACAAAATAACAATATCCTGAAAATGAAAATACGAACTGAGACAGCTCTGTGTATAAAGATGTCTTTCAAAGTCTGTGAATTTACATATTTCATGTCGCGTCATATCAAATTTAAGCCAAAGTAATTATCTCTTGTATACTTCAGATACGTTAAGTTGCTAACCTTTACAGATATTTCATCGCCAGCTTTTAGATCAGCAAGTGATGAAACGTAGCTACTGTAGGAATTGAAATATCTGTTTCCGGAAACAGTGTGAGGCTGCAGGTTTGAAACTACTTCCGTTTCTAACTCAGAAAGAATGTTGAATTTATAGATTCCATGTTTTATTGGTTTGTTTGCATCACTTATGTTTGGTTTTCCCGTTTTGGGGTTACACGGCTCAAAGAAGTCAACAAAGGAATAGATAAAGTATGTTCCGGAAACCGGTACAACTAGCCGTCCATTTCTGTACCGGATACCGTATCTTAGAAAGCCACTTGTGTCATAGAGTTCTCGGCCGTGTCGCCATACTCTGATTGGTGTCATTTCCTGACCAACATCAGCTGAAAATATAACTGCATATGAAGTGTTACATTAAAGACCGTAGGAAAAAGATTTTGACTTCAATACATTGAGGGAGCCCGTCCGCTTAGCTCCGTAGGGAGAGCGTTGGTCTCCGCGAGTTCGATCCCCGGGCGGGGCGTATGTTCTCCGTGACGATTTGATAAAAGACATTGTGTCTGAAATCATTCGTCCTCCATCTCTGATAATCCATGTGAGGAAGTTGGCAGTTACTTGCGGAGAACAGGTTTGTACTGGTACAGAATCCAGGAACACTGGTTAGGTTAACTGCCCGCCGTTACATGACTGAAATACTGTTGAAAAATGACGTTAAACCCAAAACAAAAACAAACAAAAGAATCATTGCATTGAGATACAAGACACTCAAACATTTGCCAGAAACGTAATTGTTGTTCAGTGCTTTGATTACTTCTTTGATTATTACACACCATTTAAGGAATAAAAAAGGAGCAGAAGCGTACTTGTATTAATTTCAACAGGACGACATGTGTACTTCTGAAATCATTCCGAGGACCTTATTAGCTCTTCGGAGTGTTTAAATCAATTTAAACATGCTACTGCTATAACATATTTTTTTCGAATTTCATTTTTATGCGTAAAATCATAGATCAAATATGGTTAGCGCTGTTAGAGTGTAACAATAAAGATAGCTTAAAGTATGATTTGTCTTATTAGAATAAAAGATAAATGTAAAATTATATATCCTACGAGAGCCACTCACTTAAAAGTGCCACTGCTTTTATATATTTAAATGTTTATTGCATGAATCTTAGATAATCGTTCAGGTTACTTCATTTCAAAATCAGTTAGTAGTTCAACAACATTTAATACTGATATCTCTGCAAAAACGTAAAAGAGATATCCTAACTTTTGCTTTACAAACCAATGGTCCATCTGATGTAACAAGGCTTCGTCTGTGGTTAATTTTTTTATTGGGGTTAACATGCCAAACACATACCCTTACAACACAGTTATTACCCTTAGGGGTATCGAATGTTCAAAGACTCTTATAGTTTTCACTCATAATAAAATTGAGTGAAAACTATAGAGTCTTCATACCCTTATAGTTTCTTCAATTCCGTTTTAAGAAAAACAGAAACATTCTTTCAGTCAAATAGTTTGCAAGAAAACGCGTTATCGACCATGAATCAAGACATTTGTTTCAGATTTAATAGATGCGGCCGCGAGTCTTTTATTGTAAGGCAAACGAATTTTGGAGTAGTCATGCGAATGCACCCACTGTCAGACAATTCGTCGATTAACATGAAATCATAGATCCGTCCACAAATCTACCATAAAGTGTAAGGAATTTTCATAGTTTGGTGACAAAAGATACTGAAAAGGCCTTCGAAACACATAATTTATTTCAATGTAGAAAGAGAGACCACTCCGCTTGTACTATTACTACCGTTATTTGCCATTCTAACACGACCCGATTTATTTCCCATTAAACAAGTAGAAATCACTGTTTGTTACTTCGCATTTGAACTCCAAAGAATGATCTTATGCAGCAACAAATCACTGTTTGGATTATATCACTTCACAATAAAATTTTCATTTGATCACAGCTCTTAACTACGCCGGAATAATCTTACCCTCTCTAAGATCCGGATGCTCTTTCCCAGTCACCTTAGCTGCAGGTTTCATCTCCCAGTAGTATTTGTCATAAATGCTCATCAAGCGGACTCTGTTTTCATCCAGATATTTTTGTTGTCTTTCTTCATCTTCGTGCTTTATTCTTTCGTACTCATTAGATATAACCTAAAGCGAATTAATACAGTATCCTTAGTTACGTGAGAAAATGTTAGAGATTACCAGATTTTGTCTCAGGTGGTCACGTTTTATTTTGTCGTAATAACAAGAGATTGTCTGTCTGAAATAAATGAATACATATCATATTTAGAAGATGAATTTGAAAATCATGATATGAACCTGAAAAATATCTTGAAGATAAATCAGAAAATCATGAAATTGAATCTGAAAAAAAAATTAGATGAATCTGAAAATCATGAAGATCAATCTAAAAAAAAAAAAAAGAAGAAAAGAAAACGAATCTTTAAATAAGGAAGATGAATCTGAAAATCATGAAGATAACTGTAAATTGATCACCGGGAAAAGTTTTTGTTGGTTTGACCAAAAACAGAAATTTATATTTCCTACCTTTACAGAATCAAATTTAAGAGCTTTGACCTATAACGGTTTAGCTAGTGGCTTTTTTCATAAATGTGATTTTTTATATGGACCCCTTGCACATCTTTGTTTCAGTCCACTTTCTGTGTTAGACAGATATATGCATTTTATCTTTGTTTTCACGCAGCCAGGTTTCCAAAGTTTTTTATTTGCATCCAGAATACAGTTTCATGTGCATTGTATAACTGTATTTTCTTTCCTTTCAGGATGTCAGAAATTACTTTTAACATCCTCGACATTTGTAATCATATTAAATGTAGACAAGAAAACAAACAATCATTTATTACCTTTCATTTACAGTTTCAGTGAAACTTGTTGCTTGGGCATGTTACATTGAACGGAAGGAAGGTTTGGTTTCGGGATGCTGTAAAGATCATTAGCATTTAGCAAAGTTCTGTTTGTTCAACGTTATAGGTGCACAGATCAGTGTGCAGGTGCATAAATTAGTGTATATCCTTAGGACGGCCAGCACATATTTATGCAATCTCGCCAGGCATATGTATGTTTTTGACAACACAGAAAATGACGTCACTCGACCTTCAGCTATTTCCGGAAGTAAATAAAATGAAAGTAGAAATGCTAAACTTGAAAACGAAAGCCGCAGTTTGATTCGTAGATAGTCAGGGGTCACGCGCAGGGGTCACCCCGTCTAAATGTATGCGCGTGGACTTCTTTTTTTGTTTTTTTTTGCTATTGGGGAGCCAATTTTCAGCACTTTATTACGATTTGAAATTACCTGGTCTTTAGTACAGCATGTCTGCGTTTAATCTACGAGAAAATATTTTAGCTCTGGATAAACAGAAATCCCACAGGGCTCCGTAACGGATCAAGGGTACATTGATAATTTTGGAACTTCATCAAATCACTCAAAATGTCATTTTTGATGTTGTCTGAGAGTGTCAGTATATGCCTCAGATGTAAGATATAACCGTATTTGAGAGCTGCAGACCTAGACATTTCAGAAATGTTTTCAAAATAAGTTTCGTGTAATAAATGTTGTTTCTACGGAAGCGTGAAAGGGCCATCAGACGCTAATACGTTTTAGTACTTTAAGGCTGCGGAAAGGATATGTGCACAAATTAATATTCAAGTGCACGAATTAGTGTAAAGGTGCACAGATCAGTATATAGGTGCACATATTAATATGTAAGTGCACAGACTGGAAATGTTGGAGGTATTTTTAGACCCTCTTTGGTCAAGGTCATTGTAACTTAAAATAAAATTTCCACTCCTGTTCAATTAGTTCATTAACAGTAAAACAGGGTGTCGGGTGTAAGACTACTGCACTGACGAAAAAGCGTTTGCCATTACGCTTCTTAAAATATAATTTCTACCTTCCGCAAAATACCTTCAGTTATGATAAAGGTTGAAGGAAAGATTAGATATTCTCTGTCACTGCTACTTATAATGGAATTTCCGTTTGTGATTGATAACTCACACAATACATTTCTTATTCATCTTATGACGATAAAAGTGGGAAACCAGGTTTCTAGGAATGCATAGTTCAATACATTTTCTAGTCCTTTCAGTTTCTCTTCCTGTTTTCATATATTATTCGAAGAGGATTCCAATCGTGAGTAATTTATCACACGATGTAACGAGAAACGTTCGGCGCATGTTACTGTATTCGGCACAGGATGATATTGTCAGAGCACAAGTAGAGTGCTATTTTCGGAGTATAATGCTATTTCTGGCGAATGTTGCTGTTTTCGGTACAGGATGTTGTGTTCGGCGCAGGATAGATAAGTTAATTTGAAATATCTTGTCTGTTAAGTGTTCTCCTCAAGTATATACCCGGTACCCACCCCCTCCCCCAACACTTGCCTTATCATGTATCATGTAGCAAGTCTCAAACCTCGTACAATTGTGAAATATGTTGATTTAAAGGAACACGGGAAAGTAAAAAATGAACCTTTACGCAATTCTCTGAAATTATAATGATTAAAGCAACATTTCCTAAGAAATTATATAACAATGATATAAAAAATCAGAAGCGAAAAAGAAGCAAAAGGTAAAGAAAGTAAGTCAAAGTAAGTTAATGAAATTAAAAGAAATGGAAATAAATAAAACAAAACGTTTCTTTTTAAAGATCCGACAGGATAACAGATAAGAATACATTGCCCGTTTTTTGTTATACAGGTTTAGAGTAAATTTATAAAATAATATTAAGACATAACACTTGAAACACTTACTCTCATAAGATATTCATGTAGAATACGAGGTGTTTTGCCACATATTAATTTTCCTTGTTCATTCGGCAGACATACGGTGTCATGTTTAATGGTTGTCGGCAGGTCTGGCATAGACCAGACAAGCACAAGAACGATAGATAAATCGACAACAACCGAACCTAGTACAATAATTACCAGCCACTTCACCACAGGTCCCATTACTTTGTCCCTTTTTATCTGAATAAAAGATCCGTTTTCAACTACTGCACTTTATTTATTTCCCTATATTTTTTCTATATAACTTCCTTCAGACAACAGTGTCAACAACATTAAATGGTGACAACTTGATATATGTACTTATTATGATGTTTTCTTGTGAAACAGAAATTAAAGGATACATGTTTTAAAACAAGTACTTTGTCAATTATATCTATTTTATTTTGGCTTAAAATTAGGAAAGAAAATACGTTATAATTTTTCCCACTTTCAAGAGATATCCTACTAGTGAACTAGTGTTAACACGTAAACTTCCTCCCACATATTCTAAATATACTAATTTCTTTCCTGAAACCAGATCCAGATGAGTCAGTAACAGGTCAAACGTTTTCACAACAACTGTTTTGTACAAAATGTTTAAAGTCCGAAGTGCTCAGTGAATATATTCTTAGAATCACATTTACATACTTCTTCCTCTGTAGGTCCTAAATATTGTACCGAGTACCTGAGAGATATGTGGAATATATGCAGTATTGGTTTCTGCGTTGCTGAGAAAAGAATAGCTAGCGGCCTACAATTTTCGGAAAATGAAAAAAAAAGGTTAGTACTGCCAATGTATAAAATAGATATACTAAGTTTGTTTGATTAGACGCCAATGCAATAAAAGCAAATTATTTATCATGTTGCCATTGACTGTAGACGTTACTAAAAACAGGGGGTTAGACGTTACTAAAAACAGGGGGTTATTTTCTTATGCAATTCATACCTACCAGTTCCCGATTTACCTTGATTTTATGAACGCTCTATCAAACCATTTCCATGACATTCATAACAGACATTACTCTTAGCGATGCTACACTGTCATTGATAAATATCAAATCTTCCTTTCGAGAGAGCTATCTAACTTGGTTACTGAAGGTCAGTGATTCAGCCCCAAGAGTCCGAACTAGAAATAATGTCATTTAGGGCATCTGTGGGCTTCCTCCTCCATCAACCTTTTGGGAGAGCAAAAAACGGAAAACAAAATGAAGCCAGAATCAGAGGTTTGATGCACTGGCTTTCCAACCCGGCTTTACATATATGTCTCACTACATCCGAGGTGAGCGAATGTACCAGGCTCCAAGATCGGAGCGCTGAAGTATGGGACAAATCTCAGTAGCTGTGCAATATCAAACGCTGATTCTAATGTTTTGAAACTGGTCACGAACATAACCTAGTATAAGCTATTTTCTTTACTTAAAGACCAATGAAATAGTTAACACATTAAATAAAAAATAAATAACATTTAAATAACATTTTATTCAAATTCAAACCTAGAATAACAGAAACAAACAAAATAATACAGATTTTGAAGATACTTACATTTTTTTTGGATATTTTAGATTTGATATACTATAATTCATTATTCAAAATAAGTTTACACATTCTAGCACTGGATATGAATGTTGTTTGAAAAAGTATGCATATAATTTTCCTTGAGATCACTACAAACAATATTGAAATAGAAAAAAATAATTAACAAAGTTATGGCAATATATCAACATGCTTCAATATAACGTTTTATTAAGTTTCATGTTATTATTTTGATTACCTCCCCTTAAGTGTATTTCTCTTCAATATAATATTATTATGAATTGTTCAGAAAAAAGTAGCGAGATTGCTTTGTTTAGAAATGTAAAGTCTGCTTCTTATAAAATACTTTGAGGGTCAATGGTCTATTTTCTGGAGAACACAAAACCTTTTATTCAAAAATATTTTTCACAAACTTTAACTTTTGTCTGACATAATTATCTATGCATGTAATATAACCCATGTTATATATAGACCTTGTTTAGAAACGAACAAAACAATAAGTTAGATATTCTATACAAAATGGGCCCTGTACACTAGAAATATTTATTAGACAGAGCGAAATATGTATATCCCTACACAGTCACGTCTACAAAAAGTAAACATTCCAGTTTTCTCATTGTAATTTCAGTTGTGACAGAATTATAAACATGCACATTTCAAAAATTTGAAATTGAAAACAAAAGCTCTGTGTTCTTTACAAAATACACTTTGAGCGCTCAGTGTGTATCAAAAGCTAAAATGTATATTTCTACACTAAGAAACCTCTCTAGATAATTTCTGTTACTTTTTCTGAAAGAAACAAGTTTGTGTATATATTCTTACATAACATGTGCATAGAAAACAATATCATTAAATACATGCATGATAACTTATGTGACTAATCAATCAGAAGTACAGAAAATATATAAATGGTTAAATTAAACGTATTTTTATACATACAGTCCCTTTCTTTTTAAGAACAAAGCATTTAATTATATACAAACATATAAGGCGCTTTTAAAAAATGCTAGTTTTACTAGAATCACAAAAACTAAAAGAAGAATTACAAATCACTGTTCATGATATTATGTCGGCAAATAATATACAAGTACAAAAAATAAGAATATTCACTGTCTGGCTCATTTATTCTGTTTGGCCCATGCAGACAAAGTAACAACCTATCTAATAAAAGTGTTTAACCTCCAAGTGGATGCTAGATCTACGCAAACGTTCATAAAATAGCTATTTGTCCAAGAAAATGGAGGAAGATGTAAACATGCATCGTAAATCAGTAAATGTCTTCTTATATATGAATTTCTAAATTATTCTTAACATTATGACATCACACAACAAACAGTCACTTTTCCACGTCCTTATAAACATGTATAAATATTCTATAAATTGTTTAAATAGTATACTGATTTTATAGAAATGAACTGGACTTTATAGCCAGAACGAATGCGACCGGCATATCGGGCACCACAGGTTTAAAAAGAAACAAAAAATCATCATCGCGATTGCTGAGACGGGATATATACTATACAAAAATAAAATATCATCATCTCGATTGTTGAGACGGGATATGTATACTGAACAAAACCAAAGTTTATCATTTTGGAAAGTTTCGTCTAAGCATTGGTCCGACAAGATCCAGAATACGTATTCACAGTCTCATTGAATAACATCAAAAACAACTTCATATTAAACAGGTTTTGATAAAATATCCTATGCCTCCATATTTCCAACAATGGGGATCTTGTCCTGGTTTAGACAAGGAAGTTAAACGACTGATATGAACTATAAAATGAGCCGTGCCATGAGAAAACCAACATAGTGGCTTTGCGACCAACATGGATCCAGACCAGCCTGCGCATCCGCGCAGTCTGGTCAGGATCCATGCTGTTCGCTTTCAAAGCCTATTGCAATTAGAAAAAACTGTTAGTGAACAGCATGGATCCTGGTCGCAAAGCCACTATGTTGGTTTTCTCCTGGCGCGGCTCAAATGATGATTTAGCATGGCTTCAGAAATGGACAAAATACTAAAAAAAACAAACTGTTTATCATTTCAACAAATTCAGGAAATTTCGTTTTAGTCATCAGGCTACAAACATACAGTCAACTTTAAAAGAAAGATATATTTCAGGAAAGTTAACCAATGAAGTTTGTTCATCTGTCGAAATTACCGTATATTTTAGGTTCTTTTCTACTAATATTTTTTTTTGTGTTAATTTTCTTATAGTAAATATTTACCTTCTTAACTGGTTATGAAAATATTAAGATAATTTGACAAGCATAAAAATTAAACAAACAAAATGAAAATGAATACTGCATATTTTTTCAATGAGAGGTTTCTAAAGTGAATCTAGTATAAAAAAACATGTTCTACCTTATCTATTACTTTGTCAAAAAAGAATATTTATATTTAATTTGCCACTTCAGCGAAACAGCTTTAAACGTGATACGAATATTGGATTTCAGATGTCGTGTATATATTCAAGATGTAACAATCCCAGATATGTTTTATGAAATTAAAGCAATAAACATTACAAAGTTTGTTCAGTTTTTATTTGGATAATCCTCCAATAACTATCTACAATTTGAATTTGAAAACAATTTATCAGCATGTTCGACCTCGACCAGCTAAACTTAAATGAAATACAGTCAAACCTGTCTACAAAGACCACCCTTGGGAGAGCCAAAATGAGGTCTTTATTTGGAGGTGGTCTTTATTCACAGGTTAAAATACACTGTAAATGTTAAAATGGGAAATAAAACATGTGGTCTTTAAAGCCAGGTGTCTCTGTTCAGAGGTGGTTTTAACACAGGTTTGACTTTACTGTTATCCATAATACACTCCATACTTTATGAAATATAACATTAGAAAAAGATTATTCTGTGACACCAATTTTCCATTCAAAAAACAGAAAAATAATATCACACATAATGTCAAAATTTGATATGTATTTTTATCACATTTAATTTTCAGTTATAAAACTTAAATGTTGCGATCTATGGAAAGTTGCTAAAATGATTTAATTAAGGTTTTCAGCTTTAATGGAAAGTAGATAGAAACGATCACTTTTGATTTACAGTTACTAAAATAAATGTTGCAATGTATATATATAATAGTTAGAAATGGCCACATTTTGTTTACAGTTATAAAAATGAATGTCCCGATGTCTGGAAATTAGCTAAAATGATATAAAAATAAATGTTGGAACGTATTAAAAGTTACTAGAAATGAGATTTGTTTTCACCTATACAAATAAATTGAAAGTGTCCAGAAATGACCACATTTATTTCTCAGCTTTAAAAGTAAATGTTCTGATGTATGGAAATTAGCTAGAAATGATATTTGATAATTGGATTGGATTTACCAATTTCTTGTCTACAGCATATGGACACCAAAGAAGTTCATATGAGGCACTGGAACAAGTTCTGTTTTGTTGTGAGCCTTTACTGCTAGTTTATCTCCCTCTGAAAGCTGGAAGGCGCCACCAAGGTAACTTGTAATTGTCTGTCTATTCGATTTACTCGCACAGTGCGAGTTCGATGTTTTCAAAATAATCTTCTCTCTGGCATATTTGTCATGCATTGTCCCAGCTTCTATGAGAACGACAGAGTGCTGGTAGATAGCCGGAGCATTGTGTTGACTTTGCGAGTTCATATCATGGTCTAGGACTATTTGACTGTATACTTGGTACAGTCCAGATTTCTTTATTTCAATGAAGCCATGCTGTTTGTGGTGGGTAAGTCCACCTTCATCTGATTTAATTGCCATTTCTGAGTCACCATCCCAGCGCAACTTGTGGTGTTCGGCTGAAAAAAAAAATTGTACAGTTAAAGAAAATATTACAATCTAAGATTTGTTGTTCTGCAATTAAATTAGATTATGAGCTGTGATTTCATCGATGTCATAGATGTATACTAGTTTATGAAATAAAATTATTAATATATAACCATAAATGTGTAAACATCTGCGATCTTTACATTTAAACTACATTTAAAACTTTGAACATTTATGTTATATTATTCCTCAATTTCATCATTATAAAAGGCACAAAAAGCTATACAGTAAACACGAAATAAACATATTTTATGCATTTAACTAGAAATTTGTCACAGACACGGATGCCCCCGCAACATGAGAAAGGTCACTGGCATGGTACTGCTCACGAACTAAAAGAAGGAGCCTTGGCCATATTTATTTACAACAAGAGTGCCAAAATGTGGCAATATACGCCCGTCTTATCAAATATACACTAGCACCTGCATATGCAAATTAAATTTTAATTCTGTGGGTGTGTAGGAATTATCGTTTGTTAAAATTATAAGTCCACAAAAAAAACTAAATACACCTAAAATTTGAAAGTAACATCTATGTTGTACCACAGAAAAGTGGTCTTGGTTTTTCCCTACAGTCAATTATAAAAAAAGTTACAATATAAGTTATTGATAGTAAAAACTAAGGGAAGTTAATCTTAAAAAGAAAAAAACAATTTCTAAGTCCACACAAAATCCTTAACTGGTAGAGGTAGGTCAAAATACATCTCAAAATTGGATGTAACATACAGAACTACAGAAAAGTGCTCTTGATTTTTCCCTACGACCAGTAATAAAAAAGTTACAATACAAGCTATTTATAGTAACAACAAAGGAAAGTAATTCTAAACAAGGGACCTGGTCCTTGCGCATGACATTCTATCTCATAATGGTGTAAAATTGAGCCAAGTTACATCAAAATCCTTCCATGCATGAAGAAGAAATGCTCAGGACAATGTCATTCTTGTACGTGACATTTGGCCTCTAATGTGACCTTGACCTAAGACGTAGCGACCTGGTTTTGCGCATGACACATTGTCTATCCATGCTTATTGTTTGTGTCAAATTATTTTTAAATCGGACCATGCATGTCAAAGTTATGGGCCGGACACGAAGAACACATTATCAGTATATATGTAGTAAAAATTGGCTAAGTTCAACCAAGAACTGTGGCCTTGACCTTTGAGCTAGTGAAATGGTTCTTGCGCAAGACACATTGTCTATCCATGCTTATCATTTGTGTGAAATTATTATGAAATCGGACCATGCAGGTCAAAGTTATGGCCCGGACTCGAACACCACCCTTTCCCGAACACACAAACAAACGCACAAACAAGCACACACACAGACAGGGGTAACACTATATGCCCCAACCCCATTTTATGGCGGGTGCATTAAAAGTATTGTTTATTAGGTTAAAAAGAAAATACTTGATAAATGAGTAACTAGTCAAAAAGCGAATAATTATTCCATTAAAAACTTAATAATAATGTTTTCTAACAAAATTAGTACTATATGACAGTTAGTGTACATGTAGATCTACACACACATTAAAATTGTACTTTTTTATATTTAGCCAAATTATATATATTCTACAATTAGAATAAAATCTATTTACGAAATATTTGAGTTAAAGTTGAACCTATGTATCTTATAAAATTTTCTTTGATATATACATGAATATACTTGAAACTGATAAATATACCTGTTTGTTTTTCCGTTTTTCCAACCAGTTTGATGATCGGTTTTCGTTTCGATTTGGACTTGTCTAAGTTGTCTTCATCATTACACTCGTAACGGATGAACTGTCGGTCATCTGCCAAGAAAGAGCTTTAGGTTAGTATAATTTCAATATACATATCCAACGACGAACTGTTTTCAACATTTGTAAATATGAACTATTAGAAAATGATGAAATGAGTCACACTGCACATTGCATTGTTTACCTCATGTGTAAGAGCATATCAAAGCAATTAAATTTACTGTATCTTGTTATAACTACAATGTACTTTGTTCATGATCAAAATCAAGCAAACGAAGCATGCTATCATGTTGCTTGGTCGCATTCCATGCTTCCCATGGGACTTTTCATCATAACAGCAGAACTTGTGGTGGCTGTAAAAAGTGTCTCCATACTTTTACTGAGTGTTTTTATATATTTCCGATCCTTTGGGATCATGGAAATTGTAATAAATTTCCGCTTAAACCGGTGCTAGGGGGCATGAAAAGTGCCACATATTTTAGTACCTCTCGTATTAAAACACGGTTGTGATGTAATCCTTTGTTAGTTTTGTCCATTATATAGGTTATTGTACCGACACCGTTCTATACACATGATTATTTTGCTATACCTGTCCATTATTAACCTGTAACTGTCCATTCTTAAAATAATGGATACTTAAAGAATGGACAGGTACAGGTTAATAATGGACAGACATAGTAACAACCTTGTACGTTGAGAGGTGTGAGTTCATTAACCTAAGAAATTCGAAAGTTTCGAAATATAAACTGCAACGTTTTACAGAACTTGTAACTGCAATAAAAAAAACTGAAGAGGGACGTATGACTTTAACCCAAATCGCCCCACAAATTATCAGTCAAATGAAAATCAAACAATGTGCCAAAAGTAATTACAGAATGTTAGTTTAAAGCTTCAACCGTTAGAAAGTAATAAAGTCCTCTTTGTGTACTCCTAAATCGCAATAGAAAAGTATCACAGATATACACCTGGTATGGCATTTTCAGTCAAAAATAGATGAAAATAGGCAACGTAATGTAAAAACAAGAGCTGTCGGAGTACATCAACGCTTGACTATTCAACAGCCTTGTCAATTGAATGAATATTAAAGTCGAAAAGGGGGCATCATTTTGTAAAATTGCAAAAAGGGTTATTGAACCTGTACAATGCATATCAGCTCATGACAATGGACAAATGTGCAAGTTTCAATCCATTCCCATTAGTGGGTACTGAGATACCAGCTTGCATACAACATTTAACCAACAACTGTTTAGTCGAAACACTGGCATACTTTTGTAAAAATGCAAAGTAGAGTTATGGAACATGAGCACTGCATGTCAGATTATCACAATGAACAAGTGTGTGACGTTTCAATCCATTTTCATTAGTAGGTACTGAAATACCAGCTTACATATAAAACCTTAATAAAAAGTTATACAAAGTAGAGTTATGGAACCTGTGCAGTGTAAGTCAATTTATCTCAATGAATATGTGTGTGAAGTTTCAATCCATTCTCACAAGTGGTTACTGAGATACCAGCTTACATACAAAAACTTAACCAAATCGGGACGCCGACGCGGACATCGACGCATGGATGAAATAAAAAGTGGAAAACCACAGGTCGACATAAACGAAAATGTTGCAGGCTCGGTTTGATTGAGCCTGTTCATGGACGGTAGTGGAAGTGCAAGCTACCGTCCACGCCCTCTAGCCCCGAGTTGAGCAGAACTCAACATTTACACATGTTATAAATACCAGAATGTAATTTAGAGTGCAAATCCATGAAAAGCGGCATATAGTCCCCAGATAAAATAATGGCTGTGCCCTAAACGCGAAAACAGTGGACAGAATTAAACAAACTGGAGTCCAATAGCTCCACCCATTCTTTAAATAATCGAGCTGAAACATTTTTCTTTCTTTTTCAAATGCTGCAGACCTATCTTTTTCATGCAGTGTTCGTGTAAAATTGGTTAAATTTGTGCCATAACTGACATTTGTTGCAGTCCTACCATGAAATGTGCAATTTCACCTTTCCACTACAAATACAAAAAAAACAACGTCAATTTCCCTAAAGATTTACTGCACATTTCGGTATTACCAGAAAATTTGGCCGTAATGATCTTAATTGAACTTGAATATAATTGTCTTGCAATAACGATGCTATTTATTGTAATAACGAAATATTTTCTCGTAAAAACAAGATATGAGTCATAACGAGTAAAGATCTCCTGTGATACGGGTACATTTCTTCTAATAAAATTGAAAGAATATCTCGTAATTACAAGATAAGAACGATTGTTTTCTAATAACGATATAAAATACATATACATACATTTTAGAATGTCTTCACCTGGACCCGTCATTTATTAAATTACTTGATTTATATAAAACTGCAAACTCAGCACGAACAAAGCATGGGCAACTATACATCGTAAGGCCAAGTGTAATTTTACTTTTTGTAAAGGTACTTCAAATCATTCATAAATATGACAAAACGAGATATGTTCGAAATTTTCCTAAGAATCAGCACTGAATATCATTAGTGTTTAAAAAACTTTTAATTGCAATAAATATTTATATGCAATCTAATTTAAATTCCATTCGACTTGGTATTTTTATTTAGCACCTAGACACATATCAATGAATTGTCTTTGCCTCAAAGAGGGCAACATAACAGACATTATATAATATCACGACAATCTTGATTGTGTCGTGAGGACCGTGTTTTAAGTCAGAGAAAAGCCTCAAACTATCCATTATGTGAAAGAATGGACAATCTCGGCGCGTTGCGCCTCGATTTGTCCATTCTTTCACATAATGGACAGTTTTCGGCTTTTCTCCTTTACATAAAATCTTTGAAAAGATCCTTTGTTACCAAACAATATAATAGCAGACTTGCTTTGTTTGAGCCTGCTTATTTATCATCATATAAAACCAATTAGGGTTATAACGAATACTCTCCGTTTACGGACCGGGTTGCATTCTGTGATGCATTCACTGACATAATTCTGATTTGCAAAAGATAAAATGTTTTTAACTCTTCTTAATACATTACACAATCACACTCCAGATATTTATATCTACTTGATCAAACGTATGTTTATTATGTACAGGTATTGATTTTTGTTCTATTCTATCTTGTAACGTGATATACCTGAAGTTGACTTTAAAATAATAAATATATTTGTGCATAAGTTCGTACATGCATTGTATTTCCGCCCAATTTATTTTAATAAGATTTATCAAAGTAAACTTCTTGCATAAAGTGTATTACGCTCGTGTACATTTTTGTTTGCATGTTGTAATTGTTAACGTATCAATACACATGTCATGAATATCAACAATTCCATACTTATCTAATTAAACCGAATTTCTACATTAGATTTTATACACATATGAAAAAGTACTTCGATAAATTTAATTTGATTTGCGCCTGTTGATACTTCAAAAGAGTTAAATACACTTTAAAAATATATATTAACAATAAAGATTCACTTGTTACGGTACCAGATATTTGTTTACTATGTTAGAGCAGATGACTACATTTTTCAAATTATAAACTCTTAATTATTAGAGTTAAATGTCTTACCAGTCGCTAGTTTCTTCTTTAACCAGTGATCGATGAACTGTAATGATAAATTGTAAAGTTTTTGTAATTTTTTTTTTTTAAACACAAATGTATCTGTATGGTTTGTAGTCTTGAATCAGTGGAAAAAAAATATCACAGATTAATCACTTTGTTAATATGATCACAATACTGTACATTCTAGTCGTTCATTCTAGTCGTAAGAGGGTCCCATGGAAGATTAGCTTTGCTAAATGGGTTACACTCTTTAAATAAAGAATTGACTGACTGACTGACTGACTGACTGACTCCCATTATGTTCAGCTAAAATCAAAACGTCATATATAGAATATAAAACCAGTTTTTATTGATACTTTTATACAGAAAGTTGCGGGAAGTTCATTCTTTCCTTATATTTATATCATGATTTTTTTAAACTGAGATAAAACTATTGTTAATAAATTAATTCATTGTATTTTTATACGGCTTATTTCAGTTTTATTTATATTGTTAAACCATAGTTGTGTTTTACCTTTATGATAATATAAAAATAAAAAGGTATGCAATTTATAAAGTACTTTCGATTTCCATATACATTTAATGTTATTGTATGACATGTAATTACGTACGTATCCAACAAGAGCATCTGATCCCTCTTCTTCCTTCATACAACATGTTGTTTTGTTTTCCCCTCGCCTTTCGATTCCCTCTATTTTGTCATCCGGATGTAGTCTCAAGTCTTCACAGGGCACACATATGTCGGCATCACGCAACACGATAACTTTCTTCTCAGAGAAGACGTAATAACCCGTGATTATAATCAATGATATCAAGAGAACGTTCAAAACAGAAAATAGACCTATCCCTAAATTGTATCTTCGTCTGTCTTTTTCTATTTCTCTGCTGCTAATGGAGGAACATTCTCTCTTAAAAGATGGCTTACGCTTACCCTTTTCGGCGTCTGGTCCTCTTAACGCTTCGTTTTCTTTATTCTCAAATTCTTCTTTCGATTTATCGCCCATATTTACTTCTCTCTTCCTGTGAAGTTATTAAACACAAGCGGTCCTTTAAACTAAATTTAAAAAAAGAGTATCTTAAGCTGAAATATTTAATCTAAAGCAACGGAAAACACAAAGACTCAAATTCAAAAATGGCTGAAATATATTCCCCTCAGTTATCCAGTTAAATCATTACATGGTTCTATTTTTATGTTACCGACATATTAAATTGCAGTCTAGTTTGCAAACGAGATTACAACACTATCAAGGTTATAGAATACGGTTATTGGTTTAAAATAAACTGCGTTTAAAGATTTAGTAGGTTAACCTGAAAGTTTAAACCACATGAGATGTATTACTTTATGGTATTTTGCCAATAATAGGTACAATGGCTACACATGAGCTAATATAATTTTTGTTATACAGTACCATGTGTTACGTTGAACACTCACAAATAAGTGTTTTATGTTAAACACAATATGAATATTGATACTGTGTTAACGTAAACATTTATTGGTGAGTTATAATTTCAATAATAGCTTTTTATCAAATCACTGCTACTTAAAATAGCACTAGTTATGATAACAATGATTATAGCTATATGTCCACAGGTTATATAGCCAACAATCTAATTTAAATGAAATATTTATTATAAAAATGAGCATGTTATATCTTTAATTGTGACAAAACAATAACAATTGTAATGAAAATTGACACATGTTTATATTGTTAATGTTTTAAAACAGCTCATCTACATAGCACTTTCTTTACTCTGTGTTTATTGTAGTGATTTATAGAAAAATTGTCATTCTGAGAGAAGATGTTTTGATGAACTTCATTTTTGTCGAGCCCGTAAGGGAACAAAGACATAGATAACCAAATGGCTGTTCGGTGTATATGCGTACGTTCGTCAATGCGTCCGTCCGATGATGCCCGTCAAGTTTCTTTTGCATTGGTCAATTTTCCTTGGAGTTATTGCCCTTTATTTACTGAAAAATGCCCAAAAATGTCCACCCACAACCATTTCTCAGTAACTACCAGGTAGAATTGCATGAAATTTGAGATGAGCCAACATACTGCGATGATGCTCGTTAAGTTTATTTTTGGATTGGTCAATTTTCTTTAGAGCTATTGCCCTTGATTTAATGAAAAATGCCAAAAAATGTCCATCTGCAGCAATTTCTCATTAAGTATGAGATAGAATTTTATAAAACTTGAAATAAACATGAACCAGCATACCATGATGATGCCCGTCAATTTTTAGCTCACATGTCACAAAGTGACAAGGTGAGCTTTTGTGATCGTGCATCGTCCGTTGTCTGTGCGTCCGTGCGTAAACTTTTGCTTGTGACCACTCTAGAGATCACATTTTTCATGGGATCCTTATAAAAGTTAGTCAGAATGTTCATCTTGATGATATCTAGGTCAAATTCGAAACTGGGTTACGTGCGGTGCAAAACTAGGTCAGTAGGTCTAAAAATAGAAAAACATTGTGACCTCTCTAGAGGCCATACTTTGCAATGGATCTTCATGAAAGTTAGTCAGAATGTTCATCTTGATGATATATAGGTCAAGTTTGTAACTGGGTTACGTGTCATCAAAAACTAGGTCAGTAGGTCAAACAATATAAAAAACTTGTGACCTCTGTAGAGGCCATATTTTTCATAAGATCTGTATGAAAGTAAATCAGAATGTTTATCTTGATGATATCTAGGTCAAATTTGAAATTGGGTTAACTGCGGTCAAAAACTAGGTCAGTAGGTCTAAAATGAAAAATACCTTTAGACCTCTCTAGAGGCCGTACTTGTAAATGGATCTTTTTAAAAATTGGTCAGAATGTTTATCTTAATAATATCTAAGTCAAGTTTGAAACTGGGTTAACTGCGATCAAAAACTAGGTCAGTAGGTCTAAAAATAGAAAAACCTTGTGACCTCTCTAGAGGCCATACTTCTGAATGGATCTTCATAAAAATTGGTGAGAATATTCACCTTGATGATATCTAGGTCAAGTTCAAAACTGGGTAACGTGCCTTTATTAACTAGGTCAGTATGTCAAATAATATAGAAACCTTGTGACCTCTCTAGAGGCCATATATTTCATAGGATCTGTATGAAAATTGGTCTGAATATTCATCTTGATGATATCTAGATAAAATTTGAAACTGAGTCAACTGCGGTCAAAAACTAGGTCAGTAGGTCTAAAAATAGAAAAACGTTGTGACCTCTCTAGAGGCCATACTTTTGAATGGATCTTCATGAAAATTAATGAGAATGTTCACTTGACGATATCTAGGTCAAGTTCGAAACTGGGTCACGTGCCCTCAATAACTAGGTCAGTAGGGAAAATAATAAAAAAGCTTCTGACCTCTCTAGAGACCATATTTTTCAATGGATCCTCATGAAAATTTGTCAGAATTTTTATCTTGATGATATCTAGGTCAGGTTCAAGAGCTCAAAAACTAGGTCACTATGTCAAATAATAGAAAAACCGACATCATACTCAGTTCAAAACTGGGTCATGTGGGGACAGGTGAGCGATTCAGGACCATCATGGTCCCTCTTGTTTTTATTATTATTCTGTTTCCCTTAGAGTTATTGCCCTTTAATTGTTAAAAAATCCACAGATTTGTACATAACAAACCAACCAATTGGTAGAATTTGATTAAACTTCTTTCATTTGTCTCTATGAACGTTTATTATAAACACGTGAAGTTGTTGCCTTGGTCACCCCCCCCCCCAACCCCCCCCCCCCTAAAAAAAAAAAAAAAAAAAAAAATTCAAATCTTTCTTGAATATTTCATCAACATGCAAAGTTGTACAGTTCCCTCACCTCACTCCACTCAGTCATGCCCACCACCCTGATCATGCATCCGCCCCCGCCCCCCCCCCCCCCCCCCAAATTCCATTTTTTTTTCATTTTTAATTTTCCATCAATATATCAATATTTATAATCAACATGTGAAGTTTTGTAACCTCACCCGGTCAACCCCACTCTCCCCCCCCCCCCACCCCCCACACCCGAAAAAAGCATTCATTTTCTGTTTAAATGATTTTGATTAATGAAATTATTTGCTTCTAAGTAACATCCTTAACTTTTTGCCAGTTATATTTTTTGCCATTCCTCACCGCAAACCCTTTCGGCGGGGGATACCAATTCATTGAATTTGCTTGTTAATCATACTTTTTACGTTTAAATGCATTCTTCGGAAAAATTAAACGGTTTTATATTTAAACTAAAAATGTTTACAATTTCAGAGGAAGTAGTTTAATGCGCTCATCAATGACAGTTTACGTCTACACCTAAAACCAGGGAAAATGAGACACCATTGTATGTATTTATAATTTGTAAGCGACGGAAACATAAATGAATAGAGGGGCACCGCCTTTAAACCGTCAATGGCAAAATCAGCACCGGGGAGCTTAAACCAGTTAATCACTTATAAACCCTAGCTCCTTATTCCCACCATGCCTCAAATTGTGTTACGTATTAGCGGCAACATGTTAGATTTCTAACACGTTTAGAACAATAACTTGTGAATATTCTAATTATCCTGAAAATGGGAAGGTTGTCAATGAACTTCGGATGATAAGTCGAGACAAAATAGTAAGTATTAAACTTATCCTTTCATTTAAAGTTTATCAAGAAATCAATTGTCCCTCCAGGGCTTCCGTACTTGACCCTTAGATAAACTTACTTTCAATTACCTGCACCCGATTAACTACTGTTTATAAGTAAGTTCATTTAGTCTAGTCGTGTATCTGCCTCCGGCCTCAGACAATTACCAAGAAATGGCGGTATGCTAGTAATATACTTGATTGGTGTTGATGATGAAATTGTCCGCTTTGGATGTCTTCTGAAATTGCTGTAAATTTTGGAAATTTGACTCCCTTCATGCCTTTCATACTTTTCACATCTACAGCTTATATCTATAGGCAATGTTTTTCCTGCCTTATGACGTACAGCCTAGTGGCATACTAGTCAAAATATTTTAGTATTCTAACCGTTCATCGTTTGCTTTCCGCAGTGTTGCATAAATAATGAGTTTCCACGTGTTTGCTAATACTTCACAAGTCAAACTGTTATTCCTGTCTCGTGCCTTTTATGATGTTGAGGCCCGCACGTTTTATTTATTTCTGTCTGTCGCTCCAGGTTCGGAACATTTTTTTTTTCAGCATAACAGGATGAATTCTTAAAATGCTACAGAAAAAGCAAAGGGAACTTTTACAAACACCTTATACTAGGATTCTTACATGAGGTAGTCTGTAAATATATGTAAAATATTTTTTCTTAGCACAATTGTAATCTTTCTTGATTAAAAAATAAAGAAAAGGGTCAACTTAAACATTATGTGTTGATTTCTCATTGAGGATATACTATAAAATGAAATATTAAGCAATTTAAGAATTAACATATTACATATTCTGAGTGTATTAGATAATAGATGGGTCGTACATATAAACTTATGTAAAGTTCATTCATTAGTAACCGACTATCTTTGATAAGCTGTACGATTTTGTCTATGGAGAATACGATATCTAAACAAATGATTTGCATGGAAATACTTCACAAGATCATCTTATGAATTATAATAATTACTTTCATCACGAAATAAACTTTTCATGTGAAAGGTATTATAAAGTAAGCCCGTCAACTAAACTATGAACAGCAGTAATACAAAGTATTTGTTTCAAGGCTTTAACTAGGAGGTAAGTAATAGTAGAAAGAAGTTCTTTAGGGAAGTCAGAAAGGTGTGTATTAGTCCGGTTTTCTTCAAGATTGCACCGAATAAATAAAAAACAATCATAATTAAAAATATTAGATGATTTGTTTGAAATACGCGACTTCTATTTTTTTTGCAAAAGAAATGACAAAGTCTCCCTACTCACGTAGGTTGTATAATACTAATTCATTTTCATTTTCAGTTCATATATTAAAAGATAGACCAGTGGCCTCCGTGGCCGTTTGGTTAAGGTTTCTGACCTTGAATCACTTGCAGCTTACCGATGTGGGTTCGTGTTTCACTCGGGGCGTTGAATTCTTCATGTGAGAATCCATCCGGGCTTACAGAAAGTCAGTGGTTCTTACGCAGGTGCCTGCCCTTAATGAAATAATGCACGGAGGGGCACTGAGGATCTTCTCCGACCATCAAAGCTTAAACGTCGCCATTTGAACTATAACTTTGTGAGTGTGACGTTAAATCCAAGATCAACAACAAACAAACAACAACCACAACAACAAGAAACAAACAAACAACAAAAAAAAAGAAAACAACAACAACAACAAAAAAAAAACACCAATACAGAAAAACCGTATATAGCCATTAGTAAAAAAAGATCTAAACTATTGCTTAAACAATTGAATAGGATTTAGACTCCATTACTTTCTAATAAATGCAATGTAAACATTATTTTTCTTCTACAAGAAACACATACATGTATAAAGGACTATTTGTAAAATGTGTTTGTAGTATTCATAGTACCATGATAGAAAATTCAGTTGATACAAATATATATCAGTTGGTCCTTTCTTTATCCCGCTATCTTAAAAACTCCTGAAAGAAATTACTTCTGCGACTTTACAGGATAGCATCCAAACTCTACTTGTTTACTATAGTGATAATCACTATGTCTGTCACACGATGACGGGCAGAAAAAATAAGATAACATATACAGGTTTTTGTTTTACTTTTTGTTATAACGGTCCATTAATCTCAAAACATAATTTTGAATAGGAAAAATCATCTGTACAAGTGCATTTCAACAGTATATATGCATTTATTGCATTATATTTGTTACCTTCTAGACCTCTACAAGGACACAATTAAAATCTTAAACAAATCTTTTTATCATTTTTCCTAAACCTCACAGTTGGTTTGCATTATGTTTTAGAATCCGACCAATACAATGTACACATATATTGAATACTCATTTTTAACACTTCCTGATGTAAAAGTATAAAGTATCTAACTAGGAAAATTTTGCTTAAAGGATACAGCAGTAATGAAAACATCATAGAATGTTGCATTTATAGGGAGGTTGGCCATCACCAGCAGATGACAGCTGTTGATTTTGAGGTCAGTAGGTCAAAGGTCAAGGTCACAGTGACCAGGAACAGTAAAACGGTTTGCGAGAGAGTAATGAAAACATCATAGAATGTTGCATTTATGGTACTAACCTACAAGCTATGATGTATATCTGCCTGTTATAAAACAAGAATTAGATTTACTTTGCATCTGGGAGTTAATTACAATTTTGAAATAAATTGTATTTGACTCGGAGTACAATGATTCAATTCATATAATTACTTTTATCTTTTCACACCCAGTAAATTACTTATATTTCGGAGCAAACGTTTATTATATGTTTATATGTCAATGCACTGATATTAGGGCATTTTGGCATAATATCCCCGGCTCCTATCTATGAGTGAACTATTTTAATATATATAAAGACAATATCGGAGTACATAGCTCAGAAGGCAAAATTGTGTGGTATTACAACACAAAAATGTGACGGTGAGGCCTAACTCAAGTTTGCATGAAGATACATACAGCCCTTTATTACTAGAAAATGTTCGTAAGTGCTTTTTGAATACATATAGTGCGTATTTATTCCACCATCAATCAAGGTCACAGTGACCCGGAACAGTTAACGATTTCCGAATGATTGCTTGGGCCTAGATCATAAAGGTTGATAGGGAGGTTGGTCATCACCAGCAGATACACTGTTGATTTTGAGGTCAGTAGGTCAAAGGTCAAGGTCACAGTGACCAGGAACAGTAAAACGGTTTGCGAGCGAGTAATGAAAACTCATAGAATGTTGCATTTATGATACTAACCTACAGCTATGATGTATATCTGCCTGTTATAAAACAAGAATTAGATTTACTTTGCATCTGGAGTTAATTACAATTTTGAAATAAATTGTATTTGACTCGGAGTAAAATGATTAAATTCATATAATTACTTTTATCTTTTCACACCCAGTAAATTTCTTATATTTCGGAGCAAACGTTTATTATATGTTTATATGTCAATGCACTGATATTAGGGCATTTTGGCATAATATCCCCGGCTCCTATCTATGAGTGAACTATTTTAATATATATAAAGACAATATCGGAATACATAGCTCAGAAGGCAAAAATTGTGTGGTATTACAACACAAAAATGTGACGGTGAGGCCTAACTCAAGTTTGCATGAAGATACATACAGCCCTTTATTACTAGAAAATGTTCGTAAGTGCTCTTTTGAATACATATAGTGCGTATTTATTCCACCATCAATCAAGGTCACAGTGACCCGGAACAGTTAAACGATTTCCGAATGATTGCTTGGGCCTAGGATCATAAAGGTTGATAGGGAGGTTGGTCATCACCAGCAGATGACAACTGTTGATTTTGAGGTCAGTAGGTCAAAGGTCAAGGTCACAGTGACCAGGAACAGTAAAACGGTTTGCGAGCGAGTAATGAAAACATCATAGAATGTTGCATTTATGATACTAACCTACAAGCTATGATGTATATCTGCCTGTTATAAAACAAGAATTAGATTTACTTTGCATCTGGGAGTTAATTACAATTTTGAAATAAATTGTATTTGACTCGGAGTAAAATGATTAAATTCATATAATTACTTTTATCTTTTCACACCCAGTAAATTTCTTATATTTCGGAGCAAACGTTTATTATATGTTTATATGTCAATGCACTGATATTAGGGCATTTTGGCATAATATCCCCGGCTCCTATCTATGAGTGAACTATTTTAATATATATAAAGACAATATCGGAATACATAGCTCAGAAGGCAAAAATTGTGTGGTATTACAACACAAAAATGTGACGGTGAGGCCTAACTCAAGTTTGCATGAAAATACATACAGCCCTTTATTACTAGAAAATGTTCGTAAGTGCTCATTTGAATATATATAGTGCGTATTTATTCCACTATCAATCTTGTTTTTCTCATATGATAGGGTGGGTGGCACTTTTTCCAGAACGAAATAATGCAAGCATATGAAAATGTTATGCAAAATGACTTAACGGTCACATTTTTATGCCCCCACCCTACCGCCCCTCCCCCGCCCCCTTTCGAAGAAAGAGGGGTATATTGTTTTGTAGATGTCGGTCGGTCGGAATGTAGACCAATCCGTTTCCGGATGATAACTTAAGAACGTTTAGGCCTAGAATCATGAAAGTTGATAGGAAGGTTTGTTATTACCAGCGAATGACCCCTATTGATTTTGAGATCTGAATGTTTAAGGTCAAGGTCACAGTGACCCTGAACATTTAAACGATAATATACTGATAACTCAAGAATGCTTGGGCCCAGGATCATGAAAGTTAATAGAGAGGTTGATCATGACCAGGAGATGGGCCCTATTGATTTTGACGTCAACATGTCAAAGATCAAGGTCACAGTGACCCGGAACAGTTTAACGATTTCCGAATGATTGCTTGGGCCTAGGATCATAAAAGTTGATAGGGAGGTTGGCCATCACCAGCAGATGACAGCTGTTGATTTAGAGGTCAGTAGGTCAAAGGTCAAGGTCACAGTGACCAGGAACAGTAAAATGGTTTGCGAGCGATAATTCAAGAACGCTTTGACCTAGGACCAGGAAAACTAATAGGGAGATTGGTCATGACCAGCAGAGGACTCCTATTGATTTTGAAGTCATTAGGTCAAAGTTCTAGGTCACATTGGCATGGAACATTTAAATAGTTTCTGGAAGATAACATGAGAACACTTGGGCCAAGGATAATGAAAGATGATACAGAGGTTCATCATGACCAGCAGATGACCCCTATTGGTTTTGAGGTCAATAGGATAAAGGTCAAGGTTACAGTGACTTGGAACATTTAAACCGTTTGCAGACAATTTCTTGAGCGCAGACAATATTTTTGAGAACGCTAGGGCCTAGGATCATGAAACTTAATAGGGAGGTTGGTCATGGCCAATAGATAATCCCTATAGATTTTGAGGTCAGTAGGCCAAAGGCCAAGGTCTCATTGACCTGGTACAGTTAAATTCTTTTCGGATGATTCCTTGAGAACGCTTGGACATAGGATCACGAAACTTAATCGGGAGGTTGATCATGACCAGCTGATGACCATTATTGTTTTCGAGGTCAATATGGCAAAAGTCAAGGTTACATTGAACAAGAACAGTAGAACTTTTGTTTACAGTGAGCAAATCATTTCTGTTCCTTGAACAATTACTGAATGCATCAAGGGGGGCATTTCGTTTTCGATGAGCTCTGTCACAAAAATAGTAAATTCCTGATAATTTGTTTACGGAGTAGAGTGTGTGTGTGGTGGTGGGGTGGGGAAGAGGACAACCTGCAAGGCCTATATACCGACTGTTATTACTATAGAAAAATATGTTTCAATTTTAAGGAGATGATCATAGATCCTGGACATGCGAAATTCGTTTTCATTTTAAACTGGAAAAATCAATGCTTTGTAACATCAAAATGCTTTATCTCTTTTTCTTTTGAACTCAAAGCACGACGTAATACAATTAGCATACTTGGACTGTTTATGAATACATGTTTTTGTTGGCAGTTTTCAGATTGAAGTATTGTATTTCCGGCCGTCCACGGGCCAGTCGGAATCGTTACTAACCAAATATACTAGTTAATACTAATAAAATTTGTGAAAAGATTCGTTTGAAACAAAGAACACAGCCAAGCAACCTAATATCAGACTCAGTTTGTTGTCAAAGCAGAGGGCGGGTAAAATCAAGATGGGAAATACTTCGCTGATTGAAGCAGACGAGGCAATATACCTCGGACTGACCTTTGACAAACGGCTAACCTGGAAGCCTCACATTAGTCAAGCAGAAGGGAAGGCCCGTAGGAAGCTTGCCATGATGCGCAAACTTGCTGGAACAACGTTGGAAGCAAATGAGCAAATACTCAAGACAGTATACCAGGGAACAGTGAGACCCCATTTAGAGTATAGCTCAACTGCCTGGTCCACTACTGCCAAAACTAACCAACAGGCTTTAGACAAGGTTCAGAACCACAGGCACACAGCCGTTACAAGACAGAAGGCATGCAAAGGTTCTGCTTCAAGCAGAGAAGTTCAGGTCTTTTCAAGACCATCCCATGAAAGCCAAGCTAGATGGCTATACAAAGAATCGGCTCAAACGTAGCAGCTTAGTACAAGAGGCAAAGAAACTCAACCGAGAGTTCAAAACTGAGCTGAGCATACCAATGACTCCCCTAGGTAGTGAAGACATTATAAACCCACTAGCGAATGATCTGTCCTCAGTGACTGTGAGACTTGCTGTTCCTCGTCTTGACCGCGGGAAGCAAAAGGATGAAGGCATTCGGAAGAGCCTCAGACTTGCTATGATCAATGAAACTATCCTCCGGAATCATGGACTCATGTCTATACAGACGGATCAGCCACATGCGCCGTCAAAGATGGAGGTGCAGGAGTTTTCATTCAATACCCATCTGTCAAGGGAGAAACACTACATGCAGCCACAGGAAAACACTGCAGCAATTACAAGGCAGAGACTGAAACACTCATGAAGGCCGTCTCAATGGTTGAAGACTCGGCAGAAGAAAGCTCCTCAGTCGTCTTTCTCTCAGATGCACTGTCTGTCATGGAAGCTTTGATCAACAATAAAGCTCCGCAGCTAGCCAGGAAAATGCAGAGCCTGAGTATAACCTGCAAAGTAGCACTTCAGTGGATTCCATCCCATTGTGGACTTGCAGGCAATGAAGAGGCAGACAAACTGGCTAAGCTAGCAGCTCAGTCAGAACAACCAACAGAACCTGTGAGTTACAAGGAGAAAGTCACCATCATCAAGGCACTAACGAGACCAAGGATGGAAGAAGATGCTTTTCATCTCCTTGATCGGTCTGAACAAGTGGTGATGGTCAGGCTCCGCTCAGGGCACAACAAGCTCAATGCTCACATGTACAAGAAATACAGACTGACATCATCGCCAACTTGTCCATGTGTTGAAGAAGGTCAGACTGCGGAGCATATACTTAGAGATTTAAAAGGCATGACCAAGAGCGAGCTGCGACTTGGCCGACAGATATCTCAATCCACCAGGAACTGTATGGAGGTATTGAGGATCTGCGGCAAACCACAAGTTTCATCGATGCTACTGGTCTGACAGTGTAGTCGCGAACGAATAGAAGAAGAAGAAGAAGTCTGTTAATGAGAGGTAATGAAATGTGAAACACCTCTCACGGACCGCCTTAAACGGAATTCTATCATAGTGTAAATGAGTATACTCCATGATCTCATGGGACAAGAATATATAACAACACTGAATCCAAAAATAACTCTTGTTCATCATTTAAATCAATAAATAAATAAAAACAAGATAAATATCATGTCGCATTTATGCATATGTATCAATCAATATACAGCAAAAACAAATTATTAAGACAAACATTCAAAGGGATACTCATTTTTCAAGAATTGTTCCACCTTGTATTTCCAATAATTTACTCATTCAATTAAGGAAATAGAAAGAAGAGCTGTTTATTTATCGAATGAAATGTTACCACGATAATCGTACTAAACTCGCGAAACCAAACTCGCGAAACCATGTCAAATTTTAAGATCAATAATCTGACAATGCCAAGAAGGATAACGTTTTCATCCACTAGTAGGCCTGCGTATCCATTTAAAGTACAATACTTATTATTACATGACTGTATTCTATTGTTTCTCTGATTGGCTGAAAATAGTTACAAAAGTAATGAGTACATATCATATCAACTTATCTTGGGTTATAAATAGTACGATAATAAAAATAGACCGAAGTAGGTGTTTGGAAATCCAATACCAACCTGATTTGGTCTAAATTTATTCCTTATTTCTTTATTAAAGATACAGTTGTAATAACAAGGCTGACTATACATTTATTCATGTAATAAAACAATAATTGACGTTTTCATAGGTTGATATCAGGATTTATCAACCCTCAAAATGTTATATTCTCCTCGCCTTCGGCTCGGTGAATATAACTCTTTTCGGGTGGTGAACGTAGCATAACAAAAGTCAGAACATTTGAACAATTATGTAACATGTTTACTCCTATATGTCAAAAGGATGGTTTGTTATCCATATGTTTGAATCCTTTTTCGTCTTCATTATCTTCTTCAAGAATTATTGGGTACTAGCTAGTAAGCTATTTAGATAATGGTATATTTTGCTGGCTATTTTATTATTACAATTCAGAAACAATAACAAAAATACAATAAATGAATAAAATGTACAAAATTTACTTCTTTTCGAAGTATAGGACGATGCCAATTAAAATAATAGCAGACTCATACATATTCATTACAGTTCATATAAAATACAAAAGTGGGGCGGGAACGGAGGTCTTAGTCTGTCCGTCGCTTCTTGTTGGATAAACTTTTCACTTTATTATTGGAAATGAAACGCAACGGAATCTGTGCCCTCACCACGACGTGCACGTGACCCCCATGGTGAGGATATATGTGGTGAAGGCGTTCATATTGCTATATTAAATTGACCCCAAAATAATTATCTCGAGTGTATTTAAGATACGTTATATTGCTAACCTTTACAGAAAGTTCATCACCAGCTTTGAGGTCTACAAGTGACGAGACATAGCTGCTGTACGAATTGAAGTATCTGTTACTCGAAACCGTGTGTGGTTGTACATTTGAAACTAATTCCATTTCCTCCCCATCAAGAATATTAAATTTAAAGATGCCATGCTTAATAGGTTTAGTGGTATCGTTGACATTGGGCTTCCCCGTTGATGGATTACATGACTCAAATAAATCGATATAAGAATAGATGAAATATGTGCCATCAACTGGTACGACCAAACGACCATTTCTGTATCGAATGCCGTATCTTTCGAACCCGCTTGTGTCGTAAAGTTCTCTGCCATGGCACCATTCTCTTACAGGCACCATGTCAGCACCGATATCACCTGGAAAGACACCATAGTTTCACTTTCTCTATATTTTCTTGATAATGTGTGAGCAGTAGAATGACTAAGGATATTCTGAAATTTGAATTAAAGGAAAGGGAATTCTTTTTAATTTCTATGCTTTAAACAGGTGCTAACCATGTCAGTTTTTTTAATGAAAACGTATTTATAAAATTAATGAATTTTCTTTCAAATATAATGACTCTTTAGCTAATAAATAGAAAGGAATGCCTGGTGTTTGATGACTAAATTTGTCATAATTATATCAACATACAAGAGCCACTGCCACACTGAATACGTCTGTCTTCATAAATGTATCATTAAAACTTGAAAAATATTGACAGTTTTATTAACTATGAATGTATTAATTATACAAAACCTTTGTGACAGAGATAAAACATTCCATAGCATATGACTGAAGAAGACAATGTGGTATACCTTTTCTTGTGTCAGGCTGTTCTTTTCCAGTGAGTTTAGCGGCTGGCTTCATTTCCCAGAATGCCTTGTCGTAGATGCTCATTAAGCGAACTATATTTTTATCAAGGTGTTCTTGTTGTCGCTCTTTGTCTTTTGTTTTGATTTCATCATATTGCGTTGCAATTGTCTATAGAAAGTTATATAATGAAATAAATTAAAGCTTGAGCCATTATGGATCACATGTTTCTATTTACAGGATTTGCAGGTATTAAGAGCATATATCACTTAAAGATTGCGAATTCATTGCAGAACTTTCCACAAGGCTCTAGAAAATCAGATGTCTATGTACGAAAACTGAGATCACTATGTTTTCGGAACAAAACATCTAATTTTACATTCTGTTTCGCTTAAATCATAAAAGTACAAGATCTTTCATATCGTGGTATAGCTATTACACCCGTAATTTATAAAACTTATTGTACCTTGCTTAAAAATAGAAGAGAATAATATCATCTACGATGGTCAAAATGGTTTTAGAAAAGGCCGTAGCACAGTTGATCACATTCAGTCATTAACTAATATTATCGATACAAGAAAAGGACGTAAATTATCAACTTTCTTTTTTTGTACTTTCATTGATTTTAAAAAAGCATATGACACTATAAGTAGAGAACTGTTGCAGTACACTAAATTGACAAATTGACTAAACTTTCATACGAAATTAAAGTAGTTCTGCACGTTTGAGTCGATTTTTTCTACAATGTAGAATTTGATTAAACCTTGATTTTTCAAAACTTCATAATATGTTTGGAAAAATCAGCAAATAAAAAAGTTATGGTCGTGTGCTTAATATTTTGCTAGACTGATTTGAAAAATATGAACCTAACGCCATTTTTCATAATGAACATATGTTCTATAATATGGTAAAATAAAATGTATGTGTGTTTGTTTTTGAGATATTTGACCCTGATTAAAGTGAACCGCACGTTTCGAACTAATTGTAAGACATTATTTTGACTACTTTACCGTGTAAGACGTTTAAATATCACAATTTAACTTTAGAAAGATAGTATTAGTGCTATTGTAAAAAAATACTTACAGGTTGCCATTAATTCATAAAATGATTTTCATTTTCGTACGCCGAATCCAGGTTTTATTCTACGTTTTACACCATCACTTCCGGTTTATCAAACATGCAGAGCTACCTTAATTAATGCTATTGAGTCATTCTATCAAAATGTTGTATATTCTGAGAAACTTGACCATTTCAATACAGATTGGTTTGATGTCAATACTGGATTAAAACAAGGCTGTTCATTGTCACCTTTATTATTCAACCTTTTTATAAATGATCTAGCTTGAAAACTTAAAGCTACATGTAATGGGTTTGATATTGATGGTGAAAACGTACCTATGCTATTGTATGCTGAAGATATTGTTATAACAGCAGCTTCAGAAACTGACCTACAGTGTATGTTAAATGTACTGAATTTATGATGTGTCACAAATGTAATGAATGTAAACCCATTAAAGTAAAATATTATACATTTTCGTATTCCGTCCGTGAATCAGTCAGAATTTGTGTTTAGAATTGGTGACACAACTCTTAATTATGTAGACAGTATAAGTATTTAGGTGTATTATTAACCCAACATTTAGATTATGCAATTACTGAAAAAAACTGTTGCACAGTCTGCAAATAGAGCTTTAAGTATGTTAAAAGCCCGAACCAAAGCATTTGGAGGTATACCGTATAAAGCTTTTACGAAATTGTACGAGGCCACAGTTGTTCCAGTAATAATTATCATCCGTATGGGTGTGTGATAATTTTCAGGCATCACTGTAGTACAAAATAGAGCTGCCAGGTATTTCCTAAATTTAGGTAGGTACAGTTTGTGGTGATATAGGTTGGACGTAACTTCTTTTTATAATTGTTGGAAATCTGTGTTTGCTATTTGGTGTAGACTTAGTAGTATGTTTGCTAATCGGTGTAGACTTAGTAGTATGAGTCAGTTAAGATTGAATAAGAAAATATTTGTTTGGTCAGATAGAATGTCAACTAATAGATGTAAGTAACATGCTACCTAGACTTCTTGGTGATTTTATACAAGATTGGAGTAGAGATGTTAACCGCAATACTGCACGGAATGGAATAGGAAGAAATAAGCTTAGATTATATAAAACATTCAAACACAGTTTTTATAAAGAGCAATATTGTACAACAGTCTTTAATAGATCACACAGGGGTGAATTGGCCAAGTTCAGAAGTGGCAGAGTCCCAGTTGGTATTGAGCTTGGACGATATAATGGTATATATGTACCCGCGGATGAACGAACCTGTTTTCACTGCAGAAATTCTGTTGAGGATGAAACACATGTCCTATTACATTGTCCGCTGTAAAGTTCTTTCCGAGCAGAACTGATACAAACAACGTCAAACTTTAATACAAATTTTATAGAACTTATTGATATTGATAAAGTTGGCTATTTGCTCGCATACACAGACATTGTATTTTTAAGTGCCAAAACCTATTTTAATATCTTAAACAGAAGGAAAATAGTACGATTTGGTTGAACTTAAAGTAATGATGCATTTGGTCCTTGGAAACATTTTATACTGTATCATAACTGACGACACCCTGACGTTAAAAAATAATGATGTCTTACCAGATGATTATGTAACGGACAAGGTAATACCGCGATTATCATGTGATAAGGGAAGTAATGCAAACGTTTTTTCTTAAACATACTGGCCTTAGAGTGGCAAACGGCAGCGTGTGTGGTGATATCGGCGCTTGTACTAACGTCGGAAATGCTGGCTCCAGTTTAGTTGACTTTTGTATCGTGAGTGAAACAATTCTTCCGCTTTTTACATCATTTATCACGCATGGACCGAATATGCTATCTGACCATTGTATTGTCGAATTTTCGTTGCAGGGTTGTACTGTTGATGATTTAAAAGCTACCAATGAGTCCTTTTCAGAACCTCACAAACATGAAAATTCAAAAATCGGTGGAAATCAGAAAAGAAAGAATCTTTTATAGATTCAATCTCAAGTGACAGTTTTAAAGCCAAAATTGGTGACTTGAATCGTAAACTTGAAAATGCATGCTCACACAATAATGTAGACAATTGTATTAAGTCTTTTGTGTCCTGTTTAGACATTGTTTGTAAACCATTATTTGGTAATAGGTTTACTGCCCAAACTAACGCACAACCAAATCCGCAGGATAGAGTTAAGTTCGAGCCAATGCTGTTTAATGATATGTGTGAGACTAGTAGGGTGGAATTTTATAGACTTTTGTATGAGTTCAAAAATAATCCAAGCGATGATAGTAGAAGAAAAATGATAGAAGCTAGAAGTATATATAAGAAGAATGTGCGAGTATTTAATTTTCAGAAAGATCAGATACGTACGGAAAAGTTAATTTCTGCACGTTTCAAAAATGCAAAACTTTATTGGGAAATGTTAAAGGAGAGCAGTAGCATAAAAAGTCCAAAAGGGATTTCTTTAGATAGTTTTACACGCTATTTTAAAACAATAAATAATCCAGATGACATATTTTTTCAAGCTGATGAAGATGTTGTTGAATTTAACTCCAATTTAGTAGATTCTGAGTTAAAAATAATCTTTGAGGAACTGGATTTGCCTTTTACTGTAAGAGATGTATTAAGGGGTATTTTGGAACTTAACATGGGCCGTAGCGCTGGACCTGATTGCATGCTGAATGAGTTTTTGGTATATGGAAAAGGTATTCTAGCAACCTATCTTTTTTAGTTTTTTAATAAGTAATTGCAAACTGGTTATTTTCCGGTTAATTGGAGTAAAGGGTACATAATCCCGATTCATAAAAATGGAGGTATATCTGATGTTTCTAACTTTAGAGGAATTACTTTGTTAAGTGTTATAGTTAAACTACTAACCAGAATTATTAATACAAGGCTTACACAATGGACTGATAATTATTACATATATGTTGAAGCCCCAGCCGGATTCAGGGCCAAGATGAGCAAAACTGATAATATTTTTGTTTTGCATGGTATAATAAACCATGTAATTAACAAAATAAGCAATTATTCTGCTTATTTGTTGATTATTCTAAGGCGTTTGATTATTTTGTACGATCTAATATTTGGTTTAATCTGTATAAGCTAGGTAAAAGAGGAAAGCTTTTTGAGGTAATAAAATCTATGTATCATCAAGTTCGTTCTAGAGTTAAGTTAAAAAATGAAACTGGTGATATTGTTGAGAGCTTTCTTGGTGTGAGACAAGGCGAATGTCTCAGTCCTTTATTTTTGCTATGTACTTTAATGATTTAGAAGAAGATCTGTATATTAAAGGAGCAGAAGGAATAGATCTTGGAAGTCTTAAACTATTTTTTACTCGTGTATGCTGATGATATTGTGATTTTTGCTAATACAGCTGAAGAATTACAGAATAACCTAAATGTTTTGAGAGATTATTGTAACAGGTGGAATTTAAGTGTAAATAGAGCTGAAACCAAAATCGTTATTTTTAGAAATGGTGGATGATTGCCTACTAACCTAAATATTTATTATGACGATAATCCAATAGAAATTGTATCTAAATATTCATACCTGGGAATTGTGTTTACGTCTGGTGGATCCTTTGCTGAAGCACATGAAATATTGTAAGGTCAAGCTCAAAAGGCAATTTTTAAGCTTAAGCGTTATTTATATAGTTTTGTGAACATTTCAGTTTAACATAGGTTAGATTTATTTGATAAATTGGTTAAGCCAATTTTACTTTATGGATCAGAAGTCTGGGGTTTTTGCACATGCCAAATCAGTTGAAAGAACTCATACTATGTATTGTAAATCTGTACTTGGTGTAAGAACAACGACCCAAAACGACTTGATATATGGTGATGTTGGAAGAACTGACCTCCACAGTCAGAGATTTGTATCTATTGTAAGATATTGGTTGAAAGTTGTAGGATGTAGTGGTCGTAAGTATGTATGTTTGGTATATCAGACAATGTTAAATGACATTGAAACTTATCCAAGAAAAAAAAAAAACAAACTGGGCGTCACTAGTTAAGGAAAAGTTAAGCAAATTAGGATTTTATCATGTTTGGTTGGCGCAAGGTGTTGGTGATAATAATCAATTTCTAAGCTTATTTAAATTTAGAGTTAGAGGTGTGTTTGTACAAGACTGGCAAAGTAGATTTAATGAATCGTCATGGGCCGTGTTTTACAGATCTTTTAATTCTTTTGAATTACAGTCATATCTTAAGCAAGTTAATATACAAAAGTATAGAATAGCATTATCGAAATTACGATTTTCCGTCAATAGGCTTAATGTTGAAACAGGTAGATGGAGCAATACTGAAACTGTGGAACTGATGAATAACAAAATCACAGCTACTGTTAGAAATCTTGCTTTATATATCTTTAAAGCGTTTGAGATAAGGCACCAACATAATACAATACGAAATCGATAGAGTCGATGCTTTATTTATGTTAAGCAGTATGGAACGCCAGAGATGCAGATAAAAATTAGTATATATATATATATATAAATGTAATTGTCTTGTTTACTTGTGAGTAAGGGCATACGCAAGTTCGTGCCTACAAGCATACTTTATGCATTCAAAACCACAGAAAAACTTAGATCATATGCTTGTATATATGAATATGTGGTTTGTATATACATTTAGTAAGTGCAGTATAAACTATGTTATGTGTGTGTATATATATAGTTGATTATATATTTGATGTAAGTAACTAGAGATACAATGTTCATCTTTAACTCAGAATGATCATAGACTAATTTAGATAATTAACCCCATAGTATATAATACTTATTATTACATCTCCAACTTGTTATAGTACCACATGTCTCCATTTGCTTATATTGAACTAAAGGTTGTTTTGTCTAAATCTTTTGTCCGCCATGTTGAATGATAACTAGGAAAGGTGTATACAGTCAAACCTGTCTATAAAGACCACCTTTCGGGGAGCCAAAATGTTGTCTTTACTGGGAGGTGGTCTTTATTCACAGGTTAAAATACACCATAAATGTTAAAATTGGAAACAAAACATGTAGTCTTTAAAGCCAGGTGGTCTCTGTTCAGAGGTGGTCTTTAACACAGGTTTAACTGTATAACGTTTGACCATGGGCCATTAGGGCCTAGTTCAAATATGTATTTGTATATGTCGAAGACTGAATACAACTTCTTCTTCTATCACATTTAATACCTAATATTATGGGAAATTATTAGGTCATCTGATCTTTGAAAAATCTACGAGGTACTGTAGTTACTTGATTGTCGGCGTTGGTTAAATTTTTTGTTTAGGTCCATCTTTTCTCAAAAACTATAAGTGTTACAGCTTTGAAACTTTGCGTATTCGTTTATCATCTTTAGGTGACTTTGTAGGTCAAGAACCATAACTATGATATGCATTTTGCCAAAGTTATGGCCCTTTTTTTACTAAAAATAAATTGACTTTCCTGGTTAAAATTTTTGTTTAGGTCCATCTCTCAAAACTGTAAGAGCTATAGCTTTGTAACTTTGCGCACTTGTTTGTCGTCGTTAGATGACTTAGTAGACCAAGATTCATAACTCTGACATGAATTTTGTTAAAATTTATGGCCCTTTTTGTACTAAGACAATTTGAGTTTCTAGGTTTAAAATTTTTGTTTAGGTTCACCTTTTCTCAATGGCTATAAGGGCTACGGCTTTGAGACTTTGCACACTTGTTTATCATCATTAGTTGACTATGTAGGCCAAGACCAATAACTCTAACCTGCATTTTGTCTGAATTATGGTCCTTTTTGTACTTAGAAATTCTGAACTATGACTTTTTTCAGACGAGCGATGGCACTCGTAAGCTGTGCTTTTGTTTATTTTTGCTCAATCCAATACACTGCTTCATCAAACATTTCAGTGCAGTTCACTACACTAACGTGAATTTCCACGCAATAACTCATTTCATTGAAGTACACCCGTTGATACTACATACTTCAGTTTACTCCGCTCAACTGGATTTCAGAGTTAAGTTTAAAGAATTTGTCACTTATTCCATTTGTCTAATAGTATCTCTATATTATATTAAGAATTTAAGCATGGTATACTTACTGGATGATGATAACATATATTTTGTGATAAAATCCTAGATCATTTTAAAGAATATATTTTAGTTTGTTTTAGGTATTTAGGCATATGTATTGGTTTTTTTTGTCCCAGATACACTGATATAGTATGTCTGTTTCCAAGAGCCAAAGGCATGTGTGTGTATATAACGTGTAATATCTACATATTGTATTTTTATTAGAGATTTTACTGAGAATTGTATAAAATCCTTTTAAAAGTTTTAATGGTAGACTTTTAATATGAAACTATTTTAAATTTTAATTCTGTAATAGATATTTGTTCTCCTAGTCTCTCATATTTCTGTTAAGAAAGGTTTGCATGAATATGTTATATGTAAATGTAATTGTATTAAATTTGTATTCATGCAGACCGAGGCTATAATAAACATATCTTATGTGATCTTATATGATAGAATTTCAATGGAAAATTATTCACGGATGGAGTGAAAGCTTGATTTAAATGTAGATCTTACAATGAATCTTTAATATCGTGCGACATATTGATTAGATTATCAGTGAACCAAGTACGTGTCTATGAATTCATCTGTTGCAAGAACTTACAGAATAATGAAAGAATTGATTACTTTATATTTACGAAGGTAAAACATTTCTTTTTCTCTATCTTGTATTGTGTCAAAGGATGTTAAGTGAGATTAAGAAAAAATGAAACTGACTTAATATTATACTGAGTAAATATATTGTCGGCCGATGAAGTGATAACAGAAACTCACAATCATGAAATAGAAATGGTTCGAATATCCCATAATATAATACATTTGTAATTGTTTAAAACATTGAACTACCTTTTCATGTGAAAAGTTAGATACTAGAAGAGTCCTGAAATATACTGGTTGATATAATATTTAACAAGTTAACTATTTTTACTCATTTTCCGCCGAATAAATATCTATAATTATGACAGAAGGAAATTCCGCTCGACTTGTATATTTACACATTAAACTCTAATATGATTATGCTAAGGTAGATTGAAAAGCAACATTTTAAGAATAAGAATTTATAATAAGATTTCCACTTACTGTTTCTAAATACTCGTGTAGACGATCCGCTGTTGTGCCGCATTTAAGAGTTCCAAACTCACTTGGCAGACAAATTTTATCATTTCTGACAGTTGGTGGCAAATCGGGCATAGTCGTAACTAGTGCTAAAACTACAGCTAAACATAAAACTGCACAAACTATTACAGCTATTACAGTAAATTTCAACTTGATATCCATAATTGTAAAGGCGTTGTTGTATAAGCGCACAACCGATTTATATCAAACACTCCTTATGCGCTGTTATACAATTTAGATAATTATGTTTCGGTTTAGCTGGGTATTTGTAACTTTGGCGAGGGGCCAAATATTTCTTTGAAGAGTCAGAATTTTGGGTTATTTTATGTTGGAGAGTAGACGTAGTCGGATTTCAAAAGTTCAAGAACAGCCTGATGTATTATATGATATGTAATAGATTACAAAAATGTTTTTAGCTGTTAAATCATGGTATGTTCTGAATTTATTTTGCTATTAAGGCCTTTAGGGTACACTATTGATAGATAAATATATTTAATGTGTAAACAAACAAATGTTTAATCTGAAAACTAGTTTGATAAATTCTTCTCGTAAGTTACAATAATGGGACGTAATTCAATCGACAATAAAATTATCATCATATGATAATCTTATCAGATATAACAGATAAGATATATAATAATATCTTTACTGGAACATTTTATTGGAGCATATAGAAATGTAATTCTTTCAAATTACCTCCCTTTTATATGAAATTACGTTCGACAATTCAGTGATATACATAAAAATATGTCTGTATTTTTGTCTATCAAAATCTTTGCTAAAATAATTTTAATGATTAAATATAACACGATTACTTAGCATCTAATCTGAATAATAACAGCAGTTGACATTGTCTGTGGGAGAGTGGGGAGAGCAATGCAGGGGCACATTAATCGAAAAAGTACGGGTGGGGACAGGGGCCCTCTTCTATAGTATATAAATATGTAAATATCACATATTTTTCTATAACCTGTTCATGATATGTTGAAGTCAGTTTGATGCCAAGTAGTTTGATAAGGTTCCTTTCATTTCTTGAAAACCATTTGCAAAAAAAAAAAAAAAAAAAAAAAAAAAAAAAATAAACATTCCTTAATTTGAAGTGGCTAGTTAGAAAGATTTCCAAGTGTATGATTATATATAATTGTTCACGTGCTTGTACATTTCCGTGTTAACCGACAGAAATGTTGAGTTAGAAACACATTTATACTCTAATATCAGATACTTTCGTGTGAAAAAAATTTAGTCAAATTTTAAACGAGGAATTACTTTTTGGTAACGCCAAAATAGACAGCATTGTATATTTCATTAGCCAAGAATCATTGCCCGTATTTTTCAAAAAGCGAATGGTATTAATATACCTCACAATATAAAATGTGTATACATTCATATTTATGACGTGATATTTCCTTATAGATTAAACATGTTTTACAACCGCATCCGTTTCTTTGAATTTGATTAATAAATTCAGGTTTTTAGTCAACGCTTTTCAAAATGTATTGGTTTTGGATGCATGACGAAACGGAAATTTTATTCTTGTAGTTTATCTCAGGTTTCTATTGTGAGATTATTTTAGGTATTACTAATATTGACTAAGCGCTAGTAGTTAATTATTCATTAAAGCTTACGTAATTGTAAGGCGTAAAAAAAAATTGTTTGTTTCCGGTATCCCGACCTACCCTAAATTTTTGGCCCGACCCTAAATGTTTTTATGGCTTTGGAGAATTTTTTTTTTCGACTTTTTAACAAAAAGATGCAAAACTGCCTTTTTTATGCTTTAAACATGGCCAGTGATGTTAGAAATCAACTTACTGATGCCCTAATGGCATAACCCCCTTATTTGTAATCACTTTTTGACATAAAAATAATTTCCGAAAAGTCTCCCTTAATAAAAAAATTTCCAAAAAAAATATTTTTTTCCGACCTACCTACCCTAATTGTTTTGAGCATGTTACCGGAAACAAAGATTTTGTTTTTTAGGCCTAATCAATATCGTTATCTATAAAAGTTTAAATTGTAATATGACATGCAAGCTGTTTCAATACAAGGCTCAGATTACGTTTAGGTACAAGAAATCAATGATTCATTTAATGTTTGTTTTTGTTTTCGGTTAAACAAGGTTACGCATTGCAATCTAGTCACCAACCAAATTTGACAGACTTGAAAGAAATTTACTTTTAAGTACACGGCATAGTTTGGTTTCCCAATGTTAACTTTAGAGGAAGGTAGATCGAGGCAATTTTCGTTATCATGAATTAACATGTCAGTGCATGATCGATAGTCAAACATTGTCCCACGATACCGTGCAAGTACAAAACAAATCGGTAAACAAATATTCAAATTCAAATCATTTCATCATAATGCATAACATAATAAAATCTTATAAAAAGACCCTTGTCATTCTTAACAGAATGGTAAGACACGGGTAAACATAAGTTACTTACGACGTAAGTGATTAAACATAGCCCTTATTTACGTTTAGAAAGGTCATTGCTATGACGTTGTGAATGGTATTAATACACAGAGATCCAAATGCGTATCTCGGCATTGCTTTTACATGTTTACCAAAAGCACCGTCTGTGGTTGCCAATGATCCCCATAAGGCAGTATGCAAAAAAAACAACAAAAAAACAGTTAGGTTATTGGCTGTCTTGCATGTACCTACTGATGGTAAAAAGATGTATAGTTTCAAAGCTATAGTATTCAAGAAAAGTGAATTTCGTAAGTTAACAAGGACCATAATTTTGATAAAATGCAAAAGAGACTTCTTGACCGACCTACTAATCTAATGGAAATAAATAGATATACAAATGAATATGTTGTCAATAAGATGATTAAACAGAATGTTATCAAATTTAAAATCAAAGGTAAAAACAAAGTACGTGTAAAGATAACCAGTTTTAAAAACAAGAGAATTAACGCATTATGCCCACATTTCATCAGTTACGGTTAACTGGCAGGTTGCTTTTCCATACTTCATAATGGGCAACCAGCAGTAGCGCTATATAACCTTGTGCCTACAACATAAATACTGAACTGACTCAGACATGTATCACTTAGAACAATCAGGAGCAGAATTGAAAAAAATCTACAAATCATTGTCGTCTGCGATTTCTGATTTATTAGTATGATAGTTCTCCAAAATCGATGTGAAAATATCCTTTTACTATTTTCGCACCAAGTTTGAAAAGAGTCTTTATCCGACCAAACGCAAGAACTAGAGCACAACCAGGGTCTTTAAACCGGTATATATGCTCTAGCATTTTCACTGTAGCGAGAGCGCAGATCTACAGAATGCGGGGGCCATGAGTTATATCCCGGTTGAGGCGTATGCTTTTCGTGACGATTTGATGACAGATATTTTGTCTGAAGTCATTTCGTCCTCTACCTCTGATTCAAGTTACTTGCGGAGGGCATATTGGTACTGGAACAGAATCTAGGAACGGAACGCTGGTTAGGTTAACTGCCCGCTGTTACAGAACTGAAATACCGTTGAAAAATCACACTAAGATAATAGCCTGATGTCAGTGACAAAATTCCCATTAGCGCAAAAGTTCAATATAAACTTTCATAACATACAAAATACGTCGCAATAAAATACTCTTGACCTGTCTTTATAAATCATTTTGCGTTGCAAGGTTTTATTTATATATTTATTCGTTCTATTCTACGATGTGCTAGAATACTGGTAAAGCTATTTATAGTTCAACCACAAACATGTGAGCTGCATTTTTTTAGAGTGTGGATTTATATTCCTGTCAGATGTATATATTTTAAGTGTGAATCTCTTGTTTTGTTATTTTACATGCTACAGTTTGTTACTTTGATACAAAATTTGTAGGGTATGCCATGTCATTCTCACACGTGTTTGGAGTAACATTACTAAGGATTCTCATCAGCAGCAATAACGAATCGTCATGTATGTTTAAAATACATTCAACAGACAAAAATGTAAGTTGATTTGTTTATGTGTGGATTCTTTACTGCTGATACCTTTGGCATCCGTTTTGTATACAGGAAAATGTACGGAATATTTTATTACAAACAAATACGATGCGGTAGAAGCATTTAAAAAGTACCACCAGTGAAAATAACTCCACAAGTACGTTGTATATGCACAGTTATTTTATCATTTCTGAAGACCATATAAAACTGTGTTTTAGCATCTGGTGTCAGTTGTTTTATCATTTGATGGAGTCTCTTGAACATAGATCCATGAAAAGGTGATTTATAGAACAATACTTGTTTACCAGCCTTTGATAAGCACTGTTTGAATTATATTTGAACAGTTTAATATTATTCAATACATTAAATAGAATTCTTGAAACATATGCAATAGTTATGTTATCATTTTCCATACAGTTATGCATGTAACTGCATGCATATGAAGGATATGGTTCACACACAAACGCAACTCCTAGGTATTCAAGATGTTTTAGAACCTGACTGCAGAACTAATATACAAGTATTTTAATAATATATCTTTTAGTTTTATTGACTTTAATATAAACAAGCTTTTTTACATAATGATATGAATACAAAATATGCAACATATTTTAAATTGAATATAAGAAAATAAAAAACTATCTGCAACATGTGAATATACATAACTGTGTTAGACGTAGTAACAGAAATGTCTATCTTTAAAACTGGAAACAAAGGATATAAAGAGGAAATATCTATCCAATAAGGAGTTTTAAATAAATCTATGTTTTCTATAGACGATAGAAATTTGAACATTTCTGAGTATTAGGTAAAATAAGGTTCGGTGGTTACATGTACCTTAATGAGTTTATCAACTGAACAGATACAAATCTCACGGGACACGCACGAGTAAATGAACGAACTAAAGACATGATTATGATAAAGAAAACAAATAACAAGAGCTAGAAAACAAAAGTTTATCACTGTTATGAAATACATCTGCAACAATACTGTGTTGAGGAGAAAATTTAATGACAGAAAAAAAGGATGCAGACAGAAAAATGAATTATTTCATAAATTATTTCATAATCCAGAATAAACGTATTGTATTGCCTTTAAGCGCAGTTTGGCGGTTCTAAAATGTCTCTTCGTAATAGCAATCAGTGCCGTTATATTTTCTGATTCATTGTGAAAATTCATGTTTATTGTAATAAAATTCCGCTTAAGCCTGTATTTGGGGGCATGATCGGTGTTGCACATTGCATTACATCTCATAAAAGACTCAAGCAAACCGTGTCTACTATTATATTTTTGGTTGCGTTATTTGCTTCCAAAGGATATTTTCACAGAAGTTTTCAGTATTGCAAAAACACATTTGAAGATGCATTAAACAGGTTCGTTCAATAAAATTATTTAATAAACATTGTGTAATGTTATATTACATACTATTAGCTTCATTCATAATCATTTCGTTATGATTAACCCGAGCTTTTTTCTGTTTATTTACAGAAATATTATTGTTCATTTATTTATTGTTTTTTTAGTACATATATACACAGAAACGTCATTTTAGCTACTCTATATTACTGTATAAAGCATTGACCAAATACTTAGTAGAACTGGACAGAAAACTTTCGCCCCTTCTGCTTTATGTTATTTTACATTACATAAACAATAAATGAAACGAAACGAAAAATATTCTATTACTGACAAGATTATTATGTTTACAGCAAAACAAGTATGTTGAAGCAATCGTTAAACAATTATATACAAATACACAATTTGCATTTCTATACATTTGTCATAATAGACAAAATACTGTCAGATGATAACAAAGTTTATTATATATATATATATATATATATATATATATATATATATATATATATATACCCTTGATTTTTTTTATTCAAATTCATCACATATTTTACTAATAAATATTTACTGAATTGAATACAAAACATTGTACTCATCTCCCATCGTTAGCGCCACGTGAGATCTAGGCCTGGCAAAATCCACACATGAGCCGAATACAACTTTGCAGATAATGGTACTCTAGTAATAACCCTATTTTATTTCTCATATTGATTAAATGTATATTTGAATTAATATGTTAATGTGTAATAGTATTGAACTAACTTCTGTAGATCACAACAACATTTGCTGAACCATGTGATTTGTCTATTTCCAATGAAATAGTCATGTGCTTAAATCACTAGGAAATAAATACCTAAAGCATACATAAACATACAAGTGAGACGATGAATATATGAATGGAACGTTCCAAGGGTTCACATGTGTCACAGATGATATTTCACATATATGTCAAGTCATATATAAACCAAAATGGTTTCCTTCTTCACAAGGTGCAAGATACTGTGGATGGGAAGTGTTTACAAAAACTTCGTCATTTTCTGCCAGGTAAAATACTGCACCAAATGAACTCGTAGTCTCATCCCCCGAATTTGGCATTTCACAACGCGATCTACTACTTTCGAGAATCTTTTGTTCTTTTCCATTTTCACTTGAGACGTGGAAAATATAATGGTTCCAGTGATTAGGCAAAGTTTCACTCGCGAATACGTCACTTGTTGAGTATGAAAGAGGAATATTTTTCAGTTTTATCTGTGAAAATATATAATAGTAGCCCGGCTGTTTGATAGTCAGTCTGCCATTTTTGTAAGTGATCCCTTCTCCCATAAATGAAGATTCAGTTGTATTCCATTGTATTACGTCTGTTTGTTCTGAAAGGAAATAAGTTAAAAAAAACATAATTACTCGTATAATAAATGATTAATAAATGAAGATTCAGTTGTATTCCATTGTATTACGTCTGTTTCTTCTGAAAGGAAATAAGTTACGAAACATAATAACTCTTATAATGAATGATTAATAAATGATGATTCAGTTACATTTTATTGTATTACATCTGTTTGTCCTGAAAGGAAATAAGTTAATAAAACATAATTACTGGTCTAATGAATGAGTCATGATTTTCATTTGTCATTGAAATGTGATAAACACATTGCAGTGCCTTACAAGTCATAGCAAATTTCGACATTCTGAGTAAGTGTTATGCCATTATGAACCGCAATTTAACGTTTATTTGAAAACATTTTGTATGCAAATGAGCAGGGTTTTTTTTTCTTTACTTTTAAGATCACACCACTTAGAGGCCTATATATTTAAGTGTTCGAAATTGCTAGTCACCAATGCTGACATCTAAATAATCACGTTACCTTTTGCCATTTCTGACACTGATATTCCGTTGACTTGCGCAGACGGCTTTGCTTGTGTTGTCTTCTTGCACTCTTTAGATATCAACGGATAAAGACCTGTAAGATAAGACAATGGGTTCGGGTTTATTCTATATTTTGGACACAGTCGAACACTAAAACATGTTGTTAAATAGATTACGGGAAAATAAGAAGAAGAGAAAACTGTTAAAAAAGTTGTACAATTTCATTCTCTATATTGAATAATTGATTCATTACCTTTGAACACGGGAAGATATCAAGTATAACATAAAATAATACTTACTTGACTTGACACTTGTTCCTCTGTCGTGTATTGCCTGGAAAGTTTGAAAAACAAATCAATGAATGTTTTCCTAACACCTGTAAATTCAATGTTGACTTATTTTAGACACGAGAATGGAAAGTGTTTTACAGACATATAGTTTTGTTTATATGCAGGAGACATTTACTGAAACAACTGATATTTCTTAAATTATTACCTTAGTAACCATCCAGTTTAAAACATCACTTGTATATCCACAGCAAATCCATTCCGTCGAATTGCCAGTCATATCTCTTGTTATCTTTCCGGCCATTTCCTTTGGTAATTCCTTGCCATCAAGCCCGATTTCGGTGCAGTTTTGACATACGGTTTGTTCATGTGGAGTTAGGCTTTTCTTTCTGTATTCCCGCCATCCTATTACTAGACTTAACAGTGCAGCCAGCAGTAACACATTTAATATTATCAGACACCAGGCGACAATTTTGGTAGATCGTTTTGTACCCGTCCTCTTCTAAAATACAGAATACAATCAGCGATTAGAGGAAAAACATTCAATTTATTTCTTAGGTCTGATTGAACAGAACAGATAATATTGTCTAAAACATGAATAAATTAAAAGAAAGAAGAAACCGTTTTACTGTAGTAGACATGCGTTGTTGATTAAACGTGGTATGATGACTTTATGGGCTTTCCTTTGCATAACAATTCATGCAAAACTTAACATTAATCTGTGGAAAAATGTAATAGGACTGGAATGATGTATCTGTAATGGCATGCGACAAAATATAGAGTGAAGTCTTGGAGTGGAGTCTCGAGTGAGATCTTGGAGTGACCTTGGAGTCTAATTTTGGAGTGAGATTTTGGAGTAAAATTGAATATGGCTTTTCATTCAAAGTTTGAAAAGTTATTAAGATTAAAAGCAGTGGTGTTACGGGTGAAATTTCATAAGACAAAATACAATATTGATTAATGTATGTTGCTGTTGCTATAGAATGGTGATTGTTCGTAAGAAGAATCAAATTTAATATAAAACGAGACTGGTAGTTAAAGTTTTGATTATGGGAATGATGATAGTTTGTTTTATATAATTATGTCTACAACAAAAACTACTGATTGTTATTCGTGTCTTTAAGATGAAAATGTATATCAAAAATTATGTAACCGACATCATAATCATCATCATTAATATCCTGAAAATCAATTTATCACCATTGACAGACAAATAATCGAACACAAGGAAAT